>NW_027507718.1:149280526-150552193 GCF_037356315.1 Lithobates pipiens
GCTCAGGTCAATAGTTATTCCCATGATGGTTGACGGGTTTTCGAAAAAGGTCACATTGCATTCCACCAAAGAAGTTGCCTACGTCCAAAGAATTGGCATACATTTTCACTTGGGAAGTATTTTGGTTACATAGGTTACCCGATGTTATCTCAGACAGGGGTAGCCAGTTTGTGCCCAGGTTTTAGCAAGCCATTTGTGCACAATTGGAAGTTCAGCTTTCCTTCTCTGCATATCAGCCACAGTCCAATGGGGCCGCAGACCTAGCTAATCAAGCCTTGGAGCTATATTTCAGATAACCATAACTGGTCGGACCTGTTACCTTGGGCGTAATTTGCTCACAATAGCACCAGCAATGCCGCCTCCCAATTATCTCTGTTTATGGTGAACTATGGGTTCCAGCCATCCCTGTTGCCCGACACATTTGTTCTGCAGGAAATGTATGCGTTGGAGGAACATCTTCAGGAACTCTGTTCCACTTGGGCACAAGTCCAAGAATCCTTGCAACACTCCAGGGAGAGGTATAAACTCCATGCTGGCTGCCGACGACTACCTGCACCCTCCTAGAGAGGGTCTGGTTGTCTTCCCATAACCTCCGACTCTGTTTCCTCACCAAAACTGGTGCCTCTGTATATTGGGCCTTTCCACAAACTCCGTAAGATTAACTCAGTGGCCTAAGCATTAGATCTTCCTTCCAACATGAGTATTTCCAACATATGTAACCACCATAACAGCTCGGAACCACGCCCTTGCCCAGTTCATGATGAAAATCATGAGGAATATGCGATGAATGCAGTATGTTATCAAAAAACCCTGGTGGAACATTTGCATTTGTCAGCCAGGAAACTGCGACTGGGACGTACTTGGACAATTCCAACATGATAATGATCCAAAACACAAGTCCAAGTTGACCTGTCATTGGCTACAGCAGAATAAAGTGAAGGCTCTGGAGTGGTCATCTCAGTCTCCTGACGTCTATATTTTTGAGCTACTCTGAGGAGATCTTAAACGTGCAGTTCATGCAAGACAGCCCAATAATTTACAGGAATGGGAGGCCTTTTGCCAAGAGGAATGGGCAACTTTACCATCTGAGAAGATAAAGAGCCTTATCCACAAATGGCGCAAAAGATTTCAAGCTGTCATTGATGTGAAAGGGGGCAATATACGGTATTAAGAACTGGGGTATGTAAACGTATTATCAGGGTCATTTGGGTAGTTTCTGTTGCCATTATGGTTTAAAAAAAGAGTAAACACACTCATATTCTCTGAACGATGGCCAAGAAATCAAATTCTGACAGGGTATGTAAACTTATGAGCACAACTGTATGTAATTTGGTGCTGTTTCAGCTATGGACAAATCCTACTGGAGGGACAGCAGCAAGGCAGAGATCAAGGCAGGGACACAACATAGACAGTCCAATTTTCTTTACATACCTTACGTTTCTATAGACACATGGAGCTAGAATCTGGATATAAAATATGTAATCTCAAACAGCTAAGAGCAGACCACACCCAGATTTCTTTATTGTACATCATGGGAGCCATAGTAATAACTATATGGATATATAGGCCACCTTCAGGTGACGGACACTGGCACAACCAATACAGGAAGTTGCCTCCCTATATAACCTCTCGCCTTGCCAGGAGTACCTCAGTTGTTTTGTCAATGTCTAAGGTATTGTCACGTTGGAAGATGTGCTCTTATGCCACGTACACACGATCAATCGGGTGGAAAAGTCCGACAAACTCAAGTCCACCGGACAATCCCCCCATGTGTAGCCTCCGGCGGACTTTTTTTACCCGAAAGTAAAAGAGCTAGAAGAAGGCGCGGTGGCCCGGCAAGAAGAACCAAAGAGGGGGACAAGACCCCCGAAGAGGGGGACAAGACCACCCAAAGATGGAAAAAGAGGGCGGGGCTGAGGAGGAAAGCCGGGCTCCTCCGCTAGTAAAAGAGCTAGAAGAAGATAGCGGAGGAGTCCGGCGAGAAGACCCCCGAAGACGGAAGACCCCCGGAGCTGCTGGGCAATAAACTATTTTAACCCTTGTGTGTTTTTTTTTTTTTTACTTTTTTTTACAGGTGAATGGGGGGGTACATTGTACCCCATACTCATTCACATAGGGTGGGGGGCCGGGATCCGGGGGTCCCCTTATTAAAGGAGGCTCCCGGATTCCGATAAGCCCCCTGCCCGCAGACCCCGACAACCAACGGCCAGTGGCCCCCCCTTCCCCAAGGCACCCCCTCATGTTGAGGGCACGCGGCCTGGTACGGCTCAGGGGGGCGCTCGCTCGTCCCCCCCTTTCCTGGCCGGCCGGGTAGCGTGCTCGGACAAGGGTCTGATGTGGACCTGGGAGGACCCCCACGCCGATTTTTTTCGGCGTTGGGGTTCCCCTTTAAGTCCATACCAGGTGGCGGGGCCAGTGACGTCTCCTTCGCGGGCCCCGCCTACCTATAGGCGCACTCAAAATGAGCGGACTTTCCTCTGCGTGTGTGGGCGAGTCCGTTCATTTCAAAAGTACGGCGGATAGTCCGGCGGACTTAGTACGCCGTATTAGTCCGCTGAAAAAGTGCCGTGTGTGGGCAAGTAGCCCGTTCGGAAAGTCCGCCGGATAGTCAGCTACGTGTGTACGCGGCATTAGTGCTCCACTGGAAAGATCCTTTCGGATTAAAACAGCTTGATCTAAAGTGCCACTGAGGCCAAAGGGGATGGTACCCGGGCCTCATATAAGAAGAACGAGGTTTTGCCTGTAACGCCTCTCCTTTGGAGGCCTGGACCCCAGCACCCAGTGCTTTGGTCATGCTCACATTACCATACCATTACCAGTCCTCCTGGCGGGGTCCTACACAGGTCCAAGGGAGTGGAACCCCAATAAAAAGGGACACGGTCCTTGAAGATTTTCAAAATGCAGCCTAATAAATTAAAAATAAATATGTGGCGCTAACTGCAGTAAGGAAAAGTGAGTGGTCAAGCAGAAAAAAATAAAATAAAATAAAAAATCAGCAGTGTAACATCACCAGACTGACTGAATCCATATGATAAAAGAAACCAATACTAATCAAACATAACCAATAAAGCTCTTAAAATGCATAGGACTGGATAGCAATCACAAAGCAAAACAATGAACCAAAAATCGCATAGAGTGCCAAAGACTTCACATAAAGTGCAAGGAGTGAATAGCAATCACAAAACAATTAACCAAAAGGAAGGTCTAAAGTGCATAAAGGTGTAATTAAACCATAAAAAAACACATAAAATGCAAAAAAAAAAAATGCTAAAGTGCAAAAAAATTTGCATAAAATGCAAAATAATAAAAAATGCAGCCTGCCGCGATGGGTGAAGATTGGATCTGTCTGTTGCAGAAGTATCCTGCAGCGATTATAAGGTAAGAGAAGAAGCCTAGGAACTGTAAAAAGTCCACCTATGGTTTTTCTTCCTTGGGGAAAATGTTGTCATGCCTTAAAGTGTCCAATAGAGGGAGTAAATGCACATACCTTTAGTATGTTGCCTCGCAGTTCAGATCAGTGTCACAGCTGACAGCATGCGTGTGGGCTCAACCAGCAGTATAACTCGGGGGGATTTCTTATTTAGGAAAAGATCTGCCAGTACTGCATTATTTCCCCCCTGGGGGGACAAAGGGGCTGGGAGGTACAACAATTTGTACTCCCCTCCAGTAGCCCCCCTCCCACGGGGGTGCGGCGGCGTCCCTTTGTTTTATTATTGCGTTTCCCACACAGGCAAGCAAGCACCATAACAGAGATTAAAATACACCCTCTCCTCCCCTCTTCCTGGGTCTGCCATTTGACAGACCAGTATGTCTCCCGCACTCAGGAACGGTTTGAATTTTAACAGGTGAGGGGTGGACTAGGTGCAGCACCGTGTGCGGGATGTAGCATCCTAGAGGCCACACGGTGCACGTGCAATGAAAGCCGAGCCCAGAAAACATTCTCTCCTCGGCTGGTACGACTGCTAATCACACAGGACACAGGAGTGGTGGGGGCACGTAAGGCACTGCATACAGGCTTTCCCAATTAGAGGAAATACATTTTACTCAGCACCAGGCTGAACTTTATTAATGACATTGGATGCTAGACTATAGCTCAGAAGTGGTGCATTTATTTAGCACCTCTGATTTTGTGCTCAGGACTATGCCTCCCAAAAAGGCTGGTGCAAACACCTCATAAAAAGGTACCTAAGGCATCGCCCCCAAGTGCTGAGGACTCTAGTCATGCCTCCACATTTTTATCTTCTCCTGAAATACCAGAAATGGCTAGACAGGGTGAGCCATTGGAACCAGTGGGTGTTGCAGCTGCTTCTAACATCTCAGCCCCTGTATACGTGACTGAAGATGCCTTTTCCTCTGCCCTGTTGGGGCTAGAGGAGAGACTAGTGGCTTTAACCGCATCTTCCATCCAAAGGTATAGGAAGCATGGAAGATCCCCCTCCCCCACCTCAGACCCCTTATCAAGGGAACAATGAGTTATTACCCTCAGGGGATCAGGAGGAAAGGCAATCCAATGATTCCACTTCTGAGGAATCAACAGTGGAGGAACCCTTTTCAGTTTCACAATCTGAAAAGTTGCTCGTACAGTAGAGAAATTGTTAGTTCTGCTTTCAAGCTGACCCTGAGTCAGCCGAAAGTTCAGTTTCTTCTTTGGGTTCCTTAAAACCCCTGCAGACGTTGCGTGAATTTCCCGTCCCTGTATTACTGGAACAGCTTATTTATGCTGAATGGAATCATCCGGAAAAGCATTTTCTTCCTCCAAAAAGGTTTTCAGTGCTTTATCCTATGGAGGAGAAGTTCACCAAAATATGGAATATACCAGCAGTTGATGCTGCTATATACAGTGTGAATAAAAGTCTAACTTTTCCAGTACACAATGCTCAAATGCTTAGAGATCCAACAGATAAAAGATTGGAATTCCTATTAAAATCCTCTTTTTCTTTGACAGGTGCAGTTACTCAGCCTGCAGTCGCTGCAATAGGCATCTGTCAATACTTGAAGGACCCGTTTAAAACAGGACCTTAAGGAAATTCCTGTGCAACAGGTCCGGGACTGCCAAGGGCATTATGTTTTGCCATTGACACCATTAAGGATTCTATTCACCAGACGTCTCGTCTTGCTCTTATGCTGTGGTTGAAGAATTGGTCAGCTGAAGCACCATGCAAAAGCCTCTTGATTAGCTTTCCTTTTCATGGGGATCGTCTATTTGGGGATGATTTGGACAAATACATCCAAAAAATTTGAAGTGGGAAAAGTACCCTCTTGCCAGTTAAGAAAAGGCGTAAACGTCCTTCATTTAAACTGACCTCTTCTCCAGGGCCAGGGGCATCAGCCTCTAGGGAGTCAATGGCCTCTGCTGTCTGGGTCTAGAGGAAAGCTTCAGGGTCAGCCCAAGGATCAAAAGACGTGCTGGGGGTGGAAACCTGCGAAAAAAAACAATTCCAAATCCTCATTATGAGCCTACAGCCACATCACTGTGAAAGCGCCTGATCTCGGAGGCTAAGCAGGGTTGGGCCTGGTTAGTACCTGGTTGGGAGACCTCCTGGTAGTTCCAGGTGGTGTTGGTTGTGGAAATTCCCGCAGAAGAGCAAGGATCGGGGTTCTATTCAACCTCTTTACGGTACCAAAAGCGAATGGAGATGTTAGACCCATTTTAGATCTCAAAAATCGGAATTAATTCCTGAAGGTCCACTCTTTTCGCATGGAGTCAATCTGTGTTTTCTATCCTACAAGGAGGGGAACTTATGGCATCTATCGACATCAGGGATGCATATCTGCATGTTCCTATAGTTCCCACTCACCAAAGGTTTCCGCGGTTGGAGGTAGAACAGCATAATTTTCAGTTTATAGCCTTACCCTTGGGGCTGGTTACAGCACCCCAGGTATTTACAAAGGTTTTTGCCTCCACCTCTAGCCAGGCTAAGGGCGCAGGGCATAACAGTCCTGACATACCTGGATGATCTATTGCTTATTGACTGGCCGGTGGCCCGCTTGGAGCAAAGCGTCTGCATTACAACCAAATAACTGGAAAGTCTAGGTTGGATTCTCAACCTAGAGAAGTCTTCCTTAAAACCACTAAAAAGGCTAGAGTGCTTGGGTCTGATCATAGACACAGCCTAGAAAAAGGTGTTTTTGCCTCAGACAAAGATCAATGCTTTAAAAGAGCTGGTGCAGCTTTGCATGAGGTTGTTAGGAAAGATGGTGGCTTCATTCAAAGCAGTTCTCTATGCCCAGTTCCATTTGAGACTGTTGCAAAACAGTATCCTGTCTGCTTGGAACAAAAGGGTCCAAGCTCTAGATTTGCCAATGTGGCTGTCCCCAAAGGTGTCCCAGAGCCCCAGTTAGTGGTTGGTAACCCGAAGTCTGTTGAAGGTAAAACCCTTCAGACCAGTTAGCTGGAAAATGGTAACGACAGATGCCAGCCTTTCAGCTTGGGGAACAGTACCAGGAAAGACAACTGTCCAGGGACAGTAGTCAATCACCGAAATAACCTTTCCCATCAACATCCTAGAGATTCAAGGCAGCACATCTGGCTCTGTGGGCCTGGACATTCAGGTTACAGGATTGTCCTGTCCGGATCTAATCTGAAAATGCCACAGCGGTGGTTTATATCAATCACCAAGGGGGCACCTAGAGTCTCGCAGCGCAGAGGGAGGTGAACCATATTCTAACTTGGGCAGGAAGGAATGTTCCTTGCCTATCGGCAGTCTTCATTCCGGGAGTAGAGAATTGGCAGGCGGACTACTTGAGTTGCCAGTAGTTGTTGCCGGGGGAATGGTCCCTTCACCCCAACATTTTTCTGGCTGTTTGCCAAAGATGGGGGACTCTGGATGTAGATCTTCTGACGACCAGGTTCAACATAAAGTTGGTCAACTTTGTGTCCAGGACAAGGGATCCCCTCGCATGTGGAACAGATGCGTCGGTGACCCCGTGGGATCAGTTCTCATCGATTTATGCATTTCCCCCTATTCAGTTGCTGCCACGACTTTTCTGAAAGATCAAGCTGGAAAGAAAGTCAGTAATTCTTGTAGCCCCAGCATGGCCCAGAAGGTCCTGGTATGTAGAAATTGTAAAGATGGCAGTGGTGAGTCCAGGGTCCTTTTCACTGCTTCAGACCTACTCTCACAGGGGGCGATATTCCACCCTACCTTACAAGATCTAAATTTAATGGCTTGGCAATTGAAATGCACGTTCTGAAGAAACGTGGGCTATCTGGGTCAGTCATCTCTACCTTGGTTAATGCAAGGAAGCCAGCATCCAGAATCATATATTATAGAGTCTAGAGGGCTTATGTTTCTTGTTGTGAATCCAAGGGTTGGGACCCTCGGAAGTATAGCATAGACAGAATTCTTACCTTTCTACAATTAGGGGTAGAGATGAAGCTGGCCTTGAGTACTATTAAAGGCCAAATCTCAGCTTTATCAGTCTTATTTCAAAGGCTTTAGATTCATTGGTCTAGCTTTTTATGCAAAGGGTGATGCGGCTTAATCCACCATTTAGGTCACCTTTGAACTTGAACTTAGTTGTGTAAGTGTTGCAGAAACAGCCTTTTGAACCGATAGAGCATACTCCCTTGTTCTTCTGACAAGGAAATTCGTGTTCTTGGTTGCTATAGCCTCAGCCAGGAGGGTTTCGGAATTGGCTGCTCTTTCTTGTAAAGAGCCATATTTGATTATTCATGAAGACAAAGTCGTGTTGCGTCCTCGCCCAGGTTTTCACCTGAACCAAGATCTTGTCCTACCATCGTTTTTTCCTAAAAAATGTTCTAGGGAAGAGAAGTCACTTGATGTCGTGAGAGTGGTCAAGGTCTTTTTGAAGACAACTGCTCAGATCCGAAAGGCTGATGTCTTATTTGTGCTGCCAGAAGGTCCTAGGAAAGGACAGGCAGCCTTGAAATCCACTATTTCTTTTTTTTTTCTTTTTTGCCACATCAGTGATCTTATGCAGACTTAATTCACCTTACATCTCATTTATGTCTCTTCACGGTTTCACATCATCATGGCTTATTTAAATAAGTAGCTTTTTCTTATTTATTTTTATCCTTTCAAGGATTTTATTGTAATTACATAATATTTAACATTAACAAATAACACAAGATAATATAAACAAAAACCACTACACCACTTAATATTATCCAGAATAAAATAGTCTTCTGTTTTGGTTGCCCTTCACCTTGTCCCCTCCCCCTATACTCACCCCCCCCCCCCCCCATGGTCGCCATAGGATCCCTACATATACCTGGTTTTGAGCAAGCTTTCCTCTCCCCCCTCCCTGACTCCACGGCGATCCACAATCACCAGATAGCACACAAAGCAAGAGAAGACCGCCAGGAGAACCTTGGGAGAGAGGAGAGTCCCCCCAGCACAAGAAAGAGAAGCGGGAAGAGAGAAAAAGCAATACCAAAAAGCAGAGGGGTAAGGTCTATTACCTAGAACCACAACTATTCCCACCCGTCTGCTTATGGAGAGATCCCCAACTTCTGTAGCCAAGAACCCCATAACCTCAAAAACTTCTTATTATTACCCTGTTTAATAAAGAAAACCCTCTCATTACATATTGTGGTTTTTATACTTGCTAGCCAAGTTTCGACTAACGGGCCGGAGTGCGACTGCCATTGTTGGGCGATTAATTTTCTAGCTTGAAAGAGACATCTAATAACTGGAGTGGTAGCATCTTTAGAAATAGTGCATTCCTCAGGTATTGCCAATAGACAAGTCCTGGCCGTTGCTAGTAATTTTAAATTAAAAATTCTGTTGATCTGATCTATAACCTGCGTCCAATACCTAAATAATTTTGGACATCGCCAAAGCATGTGGATAAAGTCTCCAGTTAATCCACATCTAGGACAGTGATCATTATTTTTCCAGCCCAATTTAAACATCTTCTTAGGGGTATAATACACCCGATAAAAAAAATAAAGGTGGGAAGCTTTCTGGGAGGGGGAAACTGACACCCTAGTTCCCTGCTCCATTATCCACTCCCATTTGGGATTGGACAATGGACCCACATCGCTCTCCCATCTTCTTCTATTTTTAGACGGGCCTTCACGATCTAACGTTTTAACCACAAATCTGGAATACAGGTAGGAAATCAAACCCTTGAGCGTAACCAGAGACATGATTTGTGAGAGCTCAGGAATCTGGACCCACTTCACTGTTTGGGATCCAAATTGTGACTGGATAGCGTGTAGCCTGGAGATATTTATAAAATGAACGATTTGGCAATGAAAACTCAAGCTTTAGGTTGGCAAATGATTTGATGTCTGGACCCTGAAACATTTGAATTAATTGATTTATCCCTTGATTGGCCCAGTCCCTACATCTTTCCACTTTAGCTAGCTCAGCTAAATTCCTATTATCCCATAAGGGAGCCAGTGTAGATATCCCCTGATATCCTAATAAAGCCTTAACTGATTTCCAAAGTTTAACAATCTGATTTATCGTTGGACAGCGTATAACAAATGAGTTTGCCTCGAGGGCCTCCATAAGTATGTTATGTGGGCATCCCAACATCATTAGGCGATGGCAAGGCGAACCCTCATTTAATCCTCCTCCTCCTGCTAAATGCTGCAACTGCGCTGCTAAATAATAAAGTCTAGGATGTGGAACCGCCATCCCCCCTTCTTCCGGCGGTAGCTGCAATATCCGTAGGCTAATCCTAGGCGGCCCTTTTCTCCATATAAGAAATAGAGATTCTATTCTCTTAAACCACCTAGGGCCTATCCAAATCAGCGAGTTGTGGAGAAGGTATAGAATTTGGGGAAGCCATATCATCTTAACCAAATTGCAGCGACCCACCATCGAAAGGGGGAGGCGGCTCCATATATCTGCCTTCAGTTTTAACTTCAACAAGAGAGGGGCTAGATTATCTTCCAAATATAGATTAACGTCCCTTGCCATCCAAACCCCCAAATACTTAAATTTCTCCACCACCTTCAAGTTGGAAATAGCCTGTGATATATGGGGAGCCCCAGTTTCTATCGGGAGTAATGCAGATTTATCCCAATTTATGGTCAAACCAGACATTTGACCAAAATCTCTAACCATATCCATTACCGCTTTTAGCGAGGCCTGGACATCTCCCAAGAAGAGCAGGATATCATCAGCAAACAATGCGATATTTTCCTCCATCTGGCCTCTCCTGAATCCCTGCATATCTGGATTAGCCCTAATAGCAATGGCCAATGGTTCCATTGCTAGGACAAACAGTAGAGGGGAGAGGGGGCAGCCCTGTCTCGTTCCTCGTTCCAGGAGAAGCACATCAGAGTACTCGTTATTAATTTTGATTTTCGCTATTGGGTTAGTATACAGCAATTTTATTCCGAACCCAAATCTGGCAAGAACCGCAAACAAGTACTCCCACTCAAGGCTATCAAATGCCTTGGCTGCATCCAGGGCCAATATGGCCCTGGAGCCTCCATTGTCTACCGGTAACTGAGTATTCAGATGAGCTCTGCGTATGTTAATACTGGTAGACCTATTTGGAATAAATCCCGACTGGTCAGAGTGGATAATCTTATGAATGCACCTTTTTAAAACGTGTTGCTAATATTTTAGCTAAAACCTTGACGTCCAAACAGGATCCAAAGGGTCTTTACCCTCCTTGGGGACAACCACTATACTGGCTTCCAACATCGAAGAAGGCAGCGTCCCAGCTATCAGGGCCTGACTCAACGTCTTCAGGAGCTCTGGCAGCAGGACCTCGCCATATCTTTTATAGACCTCGATGGGTAACCCATCAGGTCCTGGTGATTTTAGGTTGGGCATATCAGTCACAGCTTTTCGAAGTTCATCGATAGTAATTGGAGCCTCCAAAGACATAGAGTCTTCTCTATGTTATCTACTGATAACATTGGGATATTAATATTACGCAAGAAAACAGCCGTCCTGCCCCCGTCTCTACCCCTCTGGGATTTATATAGAGAGCTATAGTAATGGTGGAATATAGTACTGATCATTGAAGGTTCAGAAGTAATCTCTCCTTGTGGGGTCCTAACTGCCAATACCATTGAGGGAGCGGTATTTGCCTTAACCAATAAAAACAATATCCGGCCCACTTTTTCTCCTTCCCCAAAGTTCACTTGTCTCTGAAATATACTTCTATTATCCATCTTTCTCCTGATAATCATCTTATATTCTTGCTGCTTGCCCAACCATACCTTCTGTGTAGATTGAGTTGGATTGATAATATACTGCTGTTCTGCCGCTAATACAGTCTTCCTAGCTTCCTCCTCCCCATTCTTCATCTCCGCTTTAGTTCTGGCAATACGCTGGATAAAGAGTCCTCTTAAAAAAGCTTTTAATGAGTCCCATATCACTCCCGCCGATGCCGTACCATCACTTATATCAATAAACTCTTTCAATTCAGATATTAGTCGATCTGGATCGGTCAATATCTCTAAACATGAGGGATCAATTTTTCATTGCCCGAAATACTTCTTCCCAACAATAAGAGTCAAAGTTAAAGGAGAGTGGTCTGATACGCCCCGCGGGCCATATTCTACAGCATCTACCAGAGCCAAAGCGTGGCTATTCACCAGGGCCATATCAAGTCTGGATAGCGTAGAAAAAGACGTTGAGAAACAGGAGTATTGCCGCTCCAGCGGATGCAGAGTGCGCCACGAGTCACATAGGCCAACTTCATGTAAGAAGCGAGATAATCTCGTCTTATCCCGTGCTACTATTGTATTTACTATTGGAAATCTATCTAAAGACATATCCAGAACTTCGTTAAAGTCCCCTACTGCAATAACAGGGATATCAGGTTTATCTATTATGAATGATATTAATTTGTGTAGAATCTCCAACTTAAATGGGGGTGGAATGTATATGTTTGCTATCACATATGGATTATTTTCAATACGACAATATAGGAAGATATAACGACCCTTAGCATCTATGCGACTGTTATAACAGGAAAACAAGGCCTCCTTGTCAATCAAAATGCTCACCCCTCTTGCATATGTTGAGAATACCGAATGAAATTGGGTTTGGAACTTCCGACCTCGGAGAAGCGAAGCAGTCTCCCCAGTCAGGTGTGTCTCTTGCAGACACAGCAAACCGGGCCCTTTGCCCTCTAATGCCGATAAAACCACGGCTCTCTTGGTCGGATCTCCCAAACCTCACACATTCCACGATACTACACTGATTCTTTTCGTCTGCATCTCATTTTAATAATCTATAAATCAGGCGGATTGAAGAAAAAGAAAAAAAAGAGAAAAATATATATATAAAAAAAAGAAAAAAAAAAGAGAAGGAAAAAAAAAAGAACAAATAGAAAATCAACCCTTATCCTTAAAATTATCAACGTGCCATACCCACTTACATGGTTTTAAGTGATTGTGGTTCTTTGCCCCCCAAATGTGGTATATCCCTCCTATAAAGTAGATCCTCATACTTGTGTATATGTGTATTGGTTCATCATTTCCCACCCTTCCCACCCTAACCCTCCTACCTTCTATAGGTAGATCCACCCCCCCATCCCTCCTACCTTGCCCAACATGGCTTCCCCCTAGGGGTACGCCCGTGACCTTCTTACCACTCACACAACACTTGCTACCATCATTCCTAATTAACACTACACTCAAAAAACGAGCCCATAGCCGGGAGCACAGCTGCCCCCCTCCACACACACCTACTTGCATTCCTTTTATCCCAATCCCTCACCGTCCAACCCCCCCTGGTGCTTTTATTCGCGTAACAAACGTGTAAATTTTAAATATATCATACCATACCCCCATCTCACCCCCCTCGCCCCCCACACAGCAAGTTGTAAACAAGTTATAAACAAATTATAGATTATAAATTATAAGCAATCTAATTTTTAAATCGACAAGCCAACCCAAACAATTTTTTGTTTTCTTCTAGCCATTGGGCTGCCTCCTTCGGTGTATTAAAGAAAAAAGTCCTGCCGAGAGCTATAACCCTCAGGCGAGCTGGATAGAGGAGAGCATAGTCTATCTTATACTTTATCATGCCACGCTTGACTGGAATAAATTCAGCTCTCCGCTTCTGGAGATCAGACGAGAAGTCAGGATATAAAGAGACCCTGGCTCCCTCAAACCTAATGTCACCCCTCACCCTGGCTTCTCGTAGTAAAGAAACTTTATCTTGATAGTTAAGAATTTTGATCATTATAGGCCTGGGGTGGTCCCCCGTTTGGCGAACCCTTGCAGGGGCCTGATGTGCACGTTCAATTGCAAATAAGGGGCTAAGTACAGTAGCCCCGAATAGGTTCCGGAACCACCCCTCAAGAAATCCAATCAAATTAGTGCCCTCGCAATGCTCAGGGAGACCTATCATCCTGATATTATTTCTACGATTCCTGTTCTCCATCTCGTCTAGTTTAGCGACTTGAGAGTTAATTATACTTTTGAGCGATTCAACTTCATGCTTTACAGGGGTCAGCTCATCCTCAATCGCGCCTACGCGTTCCTCAAGATCAGAAGTCCTTAATAGGGTCCTGTTCAATTCCTGTCTCATGGATAATAATTCCTCTTTGATAGATCTTAGCTGACTATCAAAGCTAGATATTAAGTCTTTGCATTCTTTAATCGCATTAAGTATGTCTCTTAGTGTAGGCTCCCCCTCTAGCATAGCAGGTGTAGGTATAGAGATTCTGGCTGGTATTGGAGTTGTATCCATGTTTATTATGGCCATTGCAGTTTTACCTCCCCCTATTCCCTTACTACCACCGAGCCTAACAACTGATGGAGTGGGGGGGTTGCTCGAGGGGTGGCCTTGACTTTTTCTATCTACAGAAGAATTTTTGAAGTCTTTGTTCTGGATAGTTGTTTGCTGAGTACCTGATTTAGAAGGTGAGACTGGGCTTGGGTGAGCATATCTCTCCAGTTTTGCAGCTGCCGCTAGCGCCATATGATTGGTTTTATCTTTAGCAGAGCGGGTAATTTGAGACCCCTCTGAAAGTGGCTGCTCTTCAGGAGATCTTTTTCTAGACATGGTTAAATAACCACTTAAAGATCTCTCTTTAAATAATGTTTAAGCCTCCCTTTCACGCCAAGGCCAAGGTACCCTAATCTGCCAGAATCCACTCCTCTCGCCCTATTCCCAGCATATACACCCAGCTTTCGATATACACTGTCTTCTCCCAGTGGTCCGCCCCCGCCTATAGCAAAGAAGAGCGGGGGGGAAGGAGAGAAAAAAAAAGGGCCCCAAAAAAAAAAAAAAAGGGGGGGGGCAGAAGGTGGGACCGTATATCCGATAATATTAAAGGCTAGAAGGCAATCAGCCTGAGTTAATTTAATCGCCAAAAAAGGGGAAGAGAGGTATATGGGGGCCAGTTAGAATAGAGCTTGAGAACCAAGGCAGAAGAGCTGCTATGTAGGGAGGAGCATAACTTATGGGATCGTTTAGGTGTGTAGACAAAAACCGCTACTCAGATCTGTACAGATAACCCCCCCAACACCCAAACCTCAGGCCAAATTAACTCAGCGGCAGGAAGCCAAATAAACAATAAAGGCATATGAGTCTTAAATGTGCAAATAAGCAGCAGCGCAGTCCATATGAAATAGTCAAATCTAAACGTTCCGACACTTTAGCTAACAAAAATCAGTACTATAACTCCCTTTCTAGGAATCCAGAAGAAGCAGTCAGTTAAAAGACATTAATGCCATACTTCACTTTTCACAGACTCCAGACAGATGATCTATCCAAAACATAGGTTAGCCAAGTCTTCCACTTGAGGCAGTATGGAGGAGCAGCAGCCGTATCTCTAACATAGGCTGCAACAACTCACCAACCACGGACCGAATCACCTCCCGCAGTCACGCCAGGTTCTCCATCCGTCCTACCGGCGGCACAGAGCACTCTCCCATGTGGGGCACCGAAGCATATGTACCGGACGGCAGCGCCCTCGTCCCGCTGACTCACCGGTCCCCAGGAACACGGGAATGGAGGAAACGAGGAGTGAGGAGAAGTGGAGAGAGGACGGACAAAAGCACTGTAGTGCGCTCCACCACCGAGTCAGGCGGCCGAACGGGGATTGCAGAAAAAGGTCAGGGAGAGAAGTGAGCCACTCCGGGGAGCGCGGTCATAGCAGAGCAGAGGGAGGGGAACGGCCGCCGACTCTCACACACAGCCCTTACACATCTTCCCAGCTACCACACTTCCGCACTAGTCACGCCCCCCTGATCGTATGGAAATCCACTATTTCTAAATGGATTAGGCAAGTTAAAATTCAGGCCTATGGTTTAAAAAAAAAAAAAAAAAAAGTAAGATTCCACATTGTCAAGTCAAGGCACACTCTACCAGAGCAGTGAGTGCTTCTTGGGCAGTGCCTGACCAGGCCTCCATGGCCCAACTTGGTCTTCAGTACATACATTCACTAGCTTTTATAAGGTGGATGTAAAAAGGCATGAGGATATCGCCTTTGGGCACAGTGTGCTGCAAGCCGCAGTATAAATCCTCAAGTCTGTGGGCGCCCTGCGAGTTGTCACCCCCCCCCCCCCAACTAGCATTGCTGTAGGACGTCCCATATAGTTACTACTCTGGCTCTGTGTCCCATGATGTACCCCAAGAAAAGGATTTTACAGGTAAGCTTTTTATAAAAAGCCTATTTTTACTGTCACATTGGCAGAGCTGAGGCATGTGGAGTAGCCTCTGCAGCTGGTGTAGAAGACCACTTAGCAAAAGTTAGAGGCAGCACCTAAATTAGAAACCGGCTGTCTCCACCAGACTACAAATCCTGTCAAAATGCTCACCTCGACATCACTGTATCAGCACAGCAGAAGGCTACACAGACCTGCATAGCCTTTTTGTAGACCCAAGTTAAGGGTTGTGGAATTATTAATTCGCAAACAGGTTGTGAAGACAGAAATTGCAAGCAGTCTCATGTAACGTCCCCCGGGTCTGTATCCTGCAGTATGCCTCCAACATCTACAGATGGGCAGCAGTTCTTGAACATCTCTAGTTTGCAGTTTCTGACAGTTCTTCTGTTGCAGAAGGACTATAATGCTACATAGTATGTGTGGACCTTCAGTTCTTTTAGGTTCCACATGCTGCAGACTTCTGAAGATTTGGGCCCTGGTTCCTACATTTTAGGAATATGTATAGATGATCCATGTATAGCATATTACTGAAATGCTGGGAGATGGTGGTAAGAACTGAAAGGATTAAAAAGGCATTTATCGTTTAGGACTGGTACTGAATAGTTTTCTTCACCCTTTTTTTTTCTTTTTAACTTCAAGATTATGGGGTTATTTACTAAAGGCAAATCCACTTTGTGCAGTCGCTATAGATCCAAGGGGGACATGCCAAGGAAAAGAAACAGCATTTTAGCTTGCACACGATTGGATGATAAAATCAGCAGAGCTTTCCCTCATTTCAGAGCTTCCCTCATATCTACACTGACTGCACTTACAAGTGCACTCTCATGTGTACTTGCAGTGCACATGTAGTGGAGTGTGGATTTACCTCTAGTAAATTAACCCCAATGTCTCTGCAAACAAAGTTGCCTGAAACAGATCTAAAGTTAATGCCAGCTCCTAAATAAAATAAAATAAAAATGCACTTTTTAATTCAGTTCTTTCCTAGTTCCAATATTTACTGATACTCTAAGGATATATAAATAATTTAAAGCAATAGTCTAGAGGTGAAAGGCCGGGGGTGTCCAGCCAGGGCGACCACAGTTTGTCAAATTTTTGTGGGCATCCCCTATGTAGGTAGATATATTTTTCCAGACGGAGTGTGTCCCCCATTTGTGCTATCCACTCTCCAAGTGCCGGGGGGTCCTCCGCCTTCCAGCGCCTAAGGAGCAGCTTGCGTGACTGAAACAGGGCCCTGGCTACGGCCTGTCTCTGACTCCCACTCTCCAGGATGTCATCCACTATCCCCAGCAGACAAGGCTTCCGGTCCATCGGCACCGTGACCCGAAAGGCACCATTAATTGTGGACACAACCCCCGTCCAGAACCTGTGTAGTTTGGGGCAACGCCATAACAAGTGAATGAGGTCCCCACACCCTTTCACACACCAGGGACAGTTAGAGTCCGCCTTAACACTCCCATTCTAAATAGCCTGGCCGGGGTATAGTGGACTCGAAGAATAATGTACAGTTGGGACAGACATTGGGCCACGTTTAGTGAGCATAACTGTATCGCCTGTAATGCTTCCTCCCACTGCCCTTCCTCAAAGGTGCTTACGTCTTCCTCCCATCTGTTCGTCACTCCCAAGGGGAAATCCCCCAGATGGATCTGGAGGATCATAGAGTAGCACCTGGATATAAAGCCTCTGAACCCCCGCCATGTAATGGAAGACAGGCGTTGGAGAAAGAACCCACGGAGCCCCACTAATCTGCACTGCCACTGCATGGCGCAGCTGCATGTAATTAAAAAGCATTGAGTTGGGGAGGCAAAACTGATCCCGCAACTCAGAAAAGGGGTGCAGTTTCCCATCAGCAAAAATATGCTTCAGGAGTGTAACTCCCTGTCTCCTCCACTGCCCCCCCAGGAATTGCAAATCCCTGTAGTGTCCATTAGCCCAAATTGGGCTGTAACTGGGAAATCCCTCCACAGACTGCAACTGCCTAAGCTTATTCCATACCTTCTGTAAGAGTACATATGTTGGGAACTTTCTATTGGATTTGGAGTGCGCCAAAGCCTCCAGCCACATTCTTTGTGCCTGTGATGTGACACATGAGGGCCCCAATGGGGTCAACTCTGGCTTCGTCCCCTGCCAACTGTGGTGTAGTAGACATAGCCCGTGCAATATGCTGTAACCGCGCGGCCAAGTAATAGATCCAAGGGTTAGGGAGCGCCAGGCCTCCCCGCTCCTTGGACTTCTGTAATTGTTCAAGCTTAACCAGAGGAGGCTTGTCAAGCCATATAAAGGCCCTGAATAGGTTATTAACCACTTGACCACTGGGCACTTAAACACCATTAATAACCAGACCAATTTTCAGCTTTCGGTGCTCTCACATTTTGAATGACAATTACTCAGTCATGCAACACTGGACCTATATGAAATTTTTGTCCTTTTTTTCACACAAATGGAGCTTTCTTTTGGTGGTATTTAATCACCGCTGGGTTTTTTATTTTTTGTGCTATAAAAGAAAAAATACAGAAAATTCTGTAAAAAAATTAATTTTTCTTCGTTTCTGTTATAAAATTTAGCAGATTAGTAATTTTTTCTTCATAAATTTTGGCCAAAATCTATACCACTACATATCTTTGGTAAAAATAAGTACAAATTGGTGGATATTATTTGGTCTTTGTAAAAGTTATAGAGTCCACAAGCTATGGTGCCAATGTCTGAAAATTGATCACACCTGAAGTACTGACGGCCTATTTCAATTCTTGAGACCCTAACATGCCAGAAAAGTACAAATACCCCCCAAATGACCCCTTTTTGGAAAGAAGACATTCCAAGGTATTTAGTTAAGAGGCATGATGAGTTTTTTGAATATGTCATTTTTCCCACAATTCTTTGCAAAATCAAGATTTTTTTTACTTTTTTTTTTTTTCACAAAATTGTCATATTATCAGTTTATTTCTCACACAGCATATGCATACCACAAATTACACCCCAAAACACATTCTGCTATTACTCCCGAGTACGGTGATACCACATGTGTGAGACTTTTACATAGTGTGGCCACATACAGAGGCCCAACATGCATGGAGCGGCATCAGGCGTTCTGGAGCACCCAGGACAATTCTGACATTTCTCTCCTACATGTAAAAATCATCATTTATTTGCTAGAAAATTACATTGAATCCCAAAACATTATATATGTTTTTTTAGCAAACACCCTGGAGAATACAATGGTGGTCGTTGCAACTTTTTATCTTGCACGGTATTTGCGCAGCAATTTTTCGAATGCTTTTTTTTGGAAAAAAAACAGTTTTGTGCTTAAAAAAAAAAAAAAAAAACACAGTAAAGTTAGCCCAATTTTTGCATAATGTGAAAGATGAAGTTACACCGAGTAAATCGATACCTAACATGTCACTCTTCAAAATTGCACAGGCTCGTGGAATGGCGCCAAACGTCGCTACTTAAAAATCCCCATAGGTGACGATTTAATTTTTTTTTTACTGGTTATATGTTTTGAGATACAGAGGAGGCCTAGGGCTAGAATTATTGCTCTCGCTCTAACGTTCGCAGCGATACCTCACATGTGTGGTTTGAACACCGTTTTCATATGTGGGCGGGACTTACGTATGCGTTCGCTTCTGCATGCAAGCACATGGGGACAGGGGCGCTTTAAAAAAAAAAAAAATGTATTGTTCATTTTACTTTATTTATTTTAGTTTAAAAAATTTATTTTTGGGGAAAAAAATGTCAATCACTTTTATTCCTATTACAAGGAATGTAAACATCCCTTGTAATAGGAATATGGCATGACAGGTCCTCTTTACAGTGAAATATGGGGTCAATAAGACCCCGCATCTCACCTCTAAGCTGGGAAGCCTGAAAAAAAAAAAAAAGATTCTGGATTTGATCGTATTGGCAAGTCGGTAGAAGCACCGGAGGGCGGCGGGAGGGGGGGGGGGTGTCTATGGCTGGGTATTGCAGGGTATCACCGACTATGGCTGGGTATGGCTGGGTATCTCAGAGTATGGCTGGGTATCTCAGAGTATGGCGTTGCAGAGTATTGCGTTGCAGAGCATTGCAGGATATTGGAGGGTGTTGCAGAGCATTGCAGAGTGTTGCAGGGTATTGGTGGGTGTTGCAGAGCATTGCAGAGTGTTGCAGAGCATTGCAGAGTGTTGCAGGGTATTGGCGGGTGTTGCAGAGCGTTGCAGGGTATTGCAGAGTGTTGCAGAGTATTGCAGAGTAATGCAGAGTATTACAGGGTATTGCAGAGTAATGCAGAGTATTGCAGTGTAATGCAGAGTAATGCAGAGTAATGGCAGGGTATTGCAGAGTATTTGTAGGGAATTGAGGGGTTAATTTTCGGTGAGCAGCGATGTGGGCACTGCAGATGCAGCCCACATCGCTGCTGACACCGATCTCTTCCCCCTCCGCTGTTCCGATCGGTACAGAGAGGGTGAGGGAGGAACCGGCGTCATAACATGACGCCGGTTTGTTTACAAGTGATCACTCCGTCATTTGACGGAGCGATCACGTGGTAAACAGCCGCTATGAGCGGCCGTTTACCGTGATCCATGATGCTCACGGATGCTCTCGAGTGCGCGCCCCAGGGGGCGCGCGAGAGCGGAATTCTGGGAGGACGTCATATGACGGCCTCCCAGAGTTAAGAAACCGCCCTGTAGCCGTCATTCGGCTATAGGGCGGTTATTAAGTGGTTAATAATGTGGAATATCTTAAAGGGGATTACCATAGGGGTATTATGCAGTACGTACAAAAGTTGGGGCATAAACACCATCTTAATAAGATTGACCCGCTCCACCAGTGACATTGTAAGTCGCGACCAGATTTTTACTCTGTCCCTGATCCTGTTTAGTAGGGGGAATAAATTAAGCGAGACAAAGTCTCTGGGTTCTGGAGTGACCTGTGCACCTAAATACTTGAAGCTATGTGCCATCGGCACCCCCTGAACCGCCTGCGGGACACTATCTGGGTCCGCGTCCAACAGCATTAGGGAGGACTTGGACCAATTTATCACAAGCCCTGAGTAATCGCCAAAACGTTTAATTAATGCCATAGCCTCTCCCAGAGAGTTTTCTATGTCACCGAGAAACAACATAGTATCGTCCGCATAGAGCATAAGTTTCTCCTGAATTTCTGCATGTTGGAAGCCCCTAATGTGCGTGTTCGCCCTTATCAGTGCTGCCATGGGCTCGATGGCCACGGCGAAGAGGAGGGGGGACAACAGACATCCCTGCCGGGTACCCCTGTGTAGTTGAAACGGCAGTGATACTCGCCCCACCTCCCTGATCACCGCCTGCGGAGAGCAGTAAAGCAGTAGAACCCATGAGAGAAAACTATCGCCAAAGCCAAAACCGTCCATAACCTCCCAAAAGGTATTGTCACTCTATGCTGTCAAATGCCTTATGGGCATCTAGCGACAGCAGTTCCCTGTCACCCTGTTCTCTCGTCTCCGTCTGCATGTTCAGGAATAATCGTCAGAGGTTAATAACAGTTGGATTTCTGAGGCATGAAGCCTGACTGGTCTGAATGTATAATACTGGAAATGACCCCGTTAAGGCGTAGCTAGGATTTTTATATCACTTTGTAATAAGGATATTGGTCTGTAGGAGCCCGGGTCTAGGGGATCCTTCCCTGGTTTAAGAATAAGGACAATAGTGGCTCGGGTCATAGACGTAGGCAGGCACTGTCCCTCGCTGGCCGCATTCAGTACCCTAAGCAGGTGGGGCAGGATAATACTCCCATATTGTTTAAAAAGTTCTATTGGTATGCCATCGTCACCTGGGGCCTTAAAGTTTGGAAAAAGGCCTAGTGCCTCCTCTAGCTCCTCTATCTGGATTGTGGCATCTAGCTGCTCTCTCTGTATATCGGTCAGGCGGGGTAGTTTTATACCTTGTAGATAGCTCTGTAGGTCAGCTGGCATATATTGCACTCGAGATCTATACAGAACCGAGTAAAATTTTACCAAAGTCTGCATAAGGTCAGGGGTGTTCACCAGTTTCCCATCGTCAGAGCGCAGGGCACTAACAGACGGCAAGGTCTGCGAAGTATGTACAATTCTAGCAAGAAGTCTGCCCATCTGCTCCCCCTCCTCATAAAAGACTAGTTTATTAAAAAAAAACTCTTCCTGTCCGCTGTAGAGCCAGTAATTCTATCAACTGCTTCCTGGGCAGCTAACCAGGCCTCCCTAGAGGTATCTGAAGGGTCCACTATATACTCCGCCTCTAACCGACTGACCAGCTGGGAAGCCTGTACCCGTTGGGAATGTGTTGGACTTAACCCCATTCACCTCCTTAATGAGTATGCCGCAGAGGAAAGCTTTAAATGTATCCCATGTTGAATTTAGATCAGGTTGGTCATGATGCCGCTGCTAGAACTCAGATATCTCCGCAGATAGCCTCCTGGGGGGCGGGGAACAACTGAAGCCAGACGGCATTCAGTTTCCATGGAGCTCTAGGCAGGACAGAAGATGGCATAGTCTGAGGGGAGCACAAACATAAGTCTATTCTAGACAGGGAAAGGTGCATCTTGGAGAAGCAGGAAAACTGCTTTTGGAGTGGGTTACGGTCCCGCCCTGGATCAATCCATCCGACTTCCCCCGCGAATTTCCGCAGTGCTGTTCGAGCAAGTATGCGGCCCTTCGCCGGAGGTGGATGATTGTCCAGGGCCAGGTCCATATAACAATTTACCAAGTTTACAATTTACAAGTCACCAACCACCACAAAGGGGACATCCGGGCAACCCAGCTGATACGTCAACTAGGGCTGCAACTAACGATTATTTTCATAATCGATTAGTTGGCCGATTATTGTTTCGATTAATCGATTAATCGGTTAATAACCTTAAAAAAAGAGTGGCGTATAAGTTAGTTAATATGTAAAGTTAAAAAAAAAGGCAATTTATTCTTAAATATCTCTATATACAGTGGTGAATATAAATAACCAACTATATGGTTAGGGAGCAAAATATCTAATCCACTCTGAGAATAACAGACAGAAGAGATATACTGTATATATTAGAGGGGATATACTGTATATACCATTAGAGGAGAGATATACCGTATATACCATTAGAGGAGAGATGTACTGTATATAACATTAGAGGAGAGATGTACTGTATATACCATTAGAGGAGATAGTGTATATACCATTAGAGGATATATAGTGTATATACTATTAGAGGAGATATACTGTATATACTATTAGAGGATATATACTGCATATACTATTAGCCCTTGCACACACGGTCGGAGATTCCGACAACCAAATCCGTCGGATTTTGTCCGAAACTGTTGCATACACACGGTCGGACAAAGTTGTCGAAAAATCCGATCTTTCAGAACGTGATGACGTAATTTCGTTACGATGGGACTACGTTCAGGCTAGTAGCCAATAGCTTTGATGTAGGAATTTGATCTGAGCATGCGTGGCACTTTGTCCGATCGGAATTCTCTACACATGATCTAAATATGTCCGATCGGAGCATTTTGTCAGAAAATATTTCCAGCAAGTTGGAAAATTTGGTCCGACGGATATTCCGATGGAAACAGTCCGATGCATACCATACACAGTCGGAATATCCGACAAAACGGTCCGATAGGACACATTCCGACGGAATCTCCGACCGTGTGTACAAGGGCTTAGAGGATATATACTGCATATACTATTAGAGGAGCGATATACTATTAAAGGGTCAATCTGGTAAATATCATCAGACTCTAACTTTAACCCCATTTTGTTACTGGCCGATTAATCGATTATGAAAATAGTAATCGATTAATTTCATAATCGATTAGTTGTCGATTAATCGATTAGTTGTTTCAGCCCTAACGTCAACACAGTTCTCAACACCTCTAACCCAAATGGAGGCGGTATATAAAAGGCAGCAATTATACATTTTATCTGATAGATTTTACAGAGTAAGATTACAAACCACCCTTCCGGGTCAATTAACCTATCATGCAATTGGAAATCCACCATTCGGTGCACCAGCACACTCACACCCCGCGAATAGGAGGTGTGAGTGGAGTGGTACATGAAAGGTTATGTTAAGCCTCCATCTTGTTTCTGTCAGCCATCTTAATATTCACAAACTTCCATTTTACAATATGTACAGTTTGAACACTCCTTTAACTTCTCAGATAACTGTCTCAACATGAGATTCTTCTAACTCATTTGTTCTCACACACTTATCTAAAACTTTCACACATTTTCTCAGCATTCCTTTAGCTACTGAAGAAATCATGTACTGTCTCTTATCTTTTTCTCATATTAATTTAGCTAGCTTAGAACAAAGAACAATAGCGTTTTGTCTTGACCAGCTGTAATCGTCTTGATGTCGTTTGTGCATGTCTTATTCTGTGTGACGCGAAATTTACTATATCAATCGCTCTGTAATAACTCAATACAATTAGTTCTTGAAGGACGCCATGGTGTGTGTGTGGTTTTATTTGTCCTTCGAGAATTGATTCCAGAGCGCTCTGAATTTATACAATACATTGGATCTAAGGTCTGAGAGGTTGAAGGGACCGCCCTAGACACAGGATTAACCCTTTCAGCACTGGGGGCTCGTCCAGGATGGATGTTTATTTACCCTTAACGGAATTGGAAAGCTACTTTTAACGGATTCGGAAAGTTGATTCTATTCTTATTGAGTGAAATTGACTTGCCGGGGTCCAGTTGTCAGGTGTGTGACTTGGCTACCATCCCACAGAGATTGCTGTTGGGTTATAGAACCTCTCATAAGTATAGATAAGTTGACCGGTCATGACCTTAGGGGTCATATAGTGTTTTGGGGACACTTGAAAAGGTCTTGGTGACCTTAGAATAGGTTTTGGTGACCTTAGAAAAATTTACAGAGTACTCTAGAGTTTTATTTCTGTTCGAGACAGAACTGGTGACTGATGATCAATGTATTGTGTAAACTTTGTGTATGATTGTATAACTGCTTTGCTTTAAAAGTATCACGCTGAATGAATTGCGCTGAGTGTGTATATGTGAACTGCTATATTGTTTCAAGAACCAAAAGGCATACTTGGTGAGTGGTATTCCCGGAGGTTATAAAGTTACAATTTGGGTAAAGCTATTTTGGGAAAGGTAAACAGATTAATGTACATTGCAAAGTTAAATTCATCTGTGGTTTAAATTTGTCTGAAACAAAACAGCAGCTCCATGAGCAAGATTGTGTGTTTATTGTATATCTGAAATACTCTTGAACTTGTTCCAAATTTATTCTGTTAAAGACTTGAAGTGATTGTAGCTGTATTAGTATAAAAAAGTATCACAGACAGTACTGAATTTTTTTGTTAAAGGAACCTAAGTTGAGGTATTGTCTAATTGTCTGATTCACACCGTTGTCTGATTGCCTGCACCGCTAGGTGGCAGTCAAGCACGATAAATTGTATTGTTTTCATAGGAAAATGAAATGTACGGAGCAATACCTAGTTAACCCTTGGGTGGATCATATGGCAGGATGGACAGAAAGCCGGTTTGGGTATTCTGATAACTTTGGATCCATTATTGATCCAGACTTTCCTGAGTAATCTCAAACCCCATTTAGTGGTCAGTGTCAAACAAATGATTACTGAATGGTCAACACTTTCTAGAACTGACTTTGGCAAAGCTCTTTCACAGAAAGATGCAGCAGGTTATTTTGATATACCAAAGCCGTCGCCTGTCTCCACACAACATGTTCAAGGGAATACAAAAGGAAATTTTAGAGGCAGAGAAAATTTTAGAGGCAGATTTAAAGGCAGAAATGGAAGAGGGACGAGTCGCGCTAGAAACAATGGATGTTTCAATTGCGGTGCTGAGGATCACTGGGTGAGTCAGTGTCCTCACCACACCCCTCCTCAGACTCCCGATTCCAGCTCTGTCCCTAACCAGACACAACGACCACAGGCATCCATCCAACAAGGTCCAAAATTTCCAATCAAATGGGGAAATCAACAACAATGATGGGGCCCGGAGGGTAGTGTCCCAGCTTTTCCTTTTGTCTCAGATGATTTCACTGACAGTCCAATGGTTGCCATTTCAATAAATGGGTGACTCCTCCCCTATCTCGTTGATAGCGGGGCCACTAGGAGTACTATTTGTGAAGATCATTTCAGAGGCAAGTGGGAACCAGCAGAACCCTCTTTGGGAATTAATGGGATACTGACAAAAACATATAGGACCCCACCCCTACCAATAGAAGATGATGAAGGGTACACCATATGCACACATTCTTTTAGGATAATACCAAAGTGTCCTGTAAATTTGTTGGGAAGAGACTTGTTTGGGCCACTAGGAATCACAATTAGAACCAACTCAGAAGGAGGTCTAGACATTTCCTCAGATAAAATCACTATAGTAGCATGCAAACCAGGTTTATTGATGCTGTCACAACAAAATAGTGAAGAAGATTTTAAGGATATAGACCCCCAGGTCTGGTCTACATCAGATCTGGATGTAGGACTTGTTTCATGCACACCATACAAGGCCAATCTCAAAGAAGGTGCATTTTCTATCTATCACAAACAGTATCCACTCTCTAAAGAAAAGATGGATGGCATAGTGCCAATGGTGAAAAAGTTTCTGCAGGATGGAATCCTGGAGGAAATTATTTCTCCATACAACACACCTGTTAACCCTGTAAAGAAGCGGGATGGCTCCTTCAGATTTGTACAGGACTTGAGGGCCATAAATGACCTCATAGTCCCAATAGCACCCATTGTACCTGATGTTCCATCGCTACTGTCCTCCATTCCAGCAACAGCCAAATGTTTTACTGTAATTGATTTAAAGAATGCTTTTTTCTCTGTCCTTGTAGACAAGGAGACAAGGCCACTCTTTGCTTTTACTGTGTCGATTGACCAACACAATCGCCAGTTTACCTGGTGTAGAATGCCCCAGGGATATATAGATTCACCTGTGGTCTATTCTATATTACTCCAAGCTACCCTCAGGCCTTGGACTGCCCCTCATGGTTCTGTACTGTTGCAATATGTTGATGATCTTTTGATTTGTAGTTCTTCAGAGGAGGACTGCCGAGCTGATAGCCTATCCTTATTGAAATGGTTACATACGTGTGGTCACAACGTTTCTAAGAAAAAATTACAATGGTGTAAACAGGAGGTTGAGTACCTAGGGTTTGTGCTGTCTCCGGGAGTTATGAAAGTCAGTCACAAAAGAACTGTTGCTATAGTGGGTCTGCCCCGCCCACTTACCAAGAAAGACCTGCTAACCTTTCTTGGAATGATTGGTTACTGCCGCCAATGGATACCTGACTGTTCTTTCTATGACAATATATTGAGACAAGCAACCCTCTCTGAAATGTCTGACATTGTAAAATGGTCTGATGAAATGTTAAATGCTTTTACCATGTTGAAAAGTGCAATGGTTACCAGCCCGCACTTGTTTGCTAGGGAAAATTGCAGAACCATGGCAGGAGTACTGGCCCAGGAACATGGTGGGAGACTGCGCCCTGTAGCTTTTTTCTCAAAGGTGGTTCCAGTACAGGTGCAAGGCATGCCTGCTTGTCTCAGAGCGTTGGCTTCTTGTTCTATGGTTGTAGAGTTGGCAGCACCATTTACCTTGGGCCATAACACTACTTTACACACCTCACACAACGTTACCACACTCCTCAAAACTTTACATACTCAGCATATGTCAGCACAAAGATTGAGTGGGTATGAAGTCATCCTCCTGTCCAATCCAAACCTGAAAATAAAAAGTTCAAACATAAACTCTGGCCCAGCTCCAATTTTGAATGCCTTATTAGTTCTTAAAGGAGAACAGGATGACTTACCCCCACCTCATGACTGTACACAATCAATACATCAGGACACTTCACCTAGAGCAGATATGCTTTCAGTACCAATTCCTACTGCACAAACAGTTTTTGTTGATGGCTCTTGCAGCAGACAAAGTGATAATGTCTATCATGCAGGCTATGCTGTTGTCCAACTGCCGGATACTGTCCTCGAGGCCAATCCAATACCCTATCAGTCTGCACAAGCTGCTGAATTGATAGCATTAACCCGTGCATGCCAGCTGTTTGCAGGAAAAGAGGTAAACATTTACACTGATTCCAGGTATGCTCATGGTGTGGTTTGGGACCATGGTGTAATATGGCTTCGCAGAGGATATGTGGCAGCAGATGGAAAGAGCATCTCACACTCTGACCTAGTCACAGCATTACTAGATGCAATTCAGTTGCCTTCAAAACTAGCTATCATGCACTGTAAGGCACATACAGGCCAAATGACTGATATAGCCAAAGGTAATGCACCAGCTGACAGAATAGCTAAAGAAGCTGCATCTACACAAAAGGCAAACATTCAAATGCCCATGCTAACACCTCAGCCATATTCCCTGAAAGAGACACATTGGCTCACGGAACTACAGGCTTTTGCCACCCCTGATGATATTGCGTAATGGAACTGTGATGGGATGGTACAAAAGGATCCTAAAACAGGATTAATCTGCAAAGAAGGGAAACCGTGTATTCCTGTTGCTAGCCCCCCCCCCCCTGTTCATTGCACAATACCATGGACTGGGTCACAAGGGATGGCAGACCACATGTGAACTTCTAGATGCAGATTTTTTTCATTGCAGGATTACCTAATCTAGTCAAAGCTTTTGTAAGGAGATGTGTCACTTGCATTAGGAACAATCCAACAAACCCAAAGAAATCAAAACATGAACATCTTGAGTACCCAACAACACCGTTTACCCATTTATAGATAGACTTTACACATATGCACAAAGAAGGAAAGAAACAACAATATCTTTTGGTCATAGTGATCATGATGTCACGCTGGCCAGAAATTTTTGTCACCAACAATGAAAAACGCACAAACAGTAGTGAAGATCCTCACACAGGAAATTATTCCTAGATGGGGATTTCCATTGCAAATAAATTCAGACAATGGCCCAGCTTTCACAGCTAAAATCTGCCAAGATCTTGTAAAAGTACTAAAAATAGACTGGAAATTTCACCTCCCCTACCATCCACAGAGTTCAGGAATTGTAGAGAGAATGAATAGAACAATTAAAGACAGGATAAGGAAAGCTACGGGTGGGAATTTTGGCAAGTGGAAAAAAGTTCTCCCAGCAGTATTAGCTGAAATCAGAATGACCCCTCACAGTGTGACGGGTTATTCCCCCTTCGAGGTACTCATGGGTAGGCCATTCCCCACACCGTAGGTAGAGATGGTAGAGAAAGGTGATTTGGAACAAATACAGGAGGAATATGTAAAAAAAAACTGATTGAAACTCTTGATATTGTTGAAAGAAGAGTTGCTCGCACCTCTCCTTCTTCACAGGTACCAACCCACCCGTTCCAGGTCGGTGATCAAGTTGTGGTCCAGAGGCTTCAGAAAGGTCGAAAGCCGCAAGAGGTTCCATTCAGGCCAGTGACCAAAGTGGTAGCCGTCACCAGGACCGCCATCCTTACAGAGCAAAGTCCTACTTGGATCCATGCCAGCAAAGAAAATTGATCTAAGCCCAGGAATTGAGGAAAGGCTGAAAAGAGGTGAAGCAGGTGTTTTAACCACTTCAATACAGGGTACTTTCGCCACCTTCCTTCCCAGCCCAATTTTCAGCTTTAATCGCTCTAGCGCTTTCAGTGACAATTGCGCGGTCATGCTATACTGTACCCAAATGAAATTTTTATCATTTTGTTCTCACAAATAGAGCTTTATTTTGGTGGTATTTATTCACGACTCCGTTTTTTATTTTTTGCGATATAAGCGCAAAAAAGCGGAAATTTAAAAAAAAAACACTATTTTCTTTTTTCTATTTTAAAAGAAATCCAATAAAATCTAATTTTGTCATAAATTTAAGCCAAAATGTATTCTGCTACATGTTTTTGGTAAAAAAAATTCAGTTAAGTGTATAATAATTGGTTTGTGGGATCACGGACATATGTACGCAAATGATCATGTACATATGTGTGCAGGTGATCACGTATATATGTGTGCAGATAATCATTGGAACATGTGATTTTAGTGGGACATATGTGGGGGACATGTTTTTATTATTAGGGACATGTGTTTTTATTATTTGGGGACATGTATGTTTTGGGGACATATGTGGGGACTGTGTTTATACTGTGTGGTGTGTCGTGTATTACACTAGACTGGTGATCAGTGAGTAAAAAGCTGTAAAAAACAGCTCATACTCACTGATCATCAGCCGGCTGCAGCGATCTGCTCTCCTCTCCTCAGCGATGACTTCTGTGTGAGGAGAGGAGGAGCCGATTGCTTAGCAACCGGCTGTTTGTTTACATCACATGACGGCCGTGATTGGACACGGCCGTCATGTGATCAGGAGGGCCAATCAGAGAGCCCTCCTGCCGATCTGAGATGCGCCGTGTCCGGGTGAAACGGGAGCATCGGGATCACGCCGCTGCGTGGGCACGCGCGCGATCCCGCTCCTTCTGATGGACGTTCCTGAACGTGCTATCAGAAGTAGACGGCTCCCACCCGGCCGTATATGTGCATTGGCTGGGTGGGAAGTGGTTAAGTCCTCAAAAGACAAGCACAGACATAAAGGACAGTGATGTCACTCATTTCACCACAGACTTCTGGGAAGGCCTTTTGCCTTCTGGTGATGTTTCTACTTCTGATCTTTGTCCCAGTGTGGATAATAACTAACTGTATCTTTCATCCTGATGACTTAGGTGCCTTGAAACTCATATGTGGTAAAAGCGAAATACACACCAACCATACTGACTTTCACCTCAGAAATCTCAGTAAAAGAGATGTCTCTAATGAATTGATCAAAGAAACAAGTTTTTCTGGAAAAATGTTACTGTTAAAATTTTAATATGCTTATGCTAGAAAGTCAGGATATGAAAAATGCTGGATTTGTAGTAAGTTGCACCCAGAAACTGCTAAGATCCCACTTTTAGCTGTCCCTCTAAACCTCAAGTCATTATTGGAAAATACTCTAGTCTTAAGTATTAAGAATGTCTCAGAAGGGTACCGCAATCAGAGTATTATGTTTTACACTTTAGGAAGGACACATGAACCCGAGTGGTGTGTTCAGTTAGGCAATACATCCAAAGGAACAGGTATGTGTTGCAAGTCAGTATTTAACATTTCAAAGGGTATTCCCTTCCACACCAGTAAAATTATCATAGGTCATATGTGTAGTTACAAAAATCAATCCCTTAACAACACCATTAGTGAACTTATTACATACAGGAACACAACCTCTGGGATACTTGTGAGTAAACTAGTTAGTGCTGCATTTGAGGCTGGAACTGAGCCCCAACGTAGTTCTCTAAGAAGTTTTTCATTGGGAAACAATACATACATATGCTGTGCTAAAATTTGTTACCCATGGATCCCCGCAGGAGTGAAAGGATGGTGTTATTTAGCACAGTTGGTATCAGTCATGTCAGCCCTAGGCCAGAATCAGGAACATCACATACAAGTGACTTCAAGTCCAGTACATAGGTTAACTTATAAATACAAGAGAGAAAACCCACCTATGTTTTCTACTTCAGATAAGTCATGGACATGGTTTCCATCCTGGACAGGATGGGGCATAACCATGATGGACAAATTAAATAACTACATTAGTCTAATAAATGATGTTATGGAAAAAAACTCCCAAGATATAGGACTACTCAATGTCGAGCTCAAAGCAATTAGAAGACAACTAGAGTTACACGAATTGGCTATTGAAAAGCATGAGTGCAGCTCTGACAGGTTTATGCGAAATGACCCAAGATTATGAATGTTGTACTTGGTTTCACAATACCAGCCTGGAAATCCCAGACTACTATGATGTTATTAGTCAACACCGAACACAGGTAAATGAATTAATGAAACAAGCAAGGAACATAGGTAATTATGGATGGAACCCCTTTTCTAGTTTGGGTTTAGGTGGAATGTTTTCATGGTTAAAGGACATAGTGATTATGATTATCATAGTACTATTGTTAGGATTGATAGGCTACCTAATTTTCAAGCTTATTCTACTTTGTATTAGCAAATGTACTACACCAGACCAACCTTCTCACGCATTTACACAATATCTGCAGCTTTATGTAAATGAATATAACAAACGTAGCAAGAACCGTAGATTTCAGGAGGCTGCGGATCTGTAGAAAGTCATTCCATGACTTAAGAGGGGGTTGAAAGGTTATGTTAAGCCTCTATCTTGTTTCTGTCAGCCATCTTAATATTCACAAACTTCCATTTTACAATATGTACAGTTTGAACACCCCTTTAACTTCTCAGATAACTGTCTCAACATGAGATTCTTCTAACTCATTTGTTCTCACACACTTATCTAAAACTTTCACACATTTTCTCAGCATTCCTTTAGCTACTGAAGAAATCATGTACTGTCTCTTATCTTTTTCTCATATTAAGTTAGCTAGCTTAGAACAAAGAACAATAGCGTTTTGTCTTGACCAGCTGTAATCGTCTTGATGTCGTTTGCGCATGTCTTATTCTGTGTGACGCGAAATTTACTATATCAATCGCTCTGTAATAACTCAATACAATTAGTTCTTGAAGGATGCCATGGTGTGTGTGTGTGGTTTTATTTGTCCTTCGAGAATTGATTCCAGAGCGCTCTGAATTTATACAATACATTGGATCTAAGGTCTGAGAGGTTGAAGGGACCACCCTAGACACAGGATTAACCCTTTCAGCACGCCCATCCCACCCAGGAGCAGTTCACACATGCCAAAGAGTCCGGCATGTTATTTTTCCGGCACGTCTGTGACTGACAAATCCTCCCCCTCTCCCTGCTCCGCAGGGCCTGCCAGCTTTTTAGCATAGTATAACATAGTATAACATGTCCTTAGGGGGATTCTTCACAGTGCCCCTGGGTGTTTTGGAGGTCTTACCTGCATCCTTAGACCTGTCCGTGCCTTGTGCGTTCTGGGAGAGGGAGGCCACCACGCCATTTTGGTTGTGAGCGGAGCCGCCGAATTCATGCTTTTTGCAGGTCATAATGCCACCGCCTGCACCCGGATTCAGCTCCAGGGGGGTCCGCAGAAGGTATCCAGGAGAATGTCAGGTAATCGGAACGGTTTTACCGGCTGGGAAGAGGATCAATGCAGGATCTGGAGAGGGAGCTCAGCGAGACACGTCCGCTCACATGCCGTTCCTGGCCCCCTTAATTCAGATCTTTAATCACTTGACAACTGGACACTTAAACCCCCCTCGTGACAAGACCAATTTTCAGCTTTTGGTGCTCTACCACTTTGAATGACAATTACTCAGTCATGTAATACTTTACTCCAATTAATTTGTTCTCCTTTTTTTCATACAAATAGAGCTTTCTTTTGGTGGTATTTGATCACCTCTGGGTTTTTTATTTTTTGCGCTATAAATGAAAAAAGACCGAACATTTTGAAAAAAAAAACAACGCAATTTTCTTTGTGATAAAATTTTGCAAATTATTAATTTTTCTTCATAACTTTTGGCCACAATTTATACTGCTACATATTTTTGGTAAAAATAACCCAAATTAGTGGATATTATTTGGGGTTTGTGAAAGTTAGAGAGTCTACAAGCTATGGTGCAAATATTAAAAAACTGATCACACCTGATGTACTGGTGGCCCATCTCATTTCTTGCGACCCAAACAAGCCAGGAAAGAACAAATACCCCCAAATGAACCCTTTTTTTTTTAAAGTAGACATTCCAAGGTATTTAGTAAGAAAGAGGCATGGTGAGCTTTTTGATTTTTGTTTCCCACAATTCTTTGCAAAATTAAGATTTGTTTTTTCCCCACAGAATTATCATAATAGGTTATTTCTCTCACATGGCATGTGTATACCACAAATACATAATACATTATGCTACTCCTCCTGAGTATTACGATACCACATGTGTAGGACTTTTCCACAGCCTGGCCACTTAGAGAGGCCCAACATGCAGGAAGCACCATCACGTGTTCTAGGAACATAAATTACATATCTAACTTGTTGACTACCTATTACACATTTGAAGGCCCTGGAGCACTAGAACAATGACACCTGACACTAATGTGGCACTGATGACACTAACAGATGGCACTGATGACACGTGAAACTGATAACAGATGGCACTGACATTTACTGTGGGCACTTTATTTTCCACTAACCGCTGCAGCCGTTTGTGTGAGAAGGGAGAGCCGGTGATGAGAGATGATCTCATATGTTTACATATGAGATCATCTCCCATTGGACACGTATAGCCCCCCCAAATCTATACAAGACCCTTATCAGAGCTCTTCCCAACAACCCTTGCCCCCAGTCTCCCCCCCCATGTGAATGAGTATGGGGTACACTGTACCGCTATCCATTCACCAAAAAGTAGTATATAGTGTGAAAAAATACAGTAGACAGCTTTTGACAAGTCTTATTTAAAACATCTTCCCTGAATCTTCCTCCTTCGGGTTTCTCCCACTGTTGCTTCTTCCGCTCTTCTTTTGTCTGGTGTTCTTCCTCTGCCGACCCTCCGATGCGGAGTCCCGCTGGGGGGGGTATCGTAGGAAGTCACCCAGAGGCCCCGCCCATTGTGACGTCACAGACCCATCATGCCACGGGTGGTGACGTCACAAGGGGTGGGGCCTCCGGGTGACATCCTACGATAGCCATGCCCCCAACGTTATCTAAGACATGCTTGAAATCGGCGTGGATGCAGCATTGGAGGAGTGTCGTCGGCGGGAGCGGCACTCAGCAATCAGGGAAGAGGATCATCGGCAGAGTAAGGAGAACACTGTTTTTTTTTTTTTAACACTACACTACTTTTCTTTTTTTGTTGAATGGGTAGGGGTACAATCTACCCCAAACTCATTCAGATGGGGGGGTCAGGATCTGGGGGCCCCCTTGTTAAAGGTGGCTTCCAAATTCACCCCGCAGACACTGACAACCACCGGGCAAGAGTGGGGACATGGTGCCTTGGGGTGGTGGAGCAGAGCCCCACCTACCCCAAAGCACCCACCTCCCCACATTATGTTGAGGGCATGTGGCCTGGTATGGTTCGGGGGGGGGGGGGGGGCACTCGCAAGTCACCTCCATTTCCTGGCCTGCCAGGCTGGGCTGCATGCTCGGATAAGGGTCTGGTATGGATTTTGGGGGGGACCCCATGCCATTTAAAAAAAAAAATATTTTTTTTAGCTGGAAATTCTTTATATATTCAGCAAAGAAGTCCACTGACAGCTGCAGCTGATGACTCTTCGGCTGTAAGAATGCGGCGGCCGGATTCCCAGCCCCCTCCTTAGCAACCAGCTATATACAGTGTAAAAAAAAAAGATGCAAATTGTGGCAAAAATTGCGGTAAAAGCACGCGTCTAAAACTAGGCAAGCACCGCAAAAAGCACTGCAGAAACACTCAAAAGCAACATGCATATATGTGAAATCGGGCCTCAGGCAAGGAAGGAGTCAAACTTTGTTCCCCTTTCTCAACACAGCAAGCTGGGCAGTTTCTTGCTTAGCACAGCAAAATGTTACATGAAAACCTCTTTAAAAAAGCAGAATTTCCCATTTATTTTTTATACAGACTGCAGAGACAGACAGCTACACAATATGAACTGAGAGTGAAGTTGTCCTTTAATATCTATAGGTCTACAGGGGTTTATGCAATATTAAAGTCAATTTTGGAAAACCAAAGAATGTTCGTGAACAATGACAAGTGTAACAAAGTTATTCTTTTTGGACCACATAATTATTCGGGTAAGAATAAATATAAACCAAAAAATTAGGTGAGATCTATTAGTTATACACAAAAACGCATTTTTTTTTTTACAAACATAAAAGTATAGCAAAAACAAGTAAAACTCCCTTTTCCAAGCAGTTGGGATGATGGAAAACTTTGTTGTTGAAAGCATTATCCATGGTTTCATGTGCGTTGGCAATCATATCAATCCAATGTGCCTAGGAGGGGAAAAAACAAAAAACACAAAATTTAAAATTTGAACTGGCCAATCCCCTCTTTTTGATTTTTACAAACAATTAAACTTGTATAGTTGTATGTTGTTCTACAAAGCAGGTGTATAGTGAGATGCATATTCCTTGATGGAATTCCTTTGGAAATCATGTCATACCCAAAGTAGTTGTTTTTCAAGTGCAACACAAAAGGAATTTTGATTGTTTAAAAAAAATAAAAGAAAAAAAGGAAAGGAAAATTTAATCCGTTACTAAAAAGGGGGAGATTTACTAAAATCAGTGCATACAAAATCTGGTGCAGCTGTGCATAGTAGCCAATCAGCTTCTAGGTTTAAGCCTATGTTCACACTGAGGGCGGGTTTTAAACCAGCTGAACTCGCATGCTTTCAAACTGTCATTTCATTCCGACTTCGGGGGCGAGTCTACAGACATCTGTGTGGGTTCATGCACAGATGTTTATTGAAATCGCCTCAGAAAGTTTTGGGAAACTGAATTGGTGCAGAACCGCAAAGTCGGCGTCACACCCAGACAGTGCCATTGCTGGCAATAGGCTTCGATTTGACGTCAAATTGGCCCAATGTGAATGTGGGCTTAGGCTGGGTTCACACTGGTACGACAAACGCTCCGACATTGGAAGCACATGTTACATGACGTCTATAAAATCAATGGTTCCCTATGAGAGCCGTCTTAGCTGGTCTAACACAAGTTGGTCTAACACAAGTTGGTCCGGACTTTGAAAAATGTTCCTGCACTACTTTGATCCTACTTCAGCCCATTAAATATCATTGAAGTCGGATCAACGTCTTAACTGATCCCACTTTGGCATGCGACTTGTGCTCCTAGGATCTTGAAGGGGAACCGCACACCTAAATGAGTTCTTCAACACCACCCCCCCAAGACCATACCAGGCCCTCCAGTCTGGTATGGATTTTAAGAGGAATACCCCCCATGGCATAGAGTTGTTCCACCCCTCCAAAATCCCTACCAGACCCTTACGGGACGAGCACCCCCTTTGAGGCGGGGAGGCTCTGCGGTCTCTTCCACACAACTCTGGCCAGTGGCTGTGGTCGTCTGAGGGCAGGGGCCCCCAGATCCTCACCCCCCCCCCAACATATGTGAATGAGTATGGGGTACATTGTATTCCTACCCATTCATCCCCAAAAAAGTGTAAAAAAACACCACAAAAAAAACACAGCACACCGGTTTTTGACAGTAATTTATTAAAGCAGCTTCAGCGGCTCTTCAGATTTCTTCATCCTCTGGTTCTCCTTCCTCCACTGTTAGGCTCCTCTCTACCAGGTCTCCTCTCTCCGCTTGTCCTCTCCCTTTATTCTTCCACCAATCTTCTCTCACCTCTAGCTATAATGCTAGGTCCGCCTTTTGCAATTACTTATATAGCCATGAGGCGTAGCCACCCGGTGACGTTATCCGAAGACCCCACCCCCTTGTGACATCACCACCCGTGGTATGACGGGGCAGTGGTGTCACAAGGGGATAGGGCCTCCATGTGACATCACCGGGTGGCCATGCCCACATGGCTAAGTAACTTCACACGGCGGACCTAGCATTACAGCGGAAGCGAGCATTGGGAGAATAAAAGGAGAAGATGGTGGAGAGAGGAGACAGGAGAGCCGGCAGAGGGAGAAGAAATCAGAAGAAGAGACGCCGGAGCCGCTTTAATAAAATTACTAAACCTGTGTACGGTTTTTGACACCTTTTTTTCACATAGGGTGGGGGTGCCCCCTCCTGCCCAAAAGCCCTCACCCACTCATGTTGAGGGCATGTGGTTTGGTATGGTTCAGGAGGGGTAGGGCACGTTCACTCTTCCCCACCCCCCCTTTCCTGACCTGCCAGGCTGCGTGCTTGGATAAGGGTCTGGAATAGATTTTTGGGGGGAACCCACACCTTTTTTTGGTTCCCTTTAAAATTCATACCAGACCAAAGGGTCTAGTAGACTCTTGGAGGGGGAACCCAATGCCATTTTTTTTTTTAAACTTGGGTGTGGTTTCCTCTAAAGATTCATGCCAGACACAAAGGGCCTGGTATTGTCGGGATCAAAGTCAGATCCCGTTCACTGAATTTGGACGTCAAGACGCAGGGAAAAGTCAGATTTACAGTCTTACGACTGTTGTGTCATATCAATGTGAACCCAGCCTTGGTGCCGGTTCACACTATTGCGATGCCAGATATCGCATGTAATTCGCATTGCCACTGCTGTCCACATTACATGCGATGTCTGTGCAGTGCGATGTCAGCCATAAAGATAGTATGGCTGATATCACACTGCATTCAGTCCAAACACGAACAGGACCCTCTTTTCTGTTTGGACCAGAATCGGATCGTATGTGTGTTCACACATATGCGATCCGATTCATGTCCGAACTGTCAGTTCACAGTGCGATATGCGAGCTAAAATGGGGGTGTCGTTAACATATGACACTCCCCAGCAGTTCGCATATGACAGTGTGAACGGGTGTGATGCGGGAACCTGCAGTTGATTCGCAGGGTTCTCGCATTGCAATAGTGTGAACCGGCACTTATTGTCAAATCTTAATAGAACAAGCTGAAGTTTGAAGCCAATTTGTACTATGCACAGGTGTAACAGATTCTGTGTGTACCAGTTATAGTAAATCTCCTGCTAAGTGTCCTTTTAAACATTGCCTCCAGCCAGGGCCTCCCCTTTTACTAATCACATCATTGTATGTATCATCATCACTGCCAGAGCAGGTTTTTGCATTTTTTTTCACAAATTTAAAAATAATTTTAGGCCCGATGATTACTTAAAACCCTCCAATTTTTTTTTTTATAGAAGCAGAAAACTTGAATAATAAAATGACAGTATTTCCATTTATATCATGCTATACAAATCATTTTTTGGTCTAAAAAAAATTGGAGATTACACCAAGTAAAAAAAACCAGCACGAAAAACCCTAAAACTTGTGTGTGCCTGTGAAATAGCGACAAGCTTCAGTACCCTTTAGTACTGGGAATTCTTTGGAAGGATTGCTTCCACCTGACACTAGGTGCGCGGACACCACCCCATCTCCTTACACGGAGATATAAGCCTTCCTACGATGGCATATTTTCCTAGAAGAAGAATTCCGTGCCCTCAACATAATGAAATATGGTTACAGATAAAACATTACATCATGGTCCTTGGATACATCTCTAGTAGTGTGAAAAAACCCCTACCAGACATTGATTTTTTAGATTTAACTTCACCAGATCTCAAGAAACAACAGACCAAACTAGACTCGTTTGTTCATAAACCTCCACCCCACTCCCCTACCCAGCACATCCAGTCAACCAACTTAAAGAGCATTCCGCCAAGTTAATGATATTTATCTCTCGATGAGTTACAAGTTTTACAACTTGGGTTGGGCTTCTGCCCACTCAAACCTATTCACGTCACTGAAACTATTAAGGATCTTTACCTATTTACAAGAAATTTAACATTTAAATATATATTTGACGCTAACCATCAAAAAAGCAATTTGGAACATGAGCTTGTCGAATTAACCAAACACTTTACTATGGATGAATTCCAGGCTCTACTCTTCCTCTATGATGAAGGGGCAACGGACGATCCCACAGACTTGGAGACTGTAGGGTCCCCCACGTCTTTGGGCACCTGTGTGCCCCAAGCTAGAGCTATTCCTGCTTCCTGTAAATTTAAAGTTAAATCCCAGAAATTACCAGATTTAATGACCTGTCCATCAATCTGGGCTTTCCTTCATCAATGCATCAAAGACCTTAACCACTTGCCGCCCGCCCTATAGGGAATTGACGGTGGCAAAGTGGTTGCATAATCCTGATCGGACGTCATATGACGTGATCAGGATTATGAGCCGCTGCGTGCCCCCGGGGGCGCACATCGCGGCGATCGTTGTTGCGGGGTGTCAGTCTGACACCCGGCAACTACGATCTCGGTAAAGAGTTTCCGACGGAGACTCTTTACCACGTGATCAGCCGTGTCCAATCACGGCTGATCACAGTGTAAATAGGAAGAGCTGGTGATCGGCTTTTCCTCACTCGTATCTGTCAGACGCGAGTAGAGGAGAGCCGATCGGCTGCTCCTCTGACGGGGGGTCTGTGCTGATCGATTATCAGCACAGCCCCCCCCCCCCCCCCCCGAGGATGCCCACACTGGACCACCAGGGATGCCACCAGACCACCAGGGATGCCCAACAAAAGGTAATCCTCCCTAGACCACCAGGGATGCCAGTCAGTGCCACAATGGATGCCAATCAGTGCCCACAATGGGCATCACTGATTGGCATGCATTATTGTTTGGCACTGATTGGCATCCATTAGTACAGTATAACAATACAATGCCGCCTATGAGTGCCCACCTGTGCCGCCTATCATTGCTCATCCGTGCCGCCTATCATTGCCCATCCGTGCCGCCTATCAGTGCCCACACATGCCCATCTGTGCCACCTATCCATGCCCATCTGTGCCGCCCATCCATGCCAATCTGTGCCAGCTATCAGTGCCAATTTGTGCCACCTATCAGTGCCCATCCGTGTCGCCCATCAGTGTCCCCTATCAGTGCCCCCTATCAGTGCCACTTCATTGGTGCCACTTCATTGGTGCCCATCAGTGTAGCCCCATCAGTGCCCATCAGTGAAGGAGAAAACGTACTTATTTACAAAGTTTTAAAACTGAAACAAAAAAAACATTTTTTTTTTTAATTTGGTATTTTTTTATTTGTAGCACAAAAAATAAAAACCGTAGAGGTGATCAAATACCACCAAAAGAAAGCTCTATTTGTGGGAAAAAAATGATAAAAATGTAATTTGGGTACCGTGTAGCATGACCGCGCAATTGTCATTCAAAGTGCGACAGCGCTGAAAGCTCAAAATTGGTCTGGGCAGGAAGGTGTTTAAGTGCCTGGTATTGAAGTGGTTAAGAACAAGAGCTGGCAAGAATTTACACTCAATTTAACTTCCAACCAACAACGGACCTTGAAAGATTTACAGAAACGTAAAGACATGGTTTGATGACAATCTGACAAAGGTGGGAACATTGTAATTATGTCACACCCCCAGTACCATAACATGTGTTATGATATACTAAAAAACACTACATGGTATCAACTTATTTCATCTACTAACATAATGATCTTTACTAACAAATTCAACTGATTATGTACTAGAGCGTACTGGCAGGATTTAATTGACAGAGAGACCCTCCATTTCCTTGTCCCTAAACACTCTCGTACTCCTCCATTCGACACGCTTCCCAAAACACATAACATTTTTTAGCTAAACCACCTGGCAGACCCATTGTATTGGGTATTGGATCCCTGTCAGATAATGCAAGCAAATTTGTGGACAGCTTTTTGCTCCCACACGTGTCTACATATTTGTGATACCTCGGATCTCCTCAGGCACATTTAAAGCATTTCAGTTCCTCCCGACTCCCTTCTCGTGGCTATCGATGTCGAAGCATTGTATTCGAGCATCCCCCACGAGAGGGGTGTCGGGACGACCAGAATGTTTCTAATGGAGCAGGAACATACATCATGGCCACTCAATGAGATTATTCTTAAACTATTTACTTTCATTCTTACCCGAAAATGTTTTTTGTTTGAAGATCAATACTACTTACAAACACAGGGTGTTGCCATGGGGACGTTCTGTGCACCCTCTTATGCTAATCTTTATCTTGGAGCCTGGGAACGATTCATCTTTTCCAGTGACCAATTTCAACCTTATATTGATCATATCTTCTGTTGGTTTAGGTTTATAGATGACCTGTTCGTGGTTTGGACTGGCTCTGCCTCCCCAGTTATCCCTTTCTTATGCCCCGTACACACGAGAGGGATTAAGTCTGACAGACCTCCAAAGGAGTTCCGCCGGAGTTTCGACGGAGTTCCGACGGAGTTCTGGCGGACTTTTCGACCGAACGGACTTGACCACACACCATCACACCAAACTCCGACGGAGTCGAACGTGATGACGTACGACTGGATTCGACGTAGGAAGTTCATAGACAGTAGCCAATAGCTGCCCTAGCGTCGGTTTTAGTCCGTCGGAGTAGCACACACACGAGCGAATTTTTTTCGAAGGGGACCGGGTCCGGCGGAGTTCCGTCGGGAAAATTTGAAGCATGCTTCATTTCTAAAGCCCGTCAGACTTTTGCGAAGCTAAAGTCCGTTGCAGCCCACACACGATCGGATAGTCTGACGGACTCAGTCCGTCGGAGTTTGGATGTCGAAAAGTCCGCTCGTGTGTACGGGGCATTCGATGTACTTATTTGTAAGAACCCAGACGGTGCTTCGGGCACAGATTTGTATCGTAAATCCACGGCCAGTAACACATTGGTTACATGCCTCTAGTGTTCATCCCAAACCTCTTGTACAAAGCATCCCCTAGGCACAATATTTGCAACTTTGCCCCAATTGTACACACGATGAGGATTTCTTTGCCCAAGCAGCAGCCCTTCGGGTACGAATCTTAGCAAGGGGATACTCTAAAACAAATTTACGAAAGGCCTTCAACAAAGCCATGAACCGCACGAGAGCCTCCCTTCTGTATTCAGGTCCAAAGATGCCCAATACTGAGACGATTAAAATTATTACACAATACTCGGCTCACCATGGCCATTTGAGGGACATACCGACTAAACACTGGCACCTTCTTACAAACCACCGCATCCTAACCCAATATGTTCGGGAGACACCTGAAGTAGTCTATTGAAGGGCCAGGTCGTTAAGAGACTTTCTGACCAGCAGCCATTATAGTGCTGAATCTATTCACATTTCCACTCACAGGGGGACTTCCCCTGTGGTCAGTGCCCTCTCTGTCCATGGATCTACTCTGGTACTACTGTCAGACTTCCAGATGGAAAATTGTAGTCACCCCATTTTTCAGCTAACTGTGGTACCACAGGCGTAGTGTATTTAATGCTCTGTCGCTGTGGTGCCATCTATGTAGGCAAAACTATTCGGGAGCTCAGGCAAAGGGTAGGTGACCATGTATACTATTCTACCAATGGAAAATTAACCACCATCGGTCAACATATTGGCCTGTACCACCAATTTGACTTAGAGGCGGTTAAGTTTGTGGTACTAGAGGTGGTGCCAATTGATGCCAGGGGAGGCAATAGAGATATAATTATATTACAAAAGTAAGCATTGTGGATTGAAAAGCTAAATTTTTATGAGATGGTCTGCGCTGCCCTCTGCCTGGGCTCCTTTCTCCCCCCCTTTCCTCTTACCTCCCTCTTACTCCCCCCTTCCCCCTTTTCCCCATCCCTCCTCTCTTCCCCTCCCCCCCTTTCCCTTTCTTTCGTTCCTCCCATTCCTCCTCCTTTCCTCTTCTGCCTAGCTCAATTTGAACAAATATTAAATTATAATGGATATCCCCGCTGGCTATATACCATCGTGTTCAAACGTTGACTTTAATAAAATAATTGGCGCTCATGTGAATATGGATTGTATTGATAATTATATATGAGATTATAATCATCATTGCTCGTGACATTGTAATTGTTTTTGCCTGTGTTTATATGTGCCTTTGTATTATTAATTATTCTATTGTTATAGGTTCTTATCCTCCCACCTGGTTCTCCCTGTGGGCTTGGGTCCCGGGGTTTCTCTCCCGGCGACTGGTGGGGCTCTTGGGGGTTAGGTGGGTGGAGCATCATTTTTTGTACATCGCCGCCCCTTTCCCCTTGTACGCGTCCTGGCTGACAATGATTGGCATTAGGGATGCGAGCGCAGACGTGCGCGTGGCTTTCCCGCGCATGCACAGGTCGGACCTGGTGCTGCACAGGCTTGCGTACGACAGTGTCGTTCGCGGCTGGTGCTGGGCACCCGGAGTGAGGAACGTGTGCGCGTCAGGTGCCGGCGCACGCTGTAGAGCCCCTGACCCCGTGCTCCGGGGTGTCTCCGCTACCCTGGCATACCGATGTGACCCGGAGAATCTCAGGGGGTGTGTTGCAATCGGTGAGTGGGCACGGTCCAGACAGGGAGCCACATTGATACTCTTTCGATTTGGTGATGTTTTTTAGACTGATGTTCATGTTCATACAGGTGATTATTCATACTTGGATTGCCCTGACGTTCTGGATGTTCCTCCATCTCCATACTGATCCCACTAGTGAGGCTGAGTTTCTTATCCACCTCTGGGTGGACAGCCTCGTTTCCTTCTTTGGGTCCTAAAGAATTTATTCTGTATTATATTATGGGTAATTATACCGATTTCCTGCCCCTGCCATTCAGGTTGCACTAATATCTCACTTATCACTTTTTGCTCTCACCACAATCATTGGGCATTTCCTTTTCAATCTCATTCTATTTCAGTTCTTGTGCACTTTCACATCACAGCTAGCAACACACACTGTTTATATGTGTGTGTTCTTCACACTCCCGCATGCGTTCACTTTCATTCACATGTCCACCCTCACATTCATTTCTAATAACTAGTCCCGATTTCCTAGACACTTCCCATCTGTGGTTTGCCCTTTCTATTCATCCTTTTCCACTTCCTCACCCTCGGATCCCATGTCCTTTTTCTCCTTCCTTCCCTCTTTTTCCTTCCATTTTTTCTCCCCTTTGTTCTCTCAGCCCTTTTTGTCACCCGTTTCTACCCTGGTTCTTCTCTGTCTTTCCTCCCCCTCCCCTCTGTTTCTTTCCCTTTTCCTTCATTCACCAACTATTGTTCCCCTTTTTCATATCGTCCCTTGGTCTCCCCCCTTCTCACCTCTCTTCCTCTGGTTGTCTTTTCTTCCTCCCCCCTCCCATTCCCTTCCCCTCTCATTAGGGGTCCCCTCCTTTTACCCAGCACATTTTCTTACAAAAAACCTTTTAAAACAGTCACAGGGCCTTACTCATTTTATGGGCACATCTATTTCTCTCAACTATACTGGTTTATCTCTGGTGGTTGAGATGAATTTCACACTTGGTTGTTACCTGAGAAATGTCTTGGGGCAAGTTTACAAATCAGTGAGTTTTAATATAAACATCTTTACACAGACATCAGCTAGTGTCAGTGCTAATACCTCTCCCAGTCGACAAGGGAGGCTTCCCTCGGTCACCTGAGCTATCCTGGGGGGCATAGGCGTTTAGGTAAGACCCTGAATGTGTTTACCTTATTGTAATTTAGTTTTTTCCCCCCCATTTTGTCTTTCAATCATACCTCACCCTGTTGCATACCCAACTGTGATCTATATATAATTTTTTAGATGTATGCATTTCCTGAAGAAGCTGAAAAGCGAAACTAGTCGAAATACTTCACCTCCTATATCAGCTCTTGATTATTTGTATTGTTAAGTGTTTATTTTAGACTTATAAAAATGTATTCTGTCAATTTATTTATATTTTTTTTCAATGTTTCCATATTTTGTGATGTGCACCGTAATAGTCCCCCTGCTCTTTCCTCTTTGTTAATATTTCTGGCTGGGGACCAGATCTTTCAAATATCTATTCCCTCAACATAGTTGAAATCACTGAGTTAGACAGGCCTCCGTTCCTTAGCACCTTGCTCTCAACAGCCATGCCGTTAAAACCAGTGATGGAAAAGTGGGATGAAGAATCAGATCTTGAGACAGGAGGTCTTCAGTAGCCGCCAGGGAGCGTCCGCGACCAGGCGCGCCAAGGCCAATCTGGGGCAATCAGTATCCCTGGAATCCCCTCGGCCTCCACTCTGCGAAGCAGGCGTGGTAACAGTTTTAGCGGAGCCACCAACGTTTGACGCGTCCACCAAAGGATCTCTCGTCCTGGACACGAACCTCGGCACCTTCCGATTGAGTCGGGAGGCCAGGAGATCCACATCTGGTGTGCCCCACCGCAGGCACAGGAGCCTGAACACCTCCGGATGCAACGACCATTCTCCTGGGTTCAGCATCTGGCGACTTAGATAGTCTGCTTGCCAGTTTTCTACTGCCGGGATGTAAATGGTCATCAGGGCCGATACTTGTCGCTCTACCCACCAAAGGATGTGAGCGACCTCCCGTGCTGCAGCCAAGCTTCTCGTTCCTCCTTGATGGTTGACATTTGCCACCGCCGTGGCTTTGTCTGACTGGATCCTGATTGGACACCGTCTTAAGTCTCATCGACCATGTGGAGAGGCATAGCCTGATCGCTTGGAGCTCGATTACGTTGATTGGCAACTTGGATTCCTCCCCCGACCAGAGGCCCTGGGTTGACTATACTCCCAGTACTCCACCCCAGCCGGTCAGGCTGGCGTCCATTGTGATCACTGTCCAATGTAGAGGTAGGAACGACTTCCCAGACCGAAGTGTCGGGGATCTCAGCCACCAGACTAGGGAGTCCCTAACTGACTGGCTCACCCAAATCTGCCAATCCAGGGATAATGGAGATTTGTCCCATTTTGTCAATATCTCCTTCTGCAAGACTCTGGTGTGAAATTGGGCATATGGTACCGCCTCAACGGAGGCCCCCCATGAGGCCCAGGATTCGCATGCAGAAGCGCAGCGACAACCACCTGCGATTCATCAACACTTTCACCGCGGCTCTGAGAGTCTGCAGTTTGTCTGAAGGGAGAAACACACTCGCTTCCACGGAGTCCAGCAGTAAGCCTAGGTACTCCAGGTACTGAGTCGGTATAAGCACTGACCTTTTGAGGTTCAACAGCCACCCAAATTCCTGCAGGGTTTGCATGGTGATCGCCACAGCCTCCTTTAATTCTGAGGCGGAAGCTGCTCTCAGGAGGAGATAGTCTAGGTAACCCAGGAGCGACAGGGAGTCCCCCTGATGGAGTGCAGTGACAACTGAGTGAACTAATTCCATTCTGAACCCCTGTACTTTTACAAAGCAATTGAGGGCTTTCAGGTTCAAGATTGAACGTACCCGTTCCTTTTTGGAGACTACAGATTGGAGTAGAACCTCTGAAACCTTTCCAATTGCGGAACAGGCACAATCACCCCGCGGCTTAGCAGGTCCCTTACTGGCCCCAACAGGGCCTCCCGGCGAGCCGGGAGTAAGGGTATGCTGGAGCGGAAGAACCTGTTTGATGGCCAAGAGAAACTATCTTGTAGCCCGATGAAATCAGTTCGCAGACCCATTGGTCGGTCAGCCGAGAAGCCCACCGGGCTGCAAACTCCCGAAGGCGACCCCCCACTGGAATGAGGGGCGGGGGCAAACCTTCATGCGGAAGCATCTTTTGCTAGCTGGCTTGTTATGTTTGCGAGTCCAGGGACGCGCCTGTCCCTTAGTAGTCACCCTGTCGGACAGGTAGCGTTTAACTGAAGTCACGGGCCGACGAAAAAGTCTCGAGTGGAAAATGAGGGCCCTTGCCTGCGGCGTGGCTCACTTTTCCGGCCTGTGGGAGCAAGGTGCTCTTCCCACCTGGGACATTCTTAATAATGTCATCCAACGAGGCTCCAAATAGCCACTCACCAAGGAAGGATAGATCCGTCAAGGTTTTTTTGGATGCCTGGTCCACAGACCAGCATTTTAGCCAAATCAGGCACTGCAGCACCACTGCTGACACTGAAGCCCTGGAGAAGGGAAGTGTAACCAGGGCTGCGTCACAAATGTACTTAAGTGTGCACTAACTGGTCTGCTAGTTCCACGCAGACAGGAGTAGCCTGCTGCTCCTCCAATTTATGGTGCAAAAGTTTTGCCCATTCAGCAAGTGTCTGCGACACTAGTGCCATGGCCAGTACTGGTCGTACTGCTGACCCCACAACCATAAACGGGCCACTGCCTCAGCCTTCCTGTTGGTAGGGTTCTTAAATGCAGGAGTCCTCTCTACCGGGATCGTGGATACTTTGCTTAACCTGGATACTGGGTGGTCCACGACCATAGGAGCCGACCATTTTTTAAGAAGGTTCTCCTAAAAGGAGGCTACAAGGATAAAGATTATCCAGCCTGTAACCCAGCTTGTTGTCCTACTGGAAGGTGAACCTCTGCTCCAGTCTCAAGTATTTTGCAGACTAGCAAGTTATCTCCCAAAATTGCCCTGTATTTGGCTCCATCCATCCTCCAATCAACTCTGAGCAGCTTCCCTGTTCCTGCTGAAGAAAAGCACCCGTTTCACAGTGGGGATGGAGTGTTCAGGGTGATGTGTATTCTGCCACTCAGAGTTTTGCTTTTAGGCCAAAAAGTTTAGTTTTGGTCTCTGCTGAACAGAACACCTCCAAATGTTTGCTGCATCTCCCACATAGCTTTGAGCAAATGGGACTTCTCATGGTTTTCTTTCAGAATGGCTTTCTTCTTGCCACTCTTCTATAATGGCCAGATTTGTAGAGTGCATGACCATTCGTTGTCCCGTGGGCAGATTCTCCCACCTGAGCTGTGGATCTCATCCAGAGTTAACATGGGCCGCTTGGCTGCTTCTCTGATTAATGCTCTTTTTACCCGGCCTGTCAGTTTAGGTGGATGTCCATGTCTTGGTAAGTTTGCAGTTGTGCCATATGCTTTCCATTTTCGGATTATGGCTTGAGCAGTGCTCTGTGAGAGATAAAATTAAATATATATACACACATATATATATATAAAAAAATCTCTCAGAGCACTGCTCAATCCATAAGAGATTATATATCCTACTTTAAACTTCTCCACAACTTTTTCCCTGACCTGTCTAGTGTGTTCCTTGGCCTTCATGATGCCGTTTGTTCACCAAGATTCTCTAAGCTCCGGTTCACACTGAGGCAGCATGAATTACAGTGAGACTGCCTCAGGCGACCCAGACGCGACCGACGCGGCGACTTGCAAAACGACTTCTGTATAGAAGTCAATGCAAGTCGCCCCCAAAGTCTTACAGGAACCTTTTTCTAAGTCGGAGCGACTTGTGATTTGTACATTTAAACCATTTCTACATATGGGATATTTCTAAATCACATTACTAGATATATCTAATGATATTTTTATGCCAAAATGTTTGAATTTATGGATTTAGATTATATTTTATCGATTGTTATAAATGAGGTTTTATTAACCACTTGCCGTCCGCCCTATTACAAATTGACGGTGGCAAAGTGGTTTCATAATCCTGATCGGACGTCATATGACGTGATCAGGATTATGAGCCGCTGCGCGCCCCCGGGGGCGCGCATCGCGGCGATCGTTGTTGTGGGGTGTCAGTCTGACACCCGGCAACTACGATCTCTCTCCGACGGAGACTCTTTACCACTTGATAAGCCGTGTCCAATCACGGCTGATCACAGTGTAAATGGGAAGAGCTGGTGATCGGCTTTTCCTCACTCGCGTCTGTCAGATGTGAGTAGAGGAGAGCCGATCGGCTGCTCCTCTGACAGGGGGGGTCTGTGCTGATCGATTATCAGCACAGCCCCCCGAGGATGCCCACACTGGACCACCAGGGACGCCACCAGACCACCAGGGAAAAGGTAATCCTCCCTAGACCACCAGGGATGCCAGTCAGCACAATGGATGCCAATCAGTACCCATAATGGATGCCAATCAGTGCCCACAATGGGCATCACTGATTGGCATGCATTGTTTGGCACTGATTGGCATCCATTAGTACAGTATAACACCAATGCCGCCTATGAGTGCCCACCTGTGCCACCTATGAGTGCCCACCTGTGCCGCCTATGAGTGCCCACCCATGCCCATCTGTGCCGCCTATCCATGCCCATCTGTGCCGCCTATCCATGCCCATCTGTGCCGCCCATCCATGCCAATCCGTGCCAGATATCAGTGTCCATCCGTGTCGCCCATCAGTGCCGCCTATCAGTGTCCATCAATGCCACCTCATCAGTGCCACTTCATTGGTGCCACATCATTGGTGCCCATCAGTGCCGCCTTATCAGTGCCCATCAGTGTAGCCCCATCAGTGCCCATCAGTGAAGGAGAAAACGTACTTATTTACAAAGTTTTGAAACTGAAAAAAAAAATAAAAAAATTCGGTATTTTTTTTATTTGTAGTGCAAAAAATAAAAACCGTAGAGGTGATTAAATACCACCAAAAGAAAGCTCTATTTGTGGGAAAAAAATGATAAAAATGTCATTTGGGTACAGTGTAGCATGACCGCGCAATTGTCATTCAAAGTGCGACAGCACTGAAAGCTCAAAATTGGTCTGGGCAGGAAGGTGTTTAAGTGCCCTGTATTGAAGTGGTTAAGCATCTATATATGTTTCTATTTTTTGAGATGCTTTGCTTTTGTCCAGTCGATTTTTGTTCATCCTTGTGACCCTGACAGGGTTATGGAGGCTCCCCTGCCCTCCTATGTGGCCACACAACGCCGCTCATCCTGTCTCCTTTCTGGACTGGATGAGTGGCAATTGGTGGGCATTGGCTTGCTTCATTCCCCCCCTTTGCTGCTGTAATTGTGGCATCTTTCAGCGCGTGCGCGGTGGCCTGCAGGCGGACCGGTTGTCGTCACTTCCGGCTAGAGTGACAAACTTCCGGTCTGTGGTTGCTCGCCTCCCTCTGTCTGGCCCTTGCTGCTGCTTCTTTGGTCGGATGCTGCCGCAGTTGTGGTAGTTCCAGCGCATTCGTGGCAGCCTGTGGCTAGACCAGTCTGCGTCACTTCCGGTTGCGAGGCGACGCACTTCTGGTCGGGACACATTTGTACGGTGGTGTTCCCCATTCTTACCAGTCATGCTTCACTTGACCAAGAGAGCACGCACACGGTTTTCGTTCCCCAACCTTCCCTTTTCTTGAAGTGTCCTTAACCGCTTGCCGACCGCCGCACACAAATATACATCGGCATAATGGCACAGGCAGGCAAATGGGTGTACAGGTACATCCCTTTAAATTTGCTGCCTTTTGGGCAGGCACGCCTGCCGCAGGATCATGCCCACGGGTCCTGGGAACCCGATATGTAAACAAGGCATTTCCCCATTCTCGTTTCTGCCTTGTGCCATGACAGAGATCTACTGCTCCCCATCATCGGGAGCAGTTATTGCTGTCATGTCCTAAGTAGCCCATCCCTCCCCAGTTATAATCCCTCTCTAGGACACACTTTTTTTCTTTTTTTTTGCCAACTCAGTGAAACCAATCATAACCCTAGGACCCAAATCAGCTTAACGCTCAGAATCCCTTCTCATACCTTCACATCATTGTGGCAATTTTACTTTTTTTTTTCCCCCCCCAAGCTTATTATTTTGGATTATTTTCTATTCAAGATTCAATATAAAAACTAGGACCAAAACCCAATCCTTCCCCTCCCAAGATCTACTAACGCTAGATCTTCCCCCACCTCCCACCTCCTCTGTGGACCACCCCCTTCAAACTGACACTCTGCCTTATTTGTACCCGTGTGAGGCTTACAACCTTAACCCTTCTGAGGTAAGCCATTTCTTCTTAAATCCTGCCAGCACTTCCATTTCTCAACCGCGTATTTATTGCTCCTCTCTTCCAGACTACCTCTCAGACATTCCATCTTATAAGTCTCTTCCACCATATCAACCCATTCCCACATTGAAGGCGCCTCCAACTCCTGCCATTTTTTGGGGATACATTTTTTCCCCGCGTTTAACAGGTGTGGGATCAAAGACTCCCTATATTGTTTGACCCCCGCCTTTTATCCCATGAAATAACACTACCCAGGGGACAGCACTCACAGCTTTATTGGTGATCTCTTTGATATATGATAAAATTCGATTCCAGTACTTTATCTTCGGGCAACCCCACCACAGATGTGTCATCGTACCTAACTCCTTACATCCACGCCAGCATTCCCTGGAGCTATTGGGCTGAAATTTACTGTTCTTTTCTGGGGTATAGTACCATCTCGTCAGACATTTGTAACTCATCTCTGCTGTTTTAGAATCTACGGCCGAACTATGGACTAATTTAAAATTTGTTCCTATTGTTACATTATCTATTTGTGTCCCAAGTTCCCTCTCCCATTTTTTGATGAACGAAGGCACCCCCAACTCTACCCCCTACAATAACACTCTGTACCATCTCGAAACATTCTTCCTTGAAGTCTTTGATATACATAACTGTTCCAAGGGGGTCAGCTCTTCCGCCGTTCGAATCTGCGGCGGCAATTTTTTCTTACGAAGAGGGAGAGCTGCGTGCATCTCCATTCATTAATCACCATCATCTCTTTTTTTTGTGCCAACTCGTGAAAAGGTGCTATAACTCCCATTCTCATTACATCTTTTAATTGTGTCTCCCCCTTCATCCAATTCACTCCAATCTCTTGGCAACCTGGTAAAAAGTATTTATGATCTTTTAGTGCTATAAGCGGTGAATTATATTTCCCATTGACTTGCCTATATATCTTGTCCAAATCCCCAAAGTGTTTCGTGTAATACTATTTCCTTCTAAGAACAGGTTCCTCCTGTGTGGGGGGTTCCAAATTTGCTTCCCTAAACGTGCTCTACACATTACGTGCTCAAGGTTTACCCACCTTTTCTCTGTATTATCGCTCTTAGTCCATTCACTCACCCTAGACCAGTGATGGCGAACCTTGGCACCCCAGATGTTTTGGAACTACATTTCCCATGATGCTCATGCACTCTGCAGTGTAGTCGAGCATCATGGGAAATGTAGTTCCAAAACATCTGGGGTGCCAAGGTTCGCCATCACTGCCCTAGACAAAACAACCACGTTATAGTAAGTCTGTACGTCTGGAATCGCTAATCCACCCCTATTTTTTGGTTGTCGTAAACTGGCGAAAGCTACTCTTGCTTTTTTATTCTTCCATACAAATTTCATTAGGACCGATTTTAGTTTCAACAAATAAACGTTGGGCAGTGGTATCGGTAACATCTGAAACTTGTACAGGATTTTTGGAAATATTATCTTTAATGAATTTATTCTCCCTAACCACGATAGTGGTCTATTGCTACATCTCTTGCATTCTGCTTGATTCTCATCCAGTAATGGGATGTAATTAATCCGATACATTTTCTTCTCGGTTTTCGTCAGCTTTATTCCCAGATATTTGAGTTCATTCCTCCACGGGAAACTCCATTCCCGCTGCATACTTCGCGCCTCCTTTTTATTAATATTGATATTCAGCATCTCGGATTTAAGCCGGTTTATTTTAAAGTTGGATACATCCCCATACTGTTCCAACAGGCTTCATAAGTTTGGCATGGACGTCTTAGGGTTATTTATGTAAAATAATATATCATCCGCAAATGCGGAGTATTTATATTCTTCTTTCTCCACTTTTACCCCTGCTATTTCTGGGTTTTCCCGAATTGCAGCAAGAAGAGGTTCCAATGATAGCACAAACAGCAGGGGTGACAATGGACACCCCTGCCTTGTACCCCTCTCCATTACAAAATGCGCTGACTCCTGGCCATTAACTTTTATGCGTGTCTTTGGATGATTGTATAACACCCTCACCTTCCGTATCATTTTCGGTCCTATCCCCATCCTTTCTATTGTCTGGAACATGAACCCCCAGTCTGCTCTTGTCATTGGACGCACAGAAGGCCTTCGACAGTAGACTGGGGGTCCCTCCCTGTCACATCCGCTGAAGCAAAAGAAGTGTTTTTATCCCATTATCTCTACCTTCCCGGCCCATTACGAACCCCGCCTGGTCTGGGTGGACTAAAGATATCATTAATTTCTTCGTCCGCTCTGCTAGGACCTTAGCATATAGTTTTGTATCTGTATTTAGTAATGAAATCGGCCTGTAACTGGTACATTGTGTTGGATCTTTTCCCTCTTTCTGAATTAAAGTAATTGTTGCCATTAGGCCTTCATTACTCATTTGTATTTCTCTCCTAAGCCGTTAATATATCTACACATTTTAGGGATAAGGACTTCTCTAAATGTTTTATAATACGATGTTGTAAACCCGTCTGGTCCAGGGGATTTTTCCCAGGGCTGATTTTATTAGTGACCTCTCTAATTCCTCTTCGGATATTGGCCTCTCAAGCATCTCCCGCTCCATGGGGCTTATTTTGGGTAACATAACTTTATCCAAAAAAAGCCCCAATCCTCTTCTCTTTGGCGTTATCTTGTAATCCCTGGTACCTATCTGAGTATATCCCCTCATAATATATCCTGAAGGTTTCCGCTATGTCCTTGGTTGTAAACACCATACTGCCATTTTTATTTAGCATTTTCCCAATAAAAAAATTTTCTTTTTTTTTTTAGCATTCTAGCTAAGAACTTACTTGGCTTATCTCCCCATATATAGCGTTCCCTGGCCAAACCATTAAACACCCTCTTTGTTTCCTGTTCCAGTAGGCCCTTCAATTCGACCCTTGTATTTATTAACTTTTTATATACTAAGTCCTTTTGGTTCTGTCCTTTTTTATGGTCCTGTTCCAAGCGACATATCTCTTCCATTAATTTTTTAATCTTTTCAGATCTCATTTTTTTTCCTTTTTGATCCAAGTGATATCAGTATTCCCCTGATAAATGCTTTATGTGCATCCCATAGTGTGTAGACCTGTGTAGACCTACAATTTCCGCTGTTTCATTTAATGCAAAATATTGTTCAATTTCGCTAGCAATTCTAGCCTCATCTTCCTCTTCCCGTATCAGATCTTCATTAATCTGCCACGGCGAGGAACTTCTCCCGACCTTTGAGATATTCAATCTTATTTTTACTGGGGCATGGTCCGAAAGGGTGATCACTTCTATGCCAGCATCTATTACATACTCTAGCAACCCATGGTCTATGAATATATAATCAATGCGAGAATATATCCTATGCGCTGCTGAGTAAAACAAATAGTCGCGAACCTGCGGATTCATTACTCTCCCTGTATCCACCAATTGATTGGTATATAACTTTTGTAATATATTTTTTTGTGCTTCATTTCTTGCCCTCCGTACCTCCGATGAGCTATCCAGTTCCGGGTTCAGGCTGAAATTTATGTTTACCATCATAATCACATACCCCTTCTTGAATTTCATGAGTTTATTTAATATCTTGTTTAAGAAACTGACTGGGTTGCTATTAGGGGCATAAATATTAACTAATGTACATTCCAACTCTTCCAATGTGCCCCTTAAGAACAAATATCTCCCCTCTGCATCACACATTTTTTTCACTTAAATGGAATCTCGTCCTTTTTAAAAAGCCTATAGCGACCCCTCTGCTTCTCGTCGATGTTGTATCGCTGTAGTACCAAACAGGATAATTATTAGAATATAATCTGTTTGATGCAAGGGAGATATGGGTCTCCTGGAGAGCAACGACATCAGCCTCATACCACTTTAATTCCGCCATAATCTTATGTCTTTTTATCGGGGTATTCAGGCCCTTAACATTGTAAGACATGAAATTCATGCCATCCATCTTGCCATTTCCCATCTATTGGCCTATCACTCCCCTGCCCCACACGGGTACCTTTGTCTCGTTTACTCAGATGGTCCACTGCTTCTCCTTTTCTCCTCTGTCCCTCTCTCCCTCCCCTTTTCCCCACCCCACTCCCCTCCCCCCTCCCTCCTGCCCCTACTTTATTCGCCGCTTTACTCATATTTCTGTCCACGTCGTATTTTATGTGAAACCTCACACCAATCAATTCTGCCCCTTTAGACTCGGGACCTTGTAAGCGACCTGTGTTCCTGTTTTTGAAGCTCCCAGTCCAGGAATATAACCTCCCCTGGTATAGGTGAACCTTAACTAGTATACACTATGGATTCCCTAGCTGTATACCTTCAAATTCCTATAGGGAGTTTTATGCGATTTCTAGTCCTCTAGATGGGCGATTCCCCCAGCGATCCACCCTCTGCAAGCTATTAATCTTATTTATACCATAGTTTCCCTGGACTACTTGGGTTCCTTACAGCATGAGTCTCCTGACGCGTGTCTTCGCTCTTCAATCAGAGAAGTCTACAGGGACTAACTTCTAGTAAGGACACAAAGTTAAACATAGATAGTCAGCCGTGTATTTACAGGTGCAATAGTCGCATGTAACCTTCCCTTTCTTTCGGTGCTGATTTTAACGCTGCAACCCTTATATGTTATCGCGCCACTATTTCCGAGGTGGCTCCTATATATAAAAATAGTCCGCTGTAGTCTGTCCAATTTACATTGCGTCTGCTCACATAACTGTCCAGCAAGGATACAGATATCAAGGGAGGTGCTTTGCTCATTACAACCCTAAAATAAAATTGCCTTTGGTTGGGCTAACATTTCTTTATGTAGGGTATATGAATAAACTTTACGCTGTGATTTTTCGCCTTTACCTAGGGCATCTCCCAGGGACAGCATTTAACAAAACCTCTCGTTTAGGCAGAAAGGAGAAGAACAAAAAAAAAAAAATCACAAAAAATAAAAAGCAGGTAATATATTCAAAATATGTGATGTTCCTCCACAGCCTTCCTGTACCATTTCCCTTTCCGTTTTCCTGTAAAAACGCTAATATGCTTTATGCTCTTATCCCGCTATGTCCAAGTTCTTATGTATGTGGGCTATTCCTCATGAGCATGTCACTTTAAGATTGATCCCATACACCCAGCAGGATCATGCAGCAAAAAAAAAAAAAAAAAAAAGTAAATAAATAGTTCCACCATTATTATGTCTCTGTATACATGGGATTTCCACGAGCGGGGGTATCTATTCACCCTCCGTTTGCCACCTGCACTTTGCTGCCTCATACACACATTAGTCACATTTAGGAAACTCTGCTCTTTGTCACATAAACATCACAGCTATAAACTGTTACCGTCCTTTTCTGCCTGCTATGGCTGTCTCCCGGTGATTCTCAGGGCTCCTGCGATCTCGTGGCAGATCTCGTCCGGTGTGTTCATGACCAGCGGAGGGGGGGGGGGGGGGGGGGGGGGGATACGGGCGGTGGGGGAGGTCAAAACCCCGGTGACTCTCGGTCCTCACGCGGCCGCCAATGGCCGGAGTAGCGGGGGGGTTGTTCCGCGATTTGCCGTGCTACAGCAGCGGGGGCTCGCATCTGCTCGGGACGGAGCCTCTCACCTCTCCACACCGACCCATGTCCTCCTTCCCTCGCTCGTCAGCACGCTGCGGTTAGCGCTGGCAGGCCCCTCCCCTCAGGCGGATGCTGCGTCCTCACATCTCACACCCACCACGCTCCCCTCCTCTAGGACACACTTAACCCCTTGATCACCCCCTAGTGTTTAACCCCTTCCCTGCCAGTGTAATTTACACAGTAATCAGCGCTATAAAAATGCACGGATCGCTGTATAAATGACAATGGTCCTAAAGTAGATCGCCGCCATTACAAAAAATATAAAAATGCCATAAAACTAGCCCCTATTTTGTAGACGCTATAACTTTTGCGCAAATAAAAAAAAAAAATCAATATACGCTTATTGCTTTTTTTTACCAAAAAGTAAAAAAAATAAAAATAAAAAACATTGCTTTTTTCAAAATAGTTTCTCTTTTGTTTATAGCGCAAAAAATACAACACACAGAGGGGATGAAATTCCAAAAGAAAGCTCTATCTGTGGGGAAAAAAAAAGGACAAAATTTTGTTTGGGTACAAGTCGCACGACTGCGCAATTGTCAAAGTGACGCAGTGCCAAATCACAAAAAAAGTGCTCTGGTCAATAAGGGGGTAAAATCTTCCGGGGCTGAAGTGGTTAAGAGGTATGTATGGTCTTATGTGGTACCTATTCAGCTTAAACTTACTAATTTTAGCAATACTACATTGCTCTCGCTATCATTAGGTAATGGCCCTTTGAGCCCCAAAAATCTCCCTCAATTATTGGACCTCTCTGGTCACTGACTTTACATACAGTGACCTCTATGAACTTATATTAATGTGGTAGTCTACCTCCTATCCAAGAGTGTGCCCCCTACCACACTCCCTGGATCTGTTGCTTACTAGCTGTTTAGAGTGTTAGATATACGCCTGCATCTACTACTTGGTAAGCTTTTGTTGTTCTACTACATATCCAGTCTATTTGCGTGCCCTTTCTATGTAGCTCTCCCTCTGTTATATCTGACCATGCTGCATCTATACCGATATAGTTTTATTTTGATCTTGGGCTTGATATAAGTTTACACATTCTAATATATACGCCATTACATCTTTAATTGTTTATAGACTTTTCTGACTAACTGGGGCAACTCTGTATTTTATACAGCTTTTCTTGTTCAATATATTTATTGAGTTTTCACAAAAGGAAAAAAAAATAAAAAAATAAAATAGGTATAATGCATGGATACATAGCATAAATCAGAATGTAGTACAATATAATAGTATGGTCTAAACATCTTACAGCTATGTTTACATAATATGCTTAATAGGTGTATGAATAAAGACCATAATAAAATGGTCAAATTGAATATAATTGCCTAGATGGAAGGCAGAAAAAAAAAAAAAAAAAAAAAGTAAGTATCCTTATTACCTACAACGTATTTATAAAAGAAAATTACAAAAAGGGGGAGAAAGAACAGATAGGAAAGATAGAAGGAGGGAGTTGCTTGGGGAGGAATCCTGCTCGTGACACTCATGTGTAATTGAAGGATATACAGTATAAACCTAGTGTGGTAGTAACAAGGATTGGTCAAAATCAGTGGAGAAGAAATGTTTAATCCATGGTTGCCAAATCCTACAGAATTTATTGATTTTGATTACTTCAATAGCTGGCATCTTAGCGTATATGAATGCTTTGTTCATTCTGTGCTTAGCTTCGACCACAATAAGGGTTTGAGACTTCCATGCCTTAGCAATCGTTCGTTTGGCTGCAATGCTTAGTTGAATAAACAATTAAAATAGTGTGTATGGGGAAGAGTAGTGGGTTTAAGGTTCATAAGTGCCATGGCAGGATGTGGAGAAATATTCGTTTTCAGAGCTTTGGAGGCCATAAGAAATATGTTCTCCCAGAATTCTTTGGCAACTGGACATTGCAACCATATGTGGAAATGCATACCAGGAGTGTCACATCCTCTGAAGCAATTGGGTGAACATGTGGAACTAAATTTAGCTATTCTAGCTGGTACTAGGTACCATTGTGCTAAAACTTTGTAATTTGTTTATACTGCAAAACAATTTGAAGAAGATTTGGTGGCTAACCATATATTAGACCAATCCTTGTTACCCATTTCTCGATTCATGTCCTGTGCCAATTTAGTGGCGTATGAGGGTAAAGATCCATTGGAGATCTCATTTAGTTGATGATATAATAATGAGATAAGTCCTCTAACATGTGGGTCACTTACACAGATACGCTCAAATTGAGTAATTGGTTAAGGGTTGAGCCCCTATTAAGTGGTTCATAGAAATTTTTAATTTATAGATAACAAAATATTTCCTTTTTAGGTAGCCCAAAGGTTTCACATAGTATATGAAAAGTATGGATATTGGTTGAAGAGGATATATTGTATAGGCGAGTAAGGTTAATAATGGACCATGCAGAGAATGATCTTGGAAATTTCCAAGCAGGATAAAAAGGATGGGTTATTGAGGCATGAAAGCAGGGGATTATGTGACTATTGTAGATTATGCAAACATTTGAGTTTATCCAAAATGGGCAGGGTATGTTTCGTTATGGGATTAGAAAGATGAACTCTATCAGCGGGACAAAGCCATAACATATTTGCTACTGGGATAAGATCACTATTGATTCGATAGCTACCCATAAGGGCACTTCAACCGTAGCATGATACTTGGGGAGGAGTGCAATCTGTGCAGCGTTGTAATAAGAAGAGAATTTGGGTAATCCCAAACCTCCACTTTTTATTTTTTGCGCTATAAAGAAAAATAGAGCGACAATTTTGAAAAAAAACACATTATTTTTTGCTTTTTGTTATAATAAATATCCCCCAAAAATATACATAAAAATTTTTTTTCCCCAGTTTAGGCAGATACATATTCTTCTACATATTTTTGGTAAAAATCGCAGTAAGCGATTATTGATTGCTTTGCGCAAAAGTTATAGCGTTTACAAAATAGGGATATAGTTTTATGGCATTTTTATTATTATTATTTTTTTTTACTAGTAATGGCGATCAGCAATTTTTATTGTGACTGCGACATTATGGCGGACACATCGGACATTTTTGACACATTCTTGGGACCATTGTCAGTTATACAGCAATCACTGCTATATAAATGCAGCGATTCCTGTGTAAATGACACTGGCAGTGAAGGGGTTAACCAGTGGGTGGCAGTGTAGGGGTTAAGTGTTCCTAGGGGTGTGTTGGGCTTTCATTTAGTGAACACTGATCTCTGCCAATCACATGGAGCAGAGATCAGTGTCACTAGTTGCTAGGCAGAATGGAGAAATGCTGTTTACAATGGCATTTCTCCATTCAGCCGTCCTGTGAGACGATCGCGGGTATGCTTGCGGCGATCAAGTCCGCTGCTCTTTGCGCTCGCGATGGCAGGGCGGCATTGAAGATTGGACGTACCTGTACACCAATATGCCTGTCCGTGCCATTCTGCCGACGTACATCGGTGTGCGCTGGTCGGGAACCAGTTAAGAATACGAGGTTTGGTAGTACCCCAAATAAAGGACATAACTACGTTGAGTAAGTCTTAGAAAATAAGATGGTAGCGGTATAGGAAGTACTCTAAATAAGTACAATAATTTCAGTAATAGACATCTTTGTAGCGTTAATCCTTCCTAACAATGACAAAGGTAGAAAGGCCCATTGCTTCATGAGGCCAGTGATTTGTTTCAAAAGGGTTAAGTAATTAGCCACAAAAAGATCCTTAAGAGAGATCGTAATTTGTATTCCCAAGTATGGGAGTTGTTTTGGAACCCAAGTAAAAGGTAAGGAGGTTTTAGCCTGATGAAATTCATATTGCGATAAGGAAATATTTAATGCATTTGATTTTGTTGCACTGACGTGTAGACCTGAGATTAGGGCAAAGTTTTCTAGTGTAGCTAGTAGATTGGGGGTCGATATATGGACTTATAACCAGCATATTTAATATATGCTCTAGGATTATTGTACAAGGAGGAAACCCAAGTCAAGAAATGATTACCGAATCCTCATTTTTGAAGGATATATTTCATATATGGCCATGTAACAGAGTCGAATGCTTTCCTTATATCCAAGGATACAAGGCAAGCTGGGATTTGTCTGGTTTTGGCTGCATGGATAAGTAGGAGTGTTCGTCTAATGTTATCCCCAGCCTGGCGTTTTGGAATAAAGCCTATTTGGTCTTTATGAACTAGATGGCCTATGATATTATTCAATCTAGAGGCCAGGATTTTAGCTATTAATTTTATATCTAGATTGAGGAGGGATATCAGACTGTAATTAGACCAGGAAGTTGAGTCAGAGTGTGGCTGGGGGATCATTGCTATAACGGAGGCGAGTGTCTCTGTTCTAAATGATAGTCCCTTAAGAATCGAGTTGAAAGCCTTGGTTAAAATAGGCATTAAAATGTGCACAAATTGTTTATAATAGGCTGCCGAGAATCCATCCGGGCCTGGTTTAAAACTTCAGCATCAGCGATTGGGCTTTCAAGGCGATTACGCTGCTTTTGATCAAGATTGGAACGAAAGCTCTAGAATCTTTACTGGGTTACTAGTATTTGCTTCTCTAGATATTTTTAGTCTAATTTTTTTTTTTATTATTTTGTGAATTTTCTAGAGGTCTAGCCATGGTCGTATCGAGTTTGTCTGTCCTAAGGTATTGAATATGTTGGCGCAAACAAATGGCTTTCTTCATTGCAAAAGAGCGTAATGCCTTGGTTCTTTTGTGGAATATTAAAGCCTTGTACAGGAGCCATAAACCAACTAGGGTGAACATTATACAATAATAAGCAAAGTACTTACCAAGAGCCAGGACTACCAACCGGAGAACCAAAAGGGAATAGTAAAGGATAGAAAGAGAAAGAAAAAGATAAAATAAGCGATCAAACCCATTATGAATACAATGTATCATTAGGTAAACGTTAAGGAATAGGGTGTGGGAGCATCTCAGGGGAGTACATAGAACTCCCCAAGAGGGTCCGGGACCACAAGGCGAGACAAAAAAATAAAGTGGGAGTCTCGAAGAAAACTGTTCAAAAATTTTAAATATAACCAAACCATGTAGCCAAAATTTCATTCATGAACGCAGCAAATTAAAATAAATGTAATTTAGTTTAACCAGCATGAGGAGCTGGGGACCAGTTTTAAGTGAGAGGAATTATATACAGCTGAAATGTCAGTCCACAGTATTGAATGGCGATTGTTCAAAATGACCACGTTTACTAAGATTTTGGTATGAAGATGATGAAGAGCTGGGTCCTGCAGCTTTAATTTGCTGTGAAGCTCGAGGAGTCAGCCGTCTGCAGGATTGTTCTTTGGTCAGGCCCATTTCAATTAGGGCCGACTGTAGGTCCTCTGAAGATCAACAAACATATTTTGTTTCCAGATGTGAGAATCGAAAGCAGAAAGGGAAACCCCAATGGTATGTTATTTGATTGCGCTGGATGGAGTATCTGTAATTGAAGTTTGAGCGCACGTCTTTTAGCCACTGTAAGTGGATATAAATCAGTGAAAAGATCGATAGTCATGACCCTGAAAGTTGAGGGTTTCTCTACCCCTGGCGGCTGCAAGCAGCTGTTCTTTTGTTTTAGAATAGTGTAAATTGGTTATTATGTCTCTTGGAGGGCCATTAGTTTTGCAAGGAGCTAAGGCTCTATGTACTCTATCCATTTCAAGTCTGTCAATAGGGGTACCAGGTATTAATTCCTGAAGAAGCGCCATGACAGTTGCCTATAAGGCTAGAACTGATTCTGGGATTCCCCTGATCCGCAAATTCAATCGAAGGTCTCCATTTCCCTGATCTTCCAAACGTGACTGTAGTGAGAGATTTTCCTCATTAAGAGTCATAAGCTCAAGTAAGTTATTCTGTGTGTGGTTATCAATTGTATTGACCCTTAGTTCCAATTCTGCGGTTCTCTGACCAAGTTCTCTTAACTCTTTTGTTAACTTCTCAGTAATATGGTCTGAAGTCTGAGTACTTTATGTAGCATATTTTCAAATTTTGTGAATAGATCTGTGTTTTCTATATTTTGAGAGACATTAATGTAATTTACAGGCTAAGCATTAATATCCTGTGTGAGCTGTCGGGGAGGTATAGTACACTTACTGTGTGGGCTGCAGCGCTGTGAGGGGGAGGATGCTGCCACCATCTCAGCTGTCAGTCTGTGAGCCGCTCCTCTCGGTATAGCAGATTTAAATTTTGTTTTTTGGCCCTTCAGCACCATTAGTCATGTAGTAGGCTGTGCAAGGCAGAGTTTCTTACAGTTTTGTGCGCCACTGAGACCTGTAGTCCTCCACTGTGTACTCCTGAGGAGCGGAGCTCTAAGGAGACATTACCACTGCCGCACATGCGCCCCTCTAAACAGCTTTTATGCGGTGTTATTTAGAAACTGTTTTTACTACGTAAACCATTTCTTTCACAGTATAATTAACATAGTATGTTTAAAGACTCATTATGCGTGTAGGCCCATGGGTTTGTTAATTTGTGGGGCTTCCCTATCAATATAGATGTGGGGGTTTGTTTCCTGACCCATCGTTGTCACTGGATTTGGGCCTTCCACCTTACTGGACTCTATCACAGTAACTTTTTCATTGTTTATAATTTTTGTTTAATCTGTTTGGATATTATGATATACTTATTTGATGTTTTTCTGACATATTCATTAGAGCTAAAAGTGCAGCTATGTGTGTAACATGTAGGAGCGAATTGTGTGACCTCATATTGTGACTCAACTACGCCAAACACTTTACTTCCATTGGATGCTGCTACTGGTTAATCCTTCCTTTTTTTGCACCAATCTGGATTATTAATTAAATATATATATTATCTTGGAGGTGTTATTTGAGTCTTTGGGGTTAATTGTTAATATGTTCCTTTTTTAATATGTGTTTGCAATACTATGCTTCTTAACTTTATCGAAATAAAAAACTTAAATTATTTTTATTTACCCGTGTGCCTACAAAGTCCATTTTCTTATTTTCTATAGTCCTTTTTTTCAGCAAACAAGAAAAAATTGATTTTTTTTGTACTCACCGTAAAATCCTTTTCTCTGTAATTCACTGGCTGACACAGCTCCTCTGTTAGCCATTGTGTTGTTACGACCCCTTTAGGAGAAGAGTAGGCATAACATTTCATGAAAAACACAGGACTTTTAGGTCACTTAGGCAACAACCCCCAGCCTGCCATGCAGCGCTCATTACGTCAACAAGCAATATAACGTAAAAAAAATTAGGATGGGCGGGTGCTGTGTCAGTCGGTGAATTACAGAGAAAATGATTTTACAGTGAGTACAAAAAATCCTATTTTCTCTTATATTCACTGACTGACAGCTCCTCTCTTAGCCATTGGGACATCCCCAAGCAGTGCCAAAATGAGGGGTGGGAAAACAGCATAATAACTTCATCCACCATGGCAAGTGGGAACTAGTATAACTTGACCCACAAAAATTACAGTGGGTGGAAAAACCACCACCACAAAAAAAAAAAAAAAAAAAAAAAAAACAGAGTGCTCCTCAATAGAGAGGCACCACCCTCAAACCGCACCAAAACTGCGGTAACAAATGCAACAGTGCATTAACGTAAAGGTACTGCGTTTTTACCTAAACAAAAACTAGGAAAAAAGGAAAAATTGCATATGCAATTGCAACTATACAGCCGCCTGCAAAACGTTGTGGCCAAAACAGGCATCAGTCGATGCACTGACATCTACTGTAGAACTTAGTAAAAGTGTGAACAGCCACTAGAAAGACCACTTTCTGGGAAAGAGTCAACAGAGGAGACTTATATTTTCAAAAGGAGGTTTTTGCAGCGCAGACAAAACCAGATTCAAATCCCACGGGGGTAAAGGTGGATGCACCGGAGTAACTACATGCCTGACCCCTTTGACAAAAGTGCTCACTAGAGAGCAAGATGCCAGGGGTTGCTGACAAAAAAGCCAAAGCTGAGATTTGTCCTTTAATGGTGCTCAAGGCCAATTTCTGGTCTACTCCTTGCTGAAGAAACAGCAGGATCCTGGATATAGAAAAAGAGCGCAGATGCCATCCTTTCTCCTCACGCATGGAGATGTAGGCCTTCCAGGTACGATAATAACTTTTGAGAAGAAGATTTCCGTGCTCTCAGCATAGTTGGGATCACAGAGTGCGAAAGATCCCAGTTCCTCAACACCTGGCTCTCAATAACCATGCCGTTAAGGCCAATGATGTTAAAGCAGGATGGTGAATCGGACCTTGAGACAGGTCTTCTCGTAACGGCAGTCACCAGGGGGCGTCTGCCACTAGGCACACCAGGTCTGCATACCAGGGACACTGGGGCCAAGCTTGGGCAATCAGAATTACTGGAATCCCCCTCGGCCTCCACTCTGCGGATCAGACGTGGTAACAGTTTCAGATGAAAGGCATAGATCAGCTGGTACTGCCCCCACGGAGCCACCAGCGCGTCTTCTCATGGATCTCTTGTCCTGGACACGAATTTCGGCACCTTTCGGTTGAGCCGGGAGGCCAAAAGATCCACGTCTGGTGTGCCCCACCTTAGGCACAGTAGCCTGAACACCTCCGGATGCAATGCCCATTCTCCTGGGACCAGCATCTGGCGACTTAAATAGTCTGCCTGCCAGTTCTCCACTCCCGGGATGTAAATGGCCGACAGGGCCGGTACATGTTTCTCTGCCCACCGAAGTATGTGAGTGACCTCCCATGCTGCGGCCAAGCTTCTTGTTCCTCCTTGATGATTGATGTATGCCACAGCCGTGGCGTTGTCTGACTGGATCCTGATCAGGCGCCCTCAAAGTCTTATCGACCATGTGGAGAGGCATAGCCTGATCGCTCTGAGTTCGAGCAGACTGATCGACAACTTGGATTCCTCCGCCGACCAGATGCCCTGGGTCGACTGAACGGCCATTACTCCACCCCAGCCGGATAGGCTGGCGTCTGTTGTGACCACCACCCATTTCAGAGGTAGGAATGATTTCCCGGACTGAAGTACCAGGGAATCCCTGACTAACTGGCTCACCTGGATCTGACGATCCAGGGACAAGGGAAATTTGTCCCATTTTGTCAAAATCTCCTTCTGCAGAACTCTGGTGTGGAACTGGGCATATGGTACTGCCTCAAACCACACACTGGTAACGGGCTTCCCCGGCTGCAAATCGCAGAAACTTCTTATGACGGAGGCATATGGGTATGTGCAGGTACGCATCCTGGATGTCTAAGGAAGCCAGGGAGTCCCCTTGATGGAGTACAGCGACTACTGAGCGAACTGATTCCATTCTGAACCTCTGTACTTTTACAAAGTAATTGAGGGCTTTTAGATCCAAGATTGTAGTCCCCAAGAAGGAAGCGGTACGTCCAAACAGGTTTGAGTAGAACCCCTGGAAACGTCCCGATTCCAGAACAGGAACCATCACACTACGATTCAGCAGGTCCCTTACTGCCCCCAAGGCAGCCTCGCAGCGAGCTGGGAGTACAGGTATGCTGGAGGGGAAGAATCTGTTTTGCGGCCAAGAGTAACTATCTTGTAGCCGGAGGAAATCAGATTGCAGAACCACTGGTCGGACAGCCGGGAGGCCCACCGGGCTGCAAACTCCCGAAGGCGACACCCCACCAGTGTTGCGGGTGTGGGCAAACCTTCATGCGGCAGCACTTTTGCCCTCAGGCTTGTGGTTCCAGGGACGCATTGGTCCTTCAGAGGTCGTCCTGTTGGGCTGGGGACATTTGGTCGAAGCTCCGGGAGGACAAAAAAGCCATTTGTGAGCGGAAAATTAGGGTCTTTGCTTACGGCGTGACTCAGCCTTCCTGGCCTGTGGGAGTAGAGTACTGGATGCCTGGTCAGCAGACCAGCATTTCGCCCAAATCAGACGCCTCAGCACCACTGCTGACACCGAAGCCCTGGATAACAGAGGTAGGGTATCCAGGGCCGTATCACAAACATACTTAAGGCCTTGCACTAGTTGGTCTGCTAGTTCTACGCAGACAGGAGAAGCCTGTTGCTCTCCCAATTCGCGGCGCAACAGTTTTGCCCACTCAGTGTCTGGGAGACAAGTGTGGATGCCAGTACTGGTTGCATGGTTGACCCCACAACAAGGAACGAGACACTGCCTCGGGCTTCCTGTCCGTGGGATCCTTAAATACAGGAGTCCCCTGTACCGGGATTGTGGCTACTTTGTTTACCCTGGATACTGGGGGGTCCACGACTGGAGAAGCTGACCACTTTTTGAAAAGGCTCTGCTCAAAGCGGTAGCGCACCGCCATGTATTTAGGGATGAAAAGGTCTGTTGCGGTCGACCCCATTCCTTGTAAATGAACTTGTCAAAATAAGTCAGGAACACCTTAGGTGAATGGGCTGGCTTACGGGACCCAAAAGGGGGCGCTACAACAGCAGAGGGATCTGCTGGCTCCCGATTCTTCAGGGTATCACGCACAGCTGTGATAAGTGCTCAAACAAGCAATTTGTCGTGCACGGAACCGGGCGGGGACTCATCCTCACTGTCCGAACGGTCCTGGTCATTGTCATCTGAAACGACAGAGCAGAGGTCTCAGCAGGGCCTCCCCAGAGGACCGGGGGGGGGGCTGCAGGGGCCGCTTTTTAGCACCTTTGCACCCACGCACCACCTCGATCTTGGCAACAAATTGAGGACTGCCAACAAAGCGTCCAAAGGCACTGCACATTCTGCAGGCGAGCCGGTTGCAATTGCTTGGATTTCAGGGGAAGAAACACCAGTTTCTGAAGCCATGCTGACCCTACCCTGTCTGCCACCTGATGGGGACTTAGGACAGTGATGGTCCCACCCTCCGACCTGCTGCTGGCTGAGGGGCTCTTTCCCGCAGGACTCATCACCCCGACTGGTTCTGCGCCGTCTAGCAAGTAGTGCCCATGTCCCTTGTCAGCTCCCAAGTGCAGAGGAAATCACACTGTCATCCAGAGCTGCTGCTTATGGTGTTGAAACCGATCTGCAATGTGCTCAGCCTCAAAGAAAATGGCTGCCAACGTCCAGTATAAGGACATAAAGCACAGAGAAAATGGCTGCTGGACTACAGGAAAGCATGCTACTCCTAGAGACTGACCAAAAAATGTGCTCAGGCATCAAGAAAATGGCTGCCGGGGGTCCAGTATAAAGGACAAAACCATAGGAAAATGGCCACCAAGCTACAGGAGAGCATTCTGCTCCTTGCCCTCACCTAAGATGGCCACTTAACACTGAATACCATGAGGGACAGTGACAGAAAACGACATTGAACAGCGCTGCAGGGATCACAGACACAGCCTCAACAGACACCCCCGGGGAGAGAAAAAACATCAGGGCAGAGCCCCCCCTCAGGTGAGAGCCCCTGTACATGACACACACCGCTCAGCAGCCACATGCCGCATCCCCCACAGGGAGGAAGGAAGATAGGGACAGAGAGAGAAGAGGGGAAGAAGAGGGACCCCCGAATTGACCTCCCAGGGAATGCCCAGCTGCTCAGCCCCGCCGAGCTGTTCTTGCCAGTCCCACAGAGCTGGGAGACATTCCATCACAGAACCACTCTACATTGACGCAGGCATCAGTAGCCCGGTCATGTGTGCCCCCCCGGAGCATTAAAGCTTACCGGCCTCTGGAGCTGAAGTACATTGTGGCCGACCCAGCACGTAGCTCTGGTCTGCACACGCTCGCTGGCCAGGCTGGGGAGACTACAAGGATAAGGGTATCCCAGCCTGTCACCCAGCCGGCTATTTTCTTGCCAAAAAGCAAAGCTTCTGCAGAAAAAAATCCAGACCGATGGGCCCGCAGGGTTCCTAGGTCTTTCTTCACTAAGAAAAATAGAGTGCTGCATGGCAGTCTGGGGGGTTGTTACCTAAGGGACCGCCCCTTGAGCGGAACTAAAAGTTCTGTTTTTTCATAACATGTTATGCCTAGTTTTCTCCTAAAGGTGGAGTAAAAAACCCAATGGCTAAGAGAGGAGCTGTGTTAGTTGGCAAATAGAAGAGAAATCATGACTTACCGCCATTTCATGAGATATAATATATAAATGTATAATCTTATACTCATACACTTTTAGATATATGAATATCCTCAAAAAAATATTGTCCTAAACATATAAAACCAAAATGCAATTTATTTTAGGCATATTATAGCTCATGGAGGTGGTACATTAATAATGATAATATTCATGGTGGGATCTGCTATAGAGTGTCTATAGATAGGTGATGTATTTAGTTGAATTTCTACATGGTTTAGGACTTTAGGAGACAAACCCGATATTTACTAACTTTGTCTGTTTACCAATCCTTAGAAGTGTTCAGCTGGGTAAACATTCCCCAAACAAAAAGAAGGAAAAAAGGGACAACGAGGGGGCAACAACGGGACTTTATATGAAACAAGACATTGAGGGTCAATTAAATCAATCAATTTGGGTCACTTTCACCACAGCAGCTTGGTCTTATTAACCTCCAGCCACTTTTAGGACCTTTTTACTTTCTGGCCTGCTTGCCGGCTTCTTGGACGTTACCTCAGCTCCCAGAGGGATGCAGATTTCCCCTCCCAGTGCCTCTGATGTAAATCATCACTACCGTGTATTTTTTTACTATCCAATAGGTAAGAGTTGTTAGGACCATTGTATATGCTCCCGCTCTCCCTCCATAATCAATTACCATTGATTATTAATATTTTATCACAGGTACCCCCAATTTTTATAGCAGCTCCTGATGAGTGGAAACAATCCACGAAACGCGTAGAGCTTTTTACCAGTGGATATTATGCCCCAACAACCAAGATTTCCCCATGGGTTTGATCTAATTAAATCATCAATTCACTCTAGTGGTTTCTACTGTATATGCACGTTGGGATGTACTTTCGGTTTGTTACTATGTGGAATAATGCTATTGTAATATGAATTTTATATAATAATGTTACTATAATATGAATTTAACCATGATATTATCATGTAAAAAAATTTTTTTTTTTTTAATTTTGCTTATTATAATATTGATTTATCATCAACCGATTTATGTATTGTACTATCTCCCTGTGCATCGCCATTAAATTATTATTTTATTGATTGATTGATTTAATTGACCCTCAATGTCTTGTTTCATATAAAGTCCCGTTGTTGCCCCCTCGTTGTCCCTTTTTTCCTTCTTTTTGTTCAAATATCGGGATGGAGCTCTGTGTACCGGATGGTCACGGCTCATATAAAGTCCCACCTGTATCTATTCTACATAAACATTCCCCAAAGTTTTCTTGTAAGACCTTGTTTGACAATGGCACGACTCACCTGGGGAAAACAATTGCGTTTTCCTATGTTTCCAAGCTTTCCTATGCTTTATCGTCAAGGCTTCTCAAACAACTCCTGTTTAGAGACCATTAAAGAGGAAGTAAACCCTAATGGGTTTACTTCCCTTTTGTCTCCCTGCAAAGGTAAAGCATAATGGGCTACTATGCATCCCATAGTAGCCCATTATGTGTCACTTACCCGACACAGGAGCCAGCAATGTCACCGCTGTCCCCTGTAGTCTGGAGCATCCACCTTATTCCGGTATCTTTGCTCTGGCCACTCACAGCGCCGAAGCAGGGACGTCACTCTCACGCATGCGCACAGGAGCCACCACTAATGGCTTTATCGCCGTCAGCGGCGGCATGCCGCTGACGGTGATAGTGCGCCTGCGCGCCGCTGTCTACGGCGCATGCGCTGTAGACTTTCGTAAACCTACACGGTTTAGGAGATATTTCTTGGACCTACAGGTAAACCTTAATCTAGCCTTACCTGTAGGTCAAAGTGGTTTGTAAGGGTTTACAACTACTTTAAATATACTTTTCCTTGGCTTTATATACCCAGTTTGTCAGACAACCTGTTTATAGATCTCTAGCCAGGTGGTAAAATGAACAGAATGTTCCGTTTGAAAAACTCATGGGTCTGACCTGATGCTAACCCTGTTTTTGAGGCATATTCAATCTTACACCTCCATCTGAATATGAAATATGTTTATTTCTTAAAGCGGACCTCCACCCTGAAGTGGAAGTTCTGCTCATCTGATCCCTCCCCCCACAATCGGCACCTTTCAGGGGGGTGGGGGGTGCAGATACCTGGATAATCCAGGTATCTGCACCCACTTCCGGGACAAGACCGCTGCAGATGGCCCCCCCCCCATTGTGTTCTGGGAAACACACAGTTCCCAGGACACAGCGGGGACCAGTAGAGACGCGCAGCGCGACTCGCGCATGCGCAGTAGGGAACCGGGCAGTGAAGCCACAATGCTTCACTTCCCAATTCCCTGACAGAGGATGGCGGCGGGGGCAGCAGAGAGACGAACGATTGCTCGTCATCTGCCACCAACATCGCTGGACCCTGGGACAGGTAAGCAATTTATTAAAAGTCAGCAGCTGCAATATTTGTAGCTGCTGGCTTTTAATATTTTTTTTAAAAGGTGCAGTTCCTCTTTAAACATAGTTCTGGCAAGTTATTTTTATAACTTAATTCTGCATAAAACATTTAAGGCCAAGTTCACACTGGTATTAAAAGCAGGCGTTTGAGGTGCGTTAAACATGCCCCTTAAATGCCTATGCAAATGATACAAATGGACAGCACACAGTGCTGTGCACGCTGTCAACGTGAAGCGTTAGTGTCCCTTTAAAATTGAAGCCACATTGAGCCAGGAGGCGCTGAAAGCCTTTTAACACCTCCCATTCAAGTCTATGATAACGCTTCGCAAACGCCCTGGCAGGGAGTTGTGGTGTGGTTGCGGCTTCTTAAGATAAATTACACATTTGGAAAGGTTGAAAAAAGGACACAAGTCCAACCAATGTGTGTGATTTCAGTATTACATTGTATATCCCTGTATATTGTGGACGCTCAGGTGCCTATATATATATACACATTTTTTGAAATTTACGATGCTCCCTGCTGAAACCACTGCCTGTGTAAGAGAATTCCACATCCTAACCGCTCTTACAGTAAAGAACCCTCTACACAGTTTAAGGTTAAACCGCCTTTCTTCTAAATTTTAGTGAATGGCTGTGTGTCTTATTAAATTCCCTAGAACAAAATATTACAGCGCACACATGCAAAAAATACATTTACTTCCTGCAAGGCGATTTAAACACCTAGTCAGTTTTAAAAAAAACATTATCGCCATCTCTAATGCATCTTTTAGGGTTTGCCCCCCAAATATCTTGTTTGTCTTCGGTAAGGATTTTGATCAAATCCTTTTTGGGCAGGAGCACCCCACTCCCTCATCAGTACCTCTCAGTGTCCACCTGTGCAATAGGTGAAGACCTTTAGTTCTCCCATATAGAGGAGTGTATGGCTCCCTTGTTTCAGAGAAGCAGGATCTCCCATTCTATGGATAGAGTAGGACCCACTAACCATGGGGTACTTTGTCGCAGTAAGTGGGCTTAAGCACCACATAGCAATATGGTGTGACCAAATCCCCATATTTTTGGGCAATGTCTAGGTGTTTTAAATAGCCTTGAAGGAGGTAAATGTCTTTTTTGCATGTGGGCGCTGTAATATTTTGTTCTGTTGTATGGTCTTATAGCCGCACAATCTTTAATGCATCTTTTAGGGTGTGCCCCCCAAATATCTTGATTAAATTCCCTTTCGCGGAAAAGATTTATCCTTATTGTGGGGTCACCAGTACGGTATTTGTACATTGAAATCATATCCCCTTCGCAAGCCTCTCTTCTCTAGCCAGAATAAGTTCAGTGCTCGTACCTTTCCTCACAACTAATGTCTTCCAGTCCCTTTATAAGTTTTGTTGCCCTTCTCTGGACTTTCTCCAGTTCCAGTACATCCTTCCTGAGGACTGGTGACCAGAACTGGACAGCATACTCCAGGTGCGGCCAGAGCAGAGTCGTGTAGATTGGGAAAAATTGGTGTTTTATCGCTGGAGTTAATCCTCTTTTTAATGCAGGCCAACATTCTCTTTGCTTTGCTTGCAGCAGCTTGGCATTGCATTGGATCTTCCCCTAGTGAGTAGATTGCATTCATATTTTTGCCACCCAACTGCATTATTTTTACATTTTTCTACATTAAACCTAATTTGCCATGTAGTTGCAGTTGCCCACCCCATTGATTTGTTCAGATCTGCTTGGAAAGTTACCACATCCTTTGGAAACGTTATTGCCCTGCTTAGCTTAGTATTGTTTGCAAATACAGAGTGTGAGACATTTATTCCATCCTCTAGGTCGTTTATGAATACATTAAATAGGATTGATCCCAGGACAGAACCCTGGGGAACCCCACTTTCCACCCCGGACCATTCTGAGTACTCCCCATTTATCACTACTCTCTGGATTGAAAACTGGCTACAGGAGCAAGTTCATTGACTCACCCTATGGTCCATGCCAATGGAAATTACTTACAGTAAACGTTTATGGGGAAATGTATCAAATACTTTTGCAAAATCCAGCTACACGTCTATGGGCCTTCCTTTATCTAGATGACAGCTCACCTCCTCATAAAAGGACAAAGTTGTTGTAAACCCTTACAAACCACTTTGACCCACAGGTAAGCCTGTATTAAGGCTTACCTGTAGGTCCAAGAAATATCTCCTAAATCGACATGGTTTAGGAGATATTTACTAAGACAGTCACCGCTGTCTACGGCGCATGCGCCGTAGACAGCGGCGTGCAGGTGTACTATCGCCGTTAGCAGTGTGCTGCTGCTAACGGCAATAAGCCGTTAGTGGCGGCTCCCATGCGCGGGAGTTACATACACGGGGGGACAGCGGTGACATCGCTGGTTCTTGCGTCAGGTAAGTGACACATAATGGGCTACTATGCGATGCATAGTAGCCCATTATGCTTCACCTTTGCAGGGAGACAAAAGGAGAAGTAAACCCACCAGGGTTTACTTCCTCTTTAATAGATTGGTTTGGCAATAATCACGAATCCATGAAGATTACTGCTAGTTATTCAGTTGTCATTACTAAACTCTTGTATAGTCCCTTATTCCCTCCAAGAGCTTGCAAACAATTGATGTTAGGCTAAGTGGTCTGTAATTCCCAGGGATGCACCTTGGCCATTTTTTAAATAAATATTGGTGCTACATTGGCTTTTCTCCAATTGGCTGGTACCATTCCAGTCAGTAGACTGTTCGCAAAAATTAGAAACAATGGTCTGGCAGTGACTTGACTGCGTTCCTTAACTAGTTGCTGACCGCCGGCTGTCAAATGACGGCCAGGCGGCGCACCTATTGTGGCGGGAGGCCGTCATATGACGGCCTCTCGTTTAAACAGGGAATGCGCGCATCCCTGTTTCTTCGGTGGCGGTGTGTCACGGAGACACCGCTCGCCACCGAAGGGGGTGAACAGCCATTGGTTATGGCTGTTTACCACGTGATCGGCCATGATGAAGTCACGGCCGATCACAGATGGTCACACCCTGACTGTGCACGGCACATGATCGCGCTGCGCGTCGGTGACGGCGTGTTCCCCGGGAACACTGCTCGTCACAACCGCTGGTAAACAGCCATTGGCTGGCTATTTACCCACGTGATCGGCTGTGATCCTTTCACAGCCGATCACTAAAATGTAAACAAACCGCAGTAACGAGATGTTGCCGGGTTCTCCTCCTCATACACCGATCGCGTGTGAGGAGGAGATTGCGGCAACATCTCGTTACCGCCTACAGTACACATCAAGCACACCAATTGCCCCCCCCCCCCAATAAAGAGGACCTGTCACCACCCCTCATAGTACCTGTCAATCACAGTCCATCAGAGTACCCGAGTACCTGTCACGGCCCATCAGAGTACCCGAGTACCTGTCACGGCCCAGAGTACCCGAGTACCTGTCACGGCCCATCAGAGTACCCGAGTACCTGTCCCAGTTCATCTGAGTACCTGTCACAGTTCACCTGAGTACCTGTCACCGCCCTTCAGAGTACCCAAATACCTGTCACCAGGCCATCAGAGTACCCGAGTACCTGTCACCAGGCCATCAGAGTACCCGAGTACCTGTCACCAGGCCATCAGAGTACCCGAGTACCTGTCACCAGGCCAGAGTACCCGAGTACCTATTTGCAGCCCATGTCTCATAGAATATACGCTGGGGTGTATTTGCTTTTCAAAATGGGGTCATTTTGTGGGTAATTTCACTGTCCTGGTGGTCCAGGACCTTCAAGTGTGATAGGTAGGAATGAAATGAGAGGTGTCATTTATGCTCCTAGAACGCCTGAACGTACTACTTCAATGTTTGGCCTCTCTATGTGGCCAGGCTGTGTAAAAGTCCTACACATGTGGTATCGCCATACTTGGGAAGAGTAGCAGAATGTATTTCGGGGTGTAATTTTTGCTATATACATGCTATGTGTTACAAATATCGTATAAATTGACAATTTTGTGTAAACAAAAAAAAAAAAAAAAAAAAAATGCGTTAATGTTTTTCCACATATTCCAAAAACTTCTGGAAAAAAATTAACCGTTCAAAAGACTCATTATGCCTCACAGATTATACGTTGGGGTCTTTGCTTTCCAAAATTGGGTCATTTTATGGGAAATTCCATTGTCCTGGTACTTTAGGGTCTTCAAAAGTGTAATAGGTGGTTGAGAAATGAGATGCGTAATTTTTGCTTGTAGAACGTCTGAAGGTACTACATCAATGTTGGTGCTCTGTATGTGGCCAGGCTGTGTAAAAGTCTCACACATGTGGCATCGCCGTACTCGCAAAGAGTAGCAGAATGTATTTTGGGGTGCAATTTGTTGTATTCATATGCTGTGTGTGAGAAATAACCTGATATGACAATTTTTTTTTTTAAAAAAAAAATAATAATAAAAAAAAATATCTTAATTTTGCAAAGAATTGTGGGAAAAAAATTACAACTTGAAAAAACTCACCATGCTACTTACTTAATACCTTGGAATGTCTACTTTGTTAAAAGGGGTCATTTGGGGGGTATTTGTACTTTCCTGACTTGTTAGTGTCTCAAGAAATGATACACCTGATGTACTGAAGGCCTGATCAGATGTGATCAATTTTCAGCGATTGGCACCATAGTTTGTAGACTATAACTTTCACAAAAACCAAATATACACTAATGTGGGTTATTTTTACCAAAGATAGGTAGCAGTATAAATTTTGGCTAAAATGTATGAAGAAAAATTACTAATTAGCAAAAATTTATGACAGAAACAAAGAAAAAGGCATTTTTTTTCAAAAAAATTAACGTTTTATTTTATAGCACAAAAAATAAAAAACTCACTAGTAATTAAATACCACTAAAAGAAAGCTCTATTTTTGTGTGGAAAAAAAGGACGCAAGTTTCATATGGGTACAGTGTTGGATGACTGAGTAATTGTCATTCAAACTGTGAGAGCGCTGAAAGCTGAAAATTCAGGTCCATTTCAAATTCTATCCTCTATTAGCCATGAGGGTGCTTCCTGCGACACGTCATGGGGATAAACATTGCAGTTTTGGTTACCAATTCCCTTGTGAAGAATAAATTCAATATCTTGGCCATTTCTCCATACTTGGTAACCAGATTACCTTCATCGTTCTTTATGGGACCAATATGATCTGACCTCCCTTTCTTACCATTTATGTACATAAAGAATTTCTTGGGATTCATTTTACTCTCCTCTATGTGCCTTTCGTGTTCTGTCTTCGCCACCCTGATTGCGCCCTTACATTTCTTGTTGCATTCTTTAGTTGGAATTCTGATAATGATGTATTATTGTATTTTTGTATTTTTTGTATTTTTTTGAAGGCCTTCTCCTTTGCTTTTATATAGTTACATAATTAGTCAGGTTGAAAAAAAGACAAGTCCATACAGTTCAACCACAAAAAAAAAAAAAAAACACGATACAGAATAAATATCATACCAGCCCATATACCCAATTCTATACCCACAGTTGATCCAGAGGAAGGCAAAAAAAACCCATCAGAGCATGATCCAATTTGCTAAAGCAGGGGAAAAAAAATTCCTTCCTGATCCCCCGAGAGGCAATCGGATTTTCCCTGGATCAACTTTACCTATAAATTTTAGTACCCAGTTATATTATGTACACTTAGGAAATAATCCAGGCCTTTCTTAAAGCAATCCACTTAGCTGGCCATAACCACCTCTGCAGGGAGTCTATTCTATATTTTCACAGCTCTTACTGTGAAGAAACCTTTCCATATTTGGAGATGAAATCGCTTTTCCTCTAGACGTAAAGAGTGCCCCCTTGTCCTCTTTGTTGACTGTAAAGTGAATAACTCAACACCAAGTTCCCTATATGGACCCCTTATATATTTGTACATGTTGATCATATCCCCCCTTAATCTCCTCTTATGAAGAGTGAATAAATTCAGTTCCTCTACTCTTTCCTCATAGCCGAGTTCCTCCATGCCTCTTATCAGTTTGGTTGCCCTTCTCTGCACTTTCTCCAGTTCACCGATATGCTTTTTGAGAACTGATGTCCAAAACTGAACTGCATATTCCAGATGAGGTCTTACTAATGATTTGAACAGGGGCAAAATGATATCTCTCCCTCTCTGGAGTACATACCTCTCTTAATACAGGAAAGGACTTTGCTCGTTTTGGAAACCGCAGCTTGGCATTGCATGCTATTATTGAGCTTATGATCTACCAAAACCCCCAGATCCTTCTCCACTATGGATTCCCCCAGTTGTACTCCCCCTAGCATGTATGATGCATGCATATTCTTAGCCCCCCAAGTACATAACTTTACATTTCTCAACATTAAACCTCATCTGCCACATAGTTGCCCAATTAGACAGAGCATTGAGGCCGGCTTGTAAATTGGAGACATCCTGTAAGGACGTTATTCCACTGCATAGCTTGGTGTCATCTGCAAACACGGAAATGTTACTTTTGATCCCAGACCCAATATCATTTATAAAGATATTAAAAAGTAAGGGTCCCAACACTGATAACCTTAGACCATTCAGAGTAAGAATCATTAACCACTACTCGCTGAATTCTGTATTTTAGCCAGTTTTCTATCCATTTACAAACCGATATTTCCAAATCTGTAGACTTTACCTTACACATAAGCCATGTGTGCGGAACTGTATCGAACGCTTTTGCAAAATCCAAGTACACCACATCCGCCACCCCTCTTTCCAAGGCTTTACTTAACACCTCATAAAAAGAAAAATCAGGTTTGTCTGACAACTTCTGTCTTTCATGAATCCATGCTGTCTGTTGCTCAAAATATTTTTTTCCTGCAAGAACTCGTCTATGTGGTCTTTTATTAATCTCTCCAGTATCTTCCCAACTATAGAAATTAAACTAACGGGTCTATAATTACTTGGTAAAGACTTTGTTCCCTTTTTAAATATAGGCACCACATTGGCCCTGCGCCAATCCAGTGGTACTATTCCTGTCATTAATGAGTCCCTAAAAATTAGATACAATGGCTTTGAAATTACAGAGCTCAATTCTTTTAGGATCCGTGGGTGGATGCCATCAGGTCCAGGTGCTTTATCCACCTTTATTCTGTCCAAATATTTCTGGACCATATCACTTGAGCCATTGTGGATTTGGGGCTGCGTCAGTACCACCCCCATTATGGACATAAGCTCCACCATGCTCCTTTGTATACACAGAGTTGAAGAAAGTATTTAATAAGTTAGCCTTCTTTGTCCCCAGTCACCCACTTCAGATTATTTTGCAAAGGGCCTACATGCTCAGACTTAACCTTTTTACTATTAATATATTTGAAGAATTTTTGGGGGTTTGTCCTACTATGTTTTGCAATCTGTCTTTCATTTTGAATTTTTGCATCCTTGATTTCCTTTTTACATATTCTGTTATATTCCTTGTAACATTTAAATGACACTAGCGTTCCTTTATTTTTATAAAAGCTTTTTTTTATAGTTTATAGCTTTTTTAACCTCACATTGGTTTTATTTTTAACCTTTTAAACTTCTTGCCCATATGCATTTTTAAATTGGAGTTAAGCTACTCAGGACTTATTAGCCCTTTTAATTTCCCATATGGATGCTCTGGCTAATGCTCTTATTTAATATGCTCTTAAAGGATACCAATTTTTCCCGTGTTCTGTTCCTAAGATTTTATCCCTATCAAATTATATTTATTACCTGTAATGGAATAGGCATTTGAGGAGCAGTTTAAACGTGCCTTAACATTTATCAAAAACACTTCAAAACTGCCCTTAGGGTGCTTGGGGAGTATTTTAGCATAATTTATGAGGGCAACTGATGGCAAATAACTCTTAATGCCTGGCTAGTAACTCAGGACTTGAACGTGTGAGCCCTGTATTATACTATAGGTAAGGCAACTTCCTTGTACATCCTACAAAAGCAGGCACACCTTTATGTTTACACTAAACACAAAAATATGCTGCCAGATAAACATTCACAGCCAATAAACAGACATTACAGTTCCCTCAAACCTCCATGGGTCGGGCCATGCATCAGAACTCTCCTCTGCTGTACAGAGACACACACACATGCCGAGCTACACCGCCTTGCACCCACTACCCCACCGGGTGCGCTGCATGTCTGAACCTGTGGAGGGTTGAGGGAACCTGGACTTCCATGCTACTGTGGGAGGAATGGGCTCAGAACACTACTGTGGGGAGGGGTGCAAAGGACACTACTGAAAAAGATGGGGGCAGAGGATGCTACTGTATAAGGGGGCAATGAGATGAGGTGCTGAAAGAACACACTTCTATGAGGTGGGGTATAGTGATGCAAAAGTGGGGGGGGGGGATATTTATGTGAAGGGAAGGGAAGCGAAAACTGATGTAAGAACTGGATTGTGATGGAAGAGGAGGAGGCAGCCTGCAATGCGAAGGATCACGGCACAAAACATGTCATTCGGACCTTCACTGGAAGAAAATATTACTGATCAGACCCCCCATGTAGTTTAATTCAATATCCCAATGTACAGTATATTAACCACTTAAGGACCGCCGCATGGCAATATACGTCGGCGCAATGGCACCGACAGGCACAAGCACGTACATGTACGTGCTTGGCTTCCAGCGGGTGGGGGGTCCGATCGGACCCCCTCCCGCTGGCTGCGGCGGTCCCTTTCGCTTCAGGAGCGATCCGGGATGAGGGGATAGCCGTTGGTTTCTGGCCATCCCCTCTCGATCACTCCTGGTGAATGAGAAGCTTCCCCCGCCTGTGTAGTGTAAACACAGGCAGGGAGGAAGTGATGTCATTCTCCTCGGGGCAGTCTTTTTGACCAGACTGCGAGGAGAACACATAGTAAGTGCACCAAACACTACACTGACATGTAGGTACACAGGCACACAAATCATCCCTCCGATAGTTAACAGTTTTTTTTGTTAGCGTTTTACATTTAAATCCTGAAGGCAGTGCTTGGCTTTTGGGGTCCTGTACGTGGCTAGGCTCCCAAAAAGTCCCCCACATGTGGTATCCCCGTACTCAGAAGCAGCAGAATATATTTTGGGGTGCAATTCCACATATAACTATGGCATGTGTGAGCAATATATCATTTAGTGACAACTTTTTGTAAACTTTTTTTTTGTGTCATTCAATCACTTGGGACAAAAAAAAAAAAAATATTCAATGGGCTCAACATGCCCCTTAGCAATTTCCTTGGGGTGTCTACTTTCCAAAATGGGGTCATTTGGGTGGGGGGGGGGGTTGTACTGCCCTGCCATTTTAGCACCTCAAGAAATGAGATAGGCAGTCATAAATTAAAAGCTATGTAAATTCCAGAAAATGTACTCTAGTTTGTAGACGCTATAACTTTTGCGCAAAGCAATAAATATACACTTAATGACATTTTCTTTTTACTAAAAACATGTGGCTGAATAAATTTTGGCCTAAATGTATGACTAAAATTTAGTTTATTCCATTTTTCTTATAACAAAGTTGAAAATATATATATATTTTTTTTAAATTTCAGCCTTTGTCCTTGTACATCGTAAAAAATAAATATCGCAGAGGCAATCAAATACCATCAAAAGAAAGCTCTATTTGTGGGAAGAAAAGGACGCAAATTTAATTTGGGTACAACATTGCATGACCGCGCAATTACCAGTTAAAGCAGTGCAGTGCGAAATTGTAAAAAGACCTCTGGTCCTTAGGTTGACAATTGGTCCGGGGCTTAAGTGGTTATCCACTTGCCGCCCGCCATATAGCAAAATGACGGTGGCAAAGTGGTTGTAATATCCTGACCGGACGTCATATGATGTGATCAGGATATTAAGCCGCTGCGCCCCCCCCCCCCCCGGGGGCGCACATCGTGGCGATGGTTGTTGCGGTGTGTCAGTCTGACACCCTGCAACTACGATCTCAGTAAAGAGTTTCCGACGGTTACTTTTTACCACGTGCTCACCCGTGTCCAATCACGGCTGATCACAGTGTAAATAGGAAGAGCCGATGATCGGCTTTTCCTCACTCGCGTCTGTCAGACGTGAGTAGGAGAGCCGATTGGCTGCTGCTCTGATGGGGGGGGGGGGGGGGTCTGTGCCCCCCCGAGGATGCCCACACTGGACCACCAGGGACGCCACTAGACCACCAGGAGATACCCAGCACCAGGTATGCCCCCTAGACCACCAGGGATGCCAGCCAGTGCCCATAATGAATGACTCAGTGCCCATAATGTATGCCAGTGCCCAAAATGGGCATCACTGATTGGCATGCATTATTGTATAGATAATATTATATTATAAAGAAATCTCTATTTGTGGGAACAAAATGATAAAAATGTAGTTTGGGTACAGTGTAGCATGACCGCGCAATTGTCATTCAAAGTGCGACAGCGCTGAAAGCTCAAAATTGGTCTGGGCAGGAAGGTGTATAAGTGCCCTGTATTGAAGTGGTTAATAGACAAACTTTGAGCTTGGTAGGGAATTTAATGGCGAGGATTCAGTTAAAAAGATTCAGGAAGCAACAAATAAAAAAAAAGCGCTCATCTCTTGGTTGTGTGCTCCAAGGAAAGTGGTAGTGCTTCAGTAAGCCATCAGTGTTCAGGGATGCTTTGCTGTGCTGCTTCAGGGAGTCTCCTAAACTCCTGCCTGAGAGTGGATCAAGCCTTGATCAAACCTTGATCAAGCCTTGACTTCTGATGAGGCATCTATCTAGTCTGACTGCAGTTTAAAAATTCTGTACCACTCAGGTAAAGTCAACCCTCGGTATGGTGATTTATGAACAGCAGTGGTTTCAGTGGTACACAGTTTGACTTCCCGACACAGCTGGGAAATTAAACGGAAACGTTCTATGGTAGAAGGGTTATCGGTATTTGTAGTAAAGTCTATAGTGCACGTATAGTATGGTGACGCGAGAAAGCTTTTTATTTCAGCATGACTGAACATGGTATATGCAGATCCTCTAGCTTTTGGTATAAAATTTCTTTTTTTTTGTTTTCAAAAAAGTTTATTAAAGCGATAAATAGAAAACAGGGTCAGCAAAAAGGATCAGATGACATATACATCATAAGCAGTTGGATGACAAGATTGTAATAAAGTGGTAAACAGACCATAGGACTCTACAGACCAAACAAAAAAAATAAACATTAGTGTAGATCTTACATCCAACAAAAGACTGCAAGAAAGAGAAAAGAGAAAATATTCAATGTTCTGACCTTCATATCTAAAATGTATAAGAATAGACTATACAAAGAAAGAGAGGAGAAAAGTTCAGAAGGGAAATAAAAAAAAAAAAAAAAAAATTGCAGATAGCCAAGAGAAAAAACCCAAGGTATGATCATTTTAGTAATCGGAATAGGAACCATGGGTTCCACTTTAGGTCATATATATGAGTCGTGTCCTGCAGAGTATGGAGAATCTTTTCAGTCAGCATTACTTGATCAATGCGTGAGAGAACTTGAGATAAAGGGATCGACGGGGACTTCCAATGAAGTGCTATAGTCCATAGCATAGAGACACATATGGAGTGAACGAGCCTTACTAAGTGTTTTGGGGTGTCAGGCGGGGTTTGGAAGAGAAGACAGTGGTGATAAGTGAGGGACAATGCCCGACCAGCGAGCTTGTCCATCAGTCTTAAAACCTCTTGCCAGACTGGACGAATTAAACCACAGTCCCAAAAGATGTGAACAAAAGGTGCCCAGGTGATTGCAACCTCTAAAACAATTGGGGGATGTATAGGCATAAATCTGGTGCAAACGTACCGGAGTGTAGTACCATCTGGTGATTACTTTAATAGCCGTTTCCCTGATTGTTAAGGATCTGGTGCATTTACGCATATTGTCCCATCCCTCTTCCCAGTCTACAACACCGGTCCCCAGCGCCAACTCGGTATAATTTCTTAATGGAGTTGAAAACTGATGAAATAGCATCTAAAAACAAAGAAAATCCTATGCGCCACCACTTTCAAATAACTTCAAATGTAATAAATCTAGTCCCTCAATCAGAACTGGATACAGAGAGCCATACACTCAACCCACTTCCGCTAGAGGGGTGGCTATTTTGAAACACAAATAGCTAACATGTGCTATTGATCATGTAGTAACTGATCCCTTGGGACGCTATGTTATTGTAGTTATGACTGTTGAATCTCAGCTGATAGCTATTGCTAATGTATATATGTCAGAACGCCCAGGAGGCGCCAACTGCCCTGGTGGAGTGCATTATAACAGGGAAGGGTAGGTTCCCGTCCTTTAAATAAATCAACTTGCACAATCTGCCAAATCAAATGGGAAATGGTGGCAGAAGAGGCCATAAATCCTTTCCTCGGACTGTCTGTGAGAACAAAGAATCGGCCCTCCGAAAAGCAGCCGTCACAGAAAGGCTCACACAAACCACGTCCAGGGAATGCGGAGCCACTTTTACGGTGCTAAGGCTGAGGACACAGAAGGAAGGACAAAATCTCAATTTAAAGTTGAAATCTGACACCACCTTTGGCAGGAAGGAGGCCGAAGAACCACCTCATCTTTGTGTAGAACCAGAGAAGGTGGCTTACAGGACAAAGCCATCAACTCCAAAACCCTCCAAGCCAAAGTCACAGCTACCACGAAGGTAACTTTCTGGGAAGGGATAAGCAAGGGAATATTCCCAATGCTCTCAAAAGGGAAAGCTGCTGAAGAACAGACAGCACCAAATTCAAGCCCCACGGTGGCAACCAGGAGCGCACAGGGGGGGGCCACATGGCACACCCTCTAAATAGAAGTGCGAACCAAAGAATGTGTGGCCAGGGACGCTGAAAGAAAACCACCAGAGCGGCAACTGGACCCTTAATTGTGCTCAACACAAGCTACTGATTCACACTTCGTTGGAGGAAGGCCAAACACCAGAGCCACCGAGAATGGAACCCCAAAGCGTCGAACCAACTGGAACGAGCTCTCCAGGTGCAATAAATAAATCTTCCGGGAGGTAGACTTACGAGGCTTTAGCATAGTCTGAATCACTAAGCCAGACAACCCCGTCCTTTAAAAGCAGGCTTTCAATAGCCATGCCCTCAAAGCCAGCGATGGTAAAGCATGGTGGAACACTGGCCCTAGAGATAGAAGGTAATTTCAAAGAGGTATTCCACCACCAACCGCACAACGGCATACCATGGACAGCAAGACTATACCGGAGCCACCAGGATCCTTTCGGCCTCTACCCTGCATAGTATGCAAATAATCAATTGGAGGAGTAGGAAGGCATAGATAAGATTGTATTTTTCTCTGGCCTTCGTGCTAGGTGGCAGGGGCCTCCCACAACAGGGGCAGTGAACCTGGGGAGGCAGGTAGCTCGGGCTGCCCTGGAAAGGGAGTCTTGAATTTTTACTCCAGGGGACCCTTTCTCCACAGGAAAGAGCTGGCCAGAGGGAGAAAGTGGGGGTGAGAGGGGGAGATGGGATCAGTTGGTAGTGCTGGGGGGATAGAATAAGTGGAAGTGCTGGGGGGGGGGGGGGGGGGGGGCGTGATCAGTGGCAGTGCCAAGAGGTTGATGGGATCAGTGGCAGTACTAGGGTAGGATGAGTGGCAGTGGTGGGGGGGGGGGTTAGGGATCAGCGTCAGTGATAGGGATCAGTGGCAGTGTTGTAAAGTTGATGGGATCAGCGGTGTTGGTGGTTGAGGTGTGGGGGGGGGGGAATGGGACCAGTGGCAGTACTGGGGGGAATGGGATGAGTGGCAAGTTGGGGGGGGGCAAGATCATTGGTTGGGTTGATGGCATAAGTGAGTGGTGGGGGGGGATCAGTAGCAATGCTGGGGGGGGGGGGGGAGATGAGTGGCAGTGCTGAGGGGCATGAGATCAGTGACAGTGCTGGCTGGGAGGGGATGGATGGGACCGGTGGCAGTGCTGGCTGGGGGGGGGGGGGGGGGTGGATGGGACCAATGGCAGTGCTGGCTGGGGGTGGGGATGGATGGGACCAGTGGCAGTGCTGGCTGGGGGTGGGGGGAATGGATGGGACCAGTGGCAGTGCTGGCTAGGGGGGGGGGGGGAATCAGTGGCAGTGCCAAGAGGTTGATGGGATCAGTGGCAGTACTAGGGTAGGATGAGTGGCAGTGGTGGGGGGGGGGGGGGTTAGGGATCAGCGTCAGTGATAGGGATGTGTCAGTGGCAGTGTTGTAAAGTTGATGGGATCAGCGGTGTTGGTGGTTGAGGTGTGGGGGGGGAATGGGACCAGTGGCAGTACTGGGGGGAATGGGATGAGTGGCAAGTTGGGGGGGGCAAGATCATTGGTTGGGTTGATGGCATAAGTGAGTGGTGGGGGGGGATCAGTAGCAATGCTGGGGGGGGGGGGGGGAGATGAGTGGCAGTGCTGAGGGGCATGAGATCAGTGACAGTGCTGGCTGGGAGGGGATGGATGGGACCGGTGGCAGTGCTGGCTGGGGGGGGGGGGGGTGGATGGGACCAATGGCAGTGCTGGCTGGGGGTGGGGATGGATGGGACCAGTGGCAGTGCTGGCTGGGGGTGGGGGGAATGGATGGGACCAGTGGCAGTGCTGGCTAGGGGGGGGGGGGGGAATGGATGGGATCGGTGGCACTCACTTGCTCTCAGTGTGGACTCCATGCTTGCTGTGTTTCCGGCTGCCTCCAGGTTTCACATCTCTTAACACAGTGGAGACCTCCCCTACTTTTCCTACTGGATCAGCTGGCTATTGCAGTCCCCCGGAAGCCATGCTCCCATCTGCCTGCTGCTGTAAATTCAATGGGCGGAGCCACGGATAAGCTGGGTGGGCGGTCCTGCAGTTACTTAGAACAAAGGAGTCAGGGGGAGCTGGGAGACCGAGCCAGCAGTTCTAATACTGTAGCAGATGGAAACAGAGCACCAGGCTGGATGAAAGGGGCAGCGGGGTGGCATATACAACAACCAATGCTCTGCATTTTTCTCCATGCTGCCACTGAATGCTCGCTTCTCCTCCTCTTCCTCCCGAAGTCATTCAAACGGCTGTAGGGTGGAAAATGCAGAGCATCGATTGTTCTATATGCCGTGCCGCCTGCTACCCTTCTCATCCAGGTGCAGACAAGTATGTCAGGGGATTAGGGTGTGCCCAGGCAAACCAGGCACCGCCCCCCATGCACATCTATGGTAGAGAGTAAGGTACACTGGCAGTGTGGGATTTGTCTTTGACAGGTATCTCCACCCCCCTCCCCCCTGAAAGGTGTCAATTGTGACACCGGAGGGGGGGGAGGGATCCGATCAGCGGAGGTTCCACTTTAGGGTGGAATCCCGCTTTAAGGGCCATTTCTGAGATTTGTTGTTACAAGTTAAAAACAGGTTTTTGGCTAGAACCCCCAAACATTAAACATTTTTTTTTTAATGCACTAGAGAATAAAATGGCGGTCGTTGCAATACTTGGTCACACTGTATTTGCGCAGCGGTCTTACAAGCGCACTTTTTTTGGGGGAAAAAAAAAAAAAAACACACACTTTTTTTTTTAATTAAAAAAAGAAATAAGACAACAGTAAAAGTTAGCTGATTTTTTTTTCATATTGAGAAAGAGCATTACACTGAATAAATTGATACTCAACATGTCACACTTCAAAATTGCGCCTGCTCGTGGAATGGCGACAAACTTTTACCCTTAAAAATCTGCATAGGCGACGTTTAAAATTTTCTATAGGGTGCATGTTTTGCGTTACAGAGGAGGTCTAGGGCTAGAATTATTGCTCTCGCTCTACTGATCGCAGCAATACCTCACATGTGGTTTGAATACCATTTTCATATGTGGGCGCTACTCAATTATGCATTCGCTCCCGCACGTGCGCTCGTCTGGACGGTGAGCGGAAAAAAAAGAAAAAAAATAACCACGAATAATTATATATATTTATATATATATATATATATATATATATATATATATATATATATATATATATATATATATATATATATATATATATATATATATATATATATATATATATATATACACACACACACATACACATACATACATATACACATACACACACATATATACACACACATATATACACACACATATATACACACACATATATACACACACATATATACACACACATATATACACACACATATATACACACACATATATACACACACATATATACACACACATACACATTTTTTCACTGTTCTTAAAAAAAAAAAAAGTGTCACTTTTATTCCTTTTACAAGGAACGTAAACATCCCTTGTAATAGGAATGGTGTGTGACAGGTCCTCTTTATGGAGAGATAAGACCCCTGCATCTCTCCTCCAGGGTGGAAAGCATTCACGATCCCATGCTTTCCAGCCATGATTGCGGCTTTGTTTACAAGTGCGCTCCAGGCGCGACGTCATAACGTCTTGCCCGGGCCTCCGATGGTCATAGAGATGACTAGTGACCTTCTGGTCATGGGAAATCTCTATTATAATTATCCCGCGGTGGCTGATTCTTTTTCCAGGTCCCCGATGCCCCCTCCGGTCGCCTGTAAGAACGATCTAGCAGTTGAATTGCCGCTATTGTTGATTGTTCTTACAGTGTAAAGAATCGCTGGCTGCAGCCATCATTCAGATATTCCCGCTGAAGTCAAGGACATCATATGGTGGCCTTGAGCTGGAAGTGGTTAAAGCAGAACTCCGGGCAAATTTCCCCTCCCCCCCCCCCCCATGTCCTCTTTGCTGATCTCGTACCTTCACCAAGTTTCCCATCCATGTTCTTCTGAGCTCTGTAGTTCCTCCGTAATAGGCTGCTGAATTTGCTAAAAAAAAATAAAAAAATTATTGCCTGTTGACATCCTGTTTGTAAGACTGCTGGGTGAGCTTAGGAAAGGGATAGAAGCCAGCGGCCTTCCAAACAGGATGTCAGCAGGCAATAAAGTTTTTTCAGCAAGTTCAGCAGCCTATTACAAAAGGAACTACAGAGATACGCCGCCTTGTATTCCTCTGAAAGAACAGGGAGGAGGCAGACATATTGTTGTGGGCGGAAGGGGTCTCAAAGCCCCGTTCTGTGCCACCCATGGAGGTGGTGTCCTCCCTGCTCTCTCCACCCTGCCAGCAATCTGCCCCTCCACTGTACCCACCTCCCGCTATTGTTATCTCTGAGTGTATTAGAAATCAGATGTATGACACAGTGTCCCGCTGTGCCAGGTATAGTATAGAGCTTGACAAATTTGCTTGGAATCTAGGAGCCAGGCTTTTTCTAGAACTCCTCTGTAACTCAAAACATGCAACCGGTAGAATTTGTTTAAACATTGCCTAAGGAGATTGTAAAGGGTAAAAGTTTGTTGTCATTCCACTAGCGGACGCAATTTTGAAGCGTGACATGTTGGGTATCAATTTACTCTGCGTAACATTATCTTTCACAATATAAAAAAAATTGGGCTAACTTTACTGTTGTCTTATTTTTTAATTAAAAAAAGTATTTTTTCCCTCAAAAAAGTGCGCTTGTAAGACCGCTGCGCAAATACGGTGTAACAGAAAGTATTGCAACAGTTACCATTTTATTCTCTAGGGTGTTAGAAAAAAAAAAAAAATTTTTTTATATATATATATATATATATATATATATATATATATATATATATATATATATATATATATATATATATATATATATATATATATATATATATATATATATATATATATATATATATATATATATATATATATATATATATATATATATAATGTTTGGGGGTTGTAAATAAAGGGAAGGAGATGGGAAGGAAAACAGGCAGGGGAAGCCCCATTAGCATAGGTGGTTGTCTTGTCATACCAACAGCCACCACAAGAGGGCACCATATTCAAGAAGGAACCATAGGACTGCAGAAGGCCGCAAAGCCACGGCCTCAATTACCGGCGTGGCCCAACGCAATCGCGCCGGAGGGGGGGTGGGGGACGGTGTCACACGGAGATACCTCAGCTATGACGCCCCAGGCGCCAGGTCGATAATTCTAGTCGCAAATGCGACTTGGCGCCCGGGGTTTGTCGAGCCCTGGTAGAATATATGAGATCACCGACAGCTGATGTCCGCCTACCTCTGGTATTGGCACAGGGTGCTGTCAACCACAATACTGGAAGGCGGACATCAGCAACCGGTGTTCTCATATACCAATACCTGACACAGCGGGAGATACCTGCTGTGTCATACAAGCGATTTCTAATACAAATCCCATCTCTGCACTTGTGGTCCCTGACATGCTGCACTGCTAAGACAGACATGCTGCACTTGTGGTGCCCGGCTTTCGGCTCTGGTGGTGGTCCCTGACGAGCTGCACTGGTAAGACATGCACTGGTAAGACAGACATGATGCACTGGTGGTGATGGCCGGCATTCGGCTCTGGCGGCGGTGTCTGACACATTGCACTGGTTTGCATTTATATTGAAATGCTTTGGGGGTGTGGCTTGGCGCATGGAGCGATAGGACGTGTGGCTGAACAGCTCCCGCTCCAGTCCTTCTCTCACACCGCAACACTGCCGACAGAACAGTCCAGTCTACCTCATGAGCAGGAGAGGTGAAAGCAACACCCCCGTGATCCGGGGACCCAAAAATCGACCTAAGCAGATCTAAACTGGTCCTTCAGCATATGATAGTGCAGCAATTATGCTAGTGTCAATGCTTTCCCGCCTCTCTAAAATAAAAATAAAAAAAAAAGAAAAATTAGAAAAATATTTTTAATGAATATTTTGAGAAAAAAAAAAAAAAAATGTACAAGTTAGCCCTAACCAATCATCCCCATCTCTCCTCCCACAGGAGGCACACCAGGATAAGAACGAGAAAAAATCTCCAATTGGGATAACCTCATCAACTGGGCCCACCAAATGAAGGCTGGATTCCATCAACATGAGGACAAAAATAACACCAACCTCAAGTTACATACGATAATGTGTTACTATACCATCATGCATACGCTTACTTAGATGTGGTATACAGACTACCCGCCAATCTAAAGCCTAGAGTAAGAAGTCTACATACCCACAAAAGGGTCAGCCGGGAACTCAGAGCTGGTTCACATCAATACTCACTAACCATTATCAATAAAAGCATTGACATCTGTGTCAATGTTAAGGCCATACAGGGTATATCACTGTACCTTATGAATCCATCCCATCTCAAGCCTTGATAGCTCCCCAACTAAAGACCTGACCCTCCAATGGGCACAAAATCTATGCCTAGGAAGAGTATTAGCCGGGTTGCAATTATGATGGATGTCGTAATGTTTAGAAACAGAATAATGTTTGAAGCCGTTTTTAATATTGGCGATATACTCCCCCAAGCAGACCTGCATGGACCGTTTGGTCCTACCTATATATTGGAGACCACATGGGCATTGTAATAAATATACAACGCCTTTTGAGCTGCAGGTGATGAATGGTTCAATTTGATGTTCCTTAGAGGTGCTGGTTGAGACAAAGGGCTTGGTTTTTCTGGTTTTGCCCTTATTTAATGTGCAAACCTGACACTCATGACACAAATGGTATCCTGAAAGAAAGATGCCTTTTTGGTGGGAGGGTCCACAACATCAGGGGCAACCCTGTCCCTAAGAGAGGGAACCCCTCTGAAGATCACCTGAGGATTGACTAGTAGGAATGTTTTAATAATCCTATCATTTCCTAATAGATGTGAAACAGCATAGTGTAAATTACCAAAGCCGACAGACCTCGGTGCCTTAGCACCTGGTTTTCAACAGCCATGCCTCTAAAACCAGCGACGGTAAAGCAGGGTGAGGTATCGGACCTTGCGACAGAAGGCCCTCCTACATTGGCAGCCACCAAGGAACATCCGCCACCATTTGTACTATGTCGGTATACCAAGGACGTCGAGGTCCATCTGGGGCAATCAGAATCACCAGAATCCTCTCGGCCTCCACTCTGTGTAGCAGACGAGGGGAGGAGTCAGAGGTGGAAAGGCATAAATCAGCCGATAATGCCCTCATGGAGCCACCAATGTGTCTGACGCGTCACCCAGGGATCCTTTGACCTGGCCACAAACCTCTGCATCTTCAGATTGAAAAGAGGCTAGGAGATCCACATCCAGCATGCCCCACCTACCAGCATGCTCTTCTTCATTGAAAACGGGCCAACACACCCCCTCCCCCCTAGTATTCTCGATCCCCCCTCATTTGCCTCTGGTCCGTTTCCTCTTGCCCATCTATGGGGTTTGTAGGTTTGATCTCTTCTCGCTTCCCATTCATCTGGTTCACACTCGTTCCTTCTCCTTCCCATGTCCCTGGTCACTCTTGGGTTCTACCCTTGTTTTCTGGGATCTCCTTGATATTGGTTCCGGATTGGATATCTGAAGGGTCTCCATCCTACTTGTGGATGATAAGGGCCATTTCCCCTTCTCCCCTCTGGTGGTCTTCCTCTGTCCCCCTTGGGAAAAAAAAATCCCTCCTGTACTGGGGTTCTCTATAGGGAGTATTTTCGGGGTCTTCTCTAAGTGGAGAAAATCTATTATGATGTCTAGGTATCCTTGGTGTAGTAGGAATAGCATTAGCTTGTAGTATTCTATTCTCATTATATTCCTGTTGTCTGCAAGTACAACAAATTGGGCTTCTTTCCTCTCTTCTTTGGTTTGCTGCAAATTCCTTTACATGTACTGTTCTTGGTGTCCTATTAAGTCCTGGACTAGAGACAAATGAGGGGGGGGGGGGGGGGGGGAAATCAAGAAAAAAAAAAAAAACACAACACACACACAGGAATACTAGGGGGCGGCATTTTTAAATTTAAGTGATACTGTTTTCAATGAAGAGTTGAAAGTTTTGGATCTTGGATTTAAATATGCCCTGATAAGGAATTAGACAAGTTTGAGGCATATATAGACTTACAAAAGTTTGTGAGAAGAATGAACATTAAACATTTTTGTGCCTTAAAAGACAAAACCCAAAAGAGAGAAAACAGAAACCTTCTATAAACACTCCAATTTGAAGAATAACTCTACATTCAATCTCAAGGTACAGAAAATAGTTTTATAGTTAGTAAGCTTGAATAAAGACACCAGTCCATCCAGTTCAACCTGAGTGAGTGTCTACAATTGTCCCTATCCCTGTACATTTCCCACTCACATCGGTCCCTACCCTCAAGGAGCTCACAATCCAAGGTCCTCATTCATATACTAGAGCCAATATTGGACAGAAGCCAATTAACCTACCTGCATGTCTTTGGATTGTGGGAGGAAACCAGAGTACCCAGAGGAAACCCACGCAGGCACAGGGAGAACATGCAAACTCCAGGCAGGTAGTGTCGTGGTTGGGATTTGAACCGACGCTTCTTACTGCTAGGCGAGAGTGCTAACCACTACACCACTATGCTGCCCAAATGAAAGCTTTGGTTTTAAAAAAAATGGTGGAAGATGACATTAGGAAATTAAAAGCGAAGAAATCAAAGAAAAATAACATCGGGAAAACAACCAGGGAAATAGAGAAAAAAAAAATATATATAATCATACGTCCGGCTGACAAAGGGGGAGGTCTTGTAATCCTCAATAAGGACTATGAACTTGAGATGAACAGATTGTTAGGTGTACAAGACATGTACAAAATGCTTAAAGAAAATCCAAAAGTTGAATATTAGAAAAAAAAAAAAAAAAAGAAGAAGGTAGAGATAAAGGAATCCTTACTAAAAAGGGAGCCATTTTTTTTTTGACACAGGAGGCAGCAAAAACACCTGTGATCTATTATGTCCCTAAAATTCAAACGCCAAGTTAGACCACCAGGGAGGCCAATAATTAGTGGGATAGACTCATTTGTCTCGTTTAGGGGCACATATTGATGGATATTTACAGCCGTTGGTAAAAGAAGGTAGATCCTATTTGAAAAGCAGCAGACAACTGATAAATTAAGAAGCCTTGAGATTGAAGCTGAGATTTTGGTTACAATTGATGTAAATTTGCCATACACTAAGACAAGAGGATGGCATACACCGTGTAGACTGGGCATTACATAAACAAACCAACCTGAAAGAGGAGCAAATTAAATTCATTTTAGAAGGGTCGAGATTAGCCATGAGCCACATTTTTGGCATAAGGGGGAATACTTTGCCCAAAGGGTGTGGCTATGGGGGCAAAGTACACCCCAAGTGTAGCCAGTTTTTAAACCATTAGAGCAAATAATTTAGTGTACAGAGAAAAAGCCTTAAGATGCATCAGAGATATATAGATATTGTGATTATTTGGAAGGGAACAGAATCTGAATTACAATCTTTTTTTAGAAGAAATCAAAATATTTAGGGCATCACTTTTTCAGGTATCTGGAATACAGCTTTTTAAAAATAATGACCTTATTCATACAAGAACCTATTTTAAAGCAACGGATAGAAATGGGTATATCCAACCAGTAGTTGCCATTGACAGTGGATTGGTAACATACCAAAAGGCCAATTAATGAGGCTGTACAGGAATTGCAGTAACATAGAAGATGACATTCAAGCAGATATCATAAAGGAGGTTTGTGGAAAAAGGATACAAGAAAGGAGAACTAGTGACATTGAAAGATGAAATGAAGAAAAACAGAAATCTAATGATAGAAGAAAACCCCAATGATAATAAGAAAAACAAAACTAAGAATGTGGACATAGCTTTTCTTATGGAGTTCAATATACAACACAAGGCTTTAGAAATGGTTATAAAAAAGCATTGGCCCATTTTACAATCTGACAAAATCTTGAGATCTAGGATACCACCAAGACCCACCTTTATTTATAGAAAGGCACCAAGTATAAGAAACAGATTGGTACACAATGCCCTAGAGCAGTGATGGCGAACCTTGGCACCCCAGATGTTTTGGAACTACATTTCCCATGATGCTCATGCATTCTGCAGTGTAGGTGAGCACCATGGGAAATGTAGTTCCAAAACATCTGGGGTTCCAAGGTTCGCCATCACTGCCCTAGAGCCACCAAAGCAAATTAAGATATTTAAACATCTCAAAGGCTTCTTTAAATGTGGAAAATGCCTTCCACGTAAGGTTAGAAAAACAACAAAACAAAAAGAAAGAAATTTTACTTCCATAACAAATGGCAAAAATTACAACATGAAAAAAGGAACTCATCACATGTAATAGTACTCATGTAACATATGTGATTGAGTGCCACTGTCAAAAACAATATGTTGGGAGGACTACTAGAGAATTACATAAGAATTCAGGAACATATAAACAACATTAAAAATGGTTTTATTAAACAGCGTCTCTAGACACTTTAGGGACTACCACAAACAGATATCCAAGATGTATTATTTTTTACAGTATTGCTAAAATTAAAGGGCATTGGAGAGGGGAGAACAAGAAAGTCAAGGTCACTCAGAATGAAACCAAATGGATCTTCCAATTCGATACACTCCAGCCTGCGGGGCAAAATATTGATATAGATCTGAATTGTTTTCTAACCAATTTTTAATTCTTTCAATAGCAATGATTTTTTAACATCATTTTCCCTGAGGCAAACTGTTAGAAAAGGGTTCCTCAAATATTAATCAACGTCATATATAGTACGTTAATCTTGGGTGAAAAAAACAAAAAAAAACAAAAAAAAAAAAGTGTTTTTCCTTTCGGGCCTAGGTCTATATTTCTTTTTCCATTCTTCTCAATTAATCTTTCCAAATATACTATTTACACTCTGCATACTTTAACGTTTAATTTTTAAATATTTTTCCTCATTCCCACCATTAATGACTTTTTTCAATCTGATTGAAAAAAAAAAAAAAAAAAAAAAAAAAAAAAATAAATATATATACATACATATACACACACACACACACACACACACACACACAAATTAGTCCCCTATCCTCCTAAAATCTCCTTATATGTATTAATTTTTTAACCTCAATTTTAATCTAATTCAAGTGGTATTTGTTTTTTTTAGGATTCCAAACATTAAATATATGCATTTATATACATATTTTTTAGATTTCCATTTAGATTTCTATTTTTATATTTCTTTAATGTATTTTACATTGGAATATATTTGGTACTGAATTAATATTGTGATGTCTTAAATTGTGATGACTACGGAAAGATCGGGTTAAATAAGCGATTTTATTTTTGGTCTGGAATAGCATCTGTGAAAATATAACATTGCGACCAGCAAGCATTGAAGTAGAATGACTATTTTAGTTTCAATCCTAAGCGGTATATAATTACTGCTGTGTATTTAGTTTTCAGTAGCTTAAAATCTTGTCAATCATGGCGGCACGGCATGGTCTTAAAAATCTCATGAAAAATTGAGTGCTATACGAATTTGTCATGGGTGGACTTCAATATGACACTCGAAATGGCCGCCGCAAATACGTTGGTCATGATGGCATATAAATAGATGACATCTGAGTGACGAAACACGCAGCGATGGCTAGTACACGTCTCTGCATCACTTCCAGGCACAGGCGCTAGCGTCAGCATTATAGGCTCTTTTTGGTTTAACTAAAATGTGAGTACCTTTTCCATTCTTTGCAATAAACAATTTAATACAGTACTACACTATTTAGGATCCCTCTTTTTTTAATGGCATTTGATGCATGATGGGAGCTTTTTAAAATTACAGCGGATGGGAAAGCCTCTAAAGTGCTATACAGTGGCATATAATGTGAAAGCTTTAGACCCCAGGAGGCAGTGAATCTTCCAGTGAGTGCAATCACATTAGGAGCATGGATAAAACACGCATGTTGTGATCACGTTTTGGAAATTGAATGAGATCAGCGTTGTTTTTTTTCACTGGCACAAGAGAACTTTATGGACTTTATTATTCATTATTTTTATCTTTTACCTTTTGGAATGATTTTATTTATTTGTGGACTATTTAATTGCACTATTTTTAGATAACTATTTCGCAGTATTTTAATATTTATTTTGCAGACCATAAGTGGTTTGTGGTATTACATTGTTTATCACGTTTTTAAAGGTTTACCAACCATTATATGTATATACATGTGTGCAAGTTTCACATCTTTCACTTTGTTATCACAAAACTGTGGATACAAACTTATGTAGGAGATTAGCCAACGAGTATTAAAAGGAGTTGTAAAGGTAAATGTTTTTTCCCCGTAATGCATTCTATGCATTAAGGTGAAAAAACATTCGACAGTCCCGGCACCCCCCCCGTTTTACTTACCTCACCCCTCCAAAGTCCCGCGCTCGTCCCCCGACGTCCTTTCCATCATTCAGCCTGGCGTGGATGGATGGAAAGCAGCGCAGCCATTGGCTTGTGCTGCTGTCAATCACATCCACTGACGCGGAGCGCCTGGGGGCGGGCCCGTGTGATACAGCGAGCGGCTATAGCCGCCGGCTGTATCACGGGAGCGCGCCCGCAGATGCTTCTCACCATGCGAGGGAGCTCACATGAACATGAGAAGCATCTGAGGGAGGAAGCAGAGACAGCCGCCGAGGGACCCCAGAAGAGCAGGTTCGGGGCCACTCTGTGCCAAACGAGCTGCACAGTGGAGGTAAGTAAGTTTGTTATTTTTTTTTTTTTTTATCTTTACAATCCCTTTAAGCCATACCTATTTACGTCTTATTGAGTCACCAATTATCACCACTGTTACTTTTTCGTCATTTTTATCCTTTTTTTTTTTTTATTTCAAAGGTTTTTTGAACAGCTCCAATTTCTACTTCATCTTACACTTACTCATTTACTCCACCTAGGTGGAAGTATTAGTAGAGGCAGCAGTTCCTTTTCATTTTAACCCATTTAAACACTACACTCCTTTCTTCCTCCATTTATTTTTTCATTTTTCTGCTGTTATTTATTCCTTGCGTGGGATCACTCATTCAGCTCCCGCTCAAGAGCTTCCAAATCTCCGGCTGGCTGACACTTTATGCCTCTCACCGACTGGTGAGGTGTTCGTCCCTTCTATTTCTTTGGACCCAGGGCTCCGTTAGAGGTGGGTGCCACCCACTCGGACCCCTGGGAATGGGTAGACTAGGCAGCCCACAAACTGTCCTAATGGCCATGTTATAGCTGTTAGATTTGTTCAGTTATAGGTTTAACATGATTGGTCCATAGATAGACCAATCTTTCTCCTTAAATGGTGTTGCATGACCAATGTTCACATAACCAGTTTAACGTTTGACCGGGGAGGGAAGCCCCAAGCCAGTTTTGCCACGTTTCCCATGTTGGGGTTAGCAGAGCCTTCACTGCATCTGTATATAGTTTTCTGTATGTAGTGCCCATTACCTTTCCCCATAATGGGGAATAGAGGGAGCAGCTCCCTCACTAGTGTGAGCAGACCGCCCAGCTCCACGCAGCCAAGACAAACCTTAGACTGCTCTTCACTATACCCACTTTGGGACTTTGTTGCATTAGAAAAAGCACATTGCACAGCACCAGATGCACCCAACCTGGATGACAAACCCTTACTTTCTTCTCTCTTCTTACCTCTCCCCTTCCCCAGCTACAAGACATGGTATTGTGCCACATCACACTAGCCCACAAAATATCACAACATACAGCCCTTTAATCCTCTTCCCCTGGCCCCCACTGTAGCTTTAAAGATTTCCTTGCTTAATTGCAGAGGTTTTAACGGCCCTGAAAAACGCAGTTACTCTATCACTTCCACAAATCCAAAGCGCAGATACTTTTACTCGAAGAAACACTTTCGTTCCGACGCAATACCACCTCTCCCTGTCAAACACTACCCGGTACTATAGCACAAACCCTACAGCCAGATCTAAGGGCATATCGGTCGCTTTTCCTCGCTCCTTCACCCCAGAAGTGCTTGACTCAGAGAGCAAAAGGGGTGCTTTTTTGTTTTTGAAAATTACAAACTATATTCCCAATTGCAAATGTTCATCTTCCTAACCAGGAGCAGGTCCTCTTCCTTTCCTGTGACAGCATGCCTGAAATCCTTTGGGACTCAACCTGAGCTTAGGAGAAAACCTCAATGTCCCCCTCATCCCGAGACTGGACTCCTCCACTGGCAAGTCACATTTCCCCTGCCACTCTAACCAAAATACGCACCACCTCTCCCTAGAGGACACATTTAGATTACTCCACCCCACAGTGAGACTACACATTCTACTCTTCTGCACATAGGTCCTATTTCCCAACTGCATCTCTGGAGCTCAGCCACAGTGATCTTTGGGTGGTTCTTCACCTCTCTCACCAAGGCTCTTCTCCCCCAATAGCTCAGTTTGGCTGGATAGCTAGGACGGGTTCTGGTCGTCCCAAACGTCTTTCATTTAAGGATTATGGAGGCCACTGTGCTTAAGAGCAGAAATTTTGTTGTAACCTTGGCCAGATCTGTGCCTTGCCACAATTCTGTCTGAGCTCTTCAGGCAGTTCCTTTGACCTCATGATTCTCATTTGCTCTGACATGCATTGTGAGATGTAAGGTCTTATATAGACAGGTGTGTGGGTTTCCTAATCAAGTCCAATCAGTATAATCAAACACAGCTGGACTCAAATGAAGGTGTAGAACCATCTCAAGGATGATCAGAAGAAATGGACAGCACCTGAGTTAAATATACGAGTGTCACAGCAAAGGATCTGTATACTTAGGACCATGTGATATTTCAGTCAAATGACATCCGCAGAGCGGCGATCGGGATCTGGTGTGTCCCTGGGGACACAGCTGTTCCCCGATGGGGGTATTGAAGTGGCGGCGGCGAGCGGCAGAGCAGCTTTACCGGCTGTGATCCGTCACTAGCCAGCACTGCTTGCGCATCTCCGGGAAGCTGTGTGCATGGCGCACGTGTGCGCTCCAGAGGACAAGCTGTGCTGTAATCGGGGCTGAGGTTGGCTGAAGTTTGTCCCTTGGATACAGCCCAGCCCCAACCAGTGTAAAAAGCCAATGAAATTGGCTATTTAGTGACTGGTTGTGTCCAATGACAGCCTATCACTAAATGTAAACAAACGGTGTGCAACTATCCAGTGTGAGGAGGAGATCAGCCAACAGCGAGTTACCATTACTGTACCCCAGTATATGTTTTACTGTGCCCAGATTGCCCCTAATAAAGAGGGCCTGTCACCAGGAGTACCCATCACCCCACTGCCAGAGTACCCGCCACCTCACCACCTGCCACCAGAGTACCCACCACCTGCCACCAGAGTACCTACAGCCACTATGTCCAGAAAGGTGTACACCCCAGAAGAGGCATACCAAATACTCTGACCGATGAGAGCAACGGGGAGCTCTCACTGCTCAGTTCTGTTTCTGATTCTGTTTCAGAATATGAGCCCCCTGAAGGCAGCACATCAGGATCCGAATTCGAGGAGGAAGCAGTCCGTCCTAAAAGAAGACAGTCTGAACTCCAGGCGGCTACCAGCAGTGCCAAACAGCGGTAGACCCCAGGAGAGGCCCAGTACAAGCCCTGCTAGACCCCAGGAGGAAAGGCCCAGTGCACGCCAAAGAAATAGGGCCCAAACCCAGGTTCCAGAAGGCTTGGCAAACTCATTGTGGCTGCCTTCTACAGTACAGCCAGGTGTGCAGGTTAACACTGCTGGGTTTTTCCCAAATGGATTTTTTTTTAATTTTTTTTTTCGACTAATTGCTTCAAGGCATCGTGGACCAAACCAACCTTTTTGCACAAAAATTTATTGCAACCAACCCCAGCTCCAGCTATGCCTTCCTTTTTGAATTGTGACCCCTAACAGTGGTGGAGATTAAATTGCTTTTAGACCTAACGCTCAACATGGGGCTTCCAAAAAAAAAAAAAAATACATGCATAAGTATTGATCGACCAAACCCATCCATCATATGCCAGTTTTTTCATCAGCCATGTCCAGGTCCCGATACGAACTTATAATGTGCTTCCTGCATTTTAGTGAGAACTCACAGTGACGCCCCCCCCCCCCCCGAAATCACCCAAACTTTTATAAACTATATAAAATTCGCCCCCTAATTCCCCCACCCCCCCCCCCAAGAAGTTTTCCATACGTTACGTCCCTGACAAAAACATGTGTGGACAAATCCCTGGTGCATTTCACAGGCCGTCTGGGAATCAAGCAATATATCCCCAGTAAGAGCGAGGTATGGCTTGAAGCTCAATAAGCTCTGAAAACGGCACTGGTTATGTGCACTCATTCCACATGTAGGAAAGCAGAGTCCCAGCTCCAGCCCCCTGAGTGTCCATCATACATGGGAGTAAGTGGAAACATAGTTTGGGAGTTGCTATTCCTACTCCTCCAAAAGGGGTATCATATTTACATGGACAACTATTACACTAGTTTACCTCTTCTCAGCCACCTGTACCAAAAAAAAAAAAAAAAAAAAAAAAAAAAAAAAAAAAAAATTTGGCCTGTGGCACAACAAGGAAAATCCGAAAGGGCTTCCCACAGCGTCTTGTCGCCACAACCATTCAAAAGGTGGGAATCGGCAAGCTTGAGGAATGCGGAAGTGTTGGCTGTGAAGTGGAGGGATAGGAAAGACATGTACATGATGTTCACCATCCACGATGACACCTAAGTGGAACTTCACAGAAGACGCAGTCCCGTTTACAAGCCTTCCTGTATCAGAAATTAGAATAAATTCATGGGGGGGGGGGGGTAGATTTAAACTACCAGATGTTGCAGCCCTATCTTTCAACAAGAAAATCCCTTTTCTGGTACAAAAAAAAAAAAAAAAAAAGGAACAATTTTCTTTTTTTCCTTTGGCCCTTTTAAATTCTTTCATCATCTACCAAAACAGAAACACCCACCACCTTCATAGAGTTTATTGAAGACATTGTCCCTTCCCTTATCTACCAACAAGTATCCCTCCCAGAAAGCATTTGCTCAGATTCTGGCAGCAAACTACACGAGCGTCATTTTCCAGACCATATTCCACCATCAGGATCCAGAAAAAAAAAAAAAAAGTCGGGTGTGCACCAAAAGAGGTATTAGGAAAGACACCAACTTCCATTGTCCCGACGGTCCCTCCCAACCTGGCCTTTGCATCGGAGAATGCTTCAGGCGATATCACACTGTGGAAAACTATTAGTCCTTATTTCTAATACTGCCATTTCCCAGTTTTCAATTTCCGTCATGCATATTTCCCTGCCTCAACCAACCATATCATTGTCTTCCATGTGAACTGACCCTGGCCTGTTTCTCCACTATGCCTCTGCCTACTGTCTATTTCTGCCTTTTACCTACACTGACCTCCGCCTGTTGACCATGTTTTTGCCTGCCCCTTGGACTGATCTGTTACCCTGCTACATAAGGATCTCACATATGTGAGGGGCTCCAGAATAGTGTTCGGAGTTCAGAAAAACAGTTTTTGGTTTTCTGTGTTCCCAGAACAGGGTCTGGTTGTCCGGAGGCTTCAAAGTGATTTGGGTGGGAGAAGCCTCTACCCCTGTCCCCATTCTTTCCTGACCGATGCCCTAAGCTTGATGGTCCTGCCTGCTCCCTGGAAAAAAATACTCTGGCTGTGCTGACCATATCTCTGCCTGCTGCATTTACTAACTATGGATAGTATTCCTGCCTGCTGCATGGACAATCCTTTGATCCTTTTGCTGCTGCTGACCACATCCCTGCCTGCTATCTGGACTAATGCATTGGCTGTGCTGACAACATCTCTACCTGTACTGACTATTCCTGCCTGCTGCCTGTTTTGCTGTCGCTGTCCACGTTCCTGCCTGCACCAATGCTCTCCTCTGTGGACCACTGCACTACTAAAACCACAGGTAATATTTTCTTTATCCTTTGCTCAGCAGAATGTATTTTGGTTTGTAATTGATATGTACAGTACATGCTATGTGTTAGAAATATGAAGGGCCTTCAACAATATGATAGGTTGGCAGGAATTTGTGTGTGTAATTTACGCTCCTAGAACACCCGACAGTGCTACTTGGATGTTGGGCCTCTGTATGTGGCCAGGATGTGTAAAAGTCTCACACATGTGGTATTGTCATAGTCAGGAGGAGTAGCAGAATGTATTTTTGGGTGCCAGTTTTGCTATGTACATGCTATGTGTTGGAAATATCTTACAAAATGGATAACTTTGGGAAAAAAAAAAAAAAAAAAAAAAAAAATGAACCATTCAAAAGACTCATTATGCCCCATAGATTAAGCGTTGAGGTGTTAGCTTTCCAAAATGGGTTCATTTTGTGGATGTTTCCATTGTCCTGGTGCTCCAGGGTCTTCAAAACTGTAATAGGTGGTTGAGAAATGAGATGTGCAATTTATGCTCGTAGAACGCCTGACAGTGCTACTTGGATGGTGGACCTCTGTATATGTCCAGGCTATGTAAAAAAAAGTCTCACATGTGGTATCACCATACTCAGGAGGAGGAGTAGCAGAATGTATTTTGGGGTGTCATTGCAAGTATGCATGTGCTGTGTGAGAGAAATAACTTCTGACAATTTTGTGCAAAAAAAATTTCCCAAGAATTGTGGAAATAAACCCCCCCACACATTTCTTCACAAAACTCACGATACCTACTTAAATACCTTGGAATGTCCGCTTTCAAAAAATTAAAAATAAAATAAAATAAAATAAAATAAAAGGGGGTAATTTGGGAGGTATTTCTATTTCCTGGCTTGTTAGGGTCTCAAGAAATGAGATGGGCCTTAGTGCATCAGGTGTGATCAGATATGATAATTGTTCAATGATTTGCACCATAGCTTTTATTAGACGCTATAACTTTCACAGAGACCAAATAATATACACCTATTTGGATTATTTTTACTAAAGATATGTAGCAGTATACATTTTGGCACAAATTTATGACGAAAAATGATTTGCTAAATTTTACAATAGAAACTAAAAAAAAAAAAAAATATTTTTTTTCCCAAAAATCTTTTTTCGCTTATATTGTCAAAAAAAAAAAAAAGAAAAAAAAAAAAAAAAAAAAAAAAAAAAAACAGCAGTAGTTAAATACCACCAAAAGAAAGCTGTTTGGGAGGAAAAAAAATGATAAATTTGGTTTGGGTATAGTGCAGCATGACTAATTGCCATTCAAAGTGTGAGAGCGCTGAAAGCTAAAAATTGGTCTGGTAAGGAAGGGTGTATAAAAGCCCCATATTGAAGTGGTTAATAAATCGGCAAAAACGTCAACAATTGTGTTTTTCTGTCAATATGGGATGCTGTGTGTACATTAAAGAGGAAATAAAATGAACTTACATTTTTCACTCTTTGTTATATTGCAGCCATTTACTAAAATCATTTAAGGGGGCCTGAATACTTTGTCCCCACTGTATATATTACTGCTGGTTTAACCCCCCCCCCCCCCCTTCCCCATCCTACACCCCTCTGACTGACAGATATTACCCGTAAACAATGTATTAAAGACATCGCCATGTGTTATTTTTAAAAGTTTCAAACACTGATACACCCCTTTACAAAGTTTGGCATGTTGTGCAGTATGTGAGTATGGCTTACCCCCACCCCACCTTTTTTTTTTTCCCCCCCATTCTGTACCCCCCTTTGCTCCAGTTTTTTCCTTTTCGAAATCAATATATTCAACCCTATATTAAAATGCTTTGTATTTATAAGGCCTAACCTATCATACCATGTTTTATGTATGGCGTGCTGACTGCAGAATGAGGGGTGCGATTTATGTTGAAGTGGGAGAGTTCACATTTACATGTACAAGCCTAGTGTACCTCCAACATTCACTGCCATCCCAAAGATTCATGGGAAATGTAGGCTGATTACAGTTAGAACAGTGATTGCATAATATTCTCTTCTCTCTCCAAGAGCCTCCCTGCCAGAAAAGATGATGCATTTTTTTGAATCGCTGAGCTGACTTCCTGAAAATTCAATCACAAATCTCTCAAACGGTAAGAAATTTCACAAACGTAATAACTGTTTAGTGCTTTGTGTGGGGGATTTTTTGAAAATCTCAGAGTTCTGCTATAAGCAGGAAAGCAGGTCTGGGACACCTGCAGACTCTGGCCCTAAAGAAAGAAAGAGGATAATAGGGCTTACTCTTTCCTTGCTCACTGGTGAAGGGGGCACCCAGGGTTTTGAGATTATTCTCTGTACTATCTGCAGACTGGTAGGGCTGGTCTGGGGAGTCTGGCTGTGTGTGTATCCCTTTGTCCCCTACTAGTGGTGGGGCTTCATTTGGGTCTCCCTAGGTGGATGGTGTAATGATATCATGTCCGGGACAGGAGATGTTGTAACTAGTTGCCATGTTGTTTGGAAAGCAGCCATGACCTTAGAATAATCTGAACTCCCCCCTCCCTGTCTTAGGAATCCAAAGCTTTTAAAATTTTCAAAAGGAAAGAAAGGTCATCTCAGCAGAGGAAGCAGAACCAGGCGAGGTCAATAAACAAGGCTCAAGTTGCCTGGCAAGATATTCAGTCCTGTCGTAAAACTGTCACCCTCTCCATTCAGAACCAACAGATACCCCTCGTAAATACTTCCAACCACAGAGTGCAGACAGATTAGTAAAGTTTTGAAACTTGAACATTTTTTTATAACTTCCAAAGTAATCATAGCATAGCCATAATATGGACATATTTGGTTTCCTCTGATCATTTCTAACATTTCAAGTCCAGACACCCCCATGTCAGGTCATATGGGAAGCCACTGGGACCCCTTACTCCTCCTAGGAAACCCTGAAATGGGAAACCTGTCATGTGTGGACTTTTTTTGAAGCAAATATCATGCTGATCACTAAAATGGATATCTGCAGTCTATAAACAGTAGAGAGGCAGAGATATGAATATGTATCACAAAGTGTACCTGGGACAGGGTCATGAGTGTAGACACCTCCCAGCAACCAACCCGTAAACAAGATGACCAGACGATTGGTCACTGGTTGCTGTCAACACCCCCTTTGATTTGACAGAAAAGTGGAGAGGCCAAGGCAATGGGTCAGTTCTCCTTTTACCATTCAAGCAAGAACATCTGCCAAGTTTGAGAACCGATTACCTTTGCTCATCGATCGAACTCTGATCAACCCTCGGACATTAATTGCAAGTATTCTTCCTTCCCAATTCTACCTTATTTCTTTATGGCTGTATATTGTCTATTTTTTGAAACATCCTTTTTCTGTAAATGTTTTATTCGCACCAACCTTGACCTTTTCATAATAAACACTTATGTTGAAAAGTGATAACCTTGTCTTTAAAGCTCTTGATGCAAACTATGTCTCTTAAAAGGGCGCTACTGTGGTTGAGTAAGGCACTAAGCAGACCGGTCTGTGGTGGCAGTGTGTGTTGCAAGCGCTTATTCTAAACTTATAATTGGTATTGCTAAAATTACGAGTCCCCCCTGTCTCTGCCTTTTAAACGGGGGTGGTGGCAGTTAAAGGGTTAATTGTGTAATTAGCCCATTGACAATCGCTCTCAGGCTGCCCGCACCTAGATTGTGGTCCCGCAAGCTGGAAAATCTTTGTGCTGGGTGCAGCTGAGTGTGGCATTGTTACATAAGTGACAGCGTGGTGTGAGGTTGGCCAGGCCTTTGTCGCTAGTTAGCGAGGAGGGCAGGGATCTGATACCCGCGCTCGTCACAGATGGGTGAGTCTGTACCTTGTCTCTATGTAAAAGGCTCATTCAACCTTGTGCCCTTCTCCCTCTAGGACAGAGGATGGGAACAAAAGGGGAATCACCTAAGGGACAGATGCACAGCCTGCAAGTACAAGTGGTCTACTGCCTGGATACCAGCTCTAGTGCTGCAACACAATTTGAAATGGAGTCCAGATTAAGGGATTGCTAAAGAGCATTGGAAAAAATAAATGACACTTGTTTCTTGATTTTCACCAAGGCTCCTTCTCCGCTGGAGAAGCAGCTATCCCCGTAGGCACTTAGACTCTAGGGGAGCCCTACCTTACTCACATTTGGTCAAGCACCATATCCTCTTGCTGGCTGAAATTCTGATGTTTGCTGATTAATATGGATGGATCACAGCTGCTGGGTTCCCCAAATCTTTTGAAGGGAGTACTGCATGGCTGGAGCAGAGGCATCCAGATTCCCCGACTACCTCCAGATGGAGGGAGTGGTGCACATCTGCAGAGGCAGGTGAACTATGTTGGTAAACCAGGACAGCATGCAGCCTGCTATGCTGTAGGTCCCCATGAACGGGCAGCTATAGGGTGGTTTTGTGAGTATTCACTGGTGCCATCATCAACTGACATCAAGGGAGCGCGATCAGGGAAGCAGTAGGTGGACCTCGAACTTCACAGGATTATTGCAACAGACTTCATCTGCAAAGCTACACCGCGTACTCTGGTTCCACCATGACACCGGTTTTAATCCTGGTAGATGACCACATGGTTGTTACCTGTCGGAGGATGTCCTCTTTGGGTACTGGTTGCTGTTGGCATTTTCCATACCTCCTACAAAAACACAGGGGGAATGTGCTTTGTGTTACTATCCACCATTAATGTGGTCATTTGGAGGCAGAGGCTCTAACACCTACAATCTGCAGAGCAGGGGCTGGCAATATCAGATCAACAGAAGCTGCAACCCGTTATCTCCTCCCTACTCCATATTTACCATCAATTACACTCCTTACTTTCAGCAATTAAATCACAGCTAGTGAGGTTTGCTGTGGTTTAACCTCCCTGGCGGTATGATTATTTCAGATTTTAGGTGCTGAAAGTAGTACAATTATTTTGCATGGAAATTTGGCGTTTTATATTTTAGGCCTGTAATTCTTAGGAATAACTCAAATCTGTTCAAATCAGAGTCTAGTAGACATCCCGGGTATGATAAAGTTTATAATATAATAACTATAAATAATAAAAATTATTCAATAATGTAATCAAAATCCAAAACACTGACATTTGGTTATTTGCAGAATTGTTGCTGTCATTAATTGTTGCTGTGTTTAATGACGGATCTCCCCACAAATCACCATCGCTCAATTCTGCAAGTGATTCTAATTTATTATCGCCGTTTTCTTGCTGGTCTAAAATCACTTTTGACATAAAAGGGAAACTTTGGTTGCTATGGACAACCTCCAAATTCCAGGCAGAAAAAAAACTGTATTTATAATATAAAAGTGCATGCAGGGCTCACGCACACACACACACACACACACACACACACACACACACACACACACACACACACACAGCGGAGAGGACATCACAGGATCCAGGAGACAAGGCAAGTCTCCCTGTATCCAGCAATGCGATCCCGAGTCTGGCTCAGGGTTACCGCTAGGGGTACTGAAATTCCACCCCGAGCCAGACTCGGGAATACCGCCAGGCAGGTTAATCAGGACTTTTTGTACTGGGATTTGGGCAATAACCCACCCCCCTAGGCTGAACTAGAAACATAAATTATGGACCCTGCAACATTCAATTGACAGGCTCCTGGGCATAACCTCCATGCAGGGATTGCATGAGCAAACCTGTGTTTAATGATTGCTCGTTAATAACGACAGGCGTTGGCCTTCTGATTTGCTTCTGTTGCACACTTTAGGGCTTATCCAAAAAGGTGTGAGAAGCTTTAATTTATCACTAGATTTGGACATGTGATAAACTGGGAGGCTTTGTATGTTAGTGTGGGCTATATAAAGTTAAGCATACAGCAATCCCTGTTAACATACATTTAAATATGTAGTTTGAGACTCACTTTTACTTCTATTCCAAATAAAAATATTTGTTTATGTCTAGGAGCTAAAGCTGTTATGGTGTAACAGTATCTGCTATGCACTCCAGTTTCTGTGCCTAGACTTCTATCACCTGGAGCTTCCTGGGTTCCTCCACTGAATAGATGTAGAATAGATTGGTAGCCAAAGACTAGGCTATATCTAGGACACGATTATACAAATGGTTGGTTTTGTGGCATTTGCATTTCTAAGGTTGAATAAAGACACCAGTCCATCCAGTTCAACCTGAGTGTGGGTGCGTCTACAATTATCCCCATTTAAAAAAAGGTACTCATATAGCGCCATCAATTTATGCAGTGCTCCACACATATATTGCACACTCACATCGGTCCCTAACCTCAAGGAGCCCACAATCTAAGGTCCCCAACGCACATTCACACATACTAGGGCAAATTTTCGACAGAAGCCAATTAACCTACCAGCAAGTCTTTGGAGTATGGGAGGAAACCAGAGTACCCAGAGGAAACCCACGCAGGCACAGGGAGACTTTTCTAAACACGGGAAACATGCGCCATTGTACAGGCATACTATAGACACCCCTGAGTACGAAATTTAAAGGAATATATTACACTTTTATGGTTTCACATTAAGCATTATTAAAATCACGGCTCCCGAAAAAACGGTAGTTTTGGACCCTGCTGGTAGAGGGCAGTGAAGTAGAATAGTAAATTATCGAACCAGGGAGGACTTTAGCAATGCAGGTTATTAACAGCTGGTAACATACAGGTTTATGTTCAAAGTATTACAAGATACAGGTCTAATTTAATCTTACAATCCAAGCATATGAGATATAGGTATTCTTATTCTCTAACCAAATTGAAACAATTGTGAACTGAATTGTTCTCACCTTGAACCAGAATGGGTCTTTTCTAACAATTCTTGGGACGTCACCTGAAAGGGACCAGCCGATCGACCGGCGGTCTGGTCTCCTCACAGAGTTTTGGGTTCCCGCTGGACCAAATTTGTGAGGGAAATTCACCTGAGACCACACTCTGGAACAAGTTAAGAAGTCTTCTCTATTTGACTCATAAGAGGAGACAAGTTACAGGAAGATATTTGCCTATTGGTTCTGACCGTCTGTCACCCTTGCAATAGGTGCATAGAAAAACACAGCCCGATAGATGCCTATCTGACTTGTCTGCCTAACAATTAGAGAGCTTGCATTTATATACCCTTTTACAAGCCTTATCTTAACCATCTCTCAGATATGATTGGTCACAAAGATCTACGTCAATGTAACAAACTATCTACACCTGTTTAACAACCGAACAAACCTAATTATTCCCAAGATTCCTATATGTTCATTAAAGTGATAATCTGTGGCCAATTAAAAACACCTGTGTAGAGACAGTCTGGCACCCAGCTGTTTTATCAAAGCCTCCTCATAAGATTTAACTAGCTTCAAGAATTACAGATTTACAACTTGGAGAGGATGAACTGTCAACAACCCCACCAGGTGTGTTATATGTGTTGCTATATAATCCTGTGTGTAAAAGTACTGTATCACTTACTAAATATAATTATACATACATACACACACACACACACACACACACACACACACACACACACATTTTTTCATAGAATCTAGAGAATAAAATGGCGACTGTTGCAATATTTTATGCCACACCGCATTTGTGTAGCAGTCTTAACCACTGGGCACTTAAACACCCTTAATAAACAGACCAGTTTTCAGCTTTTGGTGCTCTCTCTCACACACAGCAAAGTAATTTTTAAACATTGTCGATTAACATATACACCCCTCTCCCCCCACACACACATAATCCTTATTCAATGTATGTATGTATTTTAACAGTTTTAATGAGGGCTCAAGACCTTTGTTTGACCTTAACTTAATTAATGTACTGCACATAACTTTCCCATATTCCACCTAATTATTTTAACTACCTGTTTTATCATCTTATCTGTCTGATTTATATGCATTTCAAAGGACTTGACACAATTCTATACAACTTGAATCTATTCTAATGAACTTTCACCTAGTAAACTATAAAAGCATGAGAAAGTAATAGAGAGGTCATCTAAAGTTCAACATTTAAAACTTTCTCTAAAATTCTACATTATGAAGATCAATAACTATTGTTTTACTATATAATAGTATTGCTAAAACCACTACTATAACAATCATATCATCAATAAAACATATGCAAATCAATATGAATATAAAATACATTGGCTAATGAGATTCTACAACAGAAGATGCAGCAGGGGGCCGGCACCCAAAATGCAAATCTTACTCAGCATTTTGGAGGTATGATATTACTCCAGGATAAACAAAGCAAATAATTCTAGGCGTTTTATCTCTGGTCCCTCTGCATCAACAATCCATTTACCAGTAGAGAATACTTAAAAGGGCCTGCTGGGATTTTCACTTTCCTTTTAATTTTTTTGTTTATGGTTTATACTCCATATATTTTTTTTCATTATTTTTGATTTTGGTCTGCAGGGAGGCCCTTCTTATTTACCCTTTAGTGACTGTATTGGGTGTTACGGCGGCACTTGCCTCCCTTTCCGGATGGCCCTATAAAAATTTGTATCGGGGGCGTGGCCTTTTGGATGGCAGCATAGTTGTAGAGCTCCGCTTTTCAGAGCTCCAAAATAGCTTCCCATCAACGAAATTCCCTCAGCACTAAACCGCCAAGATGACCGGGAGAAGCCGGTCGACCATCCGGTCACAGCTAGACTCACCAACTCAACTGAGCAGGAACATACATGCAATGTTCCGGACACAGCAAGCCAACTCACAGGCCGCACCATGTGAGTGGGAAGAGTGGGGATGGGCTCATGGGGAGTGTAAACTGCTCTTCGATTCTCTTCTATACCAGGAATGTGCCTACTACAGCCTCCGTGAGGTCACACCAAATCTCTAATTGGGATTGTGTTGGGGAGACTGGGGGGGGGGGGGTTCATGCTCTTGAAAACCTTATCGCACCTTTAACGTCCGTGCCCGTAAAAGGGGGGCCGGATCTGTCAACTCCCCCTGCTGAAATAAGGAAAGTAAACAGGGGGAGGGGGGGGGGTCACAGACCTGAAGATGTACCCATGGTGTTCATGATAAAGTGTTAAAGGTTCCATACGAGTTATAATTCTGTTAGTGTTCAATAACGTTACTTAAAGTGGTTGTAAACCTTTACAACACACTTTCACCTACAGGTAAGCCTAGATTAAGGCTTACCTGTAGGTGCTGCAAATATCTCCTAAACCTACATGGTTTAAGAGATTTTTACCCCCGTACGAGGATTCCTTCTGCGCATGCACCGATTTACTCAGCACATGCACACTTTAGAAGAATCACAGCGTGCCATTTTCTGGCGGCGCATGCACGGGAGTGAGGTCCAACGTCTCCGGACAGTCATAGAGCCGGATTCCGTGACCCTGGAAGGAAGATGAATGCTTCCAGTCGGCGAGGAAATCAGCCCATTATGCTTTGCCTTTGCAGGGAAACAAAGAGGAAGTAAACCCATCAGGGTTTACTACTTCCAACACCGTTTGTTCTTCCAGGTCTCGTAGATATGAGTATAACTTTGAGGGGCATATGTGACTAAGAAACATTGCCAGGTGACCCCCATACTCAGGACCTTGCTAAGGGTCGTGGTCTTGGAATGGGAAACCTTTTTTCGAGATATCATGATCAATGATTAGGCAATCAAGCATCATGAAGAATTGACCGGCTAGTTCAATGTGAGTCACGGCTTCGATAGCTGGAGATGTGTTGCAGGGGACTCGGCTTGGCCGGGCCTACCCAGAATGCCTCCTTTACTTCTTGGCTGAGGGGTTTCCTATAAACAAGCTATATCCATAGCCTGGAGTCTCTGGATGGTAGGGCAGATAAGACCGTTTGGGTGCTAGATCTTGACCCCCCTTCAAGAGAGGCGGGACCCCTCCTTGAAAATCCTAGCATAGTTTTACATTATCTTAAACATCAAAAAATGTATCCACCATCCCTTTTAGGTAGTTCAGCAGGACTAGAATTACTTCCGGTACTATACTTAAGAACGCTGCATCTGGGGTACTCTCCTTGTAAGGGTAGGAATCCCCATCTAGATCCCTTGACACCATCAGTGCAGGGTTAAAGTAGACCTAGAATCTTCTCTCATTTATTTTCTTTATCGGACCTCCTTATTTGTTTTCTTCCCTCTGTCACTTTTCCCCCATATAACCTCTCCATCTAAAGCCTAGGAGGTGCAAGTGATGCTACAACAGATTAAAAGGAATATGCCTTCTATTATGCAGTCTTTGGCTCCTCTATCTCTTAAGGTCTTTTCCTTGAATATTAAGGGCCTCAATATCCCTGAGAAAAGCAGGAGTCTTATGACAGAAGTACACAGGCATAGGGCCCAAGTCATCTTTCTTCAAGAAACCCTTTTCAAACTGGACTATATTCAATACCTAGCTAACAGACGATACACAGACGCATATCATGCAACTTGAGCTGGTTCTAAGACAAAAGGAGTAGCAATCATACTCGCAAAGTCACTTGCATTTCGCCTCACACATCAGATGGCTGACCCAAAGGGTAAGTTAATTTTCCTTAAAAAGGAACATGGAAAGATAGGCCAGTTACGCTGGCAAACATTTACTGTCCCAACTCTAAACAAGTCTCCTTTTTGAAAGAAACTACTCAAACTCACACTATTTAGGTCTGGCCTTATTCTGGGAGGAGACTTCAATATAGCCCTGGATCCGATACTCGATACATCCACAGGGACTTTTTGATTCTCTTTTTCGGCATTAAGGCAAGCAAAATTTGAGTTAGCCTCTCTTACATTCCATGATACATGGCGCACTCTGAACTCACGGGGAAGAGATTATACGTTTTTCTCACCCCCTCCCATAACCGCTACTCAAGTGCTGGACTAGATTTTCATTCCCAAAAAAGACCTAGAATATCTATACGATGCGACAATCGAAAGCATGGTCCTATCCAACCACCCGCTTACTTTGACCCTATGATTCCCAGAGAAATCTACCAAGATCTTGAGAATGGATGCTTCCCTTCTTACTGATCTTGGGGATCTGGCCACCAAACTATTAAAGATTACTTTTGTCATGAGACCCCAAATGTGTCTCCCATGACTGAATGAAAAAATATAATGAATACCAGGCTCTAGTCCGAACCTTGACAGAAAAGATCTCAACGCTAGAAACACAAAACAAAAGCTCGCTAGCGATTAAGGTGGCAGCTGAGCTAGCAGACGCAAGGGCACTTTTGCAGGAAGACCTATTTAAATGGGGCACGAAAACAACAAATGCTGTCACCGAAATTGTTTTATTAACAAGGTAATAAGCCAGGGAAATGACTAGCCAGATTATACACAGAGACACACCCACGGTTCATCATATAAAAAACGGACAAACATGGAGTGACATCAGAAGAATGGGCAGAAGCTTTAAAAACCACAAAGCCCAGCAAAAGCACAGGGCCAGGTGGCTTTACGGCACAGTATTATAAGTGCTTGGAAGATCTTCTGGCGCCAGGTTTTATCAATTCTCTACCGGGTTTCCCCAACCCCTCTGAGACACTACTGGAAGCATATATCTCAGTAATACCCAAAGAGGATAAAGACCCCCTCTGATGTTATGAATTACTGATCGATCTCACTTCTAAATGTAGATGTGAAACTTCTCCAAAATTTTTGTAAAATCGACTATTCGGTTATCTGCCGGCTTGTGTGTATTTTGACCAGGTGGGCTTTGTCCCTGGCAGAGATATCACTTTATATGTAAATGTGATATTATCATGGGACTGTGTTCACTTCGCTAACAGCTGTATATAGTCCAATCGTTTGGTTATCATATGCACTCAGCACTTTCTGTTTATATAGTTTTGATCTATAGTTCGATTATTGTGTGTGTTCCAATATCCTGAGTTTATTATTGCACTTAGCACTTTTTTGCATCTTTGCACCTAATTATTGTCACTAGCTTGTGCTTACTTAGAAAGTGATTACGTATACTTTAGTTACTATATGCACTCAGCACTTTAACCCCTAACACTAACCCTACCCCTAACAGCTAACCCTATCCCTTACACTAACCCTAATCCAACCCTTAATCCTAAACAATAATCCTAAAAGATAACCACTTACCATAACACCCAACCCTAATGACCAAATTACATTGCCGCAGATGGTCACAGTTGACTTTGAGGCCATGTATCTCCGATGCAGAAAAGTGCATGACATTTTGTGACCCGAATTTGGGGCCCCCTATCTCGGGGTCACTTGATAGGAACCCCAAATTTGGATATGTTGTAGTGCTAGTGCTCCAGTGTCTGCATACCGAATTTGGGGTTCCTGGCAATAAGTGGCCCCAAGATATGGGCCCCCAAAATCGGTTCACAAAATTTAATTCTCAGATCATATTTCTGAGTTTTCAGGTCCAAAAAATTGGGTTCCTTTAACCACTTCAGCCCCGGACCAATAAACACCTTAAGGACCAGAGGTCTTTTTCCAATTTCGCACTGCGCTGCTTTAACTGGTAATTGCGCGGTCATGCAATATTGCACCCAAACGAAATTTGCGTCCTTTTCTTCCCACAAATAGAGCTTTCTTTTAATGGTATTTGATTGCCTCTGCGATTTTTATTTTTTGCGATATAAATGGAAAAAGAGCGAAAATTTTGAAAAAAAAATGATATTTTCTTTTTTGTTATAAGAAAAATCGAATAAACTAAATTTTTGTCATACATTGAGGGCAAAATTTATTCAGCCACATGTCTTTAGTAAAAAAAATGTCAATAAGCGTATATTTTTTGGTTTGCGCAAAAGTTATAGCGTCTACAAACTAGAGTACATTTTCTGGAATTTACACAGCTTTTAATTTATGACTGCCTATCTCATTTCTTGAGGTGCTAAAATGGCAGGGCAGTACAAACCCCCCCAAATGACCCCATTTTGGAAAGTAGACACCCCAAGGAAACTGCTGATGGGTATGTTGAGCCCATTGAATATTTCTTTTTTTTGTCCTAAGGGATTGAATAATGACAAAAAAAAAAAAAAAAAAAAAAAAAAAAGTACAAAAAGTTGTCACTAAATGATATATTGCTCACACATGCCATGGTTATATGTGGAATTGCACCCCAAAATATATTCCGCTACTTCTCCCGAGTACGGGGATACCACATGTGTGGGACTTTTTGGGAGTCTAGTCGCGCACGGCATCCCGAAAACCAATCACCACCTTCAGGATTTCTAAGGGTGCAAATTTTTGATTTCACCCCTCACTACCTATCACAGTTTCGAAGGCCATAAAAGGCCAAAATAGCACAAAACCCCCCAAAATGACCCCATTTTGGAAAGTAGACACCCCAAGCTATTTACTGAGAGGCATGTTGAGTCCATGGAATATTTTATATTTTGCCACAAGTTGCGGGAATATTACAAACTTTTTTTTTTTTTTGCACAAAGTTGTCACTAAATGATATATTGCTCACACATGCTATGGGCATATGTGAAATGACACCCCAAAATACATTCTGCTGCTTCTCCTGAGTACAGGGATACCACATGTGTGGGACTTTTTGGGAGCCTAGCCGCGTACGGGACCCCGAAATCCAAGCACCGCCTTCAGGATTTCTAAGGGCATAATTTTTTTATTTTACTCCTCACTACCTATCACAGTTTTGACGGCCATAAAATGCCAAGATGGCACAAAACCCCCCCAAATGACCCCATTTTGGAAAGTAGACACCCCAAGCTATTTGCCGAGGGCCATCTTGACACTATTGAATATTTATTTTTTTTGTCCCAAGGGATTGAATAATGACAAAAAAAAAAAAAAAAAAAAAAAAATGTACAAAAAGTTGTCACTAAATGATATATTGCTCACACATGCCATGGTTATATGTGGAATTGCACCCCAAAATATATTCAGCTACTTCTCCCGAGTATGGGGATACCACACCCCGAAAACCAATCACCACCTTCAGGATTTCTAAGGGTGCAAAGGCCATAAAATGCCAAAATAGCACAAAACCCCCCCAAATTACCCCATTTTGGAAAGTAGACACCCCAAGCTATTTACTGAGAGTCATGTTGTCTGAACGAAAAAAAAGAGATTGATCGGTGGGTATGCCCACCATTAGATACCTCCCTTCATCCACCCACTTCTAATGATGGACATACATGCACCATTTATATATGCCGAAGCATGGGGGCATCCTCCCGCAAAAAAGTTATGCTGCGTACATACGTTCAAACTTTTCCACGGGCAAGCCCTCCGTCGGAATTTTGACCGTATGTACGCGGCATTAGGAGCAAAATCGCTCCTCCACCCCTTATGCCCCCATGCTTCGGCATATATGCTCTTTTTTAACTGTGGTGGTGAAATCACCGCCTACAGCACTGGAGTCACGGCTTTATGTATCGTGGGAGCAAACGCTGTTGCTGTCAAGATAGAGAGATAGATAGAGATAGAGATAGAGATAGAGAGAACAATAAAACGACAACTATTTTTGGTTTTTATATTTTATATTTTTTTTTGGTTTTTTTATTTTACTTATTTTTTTTTTATTTTTTTTATACACTTTTTTTTGAACTGTAAACTGTAACTGTAACGGTTCGGGTCTCTCAAAATGCGATGGCATCTTGGGAGACCCTGTGTAAGTGTGCCTAGCCTGTGAAATGCTGTACCCTACGCTAATACTTCACTAGTTCATGGTAGCGTTCAAAACACTCACCCTGACAAAGACCAGGATTGCCAGGACAGCGTGGACAATAAGAACGGGTGTCACGCCTATATCCGCGCTTGCTACAGACACGACATCTTTTTTGGGGGGCTCGTTGGGTAGGGGTACTCGGGAGGACATAAGAATAATGCCTCTCATGCAGCCGGCTTACTGCATTTGGTTGGGAATGGTGAGGTACAGGACCCTCTGGATACAGAAGCTCTGTGACAACCTCTCTTTGGAAGAAAAGAAAGGTTAATGTTCCGCCTGAAGTTTTGTATAGCACAAAAGCATTCAGCAAAGCCAATTGAAATAAGTAAGCAGACACTTTTTTGTACCAGCGTCTGGTCTTACGGGAAGTTAGATACGGCGCCAACATCTGGTCATTGAGGTCCACCCCTCCCATATTTTTGTTATATTCGTGGACACAGAGGGGTGTACCACAATACCAGTCGCCGTAGAAATTTGGACCGTCGTGTCTGCATGAAGGGAGGTAAGAACGAAAACATTCTTATTATGCCTCCACTTCATAGCGAGCAAATTATTACACCGATAGCAGGCTCTCTCCCCCAGCCTAAGACGGGAATCTACAAGCCGCTGGGGAAAGCCCCGGCGATTAGGTCGCACGGTGCCACATGCTCCAATCTGATTATCAAATAAATGACTAAACAGTGGCACGCTGGTGTAATAGTTGTCCACGTACAAGTGGTACCCCTTTCCGAATAAGGGTGACACCAATTTCCACACTATCTTGCCAGCGCTTCCTATGTAATCAGGGCAGTTCTCCGGCTCTACGTAACTATCTTTACCCTCATAAACCATAAAGCTCCATGCATAGCCTGTGGCCCTGTCACAGCACTTATAGAGCTTGACCCCGTATCTGGTACGCTTGTTGGGAATGTACTGTTTGAATGACAAGCGACCAGTAAACTTAGCCAGGGACTCATCAACGCAGACAACTTTTTGGGGAGTAAACAAGTCTGCAAAACGTTGGTTGAAGTGGTTTATGAGGGGCCGAATTTTGTAGAGCCGATCGTATTCAGGGTCTCCACGTGGACGACAAAGTTCATTGTCACTGAAGTGCATGAACCGCAAGATCTGCTCGTATCGTTTCCTGGACATGGAGTTAGAGAACACGGGCATGTGGTCAGCCGGATGCGTGGACCAATAAGCCCGCATCAGCATAAATTTATGTGTGCCCATGTTGAGGGAAAGGCCCAAAAACGTCTTAAATTCGGAAACCGTAACTGGTTTCCAATCTCTGGCAAGGGACGGCAACTGGGGATTAGCGGCGATGCGTTGACCAGCATATAAATTGGTTTGGTCCACAATAGATCTATAGAGATCTTCCGTGAGATACAGAGAATAAAAATCGAGTGGCGTAAAATCATCTGTATCCACCTGAATACCGGGTTGGGCAGTGAATGGGGGAAGTACGGGTTCTGCAGAAGTGGTGGGCACCCAATTAGGATAGGCGAATTCTGCAGGAAGGGCACTATGGGTACGACGGGCCTGTCTTTGTCTTCTTCTTGGTGGCAGTGGGACACTACTTGTGCTTGCCACCTCGCCAGCTTGAACTGCACTTATGGGACTCGCCACGTCACCACGTAATACTGCAGTGCTGGATGTACGTCCAGGGTGTACTAGGCCGCTGGTGCTTGCCAGTTCACCAAAAGGATGAGCGGCGCTAGTACTGGCTCTATACTCCATACGAGGGACTTGCGGTTCCTGCACCTCAACAACATCAGAAAATCGGGGTCGGGTACGCCTGACAATAGCAGGGACCTCTTCTTCGTCGTCAGAGCTATCTGACATGGAGGCGCTGTCCTCTACAGGTTCGTATTCTGAGCCTGAATCTGACAGATCAGTGTCTTCCTCTTCACTATCTGTCATGCTCAGAAACGTGTAGGCCTCTTCACTAGTGTACCTTCGCTTTGCCATTTTGGGCTCTAAATTTAGGGGTACAGTAGTGAGACTCACAGGTAAAAAAGCACCTAGCCTGTCAGCGACTGTATAAAACGCTACAAAAAAAAAAAAAAAACTGTTAGCGATCGCAGGGATCAGGCCTGACTCTGCGAACGCTGCAGTTATGTGTGTTGTGTTTTGTAAGTGACAGTGATCGATCGATACTGCACTTGGGTGGGCTGGGCTGGGCTGGGCAGAGGGGCAAAACGCAGGTGCTAGCAGGTATCTGGATTGATCCTGCTAACAATGCATTTTTTTAGAACCCTAAATTGCTGGGCACGCTAGTATAGATCTGACCAGATCAGATATTGATCTGTTCGGATACTATACCACTAAGGGAGGTGTATGCTTTGTGCGTGGGTGTTAGCGGTGCTGGCACTAACCTAGCACTGCCTGGGGCGACGCAGACCCTTTCTGACCCCAAAACCAAATTTATATCACCCGCCGGGTGATCAGGGGGTTAAACCTTTATTAGGTAATAAATGGCGGGTGCCCTGATGCTATAAAAAGCGAACTACCTAACCAGCGTCACCCGTAAAACTTATACGGTGATCACTGGTGAAAGGGTTAACTAAGGGCAATCAGGGGTTAAAACCTTTATTGGGTATTTATATGGGGGTACCTGAAGCTTTATAAAAACCTGACGGGGAACCTAAATAACTAAATAACTAACTGGCTAACCAGCGTCACCAGTGACACTTATGCAGCGATCGCTGGTGAAAGGGTTAACTCTAGGGGCAATCAAAGGGTTAAAACCTTTATTAGGTTATATATCGGGGTACCTAACGGTATAAAAACCTGGCGTTGAACCTAAAAAAAAAAAAACTAGCTTCCTAGCGGGACCAGTGACACTATTGCAGCGATCAGAAAAACGATCGCTTAGTGACACTGGTAAAAGAGGGTGAAAGGGTTAACTGGGAGGGCAATCAAGGGGTTAAACCTATATTAGGGGGGGGGGGTAGGGGGCTACCCTGGACCTAAAGGGGCCTAACACTAGCTGCCCTGACACTTTTTACAGTCACAACTGACACTAAATGTAGTGATCAATAAATAAATGAACACTGCATTAGTGACACTGTGACTGGGGGGGGGGGCGGGGGGCCGATCGGGGGGTGACTGGGGTGAAATGTGTGCCTGTGTGTACCTATGTGTCAGTGGACTGTTGGTGCACTTACTTGGACGTCTTCACTCCTCGCTGTCCGGTTCAAAAAGACCGCCACGAGGAGTGTGACATCACTTCCTCCTCCTGTGTTTACATTTTCACAGGGGAGGAAGTTCGTCACTGGCCAGGAGCGATCGAGAGGGGATGGCCAGAAACCAACGGCCATCCCCTCATTGCGGGTCGCTCCGGCACCGAAAGGGACCGCCGTATCTAGCGGGAGGGGGTCCGATCGGACCCCCCACCCGCTAGAAGGCATTCACGTACATCTACGTGATTGTGCCTGCCTGTGCCATTGTGTTGACGTACATTGGCAATACGGCGGTCCTGAAGTGGTTAAAAGCGCATATAAACGCAAACACTGCTAAACGCGGGTGCCGCGTTTTGCATCTGAAACGTGGAAATTTTTGCGTCTGAATCCATTTTTTTGCTTCTGGAAAAACGCAACTGCATAAAAACGGCAAAAAACAAGACTGTGTGCATGGACACATAGGATAACATTGAATGAGTTCAGGGGCAGTTGGAAAAAAAAAAAAAAAAAAAGCGTCCAACTGCGTCTCGTGTGCATGAGGCCTTACTCAGCCTCTCCTTCCTAGATTATACAGACATCCAGAAATAGATGTATGAACTACAACAACAAAGGCTAAGTTGGGTGAGATTTTAGGCAGCCGAGTATAACTAATTATTTGGTTTGGCAATGTTACTATATTTTGTGCATTATGGATCTCTGTGTTAAGAAAGCGGTCTATCATGTATGCTGGGAGTCCCTCATGTACCTTGCCATTATTGTATGTTAGTTATTTAATGGTACTCCATCTGGAGCTGCAGTTTTGTGCTTGCTTTTTTGTTTATGCGAATGTTCCTTTTTCTTTTTAACCACTTGCTTACTGGGCACTTAAACACCCTTCCTGCCCAGACCAATTTTCAGCTTTTGGTGCTCTCACAATTTGAATGACAATTACTCAGTCATGCAACACTGTACCCAAATTAATTTTGTGTCCTTTTTTTCCCCCCACAAATAGAGCTTTCTTTTGGTGGTATTTGATCACCTCTCGGATTTTTATTTTTTGCGCTATAAATGGAAAAAGACCGAAAATTTTGAGAAAAAAAACGCATATTTCTTTGTTTCTGTGATAAAATTTAGCAAATTATAATTTTTTTTTTCATAAATTTTGGCCACAATTTATACTGCTACATATCTTTGGTAAAAATAACCCAAATGAGTGGATATTTTTTGGTCTTTGTGAAAGTTAGAGAGTCTACAAGCTGTGGTGCGAATCATAAAAAATTTATCAAACCTGATGTACTGGTGGCCTATCATTTCTTGCGACCAGAACAAGCCAGGAAAGTACAAATACCCCCCAAATGACCCCTTTTTTGAAAGTAGACATTCCAAGGTATTTACTAAGATGCATGGTGAGGTTTTTGATGTTGTCATCTTTTTCCCACAATTCTTTGCAAAATGAAAATTTTGTGAGGAGAAAAAAAAAAAAAAAAAAAAAAAAAAAAAAAAAAGGAAAAGAAAAATCTTCAATGTAATAGGTTATTTCTCTCACATGGCATGTGTATACCACAAATGACACCCCAAAATACGTTCTGCTACTCCTGAGTATTACGATACCAAATGTGTGAGACTTTTACACAGCCTGGCCACATACAGAGGCCCAATATTGAAATAGCACCATCAGGCGTTCTAGGAGCATAAATTACACATTTCATTTCTCAACCACCCATTACACTTTTGAAGGCCCTGGAGCACCAGGACAATGGAAATGCCCACAAAGTGACCCCATTTTGGAAAGCTAACACCCCAACGTATAATCTATGAGGCATAATGAGTCATTTGAATGGTTCATTTTTTTGTCCAGAAGTTTTGGGAAAATGTGGAAAAACACATTTTTTTTTTTTTTTTTTTTTACGCAAAGTTGTCCATTTATAATATATTTCCAACACATAGCATGTACATAGCAAAAATGACACCTCAAAATATGTTCTGCTACTCCTCCCGAGTATGGCAATACCAAATGTGTGAGACTTTTACACAGCTTGGCCACATACAGAGGCCCAACATGCAAGGAACACCATTAGGTGTTCCAGGGACACATAGCATGCACATACCAAGAATTACACCCCAAAATACATTCTGCTGAGAAAAGAGTAAACAAAAGATTACCTGTGGTTTTAGCAGCGCAGTTGTCCACAGGATGATAGCACTGGTCCAGGCAGCAGGCAGGGACTTGGTCAGCAAAAGTGAACACAATTTTCCAGGCAACAGGCAGGTATACTGTCCATAGTCAATATAGGCCAGCAGGCAGGGATACTGTCCATATACAGTCCAAGGTCAGTGCAGGCAGAGATCGTCAGCATTGCCAAAATATTGGTCCTGGTAGTAGGCAGGAACATGGTCCATCCATGTGGTGTGGTCAGTTCATGCGACAGGCAGAGGCATGATGGCATAGGTCCTACAGGCAGCAGGCAGAAGTAGGGCCTTGTTCAGGACAGAATGGGGATAGGGGTAGAGGCTTCTCCCACCCAAATCTCTTTGAAGCCTCCGAGTCTCCGGACCCTAATCTAGGAATGAGAAAACAAAAAGGAAATTGCCTTCTTCATCCAAAAAAACTATTCTGGAGCCCCTCACATATGTGAGACCCCTGTTATGAATCCCACTAGTCCACTGAGAGGGTACAAGATAAGTCCAAGAGGCAGGCAAAAGGCATGGTCAAACAGTCCAGGGTCAGTTCCAGATCAGGCAGAGGCATAAACAGAATCAGTAGGCAGAAGCGTGGTCGAATAACAAGCCAGGGTCAGTTACAGAGCAAGCAGAGGCATAAGGGGCGTGAAGGTAAATGGCAGGAAGTGAGGGTTATGGTTACCATACTTCACTAATAATTCACTGAAGTATGGTAACGGCGGAAACAGTCACCTATGCAGAGGACTGGTTGGGAAGGGCATTGGGCACAATGATAAGTGGTATCTCTTCTCAATCCTCGTTTGCTGCACACCCGACATTTTTTCTGATGTCTTCGGCCTGTTGGTCTGGGAGGGATTTTATCAGGAAAGTGGCATTCAGAGAGTCTGCTAATTACATCGGATCGAATGTTTTGTGGTGGGCCGTTGGGGTATAGAAGGGCAGTGACGATTTCCTCCTGGTAGCCAAGGAAGGGTATGGGTCTTTCTGTGGATTTACGATAGATTACATACGTGTTTTATATAGCCAAATTAAAGAAATAAATTGAAATTTTTTTACACCACTAGTATGTTCTTCTCGTGGCAAGGTAGGGTTCGAGCATCTGGTCGTTCAAGTCGACACCCCCCATGAACATGTTGTACTCATGGATACAAGTGGGTTTTTGTATTGGGTCATCCCTCCTGGTGATCTCAACAAAAGTGTTGTTGTGGATCGAAGAAAGCATGTACACATGCCTTCTGTCCCTCCACTTCACAGCCAAAATTTCCTCGTTCCGTAAACTCGCCGCTTTGCCTTTTCTTAACCTTTTGTTGACGAGGCTTTGAGGAAAGCCCTTCCGGTTCGTTCTTACGGTGCCACATGCTGGAGTTTGCTTTCTATGGAGGTTGCGGAACAGGGGTAAACTTGTATAAAAATTATCCACATAAAGATGGTAGCCTGTCTCCAGGAGTGGGTTTATGAGTTCCCAAACAACTTTCCCACTCGATCCGATGTATTTGGGGCAATTAGGGGGTTGTAGCTGGGTGTCCTTCCCTTTGTATACCATGAAGGAATATATATACCCTGTGGCTCGATCACACAATTTATACATCTTCACCCCATAGCGGGCCCTTTTGGAGGGAATAAATTGCTTTAGGCCCAGCCTGCCAGAAAATTTGATCAGGGACTCATCCACACATGTGTTGGTCTGGGGTAAACAACTGGGGGAAGATCTCAGAAAAATAATTTATTAGCGGCCGAATTTTGTAAAGTTTATCAAAATTTGGGTCATTCCGGGGAAGGCACTGGGTATTGTCGTTAAAGTGTAGGAATCTCATTATCATGAGATATCTGGTCCGGGGCATTATTGAGGAAAAGATGGGCATGTGATAGATGGGGCGGGATGACCAATATGCACGTATTTCATTTTTATTGTTTAGTCCCATACAAAATGTGAGGCCCAAAATTTTTTTTAACTCCTCCACTGTTAGGGCTCTCCACTCGTAGGGACGGGCATAAGAGGACGTTGGGTTGCTTTCAATAAATTGTAGGGCATATAGGTTGGACTGGACCACAATGGATTCAAGCATGTCCTCTGTAAAAATTAGGTGGAAAAAGTCCACCTGGACTGGCAGTGAAAGGGGGAACGTTAGCTTCTCCTGAGTTAGGAGGAAGCCACAAGGGGTTCTGGAGGGAATAGGGAAGGCTGGCATGGGACCTAACCCTTTGGGGCCGAGTTGACACACTGGTACTTGGCCTTTGCCGAGGTACTGTGGTGCTGGTGGATGGCACCGCCTCCTCACCAGTACGCCTTCGTCTGACGGGCGGACTATCATCTTCCTCCTCTGAGGCTGTCATGGTACCGCTGCTGAGGACAGGCTCGTAGTCCACGTCAGACTCAGAATCTGAATATGAGGAGGAATCCGAAGCGGAAACCTACCCGTTGCTCTCGTCGGCTGCAAGAATATCATATGCCTCCTCAGCTAAATATAATCTTTGTGACATTTTTATTGATCACAAATGGCATTGACAGGTGACGCCGACGTGGCAGGTGGCACTGACAGGTGACGCCGACGTGGCAGGTGGCACTGACAGGTGACGCCGACGTGGCAGGTGGCACTGACAACACGTGGCACTGGCAGATGGCACTGGAGGCAGATGGGGCTGGCACTGGCAGATGGTGCTGGCTATTTGCTCTGGCTAATTGCTCTGGCAAATGGGGCTGGCAGATGGTACTGCGGCTGGCAGATGGCACTGGCAGATGGCACTGGGCTGACAGATTTTATTCACAGTAAGAAATGTCACTCACAGATCCTCTCTCTCCTCACACGCCATCTCTGTGTGAGGAGGGAGAGACACGGCAATGGGAGATGATCTCATGTTTACATTTGAGATAATCTCCCATTGGCAGCTGCGATCGCGCTGTGAACGGCCGCTTTGATTGGCCGTTCACGGCGATCTGCGTTTGCCTGTCTCCGGGAGACACGGCGAGCACAAAACTTCCGCGATGCGCGCCCATTGCGGAAGTAAACACAAGGACGTCCACCCGGACGAAACCGCCCGCTCTACGGCCGTCATTCAGCTATAGGGCGGGCGGGCGGGAGGTGGTTAATCAAATCCTTTTTATTATTTAAATATGAAAACAATGACACAATACAGACAAAACAGAAATAGAAATCACCAAATCAAAAACCGCCCCCGACCCCCCCCCCAAAAAAAATAAAAATAAAAACAACACCCAAACCACCTTCAACAAGCCCCACCAATCCCCCTCACTCGGAGTATATAGGACCAAAAAATAAAATAATGACTAAATCTCCAACATTACAAAGTACACATTGGTTAACATGATACCCAAGTCATAGATTTAAGCACTCTAGACCAGATAAACATATTCAGAGACTTCCTTAGGGAATATGCTTTTCAAAAGGAATGAGCCTATTGAGATCTAAAATCCAATTGGACACAGTCGGTGGATGTGGAGAGGTCCACTTAAGAGCAATCTGTCTATGGGCAACAAAAAGTTCGTGCCTTATAGTATTACCAGTAGGGGAGGTGTAGATAGGGGTGTCACAGTAACTCAATATACATATAAGAGGTTCAACCAGAATATTAATATCCAATATCCTATTTAAAAGGTATGAATCACCTCCACCCAATATCTTTGAAGTTTTGGCGTTTTTCTTACCTGTCAACATTTCTGTAAGATCTGTTGGAATATTGAATAAAATCTTTATGAAATAAAAAAAAAAAAATTGTATCATAGTGTATTGCACATTATGAGAGAGTTTGGGGGGGAGGAACTTGACTTGCCTGCACAGAGTCCTGACCTCAACCCGATAGAACACCTTCGGGATGAATTAGAGCAGAGCCTGCAAGCCAGGCTCTCGTCCTCATCAGTGCCCGAACTCAAAATTGCGCTTCTGGAAAAATGGTCAAACATTGCCATAGACAGACTCCTAAACCTTGTGGACAGCCTTCCCAGAAGAGTTGAAGTGGTTATAGCTGCAAAAGGGTGGGCCAACGCAATATTGAACATTATGGACAAAGACTGGGATGCCATTAAAGTCAATTTATTCGTCCCAATACTTTTGGTAATATGGTATATATACATATGCAATCGCCTATTAGTCATGTAACAAGGTTTTCTACCGGCTTTAGAATTTTTTTTTTTTAATCTTTTTATTAATTTTCCATAAACAAAACATACAGTGGATGTGTCCGTCCATAACACTGTCCACAACCTGTCTAACAGAGACCATCTAACTACAACATCCCCTCCCTCCCCCCTACCAGTCACATCTCGTTATGGGAGCCATCCCAACCTATCATATTCGGAGTCACGTTTCCAAATCCATCACCCAGCGCCTCATGCATCGCAGATAACCCCAAGGTGCCTCAGTTGGATTGATTCAAAAGTAGGGCAATGTGGTTCAATCAAAACTCTGACTTGTACCTTCGAGACCCCCCCCCCCTCACCCCACCGTATCCCTGGAGTTACACCAGGAGTGCCACACTTTTTCAAACTTTTTCCCGCAGCCTCTACTCTCATATGCAGCTTTATAGTAAGGCAACACTGAATTCACCAGACCCTTCCAGGCTGTAACGCTCGGGGCCTCTGACTTTTTTCCAGGCCAGCAGGATAGCTTTCCTACCATAGAAACAAAGGATATTCAGCATCGTACGCATGGCCCGTGTAGGTACTACTTCATCCACTAGTCCCAAGAGGCACATCTTGATGGTCAGCGGTACCGGAACTGAAATCAGCTCCCAAACACATGCAACTACATCAGTCCAGAATCTTTGTATGTGAGGACAATGACAGAAAATGTGCCCGTCATCGGTGGGAGCATGGCGACAGCACCAGCACTCCGTTGAGGCCGAGGGGAAAATCCTGCCCAGTCTAGCCGGAGTGTAGTAACTCCTATGCAAAAATTTGAACTGAATCAACCTGTCTCTTGCGGATACTAGGTGTTTGAAAGGTCGGGTCCATAAGTCGTCCCAGTCTTCCCCCTGCACCTCCGGAACTTCCCGTACCCATCGCTCCCTACACGAGACAATAGCCTTAGGAGTTAGCTTAAACAGTTCTTTATAGGTCGTCGACAAAGGCTTCACCAGTTCATCACCAGACAGCAAGGTCTCGAGAGCCGAGGGTAGGGATTCCACCCTCCGCTCGCGAAACTGCACCTGAAATGCGTGTCTCAGCTGCAGAAACCTAAATAGATAATTGTTGGGAAGATCATGTCGGGATTGCAGCTGTGAAAAAGACTGTAGCTCGCCCCAGGACATTATGTCCCTTAGCATCTTAATTCCCTTCAACGTCCATAGCACAGGGTCAGGTAAATTATAAAAGTGGGGCAGAGTCGGGTTCATTCATATGGGGGTTGAGGGCGACACTCCCCTATAACTGGGGCATGCCACCCCCACCGCCATCTCCCATGCTTTAATAGTGGCCCTCATGGTCAATGTTAGTGGGAGGTCAGACCCCAGTCCTCTAAATAGCGCAAACCGGAGACTGTCATATGACCCTAGATGCGCGGCCTCAAGGACCGTGGCTGCGTCCCCGTCATCTGCGATTAACCATCTGCGAAGACCAATTGCCCGGCTAAGTAATATTTTTGCCAGTCTGGTAGCGCCAAACGCCCCCCCATCACCCGGTTCCTTCAGCACCTGAAGCCCAATCCTAGGGGGCCTGGGTGTCCAAAGAAAAGAGGAGACCACACTGTCAAGTTGCCTAAAAAAGGATTTCGGTATCCAGACAGGCGCATGGCGCAGGAAATACAATACTACTGGGAGAAATTTTCATTTTCAATAAGCCAATTCTACCCATTAAGGATAGTGGTAGCTTCGACCATGTTTGTGCTTTTTGTTTCAGTAACAGTACCAACAGGAGTAAGTTTAGGGTTACATAATCCTTCACCTCCGCTGTTACCCGGACCCCTAGATATTTTAAAGAGGAAACCCATTGCAGCGGTAGTTGAGGGTCAGCCATAGCTCTAGCCTGGGAGTCTATCGGTAGAATAGAGGACTTGCCCCAGTTCACCTTTAAACCTGAAAAAGTGGCAAAATAATCAATGGTCACTAAGGCCTTCCTCAAGTATTCCCCCCGAGTCATCCAGAAACAGCAACATATCATCTGCGTATAGCGCCAGGGTTTCATCTATGGTACCCACCCGGATGGACTTTATGCCCCTATCCGATCTAAGAGCAACCGCCAGTGGTTCCAGGGCCAAGGAGAACAGAAAGGGGGAGAGTGGGCACCCCTGACGAGTCCCTCTACCTATGTCAAAAAACTCAGAGGTGGACGTGCCCAACCTGATTGCTGCCCTCGGTTTTTCATAGAGCATAGATATCCATTTCCTAAACCACGGTCCAAAGCCCATCAACTCCAAGACCGTCGCCATATAGTTCCAGTCAACTGAGTCGAAGGCTTTTTCAAAGTCGATGGAAACTACAATTCTGGTACTGTCGGCATCTTGCTTAAGTTGTAAGTGTGTGAACAAACCTCCTTAAGTTCGTATCCGTCGACTTCCCAGGCATAAAACCCGTCTGGTCTATATTTATAATAGATGGGAGTACCCGGGCCAGTCTGAGGGCCAGAATCTTCGTCAAAATCTTAAGATCCGTATTCAATAATGCTATGGGTCTGTAGGAGGCACACTCCCTTGGGTCCTTTCCTGGTTTTAACAGAAGAACCATATAGGCCTCTAACAGAGGTCGGCAAGGCACTGTGCATATGGCAGTATTCCAGGAGCAAATTCAATCTGGGGGCTAAAATTTCCACATTAGCCTTATAAAAGTCAGCCGGTAGGCCATCCAGCCCCGGGGCTTTGTTCGGGGGACAAGCAAACATTGACTGTTCTATCTATCTCCCTTTTAGTAATTTTACTATCCAAAGTACAGCGGTCCTTCTCTGAGAGTCTTGGTATTGGCAGCCTCGTCAGGAAGGATTTCAGGGCCGAACAGTCATATGTGGGAATGGGAGAATATAGGGACATGTAATATTGCACAAAAGCATGCATTATGCATCCAGGCTCATCCACTAGGTCCCCCCCTGATTCTGAATCACCAGTATGCAGGTGGGAGAGTGAAAATCTGCCACCAGCATAGCCAGGAGCTTCCCGTTTTTGTCCCCCCTAAAGTTTAACCAGCAGGTCAAACAACAATTTAGTCTGGAAAGGAGGGGGCACATAGACATTAACCAACACAATGCTCTTATGAAATACATCCGCCACTATCACCACATATCTGCCTCCCGGATCGGAGAACACCTGATGGACCGAGCAAGGAATTGCTCTGCTTATGAGGATAGAGACTCCTCTCGCAAGACGTGGAATAGGTAGCGTGGAAGGCTTTCTGGATCCAGGGTTTGCGTAGTGAAAGTATTTTACTGCCATCCAGGTGTGTTTCCTGTAGGAAGACGATATGCGGACGTGTCTGCTTAAGATATTGGAAAACAGAGGCCCGTTTAAGCTTATGATTCAGGCCCCTGACATTGCAAGAAATGATTTTAACCTCATTCGCCATTACATAGTAAGTTATATACACATTGAGGGACAGGGAGCAGTGAGGGCCCCGCAACCATCCGGTTCGAGCCCCCACCTCTCTCCCGTCCACCATCAGCATTATTCTGGAGGCACCATTTAATACACATTAACCTGTGTAGTAAGAGCTGAGTATAGTTACGAAAACAGTGAGCGAAAGTCCGGCAACACCATTTAAAGTTCCATACCTCCACCATGAGCTCCCACACAGGTGATGGAGCGACCACCGTACAACCTAGTTGCACGATAAGGAAAAGAAAAACCCCAGGGGGTGCAGAAGAAAAAAAAAAAAAAAAAGAAATTTGCATAGAAGGCCCAGAGAACAGCCAAAAATAGGACATAAGGCAGGCCCCAGGGGGTCCAATATTCCACCCATGCAATTGCATCCATGAAGGGTCATCAAGATAGATGGCAGTTTTCATTGGAGACCATCATATGTAGTCATTGAGGCTGTGCTCCAAGGATACTTTTTTTCATTCCCCATCATCCTCCCACCACCAAAAAGGCAGACGCCACCAGAACACGGATGATCATCTCCCGGCCCAGCAGTGTCTCGTAGATGGGTGAGTGTCTATCAGGAGATGTATGGCCGGGGAGACCCAACAAGCGATGTACATCCAAGCAGCCTCAACACCAGGGTCTAGCCCAGCCTGTACAGGCCATGGAAAAAAAATAAAAAATAAAAATAAAAAAAAAATAAAAAGAAAAACATACAGCCTTAGTCAACAAGGAGGAAGTGAGGCCACACAAAAAAAAAAAAAAAAAAGAGAAGAAGAAGGAAGAAGCACATACCAGTCTCAGAGGCAATTCAGTACCGTAGCAGTCATGGGTTAGAGCTCCCTGTCCATCCACTCACATACTTCACTCAGGGCTTTCAAAAAACTTCATTGACCCTTTGTACTGGACTCGGAGTTTGCCGGGGTAAAGCATGCTGTATTTAACCTCCTTCTCCCTCAAGCGCCTGCAGACTTCAGTGAAGGAGCGTCTCTTCTGTTGAGTTGCCACCGAGAAGTCAGGGAACAACATTACCCGAGCGTTATGTCTGATTTCCGGAATGTTCCTGGCTTAGGTCAAAATCATGTCCCGGTCGCGGTAGTTTAGGAACCGAACCAAGAAGGGCAGAGGATGAGCACCTGGCGGCGGGCACCCTATGTGCCCTTTCCACCACATATGTAGGTGGTACATCCTCCATGGCGAGTAACCAGATGAAAAGTTGCTCTGCAAAGTTAGCGGGACGGTCACCCTCAGCCCCCTCCGGGAATCCCACCACCCGGATGTTGTTCCGTCTTTGACGGTCCTCAGCATCAATGGCTCTGTTGTAATTCCTTGACTTGGTCACGGAGTTCAGCTAGTTTGGCACTATGTTCACGAGACAGGTCTTCCACCTCTGACACACGCGATTCCACTGTAGTCAGGCGGCCCCTGAACTTGTCCAAGTCATGCCTTATTAAGTTGCACTCAGAGGAGAGGTGATCAATGCGGCCCACCAGTTCAGCCCTGCTAGCACTGATCGCCTCTAGAATCGGGCGGGTAATAGCCTCCGGGTCCACCCCTGTCGCCTGCTCCGCTACAGGATCTAAGCCCTCAGCCCCTCTCACCTGCTGCATCCCAGCAGTAGCAGCTGTGGCGCGCTGTGCAGGCAGTGGGGGAAACAAGATGGCGGAGGCGTAGCCTCGTGCTGTGTCTCGGATGGAGCGTGTGTTTCGCTGGTCCTGTAGCCCCTTGGTGGCCTTCTTTTTCGCCGAGGATGGCATCAGTGTGTGCAGCGCACCTTGCCCCGTACAGTGGTAGTGGCCGCACAGACGGGTGATGCTCCAGGTGCTCGGATGCGGGTCAGGAGTAACGGAGCTGTGGAGAGATGCATGCTACCGCGATCACATCCGGCCGGAAGTCCCCACCGGCTTTAGAATTTTAATATGTTCCCTGTGTCAGTACGCGGGGGGATACCTGCCTGTTGTCTCCCTGGTGTCTTTAATTGCTTTATAAGAGAGAGACCCAGCTTTGGCCTATAGGGGCATGCCTAGCACAGAGTCTTCTGTATTTATTAGTGTTCTATATGTATATGCAAAATTATATTACCCTGTACTGTGCTTACTTTTTTTTGCAATGTTTTGGTGGTTAATTTTTTTTTTCTTGAACTCGGGAAGACTGCAGAATGGCGTGCCCCTCTGCTTAAGGTCCTCCTGAAGGTGTTCATTCCTACAAAATGTGTAGAGGAACAACACATAGCAAAAGTGGACATTTTACATGTTGGGTACTGGTAACTTAATGTTATGTTTTGTCTGTTTCAATACAATTGTTTGAAGGTGGGTTTATTTACCCAATTTTTAAATATGTATTGTGATGGTTTCTTTGGGACTCCTCAAAAGTCCCAAGAGATATATTATTTATATATATATATATATATATATATATATATATATATATATATATATATATATATATATATATATATATATATATATATATATATATATATATATATATATATATATATATATATATATACACACACACACATACATATACATATACACACACAGGTTTCTGAAGAACGGACAAAAAAATAAAAAAACACCTTGGAGAGAAGATGTCCAATGCATCTAAGCAAAAATCACACAAGAATGAGGTCTGCTGGGAGTGGGAGGTCTACGTTTTTTTTTGGCGCCTCACATCTTGCTTTTTTTGCATTATCTAACTTTTTTTTAAACCAAAAAACTAAAACCCATAAGAATTCCTAACTGCAAACTGCATCAAGTGTAGAAGATAAATATAGAAATTATAAAGAGCACAAAATATAGCTTGTCATACCTTCCAAAAATGCAAATTCATCAAAGGCATCTACTGCGTTATCTGAAATAGGAAAACAAAAGTGATGATATTTATTAAATACTTAGTGAAAAGTGTTCAACTTCGTCACCACTAGAGTACTAGCCCATTTTTTTTTTAAATGTCAGATACAGGTGGAAAAGTGTTTGAACCTGACCATGGTAGAGATTGGTCTCCTCTTCTCTTCCGCTGCTATCCCAATGTTTCTTTTCTCTCTGCTATACATTATTGCATACCCTCTATTTTGATTACATCTTACCATTTCCTTACATATCTGAATGTTATAATTGTAATGCTAAAATTGGAAGTTCTGACACTTAAACGTCACTGGTGGTGGCAGTTAAAAGGTTAATTGCTTAATTAGCCCAGTGAATTTCGCTCTCAGGCTGCTGGCACCCAACTTGTGGTCCCACAAGCTGGAAAATCTTTATGCTGGATACAGCTGAGAATAGCATTGTTACACAAGTAACAGCGTGGTGTGAGATTGCCCGTTTTCTTTGTCACAAGTTAGTGAGGAGGGCAAGGATCCGATACCCACTTTCGACACATTTTTAGATAATGGACAATTATGCTGTCTATTATGCTAGGATTCTTCTTTTCTTATGCAAGTAGATACCTGGTTTTAAATAAAAACTTGTTTTTGAGGCTGGGTTCATACTGCTGTGGTCTATGAGATCGGATGTGATTTGCCCCGCACTGCAAATCACAAATGCGATCTCTGTGCGATGCAAGTTCAGCCATACAGATAGTATGGCTGAATTCGCATTGCATCCGGCCCAAATTTGCACAGGACCCTTTTTTTTTGGTCCGCAGCATGGTTCACACCATGCGATTCGATTCCTGTCCGAGTTTGCAGATCGCACTGCGATATGCGAACTGATCTGGGGGTGTCATTAACTTTTCACTGACACTCCCAGCAGTTCGCATAGGGCAGTGTGAACTGCCGCCGGGAGGCATGCGATGCGGGAACCCGCAGTAGATTCGCAGCGTTCCCGCATCGCAGCAGTGTGAATGCAGCCTGAAACTGCACCATGAGAGATTCCCTTCCTCTTGCATGTGGTTCTCTGACTAAATTTATGAAATATGCCAGTTTGATTTGGTCTGTGATGGCAGCCTAAGGATCAAGAAATGGCAGCAGCAGTGGAGGCTTGCTTTCCACACTTCCATCCATAATCTAGCTAGTGGTTTGAGACCGGAGGCGACTGGCGATTTATCCACCCAACCGGAGTGGGATTTCTTCCTGCTGTTAGACCTTCTGTGTACAGAGGAAGAAAATTTTATATTTAATGAAAAAATAGGATTTTTGTACTCACTGTAAAATCCTTTTCTCTGTAATTCACCGACCGACACAGCTCCTCTATGTAACTAAATGGGTTTGTTAGCCTGCCATTAGGAGAACTTGGCAAAAATTGTAACAATAAACAGAACTTTCAGTCCCGCCCCAGGGGGCGGACCCTATGCTAACAACCTTCCCTGCTGCCCCAGCAGACTCAGTACGTCAACAAGCAGTATAACGTAGAGAAGAGGAAGGGTGGGTGCTGTGTCGGTCGGTGAATTACAGAGAGAAGGATTTTACAGTGAGTACAAAAATCCTATTTTTTCTTATATTCACCGACCGACAGAGCTCCTCTCTGTAACTAAATGGGATGTCCCCAACAGTGCCAAACGAGGGGTGGGGGGAAAAAAAACAGCATTAAAACTTCCTCGATCATGGCAAGTGAGAACTAGTGAAACTAAACCCACGAAAAACTACAGTGTGTGGAAAAACACCACTATATAACCAGGTATTCTTAACAGGAGAGATCCCTAACCCGCAACCTTTTTTGTGGAAGTAATGCAACAGTGTATTAACAAACAGTACTGCGTTTTTATTGAAAAACCAGGAAAAAAAATAAAAAATCTCAATTGCAACTACATGGCCGTCTTCAAAACTTTGCGGCCAAAACAGGCATCAGCCGATGCACTGACATCTACCTTTTAGAACTTGGTAAACCTATGGACAGACGACCAGGTCGCCGCCTTACATACCTAAGCGACAGATGCTTGATGTCGGAAGGCCCAAGACATTCAGATTGCTCTTGTAGAGTGGGCCGTGACTGGAAAGAGGGGCACCTGCCCCTTCAAGGCATAGGTTTGGACTACAATCTGTCTGATCCACCTGGAAATGGTGGCCGATGAGACCACCATACCCTTCTTTGGGCCAGCCACCGAAACAAACAGCGAGTATGACTTCCAAGTACACCTTCAGAGCCCTCACCACATTCGAGAGAGTGAAGGGCCACCTCCTTGGGGTGCTTCGGCTTAGGACACAAAGATGGTAATACAATGTCCTCATTGATATGAAAAGCCATGACCACCTTCAGTAGAAAGGACGGTTGCAAACACCACCTTATCCCTGTGGATGACCAAGTAAGGCGACTTGCAGGACAAGGCTGCCAATTCCGAAAGCCTCTTGGCCGATGTTATGGCCACTAGGAAAACCACTTTCTGTGAAAGGGTCAACAAGGGAATCTCCCTGATATTCTCAAACAGTGGCTTCTGAAGCACCGACAACACCAGGTTTAAATCCCACAGAGGTAACGGTGGACGCACCGTAAGTGGCTACATGTCTGACCCCCTGAATAAAGTTACTCACTAATGAGTGAGACGCCAGGGGAAGAAGAAGAAGAAGAAGAAGAAGAAGAAGAAGAAGAAGAAGAAGAAGAAGAAGAAGAAGAAGAAGAAGAAGAAGAAGAAGAAGAAGAAGAAGAAGAAGAAGAAGAAGAAGAAGAAGAAGAAGAAGAAGAAGAAGAAGAAGAAGAAGAAGAAGAAGAAGAAGAAGAAGAAGAAGAAGAAGAAGAAGAAGAAGAAGAAGAAGAAGAAGAAGAAGAAGAAGAAGAAGAAGAAGAAGAAGAAGAAGAAGAAGAAGAAGAAGAAGAAGAAGAAGAGGAAGAAGAAGAAGAACCAGAGCTGAAATTTGCCCCTTAACGGTGCACAACGCCAACTTCTGGTCTACACCTTGCTGAAGAAACAGCAGGATCCTAGATATAGTTAAGGAGCACGGATGCCACCCTTTCTCCTCACACATGGAGATATAGGCCTTCCAGGTACGATGACATCTTCCATGAAGATGATATCCGTGACCTCAACATAGTCCACATCTGGTGTGCCCCATTTCAGGCACAACCACCTGAATATCTACGGATGCAATGCCCAGTCTCCTGGGTTCAGCATCTGTTGACCCAGATAGTCCGCCTACCAATTTTCCATCCCCGGGATGTAAATGTAAGACAGGGCCGGGGCGTGTCGCTCTGCCCATCGAAGTATGCGAGCGACGGCTGAGCTTCTTGTTCCCTCTTGGTGATTTCCTAGCACCAGACTCACCACCCTGGGACGTTCTGCGATGGTTACTAGCTGTGCCTGTAGTCCCCAGGAGTTTACCCAGATGCAGAGTGAAGAAACTGTCGGCAGCAGCTGTAGAAAATAGCAGCGAAACGATCTGCAGAGCTTGCACCAGCATTCAGGTAAAGGCCACCCAGCATCCTGCATACACATTGGACAGAGGAAAACGCATGTGAGAGCACTTGTAAAACTGCCACAAGAGAACTACGGTGAAAAGAGCGCAATTCTCTTGTGGCAGCTTCAAAAAAATAAAATAAAAAAATAAGTCTGCCAATGCAATTAATAGGAAAATCCCATAGAAAATGGCTGCTGAGGCTCACAAGGGGAACCTGCTTTGCCCACAGTCAAAATGGCCGCTGGACAGTGCCATGCGGCGACAGGAAAATTCCTAAAACAGCACTGCCTTCAACCAGCAAGAAAACCTCCACAGGCACCTTTTGGGACCCCCCAAACCCGGGACCATCGCCAGCCGCACAGACCCCCCCTCCCCCATAGGCGAGAGACCCAGCAAAACACACACACACACACACACACACACACACACACACACACACACACACACACACAGCCCGCAGCCGAGGGGAGATAGGGACATGGGAGAGAAGAGAAGGAGGCGAGGTGGCCCCTGAATCGACCTCCCAGGGAATGTCCAGCTGTTCATCCTCACCGAAGCAGGGAGAGCCAGACTTACCAGTCCTGAAGAGCTGGGAGACACTCCATTACAGACCCACTCCTGCGCAGTTACAGGGTGGCTGCTGGCCTCGTTAAACTGTGATCCAGACATCAGTAGCCTGGTCACATGTATACCCCGGAGCATTGAAGCTCACTGACCACCTCTGGAGCTGAGGTATGTCGTGACCTGCCGAGCCTTAGCTGCAACCTGCACACGCTCGATGGCCGGACAAGGGGGACTACAAGGATAACACAACCAGCCTGTCACCCAGCCGGCAGTTGATAGAAGACCCCAGGATCTTTTATCTTGCGCAAAATCAATCCTGCATCAACAAAAAAAATGGACCAAAGGGCCAGCAGGATTCCTAGGTCATTCTCCTTCACTAGGCAAAATAAAACAGAGTCTGATGGGGCAGCAGGGAGGGTTGTTAGCACCAGGTCCGCCCCCCGGGGCAGGACTGAAAGTTCTGTGTATTGTGCTACAATTTTGCCTAGTTCTCCTAATGGCAGGCTAACAAACCCATTTAGTTACAGAGAGGAGCTGTGTCGGTCGGTGAATAAGAGAAATAGGATTTTTATAACAGCTTACCTATAAAATCCTTTTCTTGGAGTACATCATGGGACACAGAGCAAGTAATAACTTAATGGGTAGATACGCACCTTCAGGTGATGGACACTGGTATACCCAATACAGGAAGTTCATTCCCACCCGGTAGAGTGCGCTTTGACTTGAAAAGGGGGGATTTTACCCCTTAAATCTTAAGTCTGAATTATAACTTGCCGAATCCACTTAGCGACAGTGGATTTGGATGATGCCTGTCCTTTCTTAGGACCCTTCAAATCTGAGCAGTTGTCTTTAAATAGACTTTCACTGCTCTCACCACATCAAAACAATGTACCGTATATACTCGAGTATAAGCCGAGATTTTCAGCCTCTTTTTTGAGGCTGAAAGTGCCCCCCTCGGCTTATACTCGAGTCACCGCTGTCTGACTGCCCGAACAGCGTGTCGAGCAGACAGACAGCGGCCATTCTACCTTTCAAAAGCCGCGCCTCCGGCTCCGCCTCCGCCTGTGATAGGCGGAACACTCAATTTCCCAGCAGTCAGTGTTCCGCCTATCACGGACATCGGCTCATCCTCGTACTACGGACGAGGATGAGACGATGTCTGTGATAGGCGGAACACAGACTGCTGGGAAATTGAGTGTTCCGCCTATCACAGGCGGAGGCGGGAGGCGCGGCTTTTGAACAGGGGAATGGCCGCCAGGGCGCCGACGAAGAGCGGCGATCCTGGCATGGGACGACACGGAGGCTCGGGACGGGACGACACGGAGGCTCGGGACGGGACCGGACGGAGGCTTGGGACACAGGTAGGCTGGACACACACACACACACACACACACACACACACACACACACACACACACACACACAGGGAGGGATGGATGGATGGACACACACACACACACACACACACACACACACACACACACACAGGGATGGATGGATGGATGGATGGACACACACACACACAGGGATGGATGGATGGATGGACGCACACACACACACACAGGGATGGATGGATGGACACACACACACACACACACACAGGGATGGATGGATGGACACACACACAGGGATGGACGGACACACACAGGGATGGACAGGCATATCTCACCCTCGGCTTATACACGAGTCAATAGGTTTCCCAGTTTTTTGGGGGTAAATTGGGGGCCTCGGCTTATACTCGGGTCGGCCTATACTCGAGTATATACAGTAGTTACTTTTCTTCCCTGGAACATGGTTTTGGAAAAAAAAAAAATGGCAGGACAATATCTTGGTTCAGGTGAAAACCTGAGACCACTTTTGGAAAAAAATCTGGGACAAGAGTGTATCACCACTCTGTCCTCATGAATAATCAAATATGGCTCTTTACAAGAAAGAGCAGCCCATTCCAATACCCTCCTTGCTGAGGATATAGCAACCAAGAACACCAGCTTCCTTGTCAGAGGGACTAAGGCCGCGTACACACGGGCGGACTGTTCGTCCAACTTTGTCCGCTGAACAGTGTTTGGGCGGACAGTCCGCTCGTGTGTGGGCTTTCAGCGGACAGTTTCAGCGGACAGTTGGACGGACAAGGTTTTTCGGAAATTCCGTAAAACTGTCCGCTGAAACCTTGTTTCAGCGAACAGTCCGCTCGTGTGTAGGCTTGTTCGTCAAACAAAGTTGCGCGCATGCTCAGAAAGGATTTTCACGCCGAAAGCTATAATACAGTGTATAGGACGTCGTATTTTTCGTCCCGTCGTACGTGCCGTTCACGTCATCGCGCACGGTTTCAGCAAACTGTTCGTCCGTCGTGTGTGGCCATGTCCGTCCATGCTAAGTTTGAGCGGACTGTTTGCCGAAACTGTTGGACGGACAAAGTTGGGCGAACAGTCCGCGCATGTGTACGCGGCCTAATGGAATATGCTGTATCGGTTCAAATGGCTGTTTTTGCAACACTTACAAAACTAAGTTCAAGTCCCAAGGGTTCAAAAGGTGATTTAAGTGGCTGATTAATCCCAATAACCCCTTGCATAAAACCCCGGACTAAAGAATGTGACACAAGTGGTCTTTGAAATAAGACTGATAAAGCTAAGATTTGGCCCTTAATAGTACTCAAGGCCAACTTCATCTCTACCCCTAGTTGTAGAAAGGCAAGAATTCTACCTTATGATACATCTCTGAAGGTGCCAAACCTTGAATTCACACCAGGAAACATAAGCCCTCCAGACTCTATAATACAATACATAGTTCTGGAAGCTAGCTTCCTTGCATTAATCAAAGTAGAGATAACTGGCCCGGAAAGCCCACGATTCTTCAGAACGTGGGTTTCAATAGCCAAGCCGTTAAATTTAGCGTTCGTAAGGTAGGATAGAATATCAGTCCCCGTGAGCCACAGATTGGTCTATTAGCATTAAATTGTCTAGGTACGCCAAGACTGTTATGCCCTGTGCCCTTAATCTGGCTAGAGGTGGGGCCAGTACTTTTGTGAACACCCGGGGTGCTGTAGCTAGCCCAAAAGGGAAGGCTACAAACAGAAAATGCTGCTGTTCTACTTCAAACCGCAGAAACCTTTGTTGAGCGAGAAATATAGGGACATGCAGATATGCATCCTTGATGTCGATAGACGCCAGAAGTTCTCCACCTTGTAGGATAGAAACCACTGACCTGATCGACTCCATGCAAAAAGGAGCGGATCTTCAGGAACTGATTTTGATTTTTTTTAGATCTAGAATAGGTCTGACATCTCCATTTGATTTTGGTACCATAAAGAGGTTTGAATAAAAAACAAACCTTCCACATCTGTGGGGGTCTGTATGATCAACCCTTGAGCCAGTAATCGGTCAAATGCTGGTAACAGATTGCCTTTTCTCTGGATCTTTGGAACGTTTGATCTCAGAAAACAAGACGGTGAAAACTAAGAAATTCTAGTTTGCATCCCAGAGGCACTGTGGAGATGATCCATCTGTGCTGAATTTATTTTTGCCAGACTTCTGAGTATTGCAGAAGCCTTCCCCCCACTCTGGCGAGGGGGCACCTATTCATAATGAGGCTTTAGTATTCTGCTTTGTAGATTTCCGGCCCCAGATTTTCTGTGCCTGGGCCTGACCCTGAGGTTTTCCTCTAGAGTAACTGTGGAGGCCGTCGCCACTGCCTAGAGGTGGGTCGTTTTTTTTTTTTTTCTTACCCTCCTGCAACCACCTCCTCCAGAGAAGTTTTGTAATGGGGGGGGGGGGTCTGCTGGATTCACCATCCAGGTCTTCTCCCACTTCTTAACAAGTGTTCTAGAAACTTGTGCATCTCATTAGGGTCTGGTCACCTGAAAGCCTTTAACCCTTTGTGATGTCATACAGGGGCCCCCTGATATTGGAAACCAGAGATCTCGTTCAGTTTCCTAGATCAGGTGCATACAGGTGGTGATGTGGCCATCAGGCACCATCCGGCCATCAATCCTCTAAGAAAACACTAGCGAAACATGCAGGGTGCTAGCTTGGTTATGATTCAAACTCATGACCTCAGGATTTAAGGCACAGTTTAGGTGCCACACCTTCAATGCAAGCTCTTCTTCCTCACCGTTTGCGAGTCGGCCAGGAGAACCTGAAGACCCCTGCCTGAAAATTTTAGAAGAGCTGGTTTGCTGGTCCTACACAAGCAAAAAAGTTTTCACTGCAGTGTCTATAGTATAGACTCTGCGCTGACCCTTCTGGTCATGGAATCTCCCTAGGCAATGCGTCAGGCACATCAAATGCCAGCCTGAGTTTGGGGCATGTAGGATAACCCAACACAAACACAGGGAACAACTAGATGCAAGCACCACATTGTTAGGGAGATCTAAACTAACCACCCCAGTGTTGCCAAGCAGAAGTGTGAGCCACGCAGGCCTTCACCCCTTGCTGGACACGCCCGAGTCACCAGGAGACCGCTCAGGGAACTCACTCTCAGCCCCATCAAATCAGTGTCTCAGAGCTGAAATGTTAACTGCTGAGTTACTTCATAAAGTGACTTGTCAAAGGTCAATAGGAGCTGACATGAGAACAAGATCCTAGGTCTACAGGCAGACTCCCATGGCTGCACCGATTGTGGGCCATGATTTGCCTTTCAAAGGCCTGCCTCATGTTTTCCCACACAGCACGATTTCAGCCATACCCACTCCATACAACTCGTGCAGGAGGGAGGAAAAAAAAAAAAAAAAAAAAAAAAATACCCCTTCACCCAGTCCCTACTGGTTACAAGGGGGGGAAAAAAAAAACCAAAGGATATGCATGGAAAGTACAAACACTTCAGGCTTACCTGTGAGGCACTGGGGTCTACTTCCACTGCATGTGCAGGTGTCACAGAAGAGTTCATCAGACGCCTTTGGCGGTCTGCAGCCACTACTGGGTCTTCCCCTTTGAAAACCAGACCAGCAGTGATGCCAAGACGAAGTTCTCACCTCTAGGCCACAGAACCACCACATGTCCAGCAGAAGGTGCAGGTGCTGTGCAGTACCTAGGATACGAATGGCTTTTCAACTCAGGTCCCAGAAAACAATCAGAGCCTTAGCCTCTGACTACCATCCATCCTTCCTGCTTGCACCGTATGGAGAGAGACTGTAACCGGCATCCCCGGCGCCCGCTGATGACATCATACTTCCCGAAGTGACCCCGCTGGATGCTTCCTGTGGACCAGCTTGGAGCGCAATAGTTCCGCCCCCTCACACGCTGTAGCTTCCTTCTTTCCCCTAGACATACCAGCCATGCTGTGGAAAGGGAAAATACGCGGCCATGTCGCCTATGCGATCACACTAATGGGGCCGACTTGTAAGCAACAAAAAATGGCAACCTCTGGTCCCCCATTCTCCCCAGAGGGGGTGACCGTAGGAAAAGGGTACGGTACCCTACTTTCGCTGGTGAGGTAAAGACTGGGGCTGTGGGATTTACCACCTGCCTCCTCGCAGTGTCTGCTTGCTGGAGGAAACACCGAAACTGAGGAGCTGGCGGGGAGGCATGCCTTTTAAATCTAGGCTGGGTGGTGTTTCCTAAGAAGGGAGGAGCCGAGGTCTCTCATAGGTTGCTGTCCTGAAAGATATATAAAATTATAAGTTTTCCCATATCATATCTTAATTTTAAAGTGCAGTCCTAAGTGCTTTGCAAGTCCTGAATGTATATTATCTTCAACCATAAGAAGATTTCACTGTGCAAATTCTGTCCCAAAGTGCAAATAAATATATATGAAATGTTGCTTCCACTGTGCATATGGACTACCTTCACCATTTGCACTGTACACCCAAATGTGCTCTGTCTTCTTACCAGAAGTCGTTGACCTTAATGGTTAGAAAAAAAATCAAATAAGCATTGTGCAAGAAAATCACTTGCTGCCATAACCAGATTGGGCTGTGTAGGGAACGACCACCTCCTCTCCGCCAATGTGGGCAACCGGAGTGTTATATAAAGAGGATGCAAAAGTCACAATAGTGCAATCCCATTTATTGAAATAAAATAAATAAAAAATACATGGCAAACGGCTGCTTACAGTCTGCGGTGCCTATGCCTGGCACTGGGGCTGTTTGCACTCGTAATAGGATGGAGAATCCGCTCTGCGTGTGATGGATCCCTGGCGTGCGTTCCATCGCTGACCACTGACAACCAGAGGGACTGGATGTGAGGTTGGATTGAGTAACCAGGCACACCTTGACCTTTTTCTAACCATTAAGGTCAACAACTTCTTTTAATGAGATATCCATTCCAGAGTACATTTGGGTGTACAGCGCAAACGGTGAAGGTAGTCCATATACACAGTGGAAGCAACAGGTTTTTGCAAATTCAATTACCATTTGCTGATCTGAAAAATTATCCGATCTGGGACTCTAATCCGAGGAACGATCCAATCCATGAGTTTTTTGATCCGCTGCACCCCTACATAAAATCTGCGCCATTGGCTGTCCACTCCCACACCTGGTGATGATGGCCAAGTGGCTGAACAGCCACATCGGTTATCACTAGAAAGCCGACCATCAGTTCTAAATAAATAAAAAAAAAAAAGTACCCCGGTACAACCAATTGCTCAAAAGGTACATTGATTTGCGGGAAGTATTTAAAATCCAAACACCACATTTCTACCATTGATTGACAACCTTTGCCCAAAAGTACCTACCGCAAAAAAATTAAATATATATATATATATATATATTTATTTATATATATACATATATACACACACATATACATACATATACACATACACACACACACACACACACTAACCTATGTCTCGACGCTGCAATGTTTTCCTCTTGCTACGTTGAGCATACACATATGCATCTTTAGCAATTGTTTCTATTAGGAATTCCTGTAATAAAAATAAATAAATAACCATTCATGTGGTATTGGTAACACATTTTACCTAATTTTCTACAAGAAGTCTGCTCAATTAAAAATTTTCTTTAACCACTTCAGCCCCGGAAGAATTTACCCCCTTCCAGAGAAGAGCACTTTTTGCGATTTGGCACTGTGTCGATTTAAGTGACAATTGCGCGACATGGCTCTCCCACAAAATGTACCTTTTTTTTTTTAACCACAAATAGAGCTTTTGTTTGGTGGTATTTGATCACCCCTGCAGAGAAGACGAAGAAGAAGACGAAGACATAATAAAAAAAAAAAAAAAATTACATTTTGATATATGTATTCTACTACATTTTTTTTTTAAACCAAAAATAGGATTTTTGTACTCGCCATAAAATCTCTGTGGTTCACTGACCGACACAGCTCCTTTATTCTTAACCATTGGGTTGTTACGCCACCTTCAGGAGAGGACTAGGCAGAACATGTTAACATGTACAAAAAAAAATAAAAAAAATAAAATAAAAAACACACACAGCTTTCTAGTTCTACCCAAAGGGGCGGTCCCTTCAGTAACAACCCTCCAGCCTGCTTCCTACAGCCTCAGTACAACAAGCAGTATAATGTAAAACAATAAGAGGGGAGGGAGCTGTGTCAGTGAACTACAGAGAAAAGGATTTTATGGCGAGTACAAAAATCCTATTTTCCCTTACGTTCACTGACTAACACAGCTCCTTTATTCTTGACCATTGGAGATGTCCCCAAGCAGTATCATAACGAGGGGTGGGAAACAGCATAGAAGAACTTCAACCAGAAACAGAAGTGCTCCTTAAGGGGGGTCACCACTTTATCTGACCGCATCAGAACTTGCAGTAACAATGCAACAGTGCATTATACTCAAAAGTAACTTTTCTTTAAAAAATAAATAGTGCAGAATTGCAAGGTTACACGGCCGCTTGCAAACTTGCGGCCAAGCAGGCATCAGACGATGTGCTTAGATGCACTCTGTAGAATTTTGTAAAAGCGTGAACGGACAACTAAATCACCACCTTAGACAACAGAATGACTGACACTCGATGCCAGAAGCCCGAGAGGCCCCATTGTCCTGGTGGACATAAGAGATGGTAACACAATTTCTTCATTGATGTGGAACGCCGAAACCACCTTCGGCAGAAAGGAAGGTTGAGAACGCAAAACACCACCTTATCCTTATGGTGAACCATATAGGGCAGTGATGGCGAACCTTGGCACCACAGATGTTTTGGAACTTCATTTCCCATGATGCTCATCTACACTGCAGAGTACATGAGCATCATGGGAAATGTAGTTCCAAAACATCTGGGGTGCCAAGGTTCGCCATCACTGATATAGGGCAACTTGCAAGACAAGGCTGCCAGTTCCCGAAACCCTCCAGGCCGATAGAAAAGGGATATTTCTAATGGCCATTACAAGAAAGTCAACAAGGGAATTCCTCTGATGTTTCTGCCCAAGGATCTCTTGTCCTGGATACGAATCTCGGGACCTTCTGATTGAGACAGGAAGCCAGAAAATCCACGGCTGGTGTGCCTCATCGCAGGCACAGTAGCCTGACCACCTCTCACCTCTGGATGCAGCGCCCATTCTCCTGGGTCCAGCATCTGGCGGCTTAGGTAGTCCGCCTGCCAGTTCTCCACTCCCAGGATGTAAATGGCCGATACATGTCGCTCTGCCCACTGAAGGATGTGAGTGACTTCCCGTGCTGCAGCTGTGCTACTTGTTACTCCTTGATTGACATATGCCACTGCCGTGGCGTTGTCTGGCTGGGGCCTGAGCGGACGCCCTCAAAGTCTCATTGACCATGTGGAGAGGCAAAGCCTGATCGCTTGGAGTACATTGATCGGCAACTTAAATTCTTCCCTCAACCAGTGGCCCTGGGTCAACTGTACTCCCAGTACTCCACCCCAGCCAGCCATCTGTTGTGATCACTGGCTAATGTAGGAGGTAGGAACAATTTCCCAGACCGAAGTGCCAGGGATCTAAGCCACCAGAGCAGGGAGTCCCCGACTGGCTCACCCGAATCTGCCAATCTAGGGATAACTGAGATTTGTCCCATTTCATCAAGATCTCCTTCTGCAAGACTCTGGTGTGAAACTGGGCATACGGCACTGATTGAGGCCACCATGAGTCCCAGGACTCGCATGCATAAGTGTAGCGACAACCACCTGTGGTTAATCAACAGTTTTACCATGGCTCAGAGTCTGCAGCTTGTCCGAAGGGAGAAACTCTCACTTCCATGGAGTCCAGCAGTAAGTCTAGGTACGCCAAACTGAGCTGGCACGAGCACCGACTTTTTTTTATGTTCAACAGCCACCCAAAATCCTGCAGGGTTTGCATGGTGATCACCACATCCTCCTTTAAATCTGAGGCAGAAGATGCTCTCAAGAGGAGAGATTGTCTAGGTAACCTACAATCACGTCCTGCGTTTCCACAACACCAAAACTGGAGCCAATACCTTGGTAAAGCCTCGGGGTGCTGATGCCAAACCAAAAGAGACACAAACTGGTAGTGGGCGTCCCCAATTGCGAATCACAGAAACCTCTGATGCCGGAGGCATATGGGTATGTGCAAAGACGCCAAGGAGTCCCCTTGATGGAGTGCGACTATTGAGCGAACTGATTCCATTCTGAACCTCTGTACTTTTACAAAGTGAGGGCTTTTAGGTCTAAGATTGTAGTCCCCAAAAAGGAAGGAGTACGTCCAAACAGATTGGAGTAGAACCCCTGGAACAGGTACTATCACCCCACGACTTAGCAGGTCCTTTACCGCCCCCATGAGGGCCTCCCAGCGAGCCAGGAGTAAGGGTATGCTGGAAGGGAAGAATCTGTTTGGTGGCCAGGAGAGGAACTATCTTGTAGCCAGAGTAAATCAGTCCACAGACCCATTGGTCGGACAGCAGAGAGGCCCACTGGGCTGCAAACTCCCGAAGGCGACCCCCCACCCGTGAGACGAGCAGGGGTAAACCTTCATGCGGTAGCACTTTTGCTTGCAGGCTTGGGGTTCCAGGGACACTTTAGTCCTTCAGAGGTCCTCCTGTTGGGCTGGGGACGTTTAGCCGAAGCTCCGGGCGGACCAAAAAGCAGTTTGCGAGCGGAAAATGAGGGCTCTTGCCTACGGCGTGGCTCCTTAGTCTTCCTGGTCTGTGGGAGCAAGGTACTCTTCCCACCTGTGGCATACTTAATAAGGTCTGAATACTTTGAAGTACACAGGAGGGATTTGGGGGTCGCGGCCGCATATGTAAACAGTGGTCCAATCACACATGTGAGGTATCGCCGTGATCGTCAGAGAGCAATAACTCTAGCATTAGACCTCCTCTTTAGCTCTAGCCTGGTAACCATAAACACCCCCCCCCCCCCCTCCCGGAGTTACTAACCGGTAACATCCTTTTCCAGGAGTCTCAGGACAGCCACCATAGAAAGACCCGGCTCTTCCCCTTCTAGGAAACACCGCCTTCCATTACAGATTTAAGCCTCAACCTTCCTTCAGCCCCTCAGTTCTACCTCCGGCCTGCTGGGGAGACACAAGAACACATCAAAACAAACATCAAGTCTTACCTGACCATCTCATGCGATGAGTTCACCATAAAAAGCTCCCATCTGGGTGGGTATCGGTGCTGTCCTGAAAGACTCCTGGAAAAGGATGTTACCGATAAGTAACTCAGTTTTTTCCAGGGCCATGGTTCAGGACAGCCACCATAGAGAGGATAAGCGAGTACCTTACCTCAGGGTGGGACAACTGCCTGCAGCACCTTACGACCAAAAGCTTGGTCCTTAGCAGACAGCAGATCCAATCTGTAGTACGTCACAAATGTAGAGAAGCTGGACCACATTGCAGCCATACAAATCTGCTCAGGTGAAGCACCAGCCCACTCAGCCTGCGAAGTCGCCACCGACCTAGTTGAGCTTCGAGTTCACTCACTCTCCTAGCTGTAGTGATCACCACTAAAAACAGTCTTGAGGGTGATCCATTTCAGCGTGCAGGCTCCCAACTGCTCAAAAGGCTCCCCTGTGAGCGCCTGCAAAACAAGACTGCAAAGAAAGATCCAACACGGAATGGAGAGACTGACAGGCCTGTGCCTACTCAAGGCCTTGAAAAACCTACCTATGCATGGATAAAACGTCAGTTGTTTTTCTAGAAAACGGCTTAAAGCGGACACCTGACCTTTCAGGGTACTAAGGGCTAATCCTTTATCTGCTCCTGCCTGCAGAAACTAACACTGCCATGGAGCTGCGTACATCAAAAGGAGTTTTCCAAGCACCAACTATTAAAATGCTTCCACACCTTTCAGTAAATAGCCTTCTTACTATTTAAAAAAAGTGGTCACCAAGCAATCAGAAATCCCTTTTTCCTTTAGCAACTCTTCCTCAGAAGCCAACCTGCGAGGTTCCACCGTTCTACCCGAGGACAGATGACTAGTCCCTGGAACAGGAGATCCCCCTGGACTGGGAGAATCCAAGGAGGTTATACAGCCAAGCCCTTCAGAACGGAGAACCATGGTCTCCTGGGCCAGTGTGAAGCAATCAGAATGAGAACTGTGTTCTCCACCTGGAATTTTCTCAACACAGGAGGGGGGGGGGGGGGGGCGGTTGGGCCGGGGAAATAGCACCTGGAGAACTCCCAATTTTGAGCCAAAAGTATCTACTCCTAACGCCCCGTCCCATCTGCTTAGGGAAAAGAAAAGAAAAAAAGTCGCGCTTGTGCGTTTTCCCTTGAGGCAAACAGATCGACGGGATCCCCCCACTTTCTGGTGATCATCTTGAAGACCTCCTGCTGCAATACCCAGTTGCTCTCCCTCAGAGCCTTTCTGCTGAGTAAGTCCCCTACTTGATTCTGTTCTCCCTTCAAATGAATTGCTGACAGAACATTGGCTTAGGCCTATTTGAGGATCGATTCTGACAGAACCCAAAGAGTTACACTTCTGGTGCCCCTGTTTGTTGACATAGTCTACCACGAGGAATTGTCTGATTGAACCCTCATGTGTTGTCCCTGAAGTTCTTCCTGGAAGGCTCTGAGAGCCAGATCCACCACTATCAAATCCCTCCAGTTTGAGGACCGCACTACCTCCATCTCCCCCCAGGAACCTTGCACCATCCGGGCGCCCAGATGAGCTCCCCAACCTGAACTGCTTGCACCTGTTACGGTCCTGGATACCGGGAGGACCCAATCCAGGCCCTGTGAAAGATTTAACTCCTTTCTCCATCATCATCGGGGACAGCTTGACCTGAGGAGGAACTGAAACCAGCAAATCCAAAGACCCCTGGCTGTGGTCCCAGATCCTCAAAATGAACAGTTGCAGAGGACAAAAATGTAGTCCCGCCCACTGCACTGCTGGGCGTGTGGATGTCAGTAAGCCTAGGGCCGAAATAATCCCCCTCACCAAAACCTGAGAACTGCCCTGGAGGAACAATATTGCATTGTTTATCTTCTGAATCTTTTCCAAGGGAAGAAAGACCCTTTGGACCTGGATTAAAATTGGATTTCTCCAGGTTTAAGAGCCAACCCAAGAGGAGGACAGACCAAAAAGGAAGGGCCCTGAATTGGAGATGAAGAACCCCTTCCTCTGTTCTTACTACCAGCCTGAGAAATTTTTGATGGCTTTCTGCGATGGGGGATGTGCAGATATGAATCTTTCAAATCTATTGAAGCCATGAAACAGTTTGTTGGAAGAAGTGCTTTCACCGAATACACAGAATCTGGAATCTTCTGTATGTGACCGAGAGATTCAAAGGCTTTAAAATTCAGGATGAGCCTCAATTTTCCCGAAGGCTTGTGGACCACAAAGATATGGGAATAAAAGCCTCTCGCCCACTGGGACCCTTGCCACCACCTCCTGCTCTTCTAGCTCTTGTAGTGAGGACAGAAGAACCCAAGACTTTTCCACACACTTTGGCATCTCGGGGACAAGAATCCCGAGTGGGTGGGGATCCGAGAAGTCCAACCTCTTCTTATAATCCCCAGCACAAACTGATTGCAGGTGATCCTTTCCCACTGTGGGAGGAAAGCCCCCAATCTTCCTCCCAACGTGATCCGGTCATTGGCTCTTTAGGAGGGTGAAAAATTGCCCCCCCCCCCTCTGGCCCTTAGCCTTCAGTCCCCAGGACTTTTTCTGTTTCTCAGCCTTTGGGGTCTCCACCTTCTTTTGAAGGAGAGCCTCTTTTAGCCTGAATCCCACATATTTTCTTTTAATGGGGAAGGCTTATTGGCTGTCCGATCCAGCACAGCCTCCAAACCCTGGTCCAAATAATAGGTCATCCATGAGAGGTATCCCCCAAAAGTTTAATTTTGGATGCACTATCCCCCTGCCATGTTATCAGCCATAAGGCCCTCCTGGCTGAATTGGTCAGGGCCGTGGACCTTGCAGACATGTGTACAGATTCTGCCAAAGCATCTGCACTATAAGCCGCTCCCTTGAGTAACATGGGGAAAGAAGACAGGATAGTTACCTTTGCAGTTCCTGCTTCTATATGGGCTTTGATCCGAGTAAGCCAGTATTCCATATTCTGGGCTACCACAGTGGCCGCCATGGATGGTTTCAGGTTCCCCTAACCCGATTCCCAAGCCTTCTTCAAAAGCGACTCCACCCTTCGATCCATGGGATCTGACAGGACCCACATGTCCTCAAAGGCCAGATCTGTATGCCTGGACACTTGTGAAAATGCCGCATCCAAACTAGGTGACTTGTTCCATACCAGAGACTCCTCCTCCGCAAACAGAAACCTTGGTTTCAAGGCTCTTGAGAAAAAAGGTTTCCTCTCTGGATCCTGCAATTCTTTGATGGCATCAACCGAAACGTTGTGAACCGGGAACACCCTCTTCTTCTCTTCCCCCCAAGCCACTGTAGATTTGATCATGCAGGGACAAGGTCTTCCTTTCCCCTTGAATACCTAAAGTGGTGTGAATGGCTCCCAAGAGATCCTCCACTTCAAGAGAAAGTTTATACCGAGAGGACCTTTTGGATTCCCCTTCCACAGTATCCTCATCGGACGCCCCCTGGGAATCAGAGATGGCACTATCCGCGTCGTCTTCATCCCTGGAGCCCTCTGGCTTATCCCCCACCTGGACAATAACCTCAGGGATAGGTGGACTAATCTGCTGTGCTGGTGGAAGGTTACTCTGGGACTGAGGTAACTGAAAACTGAAGAATAACTCCTTAAATGACCTAAAAGGTGCTAGAAAGCTCCCTTACTGACGCCGCAAGGTCCATACTCTGCTGTCTGCTCCCCTCTATACACTCCCTACAAAGTGCTTTAGTCCAAGACTCCCCCATAGAAGCCCTACACAAAAAGGACACTTAGACCCATGGAGCTATTTGCTGGTGGCTTTCTGAAATATAAAAGACAAAAGGAGTAGTAAGCACCATCTGTCACTAGCACTAACCAGAGGACCACCCACCACCTGGGTCCTAGATGCACCTCCTCTTACAACCGGCCCATAGCCGATTAACGGCTACAGGGCAGTTATTTAACTCTGAGAGGCCGTTAATGGCCTCCCAGGATTCTGCTCTTGCGCGCGGCCCTTTACCACATGATCGCTCCGTCAAATGACGGAGTGATCACTTGTGAATAAACCGGTTCCTCCCTCCCCTCTCTGTAACGATCGGTACAGTGGAGGGGGAAGAGATCGGTGTCAGCAGCACTGTGGGCTGCACCTGCAGCGCCCACATTGCTGCTCACCGAATGTAACCAATACTCTGCAATACTCCGCCATAAATTGCCATACTCGGAGATACCCTGCAATACCTAGCCATAGACCCCCCCCCCCCCCCCCCCATCCTCCGGTGCTTCTACCGACGACTCGCCAATATGATCAAAGCCAGAATTTTTTTATTTCAGGCTTCCCAGCCTAGAAGTGAGATGTGGGGTCTTATTGACCCCATATCTCACTGTAAAGAGGACCCGTCATCCCATATTCCCATTACAAGGGAATTATTACATTCCTTGTAATAGGAATAAAAGTGATCAAAAAAAAATTATTTTTGGGGAAAAAAAGTCAAACTAAAATAAATAAAATAATTTAAAGCGCCCCTGTCCCCATGTGCTCGCATGCAGAAGCGAACGCATACCCAAGTCCCGCCCACATATGAAAACAGTGTTCAAACCACACATGTGAGGTATTGTCGTGAACATTAGAGCGAGAGCAATAATTCTAGCCCTAGACCTCCTCTAACTCAAAACATGTAACCAGTAAAAGAATGTAAAGCGTCGCCTATGGGGATTTTTAAGTAGCGACGTTTGGCACCATTCCACGAGCATGTGCAATTTTGAAGAGTGACATGTTAGGTATCTATTTACTCAGCATAACTTCATCTTTCACATTATGCAAAAATTGGGCTAACTTTACTGTTTTTTTTTTTTTTTTATAAGCACAAAGCGGTCCCCCCCCCCCCCAAAAAAAACACGTTCGGAAAATTGCTGCGCAAATACCGTGCGAGATAAAAATTTGCAACGACCACCATTGTATTCTCTAGGGTCTTTGCTAACAAAAAAAAAAAAAATATCATCAAATAAATGATGATTTTTTACATGTAGGAGAGAAATGTCAGAATTGGCCTGGGTGCTCCAGAACGCCTGATGGTGCTCCCTGCATGTTGGGCCTCTGTATGTGGCCACGCTGTGTAAAAAATCTCACACGTGGTATCGCCGTAATAGCAGAATGTGTTTTGGGGTGTAATTTGTGGTATGCATATGCTGTGTGTGAGAAAAACTGATAATGACAATTTTGTGGAAAAAAATAAAATAAATAATCTTGATTTTGCAAAGAATTGTGGGAAAAAGTTACAACTTCAAAAAAAAAAATAAAAATAAACTCACCATGCCTCTTACTAAATACCTTGGAATGTCTTCTTTCCAAAAAGGGGTCATTTGAGGGGTATTTGTACTTTTACGGGATGTTAGTGTCTCAAGAATTGAAATAAGCCGCCAGTACTTCAGGTATGATTTTCAGATATTGGCCCCATAGCTTGTGGGCTCTCTAACTTTCACAAAACCAAATATACACCAATTTGTACTTATTTTTACCAAAGATATGTAGTAGTATAAATTTTGGCCAAAATTTATGAAGAAAAAGTTACTAATCTGATACATTTTATAACAGAAACGAAGAAAATTTTTTTATTTTTTTTTTAACAGAATTTTCAGTCTTTTTTCTTTTATAGCACAAAAAATAAAAAATCCCAGCGGTGATTAAATACCACCAAAAGAAAGCTCAATTTGTGTGAAAAAAAAGGCCAAAAATTTCATATGGGTACAGTGTTGCATGATTGAGTAATTGTCATTCAAAATGTGAGAGCACCAAAAGCTGAAAATTGGTCTGGTTATTAAGGGTGTTTAAGTGCCCAGTGGTCAAGTGGTTAAAAGACTGCTGCACAAATGCGGTGTGGCATAAAATATTGCAACAGTCATTCTCTAGATTCTATGAAAAAAATAATAAAAAAAAATAATGTGTGTATATATAATAATAATAATAATAATATAATTTCTAAGTAATTTTCTAGCAATAAAAATAAGGATTTTAACTTGTAAACACCAAATGCCAGAAATAGGCTTAGTCATGAAAGGGTTAACATTCATAAACAAGGGAGGATCATCAGCGCTGTCCTGAAAGACTTGTAGAAATACAGTTAGCAGGAAGTCTAAAATGTTCTCATCTTTCAGGACAGCACCTGGAGATAAGCAAGTACTTACTCCTAGGGTGGGACCACTGCCTACAGGACCTTCCTGCCAACTGACTGGTCTGCTGCCAAGAGCAGGTCCATCCTATAGTGACAAGTGAAGGTGTAATAACTCATCCACGTGGCCACCTTGCAGATTCGCCCTGGTGAAGCTCCAACTCGTCCTGCCCAGGACATTGCTACAGCTTGAGTTGAATGGGCCACTACCGCTGCCAGGGGTTGTACTTCCGCAGCCCTATAAGCTTTGTGGATAGCCGTCTGAAGCCACCTTCCAATTGTGCTTTTAGAAGCTCCGAAACCCTTATGAGATCCAGAAAATAAAACAAATAGAGATGTGTTTTACACTCTTGAGTTAAGAGAATTTAGAAAGTCAAATTCTCTATGTCCGGACCATGAAAATCTCTCACCTTAGGGTGTGTTGGAAAATGGACAGAACGTTGGCAGAATTATCTCTTGGGATCTGTGAAAGACTGAAGCAACCTTCAGCAAAAAGCCCGGGTCTGTCCTCAGTGCTACCCGATCTGGGAAAACTGTAAAGAAAGGCTCAATGATAGAGAATGCCTGAAGTTCACTGACCCTTCTATCCAAGGTGACTGCTATCAGCAGCGATAGTTTTAACAACCAAAATTCAATATGGCTTCTTCTGGTGGACCAAAAGATCTTCTAGTCAGACCCTGCAAAACAACTGATTTTTTCCCTAAATGGGAATTCTTAAATAGAACCGGCCCAGCCCTAGCTAGCTTCTTGAAAAACGGAATGATCAAAAGGTTCTAGAGAAAACCTTCTAGAAACACTGACAGTGCGGCTACCTGAACCTTTAACCAGTTGACCACTGGGCACTTAAACCCTATTAATAACCAGACCAATTTTCAGCTTTCGGTGCTCTCACATTGTGAATGACAATCACTCAGTCATGCAACACTGTACCTATATGAATTTTTTTTTTCCCCCCACACAAATAGAGCTTTCTTTTGTTAGTATTCAATCACCGCTGGGGTTTTTTTTTTGTGCTATAAAAATTCTTAGTTTCTGTTATAAAATTTAGCAAAAATTTGTAATTTCTCTTCATCAATTTTGGCCAAAATTTACACTACTACATATCTTTGCTAAAAATAAGTACAAATTGGTGCCAATATCTGAAAATTGATCACACCTGAAGTGATGGCAGCCCATCTCATTTCTTGAGACTCTAACAAGCCAGGACAGTACAAATACCCCCCAAATGACCCCTTTTTGGAAAGTAAAGTAAACATTCCAAGGTATTTAGTAAGAGGCAAAGCAAGTTTTTTGAAGTTGTCATTTTTTCACACAATTCTTTGCAAAAACAAAAACAAAAAAAAAAAAAACAATATCCCCCCCCCCCCCTTTTATTTTTTTGTCCACAAAATTGTCATATTAACAGGTTATCACACACACAGCATATGCATACTACAAATTACACCCCAAAACACATTCTGCTATTACTCCCGAGAACGGCGATACCACGTGTGAGACTTACACAGCGTAGCCACATACAGAGGCCCAACATGCAGGGAGCATCATCAGGCGTTCTGGAGCACCCAGGCCAATTCTGACATTTCTCTCCTACATGTAAAAATCATCATTTATTTGCTAGAAAATTACATTGAATCCCAAAAACATGATATATGTTTTTTTTTAGCAAAGATCCGAGAGAATATAATGGCGTTGAAACCGTTTATCTCACACGGTATTTGCGCAGCAATTTTTCAAATGTGTTTTTTTGGAATAAAACCAGGTTTGTGCTTTAACAAAAAAAATAAAAATAAAATAAAACTAACATTAGCGAAATGTTTTTGCATAATTTGAAATAGATACCCAACATATTACCCATCAAAATTGCACACACTTTCGCTACTTAAAAATCCCCATAGGCAATGCATACAATTTTTTTTACTAGTTACATATTTTGAGTTACAGAGGAGGTCTAGGGCCAAAATTATTGCTCTCGCTCTAACGTTCGCAGCGATACCTCATGGGTATGCTTTAAACACCATTTTCATATGTGGGCAGGACTTACATATGCATTCGCTTCTGCATGCGAGCACACGGGGACAGGGGCACTTTAAAAAAAAAAAATCATTGTTCATTTTATTTATTTTAGTTTGACACATTTTTTCCCCCCAAAAATAGATTTTTTTTCATCATTTTTATTCCTAAATAATGGGCAGCCGTTTACTGTGATACCCAGCGGTCACAGATGTTCTCGAGTGCGCGCTCCAGGGGGCACCCGAGAGTGGAATTCTGGGAGGATGTCACTGTACCCCCTCCGGGAGTTAAGCAACCGCCCTGCAGCTGTCATTTGGCTATGGTCCGGTTGTTAATTGGTTACGATTTTGGCTGCCAAACCCTTCTCCATTCCGTCATGGAGAAATTTGAGAACAAAAATGTCCTCCTATGGAGAGCAACTTTCTGAAACACACCAGGAATTAAAGCACTTGCAGGTTTTAAAATAAATGGTCTTTGCGACATTCTTGCTTTTTAGCAGGGTACAAACAAAACCTTCAGACAAACCCTTTCTCCTCAGAATCCTGGCTGCCAGCCTGAGGTGACCAACATCGGGATGCAGAAAGGGAACCTAAACAACCAAATGGGGCTCTACCGTCAACTTTAATAGGACTGAAAACCCAAGCTCTTTTGGGGCAATACAGAGCTATAGAATCAGGGTCGTATATTCTCCCTGTAGTTTCCTGAGCACTAAAAGGGATCATCTGTACATGAGGAAAGGCGTAACACAAGGGAAGGTCCAGCATTGAGCTAATGCGTCCAGACCGGCCACTTGGTCCTGCCTGTTCAAGGAAAAGTATACTGAAACTTTTGTTTGGGATGCAAACAGGTCTACCTGGGGAACTACCCATCTCCTCACTATCCTCTGAAAAATCTCTGTAGTTTGACTCCATTCTGATTATAGAACCCTTCTTCTGCTTAGGAAGTCTGCTATCTGGTTGAGGCTGCCCTTCAGGTGTATCGCCGTTAGGCCCCTTTCACAATGAGGCGGTTTTCAGGCGCTACAGTGCTAAAAATAGAGCCTGGAAAATACCGACCCCTTGCACTGGCAGGACGGTGAAAAAAGTCCTGGTAGCCACTTCTTTGGAGCGACGTATTCACCACTCCTACCCATTGAAAGCAATGGGGCAGTACGGCGACGCTTTTGACCCTTTTTCGGCCGCTAGCGGGTGTTAAAACTGCCCTGCTAGCAGCCGCATACTGCCGCTAAAAATAACGCCACTTTACCGCCGACGCCTGCACCACCCCAGTGTGAAAGGGGCCTTAGGAAAACCAAGTGGTCTTCCACCCACGTCAGAATCTGTAAGGCCAAGGTTAGAAGACACTTGCTTCTTGTGTCCCCTTGCCTTGAGAGGTACGCCACTGCCGTGGCTTTGTCTTGTGCTTTGGAATTGCATGCATTATCACCACAATTGTGCCCTCAATCCCAAAAAAACATGCAACATGCCATGGGATGCAATTATTCTCATCGGCTCTTGAAATGTGAGATTCTGCTACAACTGTGTGGTGCTGCAAATGCAAGTTTAAAAACTGCGCTAAGCTTGTCAACCAAAAAAGGAGCTTATTTTGGGTATCAAAAATATTAGTAAAGTTACCTACAACAAAAGAAAAGGGACTGTTTTGTTTAGCACCCTGAAAGCCCTTATTCATAAGGTTTTCTCCTAGTGATCACTGTCCACATAGAACATGCACAAGTTTTGTGCCCTCGTTCTAAATTACAAACTCACTATCCTAGATCACAGGTTTTAAGATATAGCGTGTTAAATGCGTCCTGAAACCGATAGCTTTCACACCAGATCCAGGCTTACCGTAGCTTTACTAATGAGGAAAACCGACTCCTGACTAGCCAGCGACAGCTCCGGGTCATACTTCATTAACGCTTTCACTCGCGACAACGGCAACTTCACAAGCTTCAGTACCGGGGCAGCAGCACATTCGGCTTTATCACCCGCATGCCTGTCATTGAGATCAACATCAGAAGCGTCTGCATGTCTTACAGTGGTATCCAGTACAACTGCCTCTTCCTCCGCTGCCATCATACGAGCTGAAAAAATTCCTTCCAATAACACGCGCCGATCGAGTATGACGTTGAAAGGGCGCGCCAACCTGTGTTTACAAGACTGGTTTCCCCTCAGATTAGCGCAGAGTGACGTTGGGACACAGGTCATTCAAAAACATTGTACGCCCTAATGTCCAGCACCCTATACCCGCTTGCTCCAGCAGACTTTTCTGCTCCGTTCGCTTCCATATATCCCTAGCAAATGGAAACGAATCCGTTCCTAAAGGGTAAAGTGTGACCACGTGATGGGGGTATGTTACTTCGCGTTGGCTTGACGTAAGCAACACGCGCCCACACAGGAAGGTGTAGGTTTACATAGCCCTTTAGGTGATCGGCTATGTTGCACTAAGGTCGATTTATTTGAACAGTGCTCCTAACTACATTTTTTTTGGTTCTTTAAAAAAAAAAAACGAGTATAACCTAAACATGCAGTCAGGTTCGTACTCGCTTCCACGTAAGAGTCGGAGCCTAGGTCGGTCTGGTAGCTCTGATAGTTCTGAGTATAGGTCCAAGAAGAAGCAAAAAAAAAAGTTTCGATCCTATAGCAGAGAACGAGGTCAATACCGTTCCAGCAGTTGGCAGCGCACGGAAAGAAGAAGGTCCCGCAGCCGTAATAGAAATAGCGTCCGGAGAAAACCCAGGTAAGAAATGTAGACATTTGGCTGGTAACAATACAGTAAAACAGTAGTTGTTTCACTATTATAGTGATGGTAGAAAAATCATTTGAAGCAAAGTATATACAAAGCTGTATGTAATTTGGTGGTGCAAACAACCAGTAATCCCTTGTAAAGCGCAGATTTGACCAGCTGAAGCAAAATCTTGTTATGAATTCCTGTATAGTGCATGTTATAGGTCTTGCTGCAGTGACCTAAAGCAGCACTTAAACTGTAGGTTTCTAAAGGGAAGTTTACTGTAAGGGTCTGTGCACTGTCACCCCCCCCCCCCCCCCCTGCAATAATTATCACCACCCCCTTTTTTATTTATTTTTAAAAGTGGTTCTAAAACCATAACTTTTTATTTTTTTTCCTTTTAATAAGTGGATGGGGCCACGTCCCGCTGTCAATGTATGCAGCAGTGAGGCTTGAGAGAGAGCACACACGAGTGGAAACGTCTTCCTGTGGGGTCACCAGACATAGAGGAGAAGCCAGGAGCGCCGGTGTAACGACCTATTCCACGACCCATTATTGTTTGCTACAGAGGTGACGTTCTATCGCCGCCATCTTGCTACACCCCACACTTGTCCACAGTAAGGATACAGTAAGAAGGGGGAAAGCAGCCATGTTACACCCACTGGAGTTTTGCATTTTAGACGTATTTATAACACTAAAGTGAGTTTCTATAGTGAAATACAGTACTTAGAACTCAGTCTGACTGCTTAGATGTTGATTTTTAAAAAGCAGAAAACTTCTGTCAGATTCGCAAACCTGTGGGATGAGCAAGGTTGCCGCTGCTTTTAAAATTCAAGATCTAAGTAGTCAGACGGCGTTGTAAGTACTGTATTTCACTATATAAACTCACTTTACTGTTATAAATACATGTAAAATGCAAAATTCCAGTGGGTATAACAACATGTGCGCTTTTCCCCTTCTTAGTGTATCCTTACTGTGTGCTAGGGATGAGCTCAGGTGTGTTCGCATGGAACACGTGCAGAGCCCACCAGGAAGTCGGCGCAGCACTTCGCTAATCACAGGCAGTGAGACATTGCCCCGATGTGTGGCTGCAGAGATTGGGCAATGTCTCACTGCCTGTGATTAGCACAGAGCTGCTCCGAATTCCTGGCAGGCTCTGCATGTGTTCCATGCGAACATGCCTGAGCTAATCCCTACTGTGTACGAGTGTGGGGTGTAGCAAGATGGTGGCGACGGAGCGTCACTTCGGTAGCAAACTGCGATGGGTTGCCGAATATGTCGTTACACCAGCAGGGGACCTGAGTAGAGGAGGTTAGGGAATGGTCTCTGCAATTTCATTTGGGTAAGAAAAAGTGCAGCACTAATTATGTAAAGCAAGTAAAAGTAAATTTTTGTACATAAACACCTCTAAATGATGATATTAACCACCTCGCATCCAGGTCAATTCTGACATTTCTCTCCTACATGTAAAATTCATAATTTTTTTGCTAAAAAATTACATAGAACCCCCAAACATTATATATATTTTTTTTTTTAGCAAAAGACCCTAGAGTATACAATGGACGGTCAATGCAACTTTTTATCTCACACAGTATTTGCGCAGCAATTTTTCGAACACGTTTTTTTCAGTTTCATGCTTTTACAAAAAAAAAAAAAACGTGAAGTTAGCCCAATTTTTTGCATAATGTGACAGAGGAAGATAAGCTGAGTAAATAGATACCCAACATGTCACGCTTCAAAATTGCACACGCTCGTGGAATGGCGCCAAACGTTGGTATTTAAAAATCCCCATAGGTGACGTTTTACATTTTTTTTACTGGTTACATGTTTTGGGTTACAGAGGGGGTCTAGGGCTAGAATTATTGCTCTCGCTCTAACGTTCGTGGCGATACCTCACGTGTGGTTTGAACGCCGTTTTCATATGTGGGCGGAACTTACATATGCGTTCGCTTCTGCGTACAAGCTCACGGGGACAGGGTCGCTTTACATTTTTTTCTTATTGTTAATTTTATTTTTATTTTTTTAGTTTGACACTTGAAAAAAAAAAAAAAATGTGATTACTTTTATTCCTATTAAAAGTCTCCACGCTTGTGAGGGTCATTAAGAAAGTGTCTCAGTTGGAAATACGTCCATAAAGGGCAAGATAGGTCTGGAGCCCGCGAGGGTATATCAGAAAGGTTCAGAAACGTCCCATTAGAGAAGAAGTGTTTTGCCTGAATCTCGTCATGGGGCCAAAATTCAGTCCGAAAGGAGGCCGATAAGCCCATCGGAAAGTCTGGATTCCGCCTGATTGGGGTCAGGGGACTCTGTATCGAGTTGAGTTGGTGTAGTCTGCATGCCTTCTGGAATGATTTTAGAGCGCTTCCAATGAGCGGGTGCTGTTTGCAAGAATGGGGGGTATGGTTTGGAGCTATCCATGGTAGCGAGCTTAGCGGGAGTCGTGTAAATTCCTGTTCTATGTTAATCCATGCTTTTGAACGTCTATGAACATTCCAGTCTATGATACACGCTAGTTGGCACGCCTAATGGTATTTGGCCACATCCGGTAGTCCTATACCACCTTTCAGTTTGGGGAGGGTGAGTCTGTCAAGGCTGAGTCTGGGACGTTGCCTTCCCCAGAGGAATTGACTAATGGCAGCCCGATATGAGGCAAAAAATGTCGGGGGTACCTGGATGGGAATAGTCTGGAAGATGTAAAGCAGGCGTGGGAGAATGTTCATCTGAAGTATGGCAGCCCTACCAAACCAGGAAAACATACCAGACGACCAGGCTTTAAGATCCTTCTGAATGTTTTGAAGTATGGGGATGTAATTGGATGAATATAGGTTGGATAGGCGGGTCGGTAGCTTGATTCCTAGATATGTAATGGCGTAATTTACCCATCTAAAAGGGGAATTTGCTTGACATAGCGAGAGAGTATCTGGGTGCAAGGAAACATTCAGTTCTTCCGATTTGGCGAAGTTAATTTGGAGGTTTGATAGGGTTTTAAATGTGGCGAAATCTGCGAGTAGGTTAGGAAGAGACGTGTGGGGGTCTGTCAGGAATAGGAGGATGTCATCCGCGAAGGCGGCAAGCTTGTAGGTGGAATCTGCTATTGCAACCCCTTTAATGTCGGGGTTGGCTCAGAGTCGTTGAAGCATCGGTTCAAGAGTTAATACAAATATCAGGGGGGAAAGGGGACAACCTTGGCACGTTCCATTTGACACGGAGAAGGCGTCCGACAGGCTGCCATTAACCCGCACTTTCACGGTTGGGACTGAATAAAGGGCCAAAATAAATCGGAGCATACGATCGCGTAGTCCTATCTTTTTGAGAACTTCTGACATATAGTCCCAGGCCACCCTGTCGAACGCCTTCTCCGCATCAAGGGATAAGAAAAAACCTTGTTGTTGGGAAGATGATAACCAATGATGAATGTTGATGGCTTTGGTTGTATTGTCTCTTGCCTCTCTGCCCGGAATAAAACCTACCTGATCTAAAGAGACCAGGTTGGGCAGGAGAGGCAAGAGACGGTTAGCTAATATTTTAGCTAATATTTTAGCGTAGATTTTTAAGTCTTCGTTTAGCAGGGAGATTGGCCTATAATTAGTCACTAGGGAAGGGTCTTTATTCCGTTTGGGAATCACGGAGATGTGAGCTGTTAACAGGTCTCTAGGTGGAGAGTCACCAGAGGCTAGGGAGTTGGAAGGCTTGCAGAAAGTGCGGTTTAAGGGAGTCTATGAAAGTCTTGTAATACCCCGTCGTTAATCCGTCTGGGCCTGGGCTTTTACCGGGTTTCAATTGTTTAAGCACTGTGTCCAATTCCGTCGGTGATAAGGGTCTTTCCAAGTCCATTGCGACGTCCTCTGACAGAGGATCGGGGCTGTAAGTAGTAAGGAAGTCTTCAATCATGTGAAGACGTGAAGCGTCACGTGTGAGGGATTCAGTGGGGCATAGATTATATAATTGGGAGTAGTAATGTACAAATTGGTTTGCAATTTGATCATTAGCCGTTAGTTTCTGTCCTTGAGGGTCAGTTATAGAGTGTATGGTCATAACTGCTTTCTTCTTTTTGAGAGCCCTTGCTAGAAATTTACCAGCCTTATTGCCGTACTCGTAAAAGGTTTTATGTGCGAGGGTATAGTTTCGTATTATCTGTGTGTTTAGAGTTTCTAAAAGCTCTTTGCGGGCTTGAAGTAACTCTGGGAGGGCTGCCAAGGCCAATGAGTTTTTGTGGGCGTTTTCCAAAATTGTGTATCCGCTGTGACAAATTGGAGATGTGGGCGATCCTATCTTTTTTTCCTTTTGGCCGAAATTGCTATAAGTTCTCCCCTTATAGTACTCTTGTGCGCTTCCCATAACACCATAGGGGAGATCTCTAGCGAAGAATTTTCTTGAAAATAGAGTCAGTCGTTGGGTTATGTTGGTAGTAATAGTTTCGTCCATAAGTAATGATGGGTCAAGTCTCCAGATCGAAGATCTGTTGGGGGAGTGTGCTATGTCTACAGTCAATGACCCACCGGGTTGTGGCCTGAAAGATACATGGGGTGGATCGAGGTAGCGTGGATTGATGGTAGATCAGCTTGTGAAATGAAAATGTAGTCCAGTCTGGAATACTTATTGCGGGGAGTTGAGTAGAACGTGAAATCTTTAACATTGGGGTTTAATGTTAATGTTTAATGTGTTAATCATGCACTGCTAGTTCACGCAGTCGGTTCTTAATTGTCTTAAGTGCTCTATAGGGTATAGATGAAGTGCCGTTCGAAGTGTCGAGGGAAGGGTTAAGAGGGACATTAAAGTCCCCTCCCAGGATTAGCATACCTTCCTGGAAAGTGGCAAGTTCTCATAGTCGCATTAAAAAACGGGACTTGACCAGTGTTGGGTGCGTAAATATTGGCTAAGGTGACAGGTTTACCATAAAGCGTGCCTTTGACAAAAAGGAACCGGGCTTCCTTGTCAATACAAGTATCCTTGATTTGGAACGGGCAGTGTTTCGCTATCAGGATGGAGACTCCTTTTGGTTTTTGCAGAATGGTTAGTGGCATGAAAGGAGATAGGGAAGCGAGAGTTAGAGAGTTTCGGTGTTGACCCTGTTTTGAAATGCGTCTCCTGGAGAAAGGCTACGTCTGTTTTGTATCTATGGAGTACGAGTAAAACTTGAACGCTTTTCTGGCAGGTTTAACCCTCTAACATTTATAGACACTACGGTAGTGAGTATTTTGGTGGATCGGCGTTGGGGTTTCGTCATTGTTTAAGGGTCAGATTGGACTACTTTCTGTCTTGAAGTTGATTTTACAATAGTGTAAATGAACAAGCGGGGGATGTGAGAGGAGCAGGCCCAGAACCAAAGGCGGGAGACTGGACAGGGGCGGAAACCGAGAGGGCAAAAAGATATTACCTGTAGATAGGGAAAGGGGGAAGGAGGGACGGATGGGCTTTGGAGGGTATTGGATGATTGAAACCAAAAGGGGGAACTGGTAGGCACAACTTGCGATGACTCCCAAGTTAGGCCGATGTTAGGGTAGTTGGATATTAGCAAGAACCTGCTTGCTAATCAATTGGAAACAGATAAACTGATTCCAAACAAATAAACCAAAGTGAGACAGTGGGAAGACACTAACACAACAAATGCAAAAACTTAAATTATAGGTCCACTGAGCGGGGTTGGCTGAATTCAGCGGGTAGTGGTGAAAGTCAATAAAGGGTGTACGCTAGCCGACTGGAGAGAAAATAAAGAATAGATTAAGGGAGGATATCTGATCAGGCAAGGGAGCATTTAAGCATAGGCTAGGCCAGAAGCCTGGGCCTGTAAGAAGCAGATAAGGGATTTCTTCAGTGGTTCGGCCAGGTCAGTACTATTGGTGGGGCAGTGGGCAAGCCAAGTGAAAGAAAGGGGAGTTTTCAGAAGGGGGTAATCCCAGTAGACCGTGAGTTTTTTATTTTTATTTATTTTTTATTTATTTTATTTTTTTTCCCTTTTTTCTCTCCTTGAAGACCTTGAAAAGATAAAGGGAGATCACTTAGTAATCAAGGGAGAGCCGGAGGGGGTTATGCCAGTTATATTTACCTACAACCCTGAATACTAAGGCCGCGTACACACGGGCGGACTGTCTGCCCAACTTAGTCCGCCGAAACACATTTCAGCGGACAGTCCGCTCGTGTGTGGGCTTCAGCGGACTTTTTCAGCGGACAGTCTGGCGGACTAAGTCTTTCGGAATGTTGGAAAGACTGTCCGCTGGACTCGCATTTGGGCGGACAATCCGCCCGTGTGTGTGCCAGTCCGCCCAACTTTTGAAATGAGCGTATTTTTTCCGCCCGGAGAAAAGTCCGCTCATTTCGAGCAGGTATCCAGGTAGGCGTGGCCTGCGACGGAGACGTCGCCGCCTGGTATAGACTTAAAGGGGAACCCCAGCGCCGAAAAAAATCGGCGTGGGGTTCCCCCCTAAGTCCACAACAGACCCTCGTCCGAGCACGCTACCCGGCCGACCAGGAAAGGGGGGCGCCCCCCCTCCTGAGCCGTACCAGGCCGCGTGCCCTCAACATGGGGGGGTGCCTTGGGGAAGGGGGGGGCGCTTCCCGACAACCCTGGCCGTTGGTTGTCTGGGTCTGCGGGCGGGGGGCTTATCGGAATCCGGGAGCCCCCTTTAATAAGGGGGCCCCCGAATACCGGCCCCCCACCCTATGTGAATGAGTATGGGGTACAATGTACCCCTACCCATTCACCTGTAAAATAAAAGTACCAAAAAAAACACAACACACGAGATAAAATACTTTATTGCACAGCTCCGGGGTCTTCCGTCTTCGCCGGACTCCTCCGCTATCTTCTTGTAGCTCTTTTGCTAGCGGAGGAGTCCGGCTTTCTTCCTCCCCGCCGCCGGCCTCGTCTCCCGACTTCGGGGGTCTTGTCCCCCTCTTCGGTTCTTCTGCCGGGCCACCGCGCCTTCTTATAGCTCTTTTACAGGCGGTGGCCCGGTCTCCTTCTCCTTCTTCTCCTTCTTCTCCTTCTTCTCCTTCTTCTCCTTCTTCTCCTTCTTCTCCTTCTTCTCCTTCTTCTCCTTCTTCTCCTTCTTCTCCTTCTTCTCCTTCTTCTTCTCCTTCTTCTCCGACGATCTCTCCAGCCGGAATGCCAGAGCCGCGCTGCGCGGCCACTTATATAGTGACAATGGGGTGGTGTCAGATGGTATATGTCACATGGGCTGGTCACATGGGTTGATGTCACATGGGGACTATGACATCGTAAGGGGGCGGGGTCACCATGTGACCAACCCATGTGACATATACCATGTGACACCGCCCCATTGTCACTATATAAGTGGCCGCGCAGCGCGGCTCTGGCATTCCGGCCGGAGAGATCTTTCTTTGCTGAATTTAGTTCTACATTTGAGAGCGATATGTTTAAGGCTTGACATTTTTTAGGGTGAATGTGAAGACCAGAAAATAATGCAAATTCATTTAGTATTGGAATTAGGTTGGGGCCCGATTTATTATTGGAGAAGAAAGAAATAGAAGGATATCGTCCACAAATAGACATAATTTATGTTGGTAACTGCCAATTTTAATTCCAGTTATAGTGGGGTCTGATCTAATCATTTCAACTATTGGTTCTATTAGGAGGGCAAATAATAGTGGAGAGAGTGTACATCCCTGACGTGCACCTCTATTTATACTAAAGGATTCAGATTTATAACCTGCATATTTAACATATGCTTTTGGGTTATTATAAAGGGCCATAATTCAGTTTATGAAGTTGGGGCCAAAACCCCATTTTTGTAGAGTATAATACAAGTTAGGCCAGGAAATGGAGTTGAATGCTTTCTTGAGATCTAATGAAAGGAAACAAGCTGGAATTCGACATGATGTGGCAATCAGTGCCAATAGTGCCGCTCTACGTATGTTATTGCTTGCTTGACGTGTTGGCATAAAACCAACCTGATCACAGTGAATTAGTGATCCTATTGTATCTTTAAGACGAGTAGCTAGAATTTTTAAAAATTTTTTTAATATCTATGTTTATCATGATGGGGCGGAAATTTGTGCATGATGTTTCACCTGAGTGTGGTTTTAGAATCGTGCAAATAGCTATTAGTGATTCTTGTCTAAAAGATCTATTATCGGGGGCGTGGCCTGGATCCGATCCGAGATGGACGCTTAGATCTGGAGCTCCGTCCTCGAGGCCAGCAACTTAAGCTTTACAGCCCCTTTTCCTACCCCTGACATGGTGAGGACACCCAGAGCGACCTCCGCTACACGGTCCAGATCGCCCAGGGGATCCGACGACCTCTCCGCCCGTCCAATTCCGGACATATTCCGGGCGCGGCCCTCAGGTAGGATGCAGGCCTCCCAGGCAGAGGCGCGCGACGGAAGATCCCAGAGTGCCAGCCCTAACAGGCCAGAAGCACTGCTCCCCGCTGGCCCCAGAATCGACCGGCCTCCCGGCCCAGCAGCGGCGGTGAGCATAGACGACCTCCGCAGCGTGGCCGCAGACATTAAGAACACACTTATGGCTGCGATTTCAGACATGCGGTCGGACATACACGCCATGACTTTACGGGTGGAGGAAGTTGAAGCGACTCAAGCGAGACAAGACACCGCTTTATGCCATGTGCAACAGATAACGGAGTCCCACGCCGTTCATCTTAGGGACATCAACAGACATTTGGAGGACTTAGATAACCGCGGAAGACGCCGTAACCTCAGAGTGAGAGGCATACTGGAGACCATTGAACCCTCCCAGCTATCCCAGACTGTAGCCATGCTGTTTAATGAGATCTTAGACCGCCCTCCTGATACTCAAATCAACTTTGAGCGTATTCACAGAGCTCTGCGACCAAGAGGGAGGGAGACAGACCCCCCCCCCGGGATGTGGTCTGCTGCCTCATGGACTTTCCACTTAAGGAGCAAATCCTCCATGCAGCCAGGACACACGATCGAGTCGCGGTGCAGGGAGCCACTGTTAAAATTTACCAAGACCTGTCGGGTATCACCCTACAGAGGAGAAGGGAACTTCGCCCCCTTCTGGAAGCTTTGAGGGCTAGGTCCATAGTCTACAGATGGAAGTTCCCATTTGGTCTGACAGCTTCTCATCATGGCAAGACAGCGATCCTTAGAGTGCCGGAGGACCTGGAACACTTTTTCTTCACCCTGGATATACCGCCTGTGGATCTGCCAGACTGGTATAGTGATTTCCGCCTCTCCACACTTTCCCGTGCTTTCTCCATGGATGGCATAGCAGAGGCGGGAAACTTCAGCTTGGGCCGCCGACGCCATCATCCCCTCCCTCCTCGCTCGCCTTCACATGACACCGGAGCGCCGAGGAATGGGAGTCCCTCGGCCTCTCCAGCACACAGCAGAGCCAGGATCCATTGATCTACTCATCTCTTCTCTGCTCACTGCTCCCATCTGACTTTAAGGTACTGTGCATTGCTCCCTGTTTAGTTGCCTTTTGTCTTTCTCCCCTTGTTTTTGGCTCTGCTCCAAGTATTATGACTTACCCAATGCTCCCCAAGAACTGTTATATCAAGCCCAATCTGCCTGTTTCTTAGCTCGCCACCGGCTCCTTTGTTGCCCCCCTCTTTTTTCTTTCTCCCGCTCCCCATAATGCAGATCCCCTGCACAACTCTGTCACTGTTCTACCTGTGCTCCTTTTCCCCTCCTCGTCCCTCTACCCAACAACTTTTAAGCGATGTCGACATGATGCCGTATCTATGGACAGATTTCACTTTTTGTCATGAGACTACTCCCACTATGGGCTCCCTAATCAGAGACATCAGGACCACTCCAGCTCGACAAACTTGGATTTCTCAGACTACTGGAGCACTACACAGGACTTCACCCTGATTTCCCGGACTGCCTTGTAATGGTTATTCCCAGGTGTAGGTTAAAACCGGTACTTTGCTCCTTTTGTTGTTGGATTTACTGATATGCATTACTCTCTAACCACCCTACCCCACTTTACTACCCCCTACCCTTTTCTCTCTGCTCCCCTATTACCCTTTTTCTCCCCCTCCCTCCCCTTCTTCTCCGTCCGCTTTTTTCTTTTTGTCTTATCACCCGCCCTCTAATATCCCTCTGTCAATTGCCGGCACACTAGGGGTCCCTGAGCCCTAGGCTCAGACTCCCACTGGTTTCCTATGGGGATCGGGTGTTCTAATTAGTTATGTGTTTGAGCAGTGGGGCAGATGTAATGTATTTTAGTATGTTTGCAGGCATGGCTGGCTGGAGGGATGCAACACTTGGGCTAGAGCCTCCTCTAGCTTTCCTTACCTCAAAGGCGCCGACTTTGGCTGCCGGTTACAGTGATACCCCTGACGATCTCGGCAATCGCCGTGTCACCTTTCTTCCCAAAGCGGATATGTATTTCTGCGAACTTACTACAACCCCATGGGATTTAGACCTGAGTGTGGCCTCCCCTGATCTAGCGATACTTCTCTGTGAGGGGTGACATACAGAGGAGTTGCTGTATTCACATTGATGCTTACTTGTTTTTGCCCTATCTCTTCAAAGAGCGAGTCTTTCCCCTCCACGCACCCTATGGGGATGCCTTGAGTTTTCGGAGCCGTTGTTATGTTAACCATATATATAATGTTCACTATGTTACTTTTTCACCAGGCTGGTCAGATGGGACGCAACTTTCCAAAATGTGTTCAGGTATCACATGTTGATCATAGAATTTCGCAATGACTGCTTAATGTTTATATGTTTATTTACTTGGCTCCCCACACTCCCTATGTTATCTCACCATACCACTGTTTCACCGCTTCGCAACCCTCTTCACTATATACCTCCCAGAAACCTGCGGGGTATCTTTCTTTCTGTCCCTCAAGTTGCTTAATGCTACTGTAGCTCTAATACTGTTTATCTATCTCTGGTATCTGGGCCATGACTGTACAACCTTCTCATATGTTCACTCTGGGGAAACGATAACAACTCTGCTGTACGACATGAAAACCTCACCATGGTTACCTTAATCTACACAGGTGGGCTAGCCCTTTCCTCTGGTTTCCCCTACTATAAAATCCTCGGCAGGACCGATAGCCCCTCTCTCGGTTCGTACCCAGACTTTTGTCTCCCAAGTGGGAAGCTCTGGTAGCTCTCCTGACCTTGACCGGTTGCCTCTATTACCTGACGTAGGTGTGCGGGTCATACCCGTCAACCGGTGTAATTTCTGCTACTCCTTGCGGAGTACCTCCCTTTCTCACCCCCCCTCCTACCCCCCTTCCTATACCTACCCTACCCTCTTCCCCCCTCCCTTTCTCGGGTCTCTGGCTTCCCCCGGCTTTCTTTTTTAAATTTACTGTAGGGCCCACTAGCCAGTCACTATGCCGCGCTCCCAACTCAGTTCGGCCCCCATAACGCTCAAAATTTTATCCCGAACGCTCGGGGCCTTAACATCCCCGAGAAACGCTCCCGAGTACTTTCCTATGCAAAACAAACTAAAGCTGAGGTAGTCTTTCTCCAGGAGACCCATTTTTGCGCGAAGCATGTCCCAAAATTGTCCAACTCGTACTACCCTCTGGGCTTCCACGCCACCTCTCCATTAACTAAATCTAAAGGGGTATCTATTCTGCTCTCCAAGAATTCGTCAATCTCAATTACTGATTCCCTGTTAGATGAACAAGGGAGGTTTGTCTTTCTGAAAGGTACATACAAAAACAGACCTGTCACTCTAGCAAACATATATTGCCCTAACTCGCTACAAGTCCCCTTCCTAAGGGCTATATTTCGACACTTACTTTCCTTCCAAGAGGGAATCCTACTACTAGGGGGGGACTTTAATCTGCCTCTAGATCCCCTGATGGACACCTCTTCGGGAACATCACATCTCACGTATAGGGCGCTCAAACAAATCAGGCACTGCCTCCATGAACTGAGTGTACATGATACTTGGCGCATCATGCACCCCAAGGACAAAGATTTTACCTATTTTTCTGCCCCCCACAATAAATACTCTCGTATAGATTACTTTTTTCTATCGCAACATGACTTGTCATTACTCACGACCGCGACAATCGAACCAATGACGATCTCTGACCATCACCCTATCTCTTTGACACTCACGTTACCGGAGACAAACGACCGGACGTTTATTTGGAAATTGGACCCCTTTCTCTTAACGGACAAATCAGTTGAAGAAGATTTGAGGAAATGTCTCAGACTACTTCTCAGAAAACGACTCCCCAGATACCTCCAATATGACTCAATGGGAGGCCCATAAATGCGTCATTAGAGGTAAAATGATTGCGATCTCAGCATCTCTTAGGAAAGCCCGTAAGGCCGGACTTGCTGCCCTGTTCACTAAGCTGAGGAATCTTGAGGCTAGTCACAAACAAACATTGGCCCAACATACTCTAGAAGAATTAACTGACACAAGAGCTCTGATAAACGAAACCCTGAACCTTAACGTTAAGAAAAAATTTATTTTGTCTCAGAAGCTCTTTTATGAACAGGGCAATAAGTGCGGTCGTTTCCTTGCCCAAGCACTGCGTAAACAGCGTAACAATAATGTAATACACCATCTACGTTCCTCCTTAGGCGAACTTATTACCCACAACAGAGACATTGCTAAGGAATTTGAAAAATATTATTCCTCCCTATATAACCTTCCAAACTCGGCTCCCGACTCAGACAATATGATTTCTTCCTTCCTTTTTTTTTATTTTTTTTTTTTTTTTCTTATACCACTCAGTAAGATTTGTTGTTTATGGATTCTAATCAGATTAGCTGTCTGAGTCTTTATCCTGTATTCTTAACATCATTGTGGCAAAAATTTCATTATCTTTTCCCAATCTTCTTTTTTTTTTTTTTTTTTTTCCCATAATAAGCTTAATTCAATTTAATATTTTCCATTAAAAAGAGAAAACACATACATATTTGGAAAAAAGGAAAACACTAAAAAAAAAACCCACAATAAACTTGATATCGACTTAGTTATCGTTGCCAACATATTCTTACTACCTTAACTATTTATTTGACGCCATTATTTGGTTAGATTTTCCCCCACCCACCCTTCCATCTTCTCTCCCATCTGTTGACATACCCCATACCCACTATTCTTTATTCCGTTAATGCTTGAGTATAATGCTTCGTCCTTTTAAATATTCTCCACTTTTCCCACGTTCTACGGTATTTTATCATTTTATTTTCCTCCATTTTTCTTAGGTATTCCATATTGTTGATATATTCTATTCTTTGGATCCAATCTCTAATCAGGGGTTGCTTCACCTGTAACCAATTTTTTGGTATTAGAGCTTTTGCGGCGTTGAGTAAAACGGGTATTAATGAATTTTGTATACTTCTTTTGAAAAACTTACTCGTTTTTACATCAACCCCCAAAAACAAACATTCCCCTGGGGTTAAAGGTATTATTTGCCCTGTTATTTTCTCTATATATTCTATTATTCTACTCCAATATTGGTTTATTACTGGGCATTCCCACCAGAAATGGAATATCGTTCCCGGTAACCCACATTCTCTCCAGCATAACTTCGAGTTGGATGGTGCCATTCTATGCAATTTATCTGGTGTTAAGTGCCATCTCATTAGGCATTTATAATTTACTTCTATTGATCTTGTGTCAAATACAGACTGATATACTGAGTTAATCATTAGGGTCTCGTCGACTTCGTAGCCCAAGTCCCTCTCCCATTTAGCTGTAGATGGGATATGTCCTTGGCCTTCTATTTCCGATAAGCAGTCGTATAGCTGCGAGACACAATGTTTAACTGCTATTTTCTTTATACATAATTTTTCCATTGCTGTTAAGCTTTTTTCATTTCTTATTGGTTTTGGGATGGAATTAACGAAGTGCTGAATCTGGAGGTATTCCCAATCCTTCAATATTTGCCAATTATGCTTCGTCATTTAAATCTTGTTTTAACATTAACTTCCCCTCCCTTAAGATCTCTTTTAATTGTAAATCCCTCATTCGATTCCCTAGTGATGTGCCGTGTCCTGGTGTAAAAAAACTCGTTCCCTCCAGAGGGATTAGTGGTGAATTATATTGCCATTTATTTTTGCGCTGTATTGTGTCCCATTTTTTTAGTGCCGTTAAAGTGATATTGTGTGTCCTGCTACTAATTGCTCTAAATTTAGGTGGAATCCATATATTTTTTTTTAATTGTGACCCGATCAGTATCTCCTCCATTTTTGCCCACTTCTTTTTTGTATTTTGATTTGTCCATTCAACCAATCTTGTAAAAATAATTGCTAAATAATATCTGTGAATATCCGGTAGTGCCATTCCTCCCCTATTTTTTTTCCTGGTTAATAAACTAAATTTTATCCTAGGTTTTTTATTTTGCCAAATAAATTTGGAAAATAATGTTCTTATTATATTAAAAAAACATATTGGGATTTTTATCGGAAGCATTTGCAATTTGTATATAATTTTTGGCAGTACCACCATCTTCAGCACATTGATTCTTCCCATCCAAGATATTGTTCCTTTATTCATCTTCATTAATTCCGCTTTGACTTCGTTTATCAACGGGATAAAATTAGCTTGATATAACCCCCGAATTGATTTTGTCAATTTGATCCCTAGATAAGTTATTTCTTTTTTTTCCCATGTGAAAGGGAATTTATGCCGTATTTTTTCTTCCTCATGCAGGTCTAGTCCTATATTCAGGATAACTGTTTTAATTGGGTTTATTTTGAAATTAGAAAGGGCCCCGTATTCTTTGATCTCCTTCATCATACCTGATAGAGATGTTTGGGGGTTGATCAAATATAGGAGTATGTCGTCCGCGTATGCCGCCACTTTATGCTCTTCCCCCCCCAGTCTTATTCCTTCTATGACTGGGTTGTTGCGAATTTTTGCTAATAAGGGTTCCAGAGCTAACACGTATAGCAATGGCGATAGGGGACACCCCTGTCTCGTACCATTCTGCATATCAAACGCGGACGACATACTCCCATTTACCCCCACCCTGGCTGATGGATATGTATATAGATTGTTTACCCATTTTAGCATTTTGGGGCCAAGTCCCATTGACTGTAATGTTTCCATTATAAAGCTCCAATCGACACGGTCAAAAGCTTTTTCTGCGTCGATCGAGACCAGAATCATTGGAGGGTTGGTTTCCTTATCCTTCCCCATTAATAACAGCGTTCGCAGACTGTTATCACGGCCCTCCCTCCCTGGTACAAATCCTGCTTGATCTTCATTGATCAAATCTGGAAGTAGATTTTTTATCCTTGTTGCCAACACTTTTGTGTACAATTTAATATCTGTATTCAAAAGTGCAATTGGACGGTAATTAGAACAACTCGAAGGATCTTTACCCGGCTTTGGAATTAATATGATATTAGCTAGGAGTGATTCTTTCCTCGGGAGCTCCTCCTCTGCCAGTTTATTCCAGAGTTTGCATAACTGTGGGACCAACAGCTGTTTGAATTTTTTATAATACCTGATGGTAAAACCATCTGGTCCTGGGCTTTTCCCGTTGGGCGTATCCTTTATTGCATACTCTATTTCCTCTGGAGTAATTGGGGCCTCTAAGCTTTTAGACATTTCGGGGGTTATCTTTGGTAGGTCTGCCTCCCTCAGGTATTCTTGTATTTTGTTTTTCCTGATCTCCTTCTGATTTTCAGTCTCGTTGTTCCTAATTGAGTATAGGGCGCTATAATATGTTTTGAACGCGTTTGCTATTTCTGATGTTCTGTATTTTATTTCACCATTCGCGTTTTTGATTTTTTCTATATAATTAATAGTTTTTTTGTCCCTTACTATTCTAGCCAATTGTTTCCCCGGTTTATTACCCCACATGTATCTTTCTTTAGCTACGTGTTTATAAGTTTTTCTTGCTTCTTGCTCCAATCTATTGTTTAGTTGCATACGTTTATGTATTATTTCTTTATATATGTTTTTATCGAATTGACCCTTATGTTTTTGCTCTAATAAGTAAAGTTCATTTTTTAAATCGTTTAGCTTCTTTTCACTCTCTTTTTTTACCCAGGATCCTATGGATATTAATTTCCCCCTAATTAGGGCTTTGTGGGCCTCCCAGAGTGTAGCCCTTGGGATCTCCTCTAAGTCATTGGCTAAGAAATATTGTTCAATTTCATGTTTAATAGTGTTTTCTGTTTCCACGTTTTCCAGGAGGGACTCGTTTAGTCTCCATGACCCTTTACTATATTCTCTTCCTAGATCTTTTAATTTTATTATTACGGGAGCGTGATCCGAGAGGGTTATAGATCCTATTTTAGCTTCCAATATATTTTCTAGTAATTCGTGGTCTACAAATATATAGTCCAATCTAGCATACATGTCGTGTACTGTGGAATAATATGTGTAATCCTTTTTCCTTAAATTAAGTATTCGCCAGGTGTCCATTAATTGATGTTGCAGCATCTTCTTTTTCAGGGTTTTATGTTGTTTAATTTCGTGTACCATGCCCGCTGAAGTGCTATCTATATACGGATCTATGGCGAAATTTAGATCCCCTCTAAAAATTATATAGCCCTGTTTGCATGTTTCTAAAATGTTCAGCATTTTGTTAAAATATTTCTTTGGGCCTTTATTGGGACAGTATATATTTACCAATGTGTATCTAACTCTTTCTATTAGTCCTTTTACGAATAGGAACCTCCCCTGTGGGTCCGTTTTAATTTCTTCTACTTTCCAATTGAGTTTTTTAGAGATCCCGATTGCCACTCCCCTAGAGCCCCTAGTTGGGGTGTCTGCATAATACCACGTTGGAAAATTTTGTGTGTTTAATCTAATACTTAAGTCTAGAGGCAAATGTGTTTCTTGTAAAAACACGATGTCTGCTGTATAACCCTCCAGCTCCTTTAGTATATTATATCTTTTTTTTGGAGAATTCATACCTCTGACATTATATGTTGCTATTTTAATTTCTGGCATTATACGTATCTAACATTTTTTTTATCCTTTTTTAGTGGGAGCAATGGTTTCTTGTCAACAGATTTCACCCTCCCCCCCCCCACCCTCTGCCCCCCTCTCGCTCCCCCTTTACCCTCCTGTCCCACCCCCCTCCCCATCCCCCCATTAGATGTATATTTGACCTACTGGTCCGGGACCTATTATCTGGAATGTCCTCGTTCCAGTTATCCCTTGGCCCTAGGGTGGAATTCTGCTCAAAGGTGCGATCACCCATCCCGTCTATCTTTGGCGGGGTGGTTAATCCACACACGAAGGGCGCCCCAACCCCCACCGCTCCCTCCCTCCCCCTCATCGACCAGATAGAAAAACATCCCACCCTCCTTGGAGTGGAACTCCCCCCTTTCTACCGTTTATGTCTCTATCTTTCTCGCCTCCGCCCTATCTCCTCCCGAGAAGGGGCGGGACTAATTTTCGTCTCTGTTTCCAACTCTCCCCTCCACCCCACCCCCCGGAACCGGGATCCCCAATTTGCCACAAAATTCTGCGGTTTCTTCAAGAAATCTTAGTCTTGCTATGCGACCTTCCTTTCTCCCTATTAAACTTGCCGGAAAACCCCAATTATATTGCACTTCGTTCTCAACCAGAACTGTCAATAGCGGTTTTAGGGCTCTTCTCCTCTTCAGAGTTTCCTGAGAGATATCTTGGTATATCTGAATGCCATTTCCTTCATATCTTAGTGGTGCTTTTGATCTTATATTCTTCCATATTTGGTATTTTTCTTCTTCGTTTTGAAATCGCACTATAATATCTCGTGGCGTTTCTTGTGGGAGACCTTTAGGTTTCCTTATTCTATGCACCCTTTCTATTTTTATCTCATTGGTACTTTCTTTATTCATTAAAGGATTACAAATCTTCCTAATTATATCCGTTAGGTCCTCTCGTTGTTGTGCGTCTGGGACACCACGTATTCTTAGGTTTTTTCTTCTGTGTCTATTTTCTTGATTTTCGATCTTAAATGCTTGATCTTGCTGAGTCATTTTTAACCTTTGTATTTCTGCTTCCAAATTCTTTATTGTGTTCGTGTCTTTTTCCACTTTTTTTTCCACCTCTACCACCCTTTCAAGTATATGTCCTAGGTTCTGGTGTAATCTTTCAATTTCCACTTTCATGGTATTTTCCAAGGCTGCAAACATAGAGATTATCTCGTTTTTAGTGGGCAATACTTGAAGGTTTTCTTCTTGTGTCCGTTGAGATGTTAAAAATTCGACAGTATGATCAGGTTCAGTTATTAAGCCTGTTCCTTCCTCTGGTGGAACATCAAGTAATACTTCCATATCTTGTGCAGAAATATTTTGTGTTTGAAGTTTTCTTTTCTCTTTTCTGTTCTTTTCTCTTTCCCTTTTTTCGGTACTTTCTGTCTGTTGGGTTTTTATGTGTTGAGATTGAGGTTTTTCTGCCTGCTGTTTCTCTGTGACCGCCGACTGTGTAACATATTTATTCATAGCACCTGGGCTGGCGACTAAGCTCCGGCGTGGGGATTTCAGGGTAGCCCCTGCTTTAGCTGTTTTTCCCTTCATCTAGCACAGTATTGGTTAATCACCTCTATTGCTTTTGTTAAATGTGCCTCTTCCCCCTTCTTACTCTTTTTTTTTTTTTTTTTTTTTTGTTGTTATTTAATATCCACGGGTGTGAGTGATCTTCATTAGCCACTGCGATATTATCACTGTGTTTTTGTATTACCTTCGGTATGGCCCCAATAAATCCTTATTTCTGCCTCTGCATATTTATTTTTCCACACAGTTTTTTTTTTTTTTTTTTTCTTCAATGATCTAGCGAGATCGCATGAAATTTTTTTTCCTTTTTATTGAGGTAAATAACTTAATTTTAATTTACCGCTTCAATTACTTGCCAATACATTTACGCCCCAGAAAATGTGTGTTCCTAATTATATGTTAATGTTGATCTTGCAGGTTTACCACACAGTCCCAATCTTTGACAGAAAATACGATACGGAGTATTTATAACACTTTATACTTGTGTGTCCACTTACCCCGTAGTTTTTTTTTTTTTTTTTGGAGTATAACTTTATCTTCCTATTAGGTTCATTCAAGATCCAGCAGATTCAGGCTTTTTTTTTTTTTTTCCTAAGCACATTACATTCATTTATATGTTCTATAGGCAGTGTCTTACTTTGTCCAGTAGATGGCGTCCGGAGCTCTATGCAATCATTTCCGAGGCTTACCGAAGATTACCGAGCGCAGCCCTGCACTGCCCGCAGTGCCAATGGACCGGCCTCGCCGGTATACGAGCGCTCCAGCGATGGAATCTCCGAGACCTCACAGGGGAATCCAGTCCACCAACGAGGGAGCCGCACGGCCCGTTGTCCTGCGTTCCGGACCGAGGGGAAGGAACGAAGGGGGAAGGTAGGGGGGATACTCCTTGCGGAGGGAAGCAGCCAGGGGGACGGGTCGGAAGGGGGAGATCAGCAGACAGCTGCTAACGGCGGCGTTGTCCGTGCGATGGGGGCCATGGAGCTCCCACTAGGTGCAGACACGCACCATTACAGACTCCTCCCCCGGAAGGCCAGCGTCCTACCTGGTTCACCTTCGATGATTTCTTCCTTCCTTTCCCAGTTTGCTCCTGACAAGATTTCATCTGAAGCTTCGGAGAGTCTGGACTCTCCAATATCCCCAGTAGAGTGGAACCTCGCCCTTAAGAGCTTGAAACCTGGGAAAAGCCCTGGCCCGGATGGTCTGCCAGCAGTCTACTACAAAACATTTTCCGACTCATTGAGGAAGCCCTTCCTCAAAGCTTTCAATTCCCTTTCTCCTTCTTCCCCTTTTTCGCAAAGAATGCTAGAAGCTCACATAGTCGTAATACCAAAAGAAGGCAAAGATCCATCCCAACCCAGTAATTATAGGCCTATCTCCCTTCTAAATTCGGATATCAAGCTTTTTTCGAAAATTATAGCTAACAGGTTACTCCCTTTCCTTCCTTCCTTAGTTTCCCAAGATCAATCTGGTTTTATCCCTGGCAGGGAGACCAGGGATAACACAATTAAAGCCATCAACCTTCACCATCTTATTACAAGCTCCAACCAGAAAGGCTTCTTCCTTTCCTTGGATGCGGAAAAGGCGTTCGACAGAGTGTCTTGGAAATACATGAGGGCAGTGCTTCAAGCGATTGGACTGGGGCCTCACTTAATCGATTTAATTATGGCGCTTTATGCTAACCCAGTCACTAAAGTTAGAGCCAATCACACTCTGTCGGACGCCTTTCCCATCCGCAACGGGACGAGGCAGGGCTGTCCCCTGTCGCCCATTCTCTTTGTTCTAACCCTTGAACCCTTTCTTCGTAAACTTTCAGCCAACCCGGACATTCAGGGTATCAAGTCCTCACTAAAAGAATACAAATACGCTGCTTTCGCGGACGATATTCTGCTTTTCCTTTCTAACCCACTGATCACTCTACCAGTTGTGCTTTCTGAATTCAAGCAATTTCAATTTTTGTCGAATCTTAAAATCAATTTTGCAAAATCGTTTGCCCTCAACATCTCTCTACCCAGTACAGTGGTAGACCAATGCAAGGTGAACTTCCCTTTTATTTGGAAAGACGACTCGATTACATACTTGGGCATTCAAATCTCCACAGCCTTATCTGATCTATTTGCAAAAATTTTTATTCCTCTCCTAAATCAATTGACCAAAGATCTCAAAGCTTGGGATAAGCCAACGTTTACTTGGTTTGGCAGAGCAGCTATTCTAAAAATGAACGCCCTTCCACGGATGCTTTACCTGTTGCAGACGATTCCCATCCACATACCTACCTCCTTTTTCAATCAATACAGATGACTCTGTTCACAATTTCTTTGGAGTCAGCGCAAGCACAGACTTAGTTATGAACAACTTTCGCGCCCAAAGAATTTAGGGGGTATAGGCCTTCCAAACCTCCATAGATACTATCTCGCAACTCATTTAACCAGGATAGTGGATTGGAATGTGCACGTAGCTACTAAGGACTGGGTTTCTCTGGAAGCTTCTTTTTCAGCTTTGCCTCTTCCTTCCTTCTATGCCTTGGCTTTCCCCAAGCTGTGTTCCACCTGGCTTGACACAACATCCTCTCATAGGCCCGACCTTGAGATGTTTTCACCAAACATGCAGAAAATCGGATATCTCCTCTTCCCCTGGCCCCTTGACCCCCCCTGAAATTTAACCCTGATTTCCCACCGGGAAGGAAAACTGACTTTTTAGTGGACTGCTGGCCCACGACCCTAGTCAGAGCTCACCATTTTTTTCACAAGGGCAAACTTCAATCCAGAGCTCAGCTAGCGACCGGGAATGGTGACGCTCCCATCCCCCTTGGCAATACCTCATGGCTGCCTCTTACCTGCAGAGCATTGATAAAGACCGCTGTTGCTCCCGACAACTTTCCCCTTTTGAAAATCTATGCGTCCAAACCTCTCCCCAATCACGTCTCATTTCATACATACATACCCTGCTTTTCGCGAAGCATAGAGCAAATGATACTCCTGCTTGTGCAAAATGGGAAAGGGACTTGTCCATCTCACTCTCAGAAGAGCAGTGGGAGCGAATATTTGCTAACATTCACAAAGGGTCCGCTAACGTAAACACCCAAGAAAATGGTTTCAAGATTCAATCTAGGTGGTATCACACTCCTGAGGTGATACATAAATACAAACCCACTGTCTCTGAGTCCTGTTGGAGGTGCTCCCAGGATAAGGGAACCCTTCTACACATGTGGTGGTCCTGCCCATTGATCCAAACCTTTTGGACGGAAGTACATCGTCTGACGGAACAAATCTCCTCCTATACACTGGAATTTCACCCTGCTTTGTTCCTCCTACACCATTCCAGTTTACCACATTCCACTTATCATAAATCTCTTGGGATGCATCTAATAAACGCGGCGAAACAATGCATACCTATCCACTGGCAATCCTCCCGAGTTCCTACCGTCAAAGACTGGTTTTCCAGAATCCAAAAAATTGCTGAAATGGAGAAACTTATTAACATTTCTCATGACACCCCCTCTAAGTTCAGTATGAAATGGGCCCGCTGGTTGCATTTCCAAACTAAACAAGAATATTTATCCCTTATGTCCTCCCGATAGAAATCTTCCATCCGATTCCCTGATTAGGTTTAACCGCTTCCTCACCTAACAGCGGGGGAAAGCCAGAGACCCCCCCCTCCTTCCGCCCTCTTTTCCCTCTAGCCCTTTCCCAATTCCTCTCCTTATCCTTCCCCCCCCCCTTCTATTTTTATCTTCCCACTCTCCCTCTTCCCATCCTTGTCCCACACCCGTATCCTGCCTGCCCTCTCCCACCTTACCCTCCCTCCCCCTCCCCCTTTCTTTTTGCTCCCTTGACCCCCCTCTCCTTCCACCCCCTAACCTCTACTGACAATTACAGTTTTATCTTTACGCTACTTTCATACTATGACTTGTACGTTCAGCTTTTCCACAAGCTAGTTCTCCTACTCTGAAAACTAGGATATCTGAGACTGATCTATCTTCAACTTTTGTCATGAACGCCCGACAAGGTACAATCATCCTCTTTATGGATAAGACTGGCGACCATTATCCGGCCCCCCACAATCTACTCAGCATAGCTCAAGTGTAATCTTCCCAGGGATTTTGGTTATTTACTTATACTATACTTGTGGAAATGTAATGTAACTGGGAACTATGTAACATGCTGAATATACATGTCATTGATTATCTGTTTTTCTCTTTATTGTTCGCACTTTGTTTAAAACAATAAAAATTATTTGGGAAAAAAAAAAGATCTATTATCCAAGATATTATTGAATGCTTTTGTCAATATAGGAGAGATGATATCAGTGAAAGTGCAGTAATATAGGGCTGAGAAGCCATCTGGATTCGGAGTAGCATGAAAGATCATATTACATATGAATAAAGTAGAAATATTAAGAGATCCAATGTTTACCGGTGACGAATGATACAATCCTCCATCAGGGGATAAGGAGCCTTCATCGAATCCCCACATAATAACTGTAGGGGTCTGAGGAAGGTAAATTGGGGTACACATCGTTTTCCTGGGAGGAACACCCGCCCCAAAAAATTCTAACTTGAACATACTAAAGATGTATGATTGTGTGTGTGTGTGTGTATATGTATGTGTATGTATATGTGTATATATATATATATATATATATATATATATATATATATATATATATATATATATATATATATATATATATATAGATATATATATATAATAAATTCCAACACCATCTCTGTTTAAATCTACAATGTAAACTTTTTCTAGATTTATAGTATACAAAGATGTATATTTACTATTTTGAAAAGGAAAATATTTAGATAAAAAATGTCTTCTTTTGCCTAATTTTATCCATTAACAGGGCTAATAAAAAAACAAAAATAAATAAAAAAAAATGGATAATAAAGACTTATCCACCCAACAAATTTGAGTCAATTGACTAAAAAATAAAAGGTTAAAGACAACCGTAAAAAGGGATAAATTAATTTCATGGATGGATATGAACTTTTGTTATGTGACCGCTCCAGAGACCTATTAATAAATCTTAAAATGTATAACTCTTGGGGGTCCATGTGGAAAAGCAAGAAATTCTCTCTCTATCTATCTATCTATCTATCTATCTATCTATCTATCTATCTATCTATCTATCATATATATTCTCATAATAAAGACTTATCCACCCAACAAATTTGAGTAAAATGACTTTAAATAAAAGGTTAAAGACAACCGTAAAAATAGATGGTTATGAGCTCTTGTTATTATGTGACTGCACCATATATTTATTAATAAATTTTAAAATCTATAACTCTTGAGGGTCCAAGTAGAACAGCATTAAAAAAAAAAGTGTGTGTGTGTAAAAAAAAAAAAAAAAATGTATAGTAAATTAATTTTGAGGATAACCAAAACTAAAATTTCAAATTATATGGGGTTTAAATATAAATGTATTTTAAATCACTTAATATTAAATATCCATACATTAGATATAAGAGGGAGTAGGAGATTTGTATAGAGGTTCCAAAGGGTTCTGCTATATTGATCAACCTCTAAAAGGCACAAATAAAATTAAGTCTGTTAGGTCTTCAGTATTTTCATTCCATAGTGTCTTCTTGTTCTTGAGGTGGAGATGCATGTCGACTCCTCTTGTACAGATGCTGATTTCCATTTTTGTCTAAGTCTGGGGATGGCTTCTTTACTGATGTATTTGAAGCCGTTCTTCTTGAAGCATTAATGGTATGAGAGTTCTTTATCAGGTTGAGATCTTGAAGGGCCTGCTGGAGTTCTGCCGCAGATCTGCAGACAAATCTTGTTCTTTGATGTAGAGAGAATGGAAATCCCCATTTGTATTTTTAATATCATGGCGTTGTAGTTCCAGGAGCTGGGGTTTCATAGCTCTTCTTTTGGAGACAGTAGTTTGGGAAAGGTCTGCAAATAATTGGAAAGTATGACCTTGGAAGCTTAAATTATTTTTTTTCCCCTAGCCGCAACAAGAAGTTCTTTAGTTTTATAGTAGTGGAATTTTGCTATAATGTTTCTTGGAGGTCCGTCTGTTTTCTTAGGCATAAGAGCAAGGTGCACTCTGTCCATTTCCAGTTGCTCTATTGGTATCCCTGGGAGTAATTCCTGACAGTGCAGTGATAGAATATTGTGTATTTAAGGTTGAATATATATTTTATTTGCAAGATCGATTAAAGTTCAATAATACAAAATTACAAAAGTATGTCCAAGCCTTAGGTATAACATTACATAATAACTTTTATCCCAGAAATAGGAAGAGGTAGGCTGACTGGGAGTGTGGGGAGGAGGGGGGTGGGGTGGGGAGGGTGGAGAGGATTAATAGAGGTAGACAGAAACCCCAAGGGGGGCAAATAACAGAGAGCAAGGTAGGGGCCCCGTGGCCCTGTAGTCTGTATTACTACTTGTGATGACAGTAACAACGGCCCTAGGGCCCATAGCCCTTGATCAGTATATATAACACACATCAGACGCCATGTGGCGTGCGACCAACATTTCGGATCTTTCCATAGTGTCAACTTCACAACAATGCTCTAACATCAGATATGGGCTAACCAGTGGTCAGGGGGGAATACCTGATAACATTTCTGGTACGTAGGGGCATAGGAAGCCCAGCAGCCGGTCTGCTTAACCCTCTGGTCCGTACTCTATATAGCCTCTCGCTCTTTGCCTCAAGGGTGCAAACCGCCCAGAAAACGTTCCGAGGCGGAGTAGTGGCGCCATATGGACCATAATGCGACAAATTTGTCATGCCTGTTGTCAACCTTCACCTGTAGCTCCTCCATGACCATCATATTGTTAACGATGTCAGCCCATCCTACTATAGAAGGGGTACTGTCTTTTTTCCAATAAAGGGTGATATTATGGCGGGCAGCTGAAAGAAGGAATCTGAGGAGGCAATTTTTGTGCGACTTAATTGAGCCTGGTATGATGGACAAGAGAGCAACCAAGGGCGAAGGGGACAAGGAAGTCTGATACATAGCATTATACGTCTCAAAAACCTTATCCCAAAAAGGACGAACTTTAGTACAATCCCACCATATATGGAGAAATGTTCCTTTTTCCTCCGTGGCATCTCCAGCAGATATCTGTTGATCCGGGGAACATCCTGTGCACTGAGACTGGAACTCTGTACCACCTTGAGATCAATTTGTAATTCTTCTCCTGAGTGAATCCTGATCTGGACGATTGGTGGGTAAGTATGAAGGTTGTTTGCCATTGTGTTGGGGTAATCTCCACACCAATGTCACTAGACCATTTGTGCGTGTATGCCGGAAGAGTGGTGTAGGTGTAAGCTTGAATATCTTTGTAGGGAAGAGAAAGGGTATGTTTAGGGGTGTGCGGGAGGGTGCAGAGTTCCTCAAACATGGTGAGCGGTCTGTGGATATGACCCGAAGTGTGTAGCGACCTACAAAATTGGTTTAGGGATTGCATGGAAAGCCAGTCCAAGCTAGTCGAGGACAGTGGGGTTGATGGCTCTCTCAAATGTCCAGTGGAAGGGTGAACAAATTGATCAGCTGTAGGCCAGTCCTCTCTTCGGTATGCCCAAACGTGTTCCAGAGATGTAGTTGAACAGGTGCGTGTTATCAAAGAGGGGTGAGAGAGGACTGGGGTCCGTAGACACGCCGAGTTTACCAGACATGCCATACCATTTGGCAAGGACCGCTTTCGTTAGCTGGGAAATCTTTTGGAACGAACGATACCTGGCATGATATCCCCATAGAAGGGCTCTCAGATCAACTGGGACCATATCCTGTTCAATGGTGACTGAGGGGTTGAACAAGGGTCTCGGAAACCATTCCAGTAGTCTGGATAATAAGGATGCCGTGTGATATAATTGGAAGTCGGGTAAGCCGGTACCACCCCTGCTTTTAGGGGCACAGAGGACTTTGTTTTAGCCTAGAGGGGTGGTTTTTCAAGATAAATTTAATTATGGAGCGGAGTGAGAGGAAGAAAGCCCTGGGGAAGGGTATGGGTAGTGTTTGAAATAAATATAAAGCTTTAGGTAATATATCCATTTTAAAAGCGTTCATCCTCCCCCCACCAAGTGAGCTTCAGTTTGTGCCATGTCTTGAGTGATCACCTAATATTGGTCAGCAGCGGGCTAAAGTTCAAGGAGTAAATGTCCTGCACGTCTCTCGTGATTTCAGTCCCTAGATACTTAACTGAGCGTGATTGCCACCGAAACGGAAATTTTCCTGAATAGCAGTCAGCTCCTGCTGGGGTAGCGAGATGTCTAGGGCTTCTGTTTTCGTGATGTTTAGTTTAAAATTACTATAACTGCCAAAGCGGTCCAGCTCCATTCGATTCAACGGAATACTAGTACGGAGCCTCGTGACATACAGAAGTAAGTCGTTGGCATAGAGTGACAGCTTGCGGGGAGCCGATGGAGTGGGAATACCATGGATAGAGGCATTGTTGCGTATGGCTTGCGCTAGGTGTTCCACCGTTATTGCAAACAACAAAGGTGAAAGAGGGCAGCCTTGTCTTGTACCGTTACTAATTGTGAATGGTGTGGACGATTCCCCATTAGCTGTAACCCGAGCAGTGGGCTGGGAATACAGGGCCATGATTTTCAAGAGCAGTTTAGGGCCTAAGCCTATTTGTTGTAGGGATGCTTGTAGGAACGGCCAGCTTACCCTGTCAAATGCTTTTTCAGCGTCACAGGCCAAGAGGCTGGTGGGGATGTTATGTTCCTTAGCGTAGGAGATTAGGTGGAGCATTTTTGTGGTGTTGTCCCTGGCCTCACGACCAGGGACAAACCCCACTTGGTCACCGTGAATTAGAGAGGGAAGAAGGGGGGCTAATCGTGTAGCTAGTATTTTAGAGTAAAGCTTCAGATCAACGTTCAGTAAAGATATGGGGCGATAATTACTACACAGTGCATGGTCTTTCCCGGGTTTAGGAATCGCCACTATCTGGGCCTGCAGAAGTTCAAGAGACAGTGGATAGTGGTCATCCACTTCCTCGAATGCTTTCACCATTATTGAGGCCAGTTGTTGTGCAAATTGTTTAAAAAATAGGGGGGTGTAGCCATCTGGGCCAGGGCTCTTGCCGTTCTTAAGACCGTTGATGGCGATTAAAAAGTCAGAGGTGGTCAGTGGTTGTTCCAGGTCTGCCGCCGCTTCCAGAGTTATCCTTGGCAGGGCTGTGTCTTGTATGTATTTGTAAAAGGTCCGAATGCGAGGAGGGGCCGGAATTGGTAGCTGCTGGGAGGTTATACAGAGATGAATAAAAGTCCCGGAAATCCGAAACTATTTCCAAGTTTTTTTAATGTTTCGTGTGGGAGGGGGAAATGATGTGTGAGATATTTTGTCTACGTTGTTGGGGATGTATAGTGCGAGCGAGGTGTCTCCCGCATTTATTTGCGTGTGCATAAAAGAAGTGTCTGCCTTTTAAGACAGGCATTCACCGAACACTCAGTGAATATCTGTTTGAGGTCCCTACGTGCGTTAGACAGTTCCGCTAGTGTCCTAGAATCTAGGGAACGTTTATGGGAATCTTCGAGGGTAGATATCGGCTTAAACAGTCGACTGATATCTGCTGTACAGGCTTTCTTTAACCTATAACCATGCTGTATGAAAATTCCCCTTAACACACATTTCAGTGTCTCCCATTTGATTAAATTAGAGGTATCGTCATGAGCATGGGTCAGATTAAATTCTACTATCGCTGCGGCTATCGTTGCGCTACACAACGGGTCATTTAAAAGGTTGTCATTCAGTCTCCAGGAGTTACATCTAGAAAGGTGTGGGGGTTTCCCAGGAGTCAAATGCACCGGAGCATGGTCAGACCATATTTTCAGACCAATCTCGCTAACAGGGTCACAGTCGAACATTGATTGGGAGATAAGGATGTAATCAAGCCTTCTCTAAGAGTTATGTGCAGGAGAGTAGTAAGTATAATCCCTCTGAGGGGTGTAGTACCCGCCATGGATCCACTAGGGACATGTCTGTCAGAGCGGTGCGTATATTAGTCAGTGTGGATGGTGGTATATTTGACTTACCAGTAGACGAGTACAGTCTCGGTATAAGTGGTATGTTCAAGTCCCCTCCTAGGATCAAGTTGTGAGTTCCAAAGGCATGTAAGCGGGACGCCACAGAGGAAAGGAATCGATACTGATTCTGATTTGGAAAATAGACATTAGCAATGGTTAAAACAGTTTGATAACATTGTAACTTCAAAAAATACATATCTACCCTTGGGGTCTATCTCCTGATCAAGTATTACAGGGTTAAATGAACTATGGAAGGCGACTGAGGCACCCCGTGTCCTAGCATCGGGGTTAGTACTATGAAACCAGGTCGTGAAACGTTTGTCGGAGATGGTGGGGATTTTATCTGACCTGAAGTGAGTTTCTTGTAATAAGATTTGCGTTTTAGCTTTGTGAAAATGCTGTAGACTCGGTCTAGTTAAGTGAGGAAATTTTGATTTCTAAGGAAGACATATTGGGAGGGGGCAAATGGGGGGGTATTAGGGTTCCTGTCTAGGGAGCTGGAAGAGGCAGCCTCCAGCTTCGAGGGTGAGGGATCAGTAAAGGGAGGGTAAAACTCAGGAAAAGGGAGGGCTCTGTGGAAATGGAAGGTTACCAGCCCCAATGAAGGGGCATAAGACTAAGGTCCAAGTAGGACACGCAGGAGCACCGTCACCCCCAAGAGGGCCCCGGCGGTCCCTGTAAATGTGATTAGTATATAACACCCTCAGGTAGGGTAAACAGGGCGCAGTTACTACACCCCCTAGTGTTCAGTGGGGAATGGGGACGTGAACACTACACAGTAAGTCTATGAATATATAAAAAAACAGAGGCAGTAAAGACTTTGCACACCCTAACATGGGGAACGTGGTAGGGCGAATCTCAAGGGCTCCACCCCAACATAGTAAGATAACTAATAAAAAAATGCTTGCCTAAAGCTCACAGCACAGTGTAGTAAAGTAGCTTAAACCAACAATTACCAGTGCAAAATTGAGCCACATGAGTGGCTGAGAAACATCAGAAGTTCGTGTCCGGTTCAGGCACACGCTCTGTGATCAAGGTGGCTGTTAGAGTGGCCTGAATGGAGTCCCGCGACTCTGGAAAGATGTCAAAAACATTTAGACCAAGTCTAAAGAGGCATTCCTGGAAAGGGGGCAGATTCCAATGGTCGGCAATGTATTGCTAGCATTCAAAGTCAAGTCAGGTGGTGCCTCTGGAAAGAGGTGGGTGGTACACCCATCATCGGCCACATCAAAAGATGGACAGGGGCAGCAAAATAACAAGAGCTAAAGAAAAATCAAGGGGGAGTCCCACCTAAAAGGACCAGAAAATCATCCCGGAGGGGATTTAGATGTTTGGGATCGGGATCTCTTCTTTCTGGACTGCTTTTCCCATCTGGGGGCTTTAGGAAAACCTGGGGTTGCCGCTTCCAATGGCCAATCTGGAATTCTAATCTGGGGCAGTTCAAATGCTCCTAGGAAATTAGGCAGGTCTCCGAGAGTGCGAAAGCCGACTTGCCCTCGTGGGATGCAAACAGGTGGAAGGGAAAGCCCCACCTGTGTTTAATTTGCCTGGAGTGAAGGGCATCCGTGAGCGGTTTCAGGGCTTTCCTCATGAGTAAAGTCTGCCTTGAGAGATCCGTCAGAAGCATAATAGGGTTACCATTAAAAAAGATAGTCTTGGGTACGGGCAGCTTGCATTATCTCAGTTTTAGTGTGGAAGAAATGTATGCGACAGATGATATCTCTAGGGTACGCTGGGTTTGGGTTGCGAGGGCCCAGAGACCTGTGGATTCTGTCTATTTCCAGATGATTTTCTTTAGGTTTATTCAGCAGTTGATTAAACATGGCTGTGGCCGCCGTAGCTAGGTCCTTGTTCTCAACTGACTCGGGGACCCCGCGGATGCGAATATTGTTGCGGCGACTTCTATTCTCTTGGTCATCGAGACCGTAGAATAACTGTTGGATCTGATTTGTGTGCTCTTGCAATATGTGATCATGTTCTATAATCCCGTTCACTGACTCCTCAACAGTGGCTTCAATATCATCAAAGTGCTGCCCTATATCATGACTTGGGTCAGTGATCTCTCGGTTGTATGAGCGCTCCAGTCTGCTGATGTAGGCCTCAATGTCCCCTTTAGTAGGAAGAGCTTTGATATAACTCTCCATATCCCATGTCCCCTTTTGGCTGTGTGGTTGAGGTGAGGGGCTCCAATTTCCCAGATCAGGGGATTGCGGTGAGGGAGGGGAGGGTGCAGGCTGTGTGGCCAGTACCTGTGAGGCAGTGAGGGCTGTCTGTGCTGCTGCCGCGCGGGTCGCCGCCATCTTGGAAGCCGGGGTGGTCCGGTTTGCGTGTCCCTTCGTGGCAAAATAATTGCCGATTTCCCTGTTCTTGTGACTCCCCGAGGTGCGGGGGTGTCTCCGGTCCCCCTTCTTCTCATGCGCCAAGCCACGCCCCTAATATTGTATATTTAAAACATTTTCTGTTATACCTCTGAATCTGAGGTTAGATCTTCTTGCTCTATTTTCATAGTCCTCTAATTTATTTTGTAAAATAAATTTTTCTTCTTTTAGAACATCAGTTTCTGTCATGTAGTCCTGAGAAGAGTTTTCAATTTCTTCCACTTTTAGTTCAAGTGCTGCTGTGCGCTGACCCTGATTTCTTTTGTGAGGTGATTTGCTATCTGCTCTGAGGTTTGTTTCAGTGCTTTGTGAAGCATTTTTTCAAAATGTTTTAAAATACTTTGAGGTGCCATAGTTTGATGTGAGGAAGACAATGTTATGTTGAATTCTGCATCAGAATCTCCTGAGGAGATATGCTGTATAGGTTTAGTCTTTGTGGAGTGCTCTGAGGTAATTTGTGCTGATTCTGAGGAGACCAGAGCCATTTTGGATGATATCCGCATCTGAGTGCCTCCGTGAGGTTTATTTTTTGTTTTCAACACGGGCGCCTCCCAACCCCATTATTGTTTTAAATGTTTCTCTCACCTCTCGGGTGTTTAATAAGGTATTCCGCTTTATAATTTTTGGTTACTTCTTTTAAATATCTTGGGATAATGGTGACAGCTGATCCCTGGGACTATATCTCTCTGAATCTTTTTAAACCTATTTTACAAAAGTTTTAAAGTAAATGTACTCTTAGGTGTACATTTTTTTTTTTTTTTTTTTTTTAAACAAATTTTTATTTATATTTCAAAAAGAAAATAGAAAACAAACATCAACAGGGTACATACATGTCATGTGCAGACAGGTAACCAAATTGCAGCATATATGGATCACAGTCATTTCCTAGCAATGTGTAGAGTCACTAGTCATTGCAGTATAGATTACAGACATTACCCGAGACCTCCTTCCTCAATATAAAAACCACAGAAGATAACAAGAAAGGAACCCACCCCTCACCACCCCCCTAGCCTAATCAATGGTCAAATGCTCCACCTCAACCCATGCCGCCCAGATCTTCCCAAATTTCCTGGGGAAGTTCCTTCCCAGATACGTGAGTTTGTATAGCGGCAAAGTCGCGTTCACCGGGGACTGCCACAATTTTTTAGTAGGAGGGAGAGTTTGATTCCATTGCAGTAGTATTGCTTTCCTCACGTATAGTGTAGTGTAGAAAATAAACAGTTTCTTCCCCCAGCAGGAGAGGTATTGGGCTAAGTGGGATCGTAAGCTCCCCCACAGCATTAATGTTGGCCAGGATGCCTTTCCAGAATCCCACTACCCCGGGGCACGACCACACCATGTGAAAAAAGTCAGCATCGTCTTCGTTGCATCTAGGGCAGATAGTCAGTCGGTCAGGGTAAATCCTTGCCAGGGGTGCCGGCGAAAAGTATACCCGGTGGAGGAACTTCAATTGTATATACCTGTCCCTTGCAGAAATCGCCAGGGTCAGGTATTGCTGTATACCCTCCCCCCAGTCCTCTTTAGTAAGTTCCGGAATGTCACCATGCTAGAGCTCAAACAAATGTGAGATCCTAGTCTCGTCCTGTATGGCCAGCGCGGTATAGATCGTGGACATTGTGCGCCCCCCCCCCCCCCTGCAGAACCAAGCACATCCTCCACTGCAGACACCCCTAGAGTCACTCTGGATGGGAATTGAGACCGGAAGGCGTGTCGCAGCTGCAGCAATCTGAAAAACATATGATTCGGCAGGTCTCTAGCTTGTTTAAGAGCGTCAAAGGAGAGTAGTTGGCCCTGAGATACTATGTCCCCTAGTGATGTAACTCCATGCCTGGCCCAGACAATCGGATCAGGGATGGACTGAAAATGGGGCAGGCGGAGGTTCCCCCAGAGGGGAGTCCTTGGGGCCCACACTCCCGTGCCCACCAGCTGTTTGTTTACCAGGTCCCATACCTTAAGAGTCGTGCGCATCGGAAGAGTTATCCCGGGGTTAAATCGGGGTCCCCTATGGATTAGGTTCCTTAGTTCCGCATAAGAGCCCAACAACGCCGCCTCCATCGAGGATGGAGGGTTAGCCGGGCCCTCGGAGAGCCGCCATTTAATAGTCACTAGGACTGCCGCCCAGTAATACTTCAGGAAACAGGGTAATGCCAAACCTCCGCGCACAAGGGGCCGTTGGAGGGTTGTTCTAGCTATTCTAGGGGGCTTACCATTCCAAACGAAGGACGAGATAATGCCATCCAGTTTCTTAAAGAATCTAAGTGGGATATGGACTGGGGTCTGGCGGAAGAGGTAGGTAAACTTGGGAAGAACCGACATTTTAATTAAATTGTCCCACTGGTGAAAGCGGCAGGGACCTCCACACATTACACTTCTGGGCTAGCTGGGTGACCACTGGACTCAGGTTAAGGGTAATAAACTGTTTCAAGTCTCTGTGTATTTCCACGCCCAGATATTTAAATTGAGAAACCCTCTGCAATTGCCCATCCACCCGGGAAAGGCCAGCACCATCATGTAGTGGAAATAAAGTCTATTTCGCCCAATTTATTTGTATACCCGAGAACTGTCCAAACTTGTCGATAAGCGACAATGCTGCTTTTAGGGAGGCTCCGTCATCTCTGAGATACAACAGAGTATCATCAGCATATAACGAAACCTTTTCCTGCAAAGGACCCCTGACAATGCCCCGAACCTCAGGGGAGGAACGGAGGAGAGCCGCCATAGGTTCAATTGCCAGGGCAAAAAGCCCCAGGGACAGGGGGCACCCCTGCCTGGTTCCCCTGTGGAGGGGAAAAAGCGGGGAGAGGACCATGCCTGTGCGTACCCTAGCTGTGGGAGCCTTGTACACTGCCCTGACCCAGGAGATAAAGGCTGGACCAAATCCAAACTTACGGAGGACTTCCCACAAATAGTCCCACTCCACGGAGTCAAAGGCCTTCTCTGCGTCTAGGGAGGCCACTACCTCCTCTGCATCCCCCGAGGCCAAGATAGTGAAGAGCCGGCGAATATTAATGTCTGTCCCCTTCCCTGGCATAAAGCCAGACTGATCCTCATGGATCAGGGTAAGTATAACATCATTCAGTCGCCTGGCAAGGATTTTGGTCAGCACTTTTGCGTCTGAGTTGAGCAGGGAGATAGGTCGGTATGATGAGCACAGCTGGGGGTCCTTCCCAGGTTTAGGGATCACCACTATAATGGCTTGTGCCATAGATGGAGGGAGATCTTCCTCCTGGAGGGACGCTGTAAGCATGTCGTGCATTCTAACTGTCACCTCCTCCAGGTAGTGTTTATAAAATTCCGGGGGTATCCCATCCTCCCCAGGGGTCTTCCCCGGCTACATGGACCCCAGTGCAAGTCGGACCTCCGCCAGTGTGATCGGAGAGTCCAGGCCATCCCTGGCCTCAGAGGTGAGGGCAGGGAGTGTCACCCCCTCTAAAAAAGCATGCAACGCCTGCGGTGAGTACCTTGCCCTAGATGAGTAGAGGGTGGAGTAAAACTCTGCAAAACAAGCGTTGATGGCAAGGGGATCCGTCACCAATGTCCCAGCACTATTTGGTATTCGAGGTATAGTGGAGATTGGGGCCTGCTCCCTAGAGATCCAGGCCAACAGCCTCCCCGTCTTTTCACCCTGTTCAAAAATCCTCTGCGTCTGAGCCAGGTGACGTTTGCTCGTCTTAGCCACCCTAAGCAGCACCACCTCCCGGTACGCTACTTTCATATCTTGTGCCCTGAGCGGGTTGGCCGTGAGGGTGAATCGGGTTTCAAGGTCCTGGGCCCTGGCTTCTGCCTCCTCTACCGTGATCCTATCATTCCTACGCTCCCGGCCAATGGAAGAGAGGTAACACCCCCTCATGTAGGCCTTGAAGGCATCCCAGACCATCCCCCTCGCAGCCGTGCCTAGGTTGGAGGCCCAGAATCCCCGTATTTCACCGCCCATCTCAATGGCAATAGTGGGGTGCTCAATCCAGTACCTTGACAATCGCCAGAGTCTATCCCGCTGAGGGGTAGAGGTTTGCAGTGTACACAATAGTGGGGAGTGGTCAGAGATGCCCCGAGGGAGTAACTCTATTCCAAGAACCCTGGGAAGCATGGGGGCACCAGCGTAAACAAGGTCAATACGGGAGAGTGTGTTGTGGGAGGAGGAGTGGCACGTAAACCTTCGATCTGATGGGTGTTTCCACCTCCAGACATCCTCCAGCCCAAACACCTGTGCCCAGCGAGAAATTGGAGAGTCCGTAGCACGGTCAGGCGCTAACCTATCTAGGGAAGGATTGGGAGGGATATTAAAGTCCCCCGCTAGAACTACATTGTCAGTATGAAATTGGGCGATCAGGGCAGTCAATTTATGTAGCAAAGACAGGTTCGCTGGAGGTGGCATATAGAGGCCCACCAGCACCATCTCTATCATGTCTATCCTGGCGTGCACCAGCACGTATCTCCCGTCCTTATCTGTAACAATATCAAGAGGCTCAAAATTAAGGGACTTATGGACCAGGATGCTAACCCCCCGAGCATAGCCGGAATACGTGGCATGATAGTGGTATCCCACCCAAGGCCTTTTCAAGCCCATAATCCTTCCCCCTACTAGATGCGTCTCCTGAAGAATACAAAAATGCGGAGCATATTTTTTCATGTAGTCGAAAACAAGAGAGCGTTTAACCCTTTCATGACTAAGTCTATTTTTGGAATTTGGTGTTTACAAGTTAAAATCCATATTTTTTGCTAGAAAATTACTTGGAACCCCCAAACATTATATATATATTTTTTTTAGCAGAGGCTCTAGAGAATAAAACGGCGATTGTTGCAATATTTTATGTCACACGGTATTTGCGCAGTGGTGTTTTTAAACGCAACTTTTTGGGAAAAGGGACACTTTCATGAATAAAAAAAAAACAAAACAGTAAAATTAGCCCAATTTTTTTGCGTAATGTGAAAGATAATGTTACGCCGAGTAAATAGATACCAAACATGTCACACTTTATAATTGCGCGCACTTGTAGATTGACGACAAAGTACGGTACCTAAAAATCTCAATAGGCGACGCTTTAAATTTTTTTTACGGCTACCAGGTTAGCGTTACAGAGGAGGTCTACTGCTAGAATTATTGCTCTCGCTCTGACGATCGCGGCGATACCTCACATGTGTGATTTGAACACCGTTTACATACGCGGGCGCGTCTTCCGTATGCGTTTTCTTTGCTTCGCGGGGACAGCGGGCGCTTTGAAAATTTTTTTTTTATTTATTTTAAAATGACTAAATTGTTTTTAAAAAAAAAAAAAAATTTGATCACTTTTATTGCTGTCACAAGGAATGTAAACATCCCTTGTGACAGTAATAGGTGGTGACAGGTACTCTTTATGGAGGGATCGGGGGTCTAAAAGACCCCCCACCCCTCCTTTACACTTCAATGTATTCAGATCGCCGAAAACGGCGATTCTGAATACCGGATATTTTTTTAAAACCGGCGCCATTGGCAGCCGAGTAAACGGGAAGTGATGTCATAACGTCGCTTCCGTGTTTACGATGAGGAGACTGGAACGAAGCCGATTACGGCTTCGTTCCAGTTCCTCCCCAGCAGCCAGAGCCGACGGATCGCTAATCGGTGCTCCCGATTGAGCGGGAGCACCGGTAACAGCGGCGAGAGGCGGCGGGAGGGGGGGACGTCCCCTCCCACTCCTCCGGCATAACAGCCGAGCGGCTTTTAGCCGCATCGGTTGTTATGGCTGGAAAGCCAATCGCCCGCTGTAAAAAACGGTACCGGGATGATGCCTGCAGGTGCGGGCATCATCCCGGTATACCCCCCGGAAGCCGAGTACGCAGATCTGCGTACGCTCGGCGGGAAGGGGTTAATCTTCTGGTTAAGCCCCCTAACATTTCAGGAGAGGATCTTCAACGGAGCCATAACTTGAAAGGGCAGGGGGGACCATCGGATATGACCGCCTGACCAGGGTCAAGGCACAAATATCTCATCTTAAGTAATGCAATGACATACACAGTACATTTGTTATAGTAGAGCTGTCCACAATAGAAAACATATAAGCATGTAACTAAAAAACAAACAGAACTCCCCTACCTTCCTCGCCTCCCGGAGAACCAGGTCTCTGTCTCTAAAGTTCAAAAGGCGGAAAATAAATGTGCGCGGCGGGGCTCCCGGCGGGCCTCGAACAGATGGCATTCTATGTGCCCGCTTCACCACAAATTGAGGGGAGAACACAGCTAGCGGGAGAAGTGTGCGCAGCACATGTTCAGTAAAAGCCTCAGTGTCTCGGCCCTCCGAACCTTCTGGCAGGCCTACCAACCGCAAATTATTCCTCCGGTTCCTGTTCTCCTGGTCCTCTGCCCTGGATTCCAGCGCCTTCATCCTCACTTGTAGGGTGCGGAGGGAGGCATCATGGTCGCGGGTGACATCTTCCACGTCCCCCACCCTCCGCTCCGCCTCAGTAAGCCGCTCCCCGGTGTTTATCCATATCGCGCCGGATAAGCCCCATGTCAAGCTGTATCTGCTCAATCTTTTATTTTATTTTTATCAGAAAAAGTTTTTTATTATAAAACATAATGGTACAAGACATCCATGACAATGGCCACACAATATACCAACGCACATATTATGAAATCAGAGTAACAATCATATTCTTCCCATAAGTAGCAAATCAAGGAGGTACATTAAATGAGAATAAGTGAGACCGGAGCGTTGTTGTACAAACAAAATAAACAGGATGTCAGCAAACATGACATCAACATAATAAGCAATAGGGAAGAAGGAGAAATCTTCCGTGCAGTCACAGTACTTGATTTTTTCATTTTCTGTTCAAAAGAAACAAAATAAAAGAGTAAAAGAAAAAAGAAAGCAGAATAGAATAGGGGGAGGGAGAGAGAGTCAGAGATCCCTGAGAGACAGAATACATGGAAGTAGTACCGTACATAATACCCACATCTATCAGCATTCAATATCATGCTTCAACAGTTGTATACAAAAACTCAGGTAAGTTAGAACCCATGGCAGATGTCGAGGTCAGATTAGCCCTGCAGCAACCTATTTTGAATCAACTGGTGCGGTGCCAGGCCTGGTAAGTCCAGCCAGTCCTGCCACATATTATAAAACTTTTGGGGGGTGTTCCTATGTTGGTATGCCAGCCTCTCACGTATCAGCATCCTATTAACCTGATCAATCCACTGTTGCCTGCTGGGTACCCTGGGCGTGATCCACATCTGGGCTATCACTTTACGAGCTACATAAAGCAACCGGAGGATTGCCGTGTGGACGGCTGGGGTAAGGGACTCCTCGTCCAGGGCCCCCAGCAGGCAGATCACCGGGCTTGTGGGAATCACGATTCTGAACACCTGATGAATAGTCTCCAAAATCGCAGTCCAATAACGAGTCAGTTTAGGGCACTTCCAGAACATATGGAGAAGGTCTCCGTGGTCTCTTTTACATTTAGGGCACAAGGGGGAGTCCCGAAGGCCCCAATCATACAGTTTAGCCGGTGTCTTATAGGCTCTATGTAGCAAATAAAGATGTGAAAGTCTCTGGGAGGCCGACACTGATACCCGGTGGGCAGAGATAAGACAGAGATCCCAGGTCTCTCCATCTAGAGGTCCTAGGTCCCCTTCCCATTTACGCCTGCTTGGCAACATAGCCGAGTCTTGGAGCGCCCCAGTAATAATGGCATATCCCTTAGAAATCATACCCTTCCTACTGGCTGTCATCATGATAGAGTGCACGATCGCATGGTCAACCAAGTCAAGTGGGGTAGCTCTGGACTGAGACTGTAAAGCGTGTCTCAATTGAAGATATTTGAAAAAAATCAGTGCGTGGTAGTGCGAACTCCCCCTGCAGCTCCAAAAAGGACTTAAGTGTAGGGCCACTGTATAATTGGGTCAAATATTCCAGACCTTTCACCTGCCAGCTGCGGAAACCCTTGAGTCTCAGCAGCTGATAAGAACCATTGTCCCAAATATGAGTAAGAGAAAAAAAAACCTGGATTTTCAACAGCCGCTTAACATATTTCCAGAGTGTGTTCAATAAAACCACAGTCGGAGCCCCCCTAGGGAGATAGGGGAAGCCCGCTTCTAAGTTTGAGAATGCCACACGGTGGCGAGCCGTATGGCTCAGCCACCTGCGAATAGGGTCTAGCGAATCTTCTAGTCCCCATCCACCAAGCTGCTGTAATTGGGAAGCCAAAAAATAGGCCCTGGCATGTGGAACGGCCAAGCCCCCTGCCTCCTTACCATACTGTAGTATCCTCAGACTAATTCTGGCAGCTTTTTTACGCCAAATTAACTCTCTAAATTGGGAATCTATTTTGTCAAACCAGTATTTGGGTATCCACACCGGGGAGTTGTGGCAAATGTATAGTGATTGGGGGATCCAGACCATTTTTATAAGATTAGCCCGCCCCACCACTGATGACGGTAGTTTGCACCAAGCCTTGCATTTTTCCCTAAATTTAGCCAGTAGGGGGACCAGATTTAATTGAACATAATGTGCGACCTCTCCGGAGAGCTGCACCCCCAGATACCTAAAAGTGGACACTACTTGAATCATAGCTGCACAGTCAGGGAGGGGAGTCGGTATGGGGTCTAGGGGTAAGAGTACTCACTTATTCCAGTTAATAGAAAAGCCAGAAAGAGCGCCAAAGTCCGTAATTAGGGTCATAACGGCCGTCAGGGAGCCCTGTGTGTCACCTAGGTATAATAAAGTGTCGTCTGCATAGAGCGATACCACATCCACTCCCGTGTCACGAATAAATCCCTTAATACAGGCATATCCCCTTATCCTAGCAGCAAGAGGCTCTAGAGCCAGGGCAAAGAGCAAGGGAGATAAAGGGCATCCCTGCCTGGTACCACGAAACAAGGGAAAGGGCTCTGACGTTGCAGAATTAAGCCAGATCCTAGCCACAGGGTTAGCATAAAGTAGTCTGACCCAACTAATAAACCGTTTACCCAGGCCCATCCTTTCCAAAACCTTCCACAGGTAAGGCCACTCGACGCTGTCGAAGGCCTTAGCTGCGTCCAGCGAGAGGACGGCTCGGTTACCAGGATTCAGTACAGGGATTTGAATATTTAAATAGAGACGTCGTATGTTGTGTGCCGTGGGGTATGAAGCCTGCTTGGTCATAATGCACTAACTTCTGAATAACGTGGGATAATCTGGTTGCCATGACTCTAGCCAACAACTTAACATCCGTCGTAAGTAGGGAGATGGGCCGGTAGGAGTCAGGGGACGTGGGCTCTTTACCTGGCTTTAATAACACAATTATAATTGCCTCATTCATGGAATCTGGAAGCGTGCCAGACTCCAATGCACTATTAAAAACTTTCAAAAGTGTTGGCAATAAGGTGGCCGCATATCGCTTATACACCTCAGAAGGAAGCCCGTCTGCCCCTGGAGATTTATTGTTGTGAGTTTGTTCCAGTGCTAGAGCAAGTTCGGCTATAGTTAGTGGGGCATCCAGCTCACGAGCATCTGAAGCAGATAAGCAAGGTAGTTCACACCGAGCCAGAAAAGCATCAATCTCTTCTGCACTGGGATGAACCTTGGAGGCATACAAATCAGCATAAAATGAGCGAAAGATTTGCAATATAGAGGGAGTGTCCGTGCGGAGTACCCCCTGTGTATCACACAGGGAGGAAACCATCGGAGCGGATCCCTGTGCTCTCGCCAGCATAGCCAGCATGTGACCAGTAGATTCTCCCTCCTCAAAATGTGTTTGTTGCAGAAAAAATCTCTTATTTTCCGCTAACTGTAGAGTTAGCTGAGTAGCCATAGCCTGCGCACCCAGCCAAAGCTTTTTAGTAGCGTCCGAGGGGTGGTTAACATATTGGTCCTCCGTATCCCTAAGGGTTTTACAAACCTCCCGCTCCCAGGCCTTAGTAATTGTTTTAATAGAAGTAATAGCGGCAATGAATTGACCTCTCAAAAAGGCTTTCGCCATATCCCAAACCGTACCCAAGGAGGCGGAACCGATATTGTCCCGCAAAAAAATCTGGAGATTGTCACTAATCGGGTCGGGCGAGGGAAAAAGCGCCAGCCAGAAAGGGTTCAATTTCCACATCCTAGGGTTAGCGGCAGTATATAGGTTAAGTTCAACCCAAAAAGATGAATGATCAGAAATGTGTCTATCCCCATAACCAGAATCAACGACAAAAGGGAGTAAGGCCGCATTACCCAGCCCCAGGTCAATGCGCGACAGGCTTCCATAAGCGGTAGAGCAGCACGAGTAGCACCTGACCCGGGGGTGGGAAGCCCGCCACACATCCGTCAATCCAAGTTTGGCTAGCGGGTCTGCAAACGGGGTATCACCCGTAGGGCGAGAAGGCATGGACGGGGGGATGGGAATCTTATCCCACCTATGATTTGAGATAGTTGTTAAAGTCACCCAGTGCCAACAAGGGGACCATGGGGTGCGGGGCCATAAACCTGGCCAAACAGCGGAGAACTTCAGCTGAGTAAGGGGGTGGTACATAAATATTAGCAATAATACATGCCCAGTGACCAAGCCTACCAGACAGAAATATATATCTTCCCCCAGGATCAATAACTGCCCGAGAGCAGGTAAAGTGAGTATCCTGACGGATCAAGACACTCACTCCCCTAGCAAATGCAGAGAACGTGGAGTGAAATTGAGTAGGGTATATCCTCGGGCTAAGACTAGGTATGTGATCCGGGGGGAAATGAGTCTCCTGAAGGCAGACAATACCTGAACCCATGGCCTTCAAATGTCGGAGGACAGCCAGACGCTTCACAGGACTGCTCAGTCCCCTGACATTCCAGGAAAGGCACTTAACGGTGGTTGACATTTCTCAGAAACATAAGAATGATCATACTCAGTATAAGTGATAACAGTATTAAGACAAACAGAAAGGCAGTATTAAACCAAATCACCCCTGCATAGTCGCACCGAAAACCAAAGCATCTGGGCAGGACAAAAAAGGAGCCTCCCGCCATAGTTCTGGAACCAGTCATGTAGGTGATGTCTGTGTAGCAAAGAGAAGGTTGTGGAAGCAGAGGGACTCTGTAAAAAAAAAAAAAAGAAGGGAGGGGGAGGGAAAGAAAACAAAAAAGAAAATCCAAAATGCAGGGGAGAAGAAAGTCAGTTGCAGAGCCAACCAGGCCCTGGACCTGCATAACAAAGGTGGAACGCGCCCCCACTACCATTATGGGGGGGAAAGGCCACGGAAACACCCAGGGAAAACATTCCCAGGTAACAAAAGGGGTTTCACCCAAACAAGCAGCATAGTCTGTCAGTAGGTAGAAGTAAACACTGAGTTCTTTTCGCTCCGCCGAATCTGTAAAAAGATAGTCCCCGTCAGAATGAGCCATCAGGATCCGGGATCAAACAGGAGGACGTTGTTGCTTGGCTTCTTTAAGCGCTTTATCTTCACGGTCCAGCCACTGCCTGGCCGCAGCAGGACTATCAAAGAAATGGGTAAAGCCCAGGGCGGTAACCCGGAGACGAGCTGGGTATAACATGCCGTATTGAACATTAAGATCCCTGAGCTTCTTTTTGACTTCAATAAACGTTGCCCGTTTCTTCTGCAGTTCTGCCGAGAAGTCAGGAAACAGCGATATTTTGGCATTATCAATCACCATCTTGTCAGAGAAGCCCCTAGCCTTGGAAAGTACCGCATCCCTGTCTTTGTAGTTGAGAAGTTTGAACAGGAAGGGTCGCGGGTGGTTACCTGGAGGCAGCGGGCGGGATGGCACCCTATCGGCTCGCTCCACAGCAAAGAGGGGAGAGAAGGACTCTCTACCAAAAGTTGCAATCAACCAGTTCTCAATAAAGTCTACCGGATTTTTGCCCTCAGCCCTTTCTGGAATCCCTAGAGCGCGCACATTATTGCGTCTCATGCGATTCTCCATTTCGTCGAGTCGCATAGCATGTTGCTCAGTGAGATGGCAATTAAATCGCAAGTCTCTCTGCATGGGTGCCATGTCATCCTCCACTGTACTCAGCCGGCCCTCCAGGGCTGAGGCCCTTTCCCTAAGTTTTTGCATATCATGACGGACAAAAGTAATTTCGGCCTTCACATCTTTAATATCAGCAGAGAGAGCGGTTATAGAATGGTTACATGAGGTGACCGCAGTAAATATGTCTCTCAATGTGGGTTCTGATACATCAGCAGCAGGGGAGTGAGCTTGCGACTCAGGGATACCGCCATCAGGGGTACTCACTGTGTTCCACACCGCAGGGAATCAGTCAGCATCCTCCAAGGGGAGAGTCATCGGCTTCTGGGGACCCCCGAGGGGTAGCCCCCGACGAGGGTTGACCAGCTAGGGCTTCCTTGTAGGATTTCCCTCCATACAGGAGTTTCTGTGCTGCCTCTTTGTAACAGTCTTTCGCCGTCCTCCGCGCGCTGGCGCCATCTTGGTCAGGGGGATTCGGCAGGGCCTTGCTCAGTCTGTGCCCTTTAGACATGTCCGGTGTCCTGCGGCGTCGGGATGCAGAGCCCGTCTGTCGCCCGGTGGAGCAATTCTGGAGCGTTTCGCCGCACGAGCGCGGGCTGGGGAGGATGTATGTGCGGATGGCCGGCGGAGCTCCGGGAACACACGTCCACCTACATTCGCTGCTAGGCCACGCCCCCCGTATCTGCTCAATCTTAGTGGTTAGGGTAGTCTGGCAGCCCGTAATCGCTTGCATAAGAGCCTGTAATTGTTCAGCACCCAGCGGCGGCGAGTCAGCTTGGTCCGTCTGAGACGCCATGTTGGAGTGGGCCTTCCCGCGTGCAGCGCAGGTCTGTAGCGGGGTTCCCAGGGGGGTTCCCGGTGCTGTGTGTTTCTTCCTATGGGAACCGGAGCTGCCCCTGCGCATCCCCGATCCTCACCACTGCTTCACCGGCCCAACAGGATAGGTATATGTCCCTAATTGCCGGAAAAATAGCCTGCCAGGTGCGGAGCTCTCTTCCAACACGTCCTAGCTGGTTGCCATCTTGGCCACGCCCCCCTCTTAGGTGTAAATTACCACTGAACATGACAGGCCGAGCCAATTTGACTAAAATGATTTGGGCTCCTCAGTTCTTATACATATTGCACAATTCCCCTGTTTGGATACCCAACTACATGTTCCTTCACATTGATTCACAGTCAAGGGCTTGTATTTGAAAGAACGGAATAGCACATATAAAACTTACCACATTGCAAAAATCCTAAGACTCAAGCGGCCTAGCTGTTCCACATTCCTTGACCTATTTCTTAGCCGCACAGTTGCAACATTTTGCAGGTTGGGATTTACCCTCTGACAGACTCTTCTAGAAATTTGCTAATCTGACAATCTACTGGGTACTCAGCCATGTTACACGGAAATGGGGTTTCCCAGTATTCCTGTGCACTGTCAACCGCACAACTATGGAAAGCTATTAAGCAGAGAATAGGTTTCTCAGGCTTCCTATCCAACACGCCTATTTGGGGTAACAGGCTTTATGTGGAAATAAGCTTCATTGTCACAATGGGTGGATATAGGTAGGTTTTAAATATTTCTTACACTTATATGTTAACTCCACACTGAAATCATATGAACAGTTGCTGGCAGAATTTCCTTTATTTAAGCATTGTAATTTTGACAATTTTACAATTGCGTCATGTGGTGCTTAGTTAAGGCAAACTAACTACTATGCAATTTAACTGATTCCTCTTTTCCTGATTCTATATTCAGTTTGGCCTATTGATTGAGACCATTGGGAGCAAATACTTGACGTTTGGTCCTTTTTAGATTGTTTCAGCTGTCTGACCTATTCTACACCGTACTTTTAGAACTCCAGTTCAACTTCACGCATGGATTAGACAAGACAACCTAATTTTTTTTTAAACATCCGGTTCACTCTGGTGATTTTATTCACATGCTTTGGAGATGTTCTAAACTGATGAGATATTGGAACCAAGTTATTTCAACTATTTATACCACTTATCAAGTTCCACTGACGTGCCTGTTGGGAGGCCTTAATGAGGAGCTATATTCTCCATCTAGTTTTATATAGCTCTGATTCAGGTGTTATATTTCGTAGGAAAACTGTTTGCAAGACTCTGGCTTTCTGCACAGTTTCCAACGTGTACGCAGAGAATCCAGACAGTCCATTCCATACTGGTTGGGGGAAAAAATACACATCAGCATAGTAACTCCAAGGAAATGTGAAGATATCTGGCAATGTGGGCTGAGCAATCCTGGGGTTGCACCTCCCCAACTTCTTATGGACAGATTGCTGCAGATGTAAATCTACTGTGTTATGGTCATTCCTTCCTGGGAGTTGGCAACCTACCAGTGGATTTGTGTTTTGCTGTTGATACAATCCGAGATTCTATCCTCTAGCTGGTTGGTGAATATGCATAGAATCTTATTGTTGAAAAATTGGTCAGCCATGTTTAGATGCTTCTGGCTGGATTCCTCTTTCATGGTGCAAGGATTTGGACAAATATATCCAAAAGATCTCTAGTGGAAAAGCACCCTCTTGCCGGTTAAAAAGAGGCGTAAATGTCCCTCTTTCAAATATGCTCTTTCCCCAGTGCCAGGAGCATCAGTCTCCAGGCAGTCGCAACGGCCTCTGTCAGGCTCAAGAACTAAATCTCAGAGTCAACCCCAGGGACAAAAGAAGTCCTCGGGGAGGAAGTCTACAAGACAAAATGCTAAAGCCTCTTTATGAAGGGGCACCCTCGCTTGCTCAAGTGGGGGGGGGGGAGACTGCTACAGTTCTGAAGACTCTGACACGAGGACTTTCGGGACAGATGGGTAGTCTCCACAATAACTCTAGGTTACAAACTAGAGTTCAGAGAATTCCCCTCTCCTCGTTTCCTCAGATAAAATGTACCAGAGACCCAGAGAAAAAGTCTCTTTTTCTAGCATTGGAGCGTCTTTTATTGGTAGTCTCCATTCTACAAGGAGGTGAACTGGCGTCAATAGACATCAAGGTTTCTTCCCTGCATGTACCTATTTTCCCTGCTCATCAAAGTACCTGCGGGTTGGGGAGCAGTTCTTGAACAGTCTACTGTCCAAGGGGATGGTCCAAGACCGAGAGGAACTTACCCATCAACATTCTGGAGATTCGTGCGGCATATCTTGCCCTAAAGGCTGGAACACTCAGGTTACAGGGTTGCCCTGTCAGGATCCAGTCCGACAATGCCACAGCAGTGGCTTATATCAATCACCAAGGAGGCACCAGGAGTCATGCAGGTAAGGGAGAAGTAAACCAGATCTTAATCTGGCCAGAAAAGCATGTGCAATGCATATCAGCAATCTTCATTTCAGGGGTAGAGAACTGGCAGGCAGACTACCTAAGTCATTGGCAGGTTGTCTCAGGGGAATGGTCTCTTCACCCGACATCTTCCTGGCCCTATGCCAAGATCGACAGCTGTGTCAAGAACAAAGGACCCTCTTGCATCTGGGACAGATGCGTTGGTGACTCCGTGGCATCAGCTCTCACTGATTTATGCATTCCCTCCTATTCTGCTACTGCCACAACTTTTTTGCAGGATCAGACAAGAAAAGAAGTCTGTACTTCTGGTGGCCCCAGCGTGGCCCAGAAGAGTTTGGTATGCAGAAATAGTAAAAATGTCAGTAGGTTCCCTGTGGACCCTACCGTCACATCCAGACCTTTTTATCCCAAGGTCCAGTGTTCCACCCTGCCTTACAAATGCTAAATTTGACGCTTTGGCTATTGAAAGACACATTCTGAAGAGTGGTGGGCTTTCAGGCCTTGTGATTTCTACCTGTGTTAATGCAAGGAAGCCAGCTTCCAGAATGATTTATCATAGAGTCTGGAAAGCTTATTTCTCCTGGTGTGAATCCAGGGGTTGGCATCCCAGAAAATATCTCATGGGTAGAATCCTTGACTTTCTGCAAATGGGGTTAGAAATTAAGCTGGCCTTGAGTACCATCAAGGGCCATGTCTCTCTGACTTTTCCGGTTAAGGCACCCCTAAACCCCTGGGACTTGAATTTGGTTTTACAGAAACAGCTTTTTGAACTGATATGTCAAATTCCCTTGGTCCTGTTGACAAGGGAGTTATTTTTTCTGGTAGCCATTTCTTCTGCCAGAAGAGTATCAGAATTACCATCTCTTTCCTGTAAAGAGCCCTATTTAATCATGCACAAGGATAGAGTGGTATTGCGCCCTCATCCTAGCTTTCTACCAAAGGTGGTTTCAGGTTTTCATCTAAACCAAGATATTGTTCTGCCTTCTTCCTTTTTTTTTTTTTTTCCCCCCCAGATCCCTGTTCTACTGAAGAAAGGTCACTACATTCTTTGGATGTAGTAAGAGCATTCAAAGCTTATCTGGAAGCAACTGCTCAGATTTGCAAAACCTGAGTTTTATTTGTGTTGCCAGAAGGTCCTAATATGACAGGCAGCGTCAAAATCTACCATTGCTAAATGGATTAGACAAGTTATTGTTCAAGCTTATGGTTTGAAGCAGAAAGTTCTGCCTTTTCAGATCAAGGCACACTCCACTAGGGCTATTAGTGCTTCGTTGGCATGCATCACCAAGCCTCTATGGCTCAAATCTACAGGGCCGCAACCTTGTCTTCAGTCCATACATTCAACAGATTTTATCAGGTGGATGTGAGAGGGCATGAGGATATTGCCTTTTGGGTGCAGTGTACTGCAGGCAGTGGTACAAGGTCCTCAGATCTGATTACAGCCTACTTGTTTCCCTCCCCCCAGATAGCATTGTTCTGGGACATCCCATCAGTGATTACTGAGACTTTGTGTCCCGTGATGTACGAGAAAGAAAATAGGATTTTTTATAACAGCTTACCTGTAACATCCTTTTCTTTTGAGGTACATCACGGGGACACAGAGGTCCCCCTCTTCTAATACACTTATATTGATTTGCTACTAAGCTGAGCTACTCCTAGTAAGGGGAGGGGTTATATAGGGGGTTGAACTTCCTGTCTAGGGTGTGCCAGTGTCCAATCACCTAGTGATACCCTATATAACCCATTGGTGATTACTGAGACTCTGTGTTCCATGATGCACCTCAAAAGAAAAGGATTTTACAGGTAAGCTGTTATATTTTTTTTGTTCCAGGGGATGCCTGAAATCTGACTTGTATCTTAGTGTAGACTTCTGTGAAATTGGTGAGCCACTCACACAAGCACAAAATTTTTGTTCTGGAGGCATTCTGTGTACAGAACACCTTCAGGTAGCCATGTTGCATTGCAATTTCAGAAAATTACAGAGCTGCAGATTGAAAAGGAAAGGTAATTTTTAATAACCTCTAATTACAATATGACTTGTGTTGCAATTGTATACGCTATACTATTATTATAATTTTTTTTTTTGCCTTTTTTTTTCCTCCCTCGAAGATGGAGTTACCCTTTAAATATTTATGTATCCTTCTACCTATTTAGTAATATGCATGTTGTATAGTGCTGGCCCCTATGATTTTAAAGCCGGCTTCTTTGTGGGGTAAGATGTGTTGAGACGTGGCTTAAAGTGGTTATAAAGTCACATCTATTATATTATTTTATCCTCTCTGTTTTAGGAACATAAATACTGTTTTGTTTTTTGTTGTGTTTTATTTTTTTATAAAGCTAAATACCTTGTTTACCAAACTCTGATGTGTGGTCACATGTCTTCACTCTGCTCTCCTTCTTGATCTAAGAAGAACAGTGGGAGGGGCTGAGATTCCCCTCTGGCATATGCAAGCTAGCAGAAAGATGACATGTGACCACACAGCAGAGCTGGCAGAGAAGGTATTTAGCTTTATAATAATTTAGAAAACAAAAGCCCACACTGTACTTTATAACAGATGTTACTTTATGCGGCAGAATACTTCAAGGCAGGAGGGGAGGGTCGGGGGGAGATCGGCTCACAAACACTGCAGGATGATGAAGGCAGGTAATTGGACCATGCTATCAGGGATCAGCAGCCATAAGCTGATAAGCGTGGTCCATACACACAGGGAAACGCAGGAATAGGCAAGATCAACCAGATATTTTTCAACATGGAAAGGGACAAATGACATGGCAAAAGAACTGTGCTATATCTCGTGCCTTTAAACAGGCACATGTTTGTTGGTTACAATCTCTTTAAGCACTGTGTTACTGTCTTCATTGCAATTTTTTTCTTTTGTCTTAAGATCAAGATCCGGTGAAAGGGACAATATTAAAAGAGAAAAGAGCCAGAAGAAATCTTCATCTGTATCTGATCAAGATGACAGAAGCAACACAGACAACAGAGAGAGGAAATCAACATCTATGTGCTCATTGTCTTCCTTGTCTTCTTCATCGCCAGCAAGGTCACAGAGCCCAAAGGGGATTTCTTTTGGAGGTCTTACTCTGCAAGAGTGTTTGAATCTAAAAGATGAAAACAAGAAAAAAAAGGAGCTTATGAAAGCTATGGAAATGCCAGAGGAAAAAAGAGCCAGGCGTTTAGCCAAAAAAGAAGCCAAAGAGAGAAAGAAACGGGAGAACATGGGCTGGGGAAAAGAGTACATGGGGTACACCAATACGGATAACCCATTTGGAGATAACAACTTGCTAGGCACTTTTACCTGGAGCAAGGTTAGATTACAAATTTTGCTGTCAGTTTAAAAGTTTTGCAGGATAGCCAAACCTACCTGTTACACAAAGGCACACCTGTATGATGAATACCTATGCTAATAGGTTAAAACATGGAATTTACAAACCATTATATGTAGCATGGCTTCAGTGGCTGAATGTGTTTTTTTTATTTTTCCTCTAAATCATGTTTGATGGAAACTTTATGCAGTTGGCAATATTTTGTTGTTGTTTTTACTCGTTATTTTAGTGAACATACAGGTGCATCTCATAAAATTTGGAATATAATCACAAAGTTAATTTATTTCAGTAATTCAATTTAAAAAGGGAAACTCATATTTCTCTTTCTTTCATTGACGGACACAGCATCTTCATCTTGACCTTAGGGTTATATCGCCTCTTCAGGGGAGGACTAAGCAGAACATGTTGAAAACAGCAAAACTGCACAATACCTCCCATGGGGTGGTCCTAATGGCTATAACCAATCGCACTGCAGCAGCTCAGTTTTTTTTTTTTTCACAAGAAAACGGCTCAGATTTTTTCTGCCTAGCATAGAAGGACCTGGCTCCTGGTGGGACCATTGGTTCTGGGAATTTTTTCTTTTTGATTCCTGTGATCTACAATCAACAGCCGGGCTGGGTGACAGGCTGGATAATATAGATCCTAGTAGTCTCCCCAGCCTGGCCATCGAGCGTGAGCAGATCTTAGCTACGCACTGGGTCGGCCACTACATGCCCCATCTGATCCAGGGGCGGCCGGTGAGCTATATGCTCTGGGGCACACACATGACTGGGCTACTGCTGTCCCTGTCAGTGTGCTGTGGCCCGACAGCCACCCCGTACTGCTCGGGGGATGGGTCTGTCCGTGGATTGCGTCCAGCAGTCCCTACAGGAGGGGTAGGTATGGTTCCGCTTATTTCGGCAGGATGGAACAGCTGGGCATTCCCTGGGAGGTCGACTAGGTGGTCTCTCCCTTTTTCTCCCTGTCCCTTCCCTCCTCCCCATGCTATGGGCTACTGTGTGACTGGGCACATGGGTGTGTGGTGCACGTAACTGGCGGGGGGTCCTTGGGGGAGGGGGGGCCTCCGAGTCCTGGCAGGGGTGTGTTGTCTGAGGGTGCCGAGAAAATGTCTGCTGGACTTCCAGAAAATGGCCGAAAGGGAAAAAATTGGCTGTGGCTACAGGAAAATGGTCACGGTCCACGCAGAGTATGTTGCTCCCACAGTCCAGGTAAGGTAAGGCGTCACGCCGTAGGCAAAGGCCCTCCTTTTCCGCTCAGAAACTGATTTTTCTTCTGCCCGGTTCGGCAGGTAAGCATTCTCAGTCCGACAAGGTGCCCGCTGAGGGACAAAAGTGTCCCTTTTTTCGCAAGTCAAACAAACCTGCAAGCAAATCTGTTGCCACATGAAGGTTTGCCCCTGCCCGACTCTGGGTGGGGGCAGGGGGGTCACCTTCGGGAATTTTGCAGCTCAGTGGACCTCCCTACTTTCTCATCAGTGGGCCTGCAAACTGGTTTAAGCAGGATACAAGACATTTTCTTTCTTGTCTGCCAACCAGATTTTTATTTTCTTACATCAGGAGACACAGAGCCATAGTACTTACTATGTGGGTTATAGGGCCACTGATCAGTGATGGACACTGGCACGCCATAAGGCAAGAAGTGTACTCCCTATATAACCCCCTCCCAGTACTAGGAGTCCTCAGTTTTTTTCGCCAGTGTCTAAGGTGTTGGTCACGAGTAAAGATGTGCTGAGCTCCACTGGAAGCAATCCTTGCTAGGGCTAGCCATGCTGACCAGATCCATTCAGATGTCCTTTCATGGGCTAAAGGAATGGTACCCAGGCCATGTGTCCAAAGAATCAAGGTTTCTTTTCTTACATCAGAGGGCACAGAACCGTAGTAATTACTACGTGGGTTATATCTGCGTATCAGGTGCTGGACACTGGCACGCCCCTTAAGGCGTGAACTTCCCCCATATAACCCCTCGCACTACTGGGAGTCCTCAGTTTTTTTTTCCCCGCAGTGTCTAAGGTGTTGGGCACGTGTAAGGATGTGTTCCTTTGAAAGCCAGCCATCCCGACCGGATTTATTCTGATGTCTCCGTAATGGACTAAATGAATGGTACCCGGGCCTCGTAATCTGAAGACACAAAGTTTTTGCTTGTGAATGCTTTAAGAGCTCGGCCTTGGGATCCAATACTTTTTGGTAGTAAGGTCAATAAAGTTTACTGGCAGGGTCTTCTCGCAGGTCCAGGATTGTGGGATAACCTGAGTGTTCCCAGGTTCCTGAAGGTTTCCTTTTAAATGTCTCGGAGCCTACCGTGAAGGGTGAAGATTGTTTGTTTTTTTTAATTTATTTTTTTATCTCTGATAAACCCTGCTGTGAGGATAAGGTAGGGGAGATTTTCTAAGGAATCTCTCCTTCCATGTATTGTGTTGTCATGTCATGTCTGTGTCACCACTGGAGGCTGTATTGAGCACTCGCCATTCTCACGCTGGACACTGCAAGAAGCTTCACTCTCCTTTCCGCTCAAGCCAGCTCAGACCCTCGGGTAAAAAGGGGGGTCTGATCACTTCCTGGGCCCCCAGATTGGCAATTTCGGTCTGTTTGAATGCCGGCCAGCTGCCTCTTTTCTTTCTTTTTCTTTTTCTTTTTCTTTTTCTTTTTTTTTTTTCTTTTAAAAAAAATAAAAAAAAATGTTTTTCTTTGGCAAGCCGCGGCCGCTCCCCGAGCGGAGGATTTACCCGCCATGATGCCGACCCTCACGCGGGAGATTAGACTTCCCTGTTTGAAATAGGAAGGGGCGTGGCTAAACAGCATCAGATGCTGGCCACACATGTAGGAAGTATTTTAAGCTGTGCAAAAGAAGCTGCTGCCTGGCGGTGGAGGGACAGAGCAGAGTGGTTGCTGGTCAGGTTTGGTGACACAGGCATTCCCCTTTTGACAACATTGTTCTGTATAGCCAGGATTAATAGCAGTTATTGTACTGTACTATAGCCTAGCAAGTGAAACTTTCTTTTGCTGGTAGTGCCTCTGCTTTGTACTGTAAGCTATGAGTAGCAAGGGGGCCAGGAATTCTTCTAAGGGTTCTAAGGGGCCGCGACAAACTAAGACCCTGTCCAAAAGAATGTCATCCTCCTCTGAGAATGTTGCGGCCGGTCAGATTGAGCCGTCAGGGGAAGCTGTTATTACAGTCGCTCAAGACACTTCAGCCCCTGAGTATGTTACATGTGAGGTGTTGTCCTCTACCATGGCTGGTTTAGAGAAGAAACTTGATGCAATTTTATCCCTTCAGAGCAGAGTTAAACGCAATAGATCCCCCATTAAGTGCTCAAGATCCTCCTCTGGAGGTTCAGGATGCTGGGGATCAGGCAGATCTTCCTAGAGATGTGGAAGATACTGGCGTATCCTCTTCTGAGGATTTTAACACGGAACAAGTATCGCTTCAAGAGAGCTTGCTTGTGCACGCTCTTACTAAGTTGGTTAGGTCATTTTTTTTGCTACCTGCAGCACAGGCTTCTGGTGATCCCATCTCTAAGTTGGGATCATTAAAACCTCCTCCGGCTGGGGATGCCTTTTCTATCCATGCGTGGCTAAGAAAGCTTATTTATGCAGAGTGGGAACATCTGGATAAAGTTTTATCCTCCTAAGAGATTTACCAAACTGTATCCTATGGAAGAGGATTTCTATAAGAAATGGGGGTTCCAGCGGTTGATGCTGTGATTACCTCTGTAAAAAAGAACCTCACATGTCCGGTTGATAATGCGCTCATGTTAAGGGATTGAGCAGATGAGAAGCTGGAGCACCTTTCTAAGAACCAGATGGCTTTAGCAAGTTCAGCAGTGCAGCTGGTTCTGGCCACAATGGGTATATCCCAGGTCATTAAGGAACAGTTTGAGAAGATGCTTACATTTTTACCTGTTGAACAGGTTCAGCAGTACGCTAATTTAGCAGATGCACTGTGTTTCACAGTAGATGCTACGAGAGATGCGTCCATTCAGATCTCACGTCTGATGTTGGGACTGGTGCATTCTCGCAGAATTCTTTGGCTTAAGTTGGTCAGATGACGCACCATGCAAGAAGCTCCTACCCAGTTTCCCTTTTAATGGTGAACGCCTCTTTGGAGAGGATTTGAATATATACCTACAGAGGATTTCTAATGGCAAGCTCTCTGTTGCCAGTAAAGAAGAAATTTAGACATTTCTCATTTAAGCAGGCCTCTTCTGTACCAGGGACATCAGCCTCTAGGCAGTCTCGACGGCCTCAGCCATCGGGTTCAAGGGGAAAACCCCAGGGACAGCACCAAGGTCAGAAAAGATCTTGGGGGAAAGAAGCCCACCAAGCGCCTCCTTATGAAGAGGCGCCCCCACTCGCTCGGGTGGGGGGGAGGCTACTGCAATTTTCAAGGATCTGGCAGGAGCAATGTCAGGCTTCTGCGGTTCGTCAAGGTTACGAACTAGAGTTCTGAGTTTTGCCGTCTCCCCGGTTTCTAGGGTCAAGTGTTCCCAAAGACCCAGAAAGGAAGAAGGCTCTCCTAGCACTGGACCATCTGCTATCCAAGGCAGTCATTTCAGAAGTTCTCTTAGAGGAACAGGGCACAGGTTTTTATTCAAACGGTCCCGAAATCAAACGTGAAGTAAGACCTATTTTAGATCTCGGAGATGTAAATCGGCATTTGAGCATCCGATCCTTCCGCATGGGGTCAATCCGGTTGGTTGTAGCCATCCTCCAAGGAGGGGAATTTTTGGCTTCAATCAATATCAAGGATGCCTATCTTCATGTGCCAATATTTCCCGCTCACCAGAGGTTTCTTCGCTTCAAAGTAGATAACCGTCATTTTCAGTTTGTGGCTCTGCCATTCGGTCTAGCCACAGTTCCTCGAGTATTCTCCAAGATTCTGGCTCCTGCTTTAGCCAGATTAAAGGCTCAGGGCCTAATGGTCCTAGCCTACTTGGACAATCTACTCTGAGTAGATCATTCAGTTTCCGGGTTAGACCACGGTCTGGTGACAACGGTAAACTACCTGGAATCTCTAGGCTGAGTTCTCAAGAAAAATCCTCCTTGAGGCCATCAAGGGGAGTACAGTACCTGGGACTAATCATAGATACCAGGCAGGGAAAGGTATTTCTACCTACAAAGAGAATCAATTCCATTGTAGAACTAATCCATATTATCAAGGCAAAGAAAAAGCCTTCCATTCAGTTGTGCATGAGACTGTTGGGAAAGATGGTGGCCTCCTTCGAGGCGGTCCTTTTACGCACAGTTTCATTCAAGATTGCTACTTAGCGCAATCCTGTCAGCCTGGAACAAAGGTTTAGGCCCTAGATTTTCCAATTCAGCTGGCGCCCTACGTACTTCAGAGCCTAAATTGGTGGCCGATATCCAACAACCTTCAAAAAGGAAAGTAATTTTATACCTACCACCTGGAAGGTAGTAACTACGGATGGCAGTCTTTTTTAGGCTGGGGAGCGGTCCTAGAAGAGAATTCTGTCCAGGGAAAGTGGTCCAGGCTGGAAAGGACCTTGCCTATCAATATTTTGGAAATTCTGACAATTTGTCTGGCTCTAAGAGCCTGGACGGTCAGACTGAAGAGCTGTCCTGTCAGTATTCAGTCTGACAATGCCACGGCTGTGGCTTACATCAATCACCGGGGAGGAACGAGGAGTCGTGCAGCCCAGAGAGGTGAATTATGTTCTGTCTTGGGCACAACACAACGTCCCTTGCCTTTTGGCAATTTTCATTCCCAGGATAGAGAATTAGCAGGTGGACTACTTGAGCCGCCAACAATTGTTTCCAGGAGAGTGGTCTCTTCACCCCGATATCTATCTTGCGATATGTCAGAGATGGGGTACTCCGGATGTGGACCTGTTTGCGTCCAGATTCAACAACAAAGTCGACAACTTTGTGTCAAGGACAAGGGCTCCACTAGCTTGCGGAACAGATTCATTAGTCTTCCCATGGGATCAGTTTTCTCTGATCTATGCATTTCCTCCAGTTCTGCTACTTCAGCGTCTTCTTCGCAGGATCAGGCAGGAACAAAGGAGGCGATTCTTGTGGCCTAGAAGGCCTTGGTTTGCCGAGATCATAAAGAAGGCAGTAGGAGTTCCCTGAACTCTGCCATTATGGCCAGACCTTCTCTCGTGGGGTCTGGTATTCCATCCTACCTTACAGACGCTAAATATATAACGGGCTGGCTATTGAGACCCACATCCTAAGGGATCGTGGGTTATCTCCGTCAATTATATCTACCTTGATTAATGCCAGTAAGCCAGCTTCCAGGATCATCTACTATAGAGTCTGGAGGGCATATTTTGCCTGGTGTGGATCCAGGGCTTGGCACCCCAGGAAATATGTTATAGGTAGAATCCTTGATTTCCCACAGATGGGATTAGAGATGAATCTGGCCTTGAATACCATCAAGGGCCAGATCTCGGCCTTGTCGGTGTTCTTTCAGCAGCCTTTATCTTCTCACTCTTTAGTGTGTAGTTTTGTGCAGGGGGTAACACGGATCAGTCCTCCGATCAGGACACCCCTAAATCCTTGATTTGATTTTGGTCCTGTCAGCTTTGCAATAGCAGCCTTTTGAACCCTTATGGAAATTCCCTTGGTTCTGTTGACTAGAAATATAGTCTTTCTGGTGGCCATTTCTTCTGATAGAGCCACTAGATTAGAAACTTTTCTATCTTGTAAGGAGCCATATCTGATTATACATAAGGATAAGGTGGTTTTATGCCCTCATTCTGAATTCCTGCCAAAGGTAGTGACAGGTTTACTTAAACCAAGATATTGTTCTTCCTTCATTCTTCCCAGAGCCTCAATCTAGGGAAGAGGGGTTGCTACATTCCCTTGATGTAGTAAGAGCAGTCAGAGTGTATTTTAAAGTGACCACTCAAGTTTGTAAGACAGATTTTGTTTGTTCTGCCGGATGGTCCAAGGAGAGGACAGGCAGCGTCTAGATCCACTATTTCCAAGTGGATTCCTCAAGTCATTGTTCAGGCTTATGGTTTAAAAAGGAAGATTCCTCCTTTTCATATTAAGGCACACTCAACCAGGGCGATTCGTACCTCCTGGGCGGTGCATCATCGGGCTTCTGTGGCTCAGATCTGTAAAGCCGTGACATGGTCTTCAGTTCATACATTTACCAGATTTTATCAAATCGATGTTAAGGGTCAGGAGGGTTCTGCCTTTGGGCACAGCGTACTGCAGGCTGCAGTATAAAGTCCTCTTCCTTTTTTGTTGTGCCCCCCCCCCCCCCTTTCAGTTGCCATTGCTATGGGAGATCCCACATAGTAATTACTATGGCTCTGTGTCCCCTGATGTAAAAATAAGAAAATAGGATTTTAAAAACAGCTTACCTGTGAAATCCTTTTCTTTAATGTACATCAGGGGACACAGAGGTTCCTCCCTTCTTCTTCTTATACACTTTGATTGCTTTGCTACAAAACTGAGGACTCCCAGTAGTGGGGGAAGTTCACGCCTTAAGGGGGGGAAGTTCACGCCTTAAGGGGCGTGCCAGTGTCCAGCACCAGATACACCAATTTAACCCACATAGTAATTACTATGGCCCTGTGTTCCCTGATGTACATAAAAAAAAATGGATTTACAGGTAAACTGTTTGTTTTTAAAAATCCTATTTTTGCTTGCGAATGCTTCTTTTTAGAGAGCTGGACCCTAGGATCCAGTACTTTTTGGTAGTAAGGCCATGAAGTTTTTACTGGCAGGGTGCTGTTGCAGGTCCAGGATTGTGGATAACCTCTAGGTTCCCCTGTTCCTGAAGCTTTCGGAGCCCACCGTGAAGGGTGAAGATTAGGTTTATCTCAGATAACCCTGCAGCGAGGAACGGCAAATGGAGATTTTCTTAAAGCGGAGGTCCACCCTAAAGTGGACCTTCCGCTCATCGGAACCCTCCCCCCCTCCGGTGCCACAATCGGCACCTTTCAGGGGGGAGGGGGTGCAGTTACCTGGATAATCCAGGTAACTGCACCCACTTCTGGGATAGCTCTCTGCGGAAAGGGGCGTAACTTGCGCCCCTTTCCGCAAGTGCCCGCCCCTTCCCGCAAGTGCCACGCTGCCTGCTGGGAAACACACAGATCCCAGAGGCAGCGTCCTTATTGCGCAGCGCGATTCGCGCATGCGCAGTAGGGAACCGGGAAATGAAGCCGAAAGGCTCCATTTCCTGATTCCCATACCCAAGATGGCGGCGGCAGGACCCGACAGACGACCTAGAGATCGGCTTCGGGTGCCGACATCGCGGGCGCGCTGGACGGGTAAGTGTCACTATTTTAAAAGTCAGCAGCTGCAGTATTTGTAGCTGCTGGCTTTAAAAAAAAAAATTTTTAAAAACGCGGAGTCCCGGTGGACTCCCGCTTTAAGAATTTCTCCTTTTGAGTTATAATGTTGTCATACCTATGTGTCACCACTGGGGGTTGTATTGAGCACTCACTGCCCTGATGCTGGAAACAGCGCTGTGTCAGAAGCCTTTGTTTCTCCTCCTCTTTGGCCACAAGCAGATCCTCCGGTAAGAAAGGGGGGTCTGGTTCTCCTCCTGCGCCTCCAATGTTGTTTTTTTTCTCCCCTTCGGGGGACTTGTATGCCAAAAGCATTTATTTAAAAAAACAGACCATGCGGCCGCCCAGCTGAAGATCTAACCCCCCCCCCCCCCGGCCGCCATGTCGGCTGTTCGCAAGGTGCCTGAGTCCACCGCTCGTACAGGAAGACACTTACTTTTGAAAGAAAGGGGGGGGGGGGGCTGTAATTCGTGCCGAGGGGCATGGCTAACAGCGTCAGATGCTGGATATATGTGGAGGAAGTTGTTAAATCACTGTTTGTGTAGCTGCTGCTGGCTGTGGAGGGACATGAGCAAGAGGTCAGCTTGATTCAGGTTTGGCACAGGCATTCCCTTTGACAAATTATACTTTACCACGCTAGATATTAATAGCAGCTTATAGCACTGGACTATAACCTAGCAGTGTACATTATTTTGCTGGTAGTGCTGGAAGAATTTCATCTTCCTCTGAGAGTGATGTGAATGGCTAGATTGAGTCGTCAGGGGAAACTGTTGTTGCAGCTGCACTAGACACTTCAGTCCCAGTATATGTCACACAAAAGGTTTTTTTCTTCTTCCATTTGTCATTTGGAAAAGAAGATTGATGCTTTATCTATCCATAGTGGGATAAAACATAGCAGATCCCCATTTAGTGCTCTTATTGAAGTGCAGGAGGCTGAAGATCAGGTAGATCTTACCAAAGATTTGGAAGATACTTATTTATCCTCTTTCGAGGATCCTAATATCTCCTATATTAGGATCCTTAGCATCACAAGACAGGTTGTTTGTGCGCACTCTACTAAATTGGTTTGTTCAACCTTTTTGCTGCCTGCAGCGCAGGCTCTTGAGAACCCACCTCTGATTCGGGATCATTAAAGCCGCCCCCATCTGGGGATGCTTTCCATTTCACGCATGGCTAAAAAAGCTTATGTATTCTGAACGAAAACATCCAGATAAACAATATTATCCTCCTCAGAAATTCTCCACACTTTATCCTATAGAAGAGGATTTCTATAAGAAATGGGGGGGGGGGGGGGTTTCCACCAATTGATACTGCAATCGCCTCAGTGAGCAAGAATCTCACATGTCCGGTGGATAATGCGCTGACGTTAAAGGATACAACAGATAGAGTTGGAACTTCTTTCTAAAAGCAATATGTCTTTAGCAAGTTAAGTAGCGCAGCCGGTTCTTGCTGCAATTTGTGTATCCCAGTCAATTAAGGAACAGTTTGTGGAGATACTTAAAATTCTGCCTGATCAACATGCCCAGCAATGGGCTGGTGTATCAGATGCACTGTTTCACAGTAGATGCTATGAAAGATTCTATCATTCAAGCCTCACGGCTTATGCTTGGACTAGTGCATTCTCGCAGAGTTCTATGGCTGAAAAATTGATCAGCCGAAGCACTGTCTAAAAAGCTCTTAGCCAGTTTCCCTTTCCATGGTGAATGGCTATTTGGAGATTATCTGGATAAATACATCCAAAGGATCTCTAATGGGAAAAGTTCTCTTTTACCAGTAAAGAAGAGGTTCAAACATTTCTCCTTTTTAAACGTGTTGCCTCACCTGTGCCAAGGGCATCAGCCTCTAGGCAGTCTCGACGGCAACCGTCGGGTTCAAGGGGAAGAACCCAAGGGCAGTACCAGGGTCAGAAGAGATCTTGGAGCAGAAAGCCCACAAAGTAGAATGCTAAAGCCTCCTTATGAAGGGGTGCCCCTGCTCGCTTGTGTGGGGGGAAAAAGCTCCTGCAATTCTCAAAGATCTGGCAGGAACAATGTCAAGACAGATGGATGGCTTCTGCAGTTTCTCTAGGTTACAAACTAGAGTTCAAAGAGTTTCCATCTCCTTGTTTTCTAAAGGTCAAATGTTCCCAAGGATCCAGAGGAAAAAGTCTCCCTTTCTAGCTCTGGATCATCTATTATCCCAGTCGGTAATATCAGAGGTTCCCTAGCTCACAGTTCCAAAATCAAACGGAGAGGTAAGACCCATTCTAGATCTCAAAGATCTGAATCGGCACTTAAACATTCGATCCTTTCGCATGGAGTCAATTCCATCGGGTTGTTTCCATTCTGCAAGGAGAGGAGTTTTTGGCTTCAATCGATATCAAAGATGCATATTTCCACCTGCCAATATTTCCCGCTCACCAGAAATATCTACGCTTCGAAATAGAAAATCATAATTTTCAGTTTGTGGCCCTGCTGTTTGGTCTAGCCACAGCACCACGGTGTTCTCAAAAATTCTGGCACCTCCTTAAACCGGAGTAAGAGCTCAAGGCATAACAGTCCTAGCCTATTTAGACAATCTATTTTTAATCATTCAGTCTCAGGTCTAAACCAGAGTCTGGTCACAGCTGTAAGCTACCTGGAATCTCTAGGTTGACTAACTCCTAGAAAACTCCTCCTTAAAACCATAAAGGATATTACAGTACTTGGGGCTGGTCATAGATACCGTACAGAAGAAGGTATTCTTACCCCAGACAAGAATCGGTTCCATTATAGGACTAATTCAACTTATCAAAGCAAAGAAAAATCCTTTCATTCGGTTGTGCATGAGATTGTTGGGGAAAATGCTAGCCTCCTTCGAGGCCACCCCTTATGTGCAGTTTCACTCAAGACTGCTTCAATACGCCATCCTGTCGGCCTGGAACAAAAAGGTTCAGGTCTTGGGTTTTCCAATACACTTGGCTCCCGACGTACGTCAGAGCCTAAATTGGTGGTTGATATCCAGCAACCTCCAAAAGGAAAAATCGTTTCTACCAGTTTCCTGGAAAGTGGTGACAACAGATGTCAGGCTTCTAGGCTGGGGAGCAGTCTTGGAAGAAGAGTCTGTCCAGGGGAGATGTTCCATGTTAGAGAGCACCTTGCCTATCAACATTTTGGAGATTCGGGCAGTACGCCTGGCCCTAGAGTCTTCGACGGTCAGACTAGGGGTTTGTCCTGTCGAGATTCAGTCCGACAATGCCACGTCTGTGACTTAAATCAATCACCAGGGGGGCATAAGAAGTCGGGCAGCACAAAAAGGTGAATCATGTTCTAGCTTGGGCAGAGCACCACATTCCTTGCCTATCGACGATATTCATTCCATTCCATAGAGAATTGGCAGGCAGACTATTGGAGTCGCCAACATTTATTTCCAGGGGAATGGTCTCTTCACCCTGACATATTCCTAGCGATATGTCAGAAATGGTGGTATTCCGGACCTGGACATGTTCAAGTCTAGATTCAACAACAGTCGACACCTTTGTGCAGAGAACGAGGGATCCACTAGCATGCGGAACAGACGCATTAGTCTTCTCATGGTATCAGTTTTCAATGATCTATGCGTCTCCTTCAGTTCTGCTACTTCCGCGTCTTCTTTGCAGGATCAAGCAGGAATGAAAGGAGGTAATTCTGGTGGCTCCAGGGTGGCCCAGAAGATCTTGGTTTGCAAAGATCATAAAGATGGTTGTAGGAGTCCCTTGGACTCTGCCATTATGGCCAGACCTTCTCGCACAAGGTTCGGTATTCCATCCTACCTTACAGGTGCTAAACATAAAGGTTTGACTATTGAGACCCTCATTCTAAATGATTGTGGGTTGTCTCCTTCGGTAGTCTCTACCAGGATTAATGCCAGGAAGCCGTCCTCCAGAATCATTTTGCTATAGAGTCTGGAAGGCATAACTTTCTTGGTGTGGATCCAGAGGTTGGCACCCCAGGAAAAATTTCATAGGTAGGATCCTTGATTCCTGCAAATGGGATTAGAAATTAAGCTGGCCTTGAGTACCATCAAGGGCCAGATCTCGGCCTTGTCAGTATTTTTCAATGGCCTCTTGCTTCCCACTCTCTGGTGCGTAGCTTTCTTCAGGGGGTAACAAATTAACCCCCCTATCAAGGCACCTCTAAATGCTTGTGATTTAAATTTGGTCTTATCTGCTTTGCAGAATAAGCCTTATGAGCCTTTACGGGAAATTCCCTTGGTTCTTTTGACAAGAAAGATAACATTTTTGGTTGCCATTTCTTCTGCTAGAAGAGTATCGGAACTAACGGCTGTCTTGTAAAGAGCCATATTTGTTCATGCCTAAGGATAAGGTGGTTTTGCGGCCTCATCCTGAATTCCTACCAAAAAAGAAGGGAAATATTTTTTTTTTTTTTTTTTTTAAAGGCACAAGTTTATTGATAAAACAGAAGTGAGTGCAATACAAATCTTGCAGTATACCAACCAGGAAATCAAATATATATCACAAGATGCAAAGCCAAACCTTGACTGAAATATTAGATATCTTGACTTATTGTTTCTTCCAGCCCGAGTTATATTAATGCATTCCATCATATACTCCCGCATGAACTCTCGTTCAATTGTTCGTTTACAGGTTAAGGCCATATTCCTCAGCGATACAGGGTTGTTATTGTTTGCCTATTAGATGTTTGTAGGTATCTGTCTATTCAATACACGTGTCTAAACTGTTCAGTCACTTATCCCAGATCCTATTAATATATTTGGTGGGACATCCCCGGTGTCGATGGATTACTTTTTTTATAAGGCAGAATATGATTTATTTCCTCAATCCAAGCCCAGGTTGTAGGAGGTGCAGGCTTCATCCAGTGTCTTGCCACTAACTTTCTTGCTCCGAATAAAGTTTCATGTAAAAAAACGTGGCCATGTACTTGTCTATATTACCGTCTGGAAGTAGGCCTAGCACACATAGCTTTGGGCCTAGTTGCAGGGGTGAGCCCATATGGTAATGAAGGAATGTGATTATTTGTGCCCAGTAAGTTTGGATCACTGGGCATGACCATATTAGATGATAAAATGTACTAGTATGATCAGCACATCTGGGACACACTGGGCTACAGTTAGGGTGATACTTAGTGATGCTTATTGGGTTAAATATGATTTATAAACAATATATAATTGGGGCAGGTGCTCGGGCACCTTAAGCGATACTCTCTTTCTCCTCCCACCTGATTCTAGCAGTATCTGTAATGTGCGATACCACCCGGACTCTCAGTATGTTATATATGGTCGATATTAATAGAGACAGATTTACTCCTATTATCACATCTACTAAGGGCAAAGCCTTCTGCAAACTGAGTTCGGAGGGCATGCCTTAGTTGCAAGTATCGGAAATGCCTATGGGTTGGCAATCCAAACTCTTCCTTCAATGCTTTGAAATCCCGCACTCCCAGTGGGGTGATCACTTGGTACAGTATACCCTTAGAGTTCCGTAAGTCAACGTCTGGAATCAAGGACAATTCAGTGGCAGTAATCTTGAGTGATATCTCCCAGATTTGTATATGATGGGTAGGTATAGGGTTTCCATAATTTGCACCCCTCCCCCCTCTTCCCCCCTCTGAGTATTACCTGAATGGGAGACTGTGTGCTATGGTCCGTGCCCTTGCATATCAACGTTCGATATCTAATCTCGTCCAATCTATGTAGATGGTAAAAGTGCGATAATTGGGCCGCTATATAATACGAGCAAAAGTCCGGCAGGGACAATCCTCCCGACGAAGTTGGGTTCTTGAGAGTATTCCATGATAATTTGTCTACTCTGTCCCCAAATGAAGGTGTTAAGAATACTGTCAAAGGGTTTTGAAAATTTTTAGAGGGATTAAGACTGGGGAGTGCCAGAACATATAGAGAAATTTGGGCAACAGAATAATTTTGGTGAGATTAACCCTCCATGTGACCTCCAATGGGAGACGCGACCAGGCTTGTGTACGAGCTTTTAAGAATGGGAAAAGGGGTTCTATGTTGGTTTTTAATATAATCCCTAGGTATTGGATCTCGGAAACTCTGTTTAATGGGAGGGAGGCTAAGCAACTATCTGGTGGGGATAAGTCTAATGGCAGAATTTGCTATTTGGACCAATTTATACGTAGGCCTGGATGTCTTCCATATTCCTCTGACCTGGAGGGCAGTCTGCAGAGATGGCCCTGTATCTTCCAAATACTAATACTAATGCAAATAAGAGTGTCATCCACGTACAGGCTTACCGTCTCCACCAAAGAGCCCTTCCGGAGGCCATGAATTGCTGGGTTTGTTCTGAGCATGACTGCCAATGTCTCTGCGGCAAAGGCATATAATAGAGGGGATAACGGCCAGCCCTGTTAGTTCCCCGCTCCAGGGGGAAGGAATCTGATAACCATCCGTTCACCGCTACCCAGGCATCTGGGAGGTAGTATAGTAACTTTACCCATTTGATGACATTTTTGCCAAATCCAAATTGTTTAAGGCATTCCCATAAATAACCCCACTCTATCAAATCGAGCACCTTAGAGGCGTCTAACGCTATCACTGCTCTCGTTCCCACTGATTCGTGCCTGGCTTGTATGTTCATGTAAAAGGAACGGATATTCATGCCGGTTTTTTTCCCGGGCATGAATCCCGTTTGATCCGGGTGAATAAGGGATAATATAACTTTAATGAGGTGGGTGGCTAATACTTTCACTAGAATTTTAATATCCGCCTGCAGCAATGATATTGGGCGATAGGATTCAGGATATTCTATTACAAACATTTTTATTGGGTGCAAAAGAAAAATAAATAGAGCCACAGAATCAGGTACATGACTGCATCATGGGATAGAACAAAAGAAATACATTACAAACAATTATAGCTGGAACAGCAACGTACCAGGCTCAAAGGAGAACACTCAAAAGTAATTTACACACATAACCTAGTCCGTGTGCACCAGGTGATGCCTATCAAGTCCATGTAGGTTAGTAATAGAAGGCGAGTAAAACAAAAGGAAACAGAACTAAACAGAAAAATGTAACAGTGCAATAACCATTACCGCTGACTTCACATTCAAACAGCAAATATACCACAGGCTCTGTTTCAAAGCAGGGGCTAGCCACAGACCTGGGTCAAAGGGGCGGGAGAATAAACCATCTAGTGTGGCAATACAGGGATTCATCAGGACCATCCGGACCCCACCGCGGTTACTACGGGGGGTGTTAGAGAGAGGGCCCTCCTATGGCACCGGGATATAGTGGCCAATCGGCCCATTTAGCAGTATGAATATGCATGGTGTCCATAATGGTATGGTGTATCCGTTCCATGAGACGGATAGTATCCATCCTACCAAGAACTTGTGACCAGGAAGTTATCTGCGTGCGCCAATGTAGCGCAATCGTCCAGTGGACAGCGCAGAACAGTGTGTTGATCAACCTTTGGGTGGGACGAGGAACCCCCGTTATTGGAGCAAACAATAAACAGTGTTCAGGTGATAAGTGGACCACAGATCCCACTATAGAGGACACTGTGGCGCGAGCCTGATCCCACACGCCCCGGAGCCGAGGACAGCTCCAGAAAGTATGGATCAAAGAGCCCGATTCCGGGCAGCCCCGAAAGCAAAGATCGGGAACCGTGGAGTAAAATCTATGAATCTTATCCGGGGTTAGGTACCAACGAGTGTGAAGTTTCACCACCACAGTATCCTTCACAGCCATCGATCTAGCGCATCCATGCATATTCAAGAGCATCTCCCGCCACTCTTCAGATGAGAACTCTGGCGAGATCAGTTTCCCAGAGACCCATCGCCCTAGTCTTCACAGGCAGTTGGGATTCTAGAAGGTGTTTGTATACTGTAGAGATAATACCCCTGTCCCTGGAGTGTCGATAGCATAAGGATTCAAATTGAGTATTGGAGGTGGTGTGGAGGGAGCCATAATGTGATTGAAAAAAGTGGCGAATCTGAAGAAATTTGTAAAACTCCCCTCTAGGTACCTCAGGTTGTGATTGGAGTTGCGAGAAGGAGGTGAAGACACCCCTTCTAACACACAAGGCCCGCAGAGTGATCAGGGACTTTTGGATCCACCATCTAAAGGCAGTAGGAGACTCAAACGCCAGGGGGAATCTCCTATCGCCCAAAAATGATGCCAAATTGGGTCTATCGGGTCGCAGCTTAAATTTAGTACAATACAGTGACCAGAGGTAGAGGGAGCTACTCTCAATATTATTAAGGGGGGCTAGGTCCCTTGGCCGCAGACTCTCCTGCCACAGGATGCCTGGGAGAAAATACGGGCGCAGCGATTGAGTCTCAAATTGCAACCATGGTATTCCAGCCGTAGGGGCATGCCACTGAGCCGTCTGGGCCAACATGGCCGCTAAGTAATATAGCCACACGTCTGGAAGGCCCAAGCCACCCTGTAGAAGTGGTCAATGTAGTAGGGATCTCCCAAGCCTGGGCCTCTTACCCTGCCAAAGAAAAGTGTTAATATCACGTTGTAGTGCGGTAAGGGACTGGCGCGACACATAAATAGGGAGAGCCCTGAAATAATACAGTAGTTTCGGCAAAATCGACATTTTAATAGCCACAACCCTCCCTATCAAGGGGATACGGTAGGTCGACCACAAACGCAGCCACCTCCGAACCATAGTAAAGGCCGGTGGATAATTGGCACTATAGATTTCCGGAAGGGAAGGGGCTAGATGAACACCCAGGTATAGTATGGTGCTTTTAGAAAGGGAGAATCCAAAAAAGGAACGCATGTTAGATATGTCTGTAGGGGTAAAGTTGATAGGAAGGGCAGTACACTTAGCTAGATTTACCCCAAAACCCGAAAGCTTTTGGAAGGAGCGCAATAGCTCGAGAAGATTAGGGAGTGCTATCAAAGGGTTGGGTAAAAACAAAAGGACATCGTCCGCGTATAGGCTAAGCTTGTACTCCCCTTCCTCTTTCAAGTACCCCCCTATGTTTGGGTTAGTAATAATGGCTCTGGCAAGGGGCTCCAGGGCGAATATTAATGGGGAGAGGGGGCAGCCCTGCCGGGTGCCCCTGCCTATAGGGAAAAATTCTGAGGAACTACCGGGGAGTTTGATCCTAGTCTGGGGCCTATGATACAATGCCTTAAAACCATTAACAAATTCACCCATGAACCCGAATCTGGCCAGAACCCGATCCAAGTAAGGCCATAGGACACTGTCGAATGCCTTTTGGATATCCAACCCCAAAATCAGAACTCTACGTGAGAAGAGGTTCGCGTCCTGAATGATATCTGTTGCCAATCGGATGTTGTCAGTGATCTGCCTATTGGGGATAAAACCAGTTTGTTCTGGGCCTACCAGGGTGCTAACAATAGGGGCCAATCTGTTCGCCAAGATCTTTCCCAGGATTTTAATGTCGTTATTTAAAACCGAGATAGGCCTAAAGTTTTGGGGTAGGGAGTGGTCCTTATGAGATTTGGGGATCAGGGTCATATTAGCGCGTAACATCTCATCAGGGAGAGTCTGTCCTTGTAACGTCAGGTTAAAAAGTCTGGTCAATTTAGGGGCCAGGATCTGTGAAAACTTCTTATAATATGGGGAGGTATAGCCATCTGGGCCGGGGGCTGTAGAGGATTTAAGCGTCTTAATAGTGTCCAATACCTCTTGGTCAGTGCAGGGGGCGTTTAGTGCAGTCAGTTGTGATTCAGACAGAGATGGAAGAGGGATAGAGTCCAACCATTGACCTACGTTGTTGGGCATGGGTTGCGAGGGGGGGGATAACAGGTCACGGTAGAAGGAGGAGAAAATTTTCAATACTTCGTTAGGGTGCGAAACCAGATTACCCGTGTCATTTCTTAACTTGTAGACGTGAGCAGGTTGTAGGGATTGGTGCAATTTGCGGGAGAACATCTTGGAAGCTGTATTGCTGTGTAGCAAAAACCTAGCTTTTGACCATCGAAGCGATTTTCTCCGTGCGCTCCGAGAGGATAGTGTCCAATTCGGACCTTTTTTGATTAATCAGGGAGAGAACATCCGGGGAATGTGTCTGTGTATGGGACTGGTAAAGGACACGGAGATCGCGTGTAAGGGCATGGATCCTAGCATTGTTTTGTTTCTTCCTAGTGACTGCTATTTCAATTAAGTGGCCTCGAAGAACCGCTTTATGGGCAGTCCAAAGAACCTGGGGTGAAATGTCAGGAGTGTCATTGATGGTAAAGTAGTCCGTCAAGTGGCCCTCAATCAGAGCATAGGTAGTGGGGTCTGACAGTAGGGAATCATTCATCCGCCAGGACGCAAGAGAAGGGGAAAGGCCTACATGTGAGGTATGGAAGGCCACGACTTGATGGTCAGACCATGGGCATGGGTGTATAGTGGTGTGTGCGGAATTGGCTAACAGAACCGGAGAAGCAAAAATGTAATCTAATCTAGCGTAACTATCATGAGGATGGGAGTAGTGTGTATATTCCCTAACGCCAATGTTCAGGGCCCTCCAGGTGTCGATAAGTTGTAATCTATCAAATGATTTAGTGAGGAATTTAGGGAACACCTTGGCGCTATGGGAAGTTTTGCTCCTATCCTCCGCGGGATTTGCCACTAAATTAAAATCTCCTCCCACTATAAGATGAGGAGAGACCTATCTGTCAAGAGTACGCAGGAATAAATGATAAAAGGCTCCCTGTGCAGAGTTCGGTGCATACAAATTAGTAATCTCCTTGCCCTGCAATGTACCCTGAACAATAAGAAATCTGCTATCTTGGTCTTTAAACACATGTGAAGGTTCAAACTGAACAATATTACGTATAAAGATTGCCACACCTCTGGTCCTAGACTCAAAAGTAGTAGTGTAGTGTAGTTTGTATGACTTATCAAAAAATGTAGGGCAGGCCCCCGAGGAAAAGTGCGTCTCCTGCAGCAGAATGATATCCGCACCAATCTGCTTATAATAGCGGAAGGCCTTCCTCCGTTTGTGGGGGGAATTAAAGCTCCTCACATTATGTGAAATAACGTGGAGACCCATGTTATCAAATATTTAATCGCATACGTGCGCATGATCTGCAGGGTGAACTAGGATCCCTATAGTAGAGACCAGAACCAGAGGAGCCCCAAGCGGCCAACACCAGGCCCAAACTAGTGCATACAAGGCAGTCAGGAGATCTGTTGCCAAACGGAGGTCCATCAGCCCCGAGGTTACATTCACAGAAATCAAAACCAGTCGTGAAGTCAGCAAAACAAATAAACATAAACGCAAAAAGAAAACTTAACACTCTATGGGGTCTGGGTGGAAAATCCAGCCAGATCAAGAACATTGTGTAAATAACGGGCCTTGCGGCCCAACTGCTACCCGCTCCACACATGCCCCACAATAGGTGAAGGACGTTAAAGATCAGAGAGACAAATCGGTGGTGGATACAGTCCAACGATACAGTACCCAGAGCCCTGGGACCGAGGACGTGTGGGGAATGGTGTGCAGGTATGGAAGGGGGGGAGCACTGCTCCAAATGTCTGAGGAGACTCAGGAGAGAAACTACAAAAACAAAGTCACTTCTCTCAGCCTCCGGGGACATGGAGAAAACAAAAGAGGAATGAGCCGAGTCCATGCAGGGCATTAGGAAATGGGGACTCCGGAAAGTAAAAAAAAAAAAACGAAACCAGTCCAAGGGAAGCCCTCTTAGCAAATTATGGTCAGGAGACCGAGACGTCAAACATCTGGTAGTGGCTGAAGCCTGCAAGACCGTCTGTCCCTTTGAGGCGATGGGGTAGCCCAAATGGGGGATGGACGTGGGGGTCGACGGGTGTCGGGGTGTACGTTGTCGCTCCAAGAGACCAAAATTCACCAAAATTTCCAAAACATCCACCGGCCGTGCGCTCGCGATGGCAGGGCGGCATTTATGATTGGACGTACCTGTACGCCAATATGCCTGCCCGTGCTTTTCTGCCGACGTACATTGGCGTGTGCTGGTCGGGAAGTGGTTAAAAAAACCATTCGTTATTTTAATCTCAAGTTTAGATGACCAGGGATCAGACAGCGCTGCGCCAAGACAGTCACCAGAGTACCTTTATTCACGATGAGCGGCGTCCTATAGTGTATGTCTGGGAGACATCGGGTTGGCGTCCCTTGACGCCCGCTGTGTGGTGAAAAGGGGAGGAGCCTGAGTCGCCGGGAACGACCGAAAAAGGACAACCACTACCGTTCGGAATATGGAGCTCCCGTTCGGAAGGAAAGGGTGGTCAGTGAAGCTCAGTACGGGAGTCACTGGCAGGGTGGAATATAAAGCATAACACACTGAGGGATGGACCGATCAGATGTTTGAAGTAATCTTAGATTTAACCCCTTGTTGGATGCTTCATATACATAGCAAGGCTAAGAGATAATACTATTAGACACTTACTAAAAAGATATATATAAATATAGATAATATAACATATCGTATAAAATGTGGTGTGTGTGTGTGTGTGTATATATGTATATGTGTGTATATGTATATATATATATATATATATATATATATATATATATATATATATATATATATATATATATATATATATATATATATATACCACATATAAACCAATCTGAATCTAAAAGGCTAAATTAATTGGTAAAAAAATATATACATTACATTTTAAAAAATTATATATTTTACATATAAGATAAACTGGATAGTGGGTAGCTTTTTTTCAAAAGATGGTAATAATATATCCCCATGTGTATAAATATACGCATACACGTAAAGGCATATAAATTGTGTTAACTCACAATCGGACCCATGGGCTGGGCTCAACTTGAAACTATACCGAGGACTTCAAGGCCGTCGTTCATACCCTCAGGGCCAAGGGACCCCAGACGATAGATCCAGAAGGTTTCCCTTCGACACAGAAGGGAAAACCTTTTGTTCTCTGTGAGGGTATCCCTGGGTATAGCCTCTATGGCTCGAACCTCTATTTGGTTAAAATCGTTATTGTGAGCTTGGCGACAGTGACGTGGGTCACTATGTTTAGTGCAGCCTTTTTTTGTCAGTCTACGGTGTTCACCCACCCTGCTACGTAGGGTACATATTGTGTGTCCCACGTAAAGCATGTCACATGAACATCGCAGGATGTAAATGACAAATTCAGTTGAACAGGTAATGAATTGTTTAATTTTAAAAGTTTCGCCCTTACTGGTGGTTACCTCAGAACATCCGTGGGGTAAGACAACCCCTCTTATGGCACTGAAATATCCCAACCCTGTTATGAAAATAAGTTCTGATATCGGAGAAGGGACCCCTCACAGAGTTTGTCAACTTGCTGGGAGCAATAATATAGCCCAGAGTTAACCCCTTGTTTCCTGAAGGAAGGCGGCACAGTGTACTATTACTTTTGCTTTATTCCTACTTTTGGATTTTTATTTGACTGTGCAATTACTGTTGTGCTGGATTTTAATGATTTTACCTCTGTGCTTCTCTTTTGATTAAATGTGATATTTTTAATTGATTGTATTTATGTTGAGTTCCACTGAGTGCTGATTTTAAATTGTATTTGTGTAAACCTCTCTCCGGAAGTATTTTCAGCTGCACTGGATGCAATTTTCTTATTCAATTTCCTTTTGGATTTACCTTCAGCTGTGTGGTACAAGGGCCTGTCTGATTGCACACACATTGAAAGTGTTTAGATTTGGCCTCATATTATATAGTTTTGGTGGATCTGGGGGAGATCCATTGAGGAGAATTGTATGGTGTATGGCCAGCATAAGACCAAAAAAATCTTAGCGCTGGAGTTGTGTTGTTGATTTATGTACTTTAGATGGTGTGCCCGACGTCGCCGTTTAACCTCCACAAACCGAGATCACTGCTTCTGAATTTCTGCATAGAAGTCTGGGGAGACTGATATATTCCCATTTTGAAACGGGATGTTCCCTTTCTCTCGTGTCAGGCAAAGAATGGCGTCTTGGTCCCTGTAGTTTAGTAGTTTTGCGATGAACGTGCGCCGTGGGGCTCCTTCAGGTGGTGGATGTGCGGGCATCCTGTGGACACGTTCGACCACAAAGGTAGTGGAGAAGGCATCCCTGCCGTACGTTTTAGTCAGCAGATTTTCCAGAAAGGAGGCTGGGGCAGTACACTCAGAGCCCTCTGGGAGACCAATGAACCTGAGATTTGACCTGCGGGCTCCATTTTCCAGGTCATCGTGCTTCTGGGCAAGTTTCTGGATCTGTCTCTGCATATCTTCCTGGGAGTGTTGCAGGGGATGCAGGGTGTCCTCGGCCTGGCTGATGCGAGTCTCAGTCTCCTTTACTCGGTCTCTGAGTTTAGTCATATCCTGCCTGATTAAAGATATGTCCACCTTGATCTCCTCAATTTTAGTAGTTAGTGTGGACTAGCAGGTGGAGATAGCTTCCAGCACTTTGGCGGTACCAGCTGCTGCATGTTCAGAGGGAGAGGCCACAGGGCCGCCATCTTTCTCCTCGTGTTCCCGCTCATGCCGCCGATATTTGTCCAGGGAGACCGAAGCCGTGGTGTTTCTCTTTGGCGGAGACTTGTAGCCAGCTGCACGGAGGCTCACAGGGCTGTGGATGTACGATATAGTGCCGGTGAGCTTACAGGATTGTTGGAGGAGAATGATTCTGGAGTGGAGCTCAACTCACTCACATCTTACACCATCGCTGTCCAGGCCACACCCCGACAGGTTTTCATTTAAACCAAGATATTATTCTTCCTCCTTTCTTCCTAGAGGCTCAATCTAGGGAAGAGAAGGCACTTCATTCGCTTGATTTAGTAAGAGCAATCAGACTATTTAAATTCTTAAAGCAGACCTCCACCCTGAAGTGGAAGTTCCGCTCATCTGATCCCTCCCCCACTCCGGTGCCACAATCGGCACCTTTCAGGGGGGAGGGCGGTGCAGATACCTGGATAATCCAGGTATCTGCACCCACTTCCGGGCAAGCTAGCCGCAGATGCCCAACCCCCCCTCCCCGTTGTGTTTTGGGAAAGACACAGTTCCCAGGACACAGCAGGGACCAGTAGAGATGCGCAGCACGACTCACGCATACGTAGTAAGGAAGCTGCAATACTTCCTAATTCCCTGACAGAGCATGCGGCGGGGGCAGCAGAGAGTCAAGCGATTGCTCGTCATCTGCCGCCGACATCGCTGGACACTGAGACAGGTAAGTGTCAATTTATTAAAAGTCAGCCGCTGCAATATTTGTAGCTGCTGGCTTTTAATATATATTTTTTTTTTTTAAAGGTGCAGCTCCTCTTTAAAGAAGAACATTCCTCCTTTTCATGTTAAAGCACACTCAACAAGGGCGATTAGTGCCTCTCGGGCGGTGCATCATCGGGCCTCCTATGGCTCAGATCTGTAAGCTTGCAACTTGGTCTTCATTTCATACATTTAACATCGATTTGATAAAATCTGGTAAAGGTCATAAGGATATTGCCTTTGGGCGCAGTGTACTGCAGGCTGCAGTATGAGTCCTCTTGCCTCCTTTTTGCACTACTTTTTCTTGTCTCCCTGCCTTCAGTTGACATTGCTATGGGACATCCCACATAGTAAGTACTATGGCTCCGTGTCCCCTAATATAAGAAAAGAAAACAGGATTTTTGAAACAGCTTACCTGTAAAATCATTGTCTTTGATGTACATCAGGGGACACAGAGGTCCCTCCCTTCTTGGTATACACTTGTATTGCTTGGCTATAAAACTGAGGACTCCCAGTAGTGGGAGGGGTTATATAAGGAGTACACTTCTTACCTTAGGGCTTGCCAGTGCCTATCACTTATCAGTGGCCCTATAACCCACATAGTAAGTACTATGGCTCTGTGTCCACTGATGTACATCAAAGAAAATGATTTTACAGGTAAGCTGTTTTAAAAATCCTGTTTTTCCCTCCAACCTTCATCTTTTTCTGGCTCGTCGGGAAGCCCTATTCAGGGCAGTACAGGATCTGCTGCTGCTCGGGGTAATAGTGCCTGTACTGACACTGGAAAGGTTTCAGGGATCCTACTCCAATCTGTTTGTAGTCCCAAAGAAGGAAGGGGTCCGTCCGGTCCTGGATCTCAAGACCCTTAACAGCTTTGTGAAACTACAAAGGTTCAGGATGGAATCAGTTTTCCCTCAGTGGTCGCTACACTCCATCGGGGGGATTTCCTGGCATCCCTGGACATCAAGGATGTTTAGAAGCGAGACAGGAGTCTTTCTCCCTTCGGACAAGCTGCAGACTCTTCAAGCTGCAGTGAAAGTTATTGGTATCCCGCAGGTGGCGTTTTTGCATGCGAGTCCTGGGTCTCATGGTAGTCACTTTTGAGGCTGTACAACAGGGATATGCAATTAGTGGACCTCCAGCTGTTGCTAAACTACAAGTCCCATCATGCCTCTGCCTCTGGGTGTCATGCTTGTGGCTCAAAGAATCTTGCTATGCCTCATGGGAATTGTAGTTCTGCAACAGCTGGAGGTCCGCTAATTGCATATCCCTGCTGTACAATATGCTCCATTCCACACTCGAGTCTTGCAAAAGGAGATCTTGTTAAAATGGGACAAATCTCTGTTGTCCCTGGATTGTCCGATTCAGGTGAGCCAGGTAGTCAGGGATTCCCTGCTCTGGTGGCTGAGGTCGCCGGCCCTTCAGTCTGGGAAGTCGTTCCTGCCCCTTCATTGGACGGTGATCCCAATGGCCTGACCGGTTGGGGGGAGTTTGGGGCGTAAAGTCGGCCCAGGGTCGCTGGACGCAGGAAGAATCCCGCCTGCCGATCAATGTGCTTGAGCTTCGGGCGATCAGGCGGTGCCTTTCCACATGGTCACAGAGGCTGCAAGGGGCATCCGCTCAGGATCCTGTTGGACAACGACACGGCAGTGGCATATGTCAATCATCAAAGAGGAACAAGGAGCTGCAGCATTGGAGGTCACTCACATCCTGCGGTGGCAGAGCGGCGCGTGCCGGCTCTGTCGGCCATGTGCATTGCGGGCATAGAAAACTGGTAAGCGGACTACTTAAGTCATCAGATGCTGGATCAAGGGGAATGGTCGCTGCATCGGATGTATTTCAGCTCCTTTGCCTAAGGTGGGGCACGCCAGATGTGGATCTCCTGGCTTCTCCACTCAAACGGAAGGTGCAGAGGTTTGTAGCCAGGTCAAAGGATCCCTGGGCGGACGCGGCAGACACATTGGTGGCTCCATGGGGGCATTATCGACTGATTTATGCCTCCCCCACTCAAACTTCTACCACGTCTGCTTCGCAGAGTGGAGGTCGGGGGGATTCTGGTGGTTCTGATTGCCCCAGATTAGCCTCGGCGTCCGTGGTACCCCGAAATAGTACGAATGGTAGCGGATGTTCCTTGACAGCTGCCGATGCGAGAGAACTTTCTGTTGCAAGGTCCAATACTTCATATTGCTTTACCATTGCTGGCTTTAATGGCATGGCTTTTGAAAGCCAGGTGCTAAGATTTATCATCGTATGTGGAAGGTCTACATATCCATGTGTTTGAGGTGATTGGGTGGCCTCCGCGCACATACCGTATATACTCGAGTATAGGCCGACCCGAATATAAGCCGAGGCCCCCAATTTACCCCCAAAAAAACTGGCAAACTTATTGACTCGTGTATAAGCCGAGGGTGAGACATGCCTGTCCATCCCTGTGTGTGTCCGTCCATCCCTGTGTGTCCGTCCATCCCTGTGTGTCCGTCCATCCCTGTGTGTCCGTCCATCCATCCCTGTGTGTGTGTGTGTCCATCCATCCATCCATCCCTGTGTGTGTGTGTCTCCATCCATCCATCCATCCCTGTGTGTGTGTGTCTCCATCCATCCATCCATCCCTGTGTGTGTGTGTCTCCATCCATCCATCCATCCCTGTGTGTGTGTGTGTGTGTGTGTGTGTCCAGCCTACCTGTGTCCCGAGCCTCCGTCCCGTGCCTTGCCTCCTTGCCTCCGTCCCGTGCCGTGCCTTGCCGCCGTGCCTTGCCTCCGTCCCGTCCCGTCCCGTCCCGTGCCGTGCCTTGCCTTGCCTCCGTCCCGTGCCCTCTTCGTCGGCGCCTCGGCGGCCATTGTAAAATTCAAAAGCTGCGCCGCCGCCTTCGCCTGTGATAGGCGGAACACTGAATTTCCCAGCAGCCTGTGTTCCGCCTATCACGGACATCGTATCATCCTCGTCCGTAGTACGAGGATGATACGATGTCCGTGATAGGCGGAACACAGGCTGCTGGGAAATTCAGTGTTCCGCCTATCACAGGCGAAGGCGGAGCCGGAGGCGCGGCTTTTGAATTATAGAATGGCCGCTGTCTGTCTGCTCGACACGCTGATCGAGCGGGCAGACAGCGATGACTCGAGTATAAGCCGAGGGGGGCACTTTCAGCCTCAAAAAAGAGGCTGAAAATCTCGGCTTATACTCGAGTATATACGGTACTCAGTTTCCAGGATCCTGCTGTTTTTGCTGCGAGGAGTGGACCAGAAACTTGCCTTAAGCACCATTAAGGGGCAAATATCAGCTTTGGCTGTCTTTTCAGCGACCCTTGGCGACTCCTTTATTAGTGAGTATGTTTGTTTAGGGGGTTCGACATGTGACCCCTCCGTTTCGACCACCGCTGCCTCCGTGGGATTTGAATCTGGGGCTCTCGGTGCTTCAGAAACCGCCGTTTGAAAACATTAGAGAGATCCCCCCTATTGACACTCTCTCAGAAAGTAGTCTTTCTAGTGGCTATTACATCTGCAAGGTGGGTTTCTGAGTTGACGGCCTTGTCATGCAATTCTCCCTACTTGGTCCACTGCAAGGATAAGGTGGTGCTGCGCAGCCTTCATTTCTTCCAAAGGTTGTTTTGGCCTTTCATTGTTCTAACGTCCTTATGTCCTCGGCCGTTGCACCCCAAAGAGGTTGCTTTGCATTTCTTGAACTTGGTCTGGGCTCTGCAGGTGTATCTGTCTGCTACAGCTCCTTTTTGGAGGTCGGACTCGCTGTTTGTATTTGTGGCTGGTCCGGAGAAGGGCCTGGTGGTCTCGTCGGCCACCATTTCTCCGTGGATCAGATTGTGGTTCAGGCTTATGCCATAAGGAGGCGCCCGCCCCTTTCCTGTCAGGGCACATTCTACCAGGGAAATTGGTGCCTCTTGAGCTTTCTGACATCAAGTGTCTGTTTCTCACTTGTGTAAGTTGGTGACCTGGTTTTCCGTTCACACTTTGACAAAATTGTACAAGGTTGATGTGTCAGCGCATCTTCGGATGCTTGCTTCGGCCACAAGGTTATGCAGGCGGCTGTTTAAGGTTGCAACTCCTCCATTGAGGAGTTCTTGTTATGGGTCGAGTTATATTATTTTCTTGCTGTTCCCACCCCTTTTTTGACACTGTTTGGGGACATCCCTAAGGTCAAGATGAAGATGCTGTGTCCCTCACGAACGAAAGAGAAAATAGGCTTTTGTACTCTCTGTAACATCCTTTTCTATGAAGTTCATTGACAGACACAGCACCCACCCTTCCTATTTATGTTTGTACTGCTTTTAGAGGAACTGAGCTGCTGGATGCAGTGTGAGGGGTTATAGCCAGTGGGACCGCCCCCTGGGCAGTACTGTGCAGTTTTGCTGTTTTTAACATGTTCTGCCTAGTCCTCTCCTGAAGGGGTGATATAACCCTAAGGTCATGATGAAGATGCTTTGTCCGTCAATGAACTTCAGAGAAAAGTATATTACAATACAAAAATCCTATTTTTCTATACATGCATTTTACACAGAGTGATTTATTTCAAGCATTTCTTTCTTTTAATTTTGATTATGGCTTACAGCTTGTGAAAACCCAAAATTCTGTATCTCAGAAAATGTGACTATTACATAAGACTAATATAAAAATATATATTTTTAATACAGGAATGTTGGCTTATTGAAAAGTATGTCCATTTCATCTCCCCCACTGTAATATCCACAGATCTCTCCCGCACTGTATATCTAGACATCTCCCCACTGTATACAGTATAGGAAGACTAGTGGTTAGTCTTACCTTACCAGAATAGAAAGCCGGTGTAACCTCATATTCGGCGACCCATCACAGAATGCTCCAGAAGTGACGTTCCGCTGTAAAATTTCGTACTGTGCATGTGTTAATTCTCTCTATGCGTTTCACAAGTTTTTCAACAATACCGCCAAGTGAAACCATCAAATGTCACGGAAGACACAATAGAAACACTGAGGCCGAAGCTCGCTCGTTCAGCTACAGCACAATCAATGCTAATGTATACGGTCACATTACACGCACTACAAAGACTTCAGCGGGAGCGCGCTCACGGCGGGTGCACGCACAGCTACAGCATGTATCAGAATGAATGCTCATTCTGAATGCTCATTTATACCTTGACATTACACACAATACAAACACTGCAGATTGAATGCTCATTTATACCTTCACTTTACACACAATGCTAATTTAGACATTCATGTTAAGGGGGGGGGGGATGTAAGTTTAATCCTGCTAAACACGCACAATCTATTACAGATAAACATCTCATCGATGTCTAGCTGCAGTGGCTGTCTTGCTCGCTGCTGTGACTGGAGCCTGCACGGCTACAGCATACATCTGAATGAGTGGGCAAAACTTTTGCACTGCAAATTGGGAGAGCAACAGGCCTCCCCTGTCTGCGTAGAACTGGCAGACCAATTAGTGCAAGGCCTTAAGTACGTTTGTGACGCAGCCCTGGATACTCTCCCTCTCTTATCCAGGGCTTCAGTGTCAGCTGTGGTGCTGAGGCGCCTGATTTGGTTAAAATGCTGGTCTGCTGACCAGGCATCCAAGAAAGCCCTGACGAAGCCTCCCTTCCTTGAAGACCGGCTCTTTGGAGCTTCGTTGGATGACATTATCAAAAATGCCACAAGTGGTAAGAGTACACTACTCCCACAGGCCAGGAAGGCTAAGGAGCCACGCCGCAGGCAAGGGCCCTCTTTTTCCGCTCACAACTGGCTTTTTTGTCCGCCCGGTGCTTCGACAAAACGTTTCCAGACCGTCAGGACGTCCACGGACGGTCAAAAGCGTCCCTGGAACTGCAATCCTAACAAGCCTGCGAACAAAAGTGCTAATGCATGAAGGTTGAAAAAGTAAGCCTTCGCGCCACTATGTGATAAGTGTGACTGAAGTGACTATAAGTCTAAACAACTGATAAATAGAAATGGATACAATGTAAATAAAAAAATATATAAAAATATACAAATATGTGATCACAAAAAGTGCACGTGCTAATATATAGTGCAAAAAATGCAGCAAGACGAAATAGTGAACACAAAACTATCAAATGAGAAATAACGGAAAAGGAGTCCTGCGCAAATCGTGCCAATACTATATAAAAATGAAAAACTCAAAAATATGCTAAGTGCAAAATTCAACGTGTAAAAAAATATAATAAAATATAGTCCATAAAAGCACAAAATTTGTAAAAAATAAATGGAAGGAAGACCAATGATGCAAATTCAAATATTCTGAGCTCCCAGAACTCTCACCTTAGAATAGAGAAAACAAGCTGATCAAAAGAACCAAAGGAGTCTCATTTCATTCTTTATATCCAGCCATCAAGGAAATCCAGATGAAGGATGTAGATATTAAATTCCGCCACTAGAGGGCCATTCTTAGCATAAATGCTTGCACTGTTCATCCCAAAAATGTATTCCGTAGTGTATGGCTCAAAACAAGAGGGGAAGGGGGAGGAGAGAGAGAGAGGAGGCTCCAATGGTGTAGTATTTAAAGTAAGCAGATCGATTTATTAAAAAACCAAAAGACTCTCACATTTAAAACAAGATAAAATAGCACAGCAAGGTAGATAAAGATGGTGGCGTGGCGTCTTCCGCCAGTCTTACTCTACTTCCGGTACGTCCTACGGCCACTCCCTACGCGTTACGTCATACCACGTGACTTCTTCATGGGGATCATGATCACACTTTCATGTGAAAGTGCAAAAGTTCAGAATGGAATCGGTTCGCTCAGTAGTCGCTGCACTCCATCAAGGGGACTCCCTGGCGTCCTTGGACATCCAGGATGCGTACCTGCACATACCCATATGCCTTCGGCATCAAAAATGTCTGCGTTTTGGCAGTCAGGGAAGCCCACTACCAATTTGTGGCTCTTCCCTTTGGTCTGGCATCAGCCCCCTGAGTCTTTACCAAAGTACTGGCTCCAGTATTGGTGTTGCTGCGACAACACAGGATCGTGATCGTGGGTTACCTAGGCGATCTCCTCCTGAGAGCATCTTCCGCCTCCTGCAAGAATTTTGGGTGGCTGTTGAACCTAAAGAAGTTGGTGATTGTACCGACCCAGCATCTGGAGTACCTAGGTTTACTAGTGGACTCCACGGAAGCGAGCGTCTTTCACCCCTCAGACAAATTGCAGACTCTCAGATCTGCGGTCAAACTACTGATGTATCGCAAGTGGTCGTCACTCCTCTTTTACATGCGAGTACTGGGGCTCATGGTAGCCTCCTTCGAGGCAGTACCTTTATGCCCAGTTCCACACCAGAGTCCTGCAAAAGGAGATTTTGACAACATGTGACAAATCTTCGTTGTCCCTGGATCGGCAGATCCAGGTGAGCCAGCCAGTCAGAGACTCTCTGATCTGATGGTTGAGGTCCTCAGTGATTCAGTCCGGAAAACATTCCTTCCTCTGAAATGGTGATCACTACGGACGCCAGTCTATCAGGCTGGGGTGGAGTGATGGGGATTCAGTCGGCTCAGGGCTTCTGGTCGATGTAAGAATCCAAGTTGCCGATCAATCTGCTTGAATTGAGAGCGATCAGGCTGTGTCTCCACACATGGTCAATGTGTCTTCAAGGGCGTCTGACCAGGAAACAGTCAGACAATGCCACGACTGTGGTGTACATAAATCACCAAGGGGGAACAAGAAGCTCAGCCGTTCCTCGGGTGGTCGCTCACATAGTTGGGTGGGCAGAGCGGCACGTTCCGGCCCTGTCGGCTATTTACATCCTGTGACAGACCTAGCCGGAACAGAGGCTGTTGGAGGGGGCAGAATGCGAGCCTCTTGCCTTGCGATTATGGGCCCTCGCATTTGGGGAAACGGTTGCTCTTTGTGAGCTGTATGCCGGGGTACCCCTGAGGTGGTGTTACTTGGATTCAGATCTATGTCTCCCCCCCCCCCCCCCCCCCCCAAGACACACAGACTCTAGATATGTATTTGCCATATTAGCAATAGACTGAATCACACTGTTGGGACACAAACTGTTAGCTGCTAATGTCATCAACTCCAGCCACCTGTTTGTTGTGTAAATGAGTCTAGTCTGGCTTGTAGGAGTATTTACACATTGTTGTTTGTGCTAATTAAGTGTCCGTTCACACAGGGGCAACTCCGATCCGACTTCAGGTCGCCCCTAGTCGCATCAGGTCGGACAACATTTAAAAAGCAATGTAAGTGAATGAGAGCCGTCTTAATGCACACTACTGAAGTCGCTCCGACTTCAGAAAAGGTTCCTGTACTACTTGAATCCGACCGGTACCCATTGATTTCAATGGAGGTCGCCTCCAAGTCGGATCTCCGTCTATACCGAGGCGACTCTCACAGAATTATCAGCTCTCAAGAGGGCACTCCACGCCAAATTTATGAAAACAAATTTGGCGTGGGTTCCCCCTCCGAGAGCATACCAGGCCCTTAGGTCTGGTATGAATATTAAGGGGAACCCCCTACGCCGAAAAAACGGCGTGGGGTCCCCCCCAGGTCCATACCAGACCCTTATCCGAGCACGCTACCCGGCCGGCCAGGAAAGGGGGTTGGGGACGAGCGTGCGGCCCACCCCCTCCTGAGCCATACCAGGCCACGTGCCCTCAACATGGGGGGTGCCTTAGGGAAGGGGGAGGCCGCGCGCCCCCCCACTCCAAAGCACCTTGTCCCCATGATGATGAGGACAAGGGCCTCTTCCCGACAACCCTGGCCGTTGGTTGTCGGGGTCTGCGGGCGGGGGGCTCATCGGAATCCGGGAGCCCCCTTTAATAGGGTGGGAGGCCGGTATCCGGGGGCCCCCTTATGTGAATGAGTATGGGGTACAATGTACCCCTACCCACTCACCTGTGAAAAAAATGTAAAAAAAACACAACACAGAGATAAAATAGTTTATTGCACAGCTCCGGGGGTCTTCCGTCTTCGGGGTCTTCTCGCCGGACTCCTCCGCTATCTTCTGCTAGCTCTTTTGCTAGCGGAGGAGCCCGGCTTTCTTCTTCATCGCCGCCCTCTTCTTCCGACTTCGGGGGTCTTGTCCCCCTCTTCGGTTCTTCTTGTCGGGCCACCACTTCTTCTTTCAGCTCTTTTACTAGCGGTGGCCCGGTCTTCTTCTTCGGTCTTCTTCTTCGGTCTTCTTCGGTCGTCTTCTTCTTCGGTCTTCTTCTTCTTCGGTCTTCTTCTTCTTCTTCGGTCTTCTTCGTCTTCTTCGGTCTTCTTCGGTCTTCTTCGGTCTTCTTCGGTCTTCTTCGGTCTTCTTCGGTCTTCTTCTTCTTCTTCGGTCTTCTTCTTCTTCGGTCTTCTTCTTCTTCTTCTTCGGTCTTCTTCTTCTTCTTCTTCGGTCTTCTTCTTCTTCTTCTTCGGTCTTCTTCTTCTTCGGTCTTCTTCTTCTTCGGTCTTCTTCTTCTTCGGTCTTCTTCTTCTTCTTCTTCGGTCTTCTTCTTCTTCTTCTTCGGTCTTCTTCTTCTTCTTCGGTCTTCTTCTTCTTCTTCGGTCTTCTTCTTCTTCTTCGGTCTTCTTCTTCTTCGGTCGTCTTCTTCTTCTTCGGTCTTCTTCTTCTTCTTCTTCTTCTTCTTCGGTCTTCTTCTTCTTCTGGGGCAGGGTCACCATGTGACATCAACCGGCGACCCCGCCCCTTGTCCCTATATAAGTCACCGCGCACCGCATCTCTGGCATTGTGGCCGGAGAGAGCGTCGAGTCAACATCTCCAGAAGAAGAACGGAAGGCGGTGACAGAAGACCGGGCCACCGCTAGTAAAAGAGCTGAAAGAAGAAGCGGTGGCCCGGCAAGAAGAACCGAAGAGGGGGACAAGACCCCCGAAGTTGGAAGAAGAGGGCAGCGATGAAGAAGATAGCCGGGCTCCTCCGCTAGCAAAAGAGCTAGCGGAGGAGTCCGGCGAGAAGACCCCGAAGACGGAAGACCCCCGGAGATGTCCAATAAACTCTTTTATTCCTGTGTTGTGTTTTTTTTTTTTCCACAGGTGAATGGGTAGGGGTACACTGTACCCCATACTCATTCACATAGGGTGGGGGGCCGGTATCCGGGGGCCCCCTTATTAAAGGAGGCTCCCAGATTCCGATAAGCCCCCCGCCCGCAGACCCCGACAACCAACGGCCAGGGTTGTTGGGAAGAGGCCCTTGTCCTCATCAACATGGGGACAAGGTGCTTTTGGGGTGGGGGGAGCACGTGGCCCCCCCTTCCCCCAAGGCACCACCCCATGTTGAGGGCACCCAGCCTGGTATGGCTCAGGAGGGGGGAGGCGCACGCTCGTCCCCACCCCCTTTTCTGGCCGGCCGGGTAGCATGCTCGAATAAGTGTCTGGTATGGATCTGGGGGGGACCCCCACGCCGTTTTTTCGGCGTAGGGGGTTCCCCTCAATATTTATACCAGACCTGGCCTGGTATGCTCTCGGAGGGGGAACCCATGCCAAATTTTTTTCAGAAATTTGGCGTGGAGTTCCCTCTTGAGAGCTCATTCTCTGATTGGCCGCGGCAAAAGTCGCCTGGCCTGGGGCGACTTAAAGTCGTGTTGTAAGTCGCCCCAAGTCGTGTTCAGGTCGTGTCCAAGTTGCCTCCAAAAGTCATGTTGAAAGTCGTGTTGCCCCTGTGTGAACGGACCCTCAGTGAGCTAGGAGACAGTCTTACCCTGAAAAGTCCTATCCCTCAGACAACTAGTTTGGATCAATGATTAGATAATTAGCTCATGCTAATTAGGTTAGGTTTTAGTCTTCTACTGTATTATAAATACTTGTCATTTTGGTTCTAATAAATCAGTCCATGTTGAGCAGCTAAGCAAGTGTCATCTTGTTTTGTGCTTGTGAGCGGTTGGAATATCTGATATCTATGTTCAGACTTAGGAAGCGGTATACTGACGGAAGCACTCAGAGTGTGGGATTGGATCCGTCACACATCCCGGGGGTGGAAAATTGGCAGGCGGACTATCTGAGATGCTGGACTCGGGAGAATGGGCATTGCATCTGGAGATATTCTGGCTGTTGTGCCTGAAATGGGGCACACCAGATGTGTATCTATTGGTCTCTCGCCTCAATCGGAAGGTGCCAAGATTCTTGTCCAGGATAAGAGATCCGCGGGCAGACGCACTGGTGGCTCCGTGGGATCAGTACCAGCTGATCTACGCCTTTCCTCCGCTAAAACTGTTACCACGTCTGCTTCGCGGAGTGGAAGCCGAGGGGATCACAGTAATCCTGGGAGCCCCAGATTGGCCTCGGCGGCCCTGGTACGCAGTCCTGGTGCATCTGGTGGCAGACGTTCCCTGGCAACTGCCGCTGCGAGAGGACCTCCTATCTCAAACAGAACATATATCATTGTACCTGGAAGGCCTATATCCATGTGTGAGGAGAAAGGGTGACATCCGCTCCTTTTCTATATCCAGGATCCTGCTGTTTCTTCAGCAAGGTGTAGACCAGAAGTTAGTGTTGCGCACCATTAAGGGGCAAATTTCAGCTCTGGCTGTCTTTTTTTTTTTTTCTGCGACCTCTGGCATCTCATTCATTGGTGAGTACCTTTGTTCAGGGAGTACGACATGTAGTCCCTCCGGTGCGTCCACCGTTACCTCCGTGGGATTTGAACTTGGTGTTGTTAGCACTTCAAAAGCCGCCGTTTGAGAATATCGGTGATATTCCCTTGTTGACCCTTTCACAGAAAGTGGATTTCCCAGTGGCCAGAACATCAGCCAGGAGGGTTTTGGAATTGGCAGCCTTGTCCTGCAAGTTGCCTTACCTGGTCATCCACAGGGATAAGGTGGTGTTGCGTCCCCAACCGTCCTTTCTACCAAAGGTGGTCTTGGCTTTTCATATCAATGAAGACATTGTCTTACCATCGTTGTGTCCTAAGCCGAAGAACCCTAAAGAGGCAGCCCTTCACGCTCTCGACGTGGTTAAGGCTCTAAAAGTGTATTTTGTCTGCCACAGCTCCCTTTCGGAAGTCAGACTCGCTGTTTGTTTTGGATGGCTGGCCCAAAGAAGGGTATGGCGGTCTCGTCTGCCAACATCTCTAGGTGGATCAGACAGATTGTAGTACAAGCCTACGCCTTGAAGGGGCAGGTGCCCCCCTTTCCGGTCACGGCCCACTCTACAAGGGCAATTGGAACGCCTTGGGCCTTCTGACACCAAGCGTCAGTCACTCAGGTGTGTAAGGCGGCGACCTGGTCGTGTGCCCATACGTTTACCAAGTTCTACAGGGTAGATGTTGGTGCATCGGCTGATGCCTGTTTTGGCCGCAAAGTTTTGAAGATGGCCGTGTAGTTGCAATTGAGATTTTTTGCTGGTTTTTCGATAAAAACGCAGTACTGTTTGTTAATGCACTGTTGCATTACTTCCACAAAGGTTTGCGGTGTTGGGGATCTCTCCTGTTGAGAATACCCGGTTATATGGCGGTGTGTTTTTCCGTACACTGCTGTTTTTTGTGGGTTTAGTTTCACTAGTTCCCACTTGCCATGGTGGATGAAGTTTTAATGCTGTTTTTTCCCACCCCTCGTTTTGGCATTGCTTGGGGACGTCCCATTTAGTTACAGAGAGGAGCTGTGTTGGTCAGTGAATATAAGAGAAAATAGGATTTTTTGTACTCGCCGTAAAATCCTTTTCTCTGTAATTCACCGACCGACACAGCACCCACCCCTCCTTTTCTCTACGTTATACTGCTTGTTGACGTACTGAGTCTGCTGGGGCAGCAGGGAGGGTTGTTAGCACAGGGTATGCCCTGTGGGTGGTACTGACAATTCTGTATATTGTGTTAGAATTTTGACTAGTTCTCCTAGTGGCAGGCTAACAAACCCATTTAGTTACAGAGAGGAGCTGTGTCGGTCGGTGAATTACAGAGAGAATGATTTTACGGGGAGTACAAAAAATCCTATTTTTTTAGTGGCTATAACGACAGCATGAAGAATTAGCGTGCTTCAAGCCTTGTCAATCAGGGAGCCATTTTTTTTTTTTTTCTGACAGAATTGTTCTGAAAACAGACTTTTTTACCGAGGGTCGCTTTGGTCCAAAATCGAGTTCAAGAGATTACACGAACTACATTTTGCTCTAATCTATCTGGAAAGAAGGAAGAAGAATTCCATACTTTGGCTGTTGAGAGCAGTCTTAAGTTGCCTCGAAAGCACTAAGGACATTAGGAGTTCAGATGCATTATTTGTTTTATATGCTGGTAGTAAGAAAGGAAGACACGCTACCAGGGGAACCATTGCCAGATGGTTGAAAATTGGGTATTACAGAAGCCTATTTCTTTTTCAGGGCAAGAGAGTCCAGTTTGTATTTGGGCTCATTCTACAAGAGCTTTGGCGGTGAGTTGGGCAGAGAAAGCTGTTGCCACCTCATAACAGATGTGTAAAGCAGCCACGTGGACGAGTCTGACGACCTTTGCCTGTCCTATATAGGTTAAACCTCCTGATCAGGCTTTTGGAAGTAAAGTCTTGCAGGCTATTGTCCCACCCTAATGGGGTGAGTTTCAATTATCCTCTCGGGTTATGTTCTGAAAGACGTTTTGGTAAAATTCAAGTTAGACTTGCCTTGTTTTCCAATAGTCTTTCAGAACAGCAATATTCTGCCCTTTTGTTTTGCTGTATACTATGACATAACTATTGCTTATGTTTCAGCCAGGCATGGAGGTTCTCTTCAAAAAACTGAAGGCAAGCTGGGTGGAGGACTCCTATTAAACATTTGGATAATGAGGTATTTCCTGGAGCCATGAACACTTGGTGCTGTCCTGAAACACTATTGGAAAACAAGTAAACAGTAAGTATAATTTAAGTTTTCAGATACAGAATTTTGGGTTTTCATTAGCTGTAAGCCATAATCATCTTCTTTTTTATTTATTTTTTTATTTTTTTTTAATAAATGCTTGAGATGCATTATCTCACAAGTGAGTACATCCCTCACATTTTATTATATCTTTTCATGTGAAAACACTGAGGAAATGACACGTTGCTACAATGTAAAGTAGTGAGTGTACAGCTTGTATAACAGTGCAAATTTGCGGTCCCCTCAAAATAACTCAACACAGCCATTAATGTCTAAACCGCTGGCAACAAAAGTGAGTACACCCCTAGGTGAAAATGTCCAAATTGGGCCCAATTAGCCATAATAGTTTTTTGAAACTATTGCTGCTTCCCTCAGAGACCACCTGTAGTACGTCACAGGACACAGAGCCTACTCCCCTTTGTTGGATGCTGGCTTGCTACAAAACTGAGTACTTCTTATATGGGAGGGATATATAGGGGAGTGCTCTATAGGTACTTGATAAGTAAGTAGTAATATTCTGACTCTGTGTCTTGTGTTGGGTAAGTACAAAAATCCAGTTTTTATTCTTCAGGGTGTCTGCTTTCAGAAAATATATAAATGGTGCTTTAAAGTAATTGCTAACAAAAATGCAGATTTTTTTGAGTGTGAACATTTTAAACCTTGCCCAGGAGACAAGTGGTTAAGTTAATCTTTACCAAAAAAGCACATTATTCACTCGCATATGGGTATAGCAACCTTGCATGCTAAACCTACTGCTACTTTAAAAAAAACGTTCTTATCATACATCACGGGACACAGAACCATAGTAGTTAGTATGTGGGTTATAAGCCACTTTGAGGTGATGGACACTGGCACGCCCTGAATTTAAAAGTGCACTCCCTATATAACCCCTCCTTGCTGGGGCTAGCCATGCAGCTGGATCCATTGAAAGTGTTTTTTTTTTATTTATTTATTTTTAATTAGCCCAATTTTTTTTTTTTTTTTTTTGTGAAACGTAATGTTACGCCGAGTAAATTGATACCCAACATGTCATGCTTCAAAATTGTGCCCGCTCGTGGAATGGCGACAAATGTTTACCCTTAATCTCCATAGATGACATTTAAAAAGTTCTACAGGTTGCATGTTTTGTGTTACAGAGGAGGTCTAGGGCTATAATTATTGCTCTTGCTCTATGGATCACGTCGATACCTCACATGTGTGGTTTGAACACTGTTTTCATATGCAGGCACTACTCACGTATGCGTTCGCTTCTGCGCGTGAGCTTGGCAGGACAGGACACGTTTTAATTTAAAAAAATGTTTTATTTAACTTTTTTTTATTTTTACACTGTTTAAAAAAAAAAGTCTCTGTTATTCCTATTACAAGGAATGTAAACATCCCTTGTAATAGAAAAAAAACATGGCAGGTCATCTTAAATATGAGATCTGAGGTGAAAAAGTCCTCAGATCTCATATTTAGACTAAAATGCAATAAAAAATTTTTTTAATTTTTTAAAAAATTGTCCATTTAAGAGCTATGGGCAGAAGTGACATTTTGACGTCGCTTCTGCCCAGCAATTGTATGGAGACGGATGGGGGGCCATCTTCCCCTCACTTGTCTCCATACTGAACAAGCAGCAGGACGCAATTGCTTTCACCGCTGCTGACAGCTCCGGTAAGTGGCAGAAGGCCCCGGATCACGGCGGGGGGGGCCTCTCCCACCACCGATCAAAAGGGATCTTGCGGCGAATCCGCCGCAGGGACCACTTTTATCTTGTAGCGGGCCGCCCGCTGAAGAAGAGGATAGATAGAGGAGGAAGCGAGCTGCTTCCATAACAACGATATTCCTCTTCAAACAGCCGCCGTAAAACTGTAGCGGGCGGTTCATAAGTGGTTAGATTCCCAAAAAGATGAAAAAATTTTACTGGATAAATATTGAAAATTATATTAACATATACATAAAAATGCTGAGGGACAAGAGGCGGGAGATGACACATTTCTCTCAAGGGACCAGGAAGAGGCTGATGTCTCCTCTTCCGAAAAACTTAATACGAAAGGATCAGGTTCGCAGGAAAGGTTGTTGGTACAGTCTCTCACTGAATTGGTCCGCTCCACTTTTTTACTGCTAATAAGGGCAGTCAATCTGTTAGTTTTTCCTATCCATTCATGGCTAAAAAAAAAAAGCTTATGTATTCTGAGTGAGAGCACCCAGATGAACAGTGTTTTTTTCCTCCAAAAATGTTTTTTAAAAATACTTCATCCTATGAACGAAGAGTTTTATAAGAAATGGGGATTTCCAGCATTTGACGCTGCTATATCCTCTGTAAACGAAAACCTGACTTCAGTTCAGTAGACCAATGCTCATATGCTAAAGGATCCAACAGATAAGAAGTTGGAATTCCTTTTTTAACTTCTTGAGACCCGCGCTATAGCCGAATGACGGCTACAGCGTGAAACCTGCTTTGCCGGGGCTACGTCTATTGACGTCATCCCGTGCACGAGAGGCCTGCGTGCCCCCTGAGGGGCGCGCGCAGCGCGCTCTGTGATCAGCGAGTCTGAGACTCGCCTGATCACAGATCGGAACAAGGGGTCGATCCCGACCCCTTACCACGTGATCAGCTGTCAGCCAATGACAGCTGATCATGTGATCACAACAGAGCCGGTAATCGGCTATTTTTCCTCTGTCAGCGCGAGGAGAAAAAAAAGCCGATCACCGGCGGCTGTGATCGGGACATCAGTTCCGATCACGGCGAGCTAGGGACAGCTCATCAGTGCCCACCTGCCCCCTGCCAGTGCCACCTAAAATATAGCAAAAAATGCCACCCATCAGTGCCCACAGTGCCACCTATCAGTGCCCACAATCTGCCTCGCACACAAAGTGCTGCACCTCAGTGCCACATATCCGTGCCCATCAGTGTCATGTACCAGTGCCCATTAGTGACGCCCAGCAGTGCCACCTATCAGAGCCACCTATCATTGCCCATCAGTCCCATCTATCAGTGGTACCTATCAGTGCCCATCAGTGTCGCCTTATTTGTGCCCATCAGTACTGCCTTATTTGTGCCTATAGGTGCCACCTTATCTGTGCCTATCAGTGCCCACCAGCGCCGCCTCATCAGCGCATTTGAATAAAGGAGAAAAATTACCTGTTTGCAAAATTTTATAACCAACTATTAAACATGATTTTTTTTTTTGCATCTTTTTTTGTTTGTTTAGCAAAAAATAAAACTCGCAGTTGTAATTAAATACCACCAAAAGAAAGCTCTATTTGTGGGAAAAAAATAACAATTTAATTTGGGTACAGTGTTGTATGGCTGCGCAATTGTCATTCAAAGTGCATCAGCGCTGAAAGTTGAAAATTGGTCTGGGCAGGAGGGGGGTTTAAGTGCCCAGTAAGCAAGTGGTTAAAAGCTATATTTAGCTCGTAGGTTCAGCCTGCGCTGGCAGCGATCAGAGTATCTCAGTCATAAAAGGACCAGTTTATAGAGGTACTCAAAATTATTCCTGATCAGCAGGCCCAAGATTTGGCCAGGATATCAGAGGCGTTGTGTTTTACAGTACACGCTATAAAAGATTCTATTCTCCAGGCCTCACGGCTCATGCTAGGGCTGGTACATGTGCGTAGAATCCTATGGTTGAAAAATTGGTCAGCCAAAGCACCATGCAGAGGCTCTTGGCCAGTTTCCCATGGTTAATGGTTATTTGGAGATGATCTGGATAGGTATATCCAAAGAATTTCTATTACCGGTTAAAGAGAAGTTTAAGCATTTTTTTTTTTTTTTTAATTCTGCTACTTCTCAGGGGCATCAGCCTCCAGGCAGTCATGACTCAGGGCCAGTCTCGGGGTCAAAAGAGGCCCTGGGGGAGGAAACCCACAAAAATACCAAAGCTTCCTTATGAAGGGACACCCCCGCTCGCTCGAGTGGGGGGGGGGGTTTCCGCAGTTTTCCAGGGTCTGGTAGGAGCCATGTCAAGACAGATGGATGGTTTCCTCAATTTCTCTAGGTTGCAAAATAGAGTTCAGAGAGTTCCTGTCTCGTTTTCTCAGGTCAAGCGTTCCCAGAGATCCATTGAAAAAGAAGTCTCCCTCTCTAGCTTTGGACCATCTCTTGTGAGTGATATTGGTGGTCTCCTTGGTAAGCAAGGATTAGGGTTTTATTCAAACCTTTTTGCGGTTCCAAAACCAAACAGAGATGTCAGACTCATTTTAGATATCAAAGATCTAAACTGTTTTTTGAATATCTGTTGCTTTTGCATGGAGCTAATCCGATCAGTAGTCTCCATCCTACAAGGGGGAGAATATCTGGTGCCAAAATAACATCAAGGATGCTTATCTCCATGTGCCGATTTTCTCCGCTCACCAGAAATTTCTACGCTTCAAAGTAGAAAATCGTAATTTTCAGTTTATAGCTCTGTCTTTCGATCTAACTACTGCACCTTGGGTATTTAGACCACAAATGGTTACTTGGAAACCAGATGCTTCAAAATGCAGAATTGACCAACATGTTTCACAAAGTACTTCATCAGGGCTCTGCATTCCAACAATAGTGTTCATCTGCATTACATAAAATGTATGACAATTCATTAGTACAGTATCAATATATACATTATACATACATTAATAATAATTTAATATATAGAATGTAATGTATATAATAACATCATTAAGCGCTCACCTAGTCTTCTAAAACATGGGACGCTCTGCTGCCACCTCAAAATCATGATCACCCATGATTTTATGCTATTTAATTACAGGCTGCTATAGTATATCTTTGGCATGAGATTGCAATCCTTTGATAAGGAGTCCTCTATATTAATTATATTTTATTTATTTGTACGTTAAGTACCTTGCTTTGTAATCCTATAGATTTCCCTTGGCTGAGATCCAATAGTAGCACAACCAACTTTCTCACTGGCTATCCTCGCTGGATCTGGCTTCCAGCGAGAATCGGCCACTGTGGTGCCTGGTGATGGGTGATCATAGTTTTGAGGTGGCAGCAGAGCGTCCTGTGGTCTAGAAGACTAGGTGAGCACCTAATGAAGTTGTTATTTAATACATAGAATGTAATGTATATAATTATTATGATTATAAGTGTAACATAGAGGACTCCCTATCAAAGGATTGCAATTTGATTGCAAAGATATACTATAGCAACCTGTAATTAAATGGCATATACATAGGTGTGGGTGGGCAGTTGTGTAGGGGGGAGGGGGGATATGTGTATATGTACTCAAACCGAATCGAAACTAAATTACAAAATTAGTACAAATATTAAATCCCTGTATGGCACTAAAACATAAAGTTGTTAAAGCCACCCCATCAGTTGACCCCCCACATAGAATAGTGGCTGCACCCCCCCCCCATCATATCCTACAAAGAGCCAGGCCTAAGGTGTTGGTTCTCACCTAATAAAGCATAACAGCGTGCTTAAAAGCAATTCTTCTGGGAGAGCACAAGAGTGGAAATGTGCGATAACCGCACATTGGCAAGCAGATGTGTGTTGGCAGAGCACCGGTACCCCCATCTTTAATGTCCATGATCCCACCGGACGTGATGGGTCCATGCTGACCCCTGAAATCCGGTCCGGGCTTCCCTGGTGACGCACATGCCCACCATCAGCATGGATAGCCGCGGTGCGCCGGCATAATCTCTCACATGCAAACAGCACGGGGAGGATGCGAGCAGGGTGAAGAGAGAACTTCCCTCCCCACTGCCAAGGACGCACAAACCTCCCCACTAATAGATGCAGCCCCGAAAGGTGCCCATGATGGGCAACCAGAAAAAGTGGATGGACAGCAATCCTCCATTTAAAAGGACAATATAAAACAAAACCATAACAAGATTAGAGAAATAAAAGGGAGAAAAATTACACCATAAAGACTACCAGTCTATAATAAAGTTATAAAGTGCCTATATACAGTAAGCATATCAGTACATAGGCATAGAGTAAAAATGCCTTACATGCGCCTATAATTAACACCATGGGCATTTATCCATAGATGGAAGAAATAAAAATGCCCATAGGTGATCATGATTTTGAGGTGGCAGCAGCGCGTCCCATGTTTTAGAAGACTAGGTGAGCGCTTAATGATGTTGTTATATACATTACATTCTATATATTAAATGATTATTATTAATGTATATATAATGTTTATATTGATACTGTCCTAATGAATTGTCATACATTTTATGTAATGCAGATGAACACTATTGTTGAAATGCAGAGCCTTGATGAAGCACTTGGGGAAACATGTTGGTCAATTCTGCATTTTGAAGCATCTGGTTTCCAAGTAACCATTTGTGGTCTTTAAAGCGGAGGTCCACCCTAAAGTGGACCTTCCGCTCATCGGAACCCTCCCCCCCCTCCGGCGCCACAATTGGCACCTTTCAGGGGGGAGAGGGGTGCAGATTACCTGTACAGTACAGGTATCTGCACCCACTTCCGGGATAGCTCTCTGTGGAAAGGGGCGTAGATTACGCCCCTTTCCGCAAGTGCTCGCCCCTTTCAGCAAGTGCCCCGCTGCCTGCTGGGAAACACACAGATCCCAGAGGCAGCGGGGACCGTCCTTATTGCGCAGCGCGACTCGCGCATGCGCACTAGGGAACCGGGAAATGAAGCCGAAAGGCTCCATTTCCTGATTCCTATACCCAAGATGGCGGCGGCAGGACCCGAGAGACGATCTAGAGATCGGCTTCGGGTGCCGACATCGCGGGTGCGCTGGACAGGTAAGTGTGACTATTTTAAAAGTCAGCAGCTGCAGCTTCAATATGTATTATGGATGCGTTTTTAGACATCAATAAAAGTATATATTTTTTTATTAAATTGGGAGTGTTGGTGCTGACCCTAGCTACAGACACTATATCTCAATTTAAACATCCCACTCCATATGAAGGAGCGGTGTCTCCTTCATTTTAGTTTTCTCTTTCGTTCATTGACAGACAAAGGTTTAGGGCTGCAACTAACGATTATTTTCATAATCTATTAGTTGGCCGATTATTGTTTCGATTAATCGGTTAATACCCTTAAAAAAAAAAAAAAGTGGGTCAAATTGACGTTCATTTTCAACCACAGTGGCAGGAAAATTTGGAAATAGAAAACTTCTTGGTCAAAGGAATTTTCAGACAGTGTATGGGGTTTTTGTTCAGAAATGAAGTGAAAATTTCAAACAAAATTCATTCAGCGAATGTACAAAGATTTTTCATCTGAATGTTCTCACCTGAAAATTGATCTGTGAAGCCAGCATAAGGCTTGGTACACACCTATGCAGTTTTTGCTTTTGATATGTTTCTGCAGTGCTTTTTGCTGTGCGTTTTGATTTTTGCGCACGTGATTTTACTGCAATTTGCGTTTTTTGCGTTTTTTGGGGCAGATTAAAAAACACAAATTGCTGCAAAAACGCATTACACGCTTTTCTGCAGCTTCTCCATTGAAGTATATGGAACCAAAAAAGTACCTTTTTGCGTTAAAAGTCCCTGACCCTTTCCAAATACGCAGCGGCTGGAAAAAAGCACAAATATGAACGTGTCCCATAGGAAACCATGGAAATGAACTGTAGTGCGTTTCTGCAAAAAGCACCAATAAACATATAGATGTGAACCTGACCTAAGATGTTAAGTAACATAATGGGTGTTAAAAAGACTAAAATTAGCCCTTTATAGTACAAAAAAAGCAGATAATCACTACTGGAAGGGGTTCATTTTTTTTACTGTAGAACAGTGAAAGTAATATTTACAGTAGTGATATTTTTGTACTATAAAGGGCTCATTTTATTTTATTTTTTAACCCCATTATGTTACTGGCCGATTAATCGATTATGAAAATAGTAATCGATTAATTTCATAATCGATTAGTTGTCGATTAATCGATTAGTTGTTTCAGCCCTACAAAGGTCCATTAATCTTGACCGCAGGGTTATTACGCCACCCTCAGGAGGGGACTAGGCAGAACATGTAATGCATGTGAAAAGCAACAAAACTGTACAGTTTCGCCCAGGGGAGGTCCCTCTGGTAATAACCCCTCAGCCTGCTTCCTGCAGCTAAGTTTTTTTTCTGCCTAGTCAAGGAGAAGTAACTAGGCTCCTTGCCAGGACCATAGGATTTTTTCTGGATTTTTGCCTTTTGCACAAGATTTTAAGATCCTGTGATCTTCTATCAACAGCCGGCTGGGTGACAGGTTGGATAATATAGATCCTCGTAGGTCTCTCCAACCTGGCCATCGAGTGTGTGCAGGCCCTAGCTATGCGCTGGGTCGGCCACGACATGCCTCTCGGGCTCCAGGGGCGGCCGGTGAGCGCAATGCTCCGGGGCATACATATGACTGGACTACCGATGTCTTTGTCACAGTTGGCCGTGGCCCGCAGCCACCCCGTACTGCTCGAGTGTGGGTCTGTGATGGGATGCCTCCAGTTGTGCGGATGGTAAGTACAGCTCTCCCTGCCTCGGCAGGACAGAGCAGCTGGGCATTCCCTGAGATGTCTATTAGGGGGTCCCTCTTCTCCCTTTCTTCTCTCCCTGTCCCTGTTTTCCCTCCCCCAGTACAGTTGTTTGTTGACCATTTTCTGTTAGCCTCTGTGAGAAGCATAGTCAGCGGCCATTTGCTCGGAGTTTGTTGGCAATTTTCCCTGTGATTTTCTTTTTCTATACAGGACGCCTGGTGGCCATTTTCTTGCCTCATCGTGGTTTTTCTTCCCAGCGCTGGTTCCTGTACCTCAGAACAGCTCGTTTTTGTCCTGGACACTTGGGAGCTGACACTAAACACAGCCATCAGTAACAGCATGGCTCAGTGCTCAGTCAGGGTGGTGAGTACTGCGGTGGGGGCCCCTCAGTCTGTAGCAGCTAGGAGGGTGGGATTGAGCACCTTGTCCTAAGTCCCCAAGAGTGGCAGACAGGGTGGGTCAGCATGGCATTAGAAGCTGGTGTTTCTTCCCCAGACCTCCCTGCAATTGCAACCGGCTCATCTGCAAACAGTGCAGTGCCTTTGGACGCTTTGTCGGCGGCCCTTGAAAAGTTTGTTGCCAGGGTGGAGGCATTGTGCGTGCGCAAGGGGGGTAAAAAACTACCCCTGCCCCCGTCCTCCGGGAGAGTTCTGACTCAAACTCGGCCCCGCAGTGACTGGCGGCCCCTGCTCTGATTTGTCAGAGGACGCTGACCAGGACCGATCGGACAGTGAAGATGATTCAGTGTCCGGGTCCACGCAGGAAAAATCACTAGTTGGAGCACTTATCACTGCTGTGCATTATACCCTGAAAATACAGGATGCGGCAGGATCCTCTGCCGAGGTGGCGGCCCTTTTGGGTCCCGTAAGCCAAACCCTAATGTGTTCCCGTATCTGATTTACTTTGATAAGTTCATATACAAGGAATGTGGAAGCCCACAACAGACCTGTTTGGTCCCTAAAAGAATGGCGGTGCATTACCCTTTTGAGGAGAGACTTCTCAAAAATTGATTGGCTCCCCCGGTCGTGCACTCCCCCAGTATCCAGGTTAAACAAAGTAACTACGATCCCGGTAGAAAGGGCTCCTGCATTTAAGGACCCTACTGACAAGAGGGCCGAGGCAGTGGCCCAGTCCATGTTTACGGTAGTGGGGTCAGCAATACAACTGGTACTGGCCACGGCATTAGTGTCGCAGACCCTTACTGAGTGGGCAAAACTATTGCACTGTGAATTTGAGAAGCCGCAGTCTTCTTCAGTTTGCATGAATCTAGCAGACCACTTAGTGTAGGCCTTAAGTATGTCTGTGACGTGGCCCTGGATACACTTCCTTTGCTCTCCAGAGCATCAGTATCAGCAGTGGTGCTGCGGCGCCTGATCTGGCTGAAATGCTAGTCTGCGGACCAGGCATCTAAAAAAAAAATAAAGAGGCTTTGACGGATTTGCCCTTCCTTGGCTATTTGGAGCCTCGCTGGATGACATAAAGAATGTCACAGGTGGGAAGAGCACGTTGTTCCCACAGTCCAGGAAGGGTAAGGATCCATGCCACAGGCAAGGGTCCTCATTTCCGCTCGAGGCTTTTTCGTCCGCCCCGAACCAGGTAAATGCTCCCAGTCCGACAGGGCAACTACTGAGGGACAGAAGCCTCCCTGGACTCGCAAGCAAAAGTGCTACCGCATGAAGGTTTGCCCCTGCCCGACACATGGGTGGGGGGGTCTCCTTTGGGGGTTTGCAGCTCGTGGGCCTCTTGGCCCGGGTCTGCGAACTGATTTCATCGGGCTACAAGATGGAGTTCCTCTCTTGGCCACCAAACCGATTTCTTTCCCTCCAGTATACCCTTAATCCCGGCTCGCCGGGAGGCCCTATTTAGGGCAGTAAGGGACCTGCTCAGCCGTGGGGTGGTAGTGCCTGTTCCAGAAACGGAAAGGTTTCAGGGATTCCATTCCAATCTGTTTGTAGTCCCCAAAAAAGGAAGGTGTACGTCCAATTCTGGTCCTAAAAGCCCTCAATTGCTTTGTGAAAGTACAGTGGTTCAGAATGGAATCCATTTGCTCCGTAGTCGCTGTACTCCATCAGGGGGACTCCCTGGCATCTGGATATCCAGGATGCGTACCTGCACATACCCATGTCTCACTATCTCCTTCTGAGAGCAGCTTCCGCCTCAGAATTAAGGGAGGATGTGACAATCACCATGCAAACCTTACAGGAATTTGGGTGGGTGTTGAACCTCAAAAAGTCGGTATAGGTGCCGACCCAGTTCCTGGAGTACCTAGGCCTACTGCTGGACTCCGTGGAAGCGAGTGTGTTTCTTCATTCAGACAAGCTGCAGACTCTGAGCCATGGTGAAGCTGTTGATAAACCGCAGGTGGTTGTCGCTGCGTTTCTGCATGTGAGTTCTGGGCCTCATGCTTGCCTCCTTTTTGAGGTGGTACCGTCCCACAATTTCACACCAGAGTCTTGCAGAAGGAGATATTGTCAAAATGGGACAAATCTCCGTTATCCCCTGATCGGCAGATTTGGCTGAGCCAGTTGGTCAGGGACTCTTTTCTGGTTTCCAGCCCTTTGGTCCGTGAAATTATTCCTGCCTCTTCATTGGACGGTGATCACAACGGATGCCAGCCTGACCGGCTAGGGTGAAGTATGGGAGTTCAATTGACCCAGGGCCTCTGATCGGTAGCCGAGATTCCTCCCTCGACCAATGTGCTTGAGCTTCGAGCGATCAGGCTATGCATCTCCACATGGTCGATGAGACTATGAGGTTGTCCGATCAGAATCCAGTCAGACAACATCATGGCGGTGGCATATGTCAACCATCAAGGAGGAACAAGAAGCTTGGCTGCAACTCGGGAGGTTACTCACATCCTTCAATGGGCAAAGCGACACGTGTCGGCCGTATACATCCCGGGAGTAGAAAACTGGCACGCGGACTATCTAAGTCGGCAGATCCTGGACCCAGGAGAACGGTCACTGCATCAGGAGGTTTTTAGGCTTCTCTGCCTGCGGTGGGGCACACCAGATGTTGATCTTCCTGCCTTTTGGCTCATTCAAAAGGTGCGGAGGTTCATGTCCAGGACAAGAGATCCTTGGGCAGACACGTCAGATGCGGTAGTGGCTTCATGGGACCAGCTGATCTACGCCTCTCCTCCGCCAAAACTGTTACCACGCCTGCTCCGCAGAGTGGAGGCCGTGGGGATTCCAGTAATACTGATTGCCCCAGATTGGACTCGGCATTGTTGATATGCCAACCTGGTACTCCTGGTGGTGAAGGCTCCTTGGCAGTTGCCGATGCGAGAAGACCTTCTGTCACAAGGTCCGATACGCCATCCTGCTTTACCGTCGCTGGTTTTAACGGCATGGCTGTTCAAAGCAAGGTGCTAAGGAACCGAGGTCTGTCGGACCCCGTAATTTCCACTATGCTAAGGGCACAAAAATCTTCTCGGAAGATAAACCATCATACGTGGAAAGCTTATATCTCCATGTGTGAGGAGATGGGGTGGCGTCCACGCACCTATTCGGTGTCCAGGATCCTGCTGTTCTTACAGCGTGGAGTGGAATAGAATTTGGCCTTCAGCACCATCAAGGGACAGATATCAGCCTTGGCTCTTTTTTTCCCCCAACGACCCCTGGCGTCTCACTCATTGGTGAGCACCTTTTGTGCAAGGGGTCCGGCATGTAGTCCCTCTGGTGCGTCCACCCTTACCTCCCATGGGATCTGAACCTGGTGCTATCGACACTTCAGAAACCGCCATTTGAGAACATCAGGGAAATTCCCTTGTTGACTTTCTCAGAAAGTCATCTTTCTAGTGGCTATTGCATTTCCGCCAGGAGGGTTTCTGAGCTGGCGGCCTTGTCACGCAAGTCGCCCTAATTGATTATCCCCAGGGATAAGGTGGTGTTGCGTCTGCAACCTTCTTTTCAGCCGAAGGTGTTTTTGGCCTTCCATCACAATGAAAACATTGTGTTAGCATCTCTGTGTCCTAAGCTGACACATCCTAAGGAGGTGGCCCTCCATTCCCTGGATGTGGTTCGAGCTCTAAGGGTATATGTGGCTGCCATGGCTCCCTTCCAGAAGTCAGATTCTCTGTTAGTTTCGGTGGCTGGTCTGAAAAAAGGGCTGGCGGTCTCGTGCACCACCATTTCCAGGTGGATCAGACAGATCATGGTCCAGGCTTACGCCTTGAAGGGGCAGGTGCCCCCCTTTCCTGTCACGGCCCATTCCACCAGGGAATTGGGGCCTCTTGGGCCTTCCGACATCAAGCGTCAGTTTCTCAGGTGTCTAAAGCGGCGACTTGATCGTCCGTTCACATTTTCACAAAGTTGATGTCTGCTTTGGCCGCAAAGTCTTGCTGGCGGCCGTGTAATGTTACAATTTACACTCTCTTTTGTTACAGAAAGTTGCAATTTAAATGTCAATGCATTCTGATGCATATGTTGACTGAAAGTTCTGATGTGGTTGGTTCAGATGGTGACTCTTCCGTTGGAGAGCATCTCTGGCTGTGGGGGAAGTTATGTTTGCTGTTCCCACCCCTCGTTATGACACTGCTTGGGGACGTCCCTACGGTCAAGATTAATGGAGTTGTGTCCGTCAATGAACGAAAGAGAAAATAGGATTTTTGTACTCGCCGTAAAATCCTTTTCTCTGAAGTTCATTGACTGACACAGCATCCTCCCCTCCTATTCGTTTACGTTATACTGCTTGTTGACATACTGAGCTGCAAGAAGCAGGCTGAGGGGTTATTACCATAGGGACCGCCCCCTGGGCGGAACTATATAGTTCTGTTGTTTTTCACATGTATTGCATGTTCTGCCTAGTCCTCTCCTGAAGGTGGCAAAATAACCCTACGGTCAAGATTAATGGAGCTGTGTCTGTCAATGAACTTCAGAGAAAAGGATTTTACCATGAGTACAAATATCCTATTTTTTCTCCATTCAGAAGGTGTTTTTGCGCCAGGAAAGGATCAGTTCCATAAAGAAACAGATTCAGTTGGTCAAAATAAAGAAGAATCCTTCTGTTCGACTTTGCATGAATATGGTGGCTTCTTTTGAGGCTGCTGCAAAACAGTATCCTATCAACTTGGAACAAGAAGGTCCAAGCTTTGGACTTTCCAATGCGTTTATTCCCCAAAAGTGCATCAGAGCCTCAATTGGTGGTTGATATCCAAGAATCTTCAAAAAGGAAAATCTTTTCTACCAGTTATCTGGAAGGTGGTAAGATGCCAGCCTTCTGGGTTGGGAAGTAGTCTTGGAAGAAGTGTCTGTCCAAGGGAAATGGTTCAACTCAGAGATGATCTTGCCCATCAATATTCTAGAGATTCGGGCAGTACGCCTGGCCCTAGGGGCCTGTACATTCAGACTACAGAATTGTCCTGTCAGGATCCAAATCTGACAATGCCACAGTAGTGGCCATTATCAAATCGCCAAGGGGGCACGAGAAGTTGTGCGGCCCAGAGAGAGGTGAATCATTTTCTTTCTTGGGCTGAAAACATTTGTCTATGAACAATTTTCATTCCAGGGATAGAAAATTGGCAGGCGGATGACTTGGGTTACCAACAGTTGTTCCCGGGAGAATGGTCCCTTCACTCCAAGCATCTTTCAGTCAATATGTCAAAGATGGGGAGTTACAAATGTGGATCTGTTTGCGTCCAGGTTCAACCAGATCGACAACTTTGTGTCATGGACAAGGGACCCGGTGGCATACGGAACAGATGCCATGGTTTTTCATGGGGTCTGTTTTCACTGATCTATGCGTTACCTCCTATTCTGCTGCTTTTGCGCCTTCTTCACAGGATCAAGCAAGAAGGAAAGGAGGTGTTTCTTGTGGCTCAGGAGATCTTGGTTTGCAGAGATCGTAAAGATGGCGGTAGGGGACCCTTGGACCTAACCACTATGGCCAGACCTTCTCTCGTAAGGTCTGGTATTCCATCCTACCTTACAAATGCTAATTTAACAGTTTGGCTATTGAAACCCACATTCTGAAAGACTATGGGCTGTTGGCTTCAGTAGTTTCTACTTTGGTTAATGCTAGGAACTTGCCTGCAGAGTCATATACGATAATGTCTGGAAGGCATAAGTCTCCTGATCTGTATCCAGAGATTGGCATCCCAGGAAATATGTCATAGGTAGGATGCTTGAATTCCTACAGATGGGATTAGAATTGAAGCTGCCCTTGAGTACTATCAAGGGTCAGGTGTCGACCTTATCAGTATTTTTGCTTGCCGATACTTGCTTCATTCTCTCTGGTTCGTAACTTTTATTCAGGGGGTAACACAGATTAATCCTCCAGTTAGCTCACCCCTGAAGTCTTGGGACTTAATTTTAGTCCTGTCAGCATTACTAAAACAGCCTTTTGAACCAATATGAGATATTTCCTTGGTCCTCTTGATGAGGAAAATTTATTTTCTTGCCATATCTTCTGCTAGAAGAGTATCCGAGTTGGCTGCTCTTTCTTAAGAGCCATATTTGATTATTTTTAAGACTAAGGTTATATTTCAGCCTAACCCTAAATTCCTACCGAATAATATTGTTCTGCCTTTATGTTTTCCAGAACTTTGTTCTGTGCAAGAGAGATCACTACATTCTCTTGATGTGGTGAGAATGGTCAAGCTCTACTTGAAAGCGACCGATCAGATTTGTAAAACAGTTGTTTTGTTTGTGTTGCCAGACAGTCCTAAAAGAGGACAGGCTGCGTTGAAATCTACTATTTCTAAGTGGATTTGTCAAGTGATTGTTCAAACTTATGGTTTAACCAGTTGCCGACCGCCGCACGCCGATGTACGTCGGCAGAATGGCACGGGCAGGCATAAGGGCTTACATGTACGTCCCTTGCCTCCCGCGGGTCGGGGGCCCGATCGGGCCCCCGCCCGGTGCCTGCGGCGGTCGGTATTCGTTCGGGAGCGATCCCGGACGAGGGGACGGCCATTCATTCATGGCCACCCCCTCGCGATCGCTCCCGACGAATAGAAATCCCCCGTGACATCACTTCCTCTCCTGTAATGTAAACACAGGAGAGGAAGTGATGTATTCTCTCCTCCGTGTCGGTATTTTTCGTTCCGACACGGAGAAGAGCGGATCGGTGAGTTGCACCAACACTCTACACACACAGTAGAACATGCCAGGCACACTCACACCCCCCCTTTACCCCCCGATCACCCCCCAATTACCCCTGCCCCCCAGTCACAGTGACACCAATGTCATTTTTTTTTTTTTGCATTGGTGTCATTTGTGACTGTAATAAATGTTAGGGCAGTTAGGGTTAGCCCCCTTTAGTTCTAATGTACCCCCCTAACCCCCCCAATAAAGGTTTAACCCCGTGATCACCCCCCGTCGCCAGTGTCACTAAGGCTGGGTTCACATTGCAGCGGTTTATGAGAACGAATGTGATTCGCACCGCACTGCAGTGCAAATCACATCCGATCTCTGTGCGATTCGAGTTCAGCCATTCGCTGCACCCGCCACACCCGCCGCACCCGCCGCAAATTCGCACGGGACCCTTTTTTTGGCCCGCAGCAGAATCGGATCGCATGGGTGTTCACACCATGCGATCCGAGTTTGCAGATCGCACTGCGATATGCGAACTGATCTGGGGGTGTCAGTAACATTTCACTGACACTCCCAGCAGTTCGCATAGGGCAGTGTGAACTGCCGCCGGGAGGCATGCGATGCGGGAACCCGCCGCGGATTCGCGGCGTTTCCGCATCGCTCCAGTGTGAACCCAGCCTAATAAGCGATCATTTTTCTGATCGCCGTATTAGTGTCACAGGTGACGCTAGTTAGGCAGGTAGGTATTTAGGTTCGCCGCAGCTTTTTATAGCGCCAGGGACCCCCATATACTACCGCATAAAGCCCCCTGATTGCCCCCTAGTTAACCCTTTCACCAGTGATCACCATATAACTGTTACAGGTGACGCTGGTTGGTTAGTTATTTTTTTATAGTTTCAGGGCACCCGCCATTTATTACCTAGTCTCACTAGTGTACCCCTAAATTTAGGGGTGTCTACTTTCCAAAATGGGGTCATTTGGGGGGGGGTTTGTGCCATCTTGGCATTTTATGGCCTTCAAAACTGTAACGCCCTTAGAAAGCCTGAAGGCGGTGCTTGGTTTTCGGGGCCCCGTACGCGGCTAGGCTCCCAAAAAGTCCCACATATGTGGTATCCCCATACTCAGGAGAAGCAGCAGAATTTATTTTGGGGTGTCATTTCACATATGCCCATGGCATGCGTGAGCAATATATCATTTAGTGACAACTTTGTGAAAAAAAAAAAAAAGTTTGTAATTTTCCCGCAACTTGTGGCAAAATATAAAATATTCCATGGACTCAACATGCCTCTCAGCAAATAGCTTGGGGTGTCTACTTTCTAAAATGGGGTCATTTGTGGGGGTTTTGTGCCATCTTGGCATTTTATGGCCTTCAAAACTGTAATAGGTAGTGAGAAGTGAACTCAAAAATTTACGCCCTTAGAAAGCCTGAAGGCGGTGCTTGGTTTTCGGGGCCCCGTACGCGGCTAGGCTCCCAAAAAGTCCCACATATGTGGTATCCCCGTACTCAGGAGAAGCAGCAGAATTTATTTTGGGGTGTCATTTCACATATGCCCATGGCATGCATGAGCAATATATCATTTAGTGACAACTTTGTGAAAAAAAAAAAAAAAAAAAGTTTGTAATTTTCCTGCAACTTGTGGCAAAATATAAAATATTCCATGAACTCAACATGCCTCTCAGCAAATAGCTTGGGGTGTCTACTTTCTAAAATGGGGTCATTTGTGGGGGTTTTGTGCCATCTTGGCATTTTATGGCCTTCAAAACTGTAATAGGTAGTGAGAAGTGAACTCAAAAATTTACGCCCTTAGAAAGCCTGAAGGCGGTGCTTGGTTTTCGGGGCCCCGTACGCGGCTAGGCTCCCAAAAAGTCCCACATATGTGGTATCCCCGTACTCAGGAGAAGCAGCAGAATTTATTTTGGGGTTTCATTTCACATACGCCCATAGCATGTGTGAGCAATATATCATTTAGTGACAACTTTGTGTAAAAAAAAAAAAAAAATTTTTTTTTGTCATTATTCAATCGCTTGAGGCAAAAAAATAAAATATTCAATGGGCTCAACATGCCTCTTATCAATTTCCTTAGGGGGTCTACTTTCCAAAATGGGGTCATTTGGGGGGGTTTGTACTGCCCTGCCATTTTAGCACCTCAAGAAATGAGATAGGCAGTCGTAAACTAAAAGCTGCGTAAATTCCAGAAAACGTACCTTAGTTTGTAGATGTGACAACTTTTGCGCAAACCAATAAATATACAATTATTGACTTTTTTTTTACCAAAGACATGTGGCTGAATACATTTTGGCCTAAATGTATGACTAAAATTGAGTTTATTGGATTTTTCTAATAACAAAAAGTAGAAAATATCATTTTTTTTCAAAATTTGTGGTCTTTTTACGTTTATATCGCAAAAAATAAAAATCGCAGAGGCAATCAAATACCATCAAAAGAAAGCTCTATTTGTGGGAAGAAAAGGACGCAAATTTTGTTTGGGTACAACATTGCATGACCGCGCAATTACCAGTTAAAGCAGCGCAGTGCCAAATTGTAAAAAGACCTCTGGTCATTTACCAGCAAAATGGTCCGGTCTGAAAGTGGTTAAAGAGGAAAATTCCTCCTTTTTGTAACAGCTTACCTGTAAAATCCTTTTCTTTGAAGTACATCACAGGGCACAGAGGTCCCTCTCTTCTTTGGTATACGCGTGCGTTGCTGTGCTACAAAACTGACGTACTCCCACCAGTGGGAGGGGTTATATAAGGAGTGCACTTTTTAATCTGGGCGTACCAGTGTTCATCACCTGAAGGTGGCTTATAACCCACATAACTACTATGGCTCTGTGCCCGTGATGTACTTCAAAGTAAATAATTTTACAGATAAGCTGTTGAAAAAATTAAATTTCCTCTAAATCTTGTGCAGCTTGTGATTGCTCCATTACAAGTGGGTGTAAACCCTCTCCTATACCCAGTGAAGTGAACAGCCTCAGATGATACAGAGATTAAATACATACATATGTTTTACAAGTATATCTGCAGTCTTTCCCTTTCTATATTCTCTGGAAAGTGCACATTGTGTTGGAAATCTTTCTTCCTGTTTCAGCAGTGGGTGTGTTGTCTGGGCATACACTGTGTGGGAGCTGATTGGAGGAAAGACACACACCACCCCCCTCTACATAAGCAGAGGAAATAAAAAAAAACATGCAGGACTCTCCCAATGCATATTTCCAGCTGCTTTTATCTCCTGCGTCTGAGAACTTGTCAGAAGTTATCATGCTTATAATGGGAACGGAGCAGCAGAAGACATGGGACTTTGGTGAGATATAAGTAAACACAGATATGTGCCCAGGTCAGATTTTATGAATGGAGTTTACATCCACTTTCAGTCTACACATTATTTGACTTTTTAGTTTTATTATTCTGCTTAGTCCATTGGGTAATTAACTGAAATATAAGTAAACAAGGTCCTAACCAGCCTAACCCCAGCTTTTGTTACCTTAAGTAGTTTGAGCCCAAACAAACTATTTGCTTTACTAATTGCTGCAGCTATATAAATTGTATAATCAGCTGAATACAGTATGTGTTCCAGCAGCAGTATGGGGAATTCTGTCTTGTTCCCAGAGCAAACTTGAGCACTTCTCAGCCATGCACAGAAAATCTTGTATATTTATGAATTAATGCCAGGTTTTCTCTGATTTGGCTGGATCCAAACTATTTAGGCCCCTTTCAGATACAGTGGATCCATCCAAGTAGAATCCGCCTGCTCAGCGGGGAATCTCTCCTCTAAGCAGGCGGATGACAGGTCCGTGTCTGCTCCAGTATGCAGAATGGACACGGACACAGCCCTCTCTCCTCTATGGGGCCATCAGATGTAAACGGACTGCATGTCCATTTCCATCCGATTGTCATCCGATCCACTGGATGGATGCCGAACATATCACTATATGTCTATTTTTAGCAGATTTTATGAGATTGAATGCCCAACTGGTGTATGTCTGCTGTCCCATAGAGAACAATGGACGGTCCTGTCAGGTTTTTCAGGCGACCCGAGTGGTCCGCTGGTGTAAAAGGCTTTTTCTGTATCAGGTGGTTACCTTTTGTGCTATACTCCTTACTCTTGCACCTGTACCTAAAATCTTTCCTAGGAGAAATATAAGAGGTGCCATTGCTGTTCTTTGTTTGTTTTCTTTGGCACTGGTTTTAGTACTTTTTGATTAACTTGGAACAAAGTAGGCAGATCTGGAAATTTACATAAGTCAGACCTTGTTATCTGAATTCTAGTTCTGGGTCAGTAACTAAAAACATTTATGGAAGTCAAAGTTGCCATTATAGCTAGACAATTAGCATTTTCAGAAGATGGTCGGCTATGGCAGCTTCCATGTCTGTTTCGCAAAAGGGGGTCTGTTGAGCCTCGCTATCATTCTGTTGTCAGAACCAGTATGAAAGTATTAAGTGCTTTTACAAAATACAGATACTGTGCATTACATCTGTAGCATTTTTAACATTGATATTTGAACCCTAATGGTTAGGCATGAATTATAAATAAAGCATGGCTCTATGTAAACTTTAAAAACATCAACTTCAACCAATTGTATTAAACTTTAACATATTTTACAGGCACTGGAAAAAAAGGGAATCGGTCATCTTGCAGAAAAAGATTTGAAAGAGAGAAATAAGCGGATCCAAGAAGATAATCGCTTAGAGCTGCAGAAAGTGAGTGACAATCCAAATCCGTGTACTAGGAGAAAATGGTGGATATAGGGACACAAATGCTTTGATATTTTCCTTTTATTTTGGACCATGTTTAAAGGGGTAGTAAACCACAGCAGAAAAAAAAAAAGAGGGGGCCTTGAGCAGTTGAAGTCATAATGTGCTCGTATGTACCATAGTTACATAGTTAGTCAGGTTGAAAAAAGACACAAGTCCATCCAGTTCAACCTTAAAAACAAATAAATAAAATAAAAAATAATCGTACAATCCAAATACCCAATTGTATGCCCACAATTGATCCAGAGGAAGGCGAAAAAAAAACCCAGCAGAGCATGCTCCAATTTGCTACAGCAGGGGAAAAAAATTCCTTCCTGATCCCCCAAGAGGCGATCGGATTTTCCCTGGATCAACTTTACCTATGTTAGTACCCAGTTATATTATGCACATTCAGGAAAGTATCCAGGCCTTTCTTAAAGCAATCTACTGAGCTGGCCAGAACCACCTCTGGCGGGAGTCTATTCCACATTTTCACAGCTCTAACTGTGAAGAAACCTTTCCATACTTGAAGATGAAATCTCTTTTCCTCTAGACGTAAAGAGTGCCCCCTTGTCCTCTGGGTTGACTGTACAGAGAACAACTCAACACCAAGTTCACTATATGGACCCCTAATATATTTGAACATGTTGATCATATCCCCCCTTATTCTCCTCTTTTCAAGAGTGAATAAATTCAGTTCCTCTAATCTTTCCTCATAGCTGAGTTCCTTCATGCCTCTTATCAGTTTGGTTGCCCTTCTCTGCGCTTTCTCCATTTCCCCCGATATCCTTTTTGAGAACTGGTGCCCAAAACTGAACTGCATATTCCAGGTGAGGTCTTACTAATGATTTGACCGCATACTAGCACATTATGAGAGACTTACCTGAAAACGTAGCCCTCCAGTGGCTTGCTGTAGGCGCTTCCATCTTAACCCAGGTTTTCCTTGCGAGTTTACAGGCTTCAGCATTATGAATGGCCAAGCCGCAATGAGGTCACTCACGCACATGTGCGCAGGAGTCACTGTTTACGGCACAGGCTTTGAAGGAAGGGCACTTGAATGCTATTCTTGCAGAGTGCATACACCGATGAGGTCAACCGCTGATTCTAAAGTAATTATTTCCTAAATGGTTGCAGGTTTAGGAGATATTTACTGTACCTATAGATGAGCCTATAATAAGGCTTACCTATAGGTAAAAATCAACCAAGGGAGTTTACTTCCACTTTAATTGTGGTCCTATGTTAGTTGTGGAACAGATCTGAAATAGGACTTTCTTAATCGTACATTACAGAACACTGGATCTTAGTCTTAGACCATGGGTTATGCTGCCACCTCTCAGAAGACTTAGACACTGGTAATTAAAACTGTAAGGCCTGCCCAGTATAATGCACTAAAATAAAATATATGCCGGACCCTGAAGGTGCTGCCTACCTAATCAGTATGTCAAAAGGGGTGAAGCAATGCTAACATGGAGTGGATACCCTCAAAAACAGAGTAAAAATTACAAAATGGAAAAAAAAAAAAAGGAGAGGATGGGAGCTCACGGTATAGATTGAATGACAAACTTGAAATAAAAAAAAACTGTAATAGCTCAACCAACCCCCTGATAGCACATCTCTATGGAACTTCACTCACCATACAAGCATGATTATCAAAAAAGATTTATTGGTGTCAAAATTAAGACAAAGACATTAAAAAAACCTCATACATACATACATTAGCATTGAAGTTATAAACACAGAAGGACCATCTCTGAACAGGTGGTACAATTCCACCCAAGTTGCAGGAGTTGTAAAAATGCTGTAATACAGCTGGGATGATATCCCCAGGTCTAAACGACTTATGAAGATTGATCCAAGTGATAAATTAAGGTTGAACTGATATTCGAAAAGGGAGGATGAATGATGTCAAACCACAAAAATGGAAGCAATGATATATTGATGGTTCTCCCGATCTGCATTGGAAAAACTGTGGACAAGTAGATGAATGTATTAGGGTGGAAGGTAGCTATGAACAAATGGGGGAGCATTGCTAGGTAGCAGTGGTCAAGAGGTGTGCAAGTGGAATGTTAATAAATATGTGTACAATAAAGGGATGTATGGCTCACTGGAACCATAAGTACATGGTCCTCCTTGACCTCCCTCTCACTGTACCAATCAGAGTCCCTATGAAGGCTCACACAACAAATAAAGCAACAGTTTTAAAAAGGGTAGAGATAATTCTTTCCAGGAAAGCACTAGTCCTTTCCCAAGAATGGTAAATGTATTGATACTTATCAGCTTGTGATCAAGTCCACAGGTCCAGGATCCCAGGGTAAGTTCCCCCTTGTCTTTTGAAAACGTCAGTCTTGAAAAGTATGTAAAACCATATATGGGTCAAAAGCATGTAGTCTATAGATGGGCCGTCAATCTATGTCAGCTGCGTCAGAGCCTGTTTGTCAATGCGATCCTCTCACCCTGTGTAGTATCCAGGCTTTAAATAGACGCCAACACATGTTTTCATGTGTGTCACTCCCTCCTGTTTGCATATCACACTCCTCCACATACATCATAACCGTCTCTTCCTCCCCCGACGGTAAAAAGGAAGGGGAGGGGTGAGTGCGGAAGACGTGAAGCAAAGCACTGCTAATTCCACCCTAATACATTTCAGTCTCCCCCCAGAGGAATATTGGAAGTAAGTAGCACAACTTATAGTAAAGTCCACATATTAAGCTCAGTAGGAAAACCATAACATGGCGATGGCGATACTTTATTATACAGTTGACATCCACAAAAATTGTATATACAGTGCCTTGCAAAAGTATATAGCCCCTTGGCTTTTTACCTATTTTACAGCCTTTAGTTCAATCTTTTTATTTTTTTTAAATCTGTTATATGTGAAGGATCAGAACACAATAGTATAAGTTGGTGAAGTAAAATTAGAAATATTTATACATAAATCTATTTTTCAGAAATAAACTGATAATTGACGTGTGTGTATATATTCAACCCCTTTGTTAAGAAGACCATAAAAAGCTCTGGTGCAACCTATTACCTTAAGAAGTCACATAATTAGTGAAATGATGTCCACCTGTGTGCAATCTGTGTCACATGATCTGTCATTACATATACACACCTTTTTGAAAGGCCCCAGAGTCTGCAACACCTAAGCAAGAGGCACTACTAACCAAACGCTGCGATGAAGACCAAGGAACTCTCCAAACAAGTAAGGGACAGTGTTGTTGAGAAGTACAAATCAGGGTTGGGTTATAAAAAAAACATATCCAAATCTTTGATGATCCCTAGGAGCACCATCATAACCAAATGGAAAGAACATGGCACAACAGCAAACCTGCCATGAGATGGCCGCACTCCAAAACTCACTGACAGGGCAAGGAAGGCATTAATCAGAGAGGCAACACAGAGACTTAAGGTAACCCTGGAGGAGCTGTAGAGTTCCGCAGCAGAGACTGGAGTATCTGTACATAGGACGGCAATAAACTTTGGAATGGCCTAATCAAAGCCCAGACTTCAATCCAATAGAAAATCTGTAGACAGACTTGGGGCGGCACAGTGGTGTAGTGGGTAGCACTCTCACCTAGCAGTAAAAAGGGTCGCTGGTTCAAATCCCAACCACACTACCTGCCCAGATCTCAGCACACCGAAAACACATTTGCTCTCCGTGCACTTTCCCCCTGTGCTTCAAATTCAGCGTCTCGCGGGAACAGGAAGCAGGATTATTGGTTCCGCTTTGCAGTATTGGAGCTGGGTGTGATGCTCAGAGGCTCGGTTCGGGCCTCGGAACCGACAATCGGCGTGTCATTACGCAGAGGAGTCGGAAACCGGTATACCCACCCTAAGATACCAGAGCTGGGGACGCTAGGAGATATATACCTACATTTCAATAAGGCTGTAACCTCACAGCCATGAGTTAAGGGCACATCCACCCACTTACTGGATGGAGGGAAGAAATAATCACTGCACCCCTGTGTTTGCATGATTTATGATAGCACCAACACCTGAGTTTGAAACATTACTGAAGCTTATATTGGCAGAATTTGCACGTTTATGGACTGAGTGTTTGATTCATTTCATGGCACCGGCACTTTTATTTAGTTTGTTTGCTGCTTGCAGTGTTTGCACAAAGGAATGCACTGGATAGAATATTAGCTCATGTTTATTTGCTGCTAGCAGTATTTGCACAATGGAATGCACTGTATAAACTATTAGCCTATGTTTTATTTTGCTGCTATTATTTTTTCTTTTTGATATATTTAGTGTGGTTTCACATTTTGAACATTTACTTGGTACTTTTTATTGCATTTTTGCACATTCATAGTTGCTGCTATTAGATTATGCTTATATGTATATTATTATTCAGATATTATTTCACGATCACTAATATACTAAATATGAAGCACACTATGCTCATTGTGGAACATATATGTTAAAAGGTGACTCTTTGACACTAAGCAAGTCCACATCCATCTATACACTTTTTTTTCTTACTACTCTTTATATACAGTCTGAATATTTAACTCTCCTTTTCGCTTTTTCTTGCTTTGCCTTCCCTCTCTCTTTTTCTTAATCTCTTTATATACTGCGCGACACTATCATCTATAATTAACTACCTGCCCAGAGTTTGCATGTTCTCCCTGTGCCTGCGTGGGTTTCCTCTGGGTACTCTGGTTTCCTCCCACACTCCAAGGACATGCTGATAGGTTAATTGGCTTGTGTCCAAATTTGGCCCTAGTACATGAATGTGAGTTGGGGACCTTGGATTGTGGCTCCTTGAAGGTAGGGGCAATTGTAGACACTCGCTAAGTTTTAACTGGATGGACTGGTGTCTTTATTCAACCTTACTAACTATGTAAGATTGCTGTTCACAAGCACAAACCATCCAACTTGAAGGAGCTGGATCAGTTTTGCAAGGAGGAATGGGCAAAAATCCCAGTGGTAAGATGTGGCAAACGCTTAGAGGACTTATCCAAAGCAGCTTGGAGCTGTGATCGCTGCAAAAGGTGGCTCTACAAAGTATTGACTTTAGGGGGTGAATAGTTGTGCACATTGACTTTTTCTGTGTTTTTGTCCTATTTGTTGTTTGCTTCACGATAAAAAATAAAAATAAAAAAATCTTTAAAGTTGTGGGCATGTTCTGTAAACGAAATGATGCACACGATTAGAGGTCGATTATTGTGCAAACCATGCTGATTCGTGGGTAGCACTATACTCGGCCGCCTGCAGTACAGACCGGTGACCCCGCTGCAGCAGCATGTAAAATGAATCCTTGATCCTTCACCCATTTGGCCGGCCACTATAGAAGGGAAGGAGAATGTTTCACTGGCACCGCACTGGCAGACTGTAGCAGAGGAATATCATTCATTAGCATATCACAAGCCTCCGCAGGAGATCGTGGCCAGCACTAGCTAAGCTCCTCTTCCTTCCCTGCTGAGACGGAGCCTGCTGGTTGCTTCTATCTCGCTTGATATGTGATTGGCTGGTCAGCTCATCAGCTTGCGCCTAGCCCTATCAGGTGCATGCAGATAGATACCAGCATGTATGGAGTGTAAGTCTCAAAAATCGAGTGTGTGCTACTGTGCCCCCCGCAGACTTTATTCAATCTCCTTTTAGACCCCTTTCACACCTCCGAGCCTATAGCGTCGGTGGTAAAACGTTTTACCTTCGGATTTGTGCATTTCGGCTGCTAGTGGGGCACTTTTACCCCCCGCTAGCGGCCAAGAAAGGGTTAAAACCGCCCGCAATACGCTGCAATAGCAGCATTTTGCTGGCGGTATAGCCGCGCTGCCCCATTGATTTCAATGGGGAGCAGCGGTGCAGGAGCTGTAAACACACCTCTCCTTCACTGCTCCAAAGAAGCTGCTGGCAGGACTTTTCCCGATGTCCTGCCAGTGCACTGCTTCGGTGTGAAAGCCCTCGGGGCTTTCACACTGGAATGAATGATGCAGCAGTTTGAGGGCGGATTGCAGACGCTATTTCTAACGCTCTATCGCCTGCCAAACGCCCTCGTTGTGTAAGGGCTCTTAAAGGGAAACCTGGCTAAGACTGACAAGCTGGCATTGAGAAAATGGATGACCCTCCTCCACAGCCACCTCTCTGTACCCCCCTCCTCCGCAGCCAACTCTCTGTACCCCCTCCTCCGCAGCCACCTCTCTGTACCCCCCTTCTCCGCAGCCACCTCTCTGTACCCCCCTCCTCCGCAGCCACCTCTCTGTACCCCCCTCCTCCGCAGCCACCTCTCTGTACCCCCCTCCTCCGCAGCCACCTCTCTGTACCCCCCTCCTCCGCAGCCACCTCTCTGTACCCCCCTCCTCCGCAGCCACCTCTCTGTACCCCCCTCCTCCGCAGCCACCTCTCTGTACCCCCCTCCTCCGCAGCCACCTCTCTGTACCCCCCTCCTCTGCAGCCACCTCTCTGTACCCCCCTCCTCTGCAGCCACCTCTCTGTACCCCCCCTCCTCTGCAGCCACCTCTCTGTACCCCCCCCCCTCTGCAGCCACCTCTCTGTACCCCCCCCCCTCTGCAGCCACCTCTCTGTACCCCCCCCCCCCTCTGCAGCCACCTCTCTGTACCCCCCCCCCCCTCTGCAGCCACCTCTCTGTACCCCCCCCCCCTCTGCAGCCACCTCTCTGTACCCCCCCCCCCTCTGCAGCCACCTCTCTGTACCCCCCCCCCCCCTCTGCAGCCACCTCTCTGTCCCCCCCCCCCCCCCCCTCCTCCACAGCCACATCTCTGTACCCCCCCTCCTCCACAGCCACATCTCTGTACGCCCTATCTATCTTAACCTTTTGTTAATTTAAGCAATTTTCTGTACCCCTTCTTTATTATTTAACTAAACTGTTAGATTTAATGAAATGAAGGGGGGAAAAAAAGGAATCGGCCTAAAAAAAATCAGCTGATTCCTTTGGCTGCCCTAATTTTCTCAATATCGGCATCGGGCAGAGAAAAACCCCTATCGGTCGACCTCTACACACAATAAATTAAGTTCCATGAGGAAAAAAAAAACACAAAAATTGCGTATTTAAAATAATACACAATAGTCAGTATTATTGCCTCGGCAGCCCTGAATGCACCCCTGTCTGAGAATCATTCAAGAAATGGGACAAAACTTAAACTGTCATTCAAGCCAGGAGACTTGGTACCCTCCAACTCCCATATCCAACACTACTCACGTTGGAGAACAATCTTGTCAAACTTGCCCCCCTTCTATCCTGGGTGATTACTTCAAGGACCCAACACTCAAGGCAACGGGGATCCCTATCATGTTTGAGACATACATGTCTAGCTATAGGGTCCTTCAGAAGGTATATGTCTACTTCATAAATGTGTTCCAAAAACCGCTTGCGTATAGCCCAAGCCTGAAGCCAAACTGCAGCCCTCTCCCATCTCAACATAACTCTCCACATCAGGGGTGAATGACTCTCTGCCTGCTGTGTTCCACACTCAGGTTGACCTCCTAACATCATTAGACTCCCCTACATGCTCTGAAGATTAATTCTCCAGACCCACCTTGAGGGGAGCCTTCTCTGGCTGAAATCATGCTAGCTATAAAAGACTGCATGATTTGAGATGTTTATGTAACCCACTTCTGGTTTCGCCATGAAGTGGGTTACCCATACAATTATGGATTGGTGTATAGTTTATAAATTTGTCCCCAATATGGGGAGGCCAGGATATATTTACAGTCGTGGCATCTCCATCCCTCTTGGCACCATCTCATCACTGGGGATCCAGTACTATAAGCACATTACACGCGCTGCCATATGTTATGTGCGTTCACCTCGTGTGGTAAGAGTACCCATCTTCACATTTTTTTCTCTTCATTACATACTTTTTTGTGCACTTCTGCTTCACGTTGGGTTTAGCGCAGTATTTTCACCCTTTTTTTTTTTTTTTCCCCCCCCCCACATGTTTTCCTATAAATAGACAACTTTGTGTTTTCTTTTTCTTTCCACATTTTCCAAAAAATTGTAGAAAAAAATAAACGTTCAATAGACTTATTATGCCTCATAGATAATACGTTGGAGTGTTTACTTTCCAAAATGGGTTCATTTTTGGGGCGTTTCCATTGTCCTGACGCTCCAGGGCCTTCAAAAGTTTAAGAGGTAGTCAGGAAATTAGATGTGTAATTTATGCTCCAGAACACCTGATGGTGCTCCCTACATGTTAGGCCTCTGTGGTCGCGCTGTGTAAAAGTCTCACACATGTGGTATTGCCATACTCGGGTAGAATAGCAGAATGTGTTTTGGGGTGTAATTTCTGGTATACATATGCTGTGTGAGAGAAATAACATGCTAATATGACAATTTTGTTAAAAAAAAAAAAAAAATCTTGATTTTTGCAAAGAATTGTATATATTTCAAGGTATTTTAGAAAGGGGCATGGTGAGTTTTTTGAAGTTGTCATTTTGACAACTTCAAAAAACTCACCATGCCCCTTTCTAAATACCTTGACATGTATACTTTCCAAAAAAGGGGTAATTTGGGCGGTAATTGGGGTATTTGAGGTCTCAAGAAATGAGATAGGCCATCAGTACTTCAGGTGTTATCGATTTTGAATGCTGTTCTTGGTCCTACCATTGATTGATTGATTGTTTGGTGGGTGGGGTAGACCCTATCCCTCATTTATTGACTGAACCCAGGTGTATGCAAGACAAAAACAATTCCATAGCTTAACTCGCCAACCAGTCTGCTGACCAACCAAATTTACCTGTCTGTTAAAAGCAAGGGTTTAGTTAGCACACATTTTCAAACATGTGACATCTGCAAGGCCTCGTCACAGCACCCTATGTTGCTTGCAGTCCTAATACTACAAATTTATAAGTGTCTCCACAGTGGAAGCACATGCATGGAATGGATAGCTGTGGGACCGGTGAGCCTGGAAGCTGCCCAAGCCCCCTTAAAGGAACGGGAGTACACTGGACACCCAGCAAGAGCACAATGGCAACAAAGGTACCCAGTGTGTCCCTGGACCATATATACAAACAGTAACGAAAAACTGGCCACTGCCCACACCTATAACTGTCTTTCACAGTGAGAAGCACATGGAGGGTATATATATATATATATATATATATATATATATATATATATATATATATGACAAAAATGATTCCATAGCTCAACTCACCAACCAGTCTGCTGACCAACCAAATTTACCAGTCTGTCTGTTAACCCCTTCCCGCTGAGCGTACGCAGATGTGCGTACTCGGCTTCCGGGGGTTATACCGAGATTATGCCCGCACCTGCAGGCATCATCCCGGTACCGTTTTTTACAGCGGGCAATCGGCTATCCAGCCATAACAACCGATGCAGCTAAGAGCTGCTCGGCTGTTATGTGGGGGGGGACGTCCCCCCTCCTGCCGCTCTTAGTGGTGCTCCCGCTCCGTCGGGAGCACCGATGCACAATCGGATGCCTCTGGCTGCTGGGCAGGGACTGGAATGAACCCCGTAAGTGGCTTCATTACAGTCTTCTAATAGTAAACACGGAAACGACGTCATGACGTCACTTCCCGTTTACTCGGCTGCCAATGGCGCCGGATTTAAAAATATATACAGTATTCAGAGCCCCCGATCCCTCCATAAAGAGTACCTGTCACCACCTATTACTGTCACAAGGGATGTTTACATTCCTTGTGACGGCAATAAAAGTGATCAAAATTTTTTATTTAAAAAAAAAAAACAATTTATTAATTTTAAAATAAAAAATAAATAAATTGAAAGCGCCCGCCGTCCCCGTGAGCTTGCGAAGCAAAGAAAACGCATACGGAAGTCACGCCCGCATATGTAAACTGTGTTCAAATCACACATGTGAGGTATCGCCGCGATCGTCAAAGTGAGAGCAATAATTCTAGCACTAGACCTCCTCTGAAACTCTAACCTGGTAACTGTAAAAAAATTTAAAGCGTCGCCTATTGAGATTTTTAGGTACCGTAGTTTGTCGTCATTCCACAAGTGCGTGTAATCTTAAAGTGTGACATGTTTGGTATCTATGTACTCGGCGTAACATTATCTTTTATATTATGCAAAATAATTGGGCTAATTTAACTGTTTCGTTTTTTTTTTTTTTTTTTTAATTCATGAAAGTGTCCCTTTTCCCAAATAGTTGTGTTTAAAACACCGCTGCGCAAATACTGTGTGACATAAAATATTGCAACAATCTCCTCCTTATTCTCTAGAGTCTTTGCTAAAAAAATATATATAATGTTTGGGGGTTCCAAGTAATTTTCTAGCAAAAAATATGGATTTTAACTTGTAAACACCAAATGTCAAAAATAGGCTTAGTCATGAAAGGGTTAAAAGAAGGGGTTTAGGTAGCACACATTTGAAAACGCAAATACAGGTGTAAGGTCTTGCTGAGCTGTGGCAGTGGAAGCACCCAGAGGAGTGACATTTTTCTTGCCACTCTCCTTCCACACTGTCACATATAGATATGGCATTCTCTACTGTTGAAGTACTCCCTATTGTGCATGTGGCTTACTACCTTCACTGAGGGGTGTCTGACCATGCCCCCTTTCTGTGGATCTCCTCCTCCTGCCAGACTCTAGCTCTAACTTTTTGTCTGGTTGCTGAACTTACTTTGGTTGGAGGATGAGATAGAACAGAATGACTGAAGGAAGAACATTGTAGATTATTTGGTGTATGAATCAGGGCACTGTTGGGTCCTCCACTGCCTGGGAGGCTTCTAAGGCCGTGCTAAGGGGCACCTTTATGTCCATTACTGACATTCTGCACAAGAACACCCAGCAGTTTACTGAAGATCTAGAAAATATGATGGTAGCTGCAGGGGCAGCATATGCTATGAATCCTGATCTTACTACCCAGACCTCATGGCTACATAGTCTTAAAGAAAATGAGCTCCGCCTCTTGGACCTTACTAAAAAAAGTTCTGCTCTGTCACTCAGAAGTCGTTCGAACATGGCAATAATGCAGGTCGCCTACTTGCATATCTAACTAGGCCAGACCGTACTCCCATCTCTATTTCTAGGATTCTAACTTCTCAGGATAGGGTTAGCGATGTCCCTCCAGGAGATAACAGATGCCTTGACCACCTTCTTTCGTGATTTCTACACTACTAGGGCCCACTACTCAGCTGGACAACTACTACCAAGACTGGACTGAACTGGGCAAACTTTTCTCTATTGACGAATTCTCCCTGGCGATTTTGCATCTCCAGACTCGTAAGACGCCGGGCTTTGATGGCTTTCCAGCCAAATTGTATGTACAATTTCGACACCTCTTGAGTCCCATTTTACTCAGTACATATAACGAGGCCCTGAAAGGTGTGGTGCTCTCTCCTCCTATAAGAGAGGCTTTAATTATTTTGATACTCAAACCACAGAAAGATCCATTCAAATGTGACTCTTTTAGACTTATCCCTATCATTAATGTGGATGTTAAAATCCTGGCCAAGATCCTGGCTAATCGTCTGAGTGGGGTTGTTGTGAAATTTGTTGGGAGTGATCAAGGGAGATTTATACCAGAACGTTCAACAAGAGAGAATATTTGTCGATTTGTTCCACAATTTGACCTATACCCATGACTGTACCTCTACCCTTGTGATTGTGTCACTAGACACTTGCAAAGCCTTCAATGGTGTAGAGTGGCTTTATCTATTTCGGTTATTGCAACTGTATGGATTTGACCCTTGACTCATTGCGTGGTTACAGCTACTCTATACATCACCACTTGCCCAGCTGCAATTTAACTCTCGGGTCGGCAAAGATTGTGAATTTAACATGTATCCTCACAGGGCGTCTTACTGTGGATACACAGATAAGTCTGCCAGCATCCCAATAATGGCTGTATAGAGACTAGGAGCTGGAAAATTGGACATTAAAGGCACACGGGTAGACCATATAAAAATACGTTTTTTTTATTTCTAGAACAATATTAACCCTTTCATGACTAAGCCTATTTTTGGAATTTGGTGTTTACAAGTTAAAATCCATATTTTCTACTAGAAAATTACTTGGAACCCCCAAACATTATATATATTTTTTTAACAGAGACTCTAGAGAATAAAACGGCGATTGTTGCAATATTTTATGTCACACGGTATTTGCGCAGCGGTGTTTTAAATGCAACTTTTTGGGAAAAGGGACACTTTCATGAATTAAAAAAAAACAAAACAGTAAAATTATCCCATTTTTTTTGCATAATGTGAAAGATAATGTTACGCCGAGTAAATAGATACCAAACATGTCACACTTTATAATTGCGCGCACTTGTGGATTGACGACAAAGTACGGTACCTAAAAATCTCAATAGGCGACGCTTTAAACATTTTTTACGGTTACCAGGTTAGCGTTACAGAGGAGGTCTAGTGCTAGAATTATTGCTCTCGCTCTGACGATCGCGGCGATACCTCACATGTGTGATTTGAACACCGTTTACATACGCGGGCGCGACTTCCGTATGCGTTTTCTTTGCTTTGCGAGCTCGCGGGGACGGCGGGCGCTTTAAAAAATTTTTTTTTATTTTTTTATTTATTTTATTTATTTTAAAATGACTAAATTAAAAAAAAAAAAAAAAAAAAAAATTTTGATCACTTTTATTGCTGTCACAAGGAATGTAAACATCCCTTGTGACAGTAATAGGCGGTGACAGGTACTCTTTATGGAGGGATCGGGGGTCTAAAAGACCCCCCACCCCTCCTTTACACTTCAGTGTATTCAGATCGCCGAAAACGGCGATTCTGAATACCGGATATTTTTTTAAAACCGGCGCCATTGGCAGCCGAGTAAACGGGAAGTGACGTCATGACGTCGCTTCCGTGTTTACTATGAGGAGACTGGAACGAAGCCGATTACGGCTTCGTTCCAGTTCCTCCCCAGCGGCCGGAGGCAGTGCAAGTTGAATCGGTGCTCCCGATCGAACGGGAGCACCGGTAACAGCGGCGGGAGGCGGCGGGAGGGGGGGACGTCCCCTCCCGCTCCTCCGGCATAACAGCCGAGCGGCTTTTAGCCGCCTCGGTTGTTATGGCTGGAAAGCCAATCGCCTGCTGAAGAAAACGGTACCGGGATGATGCCTGCAGGTGCGGGCATCATCCCGGTATACCCCCCGGAAGCCGAGTACGCACATCTGCGTACGCTCGGCGGGAAGGGGTTAAAAGGAGTATTTTTACATATATATATATATATATATATATATATATATATATATATATATAAAGTTTGTAAAAACTGTTATATAACCCACACAAGAATTCTGACAAAACTTCCAAAATCTACAATAGTGTTAATACGCCCAATGGTACAATTGCAGAAATCCCTATGATGGTAACCAAATGATGATTTAGAACAAAAATATTACAGCGCACACATGCAAAACTAACATTTAAGTCCAGCAAGGCTTTTTTAAAAAAACTAAAAATTTTCAAAAAAAATATGGTGATTTGGTCACACCATATTGCTATACGGTGCTTAAGCCCACTTACTGCGACAAAGTACCCCATGATTAGTGGGTCCTACACTATCCATAGACTAGGAGATACTGCTTCTCTGAAACATTTGATGATCCCAAGTCTTTGATCCCAACCGCTGCGCTACGACTGAAGCAAAGTTGCGTAGTTTACGGCAGGGTAAACGCTCTGTTGCTGAATACACAGCTGAATGAAGACGCTGGATGGCAGTTACCACTTGGAACCCAGCTGCGCAAAAAAGTCAGTTCCGCCAAGGGCTTTCTGAACAGGTAAAAGATGAGCTTGCCAGAGTAGACTCCTGATGATCTTGAAGCCTTCATCCAACTATGTATCCAAGTTGATCAGAGGCTTACAGAAAGGAGGAAGGAGAGGCTGGGAATGTTTGGAAGTAATGGAGGCATGCGTTTCCCTGCTAGTCCATTTGTTCAGAAGGATCCAAGAGCTTCTCCAGATTCTGACACAGCTTAACCTATGCAGGTTGATGCAATTAAGAGATCCATTTCTTTTCAGGAGAAAGAAAGAAGACATTTGGAGAACCTCTGTCTATATTGTGGAGACTCTGGGCATTACGCAGTAAACTGTCCTAACAAGGTTAGAAGAATAATTGTGGCGACTGATGCGATCCTGCCTGAACAAATCAACTCTATTACCCAGTCTATCTCCCCTTTGATTCTCAAAGAAAATACAGTAAATTCTCCACTGTCTCATTTTGTCATCCCTATTAAGCTTATTTCTGAGGCCCGTGAAATCCCCTGCTCTGCTATGCTGGACACTGGGGCTGGAGGAAACTTTATGGACATAGAGTTTGCCCACCGCAATAACATTCAAGCCAGAAATGCATCTGCTCTTATTGAAATGGAGACGGTTGATGGTTCACCCTTATCCTCAGGACCTGTTGCCCATAAAACCGTTCCTCTGGTAACCCAGTTTGAGGCTGACCATCGTGAGACCATCAGCTTTCAATTGATCACATCACCCAAATTTCCTGTCATTTTGGGCATTCCTTGGTTCTCTACTCACAATCCCTCTATCAGCTGGGGAACACGGACCATAGATTTCACGTCTTCCCACTGCAAGGAACACTGTAGGGAATCTTACCAAACAAGTTCTCCGCTGGTCAAGGAATTGCAAGTTGGTGTGGTAACTACCCAGTCATATCACAACTTGCCTCCACAATACCATGCGTTCCGGGATGTCTGTGATAAGAAAAATACAGATAAATTACCTCCTCACCGCCCATACGATTGCCCCATTGAGCTGCTCCCAGGGGCTGAAATACCTTTGGGCCGCCTTTTTAATCTGTCAGAACCTGAATTAAAAGTGCTCAGGGAGTGGCCTGATGAAAATTTAGAGAAGGGTTTTATTAGACACTCAACATCTCCTGCAGCAGCAGCCCTATTCTTTGTTGAAAAAGACTCCACCTTGCGTCCATGCATTGATTATAGGCACATTAATAAGGTCACTATTAAAAAAACGTTATCCACTCCCCTTGATCTCGGAAATGTTGGAAAGACTTTGTTCTGCCAAAGTGTTTACAAAACTTGACCTGCGGGGGGCATATAACCTGGTCCGCATTCGTCCAGGAGACTAATGGAAAACCGCCTTTAGAACCAAATATGGACATTTTGAGTCCTTGGTTATGCCTTTTGGTCTCTGCAATGCCCCTGCGACCTTTCAACACTTCATAAATTATGTTTTTCGAGATCTGTTGGACCAATTTGTCATTGCTTATCTGGATGACATACTTATCTATTCTGATAACCTGGAAGAGCACCGCAGGCATGTTTGCACTGTCTTTGAAAGATTAAGGCAGAATCGACTTTACATCAAACTGGAGAAGTGTGAGTTTGAACAAGCCCAGATACAGTTCTTAGGGTATATTATTTCTCCAGATGGAGTGAGCATGGAGCCCGAGAAGATTTAAAGCAGTGGTAGATTGGCCTGCCCATGGAAACATTAAGGAAATCCAACGATTTGTCGGGTTTGCCAACTTTTACCAAAAATTCATAATGAACTTCTCTAAGGTGATAGCTCCAATTACCCAACTAACAAAGAAAGGGGTGCCCTTTGTGTGGTCATCTGAGGCACAGGCTGCTTTTGGAAAGTTAAAAACTTTTTACTTCTTCACCAGTATTGGTACATCCCAATCCTGAATTACCCTTTATAGTGAAAGTGGATGCTTCGGACTCTGCTGTGGGAGCTATCCTCTCTCAACTACATGGTGAAAAGATGCAGCTTCATCCTTGAACTTCTCTCGTTTTAATGTCTTCAGCCGAAAGAAATTATGATATTGGGAATAAGGAGTTACTGACAATTAAGGAAGCATTTTCTGAATGGAGGCATTTGCTGGAAAGCGTTAAGCATCCTGTGACCGTTCTCACAGATCGTAAGAATCTGGAATTCATTCGTTCTGCCAAGAGATTGTCTTCTAGACAAGCACCTTGGTCATTGTTCTTTTTCAGGTTCAATTTTGTTATCTCATATCGACCTGGGTCAAGGAATGGTAAGGCTGATGCCTTATCACGAATGTTGTCGGGACTTCTCCAGGAAAACAACTCTGAATACACAGTCCTGCCTCAAAAGAACTTTCTAGGTGCCACAAGTTCTAAAGCACTCTTGAGTCTCCTCAAGGAAGGGTATGAGAATGACCCACTCCTCAAAAATCCTCCTATGGACATCATCCTTGAGTACAAAAATGGCTTCTGGACTCGAGCACATTGCCTCTATGTACCTGAAGTTGCTCGGGTTGAAGTCCTCAAGTTGGTTCATGATTCCAAACTTGCTGGACATTTTGGAGTTTTTAAGACAGAGGAACTTTTATCCCGTTCCTTTTGGTGGCCTGGGTACAAAAGAGATGTCAAAGGTTATGTAGCCTCGTGCCTGGTCTGTGCTCGCAATAAGACACCCCAAGCTTCTACTTTGGGGTTGCTCCAGCCACTCCCTGTCCCATCAAGACCATGGGGATCAATTTCTATGAATTTTTTAGACGATTTACCCGCCTGCAAAGAAATGACCACCATCTTGGTTGTTATTGACTGCTTCACAAAGATGGCTCATTTTATACCGGTCAAGGGGGTACCCTCTGCAGAACAAACTGCAGAGTTGATGATTCGAGAAATCTTTAGACTACATGGAATTCCAGAAGATGTCGTTTCTTGCAGAGGAGTACAATTCACTTCAAAATTTTGGAAAAGCTTTTGCTCAGCTCTAGGAGTAACAATCTTCTGCTTTTCTTCCTCAGTCTAATGGTCAGACCGAGCGGACCAATCAGACGTTAGAGACTTCGATGTTTTCTTAATTATCTTCAGGATGACTAAGTGGACCATAATCCTACAGCGGAGTTTTACTTATAACAATTCTAAACATAGCTCCACCTCTCAGACCCCTTTTTTCCTAAATACCGGGCATCATCCAGCTTTTATCCCTGATCTCCCTATCTCAACTCCATTTCCTGCTGTTACCAACAGATTAACTGCTTTACAGGAGATCCAGGATAAATTGATTGAGACTTTGAGGGAAGCTTCCGGAAAATTACAAAAAGGCTGCAGATAGACATCGCAGAGCACTTCCTACCTTTCATGTGGGTGATCAAGTTTGGTTATCTACTAAAAATCTGAAGGTGTCAGGGCTGGCTTAGCCCTTCCTCATCTGGGCTGGTCGCTTAGCTGTCGGCTAATTGCCAGCTCTCTTCTCTTTCCACAGTTACCAGCTGTTCCCGATGATGCTCATCTGACCTGCCTATTTAAAGCCTTCCTGCTCACTTTTTCAGTTGCCTTTGCGTTGGTCACATCACAAGGAACCATCTTCTGCTGTTTGTTTCAAGACTGGCTTCCTGACATCCCTCCTGGCTTCTTATCCTGCTTGCAGTTGCTCTCCTTGGATCCCTGACTTCTGGCCTGGCTGATAACCCGATCTGGTTAATGAACTTTGGACTGGCTGAAGACCCGATCTGGCTACTGGACTCTGGCTATGCTTGACTACACTTTTTTCTATTTACCTTTTTATTTTTATTGTTAATAAACAAGTGTGATTTGATTGTACTTCTGTCTCAGTCTGTTTCATGGTTTCTGACAGTACGCGAAGGCCATGAATTCAGAAGATACAGTCAATCCACTTGTTGGTAATATTTTTTTTCCAAATTGGATGAGCAAGATCACCGCATGGCTCAGTTTGCCTTGGCGTTACAAACGCTCCTGAATCGCACGGCTCACCTGGAATCCCCCACAGTGGCTGCTCCGGTACAACCTGAGTCGCAGGCCGTCCCTGCTGCTGCGCCAGTCTCTGCGCAGGCACCCGCCTCGAGTATTACCTCTATAAGTGGTATGTCAGGTTCTGCTCCGCTTCCCCAGCGATTTGGGGGCAGTCCAGTTCAATGCAGAGGGTTTCTCAATCAGGTTGAGATATACTTCGAAATGCTGCCCCAGGCGTTTCCCACGGACAGAAGCAAAGTAGGTTTCGTGATATCTTTGCTTTCTGAGAGAACCTTGGCCTGGGCTAGCCCTCTATGGGAGACGCAATAACCTGTTGTCTTGATTTACCCTCAGTTTGTGGCCTCCTTTAACCACCTTCAGACCGGACCATTTTGCTGGTAAATGACCAGAGGTCTTTTTACAATTTGGCACTGCGCTGCTTTAACTGGTAATTGCGCGGTCATGCAATGTTGTACCCAAACAAAATTTGCGTCCTTTTCTTCCCACAAATAGAGCTTTCTTTTGATGGTATTTGATTGCCTCTGCGATTTTTATTTTTTGCGATATAAACGTAAAAAGACCGCAAATTTTGAAAAAAAAATGATATTTTCTACTTTTTGTTATTAGAAAAATCCAATAAACTCAATTTTAGTCATACATTTAGGCCAAAATGTATTCAGCCACATGTCTTTGGTAAAAAAAAAGTCAATAATTGTATATTTATTGGTTTGCGCAAAAGTTGTCACATCTACAAACTAAGGTACGTTTTCTGGAATTTACGCAGCTTTTAGTTTACGACTGCCTATCTCATTTCTTGAGGTGCTAAAATGGCAGGGCAGTACAAAACCCCCCCCAAATGACCCCATTTTGGAAAGTAGACACCCTAAGGAAATTGATAAGTGGCATGTTGAGCCCATTGAATATTTTATTTTTTTGCCTCAAGCGATTGAATAATGACAAAAAATAAAAAATTTTTTTTTTTCACAAAGTTGTCACTAAATGATATATTGCTCACACATGCGATGGGCATATGTGAAATGACACCCCAAAATAAATTCTGCTGCTTCTCCTGAGTACGGGGATACCACATATGTGGGACTTTTTGGGAGCCTAGCCACGTACGGGGCCCTGAAAACCAAGAACCGCCTTCAGGTTTTCTAAGGGCGTAAATATTTGACTTCACTCCTCACTACCTATTACAGTTTTGAAGGCCATAAAATGCCAAGATGGCACAAAACCCCCACAAATGACCCCATTTTAGAAAGTAGACACCCCAAGCTATTTGCTGAGAGGCATGTTGAGTCCATGGAATATTTTATATTTTGCCACAAGTTGCGGGAAAATTACAAACTTTTTTTTTTTTTTTTTTTTTTTTTTTCACAAAGTTGTCACTAAATGATATATTGCTCACGCATGCCATGGGCATATGTGAAATGACACCCCAAAATAAATTCTGCTGCTTCTCCTGAGTACGGGGATACCACATATGTGGGACTTTTTGGGAGCCTAGCCGCGTACGGGGCCCCGAAAACCAAGCACCGCCTTCAGGCTTTCTAAGGGCGTTACAGTTTTGAAGGCCATAAAATGCCAAGATGGCACAAACCCCCCCCCAAATGACCCCATTTTGGAAAGTAGACACCCCTAAATTTAGGGGTACACTAGTGAGACTAGGTAATAAATGACGGGTGCCCTGAAACTATAAAAAAAATAACTAACCAACCAGCGTCACCTGTAACAGTTATATGGTGATCACTGGTGAAAGGGTTAACTAGGGGGCAATCAGGGGGCTTTATGCGGTAGTATATGGGGGTCCCTGGCGCTATAAAAAGCTGCGGCGAACCTAAATACCTACCTGCCTAACTAGCGTCACCTGTGACACTAATACAGTGATCAGAAAAACGATCGCTTATTAGGCTGGGTTCACACTGGAGCGATGTGGGAACGCCACGAATGCGCGGCGGGTTCCCGCATCACATGCCTCCCGGCGGCAGTTCACACTGCCCTATGCGAACTGCTGGGAGTGTCAGTGAAATGTTAATGACACCCCCAGATCAGTTCGCATATCGCAGTGCGATCTGCAAACTCGGATCGCATGGTGTGAACACCCATGCGACCCGATTCTGCTGCGGGCCAAAAAAAGGGTCCCGTGCGAATTTGCGGCGGGTGCGACACGAATTCAGCCATACTATCTGTATGGCTGAACTCGAATCGCACAGAGATCGGATGTGATTTGCACTGCAGTGCGGTGCGAATCACATTCGTTCTCATAAACCGCTGCAATGTGAACCCAGCCTTAGTGACACTGGCGAGGGGGGGTGATCACGGGGTTAAACCTTTATTGGGGGGGTTAGGGGGGCACATTAGAACTAAAGGGGGCTAACACTAACTGCCCTAACAGTTATTACAGTCACAAATGACACCAATGCAAAAAAAAAAAAAAAGCAATTGGTGTCACGGTGACTGGGGGGGCAGGGGTAATTGGGGGGTGATCGGGGGGTAAAGGGGGGGTGTGAGTGTGCCTGGCATGTTCTACTGTGTAGTGTAGTGCTTGTGCAACTCACCGATGCTCTCTCCTCGGTGCCGGAACGAAAAATACCGACACGGAGGAGAGAATACATCACTTCCTCTCCTGTGTTTACATTACAGGAGAGGAAGTGATGTCACGGGACATTTTCATTCGTCGGGAGCGATCGCGAGGGGGTGGCCATGAATGAATGGCCGTCCTCTCGTCCGGGATCGCTCCCGAACGAATACCGACCGCCGCAGGCACCGGGCGGGGGCCCGATCGGGCCCCCGACCGGCGGGCAGGCAAGGACGTACATGTAAGCCCTTATGCCTGCCCGTGCCATTCTGTCGACGTACATCGTCGTGCGGCGGTCGGCAAGTGGTTAAAAGGGTTCTTGACGTTCCCGCACGCTCCGCTTCTGCTGCCAAGTGCCTCATGTCCATCAGAGTACGAGAACTGTTGCCAACTACGCCATTGAATTCCGTATTCTGGCAGCAAAGGTTGCTTGGAACAATGAGGCCCTCGTTGGCTGCTTTTTCTCATGGTCTCTCGGATTCCATCAAGGATGAGATAGCAGCCCGAGATATACCCACTGAGCTTGGATAGCTTGATCTCCTTTGCCATCCTCATTGACTCCAGACTCAGAGAAAGACTTTCTCTTAAGGAGTACTTGCGGAAGCCTCCTGTACGTTTTGTCTCCGAGCTTTGTAGTCCCATCCATGCCTCCCTCACCTCCCATGCCTCCTGGTACCGAGTTGGTCAGTGAAGATGAACCCATGCACCTGGGCTTCACGTGTCTCTCTGCGGATGAGAGAGCCTTTAGGAGGAGGGAGAGATTGTGCCTTTTATTGTGGCCAGGCAGGTAAATTTTTGAGGTCTTGTCCTACCCGTCCAGGGAATGCCCGAACCTTGAGGTCCTGTCATGGACAGACCTTAGGTGGCGTTGTTTCGTCCCCAGTTATCCAGAAGGATAAGCCCCTGGTTTTGTTCACCCTTTCTTGGGCTGAGTCGTCCATCGAGATACAGGCTCTAATCGACTGGGGCTGCAGGCCTGTTCATTGTTGCTGCATTTGTTTCGCAGCATTAGAGTCCGCTGCAGCTGCGTGACACTCCACTTGCCATTGAGGCTCTTGACGGGAGACCTTTACAGCCTGCCCATGTGACTCATGAGACGGTTCCATTGTCCATGGCTGTAGGGGCTCTTCACCATGAGATAATCCAATTCCAAGTTATTTCCTCACTCAGATTTCTGCTGGTTATTGGTTATTCCTTGGTTACAGAGGCACTTTTGATTGGCTCCATGCTGAGGTTCTCTACTGGTCACCACAATGCAGTGAGACAGGCTTCCTGAAGGTATCCAAGGTCCTGTGCACCGCTTCACTCCCCACCTGGCTGGAGGTGTACTGTGATTTTGGAGATGTCTTTGATAAAGGTCAAGCTGGTAGTTTGCCTCCACACTGGCCTTATGCTTGTGCAATTGACCTTCAACCTGGTGTCATACCTCCTCGTGGCCAGGTTTACCCATTGTCGGTCTTGGAGGATAAGGCCATGGAGGAGTGTGTTGCTGACGCACTTTCTCGAGGTTTCATCCGCAAGTCCTCGTCTCCTGCTGGTTTCTTCTTTGTGAAAAAGAAGAGCGGTGAACTGAGACCTTGTATAGATTATAAGAGTCTCAATCGTGTCACGATTAAGAATGCCTACCCGATTCCATCGATTACGGAGTTATTTGACCGCCTCAAGGGAGCAACAGTTTTTAACAAGCTTGACCTGAGAGGGGCATACAATCTCGTGCGCATCAAGGAGGGCGACAAGTGGAAAACTGCGTTTAATACCAGAACACGCCATTATGAATACCTGGTAATGCCTTTTCGGCCTTTGTAACACCCCGGCAATTTTCCAGGAATTTATTAACAATGTCCTCCTGAGATTTGTTGCAATTGTGTGTGGTGGTTTATCTCAATGATATCCTCATATTTTGCAAGTCCCTGGAGAGCCACCACACAGATATCTGTTGTGTACTTCAGAAACTAAGAAAGAACAATCTCTATTGTGAACTGGTGAAGTGCGAGTTCCATCGTGAACAGGTTACATGTCATTTCCACTGCTGGTTTTTCAATGGACCCAGAGAAACTGTCGGCAGTCCTACAGTGGCCTCGACCCTTGGGTTTACGTCCTTTGCAGCGTTTCCTGGGCTTTGCCAAATACTATTGGAAGTTTTTTCGTAACTTCTCATCTCTGGTCAAGCCTCTGACTGATATGACCAGAAAGGACGGTAACCCACAGAGTTGGTCTCCGGAGTCCATTAAGGCCTTTGAGACTCTCAAGGCTGCCTTTGTTTCTGCTCCTGTGTTGGCACATCCTGATCCTACGTTGCCTTTTATCCTAGAAGTTGATGCTTCTGAGGCGGGAGTTGGCGCCCTTCTGTCTCAACGTCCTAACTCTGAGAGCGCTATGCATCTGTGTGGCTACTTTTCCAATAAATTGTCACCTGCTGAGTGCAATTATGAGATTGGTGACAGAGAGCTGTTGGCGATCATTTTAGCCCTGAAAAAATGGAGACATCTCCTTGAAGGTACCACTATGCCAGTTCTTCTTCTTACTGACCATAAGAATTTTACATTCTTGTCTGAGGCTAAGCGACTCTCCCAGAAGGGCGCGATGGGCTCTTTTCTTGTCGAGCTTTAATTACATTGTCTCATTCTTACCCAGTACTAAGAATGTAAGGGCTGATGCCTTGTCACGACCATTTTCCTCCACTTCCAAGTCGGTTCCTTTTCCTATGATTCCTCCTGATCGTATCTTGGCTACGGTTCGCACCAGTCTTACTTCTCCTTTGGGTGACAAAATTCTTGCTGCTCAGGTCCATGTTCCTCCTGATAAACCTTGTGACCGCTGCTTTGTTCTAGAGAGTCTCCGTACTGCAGTGCTCCAGACTTGCCATTCTCCCAAGGCAGCTGGCCATCATGGGAAGAATCAACTCATTTGGGCCATCTCCCAACAATTCTGGTGGCCTAGTCTATGGGCTGATGTTACTGCCTTCGTAGCTGCCAGTCCCGTGTGTGCTCAGAGTAAGACTCCACGACACCTTCCAGTGGGCCTCCTACAACCCATACCCAATGGAGAGAGGCCCTGGACTCGTTTGTCTATGGATTTCATTGTGGAATTGCCCAACTCCCAAGGCAACACTGTTATCCTTATGGTGGTTGACCGGTTCTCAAAGATGTGTCATTGTATTCCACTTAAGAAGTTGCCCACCTCTGGCTTCCATTTTTGCTCGGGAGATCTTTCACTTACATGGGCTACCCAAGGTGATTGTCTCGGATAGGAGCAGTCAGTTTGTCTCCCGGTTCTGGCGAGCCCTTTGTGCACAGTTGGGAATCCAGCTTGCGTTCTCTTCTGAGTATCACCCGCAGTCTAATGGGCCGCAGAACGAGCCAATCAGTCCTTGGAGCAATTGCTACGTTGCTATATTTCTGACAACCATAACAACTGGTCAGACCTATTACCTTGGGCAGAGTTTGCTCACAACAGTGCCTTGAATTCTGCCTCCCAATTGTCTCCATTTATGGCTAATTATGGTTTCCAACCTTCCATGTTGCCTGACTCGTTTGTTCTGCAGAGTATTCCTGCGTTAGAGAAGCATCTCCGTGGTCTTCGTTCCACTTGGGTACAAGTCCAGGAGGCTTTGCGTCATGCTAATGATGGGTATAGACTTCATGCTGACCGCAGATGCCTGCCAGCGCCTTCCTACCAGGTTGGGGACAGGGTCTGGCTGTCATCTCGCAACCTCCGGCTTCGTGTTTCCTCACTGAAGTTTGCACCTCGATTTGTTGGGCCTTTCCGTATCCTTCGCAGGATTAACCCAGTAGCTTACGCGTTGGACCTTCCCCCTAGTATGCGCATCTCTAATGTGTTTCATGTCTCCTTATTGAAATCGTTGGTCTGTAACCGATTTTACCACCAAGGTGCCACGTCCTCGCCCTATTCTGGTTGAGAATCATGAGACATATGAGGTACAATCCATTGTTGACTCCCGTAGGTTCCATGGGCACATACAGTACCTGGTGCATTGGAAGGGGTACGGCCTGGAGGAACGCTCCTGGGTTTAATCCTCTGATGTACATGCCCCTGTCCTCCTCCGGGAGTTTCATAGACAGTTTCCCCTCAAGCCCGGTGGCCCTCCGAGGGAGAGGGGTCATGGGGGGGTACTGTCAGGGCTAGCTTAGCCCTGCCTCCTCTGGGCTGGTCTCTCAGCTGTCGGCTAATTGACGGCTCTCTTCTCTTTCCACAGTTACCAGCTGTTCCCGATGATCCTCATCTGACCTGCCTATTTAATGCCTTCCTGCTCACTTTTTCAGTTGCCTTTGTGTTGGTCACATCACAAAGGAACCATCTCCTGCTGTTTGTTTCAAGACTGACTTCCTGACATCCCTCCTGGCTTCTTATCTTGCTTGCAGTTGCTCTCCTTGGATCCCTTCTTCTGGACTGGCTGGCTACCCGATCTGGCTACTGGACTCTGGCTATGCTTGACTACGCTTTTTTTTTTTTTTTTCCATTTACCTTTTATTTTTATTAATAAACAAGTGTAAATTGATTGTACTTCTGTCTCAGTCTGTTTCATGGTTTCTGACAGAAGGTTCATGTTCCATCTGCAAAGTTGGGACAAAAGTTTGTGGGACCTTTCCAGATCTCGGCCCAGATCAACCCAGTCGCCTTTCGCCTAAAACTTCCAGCCAGTATGAAGATTCACCCTGTGTTTCACATATCACTACTCAAACCTTTTCACAAATACTTTTTCGGGAAGAATCTTTCCACCCCCTCCACCTGTTAAGGTACAGGGTGAAGAAGAATATGTGGTGGAGAAAATTCTTCATTCCAGGAGCTAGAGGAACAAATTGCAATATCTGGTTCAATGGGAAGGATATGGGCCAGAAGAAAATTCTTGGGAGCCTGAGCAGAATGTTCATGCTCCTAGATTAACAAGAGAATTCCACCAGAGGTTCTCTCACAAACCAGGCCCTAAGATGTCCTGGGAGGAGGGGAGTACTGTCAGGACCTGGACTTGAACCCGGGACTTCAGCTGTGTCTGGCAATGAATCTTCTCTCTGAGCTATCTGAGATGCTGGGCAGTGCCTTGTCAGATCCTTTAGAAAACCCTGCCTTGTACCTTGATTTCAGCTGAACCTTGAACTATGTATCGGCACAATATTCTGGCAAGGAGGAAGTGCAATCTCCAGCCTGTGTTTCGCTCCTGTCTTCCCTGCTGCCGTTTATATTTGCTACTGCTCATTATCGACCCTTGGCTTGTTCCACGACTACGCTTCTGCCTGATCCCAACCTGCATCAACTCGTTACCGTCCTTTTGGCTTGCTTACTGACCACGCTTCTGTTTGATCCTTACCTGCTTATCCGCTACTGAACCTCGGCTTGCTCACTTCCTGGTGGGGCGATCCTGAGGACCGCGACCTGGTACTAACACGCAGCTAAATCCATCTCCACCATCTGGAGCTCTGGTTAAAACCGGTTAGTACTTAGACTCCACACCTCATGTGAGCCTGTGTCATCTACCAGGGTGACTGCCTGTCTTCCTATCCTGCTGGTTAGTGGTAGTTCTGCAACTGCTATAGTAATTGGTCTTCGAGCCTGACCCCTGATCGTGACGATCGTGTTACAGTTAAATATTAAAATATTGATATAGAAGAAAACAGGGCTTACCAAATAATCGCAGAAATTCTAGAGTTTTTAGTTTGCTGGTAAGCAAAAGATCAAATGGTCCTGTTTTCTTCTATATCAGTATTTGTTTAATATATTTGTGCTCCTAAAGAAGCGTACCCCTATGCGCAACATTCAGAGCAAACATCCTTTATTTGGATTCACACTCTGACTTAAACCATTCCATGTCTACATCCTCGTTACCATCATTGGGATTTCTACCATTGTAGCGTTGGGTGTATTAACACTATTATATATTTTGGAAGTTTTGTCACAATTCTTGTGTGGTTCATAAAATAACAGTTTTTACAAACTTTATATACATCTATGTAAAAATAATATTTTTAATATTTTTCAATAAATAAAAAAAAACCTTAATTTTTATATGGTCTACACGTGTGCCTTTAAAGTCCAATTTTCCAGCTCCTAGTCTCTTAACTCTCAGGTAACTGAGCCCTTTCAGATTACTATAGATACCAGGCAGAGGTGTCCCTTATAGCCCCTCATGTTTGCTTTTTGCTATGGAGCCCCTTCCTGTAAGGATCCGTAGCTCTCTGATTTATTAAGGGTCTTCCTATAAATGACATTGAAGCGCATATTTCTCTCTGCTGACAATAATCTAGCTGACCCTCATACATCTCTTGACAACCTCTTGTTTGCAGTTAACAGTTTTGGTGACTATTCTGGATTCCGTTTGAACTGGAGTTAATTTATCCTATTTCTACTAGACCAAACTGTACTCCTGCTGAGTCACTCAAGCTCTAAACTGCAAGTCGCTACCTCTTTTAGATATCTAGGGTTTATAGTTCAGTTACCACTATCCTTGTATATAGCCAATAATCAACATCCCCATCTGCTACAAACACAGGCCAAACAGTGGAAGGATATGCCCCCGGATCTCATGGAGAGAGCCAGTGTCCTTTAAAATGATTTACTTACCTAATCTACTGTATGTTTTGGCTAATTCCCCTTGTAAAATTCCCCAATTCATTTTTAAAAGCATTGACTCCATTTGTATTGCGTTCGTTTGGAACAGGCAGTCCCTTAGAGTTGCGCTAGAAGCTCTGCACCTCCCCTCATATATGGCAGGTCTGGCATTTCCTAACTTCTACTTTTACTACCTAGTAGATCTGCATGATTCTGGCCAAAATTAGATTTTTTTTTTTTGCTTAGCATCAAAAGATCACGATTCTTGCGACGTAAAATCTTTCACATTATGCAGAAAAAAAAGGGCTAACTTTACCGGGTTTTTTTGTTTTGTTTTTTTGTTTTGTTTTTTCATTAAAGTAATAAAAAATAAAAATTGCATTTGAAAGACCACCGCACAAATACAGTGTGACATAAAATATTGCAACAACCACCATTTTTATTCTCTAGGGTGCCTACTAAAAAAAAAAAAAAGTATGTGTATAATATATATGTATATGTGTGTGTTTGGGGGTTCCAATTAACTTTCTAGCAAAAAAAATTTTTTTAACTTGAAACCAACAAATGGCAGAAATAGCCTGTGTTTAAGTGGTGTGACGGTATGCGAGGTGAGATGCTCGACAATAGGTACATTTCACCTCGCATTTGTTCCATTGTAAGGGACTGAACCGAAATCCGGCCCGGTTTTTCCAGCCTCTGTGGCAGTCCAGTCTGGATGTTTGGGTCCACTGGAGTCCATAGTCGGCTGGACTTCAAATATCCAGGAAGAGAGCACAGCAGGGCTCTGGTTTTGAGACTCTGAAAGGAACCTGAGTGATAGGAGCTCTGGCTGTTAGACTAAGAAAGGTTTGCTTTTCCACCTGTTTTGTGGGTGACGTGGACCAGCCCCGTACTGTATAGAGAGGCGATTGATTGTTTAGTTAGCGCCGGACAGCAAGGATTTACTTTGTTTGTTTTATTTTGCAAACCTCCTGCAAATAAACCTGGCATCCAGGTTTATTTGCTGTTTGCTGACTGTCCTTCAGAAAAGGCGATCCCCACTAGCTCATTTCCTTACAGTGGTTAAACTTTTTTCACTTACACAGGAAGTCTATTCCATTGACAAATTGTTACAATGTTTATATTTAAGTTCAACTGATAAAGAATGTTTTGATTCTTGGCAGACTGCCCAGTTTTTTTTTTTTTTCTCTTCCTTTCTTTTGAAGGCTGTGGCTTCAGAAGAGTAGAGAGAATTTTTTGAATAGAAGGAATTGTGAAACATTTTAGTCAAGATCGCAATAACGTTTCTTGACAATTGTGCAGCTCTACTACCTAGCATCCTAGCTGGTTAACATCCACGATTGGCTGCACCCTAACTCTGATAATGCCTGTGCCACTACTGAGGGGAGCCATGGTTTCCTCATTTGAGACACTCCAACATTGGCTATAGGGGATGCACACCACCTGGACCGGGCATGTCGATAATCCAAACCTCCCTTTCCCTATTCCGAACTGTAGTTGCAAAAATGTCCACTGATTCATGGCAGACCTCCCCCAACAATCCCTTGCGGTTTAACCCTAATCTTAAGGATTTATGTTCTATACCTGACCCCATTGGATGAACAGCAAAGGGAGTGAAATACCTATGTGATCTATATATCCCTCAGGGTTTTAAATCCTTTTCTCAACTACAAACAGACTCTGACATCCCATCAACTTATTTTACTATTACCAACTCAGACATCCTATAGGTATTCAGTTTGGTTCTCTGCTCAGTCCTATTAAGACACCTGACCTGGAAAAACTTCTGAGAGACTCTGACCAGATAACCTAAATCCTTGTATTACTCCACTCTCATGACAGGCACTTAACCCTAGGGTTCAGAAGGCTCAAGAGAGGTGGGCCTCCTTTGATATCCCCATCATAGAAGATGATTGGTCTGAGTTACGTGATGCATTTAAAACCTCTGTTATCTCCTCGATGGACAGGGTGATTCAACTAAAAACTCTCCATCATTTACACCTCACACCTGCTAGACTGCATAGAATGGGACTACCCCCCTCTGCTGACTACTTCCAAGGTTGTGGACAAACAGCTACTTTTTCTCCACTGCTTTTGGACTTGTCCACTAGTACACAACTTCTGGGTTGATAAAGGGACCTTTTTACATCAAAAGCGTTTATTGAAAAGAAAACATGAACATGTTGTACTTCAGCTCAGCTGAGATCTGACACTGCAAGAAAGTATCTATAATTATACAAACATTATACCACATCACTACTGTATATTCGTATGACAATATAGAGCATTATATATCATATAGGGTATTTAAGGTCAAAATGGTTCGGAGTATTTGGGAAGGTGTCATCATCAGGTGTGCCTACGCAAGGCCATATAAAACCCCTCAACGTTGCTAAAGAGATGTTGGTAAACCCTCTTCAAACCAGAATCACTATCTGGAATGCATTCATCTAGTTATAAGGCTCTAATTCGATGGTAAGAAAAGCTAAAGGTGGTCATCACCCATATATACCGAGCTGATATGACAGTATTATTCTCAATTGGAATTTGAAAATAAACAGAAAAAGGATTATAAAACAGGAGTAAAAGAGAAAAAAGAACCTAAGTAACAGGTGTTAGGTAGAATTGGGTCCTCTGACTAGGCAGAATAATGTTGCATATGTCTCTCTGAATGTCAGCATATTTTTGGGAGTACCGGAACGCTATCCATGGAGACCACGTAGCATGACATTTTTCCACAGATTCGTTGGCCTGGGCCACCGTTTCTTCCATTGAGTGCGTGTCTGCCACTCTGTTCAACCAGTCAGCCAACGTGGGGATTCTGGAGGACCGCCAGTACACCGGCACCAGCGCTTTGGCTGCATTAATGAGATGCTTGAGCAGTGAATGTTTGTACCTCTTCAGGGGAATATCATTTATGTGCAAGAGACAACAAGCCTTATCTAATGTGGTTGGGGTATCTGTGATGTGTATAATTAAATTTCTCACCTCATCCCAAAAGGGCGTCAGTTTCGCACAACTCCACCAGATATGCGTCAGAGTACTCACATCTCCTTGGCATCTCCAGCACACCTCTGGGACTTGCGGAAACCATCTATGTATTTTGTCAGGTGTGTGATACCAATTGGTCAATAGCTTGTAGCATGTCTCTTGTGTTTTTGTACTTATAGAGCACTTATGGGCCAGTGTGCAGGCGGTCCTCCATTGTGAATCTGTAATGTCCCTCCGCAATCCAAGAGACCACTTCACTCTGGATCTGTCAGCAACATGTCTTGTTAGCTTTTGCAGCCAACTATAGGCCACTGAGGTTGCCCTCTGTAGTTTCTCACCAGACGCACAGATTATCTCCAAGTCAGTCATCGGTCTACTAAAGTGTTGTTTGTTTTGTGGAGGTAACAAAGCTTCTAGTTTGGAAGTATACCCACATGGGAAATGAAGGTTCCTCCCATTCCCTCCTAAGAGTCTCCAAATCTTTCATTTTGCCCCGGTCTAAACAGTCTTTCACCACTCTTGAAGTAGTCTCATTTTTCTTATGAAAGAGAACATTTCCCATACCTGGGGTAAATTCAGGATTATCCCTAAGCGGTGTCAAAGGACTGAGAGGGGAGGTCACAGCAAATTGTTTCGTGTTGGCATGCAGTATAGTCAGCGTCGTTTCTGTCAGGGGGTTTAGACTGAGCGTTTCCCTGAGTCCGCTCATGGTAGTCCAAGGCGAAAAGCCCAATCTATTTTCTAGTAGCATTCCCTCCAATCTCACCCAGTCTTTGTCCGCCTCATGACAATGCCAGTCAAGTATTCTAGTGATGATGGCTGCCAGCTGGTATTTCTTAAAGTCCGGCAGCCCCATCCCACCCTGCTCTTTAGGTTTCGTGAGTAAAGCAAATTTGATCCTTGCTCTCCCTTTATGCCAAAGGAATCGCATGGCCAGGGAGTTTAGTTTTAAGGAAGAAGCTTCTAGGAATGTGGACTCTAAACAGGTAAATCAACCTTGGTAAAACAGACATTTTCAGGATTGCTGCCCGGCCAAACCAGGAGAACCACCCCACATCCCAGGATCTCAAGTCTTCTTCAATGGTTTTCAGGAGCGGGGTAAAATTGAGTGCAAACATTTTTTTGGTATCCGGGGAGACCCGAACTCCCAAATAGTTAAGAGCCACATCCTCCCATTGGAAGGGACAATTAAGTTTAGTTCTATTAAGTTCCTCTTGGGTCAGATCCACATTTAAGGCTACCGACTTAGAGTAGTTTATTTTTAAGTTTGAGATATAGCCAAATTTAGCAAATGCTTCCATAAAATTGGGAATTGTCGTATGTGAGCCTGTCAAAAAGAACATTAGGTCGTCGGCGTACGCTGCAACCTTGAACTCCCTGTCTCGTATCCTAAATCCTCTGATCGAGTTATTGTTATTGATCGCTCTGATAAACGGCTCAAGGGACAAAATAAACAGGAGGGGTGACAAAGGGCAACCTTGTCTGGTTCCGTTTGCAATGATCACGGGTTTCAACAAGGAGCCGTTGGTTCTCACCCTGGCCGTGGGGTTTTGATAAATTGCTGAAATCCAGGACATCATCCGATCCTTCAATCCCACCTTTTCACACGTGGCCATCATATAATCCCACGCCACCCGATCGAAGGCCTTCTCCGCATCCGTGGACAGGAGAAGGCCTCCGATCTTATCCAACCGTGCTTTCTGCGACAATAATAATGTTTTTATAATGTTATCTTTGGCCTCCCTTCCTGGCATAAAGCCCACCTGTTCTGGGCCAATTATTTCAGACAAAAGTGGGCTCAATCTATTAGCCAAGATCTTGGTCAGGATTTTAAGATCCAGATTTAAAAGGGAAATTGGTCTGTAATTTGTGCACGAAGATGGGTCTTTATTGGGTTTGGGTATCACCGCTATGTGGGCCGACAAAAACTCAGGAGTAACCGCTCTGGGCGAGGACAGGGAGTTCAAGGCTGATTTAAGGGGTTTAGAGAGAATATCCACGAAAGTTTTATAGTAGATGGCCGAGTAACCATCAGGCCCTGGGCTTTTCCCTGTCTTTAAATCAGTAATAGCTCGTTTAATTTCTTCGTCTGAGATCTGTACATCAGGAGCTAGGGAGTCCTGTTCCTCGAGGGCGGGGAGTCCGCCTTCTCTTAAAAAATCACTAATAATTTGGGCTCTATTCCCAACTAGGTTCTTAGGTCTATGTTGTGGGGGTAGGTTGTATAACTTTGTGTAGTATTTGTGAAAGTGGGCCGCGATAGCCTAATTTTTCACATCTAAGGTACCCCCCACATTACGAATGCCGCCGATGACCTGTCCTAAATTGTTATCTCTCAGAGCTCTGGCTAGCAGTCTGCCTGCTTTATTTCCCCCCTCATAGTAGATTTAAAAAAAAAAAAAAAAAGTAGACGTTTGGTTTTCGTGTGTAACAAGTCCTGCAGTTGTTTCCTAGTGTTCAATAAGTCCGTGGCCGTACGTTCACATAATGTGCGTTTGTGTAGCGTTTCAAGTCCTGCTATTTTCTCAAGCAAACCTGTCATCTCCTTTTCTTGTGCGCGTTTACGTCTAGCCCCAAGCTTGATCAATACCCCCCTAATAGTACATTTGTGCGCTTCCCAAAGCACTAACGGATCTGTCCCTGGGAGGTCATTAAGCGTGAAATACTCCTTGATGGCCGTCACGATTTGGGGTAAGGTTGTCGGGTCCGTCAGAAGGGAAGGGTTCAGTTTCCAAGTATTGCTTCCCCGACTCTGTCTGCTGAAATCCATAGATAAGGCAATTGGGGCATGATCAGAAATAGCCTGTGTGCCTATGTGAACTTCGACAATCTCCGCCAGGTCACGTTGAGTCACAAACAAATAATCAGTGCGGGAATATTTATAATGTGGTCTCGAATAATATGTATAATCCCTTCCCTCTGGATTCAATAGGCGCCACAAATCTACCAAATGTAGGGCCTGTAGGAGTTTTTTGATCTTCTTCAGGATTTGAAATGTGACACATGACCTGCCGGAGGAGGTGTCTACCAGAGGGTCTAATGGGATATTAAAATCCCCTCCTAAAATGATACAACCCGTTGCAAAGCCTTGTAGTTCCCTCACCATGTGTCTGCAAAATTGGAGATGACTCGTGTTGGGGAAATAAACGTTAGCTAAGGTGAGAAGTCTGCCCCTGTAGGAACCCTTCAAAAAAACGTATCGACCCTCTGGGTCTGACAACGTTTCAGTCACCTCAAAAGGAGTGTCCTTGCCCAGGAGTATTGAGACTCCCTTCGTCTTGGACAGATTATTTGTTGCATGAAAAGCTCTGGTGAAAAATTTGTTGGTCAGTCTGTGCGTCTGGTGAGAAATAAAATGCGTCTCCTGTAGGAAGACACATTGTGGCCTACCTTTCTGTAGTTCTCTGAGTAAAGTTGATCTCTTTTCCGGGATGTTCAGTCCCTTCACGTTGTGCGAGATCACCAAAGGTGCGCGTCCCAATTTAGCATAAGCCATTCCTTTAAACAATGTGAGTCGGTAACACTCAGTAAGTAGTCAGTGAAAACCAATTTACATCGGTATAAAATACTAGGTTAGTAGACAACAGTGTAAGGTAACAATCCGCACTTAGGCTAATTTACTCCTTGACTATGTAATCTTCAAAAAATGTTAATAGTAGAGTAAAGAAAGACAGAGCAAAAGTAGAAGAGGGGGGAGAGGGAAAAGTACGGGGTGAAAGAGAAGGAAAAGAATTGAAGAGAAAGAGGGGGAGACAGAAAAAGAAAAGAAAAAAAAAGAGGGGAAAGGGAAGTAGGAAAAGAGAGGGGATGAAAGGATGGGTAAGGAAATAGTAGAAAATAGTAAGGAAGGGACAGCTGAAAATAGAGAGCTGTCCCAGACTGGTAAGAGACTTCTTATATAACCTCTGTAGGTTGAGCCCAACCAACAGGGTGGGTAACTAGCCCTTCTGAGGCCGGGAAAGAAGGAAACAGAAAAAAAAAATTTCCCTCCCGGCCCCGAAAGGCTTGGCAGGGACGTGGGTCAGGCCAGATAGCGTAACCTGCTATCTAAGGGTCTGACCAAATTATGCGGCTAATCGCTCACCGAAACAGAAATACTTAGTAAAAAAAAAAAAGAATCCAAAACATATATAATAAAGTAGTGTCCTCCCAGCAAATAACTAGACAATTCAGGTACAGAGTACCAACAGAACAGGAAAATGTCTGTAATAACTACGCTGGGAGTGAGGAGAGAGTCAGCAGCTGGTCAACTAAATGTTGCTGTAAAAGTTTGTCAAAAAAGCTTAACCTTCCACATGGAGTGGAGATATCCAGTGTTCGATACAGCCTGTAGCTGTAAGTCACCGTTCTGCTGGGGTTGTAATACCTGTAACAGGGAAACGAATAACAGGACCCAGTCATTTAATGGTAAATGGAATGAACTTCTAAAGATTGATGAGACTTCTGGGTAATAGAAAAATTCCCCGAGAACAGTGACCTCTCATATGGCACCTTGAGAATCAATCGTGTTCCTCATCTCTGGACCTGGACGGAATGGGTCTGGAACTAGGAGTCCCCATGGAATGGTGTGGTCCCTTGTTGTGTCTTGACCTCTTCGTGAGGTGTTTTTCCGGGGTAGAAAGGAGCGAGTCTGGATGACTCTTGTCGTATAGCGGCCTCTGAAATTCCTGGTACCAGTCCGGCAGAGACACCGGGTCTATGTGCAGGGCTTCACAAAATCCTGGAAGGTCATGAGGGGTGCGGAGAGAAATCTGTTTCCCTCCCTGCATGACCACCAACGCGAATGGAAAGCGCCATGAGTACCGGATCTCCTTTTCCCTGAGTACCTCCAGCAGGGGGTGCATAGCTCTTCTGTTGCGCAGTGTTATTTGCGATAGGTCTTGAAATAACATAATGGAGGCGCCATTAAAAATTATGCGATCGTTCCTCCTGGCTCTTCTCATTATGTCCTCCTTGAGGGGAAAGCTCTGGAGGCAACATAGGAATGTCTCTGGGGGGTGCAGAGTCGGGGCTTTTCGCCCTGAGTGCTCTGTGCGCCCGAACAAATTCTATTGCGGTGTCGTCTGTCTAACAGGCTATTAAAGAGTCTCTGCAGCGCTGGGGCAATTTGTTCTGCTTCTACCGACTCGGGTATCCCCCGTACCCTAATGTTATTCCTCCTCCCCCTATTGTCTAAGTCCTCCAAATGGCGATTCATGTCAATAAAGTGGGATGTATGCATCTCCGCCACTGACTCCAGGGTCCGTATCTCTCTGTCTCTTCGCTTCCCCGCCGTCTCTGCAGCAGAGATCTTTTCCGTAAGGACAAGCCGATTTGATTTTAAGTCTGTAATGGCGGCCGAAAACGTGGACTTTATGTCTGCTGCAAAGCCCGACATGTGTTCATATGTGAGGGGTTTGGAGGGAGGTGGAAGACTCCTACCTGCGTCTTCTGTAGCTGACTGTGAGTCTTCCCTAAATTCCTCCTCCTCGCCATGCTCCCGCGCCATCTTGTCCGGCCCGCTCTGCCGATGCATGGATTGAGAACGGAAGATTTCATTGATGTTCCGGGCGGTACCGCTAGACAGGTTCCGCCGGGCACTTGAGTGTGGGGTGAGCTGGGTTTTCTGACCCATGTTAGGCTGCTGGTGCGTGACAAAATAGGCTCTTTGCCGACTCTCTCCCCGGAGCTCAGCTAACGTGCCGCCATCCTCACCGCTGGCCAAGCCACGCCCCAAAGGGACCTTTTTATATCTTCTCCACTGGGTTTGCCAAATATAGTGAACCCTAAAACTGTCTGGGCATATTTGGTGACCTCACTGTCCAGCCTCAGGCTAAGAGACTACTTTACATCCTTTATTTTTATGCAAGGAAGTCCCTTCTGACGTGGAAAGGGTCAGAGACCCCAACGTGGATTGGCTGAAACTTGTCAATGATTCCCTGCCCTAATATAAACTTACCTTTGACATCAGTAAGAGGACTAAAGCATTCCACAAAATATGAAGCAGATGGCTGGCTAGCCCACTGACCCTCCACCCTATACTACCCTGAAAAGGGTTCAGCTTGTGAGTGTTGTATTAAACAGACACTTCTGATATGCCCAAGCTGTTTAAAAACCAAATCACTACTCTGTTCATGTTTATATCCACTGGTAGATTTAACATCTAGTTTATTATTGCACACTGCCTGAATTTTCATGATATGCTGGATTAGAATTCTGTTTATGGTGTTGTAGTTTTTGTTTGCCTTTTTTGTTTTATGTCTGTATGTCGCAAAACTGCAATAAAACTCATTTTTTTTTTTTTTTTTATCAGAAGTAATGTTTATTGAGATATTCAATCACTTATATGTTAAGCATAGCAGTTCTTAAAACCATAAAAAGACAATACAACATCGCAGAAGGGTCATGTCACAGAACCAAAGAAACAGAACAAAACGGCATCCAATGGGCATGTTGCATCAAGGTTATATCCCAAAAGGGCTTGAGGACAGAGTGATATCCAAATTTCATCCTGCATAAATCTTGTCATTTGATATGCTAGATAGTTCATAATTACCAGCTTCAAAGTACTTCGATGATGAGAGCTGTTAATACAGTCCATGGAAGAGGAAGGGGGATGAAAAAACAAAACTGGGGTTATTGGGCAAGGGGGGGACCAGGAGGATCCCCAAGAGGGTTAGGGAAGGAAGTGGAAGGACGGGGACCCCCATGTTTTGCTATACTGTGAGATGTCTGACCTTCGCCCATGCCGCCCAGATTTTGACATTTCTTGGGACAGTTACGGCCCATGTATGTCAGCTTATAAAGGGGAGGGCAGCGTTCACCAATTCCCTCAGAGTGGAGGCCCGGGTGTCTGTTGCCTTCCATTGAAATAATATTGTTTTCCTGGCATAATATGCCACATAAAAGATAAAACGTTTTTTTGTGCGTGTTTGTGGGCATGTCAGAGATCGATGGAAGATAGAACATTATCTATGATGAGGGATGTAAGCAGTCTCTCCACCAAGTGGGGTTCAACCTTAATAGAACCGGGGAACAGTGTCTTAACTGTAGGAACCTAAAATACATCCAGGGGGAAGGCCATATTTGCCCTTCAGCCCTCCAAAGGAGATCTGACATCCCTTGGGAATGACCTCTCCTCTGTATTTTCACTCCGTACTTGGCCCAAACCTGTGGGTCAGATACAGTTCGCAGATGGGGCATTGATGGATTGCCCCATAGAGGTATATGGGAAGAGAACGTCTGCGGCTCCTCTAAGTAGAGGTCGACCGATATGGGTTTTTCTCTGGCCGATGCCGATATTTAGAAATCATGGCGGCCGATAGCCGATATATGATGCCGATTTTTTGGAGCCAATATGTTAGGCCGATTTTATTTTATTTATTTATTTTTTTCCTTTTTTATTATTATTTTTTTTTTTTTTTAATCCCCCTTGATCTAACACACCTTTCCCACTGGGGCGTTTTTCAGGCGCTTTTGGGCTAAAAATAGCGCCTGCAAAGTGCCTGCAAAATGGCGAAGCGCATGCAATGCGATTTGGCAGCAGTGCTTCATGGGCGCATTTAACCTCTTCCTTGGCCGCTAGCTGGGTTATATGTGCCCCACTAGCAGCCAAATAGCACCGTTAAAATTATGGTAAAGAGCCGCTAAAACTTGCGTTTTACCATCAACGCCTGCCCGCTCCAGTGTGAAAGCAGTCTTCATAAGTGATACAGAAAATTTCTTACATTTAAACATTTATTAAACAAAACAAACCTCCAATCAGTTTACTTGTATGTATGATTTAGATAAAAAAAAAAAAAACCTATATATTAAATATTAAATATATATTAAATAAAAACAGGTAGTCAAAACTTTTGGACGGAAAAAAAAATGGGCTAACTTTACTGTTTTTATTTTATTTTTATTTTTTAAATAGTGTATTTTTTTCCCCAAAAAATGCTTTTGAAAGACCTCTGTGCAAATGCCGTGTGACATAAAATATTGCAACAACCGCTATTTTATTCCCTAGGATCTCTGCTAAAAAAATATATATAATTTTTGGGGGGGTCTAAGTGATTTTCTGGCAGAAAATACAGGATTTTTACTTGTAAGCAACAAGTGTCAGAAAAGATTTAGTCTTTAAATGGTTAAACTGAGAACTTGTACACAGGAAGATGATTTCATTCATTCAGAAGTGTAAACATTGTATCTTTCTGTTCTTTTCTTGGCAGCCTGCCCAGAGAGGAGGAAAGACGTTCCTATGGCAACTTACACTGACTTCTATTACAGAAGTCATTTCAAAGTCCCGCTGTAGTTCTAAATCGGCTTTTTATCAGCACAATCGGCCGATGCCGATTATTTAAAAAACGGCAAATATCGGCCGATATATCAGTCGACCTCTACCTCTAAGTGTTTAGAGACTTGTTTCTACACCCTTACTATGGTCCTCATGGGGGTGGTGATTTGTGTAGTGGATATAGGCACTCTGTATACTAGATTGCTTAGTTCAGAATAGGAACCCCACTATAGCTGCCTCTAGGTTGACTGAGGGGTTGGATTGACCCTGTGTGACCACCTCAACTGATTCAAGGACCGCCGCCCAATAATATTTCTTAAAGTTGGGAAAGTGCTAGCTGAAGTGTGGATCTAGCTACTCTCGGCGCCAATCCTTGTCATACAAATGAGCTAATTGTTCTAGCTTTGTGAAGGAGTTGGGTACACAATGGGGGTGTTCCTGAAGAGCTCTTTTGGTTAAATCTCTGAAGGACCGGATGTACGTTGGACCAGGTATTTTGGCAGGTGTCTGGATCTGGATGCCCAAGTATTTAGAGGCTTAGAGGTGTCTACCCATTGGAGGGGGGCGGGAAGTCTCGGGGGGTCACTTTGATTTAGGGGGAATAGGACCAACTTCTCCCAATTGATTCTAATTCCTGAAAATTTGCCAAATTAATCAGTGCTAGGGCTACCAACAAGGATTGGTGTGGGTCTTTAAGATGGGGGAGGGTAGCTTCAGCATACATAGACGCTTTCTCGACAATGGGGTGGACTGATATGGCCAGGGGCTCAATGCAAATGGCAAATAGAGGCGGGTAGAGGGGGTATCCCTGCCTGGTGCCTCGGTGGAGCTGGAACGGTGCAGAGAGGAGGCCATTTGTCCAAACCTTAGCTGTCGGGTCAGAATATAGCATCCTAAGCCAAATCTCTGGAGTACATTCCACAGGTAGTCTGAGTCGAAGGCTTTTTTAGCATCTAACGGTGCTATCACCTCCTCTCCCCCTTCCCAGCCACCCAGTCTATCACCGTAAACAGTCTCCACAAATTAATATCTGTGTCCTTGCCTGGCATGAAGCCAGTCTGGTCCCCATGTATCAAGGAAAGTATCACTGCATTGAAACTATTAGCGAGCACTTTAGGTAAAATTTTAGCATCCACATTTAACCGTTAAATTGGCATGTATGATGAACAGAGCTCAGGATCGTTCCCAGGCTTGGGAATGACCACAATATAGGCTCTCGCCATAGAGGGCAGCAGGATGTTTTGTTTAAGAAAAGTTAAGAGGGCACCTCTAAATCTGGCAGCCAGGGAGGCACAGTGTGTCTTGAAGAACTCGGCTGGGGGGAATCCTCCCCCAGGGTCTTGCCGGCCTGCATAGAGGAAATTGCCGTCTGAACCTCCTTCAGAGTGATAGATGCCTCCAATTTCAGATAAACTTTTTCTGCCAGAGTGGGAAACTGAAGGCTGTCAAGGAAGGAGTGGAGTTCTACAGTGATGTACTCAGTTCTAGAAGAATACAGGTCTCTATAATAGGCAGCAAAGCATGTGTTTATCTCACCAGAGTCTGACAGCAACCTCCCTGACCCATCCTTAATGTTAGCAATATGGGTGGTATCTGTAGACTCTAGCGAGCCAGGCAAGCATACGACCCGTGAAACAAGTGTAGCGCTGAACAAGTAAATAAAAACACTAGATACAATTTATGAACAAATGTAAACAACCTGTGTTAAACCACAGAGGAGTTGCACACTTGTTGTAAAATCAGTGTAAACAACACTGTGTGCTCTATTGTCCTCAAATGGATATACATACAACTATATATGTGAACAAAATGTGATACAATAACGTGATACAAATCCCAAAAATTTGATAGTATTCAATATATCAGTCTATGCAGGAATCCTCATATACCAATAAAGCAAAGTCAGCCAATTTTCTCTTGGAAACCTTGAATTAGGATGGCAGAAAAATCGACGACAGAAATCTGCTTGTCTGTGGTGATATCTGAAGACACAGCACTCAATAAAAATAAAGTGGACACCCTTATCAGAAATTTTGGACCCACCTGCCATTCGACAGTGGGTCTACAAAGCGTATCATCCCAAAGGGACTGTGCTCAAACTCCTCATGGAATGGGTCCCAGCATCCAGTCCTCCCATGGACGTCCTCAATCTCAAGTGGAGGTATATGATCCAAGCTGTCGCCAACCGATGTTTTCCACAATCAAGGGCGATCGTGTTTCCAGGGCCAGATGTATCCAGGTTCTAATTTCGGTTAAAAACCTCAAACGAACGGCATAAAAACCCGAAAAAATAAAAAAAGAGGCTCCGGATAGTGTAGGTCAAAATAAACCAGTTGGATTTATTAAAATTATACATGCTTCGACAAGTATAAAAAGTGATCACAAAAGACAAAAATCGAATAAAAAAAAAAGCAATGCGGGGTGTAATTAATGCTGCCTGGCGCGTTTCTACACAAGCGGTCATCAACAGGGGCATACTGTGAATACGACCCAAAGCATACGACCCGATCTCTCTCCCTGCTCGAATACTCTTTGTGATTGATAGAGTAGTTGTTTCATTGCTGCTGATAGTCGGAGAAGCTGACCCTCCCTCAGGGCCACAAGCAAATCTCTCCTCCTCCGGTTCTCCCCCACCCACAACATACTCAGTCTCCAACCTCTGAGCCATAGCTTCAGCCTGGGAAGATGAGCGTGAAAATCCAACAGGCGATCTATATTGCTGCTTAATGTGGCGTTTGAAGTCTTCCCATCTGGCAGGTGTCTCCGTCCCAGTGGGATCAGGAGCCCAATACGGCGCAATGGCCTATTTCCATCACAGGCTTGACACGCTCATTCGCAACCCAGTATCTCGACAAGCGCCATAAGCATCAGTGATTTAATGTCCTCCCAATAAGGTCTGATCGCAGGGCAATCCCACCAAATGTGCAGAAGAGTGCCCTTGTGACCACAGCCCCGCCAACATTGATCTGATGTGGATGGGTATATCTTTGTTAAATCTGCCAGCACACAGTACCAGCGCATCAGTAGCTTGTAGTTCATTTCTTGCATCTTGAAGTCAATTGAGATGGACAGGGTAAGTTGGTAGAGACAAGATATTTGGGCGGGGGTGAAAATTATCTCCAAGTCCCGTTCCCAGGCTCTGATGTAAGCGGGCTTCACTGTAGGGGATGCAGAGTTAAACAGTTAGTAGAGTTCAGAGACTATGTGTGGGATTGGTTCTTCTGCTATGAAGAGACGTTCGAAAGGTGTGGAGGAGATGTCTAGTATGGAGTCTCCTTGCATTTTAAAAAAAAATGGTGGAGTTGCCTATGCCACCAGAAGTCCATAGGGAAGCTCCCCCTTCGGTCTCATAGGGTTTCTAGGGACATTAGTTTACCATTCTGCAATTAATTTACCACAACTAGCATCTCCATCATCCGCCCAGGGGCCAAAGAAAGCAGCCTGTTCCCCCGGAGGGAACCATAAGTAACCCCCCAGGCAGGGCCAGTGGGGATACGGGGCGCCAGTGTCAAGTTGGCATTAAGTCGGTCCCAGTTTCTCAGGGCCTGTATCATCAGCGGGGAAGTAAAGGTGGACAGACCCCTGTGTTCCCATGCTAGCCACGGCGTATAGGCCAAATTTCTCCCCGCCATGTATTTTTCAAGACAGACCCATAATTTGGATTGAGTATGGAAGCGCTGGTTCAGTATTCTCTGGGAGGACTATTGCCCTGTAGTATCTTTGAGTGTCAGGGAGGCCCAGGCCTCCGGCGTCTCTATGGCGACTAAACAATCTAATTGCAATTCACGGTCTCTTATTGTTCCAAAGAAAATTTGAGACTGGACAGCCAGGCAAAGAAGGTCTTAGGTAGGGCCACAGGTAACATCTGCATATAGAACAGCACTTAAAATAATTGAAGAAAGCTGCGCTGAAAAATATATACCATATATAGTGCTAAATCATATCATTAACACCATAACGCAACCTTATTTTCCACCTTGAGTACAAATTATTGATATAAACACAAAAAAATGAAAAACAATAATAAAAACGTGAATAGTCCAAAATTAGAATATAAAAGCAGGATAAGGAGATGAAGCTTCAGTCCACTTAGGTGACTCCGCACACAACACCCTCAAAGTGTGAAGCAAGTGCACCCAGAAAAAGGAATCCTCCACCACTAGATCCAGTGAGGCTTACCAGCTAGCAAGATCTTTTTCGCGTTTTCGTTTCAACCACATTCATTTATTGAGATAAAACAGAGTCCCATAGCGTAACTCCGTATAAAACTTTTATTAAACAATCTAAAACAAAGATTTCAAACTCACAATTTCAGCCGTATACAAGCGTGTATATAAAGTAACGAGCCGTCCGGCTCTCACTCGTTCACACTGCCCGTCCTTCCTAGACCAACGTCAGCATGCCGCTCAACCCTATGTCGTTTCGTCAAAACTGACTTCACCCCGGGAAGAAGTCAGTTTTGACGAAACGACTTCGGGTTGAGCGGCGTGCTGACATCACCGCCATTCCCCGTTGGTCTAGGAAGGACGGGCAGTGTGAACGAGAGAGAGCCGGCCGGCTTGTTACTTTATATACATGCTTGTATACGGCAGAAATTGTGAGTTTGCAATGTTTGTTTTATATTGTTTAACCACTTAAGGACCGCCACATGGCAATGTACGTTGGCGCAATGGCAACGACAGGCACAAGCACGTACATGTACGTGCTCGCCTTCCAGCGGGTGGGGGGTCCGATCGGACCCCCTCCCACTGGATGCGGCGGTCCGTTTCGCTTGGTTTCTGGCCATCCCCTCTCGATCGCTCCTGGCGAATGAGAAGCTTCCCCCCGCTGTGTATAGTAAACACGGGCAGGGAGGAAGTGATGTCATTCACTTGGGGCGGTCTTTTTGACCGGACTGCGAGGAGAACAGAGAAAGTAAGTGTGCACCAACACTACACTGACATGTAGGTACACATAGGCACACAAATCCCCCTCCCAGTCACAGTGTCACTGATTGCAGTGATCATTTATTTACTGATCACTGCATTTAGTGTCAGTTGTGACAGTAAAACTGTCAGGGCAGTTAGTGTTAGGTCCAGGGTAGCCCCCTACCCCCCCAATAAAGGTTTAACCCCCTGATTGCCCCTAGAATTAACCCTTTCACTTCCTTTTGCCAGTGTCACTAAGCAATCGTTTTTCTGATCGCTGCATTAGTGTCACTAGTGCCGCTAAGTAGCTAGTTTTTTTTTAGGTTCACCGCCAGGTTTTTATAGCGCTACGATCCCCTGATATACTACCCAATAATGGTTTTAACCCCCTGATTGCCCCTAGAATTAACCCTTTCACCCCCTTTTGCCAGTGTCACTAAGCGATCGTTTTTCTGATTGCTGCATTAGTGTCACTGGTGCCGCTAAGTAGCTAGTTATTTTTTTAGGTTCCCTGTCAGGTTTTTATATAGCACCAGGGACCCCCATATGCTACCTAATAAAGATTTGAACCCCCTGATTGCCCCTAGTTAACCCTTTCACCAGTGATCACCGTATAAGTGTTACGGGTGACTCTGGTTAGTTTGCTTTTTATAGCATCAGGGCACCCACCATTTATTACCCAATAAAGGTTTAACCCCCTGATCACCCGGCGGGTGATATCAATTAGGTTTTAGGGTCAGGGTCTGCGTCGCCCCAGGTAGCGCTAGGTTAGTGCCATTACCGCTAACACCCACGCGCAAAGCATAATCCTCCCACAGTGGTATAGAATCTGAACAGATCAATATCTGATATGATCAGATCTATACTAGCTTCCCCAGCAGTTTAGGGTTTCAAAAAAAGGCATTGTTAGCAGGATCAGCCCAGATACCTGCTAGCACCTGCGTTTTGCCCCTCCGCCCAGCCCACCCAAGTGCAGTATCAATCGATCACTATCACTTACAAAACACTAAACACATAACTGCAGCGTTCGCAGTCAGGCCTGATCCCTGCGACCGCTAACTGTTTTTTTTTTTTTTTTTTTGGTAGTGTTTTATATTTAAATCCGGAAGACAGTACTTGGTTTTCGGGGTCCCGTACGTGGCTAGGCTCCCAAAAAGTCCCCCACATGTGGTATCCCCGTACTCGGGAGAAGCAGCAGAATTTATTTTGGGGTGTAATTTCACTTATGCCCATAGCATGTGTGAGCAATATATAATTTAGTGACAACTTTGTGCAAAAAAAAACAAAACATTTTAATATTCCTGCAACTTGTGGCAAAATATGAAATATTTCATGGACTCAACTTGCCTCTCAGTAAATAGCTTGGGGTGTCTACTTTCCAAAATGGGGTCATTTGGGGGGGTTTGTGCTATTTTGGCATTTTATGGCCTTCGAAACTGTGATAGGTAGTGAGGAGTGAAATCAAAAATTTGCACCCTTAGAAATCCTGAAGGCGGTGATTGGTTTTCGGGGTGCCGTACGCGGCTAGACTCCCAAAAAGTCCCACATATGTGGTATCCTCGTACCCAGGAGAAGCAGCAGAATATATTTTGGGGTGCAATTCCACATATAACTATGGCATGTGTGAGCAGTATATAATTTAGTGACAACTTTTATATAGTGACTTTTAGTGACAATATTTTTATATCCACATTAAGATGGGATATGGGCCTGTAGCTTTGGGGCATAGTAGGATCTTTCCCTTCCTTGGGGATTACAGAGATATGGGCCAACAGGGCTTCGCTGGGGATTGCGGTGCCATTTGCAATGGAGTTAAAGTAGTTACACATGGGCTCGGAAAGTAAGGGTAGAAAGAGTTTATAGTAGGCCTTGGTGAACCCGTCAGGACCAGGGCATTTCCCATTAGGCAGGGAGTTCACTGTGGATATTGGCTCGGTGGCGGTGATAGGGGCCTCCAGTGTGGAACACTGTTCATCTGTCAGTGGGGGCAGGCCGGATGCAGTCAGATAGGTTTGAATGTTTTTCCGTCTCGCTTCTTGGTTCTCTGGGGTTTGTGTGGAGTTCAAGTTACAAAGGATGTTATAGTAGTCCCGGAACCCAGAGGCTATTTGGGAGGACTTGACCCTGTATACATCTGAGGAGAGGCGTAGATTGTGTACATGCATGAGTGCTTGTTTCTTCCTAAGACCTCTCGCCAACATACGGCCGCATTTATTGCCATGCTTATAGTATCTGTGTGACAGGTATCGCAATTGCTTGTGTGCCTGTCTGTCTAGCAATCGAGAGAATACATTTCTAAACTCCATCAGTTTCCTCTGAGCCTCAGCGCCACTGTCCTGTTTGTGCTTAATTTCCGCCAGCTGGAGTGCCTGGAGTACCCCATCAAAATCTGCTTGCAGGCTTTCTTAAGTCTGGATCCTTGAGAGATCAATTCGCCTCTCACCACTGCCTTGTGGCCCTCCCAGACAATCCCTCTGCTCATCCCCTCCTTGTAATTTTCCTTAAAGTAGTGGGACAGTACCCCTGTGACCCCGGAGACTACTGCCACGTCATCCAGCAGGGATTTGTTTAAGCGCCATGACCAGGCCCTACGGGTGGAGTGTGGTAAGACCAATGTTGTCGTTACCGGGGCATGGTCGCAAATCGTAATATTTCCTAAAGACGAGGCCTGCAGCAGCTCCAGGGCCAAGTAGTCCACGCAAATCAGATCTATGCGGGTATAGATGTCGTGCACTTTGGAGTAGTAGCTGTATTCTCTATCTGAAGGGTGGAGAACTCGCCAGCTATCCAAGAGGCGGTGGATTTGTAGAGATCTGCAAAAGTGTTTAAGAAAGGCATGTGAGTGGGAGGGACGTTTGTGTGAGGTGTCTAGTTGTGGGTCTGGGCTGATATTAAAGTCGCCCCCTAGGATTAAAGGTCCTTCTCAGAATTCCGTCAGACTATCGGATCTTATCTAAAAAGGTGAGCTGATTTGAGTGCGGAGCATAGATCGTGGTAACTGTGAGTTTCCATCCCGCTATAGTCCCCTTTAGGAAGACATATCTACCCTGAGGGTCTACCTTGGTCTCTATGGCCTGGAAAGGGCCAGATTTGTGTATGGCAATAGCTGTGCCTCTAGATTTCGCTGCCGGTGAATTACTTAGGAACCACTGGTTGTATATGTGGGTGGGTAATTTGGGTTGGGATTGAAGGGTGAAGTGTGTTTCCTGTAAAAGGATCACCTGAGCTCCTGAGCGTTTAAGTTCCCACCATAATTTGCTGCATTTACCTGGGGAGCTGAGACTGCGTACATTGTACGAGATTACCTTAAGTGACGCCATGTGAGGGTCGAGGAGTAGAAGGGTCTCCCAGTATGACTTGTGGGCAGGAGTTGGAGCCAGAGGCAGTTCCTGTAGGAAGGTTTGCAGTAGAGGGAGATAGAAAGGAAAAAAGGAAACGTGGTTAAAGAGAGCATAACACATATTCAACATAGAGAACATTAATAGTAACAATATCGCAACTTGGAGTATCTGGGGGCCGAGCGTCGAGTCGCCCCCCCATATGGGAGAGGGTCTTGAGGCTTGTCCATACTTCCAAAAATAGGAAAAAAATACCTAAATAGGTATGGCCTACGCGTGGAGCGCGGACCATCACGAGAGGGAGGGTGGCAAGGATCAGCCCCCGCCCGCCACCGTCTCTTATTCAGTAGGTGGTGTAAGGGGAGAAAAATCTCAGTAACTAAAGTTGGAGAACATAGTGCAAAACTTGAGGGGGAGCAAAATGAACCTGGGAACAGGGTATTCAAAAGCTAAGGCCTAGTGGTTTGGGGCTGGAGCTGTATACTCTAAGTGTCCTCTCAAGGCGTCAGTAGGAGTTCTTTATCAGTCTTGCTGTCCGGAGTAGTTGCTCTTTTAGAGAGGTTCACAGCGACGTACCATGAAGCTAAGTTTGTTCCAAACCCAGGCCGTCTGTAATTGGGTAAGGAGCCTCTGCAAAGTGTGTGGTGTATTCCTGCAACCGAAGGCAATAGTGTTCCTCCTTAAAGTGCAGAGAGCAGGTCGGAGAGAGGAAGTCTGCTTTTAGCGTCGCAGTGATCCACGGTCCGCGGGGAGGCAGAAGTGGGATGTCTGCGACCTCGTCCGCGCCTCCTGCGTCTAGTTGGGAGCCAGGGCTGAGGGAGCTGTAGGTGTGGGTGATCCTGGGGGCCCTCCAGTCCGGGAAGTCAACTGGCCCGAGGCCCAGGGCATCCAAAAAAATGCAGGAGGTCATACTTAGTGTGCAGTGTAGCATTTTTACATGCTTTGGATGCCTGCAGGTAAAAGGGGAATCCCCAGCGATAGGGCAAGTCAGCTTTTTGGAGGGCCTCCAGCAAGGGTCGGAGGGCCCTGCGTTGCATAAGGGTGCATCTTGATATGTCCTGATAAAAATACAGGTGGGCTCCAGCGAAATCATAATACTGTCTCCCGCGTATCTTCTGCATAATCCTGTCCTTCAGCGTGTATTTATGGATCTTACTCTGTGGGCACAGTCTATCTCAATTGGAGCCTTGGCAGGTAGTCCCAATATCTCTCTGAAACTCTGAAAACATTTTCCAGAGTGGGCACAATATATTTAGGAGCTGTAGCTTCTGGCAAACCGCATATGCGGATATTCGCTCTCCTGCGGTTCTCAAAGTTGTCTAGCTGACACAATAAGGCTTCAATTTTCTGGTCTTGGTGTCTGCATCTCTCCTGAAGCATAGAGATAGCAGGTAATACCTAGTCCAGCCTCTGTTCTACTGTCTCCACCCTGGCTCCCAGGGAGGGACCATATATGGTACTTAATGTCTCCTTCTCCTAGGAAGTCAGTCATGTCAGGGCCTTGGTCATGCGAGACGGAGGATCCTGGGGAGGGTGGTGGGGCTGTGTCACTCACCAGCTGTGGAGAGGGGATCTGTGATTCCTGTTGTTGCTGTTGGGCCGCTGCTTTCTGTGAAGCCTTTGCTGCCTTAGTTGCTTTCGGCGTCTCTTCCATTTTGGAGTCCTGGTGCCCCGGTCTGCGGGTTGGGCCACAGTAAGTATCCAGCTGTTCCTGCCGGGATCCCTCCGCTTTCGATTGCTGCGAGAATGCTCTCCGTCCGTGCGACATGCTCTCTGGTGGCGATCTCTCCCCCCGTGTGGCTGTTATTTTAGTGGCAGACAGGGGCTGAGGAGATGCATATACTCACTCCTCCATAGCCAGACTGCACCCCCAGTAGGCTCCCTCTAAGAACAATAGCCTCTGGTGGTAGTCCTCCACTGCACCTTTTGGTGTTCATGAAGGCCCTGTTCTTGCACTGCTTCCCTCTCAGGGTGTCCTCATAGTAGGATATTTGGACGACCTCCTTCGGAAGGAGAAGATGCTGTCAGCCAATGCCAACAGAGTATGGAGACCCTGCAGAGTTTTGGCTGGATCTCTAGAAATTAGTGCGGGAAGCTTCTTTAATCACTTGGAGTATCTGGGCCTGATCTTTTTTTTTTTAAACTTTATATCTTTATTAATTTCTTTTTCAATACAAAACAACTCATACAGCCTTCCAATAAAAAACCAGTAATAACACAGTGCCCGTTTGCAAATCCCTACCCCAACCTTCCCTTCCTACATTCATCACCCTCCCCACTCATACACCCCTTTCCATCATACTTCCTTCTTACTAAGAGGTACCTTCCTTCATCATTTTTACAAACCATTCCTTCCATATCTTATCAAATTTTTTAATACCTCCTTGCCTCATATATACTACTCTCTCTTTAAGAATAACCCTATTCATATTCTGCACCCACTCTCCGCTCGTAGGGGGTATGGCAGATTGCCATTTCTGAGCTATAAGTTTTCTAGCCTGGAAGAGACACCTTACTTTTAGCTAGGTTACTATCCTTAGGGTCGCTACTTCCCTTAATCCATCCCAATACACAACCCATCGGTTCCAATTCTACTGCCATCTCAAAAACCCTACTAACTATCGTCACAACCTCCCTCCAATACCGATGTAGCTTGGGACATCTCCAAAACATGTGGATCAATGTCTCCTTCTGTCCTTCCACATCTAGGGCATGCTGCGTCGCTCCTTCTACCAAATTGAGCCAACCTTTTAAGGGTATAGTACGCGCTATACAATAACTGTAAATGTGAGAACCTTTGAGATGGAGAAATGGACACCCATGGTGCTATCTCAAGGAGCCTCTCCCATTGATCTTCCGAAATGTCGCCCACATCAGACTCCCATTTTTTCCTATTTTTTTGACCCTGTTTTTTTTCCTGGGATTTCTTACACCGCTCCCCATATACTTTAGATATTAAACCTTTCCCTGATTCCGCTCGAAGTATATCCTCTATTACAGGTATCTCACTCCATACTATTACTGTCCCCTGGAACTGTTTATTCAGAGCATGCCTAATCTGCAAGTATCTAAAAAAGGACTTTTTCGGAATTAAAAACTGGTTCCTTAACTCTTGGAATTGTTTCATTCTACCGTTCTGATAGATCTGGTGAACAAAGTGTATACCCCTTCTTTCCCATTCCCTTACTTGTCCTATTTTTAAGACCTCTTCCAGCTTATTGTTTGCCCATAAGGGGGAGTATTCCGTAAATCCCCCATAACCCAATATTCTTTTAGTTGTCTCCCACACCTTTATCATTAATCCCAGGGTAGGGACATCTCGTATACAAGCCCCTGCCTCTAATGCTACTACCAATGGCCTTCCGAGGAGTTGTTCGAGAGGAGCTCCCCTTTTCCACCCCCCTTTCTCCAATTCCTCACCTGCCAGATGTTGTAGCTGAGCTGCTATAAAATAGTTAAACGGTTGTGGGAGCTCAACTCCCCCCCCTGTTACTTGGAAGTTGCAGAGTCTTTAGCCCAATACGTGCTCGTCCCCCCTTCCACATTAATTCTCTAAATATGGAGTCTATCTTATAAAACCAGTCCCTATATATCCATACTGGAGAGTTGTGTAATACATAGAGGAGTTGCGGCAAAAAAATCATTTTGATGAGATTAGATCGACCCGCTACTGAAAGTGGCAGTTTCTTCCATATCTTAATTTTTTGTTTAAATTTGGATAAGAGTGGGACCAGATTATTTATCACATTATGCTTAGGGTCTTTCGAAATGCACATACCCAGATATTTCATCTTACTCACTATCTGAATATGTGCTGCTTCACATGGTAGGGGGCTATCTAATGGATCTATAGGCAATATACAGGATTTATCCCAGTTTATTTTTAGGCCCGCTAGTTGTCCAAAATTAGTAATTCTATACATCACTTCCCCTATGGAATGCTGAACATCTCCAAGAAGCAAAAGGAGATCATCTGCAAATAGTACTACTTTTTCTTCTTCCTCCCCTCTCCTAAAACCTTTTATCCTCATATTTGATCTCAGGGATATAGCCAAAGGCTCGATCGCCATGGCGAACAAGAGGGGAGAAAGAGGACACCCCTGCCTCGTGCCTCTCCTCAATCGGATCCCAACCGAACTTTCGTTGTTAACTCTAATCCTTGCTTCCGGACATCTATACAACATTTTAACCCATTTTATAAATATCGGGCCTACCTTTATATTCTCTCAAAACTCTCCACAGATAACTCCATTCCAGTGAATCAAAGGCTTTAGCAGCGTCTAGAGATAAAACAGCCCTCTGGCCATCTCCATCCACTGGTATCTGGAGGTTCAAAAAAACTCGTCTTATATTTGTACTTGTGGATCTTCCCGGGATGAATCCTGATTGGTCTGGGTGGATAATTTTCCCTATCACCCCGTTCAATCTATTTGCCAAAACCTTAGCTAGGATCTTTACATCCAGATTCAACAGGGAGATATCTCTTTGATCGTTATAGGACCATCTAGCATATCCCCATCTTCTTTCGAGAAGTGGGGAATAGCTAGCGGACTAAAAAATAAATCCATTTCCTCCCTCATCTCGGCTTGATTAGATTGATATAAATCCTCGTAGTACACTCTAAATCTCTCTAAAATATCTGATTTATTAGTGGATATCCTACCTTCTGCCATACTAATCCTTGATACCATGGACGGGGCAGAGTTTGTTTTTACCAGGTGTGCTAGCATCCAGCCCACCCTTTCCCCCTCCCCAAATACTAGTTGTTTCTGAAATAAACATTTATTTTCGGCCTTTTCCAACAATATATGACGATATTCCTGCTGGGCTTTTATCAATTTTTCCTTGTTATCTAGTGTTGGGTTTTTAATGTACTGAATTTCTAAATTTACCACACTCCTTGAGGCATTCTCTTCTCTTTCCCCAGGCATCTGACATCTGTTGTATTAAGAGACCTCGGAGATAGGCCTTTAGTGCATCCCATACCATCCCTGTCGGGGGTGAGCCTGTATTCAAATCTATGAATTCTTTAAGTGAGCTCGTTACTTCCTTTGGTTCTCTCATAAGCTCCAGCCAGATAGGGTTGAACCTCCACCCTGTTTGCTGCCTTCTCTCTCCTATATCCAAGAAGCTTTTTATTGCGGAGTGGTCCGATAGGCTTCTTGGCATATAGCTTATTTTTTTTTATTAGTGCTACCGCCTCATCGTTCCCCATAATCATATCTATCCTTGACAGAGTTGAATAGGTGGTGGAAAGACACGAGAAGGTTCGGGATTTTGGATTCTGGAGTCTCCAGAGGTCCTTCAAACCCATTTCTCCCAAGAACTGTGACAGGCGACTCTCACTTGTACCCCTATGCTGAACCCTCCCATTGGGGAATCTATCCAATATTTTGTCCACGACCATATTGAAATCACCCATTAATATCAATGGGACTTCCGGTTTATCCAACACAAATTCAACCAAGTCATATAGAATATCCATAGTGGATGGTGGTGGTATATAAACATTGGCCAAAATCAAAGTCTTTCCCTCCAAGATACCGTATAGGAAGATATATCTTCCTTGTTCATCGATCTTCACCTGGAGGCAGTTAAACGAGACCCCCCTTTTAATAAAAATACTAACCCCCCTAGAAAAGGAGGTGTGGTATGAATGATATTGGATATGGTATTCCCCCCACCCCAACTGTGTAGTGATGGTTTTTGTAAAATGTGTCTCCTGGAGGAAGAGAAGCATTACTCCATGAGACCTAGCTGATAGCTTGACTGCCATCCTCTTCTTCAGGTCCCCCATCCCTCTAACATTCCAAGAGTACAAAGTAAGACCTCCCCTCTCTAATACAGTGCATTCACTCATTACTAATTATAGTGCTAATACCTAAAAACTAGTGTGTATAACTCATTTTTATTATTCCCTTTAATATAATAGGCTTTCAGCCATTGTTTGCTTATACGTGCATATCCTCGTGACCCTCCTTTGTTATTCTCTTTTAAGAAATGAATTTTTACCCTTGATTTAATTGTAAATAATTGTGCTCTGTATAGTGCTCTTCTCACAAAGAAAAACCTCTTCCACACTTCTTCCACACACCATAGACTTTTTTTCTCGCCACCCATACCATTCTCCCTTCTTACACACTTCTCCCATTGCCTCTTTAGGCATCACCTGGGGCCTTCTTCTGTGACCTTCCCATACACACCTAATCTGTGGAACACTCCACATTTTTTTTTTTTTTTTATTTAAACCTTATTACCTACCCGACCTCCCACCCCACCCCTCCCCTCCCCCCAAAAATCTCCAAATAGAAATGTTACCCCATGCAACTGGTAAGGGAGGCGAGCACCCCACCACCCCCTCCAACCAGAGGGGGAACATGCGTGACCCTCACCTCCCTCAGCTCTCCCTCCCCATCCCTCTCTTCTTTTCCCCAATCAAGACCACCTACACCCAAAAAATTACCTTTAAACCCACTCTCCTCCCCCCTCCCCTAAAAAAAAGAGAAAAAGAAAAAAAAAGGGGGGGGGGGAAAGAAAAAAAACCCCTCAAAGAAGGAAAAAAAAAAAAATGTCCATCACTACTAAAGTCTCCGGGGGTGGGACTCTAACGACTCCTCGACCCCGCCAGGATTGTCAAAAATTATAGTCCCTTCAGGGGCATTTATCCGTAGTCTTGCTGGGTATAGTAACGCATATGTCATGTCCATTTGGCGAAGCTTCCTTTTAACTTCTCCGAATTTAGCCCTCCTTCTTTGAAGGTCAGGGGAGTAGTCCGGAAAGATCGACACACGCGAGCCATTGTATACGATCTTACCCCTCTCCCTAGCTTTACGGGTGATAATCTCTTTATCCTTGAAAAACAATAATTTGGCCAGGAATGGTCTTGGAGGGGCGCCCGTCTGTGGGGGTCTTGAAGGGACTCTGTGTGCCCTTTCAATAGAAAACAATGGGGAGAAAGTGTCCTGACCAAACATATCCCTAAGCCATTTCTCCAGGAAGGCTATAGGATCTGAGCCTTCACAATTTTCTGGCAGGCCCACTACCCGAATGTTCTTCCTCCTCATCCTGTTCTCCATTTCGTCTAATTTGTTATCTTGTTTTATTAACTGTTCTTGCATTAGCCTAAATTCCCTTATCCAGGGGGCCAGATCATCTTCAACCCGGCCCAACCGCTCCTCAAGGGCTGTGGTCCTATCCTGAATCCTCTGAATATCCTGTCTGGTATGCGATAGTTCCTCCTGAATAGAAATGAGTTGAGTGCTCATTCCTCCCAGGGATTCTCTACAGAGATTAACTGCCATCAGAACCTCCCTTAGTGTTGGCTCCGCTTCTAGTTCAGGTCCTTCCTGCAGACCCTCTTCCAATAATCCAGTTGCCCCCTCTAAACTCATGTCCTTGGCCTGACCCTCGGAGTCCGCTCTTCTCTTTGGTCGCACGGTGCGATGGCATGGTGGTTTTATTTTACTCCAAAAATACTCCAAAATAGTATCCTCGGAAGATATATGTATGTTTGCTTTCTCTCTCACCCTAGGGCAATAAGAATAGAAGGGGACCCAAGTTGCACTTTGAACGTGTTATACCATAGCTTCTGGAATTCCCAAAGGGATCAAAACAGTTCCAGCTCCAGCCAGTCTAGATAACCTATATAGGCTACCCCTTCAGGGCAGGTTAAATTCTTTTTAAAGAAGGGGGTTTCATTTCCCAGTACTCTTATAAGCAGGGCGTTCTTTAGAGTTGAGTATTTGAGGCATAAAAACAGCTTCCTCCAGAGGAGGTTTACACCAAAAAATTAATAGCAGGCTCTCTCATCAGGGGGTGGGAGAGAAGGGAAACCACAGGGTAACAAGGCGCATACAACACAGTTTTATACTGCAAACACTGGGGTGTGCCGAGACCTCGGTATCTCCTGTTCCAACCGCTACAATTAACTGTAAAAACAGGCACTTTAAAAGAATCTCTTCCAAAAAAAAAAGGAGGGATTTTACAGTTCTCAAACAGCAGGAAAGTTCTTTCAGAGTTAAAGCTATGAGGAAACAACAGGCAGGCAAGTTTACACACAGTAGTGATTAAGAAGTGATCCGTCTTCTTTCATCTGTATAGGATATCTTAATCACAGATCACATATCATGGCAGTGTTTACTCTCACCAGTGTCTCCCGTTATATCACTCCCCTGCTGCATGTATCTGAGGTGTAATCTCCACCTTCGTTCTCCAGAGCCCAGACCAAAGTTTCAGTTATGATCAGAGAGGAAGCCTGCCTCCGTCGAAGTTTTCACAGAGCGCCTTCCTTGCTGCATAGCGTGGGGGTAAGCAGGGGGGGATGCCTGTTCATCCGCTCGGCTCATCCACTCGGCTGGACGCCGCTCTCCGTGTCCATCGTCCGACCGATTAACAGCATGGAGGGTCGGCGGGTCATCGAGGAGAGACGCCGTTCGTTGCAGTGCGTTGCCAGTGTGGAGGGGGGAGCGAGGCAAGACGTTCACTCACTCACACACGCACACTCTCCTCCTTCTCCATCCAGTCACGCCCCTCTGACTCCCGGGCCTGATCTTAACCATGCCCCTCTCCAAGATTTTGCTTCTCCTGGGAAAAAAAAACCCACCATACTCTTCACTTCCATGTTCAGACTCTCTGCTCCAGGGCCTACAAACCCTCCTCCACCCCCCTACCCCCCCCTTTTTTTTTTCACAAGGTTCTTTGGCCTGTTGGTTTCCTCCTTCAAAGTGGTTGCATATGCCTAATTTTACTTCAAAGCATTTCAAGTTATAATTCTGGCACTGTGGGACAAGAGGGTACAATATCGTATGTCTGACCTGCAGGACCAAATATTCCCTGGCATGGTGAGTTCCAAGTTCAGCCCTGGAATCTGAGACTTCTTCCTTCCAGAGGGTCAAGCACTGCTTATAGCGGATGCCACTGTGGCATGGACACTTCTTATCATCTGTCCAGCTCTGGAGTCCTCTTGGGAAACCAGAAGAGAAGTCTGCAGCTGATAACTCCGGCTAGAGGGGACTGTCTGTTGGTAGCTGGCTCAGGCATGTCTGTACCCAGCAGCAGTGCTGGCAGGGGACTCAGATGGGCAGACTTTGGTCAGTATGGAAAGATCCTAAATGTACAAAAAGACTAAATGGGCTAGAGAGGTGTTGAGTTTTGCCTGGAGATGGGTTTTATAACTTGAATGTTCAATGCCTGGCCACAGTTCTGCTTGAAGCTAGGCACAGGCAGGCAGGCATTTTTAGTAGGTGAATAGTAGCAGCCTCTATATTTAAAATTATATATTTTTCTTCTAAGGTGAAACAGCTGCGATTAGAGCGCGAACGAGAAAAAGCTATGAGAGAGCAGGAACTGGAGATGTTGCAGCGAGAAAAAGAAGCCGAGCACTTTAAGACATGGGAGGAACAAGAAGACAATTTTCATCTTCAACAGGCAAAGCTCAGGTCTGTTCTGCAATAATTGTCTGTGAATTCTATAGAGTTGTCTTGAAATACAGTGACTTTTGTAGTGGAAGTTGCTAGATTTTGCATAATAGAGTGGTAGTAAACCATTGGGTGTCTTATTTTTATTTATTTTTCTTTCTGACCTGCAAAGTAAAGCCATAATGTGCTGGTATGCATTGCATACCAGCACATTATGTGAAACTTACCGGAAAACAAAGCCCTCCAGCGATGCGCTGTCATCGGTGGCGGCCACTTTAATCTTCCCTCGTCTTCCTTCCAGGTCCGCAGTCTCCGTCTGTGTGTCTTGCCAGAGCCGTGATGGAGTCACTCCCGCATATGCGGTGAGGAGCCGCCATTTACGGTAAAGGATTCTGAAGGGATGGCCATTCTTTCAGAGCACATGCACCAATGATGTCATCGGCTAAATGTATAGTAAATATCTCCTCAACGGTGCACGTTTAAGGAGATATTTACAGTACCTAATAGATGAGCCTTAATAATGGTTTACCTATAGGTACAAGTATACGATTGAACAAACAAGTGGTTATTGCCCCCACTTGTAACAGTAACTGGTCATTGCAGCAAGGAGCATTGGAAAGGCAACACATAAAAAAAAAAAAAAAAAAAAAAAATTTCCAGGCTCAACTTACTGACCAGTAAATAAAAGAGAAATAAAAAAACTGCACTAGTAGGCAATGCTAAAACCTAAATTAATCATATAGTAAAAGTAGCAATTCTGTGTGCAACACAAACGCCAGCAGTAATGAGTAAAAATAAGAATTGTGCTAATGGTCAGAAAATCATTTATACATAAATATGTAAATATAAGGAATACATTGAAATTAAAAACAAAGTCAATCAATAAAGATGATATATTGATGAACAAATACATCTTCCATCACCACAACAGTTGTGAATCTACCACCAGCTGAAGAAACCACTTACCAGCTCCTATGGATCCCTTGTTATAGGGGGTAAGGTACCGTCTGTGGCTTAACACCTAGCCTGTGCCTTTCTCTTCATCTCAAGACTGCTCCACGGTTCTGGTGTTTTTCAGTTAGGAAACAATGGAGTTTGGCAACTAAAAAAGATCAAAAAGGCTCCACGTAGTGAAAAAAATCTTTTGGGTTTATTAAATAAAAACACACTCATACGTTACAAGTTGAATAGCGCCTATTGTTTGGTGTGTCGGCTGTACACAGCCAAAACAATCATCCGTCAGGACATGAGAGTTGGTGACATCAGCGCGTTGCACCTCCCTTACTCGTTTTGTCACAAATTAAGTCATCCTGGGGCACGACGGCATACTGTGTCTCCGCCTTAAATACAATAACAACAACCAAGCCTCATTCTGAGTCCCGGCCTGCCTGAACCGCAGCTCGACCAAGGAATGCCTGGTCTAAACATACATCCAAACACAAGATTAAACATATCATCATCTGCATCATAAATGTTTCAAATTTACCAGTGACAAAACCACTAATACTTAGATTAATTAAAAGTGCTTTGCTAATAGTACCACATTGCCAAAGTAATTTTTAGACTCAGCAGCCTGAGACACAAAACAGGTTCACATCGAGGGGGGCGTGGCTACCGGGTTATTGCATGGTCGCATAGGCAGATAGCTCCATGCCAAAGACGGGAACCAGAGAGAACGGAGGTGTTCAACTGAGGCAGACCTGGTCCAGCTCATCGCGGAAAGACCCCTCACTACTCTGACATGGCTCGTAAGAGGAAAGGTGTTTCCCAGCTCCAAAAACAACCTCCCTTTTTCCCCGCAGAAAGACCGCGGCCTTGTCCAAGATGGCGCCGGCTTCTTGCCAGCCACGTCCAACGGCTCCGGATCTGCGACGCCCAGTCCAGGCTCTCACAAGGCCGTGGATCTGCAACCCCCAGAGGTCTCCACTCCACTGTCCAGGAGTCCAGCGAAGTCCAAACCACGCCTGATAACATATGCCGACAGGGACAAGGTGAGCAGAGATCAGGACAGCCTAGATGACACTAGAGAGCTGGTGGAATCTGTTAATTCATTCCCCACAAATAATCAGCCAGTGTCGGACACCACGTTGCGGGACATGCTTGTCTCTCTCCACAGTTCCCTCCATGCAGACATGATGGAATGCGTGAGAGGTTTTAAATCTGACATGGGTGAGCTGGGAGAGCAAGTGGAGCAAAAGATGGGGGAATTTGCGTCCTCCTATAACTCCCTAGTGGTCGCACATAACGAGCAAGCTGACCAGGTGACCTGGCTTAAATCTAAAGTCGCGAACCTAGAAGACAGGTCCAGAAGAAAGAATTAAAAAATCCGAGGTGTCCCGGAATCAGTCCTACCAGGACAATTACAACAGTATGCTCAGGACTTACTGTGGGTATTTTTGCCGGATTTGGACGAATCTGACATAGTGATCGATAGAATACATAGACTTCGTAAGCCCTCTCACCTACCTGATAATGTCCCGAGAGATGCCCTCATGAGGGTACACTTCTACCATATAAAAGAGCGCTTTATGTCGGCCTACCGGAAGAACAGACAGCCACTGGAAAAGTATACAGCCATTCAGCTTTTCGCAGATTTATCACAGTATACCATGCAAAGGCGTAAGGACCTTCTACCCATCACCAAAGCACTGCGTAATCACGCTATTGTGTATCGCTGGGGATATCCTTCTAAATGAACAATCCTGAAAGATGATCACACCGCAGTAGTAAACACACTGGAAGAAGGACTGGCTTTACTCCGAACATGGGATATCATCCCAGAGCATCCCATGGTAAATCAATCTTCCACAACCAAAATAGATACCCAGGGTACCTGGCAAATTGTGTCCCGCAAACATAAGGACAAAAAACATAATAGTTGAACACCCTGCATTGCTACTCCAGCACAACGTGTTGGTTCCCTTAGGCACTTAGATTGCTAAGTGGCTATACTACACCCCACATAATGATGTGCAGTAATACTGCCACCAGATTCAACATGGAATCCTTTTTATCCCAAATATCCAGGATAAAGACTTCTATCCGTTCTGACAGTTCTTGTTTTTGTTTGCTCTTGCTTTTGTTTTTCCCTATCTTCCCTAGGATGGACTCAAGTGATTTGCAAGCACAACCTTCTCGGAACTATGGGACTATGCCCTCCGACATGGACCTCTCGGAACTCTCTGAGCGTACTCGGTTACAATACGAACTCCACTACCACTCATACGATTGTAAAGTACAATGCTGAACATAATCTCCTTTAATTATTGTATCCAAGAATAGGAAAAAGGGGGGGGCAGGGGATTTTTTTACGGTACACTATATAAAAAGACAGAGATTTCTTAAAAAAGAATTCATAGCTTTAATGTTGGAAATATGTTAAAATTATTTTGGAAAAACCAAAATAGCAAAAATATAATAGCAAATACACTTTTTATACAAAAAATTACATGACACAAGGTATAGGGGATCCTGAAATTGTTAGTTGCTGAGAATGATCATATATCCTCCCGACATGTTTCGCGTTTTTGCTTCTTCAGGGGAGTATGCAACTAACATGAACATAAACACAAAAAAAGGTTTAAGAATACAGAAAATACATTTATGCCATACAATTAGATACACATAAATTTCAAAAAATTAAGTATGAGATTGGTCTCAATTTGCTCAGTCCAAGGAGGTACAATGCTTACCCAGGTATAATCATTCCCGGCGTCGCAACCCACAAGCCAATAGATGGTGAAATAGATGGCAAGAATTAGGTGACAGGATCAAATGCTAAAAACAACCCAGCCCCATGCAGGGCATAGATGGAGGTAGACAAGCGCTACAAAGATCAAAAACAAAATCCAGAGATAAGTACCAAGTTTAACAAATCCAGCACAGGTATTAAAAAATGTTAGTTTATAACAGAGAGGGTAAATGATATCAATCCCTAAATTATAAAAGGGAATTGGGGCTGAAAAACATGCCTCCATAATAGGACGTGAGGTGCTCATTATCAAAGGAATGAAGCAATTGATTTTAATTATGCCTAATTAGTATAAGGGTTGTAAGAAATGGCTACTGGGAGTATACTACCAATATACTGTTAAAGAGAGTAAAAGGAATAAGAATTATTTTTACCTGCAGTTAGAATCAAAGATGAGAGAATTAATTCCATATGATAGTATTGGTGCAATACAAATGCAACAGATTACAAAGAAAGAATCAATTGATTCATTGTGGTGTTTTATAAATTACAGAGTGCAGCGGTATGCTGCCACTGCCAGGCTTGCTGAACCTACAAGCAAATAAAAAGAAAGATGAATAGATATAGATATAGAAAGATGAGAGGCGGTGTTGTAACAGTATAAAGTTCAACTAAGAAAGTATATTTACCAAAAGGAAGAGTCAGCGTGACGGTAGTATCTGTGCTGAACCTGCACTACAGATGAAGTGACAGCGCTGCCTATTTGTATCCCCCATCCATCGAGCCGGCGTCTGACGTCACCGGCTCGATGCGGACAACCATAGGTGGAAGCAGTGAGCATGTGCAAAGCCTTCCAAGTCGGCATTTGAACTACCAACCCCATAATGCCTCAGTGCTGACACGAGGTTCATTTGGATAAATGCTGATGGAGATAGGGCTGTGCTAACTCTCCGCCATGCTCACTGCTTCCACCTATGGTTGTCCGCATCGAGCCGGTGACGTCAGACGCCGGCTCGATGGATGGGGGATACAAATAGGCAGCGCTGTCACTTCATCTGTAGTGCAGGTTCAGCACAGATACTACCGTCACGCTGACTCTTCCTTTTGGTAAATATACTTTCTTAGTTGAACTTTATACTGTTACAACACCGCCTCTCATCTTTCTATATCTATATCTATTCATCTTTCTTTTTATTTGCTTGTAGGTTCAGCAAGCCTGGCAGTGGCAGCATACCGCTGCACTCTGTAATTTATAAAACACCACAATGAATCAATTGATTCTTTCTTTGTAATCTGTTGCATTTGTATTGCACCAATACTATCATATGGAATTAATTCTCTCATCTTTGATTCTAACTGCAGGTAAAAATAATTCTTATTCCTTTTACTCTCTTTAACAGTATATTGGTAGTATACTCCCAGTAGCCATTTCTTACAACCCTTATACTAATTAGGCATAATTAAAATCAATTGCTTCATTCCTTTGATAATGAGCACCTCACGTCCTATTATGGAGGCATGTTTTTCAGCCCCAATTCCCTTTTATAATTTAGGGATTGATATCATTTACCCTCTCTGTTATAAACTAACATTTTTTAATACCTGTGCTGGATTTGTTAAACTTGGTACTTATCTCTGGATTTTGTTTTTGATCTTTGTAGCGCTTGTCTACCTCCATCTATGCCCTGCATGGGGCTGGGTTGTTTTTAGCATTTGATCCTGTCACCTAATTCTTGCCATCTATTTCACCATCTATTGGCTTGTGGGTTGCGACGCCGGGAATGATTATACCTGGGTAAGCATTGTACCTCCTTGGACTGAGCAAATTGAGACCAATCTCATACTTAATTTTTTGAAATTTATGTGTATCTAATTGTATGGCATAAATGTATTTTCTGTATTCTTAAACCTTTTTTTGTGTTTATGTTCATGTTAGTTGCATACTCCCCTGAAGAAGCAAAAACGCGAAACATGTCGGGAGGATATATGATCATTCTCAGCAACTAACAATTTCAGGATCCCCTATACCTTGTGTCATGTAATTTTTTGTATAAAAAGTGTATTTGCTATTATATTTTTGCTATTTTGGTTTTTCCAAAATAATTTTAACATATTTCCAACATTAAAGCTATGAATTCTTTTTTAAGAAATCTCTGTCTTTTTATATAGTGTACCGTAAAAAAATCCCCTGCCCCCCCCTTTTTCCTATTCTTGGATACAATATTTATAGAATTATCAGGGGATGAGGTACCTTTAACAGTAATGTGTCTCTGGGATAGTGTGGACCAACTTATTTCTATTAATCTCCTTTAATGTTCACGGTCTAAACCACCCTGTTAAAAGAGCTGCTCTATGGAGAGAGGCCTAAAAACTGCAGGCAAATGTCCTATGTATACAGGAATCCCACCTTTTGGTAACTGACCACTCCCGACTCAAGTATAACAGATACCCTCATGTTTTTTTTGTGTCTGCTACCCAAAAAAATAAAGGAATTGCCACTGCCATTAGAGACACTGTCTCCTTTTCACTAATAACGACAATACCCGACCCAGAAGGGAGGTACTTAATCTTGATAGGAGACATAAACAATAAGACTTGCACAATAGTGAGCCTTTACGCCCCCAACGCTTCCTGAAAAGACTACTGAAGAAGGTATCCAATAGGTCCAAAACAACTAATCGATTAATCGGCAATCAATTATGAAATTAATTGATTACTATTTTCATAATCGATTAATCAGCCACTAACATAACGGAGTTTAAAAAAAACTAAAATGAGCCCTTTTTTAGTACAAAAAAGAGCAAATAATCGCTACTGTAACCATGCTTTTTTCAGCTGCTGCATGCTTGGAAAGGGCCAGGGACTTTTTTTTTTTTTTTTTTTACACAAAACTGTGATGTTTTTGGTTCACTATACTTCAATGGAGAAGCTGCAGTAAAGCATTTAGTGTGTTTTTGCAGCAAATTGTGTTTTTTTAATCTGGCAAACAACAATCTGTCCAAAAAAACGCAAATCTCAGCAAAATCACGTGCCCAAAAATTAAAACGCACAGCAAAAATAGATCAAAAGCAAACTGCATAGGTGTGTCTCGAGCCTTATGCTGGCCATATCAAATTTTAGATGAGAATATTCATACGAAAAATCTTTGTACATTCGCTGAAAGAATGTTGTTTGAAATTTTCACTTGCTTTTAACATTCTGTTTTTAAAATTAATGTAATTTCTGAACAAAAACTACATACACTGTCTGAAAATTCCTTTGACTAAGATGTTTTCTATTATTTCTAAATTTTACCGTCCCTGTGTTTGAAAACGAACGCCGAGGGACATTGTTTTTGTATGGCCAGCATATAATGTATTACTGTTCTCGGCAAAACGGTCTAACTTTTTTTTTTCCTTTATATAAAAAAATTTCATCTCTGAGTCTGATATTTACCAGATTCACCCTTTGATTGTATATACAGTGTATATGTCCTCTAATAGTATTATTATTATTATTATTATACAGGTTTTATATAGCGCCAACAGTTTGCTCAGCGCTTTACAACATGAGGGCAGACATTACAGTTACATTACAATTTGGTAAAAGGGGAATCACGAGGGCCCTGCTTGTTAGAGCTTACAATCTAAAAAGGAAGGGGCAATTGATACAAAATGTAATAGCTGTGGGGGGATGAACTGATGGAGGAAGTAAAACAGTGTTAGAAGCAGGATAGGCTTTTTTGAAGAGAAGGGTTTTCAGGGATCATCTAAAGATAGATTAGGGGACAGTCGGACAGATTGGGGTAGGGAATTCCAAAGGATGGGAGAAGCTCTGGAAAAATCCTGGAGGCGAGCATGGAAGGAGGTGACAAGGGGGCTAGAGAGCAGGAAGTCTTGGGATGACCGAAGAGAGCGGCTCGGTTGGTATTTTGGGACTAGGTTAGTGATGTAACTAGGGGCAGAGTTATGGATGGCTTTGTAAATTATTGCTAGTACTTTGAATTTTATTCGTTGGGTGAGTGGAAGCCAGTGCAGAGTTCGGCAGAGAGGGGTGGAGGACACTGAATGGCTTGTAAGGTGGATGAGTCTGGCAGCAGCATTCATTGTGGACTGAAGGGGGGGATAGTCTATGTAAAGGTAATCCAACGAGGAGGGAGTTGCAGTAGTCGAGGCAAGAGATGACCAGGGAGTGAATAAGAAGCTTGGTTGTGTCATTAGTTAAAAGGGAGTGTATTCTGGAAATGTTGCGGAGGCTAAGGCGGCATGATTTGGACAGGGCTTGTATGTGGGCCTGAAAGGACAGTTCGGAGTCTAAGGTTACCCCTAGCGCCCTGGCATGTGGGGATGGACTGATAGATGTGCCATTGATCTTGACAGAGAAGTCAGGCAAAGGGGCAAGTGGGGGAGGAAATATTAAGAGCTTGGTTTTAGATAGATTAAGTTTGAGGAAGTGGTGTGACATCCAGGCTGATATGTCTGTTAGTAAATCAGTGATGTGTGAGGAGATTGATGTGGTGAGCTGAGGGGCAGAGAGATAGATTTTGGTGTCATCAGCATATAAATGGTAGTGAAAGCCATGGGAGGCTATCAGCTGACCCAGGGAGGACGTGTAGATTGAGAATAGTAGAGGTCCAAGGACAGAACCTTGGGGGACCCCAACGGAAAGGGGAGTTGGAGAAGTGGAAGTGGAGTTGTAAGTGACACTGAAGGTTCGATGATATAGGTAAGATTCAAACCAACGGTGAGAGTGCAGCCATGGAGACCAAGCAAATTGAGTTTTTTGAGGAGGAGGGGGTGGTCAACTGTATCAAAGGCAGCAGAAAGGTCCAAGAGTAAGAGTATGGAATAATGACCATTGGTTTTGGCTGTTAGTAAGTCGTTAGTGAGTTTTAGGAGGGCAGTTTCCGTGGAGTGCTGTGGGCGAAATCCAGACTGAAGAGGATCAAGAAGGTTATTTTCAATGATGTGGTTGCTCAGTTGGTTGTAGACTAAACGTTCAAGGAGTTTGGAGGGAAAAGAGAGTAAAGAGATGGGTCTTAGGTTGTTAAGATTGGTGGGGTCTGAGGCCTTTTTTGGTATGGGAGTGACAAGTGCATGTTTTAGAGGGTTGGGAAAGATGCCAGTAGAGAGTGAGAGGTTGAAGATATGAGTTAAGGTGTGTAGGATTGAGTCAGATGGTGACCGTAGTATTTGAGAAGGAACAGGGTCCAGGGGGCAGGAGGTTAGGTGGGCATTAGAAAAAAGTTTAGTGACTTCCTCTGTAGTAGCTGGGTTAAGAGGGAAGTATTGATTGTGCAGGAGGACAGCGAGTGTAAGGTGAGGGAGATGTCTGTAGAGCGGAGATCTTATTTTTGAAGTGATAAGCAATCTCCTGGGCATTGAGTAAGTTAGTGGGTGGGGGTAATGGAGGACGAAGTAGAGTGGTAAAGGTAGAAAAGAGTTGACGGGGATTGCGTGAGAGGGTGTTAATGAGAGCGATAAATTAGGTCTGTTTGGCAGCGTGCAGGCAGGAATGGTATTTTTGGAGGGCAGATTTATATTGACTAAAGTCTTGCTGTGACTTAGTTTTACGCCACAGACGCTCAAGAGCACGGCTAAGTTGTTTGAGGCTTCTGGTATTGTCTGTCTGCCAGGGTTGTAGCGGTCGGGGCCTGATTCTGTGCGTAGTGAGGGGGGCGAAGGTATCCAGGGTGGATGACAGTGAACTGTTATAAACAGAAGTACCCAAGTTGGGGCAGGACAAGGATGAGATTTTGTCGTAGAGACAATCTGTAGCAGAGAAAAGTAGACTAGGGTTAAGATGGCGAAGGTTTCTACGGGTAATAGTTTGGTAGTTGGAAGGCAAGGAGGAGGCAGACAAGGAGAGTGTGAAACTAATAAGGTGGTGATCAGATAAAGGCAAAGAAATATTGGAAAGGGTGTGCGGAGTGCATAGGTAGGAGAAGATTAGGTCAAGGCAGTTGCCAACAGAGTGAGTGGAAGCACTTGTCCATTGTTTTAGATCAAAAGAGGAGGTTAGGCTCAGCAGCTTAGAAGTAGCAGGAGTGTTAAGATTAACAGGGATGTTGAAGTCACCAAGAATGAGTGTTGGAATTTCAGAGGAGAGAAAGTAGGGTAACCAGGCAGAGAAGTCGTCAAGGAAGTTTGATACCGGTCCAGGGGGCGGATAGATTACAGCAATTCTCAATGAAACCGGAGAAAATAAGCGAATACAGTGAGCTTCAAATGAAGAGAGGGACAGAGAGGGGGGTGGATGAAGAACCTGAAAAGTGCTTTGAGGGGATAGGAGGATTCCAGCACCACCTCCTTTCCGTCCACTAGGCCTGGGAGAGTGGGTCCACAGGAGGCCACCATAGGAGAGAGAAGCAGGAGAAGGAAGGTCAGATTCCTTGATTCCAGGTCTCAGTAATTGCAAGTAGGTTCAGGGAGTTAGTGATAAATAGGTAATGGACGGTGGTGAGTTTGTTACAAACAGAGCGGGCATTCCAAAGGGCACAGGAGAAGGGGAGGCTGGCTCTAGGCTTAAGAGAAATAGAAAAAAGATTGTGTGGATTGCAGCTGCTAGCAGAGGATGGGTTGTGCCGGGTATGTTGGCCGAAGGTAAATGATTGTGGTCCAGGATTTGGGGAAATATCTCCAGAAGTTAGGAGAAGGGTGAGAGAGGTGATATGGGAGTGTGACTTATGTAGGGGGGACACGTCCCAGTGGCCTGCAGGCTTTATTGGTATATGGGTTTAGAATTAGCAGGAGCTGATGAGTGCAGTAATACAGTGAAGACAGGAGTGAGGGTTATATATATATATATATATATATATATATATATATAAAAGCTGTGGGGGGGGGTGAAGGAGTGAGAATTTAAGCAGAGAGGATGCCACTGTGAGAAGGAAAAGTAGGGAGTGCATGATACAGAGTGGTGAGATTGAGAGGAAGCCTGAATGAGAGAAGAAAAAGTTTGGAGAATCAGGTCACCTGTAGTCTGTTGTGTAGGGGTGCGCATCTTCACTTACCTCACGATTCGATTACGATTATCATGTCCACGTTTCGATTCGATTCCGCGATGCCCATGGTTTTCAAATTTTCATCAAAAAATAAATGCAAGCAGTCAGAAATTGAATAAATATATTTATTTGTATCTGCTATTTAGTATTTAAACAAATTACACCAACCTCCCTGCTTATAGCAAAGTCTGAACATGAACAACATGAACAGTGCAGCAGACAACAGTATTTATTTAAAAGAGTACTGTGACATCAAAACCTGTTGTGTAGTACAGTGTTGGCCTGGTAAAGTAGTTTACATTTTAATATTTGTTATGCAGAAGTAAACTACTTGTAACAGTAACACTACCACCTACATCTATAAAACAGAGCACTTCCACTTCCTGACTGAGTGGCAAACACAGTGAACCTATAACACAGTCACACAGTGTGTTGCAGAACTTGCTGGTTCACCGTGATGATTGTTTGCTGTTAGAAATCTTCTCTTGTGATCAGTCAAAACTCCAGATGTATTGAGAAGCAGACAATTTATTTCCGATGTGGCCCACAAAAGGGAGACATGCTTACAGGACAAAAGCTGCAGTAAAAAGTGTCACAAAAGAATGCGTCTCCCCCTCCTTATCCCTACAAGAATACCACCTCTATGCTTCTATTGGCTGAGGAAACATAAATAATGTGTCTATTTTGGTATTCAGGTTTCCTGTACAATCTTAGGCTATCATATATAGTTCAACCTAATCATCCTACAACTTACTTACGAGTTAAAGACAAAACAATACAACAAGTTAATACAATAATGTGCTCAGAAGTAAGTTTTAAAAATCAGTCTCAGGAATATTATTTTTCTAATAGTCACACAATAAACATTTAAAACTTTTCTAACATTCCCTCCTCTTTGTGTGACTATTTTATCTCAACACATTTCGATGATAGTCCCTGTGTTATACACTTTCGGACTGTATGTGATTAAGTTGAGCTTCAATGTCCACATAGGTCTCCTCAGAGGTAGAGAGGGTTTGATACATTGTTCTTGAGACTGCAGTTTCAATACGTTTTTGTGAAAGTCCTCGAATACAGGGAATGCAGCAGCATCCGCAAGTGACCAAAACAGCCAAAGCCACAGCGATTGAGATCAAACATGATGTGATAAATCCAGTCCATTTACCGAACCATCCTTCAAGCCAGGTTGTGAATGGATCATTAATACCTAAGTTTTCCGCCAATTCATTCGATAGCACAGTCAGTCCTTCCAAGGCTCTGGTCACTGTCCCTCCAGGAGCTGTATTGTTAGGGATAAAGGTACAACACATGCTACCAAACATTTTGCATACCCCTCCTCTTTCAGCTAGGACCATATCTAAAGCCATTCGGTTCTGCCAGGCCATTAGAGATGTGGGGGCTAACTGTTCTGCTAGGCCCTTCACAGCATCCCTAGTATAGTTTACAAATCGTTGTTGGTTATAATATATATAATTAATCCAGTCAACATTTTTATTTATAGTCACCCACCAGAGAAGAGACTCAAACCCAGCTGTCGCCTGATTCCTGGCTTTAAGCTCATCCGGCACCCCGCGAGGAACCCCAATCTCATCTATGCAGATCTGAGAGTCAAATGACCCCAAGGGAGTGGTGTCCCTACGATACTGTCGCTGACTCTTAGTCCACGGGTATTCTGACAGGATTCTTAGGGGCATAGCCAGCTGGACCATAGTGCAATCCCCTCGGGCATTGGCCGGTAGTCTAGCTTGCAGTTTCTTATCCCCACACATCCACCAGACATCAGCTCTCTGAATGTCATGTTCAACCCAGTCACCGTTGTCCGTGTTAATCCTCTCCCCACAGTAGTCATCAGGTAGTGACCCAAGATCCACCCCGCTACGGTTCCCTGGGAGTGCAAAACAAGTAAAGTTGCCCGGATAAGCGGTAACTGCTGGAGGTATCTGAGGTCTCTGTACTGGGGGAAACAACAAACTGAATGTGTGACAAGTAGAATTTGTTTCAGGTATATAACTCTTATTATACAATTGCAACATACATTTTAAACCTTCTGGATCTGTATTGTGATCTAGAGGAAAAGGAACTGTTGCTAAATGTGGTCTGGCTCCTGCACAAACTAAACCGCTTTCCCTTTTTAGAGTTTTAACCGTATACCTCAACCATTCTAACCACTAATTTTTTTTTCTTGGTAGCCCGTCTCCAAAGCTATGGCATCTTCTATTGTTAGGTTAGTAAATCTTATAGTTTTACTCAGAACTTCTATTTTAGTATGGCCTTCTTCTTTCCCTTCTGAGTCTACCTTTTCCTGTTGTCTAGTTTTATTAGGTGATAATACCTCAAGGAAAAATGTTCCTGAGGGGTCAGTTCCTGACACTCATGCTCCCATGGAATACAACCGCTGATCTTCCTTACTCGGCTCCTTTAATGTTATTAATAGTTGGTTACAGTTCTTACTATTTGTGCAGGGGGAGTTGGCCGCTTTTGTTATTATGAGTCTCTCCTTTATTCCACTCTTTTTAGCCCCTGGTTGATTATACCCCCAATCTTGATGCGCTGTAGTCCACAGGGCCTGATCCCATGCTTGACATCCTGCCCTATTCCAGAGCCAGCAGATATATTTATATGCCCATAGAAGTCCTCTAGCCCCAGTTGTATCCCCACAATCTGACAGAAGTCTACCAGTATAGTGCAAGTTATTCCCTCTATAAAGGTTAGATTTAATGCTTTTCCCGTTCTTTGCCAATCCAAAGGTTCCTCTTCTCTTCCGTAGTGCCTACCCCCTTTCCTAGAGTCACCAGTAACCCAAGGATAATTACTGTCCCTTTCATCCTAACCAGCTACAGAGTTCCAGCGGATAGGATAGGGGAGTTGGAAGGGGAGGGAGACTTCACCGGTTTGAGACAAGTCCCACCTTATGTGAGACCTCCCTTTGTAGCCGGATTTTCTGGACCTCTTTTAGCCAACTGGGGCCCTACTCTGCCTGTAAAACCTTTTTCCAATGGGACTGGTGAATCCAGGTAGACCTCTCTGCTATCCTTATAGCCGTGGGAGTGATGAGAAGAACTTGATACGGTCCTTCCCACTTAGGTGAGTGCCAATGCTTTCTCTTTATTATTTTTACCAGGACCCAGTCTCCAATATGGATTTTCTCTTCTCCTTGGATTGGACCTTCTGGAATAGTTTCATAGTTTCATAGTTAGTTAGGTTGAATAAAGACACCAGTCCATCCAGTTCAACCTGAGTGAGTGTCTACAATTGTCCCTTTCCCTGTACAATTCTACACTCACATTGGTCCCTATCCTCAAGGAGCCCACAATCCACGGTCCCCATTCACATACTAGGGCCAATTTTGGACAGAAGCCAGAAGCCAATTAACCTACCTGCATGTCTTTGGATTCTGATTCAGACTTCATTAATTTGCTTCTGTTTCAACACATTAGACATATATTCTGATAGAGTACGTTCAGATTCTTCAGCTGGTGTTTCATTTGGCAATAAGGGTATTCTATATGGCCTTCCATATATTATTTCAAATGGGCTCAAACCTTCTTTTGTGGGTGTAATATGCATACTAGTCACCGCCAATGGTAAGCAGTACATCCAATTTTTACCAGTTTCTTCCATAGCTTTTCTCTTTTTTTTTTTTTTTTTTTTTAAGATTCCATTGTGTCTCTCCACCAATCCAGCTGATTGGGGGTGGTAGGCACGATGGTTTTTTATTTAGATACCCATCACTTCTGTCAAATGTTGTATAGTTTTATTTACAAAATGGGGTCCATTATCGCTGTAAATCCTTTCAGGGATTCCAAATCTAGGAATAATATCTCTTAGTAATGCTTTGGCTACAGTCTGTGCATCTGCACTTCCTGTCGGGAATATCTCCACCCATTTAGTCAGGGCGTCTATAATTACCAAACAATATTTCTTCCCTTCACATTTGTCTAATTCAATAAAATCCATGCAAATGTGTTGGAATGGATATTGCGGTGTAGGGAACTTCCCTTTCTGTGGTCTTATACCTCCCTGAGCATTGTGTCTTGCACATATAAGACATTGAGAGCAAAACGTTTATGAGTAGTTTGTGAATCCATAGGCTGTACATACTTTATTTAACATCTCAGTCATCCCCCTGTTTGATGCATGCGTTACTCCATGTGTCAATACTGCTGCATACCTAAATAAAGATTTTGTTAATACCGGTTTCCCTACAGGTGATGTGTAAATGTCATCAATTATTGTGCAACCCTTTGTTTTCCAATATTGTTTTTCCCCAGGGGGGGCATTTTGCTGCATATCAGTAAGGACTGTATGATCTATCTCTGATTTCCTGTTCTGTCATTATTTTATGTGTTTCTTGTGCCGCTATTTTCGCAGCTTCATCTGCCCTTTTATTTCCCTTTGCGATGGGGTCTGCATATTTTGTGTGTGCTTGACATTTGCAGATTGCAAGCTTTTTTGTTAACTGTATTGCATCTAGGAGTTCTAAAATGAAGTCCATATGTGAAATTGGTTTACCACTGGAGGTGACCATGCCCCTGTTTTTCCATTGTTGTGCAAAAACATGTACTGTTGAAAAGGCATATTGACTGTCAGTGTATATGGTTACGGATTTTCCTTCTGACAGTATGCATGCTCTTGTCAGTGCTACAAGTTCTGCAACTTGTGCTGAATAATGTTTTGGTAGTGGCCCAGCTTCCAAAATCTCATTCGTTGTCACTACTGCATATCCTGTTGCATTTGTGCCATCTGGATTTTTCTTACTAGAACCATCAACAAAAAGTATCATGTAAGGGTTAGATAATGGTACATCTTTCAGATCACTTCGTGACAGTACCTTTTCAGCGATGGCAGCAGTGCAGTCATGTTTATACCCGTCAGTAGGAAGTGGTAGTAGTGTGGATGGGTTTAATGTAGTACACCTCTGTATTGTTAAGTGAGGTTGTGTCAAGAGTATTGTCATACAGGAAAGGTGTCGTGCTGGGCTCAAATGTGATATCTATTGTTGTAACAGGATAACAGACACTGCATGTGGTACCTTGAGTGTCAGTGTGTGATACAGCACTATGGATGCAGAGGCCTTGACTGCTTCAGCTGCAGCGACCACTGCCTGTACACAGGGTGGAAGTGCTCTAGTTACACTGTCTAATTTTGTAGAGTAGTAGGCAATCGGCCTCTGGTGGCCGCCATGGGACTGTGTAAGTACTGATGTCATGTGACCTTCCCTTGAGTCTACTGTTTGTTCAAAAGGTTTGTCATAGTTTGGTAAGGCTAACACTGATGAACTAGAAAGGACTTGTTTTAGGTCAGTAAAAGCAGTCTCTGTTTCCTCACTCCATTTTATAGCATCCTGGGGGGCCTTTGGGCTCCCATATATTGCCTGTAGCAATCGGGCCGTCAGTATTGAATCCAGGCGCTACAGAAATGTGTCATACCCAGAAAGGACATCATTTGTTTCTTTGTCTTTGGTTTTGGCAGCTGGAGGAGTGCTCGTATTCTCTCCTCATCCAGGTGCCGACCTTCTTTTGAGATATTGTACCTCAAGTATTTGACCTGCTGTTGCCACAACTGGAGTTTAGCTCTATTACCTTATGCCCTTGATCATGGAGGAAATATAACAGAGCCATTGTGTCAGCCCTACAAACCTCCTCTGTGGAAGACGCCACTAAGATATCGTCTACATAGAGGAGGAGCTGGCTTCCCCCTGGGGGTACAAACTTAGCCAAGTTTGAGGACATTGCTTGTGAAAAGATGGTAGGGGACTCACAATAGCCCTGGGGCAGTCTGGTGAAGGTGTACCTTTTTCCCCGGTAGGTGAAAGCAAACCAAAATTGATGGTCGGGGTGCACCGGAATACTAAAGTAGGCATTACTTATATCAATCACAGAAAAAAAAATCATTCCCTGGATCTAAATCATTCAGTAATGTGTGTGGATCTGGTACCACAGGAGCTCTTGGTATAACTGCCTGGTTAACAGCTTGGAGATCTTGTATCATTCTCCAGCTTGTAGAAGGCGGAGCCTTCTTAACGGGGAAAAGAGGAGTATTGCAAGGGCTGTCAGGACATGGAATAATCACCCCAGTTTTTAAAAGTTCATCTACTACAGGGGCTATACCCTCCTCTGCTTCCTTCTTAAGGGGGTATTGTCTTAGGTGGGGTCTGTGGTGTGATTTTGGAGTGATGGTTACTGGTTGGACTCCTTTCATGAGTCCTACATCTGCTGGACCTCTAGTCCACAGTGTCTCTGGAAGCCCATCTAACAGGTGATCCTCTTGTGCCAAGTATCATTCAGTTCCTGCAGCCCACATGTGTGCAGAGGGAGTTGTAATGAGGGTTTGTGACAGAAATAACCTGTCGACTTACTTTTGTATAAATCAGGTAGGCCCACAGGAGCCCAATCTCTTAGGTCTTGACATTCCTTCACAAACTCTCCTACATCTTTACAATCTCGGCTTTTAGGTTTAGCTAAGGATAGATGTGGGGCAATTTCCCTAAACAGAACCTGTTCCTCGGGGGGTATACAACATGCTGATACACAGAATCCCTCAACACTCCAGTAAACATTGGTTAATTGCAGGGTAACTTCCTTCTTTAAGAAAAATCTGGAGGCATAATACCTATCAGGCCCTGGTGTTCTCTTTAAATACATTGTGCAGTGAGCTCTATTTGGTGTCTGTAAATCCACGGTCCTACCTTCCATCACAGTTTCAGCATAATTAATAATTTTGTCAACAGTATCAACTGTCTCCTTGTCTTTCATATACACATCTAAGGAGTAATAGTAGTGTGTTTGGGATAATGGGTCCCTGTCCTACCTGGACTGCAAACCCATTATTTTGTGCACTGACTGACATGCACATGGCTGACATTAGGTCTCTACCCAAGAGATTCACAGGGCAGACAGTAGATAAGATCACTCTGGTTGTGATCTTGACCCCTGTCTCTGGTTCCTCAATGGTGACATACTCAGACAGTGATTCCCTCACCAATTTTCCACTTACTCCTTGTACCAAAATAGATTTTGTAGATTTATCAATATGGGACACATCTGCAGGGTGAATTAAGGTCCTAGAGGCGCCAGAATCCACTAAAAATTGTACACATTTTCTTTCTACCATTAACTCGACCTGTGGTAAGCTTTCAACGTACCCTATCTTTTCCAGGTGGCTCACACATACTGTTTCTAGTCAATCCAATTTGTGAGGGCCTGGCCCCTCAGGGCAGTCCCTAGTCAAATGTCCCTTTTTTCCACAATCCCAACATTTCCTTCTTTCCACCCTTCTTTATTCCTCCATTGTCCTCTACCCCTTCCTCTTCCTCTAAAACTGTTCCTTCCTCTAAAACCACCTGTGCCTCTCCCTCTATGAGACCCCTCTGGTTCTGCCTCAGCAGTGTACTCTTCTGCATCCTCCTCTCCTTCATCACCTTGCACAAAAACCTTTGCTTTCACATTCTTTTTTGCCTTTGTTTTCAAATACTTCTCAGAATACTGTAAAACATGTAAAACTGATGCAGTTCGGTAAGTAACCATGTTTTTAACAATGTAATCCTTATGATCCTGTTTCAATCCATTTAAAAAAGCAATCTTTAGCTGTTGTCGATATACACTATTCATATCCTCAGCTTCGGGGAGCCCGGAGAACACTCTAAAAAGCTCTCGTAATTTATTTAGGTAGTCACTGACACTTTCTTTGTCTTCTTGTACTGTCATATTTATTTCTCCCTACGTCTTTCAGGACAGCACCTGGAGAGAGCGCAGCTCCACCCACTTTCCCAGGAAACACTGCAGATCACTTTAAAGACCGGACACTTCCACCATGGCCCCAGTTGTAGTGTTTCCTCCAGCCATGGTGGAAGCGCTGCAGGGAACCAAGGGGTGCTGCGCTGGTTGGAGGCATACCTTTGTTTGCTGTTTGGACAGACCTGGCCCAGCTTCCTCCCTTCACGTGCGGGGGTCGTTCTGGTGTCCGCTCTCCTTCATACCCAGGGGGGTCAGGCCGTGGAGGTTCCTCCCTCCTCTAGACCGGCGGCTGGGTCTGGGACTCATATCTCGCGCCGTTCGTTCAGGCTCATGCCTTTCAGGTCTGGATGACGAGTGCGTCATTTCCGGCCGGAGGTGAGACTTCCGACGGTGCGACGCGGCTTCCGGTTCCGGCCGCTGGAACGCAGGGAGAGGGGGCGGTCTCTTCGGCTGACATCACTTCCGGGATTGGCACGGAATTTTTAACAGATAAAAGCGCCCAGACGCCATTGATCCTTGCTGTGAACGATGGAGGAGGATCAATCGGTGGTGGCAGGAGCAGGAGCCACGATTGTCAGCCAGGCTCAGGTAAGCAAGGGCAGTGGTCTCTGTCATTACTGTTGGAGCCTTGATTGTTTCTCCCTTCCTTGCATGGGGAAGCCTGCAGCATTGTTTTCCTATGATACTATTTGGGAATAATGCTTTCAATGGTTGTTTAGTGAGTCTGTGGGGGGATTCACTGGCTGAAGAGCAAATAGAATGTGAAAATTGTTAATCTGTTCTATTTGGCATCATATCTTCTTTTTTCTATTTTTATTGTAACTCAGGTTTGGTTTTTTTTTCCTTGGTATATTTCAGAAAGCGAAAGAAAAGACCAAACATGTGTCCCCTCCCAGCAAGAGGAGGTGCCCATCATGTAGAGATTCTTGGACTAAGGTGTTATGCAGGTCCTGCATAAACGACTTGGTCAAAGAAGCAGCTTCCAATACCCCTGCGTCTCAGCAGGGAGAGCTACTTAGTTCTTTCAGGAAAGAATTGTCAGATACCTTTTGAATCTTTCCGGTCTTATTTAGACAGACGCCCAGCTGCAGGTAGTGGCTCAGCGCCCCGTTCTCACTCTCCAGCATCTGCATCCGGGGGGGGCAGTGACTCGGAGGAGGAGGAACACGGTACGTCCTCTGTTTCAGAGGAGGAGGCAGAGGAAGTAAAGGAGGCTTCTGCTTCTTCATCCCGGTATAAATTATCCTTAGAGGAGGTGGATGACCTGCTTAAAAATATCCACACTATAAATATCACAGAGGATAAGGCCCAACTGTCACTACATGACAAAATGTTTCAGGGTTTGGGCGAGTTGAAACGCAGAGTTTTCCCGGTGCATAAGTTTCTATCCGAAACTGTCAAAAAGGAATGGAGAGACCCTGAGAGGCCTCCTTTCTTTTCCAGGTCCCTCAAATGCAGGTTTCCCTTTGAGGAGGATAGCTCGCAGGTGTGGAACAAGAAACCTAAGCTCGACGCGGCCTTTTCCCAGGTCTCAAGGAATACGGATCTTGCGTTTGAGGACATGGGTATCCTCAAAGATCCCATGGACAAAAGAGCTGATTCCCTCCTAAGAAAGGCCTGGGACTCAACATTGGCAAACCTCAAGCCAGCAATGGCTTCAACTGTAGTAGCCAGAAATTTGGAGCAATGGCTAGAACAGTTAAAAGACCATATTGAGGCAGGAACACCTAGAAAGGACCTGCTCAATACCTTGCCTGTTCTCTTAAAAGCAGTGGGGTATATGGCGGATGCCTCGGCGGAGTCAATTAAGATGTCAGCCAGGTCCTCAGCCCTGATAATCTCAGCCCGTAGGGCCTTATGGGTGAAGACATGGACAGGGGATACTGCCTCAAAAGCCAAATTATGCGGTCTTCCGTTCGAGGGAGATTTGGTGTTCGGCCCTGACCTTGAAGCCATTCTGGACAGAACGGCTGACAAGAAGGGTTTTCCTGTTAAAAAGGTGATTCCCCAGAGCACTAAAAATTTTTGTGCTTTTCGAAAAACCTCAGAGACCAAAGAGACAGGATATAGGAGGCCCTGGAAGCCTCAGAGGGGAAGGGGCAAGTCGGGAGTGTTATTCCGCCCCCCTACCCCAAACCCAAAAAAACAGTGACGGTCTTCCAGCTGTGGGAGCAAGGTTACAGGCCTTTTTTCCGCAGTGGAAGTCAGTGACAAACAGTCTATTCATCCTCAAAACAATAGAAGAGGGTTACAGGCTGGAATTCGCTCATCCCCCTCCCGCACGGTTTTATGCAACCCAGGCTCCTCAGGACGCAGAAAAATCTGTAGCCATGATCTCTATTCTGCGGGAACTGACGCAGCAAAAGGTGATCATGTACATTCCCCCCGAGGAGATAGGGCTGGGCTGTTACTCACACATTTTCCTTGTAAGGAAACCATCGGGCAAATTCAGATTGATCCTGAATCTGAAGATTTTAAACAAATCGATCAAATACAAAAGATTCAGGATGGATACAATCTTCTCGGTGAAGAGTCTTCTGATGACAAACTGTTTTATGGCATCCATAGACTTAAGAGATGCATATCTCCATGTGCCCATGGCCATAGCTTCACAGAAATATCTAAGGTTTGCGCTCAGGACGGGAGGCTCGGTGATGCATCTCCAGTTCAGAGCTCTCCCGTTTGGTCTATCCTCATCCCCGAGGATATTTACAAAGATCGTAGCAGAGGCCCTATCCCCCCTCAGGGTAGAAGGTATATCAATCGTTCCATACTTGGACGACCTTTTAATTTTTGCCAATACAAAACATCTATTGGAGAAGGACCTGGGGAGGGACAGTAAGACACTTAGAGGGTCTTGGATGGCTGATAAACAGGGAAAAATCAAGCATGATTGCATCTCAGTCGATAAAGTTCCTGGGGTACACCATCGACTCCAGACAGGAAAAGATTTTTCTCCCAGTAGAGAAAATTGAAAAAGTCCAGAGTGCTGTGAAGAGGACCCAGACAAACCTGCCTATTTCTGTCAGGGCAGCCATGTCTGTCTTGGGCCTCCTCACAGCATCCATCCCTGCAGTACAGTGGGCACGCCTGCATGCAAGGGAGCTCCAACAGGCATTATTGACGAATTGGTCCTACGGGGAGTCCCTGGAGAAACCATTCAGGATGCCCCCTCGGGTCCAGAGAAGGCTCTGGTGGTGGAGGAATCGCTCAAATCTAGACGGGGGTCTACTTTGGTGTTTTCCGGTAGACCGGAGGCTGACTACAGACGCAAGCACCTGGGGGTGGGGTGCCCACCTGGAAGGGCAGATGGCCCAGGGGAGCTGGACAGTCAGGGAGTCCAGGAGATCCTCCAATTGGAGGGAACTCAGGGCCATTCTGCTCGGACTATGGGCCTTCAAGGAAGTGGTTCAAGGTCTCCATATCAAGATCTTATCCGACAACACCACAGCTGTATCCTATATAACAAGGCAGGGGGGGCACAAGGAGCAGGGTGCTGCTATCCTTGGCCAGCTAGATTCTGTCATGGGCAGAAGGCAACCTGAGGTCTATATCAGCAGTACACCTCAAAGGGAACCTGAATGTGGTAGCGGATTTTCTGAGCAGGGAAAAAGTTTGGGAATCAGAATGGAGTCTGACCCCCAAAGTTTTTCAGGATGTGACAGTGAGATGGGGTCTGCCTCAGATAGATCTATTTGCGTCACGGAGCAGTACCAAAGTGAGGGCCTTCTTCTCTTTAAACAGTCAAGATCAGGCAAGGGGACTGGATGCCCTAGCACACCTGTGGGATTTCCGCCTGTGCTACGCTTTCCCCCCCTTTCAAATGATCCCTTTGGTCCTAAAGAAATTGCAGGGGGAATCCACAAGTCTGATTTTAGTGGCCCCCTTTTGGCCCAAAAGGTCTTGGTTTGCTACCATACAGAGGATGGCGGTGGGACCCCACTGGGTTCTTCCACTTCGAAGGGATCTCCTAACCCAGGGACCTCTTCAGCATCCGAACATCGGGCAACTCAACTTAACCGGGTGGTTACTGAGGAGCAAATTTTAAAGAGAAAGGGGTTGTCTGATAAGCTCGTCACAACCCTCTTAGGAAGTAGAAAAGATACTACTAGGTCAATTTATTTTAAAACGTGGAAACGTTTTGACTCCTGGTGCCTATCAAAGGAATTCCCTCCCCAGGAGATTTTCGGTTCTTGAATTTCTCCATGAGGGCATGGAACTAGGGTTGGCAGCCAGTACTCTGAAGACACAGGTGGCTGCTTTATCGGTTTTCCTTGAGAGACGATTATCTCAAGAACCGCTTATTAGATTTTTTAAAGCATTGGCCAGAGCTAGGCCTGTACCATTTAAGTTTTTTCCTAAATGGGACCTGTCTTTGGTTCTACAGGCATTGACCAAGGAACCTTTTGAACACCCAGTAGCAGCGACTATCAGGTTGTGGTCGCTTAAGTTAGTCCTTTTAGTGGCTATTACATCTGCTAGAAGAGTAAGCGAATTACAAGCCTTATCAATAGTGGAGCCTTTCTGTTACATATTCCCGGACCGGATGGTTCTTAAAACTGACCCGGGCTTCCTACCAAAGGTCTCAACAGCCTTCCATAGGACGCAGGAAATAGTCCTACCTTCCTTTTGTCCTTCACCTTCGAACACTAAAGAGAAATCTTTTCATAGCCTAGATATAAGAAGGTGCCTATTACACTATCTAGAGATCACAAGTGAGTTTAGGAAGTCAAACTCTCTTTTCATCACATTCTCAGGACCACGGAAGGGCTATAGTGCGTCCAAAAATACTATAGCTAGGTGGCTATGAATGGCTATTAGGGAAGCCTATAGTGCATCCGGAGTAGAGCCCCCCGCAGGGGTTGTCGCCCATTCCACTCTGGCAGTAGCAACATCCTGGGTGGAAAGAGCAGGGGCCTCTCCGAATCGAATCTGTAAAGCGGCTACGTGGACAAGCTTCTCCACCTTCACCCGCCACTACAGGTTGGACCTGCTGTCAGCTTCAGACCAAGCGTTTGGCAGAAAGGTTCTGCAGGCGGTGGTCCCACCCTAGAGTAACTACTCTCTTATCTCCAGGTGCTGTCCTGAAAGACGAAGGGAGAAAACCCTAGTTAGACCTACCGGTAACGGTATTTCTACAAGTCTTTCAGGACAGCGCCGATGACCCACCCTAGATTGTATTTGAATAATGTGGTGTTATTGTTATGTTCTGCTTATTTAATTTCAGCATGGCTGGAGGTACTCTATGAACAACTGAGGCCATGGTGGAAGTGTCCGGTCTTTAAAGTGATCTGCAGTGTTTCCTGGGAAAGTGGGTGGAGCTGCGCTCTCTCCAGGTGCTGTCCTGAAAGACTCGTAGAAATACCGTTACCGGTAAGTCTAACTAGGGTTTTTTTTTGCCAATCAGTCCGTTGTACCCATCTAAGCTGGCATCTGTTCGGTAAGGCAGTCAACCTGTTTCCTAAGTCTGGGCTTTCTGGAGGCAATGGATCCCCCCGTCCCTGTGCATTTGCTGGGGCGCAGGGGTCCCAGTACCCCTTTACCGAGGCCCAATCTGATCCTAATACTCTCCTCAGGGCTCTCTCTACTTCCACCCCATTCAATTTATCACTGTTCCGTAATCCCTCTATGTTTTCAATGAATTCAGCTGGACCTAATTTTGGATGTTTTATGTGTTCTGTAGCCTTTTGTATATCACTGTCAGTCCATGGTCGAAAAACAGTCATAGTCAAGGGATATGGCTGGCCCAGTGCATCATTCTGTCCTCCCCTTGGGTTTGGGACCTCTATCAAGGGGTATTCCTCACCGTGTTTCAAGCATCAATCTGTTCATCTCCAGGACTAAACTACTGTCTGGAGAGATTGAGGAAGTGGAGTTGGGGTTTTGTTCAGAGGCGGTTCCTTTGGCAGGGGTGGATGTCACAGGGAAGGTGTTACTCTGGGCAGTTGCTTGCACCTGAGGGGGGGACCATTATAAGGAGGTGGTCTCTAGGTATAGCAGATGAGATCATCCTCTTTGTCCACTAGGGACAATTGGGCTTGGCATTTTTCCTTTGTTCTCCTTCCCTCTAATTCTAGCATGCTGAAGCCAGTACTCCGCCATTTCTAACTCATACCTTTTTTGATCTTTGGGTCCTAACAATTTAAGCTTATCCACCAACTCCTGACACCCTTTCACAGTTAATTTACCATTAAATCCAAACTTCCTCTCCCACTTAGCACAATATTCAACAGACTTTGGGTCATTGCTATGCATACATTTCTTATCTCCTTCTAACGGCACCTCAGGGACACAGCAACAGCATAAACAAGCACACAATATTCTCTTACAAAGGTTACTTCCCATTGTCAGTGTCTGTCTGGTCTCTCATTAACCTATAAAACACTGGAATAGTGACTCTCGGTTCACGGTAATAAAAGGAATATAAGAAGAATATAAACATCAACACTCCCCACACTATAGGGAGAATTAGAAAATAATTAAAACGTATCCCAGCAGTACCGTTATTCAATGAGCTTGCAACATCAACAGAAAGGTTAAACATGAGAAAAGAGAAAGTGAACACACAGAGAAAGGAAAAAGAAAAAAAAATTAGCCTTGTGATCTTTCTAGATCACTGAACTAAATAGCGCTTAAATCGTCGGGCACTCAACCTCCAACGTTCGGTATACCTCAAATCTTTTTTTTTTTATCTGTCCGGACAGCGGGCAACATAATTTTTTTACCTTAGACAACGTCCCCAAGTGTCTGTCTACGAGCACTGGATCATCTAGATATTATACGATCAATACCAATGTCGGCAATTACAACACATTGAACCAAAATCAAACCGAAAGAGAAAAAGAGACTCTTAGAAAGAATTAAGAACAATTTAAATTATCTTGCCTCTCAAACACCTGGACTGGATCACACTAAGTTCGGAAACAGACAGTGGAATTCAGATCCTAGGCCCCCGCCCCTTTTTCACCACTAACATTGAATGGGGAGTCTTAACCACTTAAGGATGGCCGTATTGCCATTGTACGTCATCGCAATGGCACAGGCAGGCACAAGCACGTACATGTACGTGCCTGCCTTCCAGCGGGTGGGGGGTCCGATCGGACCCCCTCCCGCTGGATACGGCAGTCCGGTTCGCTCCAGGAGCGATCCGTGATGAGGGGATGGCCGTTGGTTTCTGGCCACCCCCTCTGGATCGCTCCTGGCCAATGAGAAGCTTCCTCCCACTGTGTATTGTTTACACAGGAAGGAGGAAGTGATGTCATTCTCCTCGGGTGGTCTTTTTGACCGGACTACGAGGAGAAGACTAAAAGTAAGTGTGCACCAACACTACACTGACATGTAGGTACACACAGGCACACAAACCCCCCTCCCGATCCCCCCTCCCCCCTCCCGATCCCCCCTCCCCCCCCCCCGATCCCCCCTCCCCCCCCAGTCACAGTGTCACTGATTGCATTGATCATTTCTTTACTGATCACTGCATTCAGTGTCAGTTGTAACAGTAAAAACTGTCAGGGCAGTTAGTGTTAGGTCCAGGGTAGCCCCCTATCACCCCCCAATAAAGATTTAACCCCCTGATTGCCCCTAGAGTTAACCCTTTCACCCCCTTTTGCCAGTGTCACTAAGTGATCATTTTTCTGATCGCTGCATTAGTGTCGCTACTGTTGCTAGGTAGCTAGTTATTTTTTTAGGTTCACCGCCAGGTTTTTATAGCGCTAGATACCCCGATATACTACCCAATAATGATTTTAACCCCCTGATTGCCCCTAGTTAACCCTTTCACCCCCTTTTGCCAGTGTCACTAAGCGATCATTTTTCTGATCGCTGCATTAGTGTCGCTAGTGTCGCTAGGTAGCTAGTTATTTTTTTAGGTTCACTGCCAGGTTTTTATAGCGCTAGGTACCCCGATATACTACCCAATAATGGTTTTAACTCCCTGATTGCCCCTAGTTAACCCTTTCACCAGCGATCACAGTATAAGTGTCACTGGTGACGCTGGTTAGCCAGTTAGTTATTTAGGTTCCCCGTCAGGTTTTTATATAGCGCCAGGGACCCCCATATACTACCTAATACAAATTTGAACCCCCTGATTGCCCCTAGTTAACCCTTTCACCACTGATCACCGTATAAGTGTTACGGGTGACTATGGTTAGTTTGCTTTTTATACATCAGGGCACCCACCATTTATTACCCAATAAAGGTTTAACCCCCTGATCACCCGGCGGGTGATATCAATTAGGTTTTAGGGTCAGGGTTTGCGTCGCCCCAGGCAGCGCTAGGTTAGTGCCAGTACCGCTAACACCCACACGCAAAGCATAAACCTCCCGTAGTGGTATAGAATCTGAACAGATCAATATCTGATCTGATCAGATCTATACTAGCGTCCCCAGCAGTTTAGGGTTCCAAAAAAACGCATTGTTAGCGGGATCAGCCCAGATACCTGCTGGCACCTGCATTTTTCCCCTCCGCCCAGCCCACCCAAGTGCAGTATCGATTGATCACTGTCACTTACAAAACACTAAACACATAACTGCAGCGATCGCAGAGTCAGGCCTGATCCCTGCGATCGCTAACAGTTTTTTTGGTAGCATTTTATATTTAAATCCGGAAGGCAGTGCTTGGTTTTCGGGGTCCCGTACGTGGCTAGGCTCCCAAAAAGTCCCCCACATGTGGTATCCCCGTACTCGGGAGAAGCAGCAGAATTTATTTTGGGGTGTAATTTGACTTATGCCCATAGCATGTGTGAGCAATATATCATTTAGTGACAACTTTGTGCAAAAAAAAAAAAGTTTGTAATATTCCCGCAACTTGTGGCAAAATATAAAATATTCCATGGACTCAACATGCCTCTCAGTAAATAGCTTGGGGTGTCTACTTTCCAAAATGGGGTCATTTTGGGGGGTTTTGTGCCATCTTGGCATTTTATGGCCTTCAAAACTGATAGGTAGTGATGGGTAGTGAGGAGTAAAATAAAAAATGTATGCCCTTAGAAATCCTGAAGGCGGTGCTTGGATTTCGGGGTCCCGTACGTGGCTAGGCTCCCAAAAAGTACCACACATGTGGTATCCCTGTACTCAGGAGAAGCAGCAGAATGTATTTTGGGGTGTCATTTCACATATGCCCATAGCATGTGTGAGCAATATATCATTTAGTGACAACTTTGTGCAAAAAAAAAGTTTGTAATATTCCCGCAACTTGTGGCAAAATATAAAATATTCCATGGACTCAACATGCCTCTCAGTAAATAGCTTGGGGTGTCTACTTTCCAAAATGGGGTAATTTTGGGGGGTTTTGTGCTAATTTGGCATTTTATGGCCTTCAAAACTGTGATAGGTAGTGAGGAGTGAAATCAAAAATCTGCACCCTTAGAAATCCTGAAGGTGGTGATTGGTTTTCGGGGTGCCGTGCGCGACTAGACTCCCAAAAAGTCCCACACATGTGGTATCCCCATACTCGGGAGAAGTAGCGGAATATATTTTGGGGTGCAATTCCACATATAATTATGGCATGTGTGGGCAATATATCATTTAGTGACAACCTTTTGTAATTTTTTTTGTCATTATTCAATCCCTTAGGACAAAAAAATATAAATATTCAATGGGCTCAACATACCCATCAGCAATTTCCTTGGGGTGTCTACTTTCCAAAATGGGGTCATTTGGAGGGGGTTTGTAATGCCCTGCCATTTTAGCACCTCAAGAAATGAGATAGGCAGTCATAAATTAAAAGCGGTGTAAATTCCAGAAAATGTACTCTAGTTTGTAGACGCTATAACTTTTGCGCAAACCAAAAAAATATACTCTTATTGACATTTTTTTTACTAAAGACTTGTGGCTGAATACATTTTGCCCTCAATGTATGACTAAAATTTAGTTCGATTTTTCTTATAACAAAAAGAAGAAAATATCTTTTTTTTTCAAAATTTTCGCTCTTTTTCCATTTATATCGCAAAAAATAAAAATCGCAGAGGCAATCAAATACCATCAAAAGAAAGCTCTATGTGTGGGAAGAAAAGGACGCAAATTTCGGTTGGGTGCAATATTGCATGACCGCGCAATTACCCGTTAAAGCAGCGCAGCGCAGTGCGAAATTAGAAAAAGACCTCTGGTCCTTAAGGTGTTTATTGGTCCGGGGCTGTAGTGGTTAAAGTATTCAATGAGCTTCAAAGTCCAATACTCACCGAAGTTTTATCGGGGCCGATTGATCCAAAAACCAACTTGTTGTTTCCGGCTCAAAGGACCAAAAATGTTAGGAATCTTTTCTTGTGATCAGTCAAAACTCCAGATGTATTGAGAAGCAGACAATTTATTTCTGATGTTGCCCACAAAAGGGCAGGCGTCGGTTGTCTGGAAAATTAAATATAATTTTAGAATTTATTTAGCTGAGGGCTAAGTTGAACTTGACCCCCCTAAAAATTGACATTTGACAATCATCATACAGTTTATTTTACACACATCAAGTTTGAAAATGTAATAGACACATTTTTGAAGATTGTGTCTGACACAATCTTCAAAAATAAACCATTCTCCAGCTCCCCTCAGTGCTAGAAAAGCTTGTTGACTGACACTCGAGTCGTCACTCAGTAAAGTAATACCTGCACTCTACCATGATACACCTGTAACTGAAGCCAAGCCACGCCACCATTAGAGGAAGCCCAAAAATGCTTGACAGAATAAATTATTAATTGAAGCTTAAAACCTTGAGTTAAACCGTTGCGGGATCAGGAATACACACAATACCACAAAGAAAAAAAAAACACACACGTCAGGTCAGACGGTGTGTGATTTTTCTTTTTGTATTGGTGTGATCCAAATCCAATAGAGATTTACTCCAGGTTTTAAGATTCAATTTATGCTTTCAAGGGTTTGCCTTCCTCTAGTGGCTTGGCGGGCGTCAGTTGTCTGGAATTAAAAATAGAATTAGTTGAAGGTTAAACCCCTAAAACAGACAGTCACAGAGCATGACAGACACACTGTGTGACAAACATGCCATTAGTTACACGACACGAAACTAAAAATTCAAAATGGAGTTGGACACACAATAATAGTAGAATAGTAGAACTAGAAAACTATTCTCCATCTCCTCCAGTGCTAGAAAAGTTCTAACAAATATAATATATATCATATAATACTCCAGGTTGAGGTTCACTGTGATCAATCATCATTGTTTGTTTGCAATTGCCAGTGCCACTGCCAGTCTGCCACATCCACCTTTCCGGTAGGTCTGCTGCCAGTCTGCCACCACCAGTGAGTCTGAGTCATCAACAGTGTGACTGGCTGCGTTGACATTGACGGCTCGCTAGACTAGAGTGGCATAACAGATTGGGAATAGATTAGGGACTCTGGAGGGAGAGGGGAAAAGGGGAAAGTGAAAAGGGAAAGAGGAGAAAGACAGACAGAAAGAGAGGGGGGGGGGGGAGGGGGAGAGAGGGAGGGAGAGGGGGAGAAAAAGAGAGAGGGGGGGGAGAGAGGGGGGGGAGAAATAAAGTGAGAGAGAGAGGGCAAGGGGGAAAGGGGGAAAAGGGGGATAGTGAAAAGGGGAATAGGGGAAGGGAAAGGGAAAGAGGGCCTTTTAATGAAAATCTGCAAAAAAACAAAATCATTATCTCAATGGCAGACAGTGCTATAAACAAACAAATATATACAATTAACACCGCTGGTGTGGTAGACTGACAGTGGACACTGGGCAGGGCAGGGCCACTGGCAGACAGATACGTAACAACAGTACAGCATAACTTCCTGGATGTGACTAACATCACTAAAAAAATGACAGAAAAAACAAACAAAAATGGATCACTACAAGGCGCAAGCAATGCTGCTTGCTTAGCACTTGGGAATGTGTAGATTTTTCTGTAAGAACACTAGCTGATCCACATGCTCTGGTTTGAGGGTGCTTTTTTTTTGCAGTTACCACATCTCCTGCAGTGGAAAAAACCCTCTCTGCAGACAGCCTTGTGCCTGGAATACACAAGTATTGCTTTGACAGCTGAGAAAGGAGGGGCAATGTGACCTCATGTTCACGCCACCGGTTCAAAGGGTCCTCGGTGAGAGGCAGAGGTGGGGCTTTACAATATTTTTCCATTTCCTCTTCAGCCTTGGCATAGGGGGTCTTGGGTTCTATTGTACCTTCAGTGTCAGTGAAAGACTGTCTGAGCAAAGTCATGAGCAGCGATCTTTCTTTTGGGAGGAGATGGAGAATGGTTGTCCTCGATGGGTGAACTTTCTTCTTCTTCTTCCAGAGTTTCTTTTCTTCTAGGCATTTCAACTTCATCCTCACCATCATGTGTCCTAGATGTAATCGGTGTTTGAACAAAAAAGAATAGAAAAAATAAAAAAATAAAACACATTGTCAATTGCCTATGATTCTGATGGAGTGATGAAAAAGCACAGGAAACAGACGGTGCAGTTCCCGCACCACATCAGATTCAGAAGCATGGCTTACAAGTTACACCACACCCCACAGTTCCAGTTTGTTTCAAGAAACATGATGAAATTCAAATTAAGTTTAATTACCTCCAAGGATGCAGCCTCCTCAGTCACTCCTTTGTATATCTCCAATCTCTCCTCCTCTGTGAGGATAAAAGGCAGTCCCTTAAAGCGAGGATCCAGTGCAGAGGCTGTATGAAGGATCTTCTTCTCTGCCTCACTGTTGTACCTCTTCTGGAGATGTGTTCTGATGGCATTCTTTATCTCATGGATCATGGGTGTGTCCCCCATAGTGTCTGTCATGCTCTGGAGGAGTTGTGCATTTAGAGGGGCAATGAGAGAAACTGTTGGATTGCGCTCTTCTGACATCAGCATGGTTGCATCCTTCATTTGCTTTAATGCACTCACAGCGTCCTCTGCATTTGACACATCTGTTTTGTTGAGAGTGCAGAGATCGGACTCTCCTTTTCTGACTTCTGGAGACAGCAAGGTGGCACAGACTGCAGGTTGTTGTTCTAAGAACCTCTCGACTATGTCGTATGCACTGTTCCATCTTGTTGGCACATCAGTTATCAGCTTATGATTCTTCAGGCCAAGACATTTCTGTTTCTCTTTTAGACAGTGGCTTGCTCTAGTGCTGTGGTGAAAGAATGTGGATATCCGTCGCACTCTGCCAAGAAGCCTGGAGAGTGTGGCCACTTTCAGCGCTCGCTGAGATGCAAGGTTTAGTGTATTGGCGAAGCATTTCACATGGGGGAATTTCCCAACTTGAGCTGCAACTATCATGTTTGACGCGTTGTCGGTCACAAGCACTACAGATTTATCGAACAGTTGCCATTCTTCCACAACATGAGACAGTAGCTCTGCCAGATGAGCACCCGTGTGAGATTCATAAATGACTCTCGTTTGTAGCACATGCGACATGATCTGCCAGTCCTTGCTAACGTAATGTGCTGATATTGTAACATAAGACTCCTTCGTGACTGAAGTCCATGAATCACACGTTATTGTGGCTCGACTTGCTTGGCTCATTGACGCAATTATCTGAGCTTTGGTTTCATGGTAGAGTGCAGGTATAACGTTTTCTGTAAAGTGACTTCGTGACGGGATCTTGTAACGCAGCTCTATCGTCTTCAACAGGTAACGAAACCCAGTGTTGTCCACAACAGAGTAAGGGCGCAGGTCCTTAGCTATGAAAGTTGCTACAGCTTTTGTTATTCTCTTCGCCTTTTCAGAGTTGGGCGGCAAAGTTGAGATTATTGCTGCATCAATTCTTGGCTGAGCTCGGTCTTTTTCCTTGGCACTGGTGGTGGTGGCAGGTTTTAGCATCTCTGAGTGAAAGCTGGTAGCATGGTTTCTCAAATTAGTAGTATTCCCTAGATATTTAATTTTTGTGTGACAGGCTTTACACACAGCGTATGACTTGTCCAATTCATGCTTCCCACTTTGTTCATGTTCATAAAAGCCAAAATGTGCCCAGATGTTTGCTTTTAAAAAGCTAGGTGCATTTTTTATTTCTCGTTCTTTTTGGTCTCCTTCTGCCATTTTTACTAGTCTAGCATCATGCCATGTAATTGTGACGGGGTGATGACAATATCTACAAACTGTCAGTATTAAAAAAAAAAAAATTTAAGTGGTTAAGCCTAAAGCCTGCCACAACAAGATCACAAGAAAAGTAACAAGTTTCCTCTACTAGTAGTATATGATGTATGTAATTGTATATGTGATATACAATTACATACATCATACTAGTAGAGTAAACTTGTTACTGATATGTTAAACAAATTGTTGACAAAAATCCTATTCTACCTCACGCGGTGACTGTCCCATTGTCCCTGTGTCCCACCAACATCCTCCTGCCCCCATTTCATTAAATTATGGTTTTATGTATTTAAAAAAAAAAAACAGTAAAGTAGTTAGCCCATTTTTTTAGTATAATGTGAAAATTTTGACATTTACATTAAATTTACACTGACGGACAGATACAGATTCGATTTTGATATTTTTATTATTTTAGAGTGAGGACTGGAATCTGAGAGGACAGGACAGAAGAATTTCAAATTTAGTTACTGTACTAGTTCTTCCACACTGTGTGTGTGTGTGTGTGTGTGTGTCTGTGTGTGATAGTGACACTAACATTACATGACAAATGACAGACACAGTCAGATAGTTACCTACCTGATTGGTTTGATGATGGTACTGACTCTGAGCTGAGTGGCAGGCAGGCAGTGTGGCACTGTATCTGACTGGCAGTGGCACTGACACTCAGGTGCTCTGGACAGAGCTGGTCTCTCTCCTCTCCTGCTGCTTGTGAGGACAGCGCGGCCTAGCTCGGGTCTCTCTCCCAGTCCTGACTCCTGTCACTGTGTCCTCCTGAGTCGGGTGATGGTGGGCCTGACGACGGCACTGACAGTCGGTCGGTCTCCCTCTCCGTCTCCCCCTGTAACAGCGGCAGCCTGTGCTGTGCTCTGTGCTGGCCTGGGGAGGAAGGCAGCCCATTGGGAGGAAAGCTCTGGGAGGGACTGGGACTCGGAGGAGGTCAGACTGCAGGGCCAGTGTCTTCTTCTCCTCTCTCTGAGCCGCAACACAGGGGGATGACTTCAGCAAGAGGCGGGAGGCAGAAGAAAACAGCGCGAAAGCTTCGGCTGCTTTCGGTTCCACTCGGAGGTGCGGCGGCATGGTGCGAGGATGACGTCATCCTCAATGATCGATTACTTAAAGCTACAGCATTGATGCCGCATCGTGGACGGTCGAATGCCGATGCATCGATTCGGTGATTAATTTCAACACCCCTACTGTTGTGTATTTTCGCTTTGTGCAATCACTATAGTGCTGAGCGGAAGTGCAATACTTAATCCAATATGAATACTTTATCCAAGATGATAGTGGCCAATGCAACCCCTGCCTGGGCATCCCCTAAGTAAGGCCTGAATTTATACTGAATTTGGGTGGGGGTATTGCCAATTAATTAGTCGGGATTGCATAGGAGGCTAACAGAATGAACTTCTCACACCAAGGCTCACTACAAGACACTGCAAGAGAGCAGAAAAGGTCAGTGCCATAAAGATGAGAACAGCTCCTAAACTTTAGGTATAGTGAGACAATAAGAAAGTTAAATAAACATCATTCTGATATGGACATAGGTAAAGAATTTGACAGCAGCATAGATCAGCAAAAGCACATACACAGAACTAGCAGGATAATCCTAGTTGCAATTAAAGGTGGAAGTTGTGAGCTGACACATACCTGTGGGAGGGTAGAAAGAGTTATGTTAGATAGTGCTGAGCAGAAGTGCAATACTTAATCCAATATGAATACTTTATCCAAGATGATAGTGACCAATGCTGCCTGTGCAAACCCCTGCCTGGGGGTCACATTATATCCCTTCTGTCTGTTATTCTCAGAGTGGATTAGAGATTTTGCTCCCTAACCATCTAGTTGGTTATTTATATTTACCACTGCATATAGATATTTAATACATTTCCTTTTTTTAAACTTTACATATTAACTAAATTATACACCACACTTTTTTTTTTTTTTAAGGTTATTAACCGAATAATCAAAACGATAATCGGCAAACTATTCGATTATGAAAATAATCGTTAGTTGCAGCCCTAGTATCCAAGTGTTATCTAGCTAAAACTAAAGCGCAAACTGGAGGATGCAGGTGTGAGTATGTGTGAAGGGGTGGGCGGACTCTGATCCTGTGAAGCTTCCATGGAGAGACTCTTGAGTTGAGCTATGTACAGGCTGAATGTTCTCTCCACATCAACAAAAAAAGTAATTGGCGCAACAAATGAATAGTCCCTTTGTAGAAAACGCTTATCCATATAATAAGATACTCGTTATTTAGGAAGATGTCCTGTAGTTGGTCTCAATGTGCAGCCACTAAACCACTTTGGACTTGGTGGAATAAAATGCAGAAAATAAACAATCGAAAAACACATCAAAGAGACTCGTGATATAATATGAAAAAAACACATAAAAAATAATTTATTAAATATAAAAAACAAAGACCTCCGATCCTCTTGGGATCTTAAAAGCATAAAATCCATCAATCATAACAAATGTAAACTGACAGGTGCTTGGTGATAAGTTACACCTGGAGTCTTCTATTTGTGACTTTAAGATGATAAGAACAGGGCTGCACTGCCAACAGCCAACTACACATGGGGACTGTAAACAATCCTCTCCCAAAAGAAGGGGGAAACACAGGAGTTTCTTAAACCAGTGCAAATAAATGGAAATATGTTCCAGAAGTCACTCACTTTATTGATGGATGGACCGTGGGACTGGGGCACCGCCATGCTGGGCTTGTGGAGTGGAAGGGAGGTGTTCAATCCTGCTCCATATGATGTGTTAGGCTCTAGGGCGGAGGTGCAGTGCACACTGGATAGTAGTATCTACACTTGGAAAGAGGGGAGAAAAGATTGAAAAGGGAGGGAGGAGGAGAGCCAGGTGAGGAAGACGTGAAGTATTTTTTGTTACCTCTGTTGTTTTGCTGAACAGTGGGGAAGCCTAGAAGAAGGTGTGTGGCTAAATGGCCCCTACTAAACCACGTGTAAGAGCACAAATTGTTACTCCCTGTTCCTTCCCCACAGCAATGTCTGCAAAGACAGCAGGGAAATCTGCAACAAAATCCCCACAGAGGGGGACACCAGCAGAGACTGACTGTGATAGGAGAGGTAGAGCGAACTCCCTCTGGTAAAGACATAGTGGAGGCTATTAAAGCAAGCAGAGAGACTCTTACAAACAAAATTGAAGAATTAGCAGTGAATATAAATCTAATGAGACATGAGTTTGTTAGAATACAGCAAAGGACCACAGGAATAGAAACGTGTGTCTCTAAACTAGAGGATGAATTAAAAGCAGATAACAGAGAGGCATTTATTGAGAAAACAAATCAAAGTGCTACAGGACTGCGCAATTGACACAGAAAGCCATCTGAGAAGAAATAACGTTCGTATTGTGGGTTTACCAGAGCGTGTGGAGGGAGACAACCCAATTAAATTTTCTGAGAAATTGACAGAAGTCTTTGGCCTAGTGGACATGTCCGCAACGTTTGTGGTAGAGAGCGCGCATAGGACCTAATTTTGCCCCCCCCCCCAAATCAGGGGCGTCTCCTCGTCCATTTTTGATACGTCTATAGAATTATAGAGACTGTGATCGTATCTTATCAACGGCCAGGATAAAGGCAGATTTACAGTATGAGAACTCCAAATTATAATTTTTCCAGACTATCCGCAGGAGATAAAGCATCAAAGAGCCTCTACGAATATATACGAAAAAGATTGAGAGAGAAAGGGTTAAAATATACCAGTAGCCTTTTATACCCCAGTAAATTACGAGTGTTTGACGGGACACACACACTTTTTTTTTTTTTGGAAACATCACTTTTAGCAGCAGAATGGCTGGATACCAAGTAGCAGGACATTTTTTTCAGTGTCCTTTCTTTTTTTTTTCTTTTTTTTTTCCTTCCCTTGCCTTTTTATTTCTTTTCTTTTTTATTTTATTTGTTTTATTTATAGATTGTTTTTTCCACCCCCATTTGTCTCTCTGACCCCCCCTTGTTTTTTGGGGGTATGTGTATATGTATGTATATGGTTATTTGTTCATGGATTGTTATAGATTGGTATTGGTATGGATTTGAGTAACAAGCAAACATTATACTTTAAGCGATCAATGTATAGACCAGGGCTCGACAAAACACGGGCGCCAGGTCGCATTTGCGACTAGAATTAACGACTTGGGGCAGCACAGCTGGGGGTATTCCCCCCCCCCCCTCCCCGGCGTGATCGCGTCCGGCCGTTCCACTGGCAGCCGGTAATTGAGGCCAAGGCTTTGAGGCCTTCTGCGGTCCTATGATTCCTTCTGGAATCTGGAGCCCTCTTGTGGTGGCCGTTGGTATGACAACCAGCAATGCTAATGGAGCTTCCCCTGCCTCTTTTCATTGCCTGCCTATCTGCTTCCCTTTATTTAGCACCCCTAAACATTATATTTTTTATTCTAACACCCTAGAGAATAAAATAGTGGTTGTTGCAATACTGTCTGTCACACCGTATTTGCGCAGCGGACTTACAAGCGCACTTTTTTGGGGAAAAAGAATTTAATAAAAAACAGTAAAGTTAGCTCAATTTTTTTTTTTTTATATTGTGAAAGATAATGTTACGCAGAGTAAATTGATACCCAGCATGTCATGCTTCAAAATTACGCCTGCTCATGGAATGGCGACAAACTTTTACCTTTTAAAATCTTCATAGGTGACTTTTAAAAAATTCTACAGGTTGCACGTTTTGAGTTAGAGAGGGTCTAGGGCTAGAATTATTGCTTTCACTCTACCGATCAGGGCGATACCTCACATATGTGGTTTGAACACCACTTTCATATGCGGGCGGGACAGGGCACTTTTAAAAAAAAAAAATTTTTTCTTATTTTAACTTTTATTTTGATTTTTTTCAGTTATTTAAAAAAAAAAAAAAATTCTCTTTTATTCCTATTTGAATGTAAAAATCCCTTGTAGTAGATAAAAGCATGACAGGTCCTCTTAAATATGAGATCTGGGGTCAAAAAAAAAATTGTCATTTGAAAAATAAATAAATAAAATGTTCCTCTAAGAGCTATGGGCAATGACTTGGAGACAGGTGGCGGGGGCCTATCTTCCCCTCACTCGTCTCCATGTCAGGCCAGGGACAGGTCCAGATCGCCGTTATGGACCTGGCTCCTAACTTTTTTAGCTGGCTCCTAGATTCAAAGCAAATTTGTCAAGGTCTGGTATAGACCAATGATTATATGAATCGGGGGGGGGGGGTATTGTATTTTTATTTTTTTGTACATATATGAATTATTATTATTTTTTACATTTTTTTTGGAGAGTAGGGGAGATCACATATATGGAATTATGGGGGAGTGGGGATGGAAGAGGGAGATGGCAGGGGGGAAGGAGAAAGAGAAAAAGAAAGGGAAAAAAAAGACACTAAGCACTAAAGATGTAAAGCAATTCTAATATTAAATAATAACTATATATATATATATATATATATATATTCTTGGGGTGTTTTTTTTTTTTTTTTGATATGACACAGGAAAACATATATAAATAGGACAGTGGTTGGAAATAGATTGCTACACGAAATGTAGAATGTGTATTTATTTATTTTTCTCTTCACTGAATATTCTCAAAAACATACCTTAAATATTATTATGTTTTTATATAGTAGGATACAAGGAAATATATATAGGAGAATGGCACCTGGAAAACAAAGGAGGGGTGGTTGGAAGAGGAGTGTTGCACAAATATAGAGGTTTTTTTTTTCTCTTTTCTCTCCCTCTTTAAAATGTATAAAGTGATAAATTGTGATAACTATTATATATGTCAACACAGGGGAGGGAAAGGTGATATGTATGTGTGTTTGTGTGTGTGTGTGTGTATATGTTTATTATTTTTTTGCTTTCTTTTTATGTGCAATTGTGATATGATAAATTATGATTGTTATATAGATTGATAATATAATTTTTGGAATGATAAAAGGGAAGGACAAAAGACCATAATTAATTTTTTGTATAAAGGTGCGGTTTGAGACCCATTAATAGAGAGCCCGCCCCGCAATGGAATGGAAGGGTGACAGTTTTTTTGTAGATTTGTTTGGATATGTTGGGTACTGAACATGGACTATATACTATGTTCAGTGAAGAAGGGGGTAAGGAGAAGTTCCTCTCCATTCCCATCCATGAATGGATGGGGTTGCAGAACAGGGAAGGGAGTGGAAAGGGACAGCGTGGGATGGGAGGGTGGGGTGAAGTGAATGTGGAGAGGGGTGTGGAAGGGGATGGGACGGGATGGGGGGAGAGAGGTGAAGGGAAGTGTAAGGGTGAAGTTTGGATGGGTGCAACAAGGGTGTGGCTTAAGAACCCTATGGACGTTCTCTATGATGTGGTGGAGGTTTTTAACCTTCCCACACTTCCAATATAATGTCAGGTAAAAATAGCTATTCAATACTCTCATGGAATGTCAGAGGATTGAACTCGAAGTTTAAGCGAGCATTAATGTTTCAATATATAAGAAAATATAGTCCTCAATTGATCATACTTCAGGAGACGCATTTAATGGGTAAAAGATTAACAACTTTAAAAAAAGCCTGGATTAAAAAAAGCACACCATGCCACGTATTCCTCCTATGCTAGAGGAGTATCCGTTTTAGTAAATAAAACTTTTCCAGGAGAAATAGAGAAGGCCTTTATAGACCTACAAGGGAAATGTTATTTTATTCTATACAATTGGGCAGCAAAGATACATTACAGTAGCAATTTATATACCACCCTCATTTGCGGTGGGAATTTTGAATGAGATAATGGAGAAAATAATTAAATATCTCCCAGCAAAGTTATTGTTTATTGGAGATTTTAATTCTAGGGCTGCAACTAACGATTATTTTCATAATCGATTAGTTGGCAGATTATTGTTTCGATTAATCGAATAATCTGTTAATAACCTTAAAAAAAAATGTTGCTGCAGTTTGCATTTTTACATATTTTTTGGGCCAATTTGTTGTTGGGCAGATTAAAAAACACAAATTGCCACAAAAACGCATTATTACATGCTTTTCTGCAGCTTCTCCATTGAAATATATTGAACCAAAAAAAACAAAATAGCACCATTTTGCGTTAAAAAAAAAAAGTCCTTGTCTTTTCCAAATACGCAGCAGCTGAAAAAAATCATGGATGTGTACGTGTCCCATAGGAAACCATGTAAATGAACTGTAGTGTGTTTCTGAAAAAAAGCACCAAAAAACACAGAGGTGTGACCCAGGTCTGATATGTTTAGTAACATAATGGGGTTCAACTAAAATGAGTACAAAAAGAGCAAATAATTGCTACTGTAAGGGGTTAATGTTTTACTATGGGACAGTGAAAGTAATATTTACAGTAGCGATTTGCTCTTTTTGTACTATAAAGTGCTAATTTTAGTTTTTTGTTAACCCCATTATGTTAGTGGCCGATTATTCGATTATGAAAATAGTAATCGATTAATTTCATAATCGATTAGTTGTCAATTAATCGATTAGTTGTTTCAGCCCTATTTAATTCAATTCTATTGGCAGAGCTGGATCGACCAAAACCTCCTAAGCAATATTCAGCAGACTTGTATAATTGGGCTCAGGTGACAGGAGTAATGGAAATTTGGAGATGGAGAAATCCAGAAAAAAGTCTATTCCTGTTTTTCTGCCTCCTATAAAACAGCGTCCAGAATAGATTTAGCATTTGCAGATGTAACCATGTTAACGGATATTTCAGAAGTAACATACTTACCGAGTGGCCTATCAGATCATTATCCTTTATTTTTGTCAATACGTGTCCACACCCCGAGGAGTGCATCATTGTGGAGGTTAACTCTGCAGTGGGTGTCACACTCCAAGATAGAAGGAAAAATGGCATCCCTAATAATGGAGGACTGGGAAAATAATGCAGGGTCGTCCTCGGTGGACATTGTCTGGGATGCATTTAAAGTGCATATACGGGGACAATACTTCTCAAATATCGCTGTGGTTAATAAAAAACAGAAGGTTAGGATACAGGAATTGCAAAAACAGATAGAAATAAAAAAGGAGAAATATGGTCAAGACTCTAGTGTTGTAAATTTTGAACAAATGATAGCTGCACAAAGTGATCTCCATTTACATTTGCATGGTAGTATTAACATAAAAATAGACAAAATATTTTTGAGCAAGGAGATAAAGGTGGGAGATTTCTAGCAAGATAAGCGCAACAAGAATATCGAACTACAACTATATCAGGAATCAAAACCCTACAGAAAAAGAGTAAAAGAACCTAATGAGATTTTAGAGACCTTCAGAGAGTTCTATGGTCTGTTGTATGCCTCTTCTTTCCCCTCCGACTTCCGCCCGACGGCTATGGCGGACCCTCCAGACCGTGAGGGATCTAGAACGGTGGCCTCTCTGGATATAGAGAAGGCCTTTGATACGGTCGAGTGGCCTTTTCTGTGGGAAATACTTAGGATGGGATTTCCATTAATATTTATTAAATGGATACAAACAATATATAAAACACTCATGTAATCGGTAAAATTGGGAGGAAAGCTCTCGTCCCCATTTCAGCTGCATAGATTCACGAGGCAGGGCTGCCCTCTCTCTCCAGCACTCTTTGCGATTGCAATAGAGCCAGTGGCAGGGGCTCTTAGGACCTCGCCGAATATTCAGGGACTTCGGATTGGGGGGCTGGAGGAGAGGGTAGCCCTGTATGACGATGATATGTTGCTGTTTTTGGGAGATGCAGGTCCTTCATTGAAAGGAGCTCTAGAACTACTGAATACCTTTTTAGTGTTTACAGGGCTTAAAGTGAATTGGGAGAAGTCTTTGTTATTCTCTATTCTCTAAAGGGGCACAAGACAGCTCCCTCAGAACTGCCGTTAAAATGGGTATCAGAATTTAAGTATATAGGCATAATAATATCTCGACAGGTCAAAGTGCTAAATTTAGATCCAGTAATACAGGAGTGTAAGAAAAAGTTAAAGATCTGGGAGGCATTGCACCTGTCGCTGCTGGAACGCATACATTTAATAAAGATGAAGATTCTTCCTAAATTTCTGTATTTATTTAGACATTCTCCGCAGTGGTTGCCTAAGAAGTTTTTTACACAGCTACACGGTATGTTTTCTACATTTATATGGAAAGGCAAACCAGCTAGAATTAAACTAAGTGTACTTATGCGTCCGGCTGTACAGGGGGATTGGCTTTCCCAGACCTTTATAAATGTTATATGGCTACACAGTTAGTGACGATAGGGAGATGACTGAATCCGGATGAATTTGACTCTGCCACAATGATAGAGGCCGCAGTGGTCCAGTCGCGGGAGGCACTGCAGTCATTGCCGTTCCGCGGATTAAAAATATAGGTCAGATCTGACTCCCTCGATTATTACAAAAGTAAAAATATGGAGAGCAGCCATAGCAAAAGAGGATCATTTGAGAGGGGATTTATCTCCAAACACTCCATTATGGAGAAATCCAGAGCTCCCACATTTGGATTCCATCCAAAATCCAGGGGCATGGACTAGATTTGGGATTAAAAAACTATCACAAGTTGTACCCGAAGAGAGGATTATTTAATTTGCCGAAATAAAGAAATGTTGGAATATACCTGGGAACTACACTTTTAGATACATGCAGTTGGTCCATGCTTTATTGGCTCAGTTCCCGGATGGGGTTCCCACAATTGATAGAAACAGAATTGTAAGGAAAGACCAAAAAAAAGCAGATTTCAATTTTATATAGCTACTTATCCAAAATTACATTTTCAGATATAAGTAAGCTATGTGAAAGCTGGACAAGAGATGTTCCAACATAAGCAGATAAAAACTGGGAGGAGATATGGAGAACTCCACTCCAAATATTAGTATCTCTGCGAGATAAATTAATACAATTTAAAATAATACATAGAAGTTATTATACGCCATTCAAATTATACAAAATATTTCCAACAAATTCTCAAAACTGCTGGAGATGTGCAGGCACCCCAGGAAATTTCATCCACATATTCTGTTCTTGTCCAAAGATAGTGATATTCTGGATGGGCCTGGACGGTGATGGAGTAGGTCGCAAGTGAAGACTGCTCCGCTCCCGGTCTATCCTGTACAGCTATCCTGTGTTTCGGTAGCAGCCTGAAACTAAAGGGGATCGGTGGATTGAGACCCCGTCTCCTATCCTGACATGTCACCTACGAAAAAACACGGCGCGGCGGTGGCCTCTCTGGATAAATATCGCAGGCAAGACAGGGACTCTGCTCAAGATGGCGCCTCCTTGTCCTCCACTTCTCAACCAGCGGCGAATGACACCGACAAGGTACTGGAAGCTATTTCCGCCTGCCAGTCCTCCCTTACCACCAAAATTGAGGAGATCAGAGTCGACATATCCCTCATTAGACAGGATATGTCTAAACTTAAGGACCGGGTGAAAGAGACGGAGGATAGGATCGGCCGGACGGAAGATGTGCTACACCCACTTCAGCACTCCCATGAAGAGGTGAGGCGCCAACTCCATCTTCTTGCCCAAAAACAAGATGATCTCGAAAATAGATCACGCAGGTTGAACATTCGTTTCATAGGCCTGCCAGAGGGCGCGGAGGGCTCCGATCCACCTACTTTTATTGAGAGCCTCCTGATTAACACCTACGGACGGGAAGCCTTTTCTACCACCTTTATAGTGGAGAGAGCACATCGTATGCCCGCGAGGCGCCCGCCGGAAGGCGCACCGCCTCGCACACTCATTGCCAAGTTACTCAACTACCGGGACAGAGACACCGTTCTGAGACTGAGCAGAGAAAAGGGCAACATCCCCTACCAGGCAAGTCATATCATGGCTTTCCCGGACTTTTCCGCAGAAGTCCAGAAACAACGTGCTAGTTTCGCCGAGGTCAAGAGGCGACTGTGTACTCACCACCTCAAATACGCGATGATGTACCCGGCAAGACTTCGAGTCCTGGGAGAAGACCGAGCGCACTTTTTTGATGACCCGACGCAGGCAATGGAGTGGCTGGAGAGGAGGGAGGCTGACAGGAATCGCCGGGCCTAGCGGATAATTTGACATACTGTCTCGTGGTGGTAAGCTGTTCTACCTTATGCCACTGCTTCTGGCTTTCTTCCCTTGACTGTATCCCTGCCGTTGGGAGTACGGCTTCACCGTCTGTTACCTGGGCTACACTAATTGTTCTCGTACACTGACCTGCTGATGCCTGCGGACCTGTTTGGCTTTACCCACCGCTACATACAGTTTTACCTTGTGTGCCAGGTCGCATTGTATAAACTGAGACTGTCCCAGTTCAATCGGATATCCTGAAGTCTGCCCACTTTCCTTTCCACTGGGACTGTCTATGTGAACCTGGCGGTCTTGGTGCTGTGTCTCTTTGCCTCCCAACGGCCGGCAGGCCTTGTGCTATAACTGTACCTCGGTCAGATGCAGGCTTTCCCTCTATTCTTTTACTTATTTTTGTCCCCTTTCTCCTTCTCCCATCTTTCCCTCTTGTTTTAACCTCCGTATGGACATAGCTGATAACCGTGCTCTGTTTGGAATGTTTCTTTTCCCCTTCTTCTTTAATATTTTCTTTTTACATAGATACCGGGGGCGGAGGCCGTGTCCCCTGTTCTACGGCCCTGTCCGGCGGCCTGCTCCCTGAACCTTATGCAGCGAGTGACCGCCCCGTGTATAGTTATGTGCCTAGTCTGTCCCCCTGCGGAATCGAATAATCCAGGCGAGGGGAGGAGGTTGCGCTGGACGCCTTCGATGCAGAGGGTACGGACTACAGTTTGGCATATTAGGGATGTATGCTCCAACCCAGTTGGGGGGGCTGAGAGCTGGGTGGGGGGAGGGGGGTTGTGTTTGGGGTTTGAGTTTGTTTATTTTTTGGTTGATTTCTGCATATATGGTACAGTGCAATGTATTCCTATATTTACAGATGGGCTGGTGGTTGGTGGGGGGAGGGTGTGGAGTGGACCCAATTCTGGGGTTTGGTCTGCCCCGACTGCTACCTGGACTAAACACTAATCTCTTATGGCTCCGATTAAATTTTTGACGTGGAACGTCCGGGGTATCAGGGACAAGCTTAAACGTACGGCCGTTTTTACTTGCCTTAAATCTTACAGAGCTGATGTTATAGTGCTTGTAGAAACTCATGTTACGGGCCGGCTTCAGCTGGCACTTAGGAGGCCAGGGGTTGGCTGGGCGTACCATGCGACCCACACCTCCTATTCCCGGGGCGTGTCCTTGCTCATAGCGAAAACCTTACATTTTCAGTTGATTGACTTACGAAAGATCCCCAGGGCCGGTTTGTTTTTCTGCACTGCACTATACAAGGCAGACGTTATCTACTTCTGGCTATATACATACCACCTCCCTACTATTGTGTCTGAGGGACTCTCATACATGGCTCAGCACCCGAATATCCCTGCCATATGGCTTGGGGATTTTAATGTTGCCCTTAACCCGCACATGGATAGACTGCCGGGTGGTTCCGCGCCTCCGGCCCAGACAGAATCTAGGTTATGCCGCACCCTCAGGGAGTTTTCACTGACTGATGTATAGCGACACAGATACCCCACGACTCAGGTGTTCTCATGCTTCTCGGCCACGCACTCTACCATGTCCCGCATAGATTACATCTTGGCGTCCTGCGTTCTCCTTCCTTATCTAGAAGACGCGGGGTTCTGTGCGAGATCCCTATCGGATCACGCTCCGTGCTGGGCTACCTTTACGCTGGCCCAGCAGGCTGGACCTCGGGTCTGGCGCCTCAATCCCTTTTGGCTGAAGGCGCTGGGGGAACAGGATGACCTGTCGGAAGAATGGAATCATTTCTTCGCGACTAATAGGGGAACGGCAACTGGTGGCAGTGTCTGGGAGGCATTTAAGATCCATGGACGTTCCACTCTGATCAGGCGCATTAACAGATTGAAAAGCTCCTCTAAACTTACACTTAATCAGGCAGAAGAGCGTTTGGAGGTTGTTACCCGGGAGTTTGTACTGCACCCTAGTGCGGAGAACGCCTCGGCTCTCAGGCTCCAAACTCGTGTTTTAGATCAACTACACTTCGAACAGGCTAGAAGAAAAAAATATTTTACGCGACAACGGATATTTGAGCAGGGTGAGAGAGCGGGTAAATTGTTGGCGTATCTCGCTCACCAAGATGCGAGGCCGCCGGTAGTGGTATCGCTGCTAGATGAGAGGGGAACTATTATCTCTGACCCGGAGAGCGTTGCTGAGATGTTCAGGTCCTACTACGCTGACCTCTACGCCTCTCGTGTGGAGGTCACGCCTCAGGAGACCCGGGACTTTCTGCAGGCTGTTCTTTTTCCCCAACTTGCGGTGGCCCAGATCGCAGATCTGGAGGCTCCGATCACACTGGAGGAAATTGAGCTGGCGCTCTCGTCCTTGGCAGCGTCCAAGGCGCCTGGGCACGATGGTTTGCCGTTGGATTTTTATGCGGCTTACTCTGAGGTATTGGCCCCCGAGCTACTAAATCTATATACTTACCTTTTTGAGTCAGAATCCCTCCCAGACACCCTACGACAAGCGACAATTATAGTCATTCCCAAACCAGGTAAACATCCACACCGACCTGACTCGTATCGCCCGATATCACTGCTACAAGCGGACATAAAAATCTTAGCAAAAATCTTAGCATCCCGGTTATGTCCCCATATCTTGTCCCTTATCCACCCTGACCAAACGGGTTTCATGCCCGGTAAAAATACGGCAATGAATATCCGCAGGCTTCACATGAACTTACAGGCTTCCCACGACAATGGGGGTACTAGGGTTGTGGTGGCATTAGACGCGGCCAAGGCATTTGACTCCGTGGAGTCAGGGTATTTGTGGGAATGCCTTGGCCGGTTTGGGTTTGGGCCAAATTTTTTGAAATGGGTCAAAATCCTTTATTTTTTCCCGGAGGCGCGTGTGGCGGTAAACGGTTGCCTGTCTGGTCCTCTTCCCTCGGGACGGGGGACCAGACAGGGATGCCCCCTATCCCCGCTTCTATATGCCCTAGCGGTGGAACCGGTGGCTATATCCCTTAGGTCTAACACCCTTGTCAGGGGCCTTCGTGCGGGGCCCATCACGGAGACGGTGAGCATGTACGCTGATGATATGCTCCTCTATCTGGAAGATGAGGGGCCCTCGTTGAGAGCTGCCCTTAATACCATTGCAGAATTTGGTAAACACTCGGTCCTTACTATTAATTGGGCGAAATCGTTAATCCTCCCCATTGACCTATCTCCACCGCAGTGTGACGCGGCCTCACTCCCATTGTGCAGGGTGTCTTCCATCCAATATCTGGGAGTCCAGATCACCAGAGAACCCTATGACTACATAGTCCAAAACATTGAACCCCTGATTCTATATTTGAAAACTAAAACTCAGTCCTGGGCCAGACTTCCCCTCGGGGTAATGGGAAGAATAAACTTAACCAAAATGATTCTTCTGCCCAAGTTCCTCTACAAATTCTGGCAGGCGCCCGCTCTTATCCCCCTCAAATGTTTTAAAACCATAGATACTATCCTTCCTTTATCTGGGGCTCTGGCAGGCATAAATTGGCATGGAACATACTTAAGAATCCTACCAATATGGGGGGATCTGCGCTCCCTGACTTCCACGCATATTACATCGCTGCCCAGCTCTCTCACTTCTTTCACCTACACAAAACGGACGCTTCCAGATACCAAGCACTGCTGTGTGACATGCCTTATAGCCACACCCACTCCCCCCTTCAGGTTCTGTTTCGGGGGAGGGGGTCCGACAGGAGGGCGCGGAGACATGCCCCTTTGCTGCTTCAACATAGGCGGATATGGGAAATCGCGCAAAGGATGTTGGGGGCGGATTGGGTGCACTCCCATACCCCCCTGTGGTTTAATTCTCAGTTGGAAGAGCTTAGGGGGTTGCCGGGTGCGGGTCTGTGGGCCTCCAGGGGGGTGATGTACCTGTATCAGGTCGTCACCCCGTTGGGGGTACGTAGCTTCCAGGCGCTGCGGGGTGAGTTTGAGATCCCTCAGTGCATGGCCTTTTATTTTGCTCAGCTATCCCATGCCCTCCGGGCTCAATTCGTGGGGGGATTCCCGGATCCCCAGGAACTGTCAGTAGTGGGTGTAATAATTGGGGAGGAGCCCGCGAAATTAATTTCCACCCTTTATGACTATCTTAGGAGACGAACTGTAGCCAGACTTGCGGAGGTAGCGAGATATCGGTGGGAGGAAGACGTGGGTCCGCTTGAGTGAGGCATGGGAGGAGGTCTTAGATGGGGTCAACCTAGTTTCCCCCAGGATAACGGACAGACTGACTCAACTGTACATCATACACAAATCATATCTTACCCCGGCCAGAATTCGCAAGTACAAACCCTCCCTGGAACCGGGGTGTCCGCACTGTGGATGTCTCCCATGCTCTTTCTATCATTTGGTGTGGTCGTGCCCGGACGTTCAGGCCTTTTGGCTACAGGTGGTTCAATTTCTCCACGATCATATGGGCTCCCCCTTCAGGTGGACCCCAGGGCTTGTCTTTTAGGCCTGGAGCTAGACGTCCCGGCGGGCCCCTCGAATGCTGCTTTTATTCAAGAAACCTTATTTAGTGCTCGGAAATTGCTTGCCCGGCTATGGATGCGGCCGGAGACCCCGACGCTCAGGGATTGGGTAGCGGAGGTTAACCTAACTTTGCCATTGAAGAAAGTTATCTATGCACATAGGGGTTGCCCAACTAAATTCAATAAGATCTGGGATCGTTGGCTCAATGACCCGGACACTTGTGTAGGTTAGCCATATTGTAATGACCTGATTTTCCCGGATGAACTGTACCACTGTATAATTGAAGTTTTTTCCCTTCTTTTTTTGTTTTTCTTTCTGTAACACAGTCTTAGTGATTTTATATATTTAATGATATGGTGCTCATGGACCTGGCCTGAGTGTTTTTCTCCTCTTGGCTATGGAGCTACTTCTGCCTGTTATTACTCTTATTTGCTGCATGTACCAAAAATGTAACTTGTTACTGTACCATATACCAATAAACTTGTTTTATAAAAATAAAAAATAAGATAGTGATATTCTGGAGGGAGGTTTTGAGAGTAATTACTATAGTAACATCAGTCTCTTTAAATCAAGAGGCAGATATCTGCCTATTAGGACTAGTAGAGAATAATATCACCCCCATAGGAAGGAGAATACAGGTGGGTCTGTTGCTTTCTTATGCTAGAAAGACAAGTGCGGAATTGGAAGAAGGCAGAAGCTACAACGTTAACACAGTGGAAAAATTTTGTAAATGGTAATCTACCACTATATAGGGAAACATATTGGAGTAGAGGACATGGAGAGAAATATGAGAGAGTATGGGCTAGTTGGATAGAAAATTCCATAACGGCATCAGGATAAAACAGTATGGAGATGGGGCAAGCCACACCAAAAGGGGGAGAAAAAAAAAAGGAATAAGAGGGATATGAATGTATAAATGTATATTTATCATTTTATAGTATTTGAGGACATGACTATGAATGGATTTTATGGAAGCTCATAAGAGAGCGATGAATGTAAATGGTGAAATGTATAATGGATATGTAAAAAAACTAATAAAGAGATATTTAAAAAAAAAGAAGGTATCCAACATCAAACATGGAGCTTTGATGGTATGTGGGGATTTTAATCTTACAGCTGACTATACTATTGACACCACCACCAAATCTAAGCGGCCATTGGCTACACTTCAAGCTACTTTCCATTCTGAAGAACTCAACGATGTCTGGAGATGTCAGCACCCAGGAGAAAAGGAATGCTCCTTTCACTTAGCAAGACGCAACTCTTATTCCCGCATAGATATGATTGCTGTTAACATAACTTTGTTAGAAATGGTATCCTCCTCCGCCATCCACGACATCTTATGGTTTGACCATGCTCCGATGTTGGTCACGATGGCGGAGGGGAATGCCTCTGGGGAGTTTTGTTTGGAGGGCCAACTCTAGTCTGCTCCGGGCACCCAATCATGTGACCTTGACAAATAAATTGAGAGAATATTTTGAAATAAAATCTACCTCAGTATCAGACTCGATGATTCTGGGGTGTGCCCATAAGGCGTTTATACAGGGAATATTAATACAGCTGAACTCAAAAATTAATAAACAAAAGGCTAGACAATTAGATTCTTTATTACAAGAGATTAAAACATTGGAAATCCAGAATAAGATCACACCTGAGGCTGCTCTGGCAGACAAGTTGACAAAACTCTGCTGTGATCTTAGACATCTAGTTCTAGAGCAGCATGACAAATATATCAACACCCTTAAGGTGAACCATTATGCCTCTGGAAATAGGGCAGGTAAACTTTTGGCTTATCGGCTAAAAGAACAAAGGGCCCGCACGACAATCCCCTATCTTAAAAATTCAAAAGATAATGGCAAAATCATTGACTCCAAGGGAATCGAAGACACTTTCTCCGCCTATTATTCCTCCCTGTACAACCCTAAAAATGATAATAGCACCCATCAACCCTCCGATGAAGACATACAATCTTTGCTGACAAGTGTGGCTCTCCCAACCCTCTCCCAAATGCAATTACAGACCTTAAATATCAATACCAGAAATAATGACTGCAATTTGATCCCTACCCATTGGCAAATCTACAGCCCAGAGGGACTACCAAATGACTATTATAAGACATTTGCCCCTATCCTGTCCCCTACACTACAGGAAGTTTTTGCCCAAGCAACACTAATGCCCCGTACACACGACCAGACTTTTCAACATCAAAAGTCTGACGGAATGATTCCGGCAGACTATTCGAACGTGTGTGGGCTGCAGCGGACTTTTGATTTGCAAAAGTCTGACAGACTTTAGAAATGGAACATGTTTCAAATATTTCCGACAGAACTCTGCCGGACCCAGAAATCCGCTCGTGTGTGTGCTAGTCTGACGGACTAAAACCGACGCTAGGGCAGCTATTGGCTACTGGCTATGAACTTCCTTATTCTAGTCCAGTCATATGTCATCACGTTCGAATCCGTCGGACTTTGGTGTGATTGTGTGTGGCCAAGTCCGTTCATTCAGAAAGTCCGTCAGAACTCTGTCAGAACTCCGTCGAAAGTCTGCCGGACTTAAGTCTGGTCGTGTGTACGCAGCATTAGTTCTTAATTTCCCTCTGAAATGCTTAAGGCATATGTAGTTACCATACCAAAACCTGGGACAAGTCCTGATGAGCCTTCAAACTTTCGCCCGATATCACTTTTAAACACGGACATCAAACTTTATGCTAAAATAATCGCCCAAAGATTAGTGTAGATTATATACCCTTACTGATAAACCCAGACCAATTAGGGTTCACAACTGGTAGACAGCCATCAGATGCTACTCGTAGAGTTATTGGAATCCTTCAACATGCAAGCTCCTGCGGAATCCTTCTCTGCTCCTCTCTTTGGATGTGGAGAAGGCGTTTTGACAGGATACACTGGGGATATATGGTACATACTCTTAAGATGTTTGGCTTTGCGGGACCCATTCTATCAGCAATACTGGCCCTTTACTCATCATCCTCAGCACAAGTATATACATCTAACACTCTGTCACAAACCTTTATGATCTCAAATGGGACGAGACAGGGGTGACCCTTGTCCCCATTCATTTTTAATTTACTTATAGAGCCCCTTGCGGAAAAAATTATATCCCATCCGAACATTATTGGTTTTTCCTTTCTCAACCATATCCATAAGATAAATGTATTTGCTGATGATGTCATTTTATTTATAAACTCTCCCTTACACTCCCTACCTCATGCCCATGAGGTAACAAATTTAACAAGATTAGCCGAACCTCCTATTACAAGGTTAATTTTTCTAAATTGCTTATCCTTCCTATTAATACCCCCCCACCCCAGTCTCCAAAATAAACTGAAATCCTAATTTCTCTACTCATGGAGCACTTGGCAAATAACCTACTTAGGCCTTCAAATAACTAAAGACCCAACTAAACTAACTGACATAAACTACCAAACTCTTTTAAACAAATTAACCAAAGAAACTACCCGCATAGCAAAAATTTAACTTGCATGGTTAGGACGAATTGCATCTTTTAAAATGCTCCTTCTCCCTCAGATTTTATATATCTTCCGCACCCTCCCTATACCTGTTAAGACCACACATCTTAAAGCGCTGGACTCTCTACTGGTAAGATATGTTTGGAAATCAAAAAGACCGAGATGCTCTAAAGTCCTACTAGCCAAGCATAAAACAGCAGGGGGAATGGGATTCCCGATCATGCTAGACTAACAACGTGCAACTATGCTTACTCAGCTTAGGACATGGTTTACAAATGATGTAGATACTCCATGGCGCAATATCGAGCAAGCTTTAAGCCCCACTAAAGACTTACCATATTTACTTCTGCTTGATAAGTGGAGACATATTCCACTAAAAAGTATACCTTAACCCTCCAAGCCTCCTTACAGGCCTGGAGAGATCTTCGCAAGGCGTTGACACCATCGGACAAACAAATAGAAATACCAGTACCCCTAGCCATATTTACAGAAGCCATTCCGAATATCCAACTGAAAAACTGGCTTTCCAAGGGAATCGCACGGGTGGCCGACCTATTTCAAAATGACTCCCTTAAATCATTCGACAATCTTCAAAAACAATATGAGCTCCCTAATAGGAAACACTACGTATATGACCAAATCTCCCACTTTCTAAGATCCCTATCTACACCCCACCTATATATCCATGATATTGTGCCAGTAGCACTATGTACTTAAACTAACTGCATAAATAAAGGTGAATGAAGGGTTAAATGGCATTCTTACAAGATAAATGTCTGCTTGCCAAAAGCGATCATTTATCGTGCATATAACAATCACAAATAAATATTTGAGTAGGAAACATATAATCAATGTGAAATAAAAAGATATATAAACAGTAACAGCCTTATTGGTATTAATCCGAAGCAGAGTGGTAGAACATCAAATCAAGGTTCTTGCATCCAGATAACCCTTAACGTAGGTATATGGCAATACCCCAGCCTTTAGAGCTTAGAACAAAGCCCTCCAGCTGCACCTACACACCATTGACTGACCTCTTGACTGACTTTTTAATCCTTATGTTCTGGTATAGAACCCCTGATGTCATCCACAAGTTCGACCCCTCAGTCTCGCTGCGTTGTTGGCGATGCGGGACTGGCATAGGGTCACTATTCCACATCTTTTGGGAATGTCCCCTGATATGTCCCTTTTGGAGAGAGGTGGGATCGTTGGTGCTGGGGGTGACGGGGGTCTCCCTCCCGATTGAACCCTTAGACTGTTTGCTGGGTCTCCCTGTTCCAGGCTTACCTAAAAATACACACCGGTTGATCTCCTATATCCTGCTAGCTGCTAAGAGGCTTATTCCGTTATGCTGGCTATCTAGCGTGTGTGTCTCCCCCCCCCCCCCCGGCCCAGGTTCCTTCACCTGTTGACTGAGATACGGAGAATGGAGTACCTGACGGCCTCGGTACAGGATTTAGTTCCTCAGTTTAATAAAATCTGGGAGCCCTGGGATCGGTCGGAGTATGGGGCCCCCCTGCCTAGAAACCCTTAATAACCACACATGCCAGTAGCAGCACTACCCCCCCCCCCCCGTACCTATTTCCCTCTCATCCACACTCTTTGTACTAGGTCGGGTTACCCCCCTCCTGGAGACTCACCATAACAATCATATGGATGTTGTAGTTGTACTGTCATCCTTTGGCCCCCGCTATTTCAAGGTTATCTTGTCTTTTCTAAACTGTATGTTATTTACTTTATCTGTTATAGTTATGCAGTTCACCTCTGTGCCTGCATATGTGGACGACAACCTCTGGCTAGTCAGTTTATCTCCTATAATCATTTCTACTTACTGATTATTTCAATGTTTAATTATATTGTATTTGCTCTGAAATTTAATAAAAAATGCAATTAATAAAAAAAATCCTGTCCAAAAATTGCAGCCTCCAGGCTTCCTGATCTCATACACCCTGCCCAATTCGGCTTTGTAAAAGGACGTACACCCACCTTGAACATTGTGATCGAACGAGATTACGCCATCATCACCCTAGATGCAGAGAAAGCCTTCGATAATGTCAGCTTCGACTGGCTCTCACTTTCACTCGCCAAAATTGTTTTTTCGGGCCCCTTCTGTCACCTCATAAATTCTATGTACACAGCCCCCTCAGATAGATTGGTTGCAGTGGGTCTCCTCTCTGTGGAATTCCGCCTCCACAAAGGGACCAGACAAGGATGTCCTCTGTCCCCCCTACTATTTAACATCGCCTTGGAACCTCTTTCCAGATTTCTATCCCAGAGTGCTCCCCTACTAGGCATCACTGTAGGTTCTACGGAACTCCGTATATCTCTCTTCACAGACGACGTCCTCATTTTCACATCCAATCCCTTAACTGACATCCTGCACATTAAAAATATATTTGATGACTTTAGGCTATGTTCAGGACTCCGCATTAATTACTCCAAAAGTGAAATCCTTCCTATTGGCAAACACTCCTCACCCCCCAACACTCCCTCTTCCAGGTTGCCCCGTCACACCTCACCTACCTAGGGATAAAGATGGGGTAACTACCCTCCTCCCTCTACCTTCTCAATTTCCCCCCTCTTTTCACTAAACTTAAGAGTTATCAAACTGGATGGATCTCCCCCTGTCACTCATGGGAAGGTGCCACCTTGTTAAAATGATAAGCTTTGCCAGACTGCTGTACCCTCTGCAAACTATTCCTTTATCGTTGAAACATAAAGATCTTTTGGCCCTAAACTCGCAAATCTCTAAATTTATCTGGAATGGCAAAAAGCCTTGTATAGCGTTCAAGAAACTACACCTTCCTAGGAGTGAAGGGGTATTAGTCTACCTCATATCAAATGTATAACCTTGCTTGTCTGCTAAGGACCAGTCTAGACTGGTTAACTCAACAATCACGTCACTCGAACTATGATATGGCCCACCCTTACTCTTTGGCCCTCCCTCAACTGCAAATGGAAAGCTGTCCCCCCCTCCCCACAATAAACACAATCTTCTGCTACGGGACACGGCCCTGGCCTGGAGAGAGATCAGAAAAATCCTCAAGATCCCGCCTTTCATCTCGTCTCACTTGCCCATCCAAGGGAACCCTGGATTCCTCCCTGGTCTCCACTACAAATTCTTTTAACTATGGCAGCAACGTGGCCTCTCAAAATTCTGCACACTGTGTAATACCTCCACTTGAAAGCCGCTTCTCTTTTCGACTGTATCAACCTTGCTTTCCCTACCTACATCTCAGGCCTTTTATTACAAGCAATGCATCAGTTTTCTTTCCAGCACATGCAAAGTGGAATCTCTGAGGTTTAAACCTAGCTTTTTGAACCGCCTACTTCAGAATGGCCACTCCTCAATCTCGTGTATATATATATATATATATATATATATATATATATACAAACCTCTTTTAAGGGACTTCTCACCACCGCTCTCGTCATAGTCTGTGGCCAACTGCTGTAAAGACCTCCCAGATTCCGACCTAGTTGAAAAGCACCTCTCTGGCCTCCGGGAGGTTCTCTGCCTAACCCTGAATGAAACTTGGAGGGACACTCTGCTCAAAATTGCTCACCGTGCCTATATCCCTTTTCTCTCCCCCAAATCCAAGAAGGGTGGAGCCCTTTGCCCTTTGTTTGGTCCCTAGACCCTCTCTTTTACACAGTTTCTTGTCATGGTCCTTCATCTCCTCATTCTGGGATCAAGTCATATCCTTCGTACTGGAGGTCACCTTGCTGAAACTGCCCAAGGACCCCCTCCTTTTCATTTTTGGCTACTGGGACCCCTTACGGTTACCCTGGTCCTTATCTTCCAAGGCCTCTACCCTTACAAGACCGGCCATTTACCCTCCCTCCAGAGACTGTATCCTGATTTGCCTACTCATTGCTAGAAGACTTATCCCCGGGAATTGGATTTCTTCTCAAACACCCCCATCTCCCAACTTGAGCAAGAATGTCTTACCCTTTTATACAGAGAACAACTCCTCACGGACTTTAAAGATCGCAAATCCAGATCTTGCTTCTTTTTTAGATGGCAAGCTTTCATCTCCTCAGCTCTCTCTTCAGATGACCAACTGGCGCTACATACACTCTTTCTCCTTTGAGCCAATCCCTGAGGAATCGCAATCCTAAATTTTACCCCCCACCCGGCATCGCTCTAGTTGGTACAATACCCAATGGTCATCCTCGGGACTACCTCATCATGTTTCATTCATATTACAGCACGCTATTCCCCCCTTTCTTCCCCCTTCTTCCCCTGTCTTCCCGGTTATAACCCTGCTCTATCTCACTGACCATTTTTCAGGGGTTAGTAGACAGATCCATCCAGTTTCCTCTTTGATTTATTTGTCTAGCTACTGTATTCTAGTGTTATTTTAGGAGAGGACTTACCATAGTCTCATTAAATGAGATTTCTTGTGTTAAACAGGCTGTCTACATCCCCACAACGTTAGTTGTTTTGGTTTTTATACTTATCATGCCATTTTTTATCATATGCTTTGTTTGGATGGTACATGTTATTTCTTCCTAAGTCTCATTTGCTCTGGTGCAGTATTGCCTGAAAAATGACTGATAACCTGTACAAATGTCTTTTGGATTTCCCAATAAAAACATTTTGAAAAAAAAAAAAAAGACAGAGTGGTGTCATGGGGCCTGGACTAGATGAAAGTGAGTGTGCGATCTTAGTTTCATGAAAGCAGTGTAGTGTAGGACATATGAGTAAGTGATTGGATGTTGTGGGTGGAATATGTTTAGGCAGTAGCCACGGCGTGGTTGCTAGGGGTAGCGAGGATATGGATTCTTCTAGTGTAACCCATTGCTTTTGTAGACGCATGGATATTCCAGTCCACTATTCTGGTGACGAGACATGCTTTATGGTAGTTACATATATCTGGGAGACCTATGCCTCCTTCAGATCTAGGGAGCACAAGGTGTTCATATTTTATGCGTGGACGTTTATTGTGCCATAGAATAGCAAAGCACTTTTAGTTCATCTAAGGATTAATGGTTTTGTCACTGGTCAATTTAAACATTTTTGATGCAGATAAAGATATGTTTTATCTTGTGTTTTGGATGTATGCTAAGACCGGGCATTCCTTGGTCGAGCTGCGGTTCAGGCAGGCCGGGACTCAGCACGAGGCTTGGTGGTTGTATTTAAGGTGGTGATGCAGTACGCCACCCATGCCCCAGGATAACTTCATTTTTGATGAAACGCGTAGGGAGGAGTGACGCGCTGATGTCGCCACCACTCATGTCCCGTCAGACGGGTGTTTTGGTTCTGTACGACCGACATGCCAAACAAAAGGCGCTATTCAACTTGCAACGTATGAGTGCTACGTTTTTATTTAATAACCCCAAAGTATTTTTTACACTACGTGGAGTCTTTTTTTTTTTTTTTTTTTTTTTCTGGATGCCAAACTCCATTGTTTCCTTACTGGAAGACACCAGAAGCACGGAGCAGGCTTGAGACGAGGAGAAAGGCCCAGGCTGGGTGTTAAGTCACAGGTGGTACCTGACTCCCTATGACAAGGGGTCCACAGGTGCTGGTAAGCGGTTTCTTTAGCTGGTGGTGGATTCACAACAGTTGTGGTGATGGAAGATGGATTTGTTCACCAATAGATCATCTTGATAGATCACCTGTTCGTGGACTTTTTGCACATATTATTGTTTAATATTTGTTATGATTGATGCACTTTGGCACTTTGTTTTTAATTTCAATTTATTCGTTATATTTACATATTTGTATGTATATAGGATTTTCTCACCATTGACATAATTCTTATTTTTACTCAACTTACCGACCAGCCTGTAACCAACTGAATTGACCCGTCCAACAGTATGCATTAAAAACACGTTTTAGTTGCGCACATTTGCAAATTTGTGCGCAAACCACAGAGTCCTGGCAAGGCACCCCATTTTCTGTGGACCTAAACTCTAATTTCTCCAAACATCTTCCAAGACAGCCCATGAGACCTAGGGCTTCTCCTACCAGGACAGGAAACGCTTTAACCCCCACAGGATAAAAGGGCGGTCCTCCAAGCCCATGTCAGTATTAGTGTTTCCTTCGGACGGGGATAACATGTTCCTGGAACCTGGTTTCCTAGGTCTCACGAGCAAATGCTCTTGCTATTAGGGAGGATTGCTTACATTCTCCTCTGCCAGAGCGGAATCTCCACCGGGGAGGTTGATTGTGGCTGCTGGTTTTTTCCTGTCCTCAGTGCCTGGGGAGAGCCAGAACCGTGGCAATGTCAGCCCCATGACGTGGGTCGCAGAGGCGATATGGTAGCGTGTTTTCCCCGCTGACAGCAGGGCTGGTATGTGCAGGGGAAAAGAGGAAGCCGTGGGGGGGGGGAGCTACTGCGTTCCAAGCTGGCCCACAGGACTTACCCGACGGGGTCACTTCCGGGCCATATTACAACATCAGCGGGCTCCTGAGATGCTGGTTCCAGTCTCCATATGGAGCGAGGGACACTGGCACAGATATGTTAAAAGGGTGAACACGGCAGAGGCTGTGTATCACCAGAGGGGCTGGATGGATTCCTCTGCAGTACCTGCAAAGGCAGTGGATGCAGGCCCCAGCACCAGTCCCTCACAGGAAAGCTTGGAGTGTTTTTGTCACCCTCTTGCATATCCTGTGTGTCTCCCCCCCCCCCCCCAAACCAGTAGGACTTCGTGTAAGGGGGCGCATTTTCCTCACTCTTGCACGAGGTGTTATGGAGTGTGGGTGGCTTAAATAACACTATGGGTCATTTGTTTTCCTGCAGACCAAGACTCAGGACAAGGCCCAAGCGCAGCCACCAAAAAGGATATTGTGGTTTGCAGGAAACAAATTGAGCTCCTCATGGAGCAAAGCAGTTTTCTGCACTTGTATAGACAGCCTAGTCAAGGATGACAGTTGTTTCCTGTGAGAAAATGCTGACCTCAGTTAGAGATGAGCTAACATCAACGTTCAGCTCATTCAAAACACTGTTTGAAAAGATCCAGGTCCTGTCGCAGGGTTCATCTCCAGATAGAACTCCAGCCGATCCTATTGCTCCACAGCAGAATGCAGGGAGTGATGACTCTGAGGAAGAAGCCACTTCTGCCCATTCTTCTCCGGATGAATCAAGGTCAGATACAGGGCCCAGGGACAGAGACTCCGTAAAGTGCTTGAGGTATAAGTTGTCATTGGAAGATGTTGATGACTTATTGAAGGCTATCTATATGACCCTAGATATAGAGGAGGAGAATGTACAAATGTCTAAACATAACCCTATGCACGAAGGTTTGCATAAGAAAAAGGCTAGCGTTTTCCCAGTGCGTAGTTCCCTTCTTGATACCATCAAGCTGGAGTGGGAAAATCCAGAGAAAACCATTCTTTTCCGGTAACCTAAAAGGAAGGTTTCCATTTCAGGACACAGCGCAACCATGGAACAAGAATCCTAAGTTAGACGCACCTCTTTCAATAGTTTCAAAAAACACGGAACTACCCTTTGACGATATGGGCACGCTTAGGATCGCATAGTCTTGCATAGACTTCAAGGGCGCCAAGAGTCAAATCTTCAATGATTTCTCACACTGACTAAGAGACGCAATCTACGCCTTAATGAAAGCGAGACATTCATCAGTAACCTAGGCCTTTCGCCTATCCCTGAGGAGGATCTTCAACTTCCTATTCCGAATACAAAGCCACTCCTGACACCATCCAAGATCTGGACCCCAGTTTGTTGGAGATTGTGGAAAGCGGCTACAACACCTTATCGGGCTGCTCCTTCCAGATTCCCTACCTGATGACTGAATGCAGCTGAAATCCTTCTACTTTTCCACGGACAGTCTACATTTGATTAGTTTGTGTTTGAGACTCCAGTACGTGAGTCATACCTGCAAGATCCTTTCCCGCTCTCCTGAAATTCTCTTGTTCTGGTTAGTTTCTTAATTCCTATTTGAGCTGGTTACATGCTCCCTAGAGGAGACAGGGCACCACCATTTAATCTTGCAGTTAGCCATGCACCTCCCCAATATTCAGGCAGCCACCTTTAATCACTGAAGATGTGTGTGTTTTTTTTTTTTTTTCCTTCAGGCCTTCTACAATGTTTTTTTTTTTTATTTTATTTTTATTTTATTCATTTACAGTGCCTTGCGAAAGTATTCGGCCCCCTTGAACTTTTCAACCTTTTGCCACATTTCAGGCTTCAAACATAAAGATATAAAATTTTTATTTTTTGCGAAGAATCACCAACAAGTGGGACACAGTTGTGAAGTGGAACGAAATCTATTGGATTTTTGAAACTTTTTTAATTAATAAAAAAATGAAAAGTGGGGCGTGCAAAATTATTCGGCCCCCTTGCGTTAATACTTTGTAGAGCCATCTTTTGCTGCGATTACAGCTGCAAGACGCTTGGGGTATGTCTCTATCAGTTTTGCACATCGAGAGACTGAAATTCTTGCCCATTCTTCCTTGCAAAACAGCTCAAGCTCAGTGAGGTTGGATGGAGAGCGTTTGTGAACAGCAGTTTTCAGCTCTTTCCACAGATCTCGATTGGATTCAGGTCTGGACTTTGACTTGGCCATTCTAACACCTGGATACGTTTATTTGTGAACCATTCCTTTGTAGATTTTGCTGTATGTTTGGGATCATTGTCTTGGAAGATAAATCACCGTCCCAGTTTCAGGTCTTTTGCAGAATCCAACAGATTTTCATCCAGAATGGTCCTGTATTTGGCTGCATCCATCTTCCCCTCAATTTTAACCATCTTCCCTGTCCCTGCTGAAAAAAAGCAGGCCCAAACCATGATGCTGCCACCACCATGTTTGTCAGTGGGGATGGTGTGTTGAGGGTGATGAGCTGTGTTGCTTTTACGCCAAACATATCGTTTTGCATTGTGGGCAAAGAGTTCGATTTTGGTTTCATCTGACCAGAGCACCTTCTTCCACATGTTTGGTGTGTCTCCCAGGTGGCTTGTGGCAAACTTTAGACAAGACTTTTTATGGATATCTTTGAGAAATGGCTTTCTTCTTGTCACTCTTCCATAAAGGCCAGATTTGTGCAGTGTACAACTGTTGTCCTATGGACAGACTCCCACCTCCAGCTGTAGTTCTCTGCAGTTCATCCAGAGTGATCATGGGCCTCTTGGCTGCATCTCTGATCAGTCTTCTCCTTGTCTGAGCTGAAAGTTTAGAGGGACGGCCAGGTCTTGGTAGATTTGCAGTGGTCTGATACTCCTTCCATTTCAAAATGATCGCTTGCACAGTGCTCCTTGGGATGTTTAAAGCTTGGGAAATCTTTTTGTATCCAAATCCGGCTTTAAACTTCTCCACAACAGTATTACGGACCTGCCTGGTGTGTTCCTTGGTCTTCATGATGCTCTCTGCGCTTTCAACAGAACCCTGAGACTATCACAGAGCAGGTGCATTTATACAGAGACTTGATTACACACAGGTGGATTCTATTTATCACCATCAGTCATTTAGGACAACATTGGATCATTCAGAGATCCTTGTTGAACTTCTGGAGTGAGTTTGCTGCACTGAAAGTAAAGGGGCCGAATAATTTTGCACGCACCACTTTTCAGTTTTTTATTTGCTAAAAAAGTTTAAATTATCCAATAGATTTCGTCCAACTTCACAATTGTGTCCCACTTGTTGGTGATTCTTCATGAAAAATTTAAATGTTATATCTTTGTTTGAAGCCTGAAATGTGGCAAAAGGTTGAAAAGTTCAAGGGGGCCGAATACTTTCGCAAGGCACTGTATATCTTTTTATGACATTTTTGTTAGCGGGCCTTTTTTTGGCCTCCTCAGGTTTACTCAATGCACCCTCTGTAGTATCATTTCAACAAACCAGCTTCAATGTATTTTGTTCCATGCACCGTAGTTTTGTGTCCATGTCTCTATTGCCTGAGCTTACATTGAAACGTATAATTATGATTTATAATGGCTCTTAAAGTACTTTCCTATATTGTGAAGGGCTTGAATTCCATTCAAAAAAGATGAATAGCTTTGAAGGAATTCAAGGTCTCTGGAGCAGAAGTAACTATGGTTCAGGTGACTCATTTCCAAACTGGGGGTTCCTTTTAAGTTTGCTTCCAAGCATTTCCTCACTACTCTTGTCATGTCTGACCCCTCCAGGAAGGTCGGCATAGCAGTTTTAATTAAACGCTCAAGCCCCATTCAAATATTTCAATATTGGATCCCCACGGTCGGTTTGTGCTCCTGAAGTGTACCCATCTGAATACGTCCTTCACTCTGGCAAACATATATGCCCCTGATTTGGGACAGATTGGTTTTCTCACAAAAGTTTTTGAAAAACTTCAGACTATTTCACAGCCCTTTATGGTTCTAGGCGGCGATGTGCATGTACCCGACCAAAGCGAGATTTGCCTTATTTCAATCTACTCTGCCGGCCCAAGCTCAAAAGCTATCCACCTCTTCTCGCAAATTTGTTCTCTTACTATCTTTGACACGTGGAGAGTAAAGCATCCTACTCACAAGCAATATAAAAAAAAATTCTCCTCCTCACAAATTATACTCTAGGTTAGACCACTTCTTTGTGACTGCGCCTTTGCTGCCATATGTAGTTACTTTGGAGATAAATCCTATCGCGTGGTCGGATACAGAACATGTCTTTGGCGTCTCAATGCATCCCTGCTAAGAAATCATGAAACTTAGAATCTTCTCCAACAAAAACTGTCTCAATTTTTTTTTTTTAAATAAATGAGGGTTCGGCGTCAGGTCTCCACCTTGTGGGAAGCTCATAAAGCTTTTTTGAGGGGTGAGTGCATTTCGGTGGGCTCTAGCTTAAAACAGGACACTGTCAAACTGAGAGCTGAGCTCATTTATTTTCATACATCAGGGGACACTGAGCCATAGTAGTTACTATGTGGGTTATAGGCCACCTTCAGGTGATGGACACTGGCACGCCCTAAGACAAGAAGTGCACTCCCTATATAACCCCTCCCTCTACTAGGAGTACCTCAGTTTTTTCGCCAGTGTCTGATCACGAGTAAAGATGTGCTGTGCTGAGCTCTCCTAGAACAATCCTTGCTGCGACTAGCCATGCTGACCGGATCCATTCAAAGTGTCTTATTTTGGGCCAAATTGAATGGTGCCCGGTATCCGAAGAAATTAGGTTTTGCCTGTTTAATACTTCTCATTTTAGAGAGCTGAACCCTGGGATCCAGTACTTTGATAGTGAGGCCATAAAGTTTAACTGGCGGAGGTGCTGTTACAGGTCCAGGATAGTGGGTTTCCTGCGGATCCCCAGCTCCTGAAGGTTTAACGGAAGCCACTGTGAAAGGTAAAGATTAGGTCTGTTGGTTTACCACAGAAAATCCTGCGGCAGAAAAGGTAAGTGGAGTTTTCTAAGAAATCCTTTGAATTTTCTTATGAATGTCTCCTTTGAGAATAATAATGTTGTCCTGCCTATGTGCCACCACTGGGGGCTGTATTGAGCACTCTGCCTCATGCTGGAAACAGCACTGTTTCAGGAGCTGAACACTTCCTCCTCCTCCGGCCGAGCAGCAGAGCCTCCGGTAAGCCTAAGGGGGGGTTTGTCTCCCCGCCTGTTGTGCCCATATGCTGGAATTTCCCCCCCTCGTGGGCTAAAGGCACCTGGATTCATTTTTTTTTTAAAAAGGGGGGAAAGTGCAGCAGCAGCTTGGCGGGCTTTGTAACCCCCTCTGCGCCATGCTCTCTCTGGGTCCGAGAGGACCTGTAGTCTGCCGCTCACGTGAGAAAACCCTTCCTTTTGAAATAGGGGGTGGAGCCTTCTTGTCTCAGAAGGTGATAGCAGAGGTTTAGAAGCAGAGTTCAAACCTCTTCACAGTTCCAAAACTGAACGGGAGGTAAAACCCATTCTAGATGTCAAGGATCTGAACCGGCACTCGAATATCCGGTCCTTTCGCATGGGGTCAATCCAATCGGTTGTCTCCATTCTGCAAGGAGGGAATTGTTTACATCAATCGATATCAAATATACATATCTCCACATGGCAATATTTCCCGCTCATCAGAAATGTATACGCTTCACGGTAGAAAATCGTAATTTTCAGTTTGTGGCTCTGCTTCGGTCTAGCCACCGCACCATTTGTGTTCACAAAGATCCTGGCGCCTCCTTTAGCCAGGTTATGGGCTCAGGGTATAACTATCCTAGCCCATCTAGACCATCTGCTTTTAGTAGATCAATTAGTCACCCGTCTAAACCAAAGTTTAATGTCAGCCGTAAACTACCTGGAATTCCTAGGCTGAATTCTCAACCTACAAAAATCCTCCTTAAAACCATCAAGGAGATTACAGTACTTGGGGCTGATCATAGATACCATTCAAAAGAAGGTATTCTTACCCCAGGCAAGAGTCGGCTCCATAAAGGAACTGATTTGACTTGTCAAAACAAAGAGAAATAGTTCCATTCGGCTGTGCATGAAATTGTTAGGAAAGATGGTGGCCTCTTTCGAGGCCATTCCTTATGCACAGTTTCATTCAAGACTGCTACAAAACACCATTCTGTCGGCCTGGAACAAGAATGTCCAGGCCGATTTTCATTCCAGGCATAGAAAATTGGCAAGCGGACTATTTGAGTCGCCAACAATTGTTTCCGGGAGAATGGTCCCTTCACCTTCGACATCTTTCTGTCGATGTGTCAAAGATGGGGTGTTTCAGACGTGGTTCTGTTCGCATCCAGATTCAACAACAAGGTCGACAATTGTGTCAAGGATGAGGGATCCGCTAGCGTGCGGAACAAATGTCTTGGTCTTTCCATGGGATCAGTTCTCTCTGATCTATGCATTTCCTCTGGTTCTACTGCTTCCGCTCCTTCTCTGCAGGATCAAGCAGGAACTGAAAGAGGTGATTCTGGTGGCCCCAGCTTGGCTCAGAAGATCTTCGTTTGCCGAGGTCATAAAGATGGCAGTATTGGGACCGCTGGACCCTGCCGCTGTGGCCAGACTTTCTCGCACAAGGTCCGGTATTCCATCCTACCTTACAAACGCTAAATTTAATGGTAAAGGACCGTGGGTTACCTCCTTCGGTATTGTCTACTTTGTTTAATGCTAGGAAGCTGGCCTCTAGAGTCTGGAAGGCATATGTCTCCTGTTGTGGATTCAGGGGTTGGCACCCCAGGAAGTATGTTGAAGGTAGGATCCTTGAATTCCTGCATATGGGGTTGGAAATTGAGCTTGCCTTGAGTACTATCAAGGGCCAGGTCTCGGCCTTATCATTCTTTCAATGGCCTCTTGCTTCTCACTCTCTGGTACATAGCTTTATTCGGGGGATAACGTGGATTAATCCTCCCATCGGGGCACCCCTGAATCCTTGGGATTTGAATTTAGTCTTGGCTTTACAGAAACAGACTTTTGAGCCTATATGGGGAATTCCCTTGGTTCTTCTGATGAGAAAAATAATCATTTTTGGTTGCCATATCCACTGCCAGAAGGGTATCGGAATTGGCGGCTCTCTTGTAAAGAGCCATATTTCATTATGCATATGGTGGTATTGCGGCCTCATCCTGAATTCCTACCAAAGGTAGTGACGGGTTTTCATTTAAATCAGGATATTGTTCTACCTTCTTTTTTCCCAGAGCCTCGCTCTAGGAATGAAGTCACTACATTCCCTTGATGTAGTGAGAGTGGTTAAGGTCTGTTTATAGGAGACCGCTCAGATTCTCAAAACAGATGTTTTTTATTGTACTGCCAGAAGGTCCTAAAAGAGGGCAGGCAGCATCAAAATCCTACTATTTCCAAATGGATTTGTAAGGGATTGTTCAAGCTTATGGTCTAAAGAAAAAAATTCCTCCTTTTCATGTTAAAGCGCACTCCACCAGGGCTGTTAGTGCCTCTTGGGCGGCGCATCACCAGGCCTCCATGGCTCAGATCTGCAAGGCCACAACTTGATCTTCAGTCCATACATTTACCAGATTCTATCAAATCAATGTAAAAAGTCATGAGGATATTGCCTTTGGGCGTAGTGTACTGAAGGCTGCAGTATAAGTCCTCTAGCCTCTTAATGCCCTAACTTTTTTTGTTGCGTCTCCCTCCCTTCAGTTGCCATTGCTATGGGACATCCCACATAGTAACTACTATGGCTCTGTGTCCCCTGATGTATGAAAACAGGATTTTTAAAAACGGTTTACCTGTAAAATCAATTTCTTTGAAGTAAATCAGTGGACACAGAGCTCCCTCCCTTCTTTGGTATACATGTATATTGCTTGGTTACAAAACTGAGGTACTCCCAGTAGTGTGAGGGGTTATATAGGGAGTGCACTTCTTGTCTTAGGGCGTGCCAGTGTCCATCACCTGAAGGTGGCCTATAACCCACATAGTAACTACTATGGTTCTGTGTCCCCTGATGTATTTCAAAGAAAAGGATTTTACAGGTAATCTGTTTTTAAAAATCCTGTTTTCTCAGCTATGAGCTGCTGAGATGAGCCTAGTCCATTCCCTCACAGTGGAACATCTACGAGTTGTGGTCTTCTCTTTCCAGAATCATTTTAAGTCCCTTGATTTAAATACATTTTCTAAATCATTGTTGTGGTCTGGACAAAAGTTCTGAGTATGCTAATAAACCAGACAGAATGCTAGTGAATAGACTCAAGCCACGTCCATTTCTATCTATAACTGATCACTTAATGCAGTCAAATGATACCCCCACTTATAGTCCTCATACCATGTCTAAGGTGTTTGGGGATTTCTATAAAGAACTTTAGAATTGTCTGAGCTCAGATTCTACCTCCCTTTTCACACAAGGTAAACGCAACGACTTTGTCATCGCTACATTTGCCCGAGATATCCTGTGAACAACGTTCTAAACTTAATTTGCCTATTACAGCCGAGGAAATTGCTGAAGTAATCAACCTTTCTTTTCTTACATCAGGGGACCCAGAGCCATAGTAATTACTATGTGGGTTATATCGGACCGATAGGCACTTGACACTGGCACGCCCCTAAAGGCGTGTACTCCCCTACATAACCCCTCCCCAGTTTTTCCGCCAGTGTCTAAGGTGTTGGTCACGAGTAAAAATGTGCTTTGCTGAGCTCCACGGGTAGTTATTCTTGATGAGGGCTAGCCATGCTGACCGGATCCGTTCTGATGTCTTTTAATTGGCTAGATGAATGGTACCTGGGCCTCGTGTCTGAAGAAATTAGAATTTTCTTGCAAACTCTTCTCTTTAGAGAGCTGAGCCCTGGGATCCAGTACTTTTTGCTAGTGAGGCCATAAAGTTTTTACTGGCAGGGTTCCCCGATTCCTGAAGGTTTCCTGTAAGGTCTCAGAGCCTACCGTGAAGGGTGAAGATTGGGTCTTTATTTCTGATAAAACCCTGCTACAAGGATAAGGTAAGGGAGATTTTCTCAGGAATGTCTCCTTCTATGTATAGTGTTGTCATGCCTATGTGTCACCACTGGGGGCTGTATTGAGCACTCACCGTTCTGACTCTGGAAACAGCAGAACCCTTCACTCTCCTCCAGCCGGAACAGACCCTCTGGTAAGAAAGGGGGTCTGGTCTCTTCCTGTGCCCCTAGATTGGCTTTATTCCCCTTCTGGGGACATGCCAGAACAGTTGCCTCTTTTTTCTTTTGAAAAAAAAATTTTTTTTTCAAAGGGCAGACTGCGGCCACTCGGCAGAGGATTTAACCCACCCCCCACCGCCATGCTTACAGGTCCACAGGGCACCGCTAAGCGCGGGAAAACCACCTTCCTTGAAAGGAAAGGGTGCGTGGCTAATGGCGTCAGACGCCAGCCACACATGGAGGAAGCTGGTCTCAGCGCTGTATGTTTGAAAGCTGCTGCTGGCTGTGGAGAGACAGAGCAGGTGCATGGCTTGGTTAGGTTAGTGTACCCAGGCTTACTCCTTTGGCACATTATACTTTACTGTAGCTAGGGTTCATAGCAGCTAATGGTGCTGAACTATAGCCTAGCAATGTGCATTCTTTTGCATAGTGCCTCTGCTTTATGCTTCAGGCTATGAATGGTAATGAGACCAGGAACTCCTCCAAAAGGTTATTTGTTTGCACTGTAAACTAAATGCATTTCCAAAAGAATGTCACCCTCCTCTAAGAGGGATAGTCAAATTGAGCTGTCAGGGGTGGAACACTTCAGTCCCTGTATATATCATACAAACGGGTTTGTTTCTTCTACCATTTACATTTTTGAAAAGAAGATTAATTCTATAACGTCTCTCCATAGTAGGACTAAACATAGCATATTTCCATCTAGTCCTCAAGGCCCTTTTATTGAGGTGCAGGAGGCTGTGGATCAGGTAGACCTTCCCAAAATATTGGAAAATACTTATTTATCCTCTTCGGAGGATCCTAAGATGGTAGGAGTAGCATCACAAGTCAGGTGCTTGTGTACTCCCTTACTTAACCCTTTTGTTGCCTGCAGCACAGGCTTGAGATATCTACATCTAATTGTGTTCATTAGAACCTCCCCCACCTGGGGATGTTTTTTCCTATTCATGCATAGCTTATGTATTCTGAATGTGAACATTTCTATGGAGAAAATGGCTTCCAGCAATTGCTGCTGCAATCACCTCAGTGAGCAGAGTCTCAAATGTCCTGCGGATAATGCACTGATGTTAAAGGATCCGGCAAATTAAAGTTGGAACTTCCTTTTAAAGACAAGATGTATTTTTGCAGTTCAGTAGTGCAGCCGGTCCTTGCTGCAATTGGTGTATCTCAGTCCATTAATCCTTTAATGTCTGCTCCTCCATTTTGGTGTAGCACATTTTGAGTCATGCTAACTCATTGAAAAATGTGGACTTCAAAGGGTTGAGGAACAGTTTGTGGAGATACCTGAAATTCTGCCTGATCAGCAGGCCCAACAATGGGCTGGTGTATCTGACGCACTATGTCTCACAGTAGATGCTATGAAAGACTCATGCTTGGACTAGTGCGCTCTCACAGAGTTCTGTGGCTGAAACATTGAGCAGCCGAAGCACCATGTGAAAGCTCTTAGTCAGTTTGTTTTCCTTCCTGGGGTACGGCTATTTAGAGACGATCTGGATAGTACATCCAAAAGACCTGTAATAGGGTAAAGCTCTCTTTACCAGTAAAAGAGGTGCAAACACTTCTCCTTTTATCGTGCTGCCTCTCCTATGCCAGGGGCATCTACCTCTAGGCAGTCTCGACGGCCCCAACTGTCAGGTTCAAGGGAAAGTCCCCAAGAGCAGCACCAGGGGGCAGAAAGCCCACAAAGTAGAATGCTAGAGCCTTCTCATGAAGAGGCATCCCCACTCGTTCGGGTGAGGGGAAAGGTCCTGCGATTCTCAAGATCTGGCAGGAACAATGTCAAGACAGATGGATTTCTGCATTTTTTTTCTCTAAGTTATGACTAGAGTTCTGAGTGTTTCCGTCTCCTTTGAGAATGTTCCTAAAGGATCCAGATAAAAAAAGGCCTCTTTCTGGTCTCTGGATCAGCTGTTATCTCAGTTGGTGATATCAGAGGTTTGCTTGGTGGAAGAGGGGGTTTTGGCTCAAACCTTTTAAGGTTCCAGAACCGAACAGAGGTAAGACTCATTCTAGATCTTAAAGATCTGAATAGGCACTTAAACATCCGATCCTTTCATTATTTGATCAGCTGTGTCCATCCTGCAAGGTGGGAAGTTGCATATCTCTATGTGCCAAATTTTCCCACTCACCAGAATTTTCTGCGTTTTGAAATATAAAATTATCTTTTCAGTTGTGGCCCTGCCATTAGGCTTCGCCACAGCACCACAAGTGTTTTGAAAGATTCTGGCACCTCCTTTAGCCAGATTAAAGGCTCAAGGCATAGCAGTCCTAGCTTATTTAGAAGATCTACTTTTAATAGATCATTCAGTCTCTGGTCTAAAACCAGAGTCTGATCTCAGCCGTAACTATCTGAAATCTCTAGGTTGGTTACTCAAGGAAATTGCAGTACTTGGGGGGCTGTTTATAAATACCATACAGAAGAAGGTATTCTTACCCCAGACAGGAATCTGTTTCCATTGTGGGACTAATTCAACTTATCAAAACAAAGGGGGAAAAAAACTGCTTCAAGACACCATCCTGTCAGTCTGGAATAAAAAAGATTAAGGCCTTGTTTGTTTCCAATACGCTTGGCTCCCAACATAAGTCAGAGACTAAATTGGTGGTTGTTATCCACCAAAAGGGAAAATCTTTATCCTGGAAGGTGTTAATAGATGCCAGCCTTCTAGGCTGGGGGCAGCCCTGGAAGAAGATTCTGTCCAGGGGAGATGGTCCAGTTTAGAGGACCTTGCTTATCAACTTTTTTTTTTTTTGGAAGTTTCAGACAGTACGTCTGGCCCTAGAATCTTGGACGGTCAGACTACGGAGGTGTCCTGTCAGGATTGTCTGACAAGGCCACAGCGGTGGCTTACAACATTCACTAAGGGGGCACGAGAGGTCGTGCAGCTCAAAAAAGAGGTGGTAGGGGGGCGTGGCCTGCAGCGGAACCGAATGGACGTCTGATTCCAGAGCTCCTGCTTCCCCGTAGATACAACGGCGTCAAGCGGCTAACAGGACCCCGTTTATCCTCCATATACCCGGCGTTTTGAGAGGGGCACACCCGGAGAGCATGATGGGCAAGCGAAAAGGCTCGTCGAAGCCACAACGGCTAACAGATTTCTTCCTACAACCGCGCCATAACGGTAGGCAAGATGGCGCTGACCATCCATCCTCATTAACTGCCAAACACAAGCTGAAACTGCCCACTAATACCTCATCCCCTAAAAATCTGGACTCTTATAGCGACCAGGCCTCCCCATCAGCATCCTCTCCCTCGGGGAGCCCAGCTAAAGCAAAGTTAAAGCTGGATGGCTCTGGATGCAGTCCCGCGCTGAGCCCTGCGGCTGACTCTGAGGATGACACCAGGGAGCTCCATGACTCTATTTCCAACTATCCTACTACCAACCAGCCAGTGCTGGATACAGTACTGAAAGACATGCTAGTCTCACTGAGGAGCACGCTCCAGGCTGACATGATGGGCTGCATGAACAGGCTTAGTGGAGCTGTGAGGAAAGTGGAAGACAGAGTAGATCACCTGGAAGGCAAGATGGGGGAATTTGCTTCCACCATAAATGACTTGGTGGATGCCCACGAAATGCAGGAAAGGGAATCAACATGGGTAAGAGACAAGCTGGCCGACATCGAAGACAGGTCTAGGAGGAATAACCTCAAGATTTGAGGTATTCCTGAATCCATCCAAACCTCAGAATTACGCTCCTATGCCCCTGACCTGTTTGCCTCTCTTCTACCCAATCTTTCCGCCATTGAACTGTCTATTGATAGGATACACCGGCTGCCAAAACCGGCCTACCTCCCAGACAAAATCCCCAGGGATGTGATCCTTCGTATGCATTTTTACTACTCAAAAGAACAACTGATGCAATACGTTCGCAAACAGGAGCAGCTTCCACCTCAATACCAACACCTGCAGTTCTATGCTGACCTGTCCCAGCATACATTGCAAAAGCGGAGAAACCTGAACACGATCACAAAAGTGTTACGGAACCACCAAATCCCCTATCGTTGGGGTTATCCCACCAAAATCACGATTACTTACCAGGAACGTTCGTTTGTCATAGACTCTTTGGATAAAGGTCTTGCCTTGCTAAGGGACTGGAAGATCCTTCCTGACGCTAAAGATAATAATGCGGATGCCTCCACTTGCCGGCTGCCCAGCCCAGACTGGAAGACAGTGACACCACAAAATGCCAGCTCACATGCTTGATTATATGTTAACGGGGTCATCTCTCCTCCCGACGGGGAGGCAGGACGACCGTTAGGCCTGAACTTCTACCCCGATCCACCTGAGCAACATTTGGTTGCATACGATCCACCCCTTCCCTCTTGAGGGGTGTCTTGGACCTATGTCGGAACTTACCATGCATAATGGTTTTCGTTTTTTCAGTTATGTTTGTAACAGTTGGTTTTTCTTTGTTTTTTTTCTTTCACTTAATCTGCCTTTATTTTTTCTTCTTCCGGAGTTTTGCCAGCACTTGCTGAACCGGCAGCTCACCTTAAGAATGCTTGTTCATCGCACGGATAGCAGCTTCCACGAACAGCTTCAAACACAGCCCACAGAACGATCTCAACCTCGGCTTAACTGTGATTACACATTCCACGGAATGGCCACTTCACCCGTGCTGACACTTCTTGGGGGAAATTTCTGCCTTCTCTTTATGTATACAGAACCTACACTGATCTCAACCTCCGTCCATCCCCATGGCCATTAACTTTTTATCTATCAATACCAAGGGACTCAACCACCCCATGAAAAGGAAGTCCATGTGGAAGGAAGCATTATCCAATGGGTCGGATATTCTCTGCGCCCAAGAAACCCACTTTTGTCAACATGCGGCACCGGTCTGCAAGCATAAAAACTTCCCACACACCTTTTTTGCGAATGCCACCTCTAAAACGAAAGGAGTCATGATAGCAATCAGGGACTCTGTTACCTTCAATCTACATACGGTAATTGCAGATCCACAAGGTCGCTATTTGATTTTGGTATGCGATATTAATCAAACGACTTACACCATTGTAAATGTCTACGCTCCTAACACCCGGCAAATCTATTTCTTTCACAAAATTATGAAGAGGGCCCGAAAATGCAGCAGAGGCTCGATGGTGCTATGTGGTGACTTCAATGTCGTACCCGATACGTCCATTGACACGACATCCAACTCTAAACGCCTACCCACATCTCTGGGTAGTACATTGCACAGTGAAGATGTTTATGACGTATGGAGATGCCTACACGCGACTGAACGAGACTTTACTTTTTTTTTCTGCCCCTCACCATACGTACTCACGAATAGACTTGTTCTTGGTCGACCAACACACATTGTCCAAAGCAATATCGGCATCTATCAACACCATCACGTGGTCAGACCACGCGTCTATCACGCTATCATTGAAAAACTCTTCTACATTTGAATCCATTCCTCTTTGGAGGGCGATCTCTTACCTTATGCAATTGCCTAAGTATAGGTCGCAAATCGAGGACAATTTGGGGGAATTTTTCTCCCTCAACGGGCCCTCGATGCCTAACAAGTTTGTGCTCTGGAATGCCCATAAGGCATATATTCGGGGAATTTTATTAAAATTGGGAGCTGGGGAGAGGAGGAGGCGGCGGCAGCAGAGGATACGTGAAGTTTACTGACAAGATCCGCAACTTAGAATCTCAAAATAAACGAGACACATCCCAATCTCTGACTGAACAGCTCAACAGACTGAGACATGACCTGAGACTCCTTCTACTGGACTCTTTTGAAAAACAGACAAAAAGGCTAAAGATGACGTACTACACACAGGGCAATAGGGCAGGGACATTACTTGCACACCAACTTAAAGGTCATAGATTAAAATCAAAAATCCCTTACATCCTTCATCCCACTAACAAACAAAAGCTGTTGCATCCACAAGACATCGCCAACGCATTTAGCAACTATTATGGTTCCCTTTATAACTTAAAAGACGATATTGCCACTGTCCAGCCCACGCCCTCCCTGATCAATGACTTTCTACAACAGCTATCCTTGCCTACTATCTCCTCACATCATCTGGACCGACTCAATACGCCTTTTACGTTAGAAGAAATTCTCAAAACAATTGACTCACTCCCCAGCTCAAAATCCCCTGGTCCTGACGGATTCTCCGGAGACTACTATAAGGTGTTTAAATCATTTCTACTACCTTGTCTGACAGAAGTGTTTAATGCTGCCGCCGCTTCCTCCTCCTTCCCACATGAAATGTTGAGCGCTATCGTAGTGACTTTGCCGAAGCCAGGAAAAACTCCAGACACACCGGACAATTTCCGTCCCATATCCTTACTAAACACGGACGTCAAAGTCTATGCTAAGCTTATAGCAAACCGGCTGATAACTATTCTTCCCTGTTTAATACACCCCGACCAAACTGGGTTTACAAAGGGGCGTCAGACCTCAGATGCCACGAGGAGATTGACAAATATCATCCATCTGGCTGGCGCTGGACGGGGGCCTTCTCTGCTCCTTGCATTGGACGCGGAGAAGCCTTCGACAGGGTCCACTGGGGGTATATGAATGCAGTCCTAACCAAATTTGGATTCTCCGGTATGATCCTATCGGCTATAATGGCTTTATACTCAAACCCTTCAGCTAAGGTATACACTTCGGGTGTACTCTCTACTCCCTTCCCAATATCGAATGGGACGCGCCAGGGGTGTCCACTCTCCCCACTAATTTTTAATCAAATATTAGAACCCCTGGCGGAATATATACAACCCCCCCCCCCCCCCCCAATATTACTGGGTTTAAGACTCAGACATCGGAACACACGATCAGCCTGTTCGCAGATGACATTATTCTGATGCTTACAGACCCTGAAATTTCCTTGGCTTCGGTTCATGACACTCTGAGACTATTTAATACGCTGTCTTATTATAAAATTAATGAGAACAAATCTTATATCTTGGGATTGGGTGTGGACGGGGACATGCAGTCGAGAATTAGTGCACGGTTTCCCTATACATGGAGTGAGAAGGGCATAGAATACCTGGGAATCACCTTGACCCCCACCACTGGTGACTTATACACCAACAACTACATTCCCTTTCTTAAATCCCTACCATCCAAGCTGCAAGCCCTTGACAAAACAGAACTTATCTGGTCCGGTAGATTAGCAGCGATAAAGATGATAATTTTACCCCAACTACTCTACTTATTCAGGTCCCTTCCTATCCCCATCCCCACTAAATACTTTACTGAAGTACAAGCTGTGATAAATAAATTTTTGTGGAAAGGGAAAAAGGCTAGGTGGGCCTTTAAAAGCTCGCTGACAGCGATAACGGCCGGGGGAGTGGGAAATGTACTGATTTATGACTATTACATAGCCTCCATACTAGCGCAGCTAAGGACGTGGTTCCCAGATTCACCCCAAACGAGATGGCAGGAACTTGAAGAATGCCAAATCCCCAACACTAGCTTATACAATTATTTACTGACACACGTAGCCAATGCATCCCGCGTCACAGCCTTGGCCCCCTCTATCGTAGCATCTCTACGAGCTTGAAGGATACTCCTTACACAAACTTTTACCACCCCTACTTCCACTTTAAAAATTCCTCTCAGCAGTCTCAGTGGACTCATCCCCAATCTGCAAATATCTCATTGGCAAGAAAAGGGTATCACATTTATTGAGGATCTTATGATAGGACCAGCAATGAAAACATTTCGCACATTACAAATTGAATATGGACTGACAGATTCTGATAACTATAGATACATCTAAATTAGGCATCTTCTCCAATCACACAATCTCTCCGACATACAACTCCCCTGGAAGATTGTTTTATATCTCACCAAACCCTCTACTAACTTAAAGGGGATATCTCTATTCTATAATGCCCTCAATGACAAACTGACATTCCGCAAGACATCTAATATTAGTGCTTGGGAGAAGGATTTAGGGGAGACATTCACAGAAGCCCAATGGCAAACAGCGCTGCGAACAGCTTATGCATCCACTAAATGTATCAACCTTTGGGAATTGACGCAAAAAATACTGCGACGCTGGTACATTACTCCATATAGGATTTCCAAATTTGCTCCCAATGCCTCTCCACTTTGTTGGAGGCAATGTAACCACCCCGGCACCCTGTATCATATCCTCTGGGAATGTCCTAAAATACAAACACTTTGGAACAAAGTATTCCACTTATGCTCACAAATAGCGCAGATTCACATCCCCGCTGACCCGGCACTGGCCATCTTATTTCTAAACATAGATCAAATACCCAAACCCGCCAGAATGATTGTTTCCCATATTATGTTGATTACTAAACTGGCTCTAACGCGCCACTGGAAAGATCGTAACGCACCAACGTTAGGAGAAATCATGATTACTGACACGCATGCCATGTATGAAACCCTGTTTGCGTCAACCCAGGGCAAGCTTGTCACGGCCAGAGAAAGTTGGAAAAGGTGGACTGACTGGTTTACTAATACTAAACTGATATGATTATTGCTCTATAATAACCTAGACCTGTGAAAGGACATATAGCAAAATGTGTTGAAACTCCGAACCTCTAGCTTTTCTTTTCTTTATTTTTATTCTATCACTTTATTATTTCCTTTGTTCTATTTATCCTTTATCAATTCTATCTTTGTTTTATTCTTTACTCTCTAAAACTCTCTTATATTAAACATCCATCATTCTCTCTCAATTGCCTACATGACGTAATATTCATATACTTATGCAGCGCAACTGGCTTCACCAGATTTGATTACCGAACCAGGGGAAGGTGGAGGTTTTCCCTCTCTAGGCACAGTGAGTACCCACTAGGGGTGCCAGAGGGAGGGTCTCCTTTTCATAATGGGGAACCTACTGGATACACAGGTAATCCATGTTACCCCCTGACTACTGTACTGGTGAACCAGGTGTGATGCGGTTTTGTTCTTTTTGTATCTTTCTTTACGTTATATATCCCACGTTAGTCATCATATGCTTCTACTCTATACTGTAAACCGGAATGTTGCAATACTATGTATGTAGGTATATCTTTGTTAACTTACAAAAATTTTAATAAAAACTTATTGCAATGAAAAAAGAGGTGGTATTCCCCCCTATCAAGGCACCTCTAAATCCTTGGTATTTCAATTTGGTCTTATCGGCTTTGCTGAATCAGCCGCTTGAGACTTTACGAGAAAATCCCTTGGTTCTCTTGACAAGTAAGATAATCTTTCTGGTTGCCATTTCTTTTACTATAAGAGTATCGGAACTAGCAGCTCTGTCTTGTAAAGCGCCATATTTGATTGTGCATAAGGATGAAGTGGCTTTATGTCCTCATCCTGAATCCCTACCAAACGTGTTAACAGATTTTCATTTAAACCAATATATTATTCGTGCTTCTTTCTCCCCAGAGCCTCAATCTAGGGAAGAGAGGGCACTACATTCCCTTGATGTACTAAGTGCGATCAGAGTCTATTTAAAGGTGACCGCTCAGGTTCGCAAAACACATGTTTTGTTTGTACTGCCAGAGGGTCCAAAATGTGGACAGGCAGTGTCAAAATCTACTATTTTCCATATGCTCTGTGTGAGAAATAACCTGATAATATGACAATTTTGTAAAAAAAAAAAAAAATAATAAAAAAACTAAAATCTTAATTTTGCAAAGAATTGTAGGAAAAAATTGCAACTTAAAAAAAACTCACCATGCTACTTGCTTAATACTTTGGAATGTCTACTTTGTAAAAAAGGGTCATTTGGGGGGGTATTTGTACTTTCCTGACTTGTTAGTGTCTCAAGAAATGAGATACACCTGATATACTGAAGGCCTGATCAGATGTGATCAATTTTCAGTGATTAGCACCATAGGTTGTAGACTATAACTTTCACGAAGACCAAATAATATACACTAATGTGGGTTATTTTTACCAAAGATATGTAGCAGTATAAATTTTGGCCAAAATTTATGAAGAAAAATTACTAATTAAGAAAATTTTATGACCGTAACAAAGAAAAAGGCTCTGTGTCCCCTGATGTAAGAAAAGAAAACAGGATTTTTATAACAGCTTACCTGTAAAATCCTTTTCTTTGATGTACACCAGGGGACACAGAGATCCATCCCTTCTTGGTATACATTTGTATTGCTTGACTACAAAACTGGTACTCCCAGTAGTGGGAGGGGTTATATAGGGAATATATATTATATATAATCTCTTTACCATCGGGGATGTCAGTGTACCAATGGCATTGCCATGAAGGGTCAAACGGACAAGGCACTATGTCACAGTGATCAAAGATAAAGGTGGCCACGCGTTCCTGAGGAGTTGCACCAAAATATAATTTTTTGTGATGGCCACCTCCTGGGCCCCCCCTAGACCAAACAGAAAAAGGATACACAGCATGATCATCATCATCTTGGCCTCAGGGGTTGGAGCTTTCTTGCAGTGGGAAGAGTGTATGCAGGTTTTCTCCCTGGCCAATTTGGCTGTGGTTAGCAAAACTTGGAATAAATCATCATGTCTTGGCTCAAGGATCTCCAGGCAGTAGTTGGTGTGTTTCTGTATCTAATTCAGGATCTGGAATGGAAGAAAACACCTGGACTTGCATTCCGTTTAATTCTTGTGATAATATGGTTACATAATTGGTCAACACATCAGATTGCAACTGTAACTGTTGTGGAAAGTAACAGCCAAGTCTGGGGGCTGAACCAAACAAAATTTCATAAGGGGATAGTGTAGTGATATAATATATAGTATAGCGTTGGGTAGATGATTAATTCGTTATTATAAGTACTCTTCCGCAGCAACCCAATTCTTCCAGAGAGATGCACTTTATTGACTTCCAATACAGAACAAAGTCTTGCAACAGATGACAAAATATCCAACAGAGTATGTCTTACAGATCTAGAACATATTCAGAGCTCCATATTCCTTAAAATCCTGGTGCCTTCACACACACACACCAACAAGACTGACTGAATGCCAGCTTGAATGTCCTCTCAAGTACTGGTCTGACACAGGGGGGGGGGGGGGGGGGGGGGGGTTCTGCTAGGTCAACCAAATGTTTCCCATGAATACCTCTCTCCAATCTAATTACCATCAATAAATACTTTTTCTATGGTCCTACAACTTCCTTAAGTTAAAACAATGTATCCATTGAAATGTTCAATTAGCTTAACAGGCCGTACCTCACACACCCAGGTAGACTTGCATAAGATTAACACATCAAAGGGTCTTCAGCTGTCCCTTTGATATGTTAAAATGCAGGTGGCTTGGAGAAGTCACTCAGTCAACTGAAATCTAACTGAATTTAATCTAACTGAAATATATATATATATATATATATATATACACATTACAACATATACCCCCACTTGGGTCAGTTCTAACTACTAGAACTGACCCATAAATCAAATAACAAAAAAATATCATCATGATTTAAGTTAATGAATGCTTTACAATGGCTCATATAAAATATGAAGATGAAACTGGTTACATCTCTCTTCACCAGCTTCTAAAATATCCCCATGAAACAGTTGTTAGATAATATAACTTTAGACCATGACTGGAAAAGGATTTGGTAAACATCCGTGGTCATATAGTTGTTAGGCTTTATATCACATCAAGATCTTGAATATTGCGCAAAGACGAGCTGATGTCACAGTCCATTCTTCTGTCTGACTTCATCACATCTCTCACCATCTCACTGAAAGTAAACTTGGTATGCTCTGGGAGCTCCAATCCACAGTCCAGGATTCTCTCATCTCCAGGCTCAGGGTTTTCATTTTTAAAGATGCTTCTACACAAATATTCTACTTTCATCTTCATAATAAATGTAATAATCAATGTACCAGCACTCAGTTTCAAGGTCAAAAGGTTTGGATATGGCAGTAAAAACTCTGTGCTGCAAAATATTTACTTGCACTTGACATTCATGAGTCCATCTGAGCATTTTACAATTCACATCTGCTTCTTTCCATTTCCTATTTGAGCAACGATGACCTGTTGTGTACCTGTCAAGTACCTGAATTTTTTTAATTGCCAGCCACAATTTTGTAAGTTGCTGTAGGCCGGCGACTCATTGCCTTCGATAGAGCAGTTACTTGGATCATTCAGTCCATAATTCCACCTGAATGGTATATCAACATATCCATATACCCCCACATGATGGTTCACATAGAATCAGCGTGACATCAGTGTTTATTAGATCTTCTATCCAGACAAAGCGGCAGTGGAAATTCTTGCCAGTATCCTCACCATGAAAGGTAGAAAGGTATTTTTCATCCATATGTCATAGCCTTTAGTATATTATAAACAACTGATTCAACAAAGTTTCAAATCATGACTGGAGTGATGAATTTCACTCACCCCTCTTATAAATTTAGGAAAACCACCCAACATGCTATAACTTATGCTATACCAAGCCATTGTGCAGCATCTCACCTTAGATGTCAAATATATTGATCAATATGCAATATGTAATATGTACGGATGTTATGAAAATTATTTTAGGTTTAAATGCTTCGCTCTGGTTTTAAGATAAAGTTCAAGAAATAAAACATGATAAAAATAAAAAATATATATCTGGAAAAGGGATAAAAATAAAAAATAGGGTGTCGAGGAAGAAAAGTCCATTGAAAAGAAAATTTGGATGTTCAAAAAAAGTCCATTGCTTGATGAATATTGAGAGAGTCCATGAATTCAGCGTTTCTCCCCCACTAGTCAGCAATTTCAGATACTTCTAGTGCTTCTGCTATTCACATGCAAACGAGCATCACCGGCAATATCTGAAAGACAAAAAACTCTCCAACAAAAATTCATTAGCGAGGTCCTTAAATGTTGTTTGAAGTTAAAACAAAACAAAGTACTATTTACACACTTACAGTTTGAAGCTAATTCACCCCCACTGCTAGAGAAGTGTCATTTGCATTCAAAAACAGATCTAGAGAATGTACATCTTCATTTATGACACCCGGGAATCTATTCAACTTTTCCAATAATGTGTAATGTTCTATTTTCCTCTTATCATACTCAATCTTCAGGTGGTCATATTTCTGTTTTAACTGAGAAAATGGTATCCAGGTCTTAGACCTTTTCTTATTATTATTTTGATCAGCTTTGTTTTTCAAATTAATATCTCCTATATTTGACCCGGAGTCTCCTCCCTGGGTGTTATCATAAGATATTATCTTTTGATCTTTATGTTCAGTATTTGTCCTAAACAATTTGGCTAAATCAATTTTGACAGCTTGCTCATTTGACTTTCTCCATAAATGGTCTGCTCTCAACAATACGTCTTTTAAATCACGAGGATTTGGCGTAACTAATAAGATATTTTGTTTGATATCTTCATGCAAAGCATCTAGAAACATATTCATATGTATCAAACCACCATGCTCAAATGCAAGATTATTACTGACCAATAAGTCCATAATAGTTGCTATCCTATGTGACAATTCATAGGGAGATTCATTTTGCATTTGTTGGATCTTCCCGTGAATAGTAACATCAGAACGTACACCATACAAAACACATAATAATTCCAGTAATATGTCCCTTGTCCTCACAGGCTGAATACAGATCTGTTTAATTCTCATCCAAAGTCCACTTCCTATAGAATGTTGCAAAACTCTTTCTAAGTCAGATGGGTTTAGACTGTACACATCTCTGACATTCTGCAAGTCACAAAACCATTTTAAAAATCTGTTCAAATCCTGACAGGGAATCATTCCTAATTCTTTAAGTATTGCATCTAATTCTTTTGGTTTCAAAGGCTTTATTACCAGCTGAACTTCACCTGTATTATTAATATTGTTATAAATTGTGGAGGTCACAGTGGGTGCAGCTGGCAACGAATTATCAGATTTAATATGAGGTTCTCTATCATTTGATAGAAAGTTTGTGTTTGTATTTTGCTGCAGATTGTTGAATCCAAGATTTGATGCATATCTGCATTCCTGAGATCTCTTCTCTAATTCCATAATTCTTAATTTTAATCTCTCATTTTCCTCTGATAATTCATCACAGCGTTTAGATTTCTCAAGCAAAGCTCCCCCAATGGTAACTGCATGCAATTTTAAATTTACTGTTTCAGTGTCTGATTGGTTTTGTAACCTCTCACAAACATTGTTGCTATTAGCAACTGCATTCTGTAACTGGGTAATTTCCTCAACCTTACCCTTCAAAGAACTTTCCATGGTTAAACAGCAAGATAATAAGCCCTGCACAATACAACCCTTCCTTTTACTTTCTGAAATGTTGCCATCAAAAATATTTTTCTCTAAAAATTCCTTCATCACAGTCCACGTCTGCTTACATTTTTCTGGAATTTCATAAGGACCGCCATGACGCTTAATACATTTTAATACCCATCTGTTAACTTTATCATCACTGACACTAGCTTCACACTGAGTAAGCATTTTGACTATATTACTAATAATTAAAAAGTAAATATTTTACTCACCGCTTTAGTTACTCCTTCAGCCTCCAGTTCAGGTCTTCTGGTACACGACACAGTCCTTTTCTTGTTGTTTCCAGTCTCCAGAGAATAATTCTGGGGTTCCAAACTTCTTTAATTTTGTAGATCAGACTCTCTTATGTCACAACCAGACATTAGAGTTACAGCACAGGTCTCCATCAAACTTCTGTCCACCTCACAGGATTGTTGTCACCACCAACTTCTGTTACTAAGTCCGAAAATGCTCTTCTGGTCACTTGTCACGGCACCAATGTAGTGATATAATATATAGTATAGCGTTGGGTAGATGATTAATTCGTTATTATAAGTACTCTTCCGCAGCAACCCAATTCTTCCAGAGAGATGCACTTTATTGACTTCCAATACAGAACAAAGTCTTGCAACAGATGACAAAATATCCAACAGAGTATGTCTTACAGATCTAGAACATATTCAGAGCTCCATATTCCTTAAAATCCTGGTGCCTTCACACACACACACCAACAAGACTGACTGAATGCCAGCTTGAATGTCCTCTCAAGTACTGGTCTGACACAGGGGGGGGGGGGGGGGGTTCTGCTAGGTCAACCAAATGTTTCCCATGAATACCTCTCTCCAATCTAATTACCATCAATAAATACTTTTTCTATGGTCCTACAACTTCCTTAAGTTAAAACAATGTATCCATTGAAATGTTCAATTAGCTTAACAGGCCGTACCTCACACACCCAGGTAGACTTGCATAAGATTAACACATCAAAGGGTCTTCAGCTGTCCCTTTGATATGTTAAAATGCAGGTGGCTTGGAGAAGTCACTCAGTCAACTGAAATCTAACTGAATTTAATCTAACTGAAATATATATATATATATATATACACATTACAACAGATAGGACATAGGGGGGAGGGGTGCCTGACACTGAACATGGCAATGGGAAAAATGTCTGGCCAACTGAACCCCAAGTGCTGCCCAAATCTCTTTTGTAAGGGTTGCTGTGAAGGCTGGGCCCTGATCGCTGTCACCTCTGAGACCCCAAATCTACATACTGTCTCACTCAGTGTTTTTTTTTTTTGCCATGGTCCTGGCAGTCATGACCACCTCCACTAGGACATATTCAAATCTGCCACTTTTTTTGGCATTTGGATGTGATCAATTTGTATCCTTTTAAAGGGGTATAGGGCTTTTGCCAGGTGCTTTTTCTCTGCCTTTTCTGCGCTTCCTGGGTTACATATTCCTGGCTATGCACTCTTTTGGAAAGACAGAGTAAAAAGGAAAGGTGGAGGGGTCTGTCTGTATGTGAGAAGTGATCTCAAAGCAAGTGAGAAAGAGGACCTGGTGGACGGAGAGTGTGATGAGTCTGAAGCATTATGGGTGGAACTGCATACAGATGTGCATAGTTCAACGTTAATCATAGGAGTTTGTTATAGACCACCCAATGTTAATGAGGAGGTGGAGACTCGGCTCCTTGCACAGATAGAAAGGGCTGCAAGGGCTGGGACAGTGATAATAATGGGGGATTTTAACTACCCAGAAATTGACTGGGGTAATGGCACTGCTGGAACAGTTAAAGGGCAAACATTTATAAACCTATTACAGGACAATTTTATGGTCCAGTTTATTGAGGCCCCAACTAGGAATGATGCCCTGTAGGATCTGGTAATCTCAAACCATGCAGAACGTATTACTAATGTTCAGATAAAGGAACACCTGGGTAGCAGTAACCTGGATAACATGATTTCATTTGATGTTAGCTGTAAGCAAAAATCACATACGGGAAAGCTAAAAACACTTAATTTCAAGAGCGCAAATTTTGCTAGGATGAGGGCTGCTCTCCAGGACCTAAACTGGGATTTGATCTCACGGCAACGTATATTCCCATGGGCAATAAGTTTAAAAGGCTATAAATAAAACCGATGTGGCTCACGGCCAAAGCTAAAAAAAGCTATAAACTATAAAAAAAAAAGAGCTTTTAAAAAATATACAAATGAAAGAACGCTAGTGTCATTTAAATGTTACAAAGACTATAACAGAATATGTAAAAAGGAAATCAAGGATGCAAAAATTCTAACTTTTTTTGTGGTTGAACTGGATGGACTTGTCTTTTTTTTCAACCTGACTAACTATAATTATGTAACATTTGGAACAGAGTGCATGATCTGCAGAAATTATTGGTCAATGGAGTAACTCCTGGTGCTACATAGTACTTGTTAAGAGAGTTCATAAGAGTCTTTGTCAAGTGGGCAGCTCCATGTGCCCATTGCACCATGGCTGGGTACATACTCCTGGGTAGACAAGGCTTCTTGTTGCACTAAAATAGTCCATCCCTGAGGTTGCTCCTTTCCGCTTCCAGCTTTCCTTCTCATCCGGACTTGCTGCTTCTTGTAGTTCTTTCAGATAAACCCTGTCCACTGGGAGAGTCTGTAGGGCAAGCACGGGGTGATTGTCTAATGCCACTCTGCTTTCCACTTCCTATGCACCTCTGGCTGCCTGTTTAGCAACTGAATTGGCTAGATGATTGCCTCAAACTTCCTTTGAGTTCAGTTTGTTGTGTGCTTCTACTTTCAGAATAGCCACTTGGGTTGGGAGAAGTGTCCATCAAGTCCTTGATGGCTGAGCTGTGTTTCACTTTCTGGACTCTGCAGGGTTTTTTCACTCACAGTGGGGAGATGCAGGGTTTCCAGCCGCATAGTTTGAAGCAGTCATAGGGCAACAAGTCAGGACTAATGTTGTTTCCAACATATTATCAACTTTGTGGTACACATACATAAAACAATTGGCATCTTTCTTAAATTCCTCTATCCAATTTTCTTTGTGCAATGCTTCTGCCGTTCTGTACCAAGCTTCTGCCACATCCAATAAGCCAATAACACACAGAATTCCTCTCTCTCTTTAGTAACGTAACCTTCACTAATTTACTACTTTATACAACTTTTTAACAGAAGAGACCATCCATATGAAAGATTGTGAGTTGACATCAGGACACTCTCAAAACTGCAGAAGTTTGGTACAATAAAAGGGGGTAAGGGAATAAGGGATGAAGGAGAAACAGATGCATAGAGTAACTGATACATAGGTAAAACATGATAAATAGCAGCATGTCATAAAGTCAGAGTAGGAGGATGAGGTTACCTCCGCTTTAAAAAAATAAATAAATAAATAAATATATATATATATATATATATATATATATATATATATATATATATATATATATATATATAGAGATAGATAGATAGATAGATAGATAGATAGATAGATAGATAGATGGATATAGATAGATAGATGGATACAGATAGATATAGATAGATGGAGATATATATAGATAGATGGAGATTTTATATATATATATATATATATATATATATATATGAGAGATATATATATATATATATATATATATATATATATATATATATATATATATATATATATATATATATATATATATATGCGAGTATAGAAAGTAGCAAACACAATAACATGACAACCAGTCCAAGACTACCCCATCCAAGATACCCAACAAGAGTATTTTGGGTTCCAAACCAGGGGGTTGAGTCACACAACCTATTAAGTTCAGCCACCACTGTTCCATTTCTGATAGATACAATTTGAGTTGGTGGCATAAGCCAGGGGAGAGTCTAACGTACAAAGAAGATAATGGTTTCCCCAACTCACTCTAGGTGAGTCACTGTTTAGTAGTGTCAGACTGCAATGTAAGAGGATTGAGGAATTGCGCCTGGACTACATGTCTCAACTGCAATTACCTAAAGAAGGTGCAAGATTACATTTGGCCTTGAGGCCAGAGAATCCTATCAGTCTCCCGTCTGACACCCTATGCTTTAGGCCAACTACTCAATGGACTGCTTTCTGCTATAGATCTGGGATACTACACTGGCGAGAAAGGATGTTACCCCACAGGGATGCATGTGGTGAGAAGGTCAGAAAACAATATTTTTCCCTGATGTTATGCCACACTAAAAGGGTTGTCCTAGGGGCGTGGCCTAGTGCATGGGGCCGTATTACAGCAGCTCCCGGTCCTGCTGCTCTCCACGAGGCTGCCCTTCCATTACGGAAATCTGCATCGCTTCCACACCGCACTAATGGGCAAAGGGAGGCCCAGGGCACATTCTAAGTCCACCAGCGACTGGACACAGGGCGATTTAGGCCGGTTCGTGACACAGGCTTCCGCGGCCTCAGGACGCAGGGGAAATCCAAGATGGTGCCGGCACCGCTGTTCCCCGCCCGCTCAGAGCCAGCAGACGCCATCCAGGTACGCTCCAGAGATCGCTCATCTTCCCTAGCTGATCTGACGCCCTCACTACACAGTCCCCACAGTCACTCTCTGTCATCCCTGCAATCAGAGGAGGGTTGGGATATGGAGTCGCAGATGCATTCTCTCCACACATACATGCTGTCTCTCCTGACCAAAGCTGACTTTGAGCACTATACCTCCCGCATGGAGAGGACAAGCAGGAGATAACTGAGCTTAAGAGGGACATGGGGATCCGCATAGAGGATGTAGAAAATACCACTGAAGGTATTTGCACCACTTTACAATCCCATGAGGAGACTCTAAACTCACACACTGTTCTTTTTTGATTACAAACGTTTTTATTGGTGGTAAAAAAAGCATAATTAGATCAACAGACACAAGTACATGACAGCATCAATGGAGAGCATAATGGATATACACATCATACAAATGTTGCTGGCACAGCAGCGGTCCAAGCTCAACAAGGAACATTTAAAAAAGTGATTAATGTACACAGCCTGGAACGTATGCACCAGACGATGCTTATCAAGTGCAAAGATGTACATAATAGAGAGTTAGTAAAACAAGGGGAAATAAAAGAAACATAAACAAAAAGTTAACCTTGCAATAATCATTGCTATTGACTTCACCGACAGATAGCTAATACACTACATTACTGTTTACAAGCTGGCGCTAGTCTCCGGTCCGGATCAAAGATATAGGAGAATAAACCAACAAAATGGTATCAATATACAAATGCAATGGGATCGCCCGGACACCGGTGTAACACCTACTAAGGGATATGCGGGGAGGGAACCCCCATAGGACCGGAACACTCCGGCCATTCGAACCATTTGGCAGTATGGATATGCATGGTGTCCATAATGGTGTGATGTACCCGTTCCATTAGACGGATAGCGTCCATCCTACCAAGAACCCCCGACCAGGAGGTAACTTGCGAGCGCCAATGTAGCGCTATCGTCCAGTGGACAGCACAGAACAGTGTATTGATCAACCTTTGGGTGGGGCGGGAAACCCCTGCTATAGGAGCGAACAACAGACAGTGTGCAGGTGACAAATCAACCACGGATCCCACAATCGAGGACACCGTGGTGCGTACCTGATCCCAAACCCCCTGGAGCTGGGGACAGCTCCAGAAAATATGGATCAGAGAGCCTGTATCCGGGCAACCCCTAAAACAGCGATCAGGAACCGTGGGGTAAAACCTGTGAATCCTATCCGGGGTGAGGTACCACCGAGTATGAAGCTTCACAACGGTGTCCCTCACCGCCATAGATCTAGCACACTTATGCATATTCACAAGCATCACACTCCATTCCTCAGGCGTGAACTCTGTGTCTAAATCAGCCTCCCAGAGGCACATCGCCCTAGTTTTCTCTGGCATTTGTGATTCCAGAAGGTGTTTGTACACCGTAGAAATAATACCCCTGTCTCTGGAGTGTCTATAGCATAAAGATTCAAATTGGGTATTAGAGATGTCACCTAAAGAACTATAATGTGTCTGAAAAAAATGTCTAATCTGGAGATATTTGTAGAATTCGGCCCTTGGCACCTCATGTTGTGATTGGAGTTGTGAAAAGGAGGTGAAGGCACCTCGTCTACCAGAAAGGTCCCGCAGAGTGACCAAAGACCTTTGGATCCACCATCTGAAGACAACAGGAGACCCAAACGCCAGGGGGAATCTCCTATCGCCCAAAAACGATGCCAAAGTAGGCCTGTTGGGTCGCAGTCGAAATTTAGTCTTATACAGTGACCAGAGGTATAAGGAGCTACTCACTATGTTATTGAGAGGGGCTAAGTCCCTTGGACGGAGATTCTCCTGCCACAGGACACCCGGGAGGAAATAAGGTCGCAAAGACTGAGTTTCAAATTGCAACCACGGTATACCAACCGTTGGAGCATGCCATTGAGCTGTCTGGGCCAACCTGGCCGCTAAGTAATATAGCCATACATCTGGGAGTCCCAAGCCGCCCTGTAAAAGTGAGCGATGCGTCAGATGTCTCCCTAGCCTGGGCCTCTTTCCCAGCCATAGAAAAGTGTTAATATCGCGTTGTAGCGAGGTGAGGGTTTGGCGTGACACATAGATAGGGAGAGCCCTGAAGTAGTATAAAAGTTTCGGCACAATAGACATTTTAACCGCTACCACCCTCCCAATCAAAGGGATACGAAAAGTTGACCACAAACGTAGCCACCTCCGAACCATTGTAAAGGCCGGAGGATAGTTGGCGCTATAGATTTCTGGTAAGGAAGGAGCTAGCTGGACCCCTAGGTATAAAATGGTGTTTTTAGAGAGAGAGAGAGACCAAAATATGAGCGCAAATTAGAAACTTCTGCAGGGGTAAAGTTGATAGGAAGGGCAGCACACTTAGCTATATTCACCCCCAAGCCCGAAAGCTTGTGAAAGGTGCCCAAGAGCTCCAGAAGATTGGGAAGAGCTATCAAAGGATCGGGTAAAAACAATAGGACATCGTCCGCGTAAAGGCTAAGCTTGTACTCCCCTTCCTCTTTCAAGTAACCACCTATGTTTGGATTAGTAACAATGGCCCTGGCAAGGGGCTCCAGAGCCAAGGCAAATATAAGTGGGGACAGGGGACAGCCCTGGCGGGTGCCCCGACTTATAGGGAAAAATTTGGAGGAACTACCGGGGAGTTTGATCCTAGTATGGGGTCTATGATACAGTGCTTTAAAACCATTAATAAATTCGCCCCCAAATCCAAACCTGGCCAAGACCCGGTCTAGATAGGGCCAGAGGACACTGTCGAACGCTTTTTGGATATCCAACCCGAAAATCAAAACTTTACGGGAGAAAAGGTTCGCATCTTGAATGATATTCGTTGCCAAACGAATGTTATCAGTGATCTGCCTATTGGGGATAAAACCAGTCTGCTCCGGTGACACAAGGGCACCTACAATAGGGGCCAATCTATTTGCCAATATCTTTCCTAGTATTTTAATGTCATTATTTAACACCGAAATGGGCCTAAAATTCTGGGGTAGGGAGTGGTCTTTATGGGGTTTGGGGATCAGGGTCAACTCACACACTGTTCTAATACAACAGCTCATGTATCATCAAGATGACATTGAGAACCGCAAAAGGAGAAATAATATTAGAATCCGTGGTATCCCTGAAACAACTGAGCATAAAGACCTGGCAGGGGCTCTAACCATCATATTTAATCAGCTGCTCCAACAACCCAAAGACGCTCATATTGAGCTGGATAGAGTGCACAGGACATCAGGCCCATGTAATCCTGACTCTGCCTTTATCCGTGACACCCTATGCAGGGTACACTTCTACAAAGTTAAAGAAAGCATTATGAGAGCTGCCAGCACACAGGTTTACATCAGGCTAAATGACACCCCTGTCATGTTACTCGCAGAACTCTCCCGCCAAACACTGACTATGAGCCGCTCTCTGAAACCCCTGACTTCACTTCTGCAAGAAAGACAAATCAAATATCAGTGGCTTTTCCCATTTCAACTACGTGTACACCATGAAGGCAAGATGGCCGTCTTCCGCACCCTGGGGGACCTCCCAAAATTTCTAAGCACCCTGGAACTTCCACAGGTCTCGATACTGGACTGGCCTGTCCTGGCCACCACCCCTGGCCTCCCATTCAACTCACAATGGCAAAAGTCGGGCAAACAGAAGCGCCCCAGCTCTGCATACCAAAAACCAACTGATGACTGAAACATACGCTTATGCTTTGATTCCCTTTTTCACCTCCATTCAATGGAGCTGTGTTCATATCCCCACCTACGCCTTGGGTCCCTGACCCCATCCGCATTGCTGCCTAGTTAGGTGGCCTGGAACCGCCCACTCGAGGTGCACACTGACTTTGTTATTTTTAATATGCTACCTCACCTAGACATATCCCTTGTTGGGTTTGTTACGCTCTACACACTTGCTACAAGCGGGTGTGGATTATCCCTATGCCGGGGTGGGGGCAGGGAGGGACTGTACTTATTTGTTTTTATATAACCATTTTTTCCTTTTTAGGTGGACGTTTACTGTGGAGGATGCTTTCCTTCCGCACTATGTTTAAATTGAGTCTACCAGGGACGGGAGCGGGCTGCCTCCGTGCCTCCGCCCCCTCTTTAACCCCTCTCACACACTTTACTTGAGTTAGACACTGCTATGTCTCTCTGAACAACCCCTTCATGAGTTCCTCACAAGCAGTTGTGTCATAGACACTGGGTTAAATTATTTGTGACTGCCGTTACTAGTTTGATATCATGCTTTTTACCTCATGGACCTCGGGACCGGGGGGGGGGGCTCTATTCGCTTACCACGTTAAAACCCCCATTAGGACCAATAGTGCTCATTACTGCACTGTTATTCTGTTTAGCAAACTTTCTTTTTTGACCTTTGTTTTGCCATCTGAATGTTCTTATGTTATCACGCCGTGACGATAATCCTATTTCTCCTACTTGTTTTCAACGGTGGCCACCATTGCCATCTGAATGTTCTTATGTTGTCACGGCGTGGCGATAATCCTATTTCTCCTACTTGTTTTGAACGGTGGCCACCATTGCCCCCTTTTTTGACGTATTTTGTCTCCATACCCTGGAGATGGTTCCTCTCTACTTTTCTCTTTGCTCTTCTTCACCCACTTTTCCCTACCCTGCCTACCCCCCCTCCCCCCACTTGTTGAGTAGGCCCTGGTGCATGGGCAGGCCACGGTCGGACAGGACGTGGAACCTAGACCTCTCTCCATTTCACTCCCACCATGACTCCCCTTGACCACATAACTCTAGCCTCCTTTAACTGCAGAGGTCTTAACACTCCAGAGAAAAGGAGCCAAGTGTTGTTTCATAAAGCTAAATCTCAAATCCTACTCCTACAGGAGACTCATTTCAAGAACTCGGCCATCCCATCTCTAAAAAGCCCTTATTATCATCAATGTTATCACCAACCCGCACGCTAAGTCTAAGGGGTTATTGATAGCTTTCCACACATTATTTCACCCGGAAGTCATAGACTCATTGATTGATCCCTCAGATCGTTTTCTTTTCCTTAAACTAAAATTTAAATCTTCTATTTTTACAGTGGCTAATGTGTATGCACCGAACCAAGACCAGGGGATTTTTCTCTCCATGGTCCTAGACAAATTACTGTCCTTTGTTGGTCCCGGTTTCATTCTGGGTGGAGACCTTAATGTGACTCTTTCCCTGGCTGTGGACACCTCCTCCGGTAAGTCTTCCATTCCACACTCCACCCTCATGCACATAAAATCACTCCTACACTCTGCCCAACTAGTTGATGTTTGGTGGGTTCAATACCCATTCGAGAGGGATTACAGCTGCTACTCAGTTTCTTACAACTCATACAGTCGCATTGATTATTTTCTCGTGTCTCAGTCACTGCTTGATGTCCCTTTGCAAACGTCTCTTGGTAGTATTCTCTGGTCAGACCAATGCGCCAGCACACTTAAGTTTGGCCCACCTGCCTAAATCCCATAGAACATTTTCCTGGCGCTTGAATGACAACCTGCTAAGAGACACCCCCTGCGTAGCGGCTATTGAACAAGCAATCCGGGACTTTGTACAGGACCACCGCTTGGACAAAAATAACCCACTTACTAAATGGGAAGCCCTGAAATGCGTGCTACGGGGTACCTTTTATCCAGCATGGCTCCCGACTAAAAAAGGCCAGAGCAGCAAATATTACCAGACTATTATCTTCCATCCATACCTTAGAAATGGCCCATAAGAGAGACCTTGACCCCACTACCTTTGTGGACCTCTCCAATTCTTGTAGGGAATTGCTTCTCTAGTCGTCTGTCCAGGACAGCACTAGAGAGATAGGCTCCACCTCCAGAGGCAGGAAACCCAAACCAGATCTTTAAAGGGCGGTCTCCGTCCCTTCCCCTTCAGTCTTTGTGTTTCCTCCACCGGAGGAGGAGGCTGGATCAGGAGCTCTCCTTCCCCTGACGGTGGGATAGCCCATAAGAGACGGGGAAGGAGTTCTGGTTACCTGTTGGTAAACGGACGTTTGAAGTCCTCCGGTCGGGTTGACTGCAGCTTCGAACCGGCGTTCTCCTTCTGAAGCCCGGGGAGGGCGTTTGTTTCCCCATCCGACAATAGGTTCAAATTGGGCGCGAAGTCAGGTGGGGGGCGGGCACAGGCTTCGAGTTCCGGCCTGTGCAACACAGGAGGAGGATAGAGGACTTCCAGCAATCCACTACCGGTTCCGGGTCGCGCGGCGAGCGTGGACGTTCGGGACCTTGGCGGCTATTTTAAAAAGCCGCAGCCACGAGGCGTTCGTGCTGCATCGCTTTATCGCCATTACGAAGGGAAGCCTCCAGGCGGTTAGGCGTGTTCCGTTAGAATATGGATGCAGTGGAGAGTGGCAGTGGAGCCGAACCAGCTCAGGTAGGCAAACAGAGGTGTCTTGTACCTACAGGGCTGGGAGAGAGGGGGGGGGGGGGTAATGGACTAATCAATGCAAAGGCATTTTGAAATGGTCCAGGTGTACTTTTTCCTCCCTCCCTCTCTCAAACAGGATCCGGACTAAAGAGTCTTGCGAATCCTGTTAGCGGTTGGTGGGGTGCACATAGGTGTTTGGTGAAGGCGTCCTATTTTACTAAAGGTTTCGCTGACGTGTTCTAAAGGATCCCATGGATAAAAGAATGGAGGTACTATTAACCAGTTTCAGACCGGACCATTTTGCTGGTAAATGACCAGAGGTCTTTTTACACTTTGGCACTGCGCTGCTTTAACTGGTAATTGCGCGGTCATGCAATGTTGTACCCAAACAAAATTTGCGTCCTTTTCTTCCCACAAATAGAGCTTTCTTTTGATGGTATTTGATTGCCTCTGCGATTTTTATTTTTTGCGATATAAACGTAAAAAGACCGCAAATTTTGAAAAAAAATGATATTTTCTACTTTTTGTTATTAGAAAAATCCAATAAACTCAATTTTAGTCATACATTTAGGCCAAAATGTATTCAGCCACATGTCTTTGGTAAAAAAAAAGTCAATAATTGTATATTTATTGGTTTGCGCAAAAGTTGTCACATCTACAAACTAAGGTACGTTTTCTGGAATTTACGCAGCTTTTAGTTTACGACTGCCTATCTCATTTCTTGAGGTGCTAAAATGGCAGGGCAGTACAAAACCCCCCCAAATGACCCCATTTTGGAAAGTAGACCCCCTAAGGAAATTGATAAGAGGCATGTTGAGCCCATTGAATATTTTATTTTTTTGCCTCAAGCGATTGAATAATGACAAAAAAAAATTTTTTTTTTTTTTTTTACACAAAGTTGTCACTAAATGATATATTGCTCACACATGCTATGGGCGTATGTGAAATGACACCCCAAAATAAATTCTGCTGCTTCTCCTGAGTACGGGGATACCACATATGTGGGACTTTTTGGGAGCCTAGCCGCGTACGGGGCCCCGAAAACCAAGCACCGCCTTCAGGCTTTCTAAGGGCGTAAATTTTTGAGTTCACTTCTCACTACCTATTACAGTTTTGAAGGCCATAAAATGCCAAGATGGCACAAAACCCCCACAAATGACCCCATTTTAGAAAGTAGACACCCCAAGCTATTTGCTGAGAGGCATGTTGAGTTCATGGAATATTTTATATTTTGCCACAAGTTGCGGGAAAATTACAAACTTTTTTTTTTTTTTTTTTTTTTTCACAAAGTTGTCACTAAATGATATATTGCTCACACATGCCATGGGCATATGTGAAATGACACCCCAAAATAAATTCTGCTGCTTCTCCTGAGTACGGGGATACCACATATGTGGGACTTTTTGGGAGCCTAGCCGCGTACGGGGCCCCGAAAACCAAGCACCGCCTTCAGGCTTTCTAAGGGCGTAAATATTTGACTTCACTCCTCACTACCTATTACAGTTTTGAAGGCCATAAAATGCCAAGATGGCACAAAACCCCCACAAATGACCCCATTTTAGAAAGTAGACACCCCAAGCTATTTGCTGAGAGGCATGTTGAGTCCATGAAATATTTTATATTTTGCCACAAGTTGCGGGAAAATTACAAACTTTTTTTTTTTTTTTTTTTTTTTTTTTTTTCCACAAAGTTGTCACTAAATGATATATTGCTCACGCATGCCATGGGCATATGTGAAATGACACCCCAAAATAAATTCTGCTGCTTCTCCTGAGTACGGGGATACCACATATGTGGGACTTTTTGGGAGCCTAGCCGCGTACGGGGCCCCGAAAACCAAGCACCGCCTTCAGGCTTTCTAAGGGCGTTACAGTTTTGAAGGCCATAAAATGCCAAGATGACACAAACCCCCCCCAAATGACCCCATTTTGGAAAGTAGACACCCCTAAATTTAGGGGTACACTAGTGAGACTAGGTAATAAATGGCGGGTGCCCTGAAACTATAAAAAAATAACTAACCAACCAGCGTCACCTGTAACAGTTATATGGTGATCACTGGTGAAAGGGTTAACTAGGGGGCAATCAGGGGGCTTTATGCGGTAGTATATGGGGGTCCCTGGCGCTATAAAAAGCTGCGGCGAACCTAAATACCTACTTGCCTAACTAGCGTCACCTGTGACACTAATACAGCGATCAGAAAAACGATCGCTTATTAGGCTGGGTTCACACTGGAGCGATGCGGGAACGCCACGAATGCGCGGCGGGTTCCCGCATCGCATGCCTCCCGGCGGCAGTTCACACTGCCCTATGCGAACTGCTGGGAGTGTCAGTGAAATGTTACTGACACCCCCAGATCAGTTCGCATATCGCAGTGCGATCTGCAAACTCGGATCGCATGGTGTGAACACCCATGCGATCCGATTCTGCTGCGGGCCAAAAAAAGGGTCCCGTGCGAATTTGCGGCGGGTGCGGCGGGTGTGACGGGTGCGGCGGGTGCGGCGAATGGCTGAACTCGAATCGCACAGAGATCGGATGTGATTTGCACTGCAGTGCGGTGCGAATCACATCCGTTCTCAAACCGCTGCAATCTGAACCCAGCCTTAGTGACACTGGCGACGGGGGGTGATCACGGGGTTAAACCTTTATTGGGGGGGTTAGGGGGGTACCTTAGAACTAAAGGGGGCTAACCCTAACTGCCCTAACAGTTATTAGTCACAAATGACACCCGCCGGGTGATCAGGGGGTTAAACCTTTATTAGGTAATAAATGGCGGGTGCCCTGAAACTATAAAAAAATAACTAACCAACCAGCGTCACCTGTAACAGTTATATGGTGATCACTGGTGAAAGGGTTAACTAGGGGGCAATCAGGGGGCTTTATGCGGTAGTATATGGGGGTCCCTGGCGCTATAAAAAGCTGCGGCGAACCTAAATACCTACCTGCCTAACTAGCGTCACCTGTGACACTAATACGGCGATCAGAAAAATGATCGCTTATTAGGCTGGGTTCACACTGGAGCGATGCGGAAACGCCGCGAATCCGCGGCGGGTTCCCGCATCGCATGCCTCCCGGCGGCAGTTCACACTGCCCTATGCGAACTGCTGGGAGTGTCAGTGAAATGTTACTGACACCCCCAGATCAGTTCGCATATCGCAGTGCGATCTGCAAACTCGGATCGCATGGTGTGAACACCCATGCGATCCGATTCTGCTGCGGGCCAAAAAAAGGGTCCCGTGCGAATTTGCGGCGGGTGCGGCGGGTGTGGCGGGTGCGGCGAATGGCTGAACTCGAATCGCACAGAGATCGGATGTGATTTGCACTGCAGTGCGGTGCGAATCACATTCGTTCTCATAAACCGCTGCAATGTGAACCCAGCCTTAGTGACACTGGCGACGGGGGGTGATCACGGGGTTAAACCTTTATTGGGGGGGTTAGGGGGGTACATTAGAACTAAAGGGGGCTAACTCTAACTGCCCTAACAGTTATTACAGTCACAAATGACACCAATGCAAAAAAAAAAAAAAAAAAAAAAAAAAATGACATTGGTGTCACTGTGACTGGGGGGCAGGGGTAATTGGGGGGGTGATCGGGGGGTAAAGGGGGGGTGTGAGTGTGCCTGGCATGTTCTACTGTGTGTGTAGAGTGTTGGTGCAACTCACCGATCCGCTCTCCTCCATGTCGGAACGGAAAATACCGACACGGAGGAGAGAATACATCACTTCCTCTCCTGTGTTTACATTACAGGAGAGGAAGTGATGTCACGGGGGATTTCCATTCGTCGAGAGCGATCGCGAGGGGGTGGCCATGAATGAATGGCCGCCCCCTCATCCCGGATCGCTCTCGAAGAAATGCCGACCGCCGCAGGCACCGGGGGGGGGCCCGATCGGGCCCCCCACCCGCGGGCAGGCAGGGACTTATATATACGCCCATATGCCTGCCCGTGCCATTCTGCCGACGTATATCGTCGTGCGGCGGTCGGCAAGTGGTTAAAGAGGTCATGGGAAGTAACCATGAATAACTTAAAACCTGCAATGGCCACGACAATAGTGGCTCGCAACTTGGAGGTCTGGCTGGAACAATTACAAGGCCATTTGGAAGGGGGTACCTCCAGAAAGGAATTTCTGGATTCCCTTCCTATGCTACATAAAGCAGCAGGTTATATAGCAAATGCCTCTGCGGAGTCTGTTAAATGGGTCAGCCAGGACCGCTGCCCTCGTAAATTCATCCCGCAGGGCACTTTGGCTGAAGTCTTGGTCGGGAGACTCGGCCTCAAAAGTGAGGTTATGTGGCATCCCCTTTGAGGGAGACCTCTTGTTTGGGCAGGACCTTGAGAAAGTCGTGGACCGTACTGCGGACAAGAAGAAGGCCTTTCCTGTCAAATCTAAAAAGACTACAGGTAAACGCTTTTTTCGTCCTCAAAGGCAGGGACGGTCACAAGGGCAGACCTCTAAGGAGTCAACCCCTAAGAAACAGTGAATGGGAGGAAAACAGAAAAGCAATCTCTTTTCCTCTTCTAAAAAAACCACTAAATCCCAGTGACACGGTTCCTGTGGGGGGGAGACTGGGGCGGTTCCTCCCACAGTGGGAAGACGCTACCCCAAATCCTTTTATTCTGGGGATCATCAGGGAGGGTTACAAAATACAGTTCAAACACATCCCACCTGCAAGGATGTGTCTGACCAAGCCTCCCAAAGACCCCCAGAAAGCGACAGCTTTGCTGTCGCAAATTGGCAATTTAATAGATCAGAGGGTTCTAGTGCCAGTTCCGCCACAGGAAATAAATCACGGTTTCTATTCACACGTGTTTGTAGTAAGGAAACAGTCAGGCAAATTCCGGTTGATCTTGAATCTGAAGTTACTGAACAAGTGGGTAACTTACAAGAAATTCCGGATGGAAACAATTTTTACAGTGAGATCAGTACTCCCTCCAGATTGTTTCATGGCCTCTCTCGATCTAAGGGATGCGTATCTACACATCCCGATTCGAGAAGACTCTCAAAAGTATTTGAGGATAGCGATTCTTTGGGGAAGTCAGATTCGATACCTCCAATTCAGGGCTTTGCCATTCGGTCTGTCTTCTTCCCCCAGGATATTCACCAAGGTCCTGGCAGAAGCATTGGCTCCCCTAAGACTGAAAGGGATCGCTGTCATACCGTACTTGGACGACCTTTTATGCTTTGCCCCCTCAAAGCTCCAACTGCAGGGAGATCTGAGGGTAGCTATCTCTTGCCTAAAAAGGCTGGGGTGGTTGATAAACCAAGAAAAGTCGCACCTGATACCAACACAGGCCATACAGTATCTAGGTTTTCTGGTGGATTCAGTGTCACAGAAAGTCTTCCTCACAGGGGAAAAAGTGGAAAAGGTGAAAGAGATGGTAACCTTTTTGCAGTCCAATCAGACAATTTCCATCCGGTCAGCTATGGCAGGGTTGGGCCTATTAGTGGCAACAATCCCTGCAGTTCCTTGGGCAAGAGCTCATTTCAGGTGTCTCCAGGCCAATATTCTGAGCAGCTGGGACGGGACACAAGAGTCCCTGGACGGGACTATCCATCTATCCTCAAAGACCAAAAGGTCTCTTTGGTGGTGGAAGAGAGAGGAGAACCTAGTACGGGGTCTATGGTGGTCTCCTCCAGTGTCTGCTCAAATCACCGCGGATGCCAGTGCTTGGGGCTGGGGGGCCCACTTGGGGTCGAAAGTAGCCCAAGGATGCTGGGGGAAGACACAGTCCCAGAGGTCGGCCAATTGGAGGGAGTTGCAGGCAGTCTGGGAAGCCTTAAGGGTGTTTGCCAGGGATCTGAAGGACCACCATGTACAGGTCCTCTCGGACAGTATAGTGGCGGTTTCCTACCTAAACAAGCAGGGAGGAACAAGATGCCCGTCCTTGATCAAGCTAACAAGTACGATCATGCATTGGGCAGAAGAAAACCTAAAATCGGTTTCAGCGGTCCATCTAAAGGGGGTGGACAACCACCTGGCAGACTTTCTGAGTCGACACCGGGTGTACGAATCGGAATGGTCACTAAACAGGGAGATTTTCTAGCTGTTAGTACGCAAATGGGGTCTTCCGGAAGTGGACTTGTTCGCCAAGAAAGCGAACACCCAGGTCCCAGTATACTGCTCCCTAGAGAGGGAGGCAGGGGCAAAAGGGATAGACGCTTTGGCACAAAGCTGGGCTTTTCACATTTGCTACGCCTTCCCCCCATTCAAGCTAATTCCTCTAGTCCTGAGGAAATTTTTGCAGGAACGGACCACATTGATACTAGTGGTTCCGTATTGGCCAAAGAGGCCATGGTTCTCGATGCTGCTGGGCCTGACAGACGAACCTCCCCTCATACTGCCCGAGAGAGAGGATCTGCTATCCCAGGGTCCAGTTCTGTTACCAGAACTGCAGACCCTAAAGTTATCGGCCTGGCGTCTGAAGAGAGTCTCTTGAAGTCTAAGGGACTCTCGGATAGGGTAATTAAAACACTTCTTTCTAGTAGGAAGAAGGTAACCCAAGCAATTTATGTTAAGTACTGGAAAGTTTTTTGTTCATGGTTGGACACTAAAAAGGTGTCTATAAGTATCCCGACAGTCTTGGAATTTTTACAAGACGGTGTGGATAAGGGACTGGCCATTAGTACCTTAAAGGTACAAATTGCGGCCCTGTCTGTTTTTTTTGGATCAACCTCTGGCGGTAGACCCGCTAGTTAGCAGGTTCTTTAAGGGGTTGACCAGGATTAAACCTGTTCCTTTCAAAATTTTACCCAAATGGGACCTGTCAATTGTGTTACAGGGATGGGTAAAAAAGTCTCTGGAAGAAGAACCTTCCTTGAGATGGATCACGCTTAAAACGGTGTTCCTAGTGGCTATTTCCACAGCCAGACGCATTAGCGAGCTTCAGCCACTTTCGGTGAAAGAGCCGTTTTTACAAATTTTTGAGGATAGGCTGGTGTTGCGCATGGACCCTGGGTTTTTACCCAAAGTAGTGACAAAGTTCCACAGAACACAGGAAATTGTTTTGCCTTCGTTCTGTGGGTCTCCCACTAATCCTAAGGAGGTAGAGTTTAGCCAACTGGATGTGAGAGCCTGTGTCTTACAATATCTGGAGATGTCAAAAAACATTAGAAAATCAGATGCATTATTTGTTTTACGTGTGGGTAAAAAATTGGGGTCACAAGCTTCAAAAAATACAATTGCAAGGTGGATCAAACAAGCTATTGTAGAAGCCTACAAAGGAATGAAAATGGAATGTCCTTTTTCCCCCATGGCTCACTCCACACGGGCGCCATCGACCTCATGGACAGAGCGAGCTGGAGCAACACCAGAACAAATTTGTCGAGCAGCAACTTGGTCAAGCTACTCGATGTTTATGAAGCATTACAGATTGGACCTTATCTCAGCGCAAGACCAGGCGTTTGGGAGAAAGGTCCTTCAAGCGGTAGTCCCCCCCCTAATCTGGTAAGTTCTTGTTGATCCTCTCTAGTGCTGTCCTGGACAGACGACTAGAGAAAATGAGAGTTAGACTTACCGGTAACTCTGTTTCTAGGAGTCGTCCAGGACAGCATGGATTCCCACCCTATATGCTGTTATAATGCTGGACAAGTGTTTTTGTCGTTACAGAAGCCGTTTCCGGGGAAGTTCTCGTTTACAAGACTGAAGGGGAAGGGACGGAGACCGCCCTTTAAAGATCTGGTTTGTGTTTCCTGCCTCTGCAGGTGGAGCCTATCTCTCTAGTGCTGTCCTGGATGACTCCTAGAAACAGAGTTACCGGTAAGTCTAACTCTCGTTTTCGCATCTTGGACGCAAACTCTCTTATTGCCAGAGACAAGGGACGACGCGGACACTATATTTTTGCTAACAAATGCGGACAACTCTTGGCTAGAGTCCCCCACCCACGGCGCCCAATACCATACATCTGCTACACCAACCAGCAAAAAATCTGAAACCCCTGTGGCATTGCTGATGCCTTCCAGCAATACTACACCAAACTATACAACCTCCCCACATGCACAAGCCAGTCACACATGGATGACACACATTACCCAGACCTGCAGAATTATATCTGAGACGGCCTTGCCACAAATTGACCCTTCTGATTCCACTGACCTAGATAACCCCTTAGTGACTTCAGACTTCCTACTTGCCATAAAAGGGCTAAAGTCCAGGAAGTGTCCAGGACCTGATAACTTCTCCCCTAGGTTCTACAAATCATTTGCTCACTTATTAGTTGCTCCACTCACAGCGGCATTTAACCATTAACCCCCCCCCTCTAAGAATCTCTTATCTGCCACCATCTGTGTCATGCTCAAACCGGGCAAGGACCCCTCCCAATGCAGTAGCTATAGACCCTTTTCTCTCCTTAACCTAGACATCAAACTCTTCACAAAAATCTTAGCAAACCGCCTCTCACCCCTGTTGCCTTCCATTGTACACAAAGACCAAGTGGGATTTGTCCCTGGCAGGGAGGCAAGGGACAACACCACTAAAACTATCCACCTAATCTCTTACATCTGTCTGAAAAAATTAAAAGCATGTGTCCTGTCCTTTGATGCCGAGAAGGCATTTGACCGGGTCAACTGGCAGTTTTCACACCTTTCCCTGGAACAGATAGGTCTTGGTCCCTTGTTTGTATCCAGGGTAATGTCGTATTCTCATCCCACAGCCTCTGTCCTGTTCAATGGCTCCCCATCCGCCGCATTTCCCACTTCCAACGGCACCCACCAGGGCTGCCCTCTATCTCCTCTGCTTTTCATACTGGTGATAGAACACCTAGCCATAGCTATTAGACGAAACAGTAACATTTCAGGGATACAGACACCTTCATGCGAACACAGACTTTCGCTCTACGCGGATGACCTCCTTGTTTATCTCCAACAACCTCACATATCCCTCCCCTCTTTAATGCAGAAATTCCACAGATTTGGTGAAATCGGCAATTTTAAAATCAAGATGTCTAAGACAGAGGCCCTTAATATCGCCCTGCCACCCTCCACTCTCTCACAAGTACAAACTAATTTCTCCTTCCAATCGAAGGGCATTTCATACCTGGGGATCACCATTCCATCCAACTTATCGGAGCTTTACAACCTTAATTATCTACCCTTGTTATCCCGTATCCGCAAGGAACTGAATACATGGAATACATCCAATCTACCCTGGTTTGGCCGTATTAACACACTTAAAACGGACACCCTCCCCAAATTGCTCTACTTATTCCAGACAGTGCCTATAAACATCCCTAAGCGATTCTTCAACTCCCTAAGATCCCTGTCTATATGCTTTATATGGCAGCAAGGGATGTCCCGCATGCATCACACTTTGTTGACATACCCCAAATCACAAGGTGGAGTAGGCCTGCCAGACTTTGAAATGTACCATAAAGCTGCCGTACTATCTAGAATACTAGAGTGGTTCCCCCGACCCTTCCCCAAGGCACCCACTATTATCGAACAAGATCTCCCCACTCTCGATCTCCGGGCCTTATTATGGGGTTATGGACAAAAATTGCCCCTCCTATCTAACTCCTCCCCGTTAACAGTGGCGGCATTGCATCTTTGGTACAAAAAAGGACTGTCTTCACTATTATCCTCGGACCCCTCACATCACTTTTTGACCACCCCGACCTTCCACAGGGCATGGGATATAACCTATAGGCCTCTATCTCTGCACTACATGGCCTACGGCGAACACTTTCATACACCCAACTTTGGGTTCATTCATCATGACAGAGGAACGAGGCAACTGGCTTACTGCTCTACCTATGTCCTCCTGCTCAAACTTATTCTCTTTTAACCAAATACACAGACCCTTGACGAGCTACGAGCAGCTGTGTTCCCTCTCAGAAACTCCCAAACACTTACTGTCCTCCTTATACAAATTACAACATTCACTGATCCATGGACAACTCCCGTCTTACACCAGAAGGTGGTCCACAGACCTTGGAAGAGACCTCTCATTAATCCTCCATCTCCTGTTATCCGCGGGAGAAGATGTTTAAACTCCTATCCAGGTGGTATAGGGACCCAAGGTCACTACACAGAATCTTTCCCTCCACTCCTGCTTCATGCTGGAGATGTGGGGACGCAAATGGGAGCTATCTCCACATATGGTGGGAGTGCGGGCCCATACAATTCTTCTGGTCGCAGGTTTTCGCCATATACAGTAGCCTCTTCGATAGACCTATGACACCCACACTGGAGGTTGCCTTGTTGTCTATGCTTCTGGGTTCCATACCCTCGCTGAAACGCACTCTACTCCGTTTCTTCCTGTCAGCTGCTAGACAACTTATACCCCTTTTTTGGAAGACTACCACCACCCCTCCCTTGTCTGCCTGGGTTTCTATATCAATGATCTCATGAGAATGGAAGAGATGATGGCTTTAGATAATGATACATTTGATAAATTTACAGCGCTCTGGCTGATATGGATTGATTATTGATTATTATTGATTGATTATTGATTGATTATTTAGATTGCTCTAAAAGCCTTGTTGGCATCCCCAAACTGAATCGGCTCGGTCTGGCCCTGGCGTACTGCACCAGGGTCTGCTCACTCCCTCCATACTCCCCCGCCCCCCCCCCCCCCCCCCCCGACCTTTCCCTCTTTTTTTTATTTTTTTTCCTACCTCTTCGCTACTCCTCTAAGTTATCCACATCAAGGCCTCAGAACAGGCGACAATATCGGCATCCACCATGAGTTGTCTTCCAACGCTCCGTGTATGATGTGACTTGGTTAACTTGCAATGTATACGTAAACTATGTTGGTTTCTACTTGAAATATAGCCATGATACAGACTGTTCTGTATATACCTACTGTTATTGATATTTAATTGTACCATGGTTTGCAATGTATTACCTTGTTAAAATTTAATCAAAAACATATTTGACTCAAAGGGTTGTCCTCACGCGAGCCCTTTTTTGTTTTTCTTTTTAAATAGACATTTCTCCCATAACAATTTTTAGTGCATTAAAAAGAGACATTCAGGTTTTGGTAGAAAAAAAAAAATTATACTCACCTAGGGGGATGCAGCATCAGTCCCTCTCAAGCTCTAATGGCTCTTTTACACTTGAGTTAAAATGGTTGTATAGTCCTTTTTGGGACTTTTACCTACAGGAAAGCCTATAATAAGGCTTACCTGTAGGTTAAAAAAAAATCTCCTAAACCTGTACGCTTTAGGAGATATTCCCCTCATAATGTGCTGCTGACGCATGCGCACATGGGATTCCCGGCTGAAAGCCCGGCAGGCGACGGATCCTGCCGGGAAGAAATCTCCCGTGTGCATGCGCGGGAGTTCCGATATCGCGGCTCCGGCCAACCACAGCGCCGGAGCCGCCATACCAGGAAGAAACACCGAAGGAACATGTCAGCTCCCTCGGCGTGGATCGGACCAAATGTTGGGGCTTCGTTCTAAGGTAAGTATTTCATAATGAGCTAGTATGCGGTTTTTTCCTTTCCGGGAGGAAAAAAAACCAAAAAAACACATCAGCGGGTATACAACTGCTTTAAATTTTAAGTCAGTCTTAAAGCACATTAATACACCTATAGCATTAATGCGCATTTAGGATGTGTTGTAGGTTCATGTTGCATCAGTCAACTCTTCTCAAATGCCCTGGGTGGATTTTGTTTTGTTTTTTTACCAGGCTAAAAGGGGAATTAATCACTTTTGACGCTTTGCAGCCCCAGCTTAGATGCACTGTAAATGCCATAGAAGCGTTTACAGTGTGTCTACGGTGCGGTTGTGGTACTGCAAACTCTGCAGGCAGCATTATTTTGGCCTCACTGAAACTCAAAGTAATGCTGCAGTGTGAACACCTATCTGCTCCTTATTTTAAAATTTTTGTGTGGCATTGATAGGCATTTGGGAAGCATTAAAAAATATGACCCAACCTCCTATTTTCGACGTCTATGTGAAGAGCCCTTCAACCAAGAACTGCGTGATCAAACACCGCCAATCACCCAGTTCTTGGCATTCAGGCTGGAGTGCTGGGCTGTAGAGAGGATGGGAGCGGCTGGCTCAACCTCTCAGCTCTGTCAACTGAAAATGGGTTTCAGGATTGCGAAATTAACTGAGACTACTGCTGGGTGCCACTATCTTGGATGTGTTGTCAACAGCTCCATCAGACTCAGAGCTTTAACTTAAGTGACACGTTATAGCATTTTGACATGACATGTTATGAAGGAAAGGGAGGGGAGAAGCGGAAAAGATAGGCTAGCAAAGACCACAATTAGACACTCTCTAGAAGTGAGAAGGCTATCCAATGAGCTTTCTGGAGTAAAAAATTTCCTAGCAAGTACAGAGACAGAATGCAAATCCGTAAAACTTTGCCACCTAAAAAGACTGCATGTAAGTATATAAGACCCTTGATTTTTGTGTACGTTCCTGCAATTTTTTCTATTTTAGTTTTTAAGTTGGACATAGGGTTTTTTAATGTGGCTAGTAGATTATTTTACACCTCTTAGGCTGGCTTCACACTTCAGTGTGAAACCAGCATTTCAGTGTGACTTTACACACTGGGGCGGTGCGTTTGCCGGACATTGGGAAAAATCCTGCAAGCAGCGTCTTTGGGACAGTTTGGGAGTGATGTATACAGTGCTCCCAAAACGCCCTGCTCATTAAAATGAATTGGCAGGTCTTCCAAAGCACCAGAAAAGTGCTTCGTATGCACCGCAACATGGGCGCTTTTAACCCCTTCTTCAGCCGCTAGTAGTGGTTAAAAGCACCCGTAAAATGAGTGGCGCTTTATCGCTAACGCTTGGCGGCCCCAGTGTAAACATAGCCTTAAAGTCGACCGCTATACTGGCTGGAGAATGTCAGTGCCTGAATTAATTAATGCTATATCTCAATCAAGTTATATTCACATTTGGCAATTTTAAATTATGGATTTTAATTTTTATTTTTTTTTACCTTTTCTATTTAACAATACCATAGATCCAAAATACGAATTCGGGATGGTCGTGCTAAGCCTATTGATCTCCTGGCAAAGTACATAAGTGCAGAAGATGATGATTTAGCTGTTGAAATGCATGAGCCATACACTTTCCTGACTGGACTTACTGTGTCTGATCTTGAAGACTTACTAGAAGATATCCGAGTGAGTACTTTTCTTGATAAGATGCTTATTTTTTTGTATAGTTATCTATAAACGGCTCCTTTTTGCCATTGTTTTCCAGATCTACATGGAGTTAGAGCAGGGGAAAAATGTGGATTTTTGGAAAGATATGACCATTATCACAGAGGATGAAATCTCTAAACTACGAAAGCTGGAATCTTTTGGGAAAGGTCCTGGTGAGTTGCAAAAATAGTGTTTTATATTATATTCCACAGTATGGTCTTTTTGTGTATACAGATTTTTTTTGTTTGTGTTTTTCTTATATTTGAAATGCATACAAAAGTGTTAATATAGGAGTTGAGACAGCTCCTTTCAATAAAGCATAATAAAACCTAGCTTAGAGTCCTGACTTGCAGCTTTGTTGTTGACACCTGTTTGCACACAGGTATAGCAAAAGTAATAATATTCCTGTATTCTCCCCCGAGATATCACCTGAATGGGAAATGGTTTACAACCAAGTAGTTAGTCTATGTAAATCCAAAACATATTTTCTCTTGCGTTGATTGACCCTTGGGTTTTACAGCACCACCTGCAGGAATAGGTCACCAGGCAGAAAAGAACACAGCACTACCTATGGGCAGTCCCCTCAGTTATAATCCCCCACCCCCGCTATAGGCAAGTCAGTTCTTCAACCCAGTGTTCACCAATGGGTGTTGATCGAAAGCTTGCCTTGAGTATCATTAGGGTCAGGTTTCTGTCTTCTTTCAGTGTTCCTTGGCCATATGCTCCTTGATTCGCAGGGTTCATCATATGGTGTTCCCCGTGGACTCCACAGGACTTGAATTTTGGTTCTTTCGGTTCTCCAAAAGCCTACCTTTGAAAGTATTTGAGATATTCCCCTGCTTACTTTCTCAAAACATTGCCTTCTTAGCCGCCACCCCTTCCACGTGGTGAATGTTGGAGCTGTATCTTGTAAGTCTCCTTAGCTGGTTTTACATAAGGATAAGGTGGTTCTCTGTGTTCTTCCTTTCTTCCAAAGGTGGTGTCAGATTTAAGGACATGCCTTCCTTGTGCCCATGGCTGTTGCATTCTAAAGAGGTTGCGTTGCTCTGCTTGTATGGGGTTTGGGTGGTTCATGTGTACCTTTTTGACTAAAGCCTCCTTTCGGAGATCAGATTCTGTTTGTGCTCACAGTGAGCTCAAGAATAGGTCTGGTTTCATCACCCTGCCACTATTTCCCAAAGGATTTGGCAGCCGATTGATCAGGCGTACATCATTAAGGGTCAGGCTCCTCCCTTCCCTGTTATGTCAATCTCCACCAGCGTGATTAGTGCCTCCTGTCTTGCAAGGCCACTACCCGGTCATCTATGCATATTTATAGAGTTATAAACGTATTAAGTTGATGCACTGGTGAGGTAATGTTGCCTGACTACCGTGTCTTTAAAGATGGGCAAACACCCCCTCACCGATCCTGTGACCAAAGGATCAGGCAACCAATTCCCTGAAAAACCCGACTGGCCACCTTGTAACCAGATCGCCCCCTCTCCCTCAGGAAAACCTGGAGATATAGTGGGGTTCCCTCTCGGACTGGATGTCCATCGCCGTCTAACCCCGGGAACAGTGGCAGGATCAACACACAGACCTCTGGAACTGCGGCTGGTTGGATCCCCATCCGTGGGTAACAGCCGCCCCTCAGATCATGTCTGTGTCTCCCTCATCGACTGATTTTTACCTTAGGACACAAGATTGAGTCTTTTACTTTCCTGTCAGCAAAGCCTGCTGGGATTTGTATTTTTCCCTGTATACCAGTCTATGGGGCCTATTTTGTGTGGGAACTGCATGTCCCAGAATCCAAAGATTACAGAGCACGCATACAAAAATGGCATTTAACTCCTGCAAAGCTATTTAAAAACACCTGAGCATATTCAGAAAATATGGGGATTTAGTTACACCATATGGCCATATAGTGCTACGCCCACTACTACGTCAAAGTACCCCAATATCAGCGAGTCCCTGCGCTGTTTATAGAATGGAAGATCCTTCTTCTCTAAACCATGCGAGACATTCACTCCTCTAAAGTGGAGAATTAAAAGGACTCCTCCTATAACACAGGTGGACACTAATAAGAGACAATGGGGGGGGGGGGGGGGGGGGTGACGTGCTCCAGCCCAAAGGGAATCCATAAGCAGCTCTCCCTGCAGTTCAGTACAGTCTCTCCCATTGGCTTTTGTAACTGTGCCTTTAATTGGTTTTCTTCCTACGGCCAATAGGGGCACAAGTGAGGCTGCTGAATGCACTCTGTGTGTGTCAGCTCACATTACATTACTCAGTGAAAACAGGAAGAAGCAGGGGTGAAAAAGCTCATGCAAACATGACAGCCAGCTCTCTCCCCTCTTCCATGCTGCCCATCTGTGTTAATGTAAGTGTTTGGCTGCAATACCCACTACCTTTTAGTTTCCTTTTTCTTTTTTCCTTTCCCTCTTTTTTTTTTTTTTTTACCCTTTCTTTAACTTTTTTTTGTTTTTTTTCTACCTGCCTTATCTCTTTTTTTTCTCTGCAATTAATAGTGCACTATAGATGTAGGTTTCTATGCTTGCTTATGTTTTTATCCTTTTTCTAAGTTCTGCTTTTCACATCTGCACGCCTTTTCCCTCCCTCCCCACTCTCCACAAAGCAGCTTTATGAATTGAAACGTACAGCGGATGGGCACGTCAACGTCATGGTTTTCATGGTGATGGCCCTTGCTGTCTAGCGTCTCTTGTGTCCCGATTACGACAGGACAGCCGTGCATGCTCAGTGGACTGGGTTGGCTGGGCAGGTTGCATTGCAAACAAAGTCAAAGACAGGGCTCATCTGAGCATGCGCCATCAGCACCTGGCAGCGGCAGCGGATCGGCTTACCCAGCTGGTTGACTGACAACCAGCAATGCTCATACAAGCCTCCCGATTGGGCACATCTCTTGTGTCCCGGCACTGTTATGTTATGTTGCCCAGCTGCAGCTTACAAAACGCAGCATGTGTGTATGTATATGTATACGTATGTATGTGTATATATATATATATATATATATATATAACACACACACACAAAAGTGAGTACACCTCTCTCATTTTTGTAAATATTTTATTATACCTTTTCATGTGACAACACTGAAGAAATTACACTTTGCTACAATGTAAAGTAGTGCGTGTATAGCTTGTATAACAGTGTAAATTTGATGTCCCCTCAAAATAACTCAACACACAGCCGTTAATGTCTAAACTGCTGGCAACAAAAGTGAGTACACCCCTAAGTGGAAATGTCCAAATTGGGCCCAATTAGCCATTTCCCTCCCTGGTGTCATGTGAGTTGTTAGTGTTACAAGGTCCCAGGTGTAAATAGGGAGAAGGTGTGTTAAATTTGGTGTTATTGATCTCTCTCTCATACTGGTCACTGGAAGCATAACGTGACATCTCATTGCAAAGAACTCTCTGAGGATCTGAATAAAAGTATTGTTGCTCTCCATAAAGATGGCCTTGGCTATAAGAAGATTGCCAAGACCCTGAAACTGAGTTGCAGCACAGTGGCCAAGACCATACAGCGGTTTAACAGGACAAGTTCCACTCAGAACAGGCCTCGCCATGGTCGATCAAAGAAGTTGAGTGCACATGCTCAGCGTCATATCCAGAGGAGACGTATGAGTACTGCCAGCAGTGCTGCAGAGTTTGAAGATGTGGGGGGTCAGCCTGTCAATGCTCAGACCATACGTCGTGCACCGCATCAAATTAGTCTGCATGGTTGTCGTCCCAGAAGGAAGCCTCTTCAAAAGATGATGCACGAGAAAGCCCACAGTTTGCTGAAGACAAGCAGACTAAGGACATGGATTACTGAAATCATGTCCTGTGGTCTGATGAGACCAAGATAAACTCATTTGGTTCAGATGGTGTCAAGCATGTGTGGCAGCAACCAGTTGAGGAGTACAAAGACAAGTGTGTCTTACCTACAGTCAAGCATGATGGTGGGAGTGTCATGGTCTGGGGCTGCATGAATGCTGCCGGTGTCTTATCATATAAGGTCCTCCATCCGATAGTGTCCGCTTCGTACTGCGCATGCGCAGTACACAGCAACACAGATTCCTAAAATTGCCGAGGATGAACGGCGCCTGCGCCGTGAGTCCAGGTTCTATACCCACTATCCAAGTGGACATAGAGTAGGAATATAAAAGAGCCGAGCGCAGCGAGGCCGAGCCCGAAGCGTGGCAAGCGAAGCTCGCCCGCGAGGGGCCCTCTAATATTCATGCGCAGTACGGCGCGGACACTATATGATGGCCAGACACTATATGGCAGAACACCGGCATTGGGGAGCTACAGCTAAGTGATAAACCTGTTCAACATCTTAGGACTGTTACCCTAATGTGCATTATGTTCCAGGTTTAATATGAATGGAGACAAAATACCTTTTCATATCCAGTTTGGATGAACGTGTAGCAATATAAGACTCAGTTGCTGGTAAAGTCAGATGGATGGATCCTGATTGTATAACATTTGAGATTGCAATTGCTCAGTGTTGACTTTGCTAAATTTCAAAACATTGTATGGAGTGTTTTTTTAGTAATTCCAATTTGATGGCTATTGAGAGTCTCAGATATGCCTTATTTGGAGGATAGAGCTTTTTCTTTTTTTTTTTTTTTTTTTTTTTTTTTTAGGGAGTAGATCAACATCACAAGAATGATGTGGGGGTAAAGAAACCCCAGTTAATTGGGGATTTTACCTCACTGCATACATCCAATTAATTGTTTTCACACTGTTATTTGGAGTTCACAAGCACAGTTTAATAGTGATACTAGGGGTTGAGATTTAAGAAAACAAACATATTTATCTTATATTCACTGACCGACACAGCTCCTCTCTTAGCCATTGGATTATTTGCCCTATTACTGGGAGATACTAGGCATTAGTTGTAATACAACACTCAGAACTCTTAGTTCCGCCCAGGGGGCAGTCCCTTGGGCAACAACTCTCCACCCTGCCATGCAACCATCAGTTTTATTTTGCCTAGTGAAGAAGGACCTAGGAACCCTGCGGGCCCATCGGTCCGTGCTTTTTTATGCAGAAGCATGACTCTTTGCGCAAGATTAATGATCCTGTGATCTATCAACAGTCGGCTGGGTGACAGGCTAGACACCCTTACCCTTGTAGTCTCCCCAGTCCGGGCATCGAGCGCGTGCAGGCCGCAGCTACGCACTCGGCAGCCCACGACGAAACTCCAGAGGTGGTCTGTGAGCTTTTATGCTCTGGGCCATACATATGACCGGGCTACTGATGTCTGTGTCACAGTATGCCGGGCCAGCAGCCACCCTGTACTGATCAGTGAGTGAGTCTGTGATGTTATGTCTCCCAGCTCTTCAGGACTGGAAAGTACAGCTCTCCCAGCCTCGGCGAGGCTGAGCAGCTGGACATTCCCTGGGAGGTCTATTCGGGGGTCCCTCACCTCCCTCTCTTCTCTCCCCTGTCCCTATCTCCCCCCCCCTGCATGTGGCTGCTGAGCGTTGTGTTTGTGCCTATACAGGGGCTCTCTGGGGGGCTCTCATCTGGGTTGGGGGGCTGCGCTGGCTGGAAGTGTCCTGGGTCCTGTTCTTCATGCCCCTGGAAGGTGTCTGTGAGGTTTTGCTGATGTTTTGTACAGCGCTGTGTTCACTGCCATCGTTTTCTCCCTGTACCTCCATGGAGCTGCTTTGGCGGCTATTTTAGGTGTGGGCAAGGGCAGCATGCCTCCCTGGGCTTCAGCGGCCATTTTCCTAGTGATCTCCTATACAGGACACTGGCAGCCATTTTGTGGAAGCCTGAACATGTTTTTTTCAGTGTTCTCTAGCAGCAGCATGTGCTCATATACTCTCATAGCCATTTTCCCTGTGTTTTATGTCTTTGTACTGGACGCTGGGCGGCCATTTTATTGAAGCCTGAGCACAATTCAGAGCGTTTTTTTGTTTCCTTGGCACCTGGGTGCCCACAGGGACTATAGGCACTACTTGTTGGATAGCGCAGAACTCCTCAGGGTGGTAAATCCAGCGGGAAAGCGCCCCTCAGCCAGCAGCAGCTAGGAGGGTGGGACTGTCCCTGTCCTAAGTCCCCTTTGGGTGGCAGACAGGGTAGGTTTAGAATGGCTTCAGAAACTGGTTTTTCTTCCCCCAAAATCCAGGCAATTGCAACCGGGTCACCTGCAGACTGCCCAGTGCCCATGGACACCCTGACAGCGGACCTCAATCCGTTCACTGCCAAGATGGAGGCGGTGCGTGGGAAGAAAGGTGCACTAAAGCGCCCCCTGCCCCCCCTCCTCTGGGGAGAGCTCTGATGCAGACTCAGGTCCTGCTGAGGCTGGTGATCCCTGCTCTGTCTTGTCAGACGAGGCTGACCAGGACTGTTCGGACAGTGAGGATGAGTCCCCGTCCGGGTCCGCATGTGGCAAAGCGCTTGTTGGAGCATTTATCACAGCTGTGCGTGATACCCTGAAGATTCAGGAGCCAGCAGCTTCCTCTGCTGATGTACCGGTCCCTTTTGGGTCCCGCAAGCCAGCCCGTTCACCTAACGTGTTCCCATATCTGGCTTGTTTTGACAAGTTCATTTACAAGGAATGGGGTTGCCCACAACAGACCTTTACGGTCACCAAATACATGGTGCATTACCCTTTTGAGGGGAGCCTTCTCAAAACATGGTTGGCTCCTCCGGTCATGGACCCCCTAGTATCCAGGTTAAATAAAGTAACCACGATTTCAGTTGAGGGGACTCCTGCATTCAAGGATCCCATAGACAGGAAGGCAGAGGCAGTGGCTCGTTCCTTTTTTACCATTGTGATGTCAACCGTGCGACCAGTATTGGCATCCGCACTTTTGTGTCGCAGACACTGACTGAGTGGGCAAAACTTTTGCACCACAAACTGGCAGAGCAACATGCTTCTCCTGTCTGCGTGGAACTAGCAGACCAACTAGTGCAAGGCCTGAAGTATGTCTGTGACGCGGCCCTGGATACTCTCCCTCTGTTATCCAGGCTTCAGTGTCAGCTGTGGTGCTGAGGCGCCTGATTTGGCTAAAATGCTGGTCTGCTGACCAGGCATCCAAAAAAGCCCTGACGGATCTTCCCTTCCTTGGCGACCGACTCCTTAGAGCCTCCTTGGATGACATTATTAAAAATGCCAGTGGTAAGAGTACCCTACTCCCACAGGTCAGGAAGGCTAAGGAGCCACGCCATAGGCAAGGGCCCTCTTTTTTCCGCTCACAAGTGGCTTTTTCGTCCACCCGGAGCTTTGACAAAATGTCCCCAGCCCAACAGGATGACCATGGAAGTTCAAAAACGTCCCTGGAACCACAAGCTTGCGAATAAAAGTGCTACTGCATGGCGTTTCGCCCCTACCCATGTGTAGAGTGGGGGGTCGCCTTCGGGTGTTTGCAGCCTGGTGGTCCTCTCGGTTATCCGACAAATGGGTCTGCAATCTGATTTCCACAGGCTACAAGATAGAGTTTCTCTCTTGGCCGCCAAACAGATTCTTTCCCTTCCAGCATACCCGTATCCCCGGCTCGCCGGGAGGCCCTCTTGGGGGCAATAAGGGACCTGCTGAATCGTGGGGTGGTTGTACCGCTTGCGGAATCGTAATGCTTCCAGGGATTCTACTCAAATCTGTAGTTCCCAAGAAGGAAGGGGTACGTCCAATCTTGGACCTACAAGCCCTCAATCACTTTGTAAAAGTGCAGAGGTTCAGAATGGAATCAGTTCGCTCAGAAGTCGCTGCACTCCATCAAGGGGACTCCCTGCCGTCCTTAGACATCCAGGATGCGTACCTGCACATACCCATATGCCTTCTGCATCAAAAATTTTCTGCAGTTTGTGGCTCTTCTTTTTGGTCTGGCATCAGCCCCCTGAGTCTTTACCAAGGTATTGGCTCCAGTTTTGGCCTTGCTGCAGCAACGTGGGATCGCGATCCTGGGATACCTAGACGATCTCCCCCTGAGGGCATCTTCCGCCTCAGAATAAAAGATGTGGCGATCACAATGCAGACCCTGCAAGAATTTGGGTGGCTATTGAACCTTAGGAAGTCGGTGATTGTTCCGACCCAGCGTCTGGAGTACCTATGCTAGCTGCTGGACTTCATGGAAGCGAGAGTTTTTCTCCCTTCAAACAAACTGCAGACTCTCAGATCCACGGTGAAACTACTTATGAGCTGCAAGTGTTTGTTGCTCCGCTTTTGCATGGGAGTCCTGGGTCTCATGGTAGCCTCCTTCGAGGCAGTACATTTTTCCCATTTCCACACCAGAGTCCTGCAGAAGGAGATTTTGACAAAATGGGCCAAATCTCAGTTGTCCCTGGATCATCAGATCCAGGTGAGCCAGTCAGTCAGACTCACTGATTTGGTGGCTGAGGTCCCCGGTGATTCAGTCCGGGAAATCATTCCTGCTTCTAAAGTGGACAGTGATCACAACAGATGCCAGCATATCCGGCTCGGGTGGAGTGATGGAGGTTCAGTCGGCCCAGGGCCTCTGGTCGACGGAAGAATCCAAGTTGCCGATCAGTCTGCTTGAGTTGAGAGCGATTAGGCTATGCCTCTCCACTTGGTCCCTGATAATTCAGTGGCGTCCGATCAAGATCCAGTCAGACAACGCCACGGCTGTGACAAACGTCAATCAAGAAGCTCAGCCGCTGCATGGGAGGTCGCTCACATACTTCGGTGGGCAGAGCGACACATACCGGCCCCGTTGGCCATTTACATCCCGGGAGGGGAGAACTGGCAGGCGGACTATCTGAGTCGGCAGATGCTGGACCCAGGAGAAAGGGCATTGCATCCGGAGATATTCAGGTTACTGTGCCTGAAGTGGGGCACTCCAGACGTGGATCTACTAGCCTCCCGTCTCAATCGGAAGGTGCCAAGATTTGTGTCCAGGACAAGAGATCCATGGGCAGACACGCTGGTGGCTCCGTGGGACCAGTACCAGCTGATCCACACCTTTCCTCCACTGAAACTGTTACCACGCCTGCTTTGCAGAGTGGAAGCCGAGGGGATCCCAGTAATACTGATTGCCCCAGATTGATGTCAACGTCCTTGGTATGCAGACCTGGTGCGTCTGGGGGCAGATTCTCTCCTTGGCGACTGTCGTTGCGTGAGGACCTTCTGTCTTAAGGTCCAATTCTCCATCCTGCTTTACCATCACTGGCTTTAACGGCATGGCTATTGAGAGCCAGGTGTTGCGGAACCGGGGTCTGTCGGACTCGGTGATCCCAACTATGTTGAGAGCACAAAAATCTTCCCAGAAGATATACCATCGTACCTGGAAGGCCTACATCTCCATATGTGAGGAAAAAGGATGGCATCCACGCTCCTTTTCTATATCCAGGTCCTGCTGTTTCTTAAGCAAGGAGTAGACCAGAAATTGGTGTTAAGCACCAAAGGGGCAAATATCATCAGCTTTGGCTATCTTTTTTTCAGCGACCCCTGGCTTCTCACCCATTCCTGGCTTCTCACTCATTAGTGAGTACCTTCGTTCAGGGGGTACGGCATGTAGTCCCTCCGTTGTGTCCACCGTTACCCCCATGGGATTTGAATCTGGTGTTATCGGCGCTTCAAAAACTGCCATTTGAAAATATCAGGGAGAGTCCCCTGTTTACTCCTTCCCAGAAAGTGGTCTTTCTAGTGGCCATCACATCGGCCAGGAGGTTTTCGGAACTGGCGGCCTTGTCTTGCGAGTCGCCTTATCTGGTTATCCACAAGGATAAGGTGGTGTTGCGTCCACAACCGTCTTTTCTACCAAAAGTGGTCTCAGCGTTTTCATATCGATGAGGACGTTGTATTACCATCTCTGTGTCCTAAGCCTGGAGCACCCTAAGGAGGTGGCCCTTCACGCTCTGGACGTGGTTCGGGCACTGAAGGTGTATTTGTCTGCCACTGCTCCCTTTCGGAAGTCAGACTCACTGTTTCAGTGGCTGGTCCCAAAAAAGGTCTGGTCGGCCACCATTTCCAGGTGGATCAGACAGATTGTAGTACAAGCCTACGCCTTGAAGGGGCAGGTGCCCCCCTTTCCAGGCGCAAAACCCAATCCACAAGGGCAATCGGAACGTCTTGGGCCTTCCGACACCAAGCGTCTGTCGCTCAGGTGTGTAAGGCGGCGACCTGCTCGTCTGTCCACATGTTTACCAAGCTCTTCAAGGTAGACGTCGGTGCATCGGCTGATCCCTGTTTTGGCTGCAAAGTTTTGCAGGCGACCGTATAGTTGCAATTGAATATGCAATATATATTTCCTCTTTTTCCTGGTTTTTCGATAAAAACACAGTACCGTTAAGTTATTGCGCTGTTGCATTACATTCCGCGGTTATGGGTAGTCACTCCTGTTGAGGGTACCCTGGTTTTTGTGATGTTTTTTCCATGCACTGTTGTTTTTGTGGGTAAAGTCTCACTAGTTCCCACTTGCCATGGTGGGTGAAGTTTCTATGCTGTTTTCCCACCCCTCATTTGACACTGCTTGGGGACGTCCCAATGGCTGAGAGGAGCTGTGTCGGTCGGTGAATATAAGAGAAAATAGGATTTTTTGTACTCGCCGTAAAATCATTTTCTCTGTAATTCACCAACCGATACAGCACCCGCCCCTCCTTTTTATCTTTACGTTATACTGCTTGTTGACGTACTGATGGCTGCATGGCAGGGTGGAGGGTTGTTGCCCAAGGGACTAAGGGAACTAAGAGTTTTGAGTGTTGAATTACAACTAATGCCTAGTATCTCCTAGTAATAGGGCAAACATCCCAATGGCTAACAGAGGAGCTGTGTCGGTCGGTAAATTACAGAGAAAAGGATTTTACGGTGAGTACAAAAAAATAATATTTTACCTGCTCTGTGCAATGACCTGATTCTCTTCTATTCTTTTCTTACATGAGGGGACACAAAGCCATAGTATTTACTATGTGGGTTATAGGGCCACTGATAGGTGATGGACACTGGCACGCCCTAAGGCAAGAAGTGCACTCCATATATAACACCTCCCACTACGCCTCAGTTTTTTCACCTGTGTCTAATGTGTTGGTCAGGAGTAAAGATGTGCTGAGCTCCACTGGAAGCTTCCCTACTGGGGCTAGCCATGCTGACCAGATCCGTTCTGATGTCCTTTAATGGGCTAAATGGATGGTACCCGGGCCTCGTGTCCGAAGAAACGAGGTTTTGCTTGCGAACGCTTCTCTTTAGAGAACTGGGCCCTGGGATCCAGTACTTTTTGGCAGTAAGGCCATAAAGTTTTTACTGGCAGGGTGCTGTCGCAGGTCCAGGATTGTGGGTAACCTGAGGTTCCCCTGTTCCTGAAGGTCTCAGAGCCCACCGTGAAGGGTGAAGATTGTGTTTTTTTTTTTTTTTTTTTATCTCAGATAACCCTGCTGCGAGCAAAAGGTAAGGGAGATTTTCCCCAATAATTTCTCCTTCTATGTATAATGCTGTCATGCCTATGTATCACCACTGGGGGGGTGTATTGATCACTCACGGACCTGATGCTGGAAACTGCACAGAAGCCTTAATTTCTCCTCTACTCCGACCACAACAGATCCTCCGTTAAGAAGTGGGGTCTGGTTCTCTTCCTGTTCCCCCAAAATTGTGTTTTTTTTTTTTTTGAGGGATAGGTTGCCAAATTAGTTTCCTTTTTTGCAAAAAAAAGGGGACAGACCGCGGCCGCTCGGTGGAGAATTTACCCCCCCTGCGCATGTCTGCAGGTTCCACAGGATGGCACTCACGCGGGAAAGCACTTTCCTTTGAAAGGAAAGGAGTGGGGGCTGTAATACGCACGGGGGGGGGGGGGTGGATAATGGCGTCAGATGCTGGCCACACTTGCAGGAAGTTTATTTAAGCACTGTGTGTATCTAGCTGCTGCTGGCTGTGGAGGGACAGAGCAGGAGGTTGGCTGGATCAGGTTTGGTGACGCAGGCATTTCCCTTTGACACAGTATACTTTAACAGGCTAGGATTAATGGCAGCTATTGCACTGGACTATAGCCTAGCAGTGTACATTATTTTGCTGGTAGTGCCTCTGCTTTATGCTTCAGGCTATGGGTGGCAAAGGGACCAGGAACTCTTCTAAGGGTTCTAAAGGATCAATAGCTACACAACAAACTAAAACCATTTCCAAAAGAATGTCATCCTCCTCTGAGAGTGATGCGGCCGGTCAGATTGAGCCATCAGGGGAGACTGTTGTTGCAACTGCACTAGACACTTCAGTCCCTGTATATATTACACAGGAGGTTTTTCTCTTCTACCATTTGTAATTTGGAAAAGAAGATTGATGCTATGATATCTGTCCATAGTGGGTCTAAACATAGCAGATCCCCATCCAGTGCTCAGGACCCTCTTATTGAGGTGCAAGGGGAAGGCTATCAGGAAGGTCTTCCAAAAGATTTGGAAGATACTAATATATCCTCTTCTGGTCAGATTAAGCCGTCAGGGGAATCTGTAGTTGCAGCTACACAAGACTCTTCAGCCCCTGAGTATATTACACGAGGGGTCTTTTCTTCTACCATTTCGGGCTTGTAAAAGAAGATTGATGCTCTTTTATCTCTCCATAGTGTTATCAAACGTAGCAGATCCCCATGTAGTGCTCAGGACCCTCTTATTGAGTTTCAGGAGGCTGGGGATCAAGTAGATCTTCCCAAAGATTTGGAAGATATTTGTTTATCCTCTTCTGAGGATCCTAATATAGAAGGAGTAACATCACAAGACAGGTTGCTTGTGCACTCTTATTAAATTGGTTTGTTCAACCTTTTTGCTGCCTGCAGAGCAGGCTCTTGATGAACCTGCCTCTAATTTGGGATTATTAAAACTGCCTCCATCTGGGGATGCCTTTCCTATTCATGCATGGTTAAGGAAGCTTATGTATGCTGGATGGGAACATCCGGATAAACAATATTATCCTCCTAAGAGATTCTCCACACTTTATCCTATGGAAGAGGACTTCTATAAAAAAAATTGGTGGCTCCAGCGATTGATGCTGCGATTGCCTCAGTGAACAAGAATCTCACATGTCTGGTGAATAATGCGCTAATGTTAAAGGATCCAACAGATAAAAAGTTGGAGCTTCTTTCTAAAAGCCATATGTCTTTGACAAGCTCGGTAGCACAGCTGGTTCTTGCTGCAATTGGTGTATCCCAGTCCATTAAGGAAAAGTTTGAGGAGATACTTAAAATTCTGCCTGATCAACAGACCCAGCAATGCGCTGGTTTATCAGACTCACTGTATTTCACAGTAGATGCTATGAAAGATTCTATCATTCAAGCCTCATGGCTTATGCTTGGGCTAGTGCATTCTTGTAGAGTTCCATGGCTGAAAATTTTATCAGCCGAAGCACCGCGTAAAAAGCTCTTGGCCAGTTTGCCTTTTCATGGGGAATGGCTATTTGGCGACGATTTGGATAAATACCTACAAAAGATCTCTAATGGGAAAAGCTCTTTTACCAGTAAAGAAGAATTTCAGACCTTTCTCCTTTAAGCGTGCTTCCTCACCTGTGCCAGGGGCATCAGCCTCTAGTCAGTCTCGACTGCCTCAACCGTCAGGTTCAAGGGGAGGACCCCAAGGGCAGCACCAGGGTCAAAAGAGATCTTGAGGCAGACAGCCCACAAAACAGAATGCTAAAGCCTTCTCATGAAGGGGCACCCCCGCTCACTCGGGTGGGGGGGAAGGCTCCTGTAATTATCAAGGATCTGGCAGGAGAAATGTTGAGACAGATGGGTGGGTTCCACTGTTTCTCTAGGTTACAAACTAGAATTCCGAGATTTTCGGTCTCCTCATTTTCTAAGGTCAAATGTTCCCAAGAACCCAAAGAAAAGAAGGCTCTCCTTCTAGCGCTGGATCATCTATTATCCTAGTCGGTGATATCAGAGGTCCCCTTGGAACAGAGCACAGGTTTTTATTCAAACCTTTTCACGGTTCCAAAAACAAACGTAGAAGACCTTTTCTATTTCTCAAAGATCTGAATCAGCACTTGAACATCCGATCCTTTGGCATGGAGTCAATATGATCGGTTGTGTCCATCCTGCAAGGAGGGGAGTTTTTGGCTTCTATCGATTATCAAAGATGCATAGCTCCACGTGCCAATATTTCCCACTCACCAGAAATTTCTGCTCTTCGAAATAGAAAATCTTTATTTTCAGTTTGTGGCCCTGCCATTCGGTCTAGCCACAGCACCACGGGCGTTCTCAAAAATTCTGGCACCTCCTTTAGCCAGATTAAGGGCTCAAGGCATAACGGTCCTAGCCTATTTAGACCATCTGCTTTTAATTGATCATTTGGTTTCAAGTCTAAATCAGAGTCTGGTCACAACTGTAAACTACCTGGAATCTCTAGGTTGGATTCTCAACCTAGAAAAATCCTCCTTAAAACCATCAAGGAGATTGCAGTACTTGGGTTTGGTCATAGATACCATACAGAAAAAGGTATTCCTACCCCAGACAAGAATCAGTTCCATTATAGAACTAATTTAGCTCATCAAAGCACAGAAAAATCCATACATTCAGTTGTGCATGAGATTGTTGGGGAAAAATGGTGGCCTCCTTCGAGGCTGTCCCTTATGTGTAGTTTCGTTCAAGGTTGCTACAAAACACAATCCTGTCGGCCTGGAATAAAATGGTTCAGGCCTTGGATTTTCCAATACGCCTGGCTCCCGTCAAAGCTTAAATTGGTGGTTGGTATCTAGCAACTTCCAAAAGGGTAAATCATTAATCGTTTCTACCAGTCTCCTGGAAAGTGGTGGAAACAGATGCCAGCCTTCTAGGCTGGATAGCAGTCCTGGAAGAAGATTCTGTCCAGGGGAGATGGTCCAAGTTGCCTATCAACATTTTAGAGATTCGGGCAGTTTGTCTGGCCCTAAAGTCCTGGACGGCCAGACTGAGGGATTGTCCTGCCAGGATTCATTCTGACAATGCCACGGCTGTGGTTTACATCAATCACCAGGGGAGCACGAGGAGTCGTGCAGCCCAAAAAGGGTTGAATCATGTTCTAGCTTAGGCAAGGAATGTTGTGTTCTGCCCATCGGCAATATTCATTCTGGGAATAGAAAATTGGCAGGCGGACTACTTGAGTCGCCAACAATTATTTCTGGGGAATGGTCTCTTCACCCCATCATCTTCCTAGCAATATGTCAGAGGTGGGGTACTCTGGACATGGACCTGTTCACGTCTAGATTCAACAACAAGGTCGACAACTTTGTGTTGAGAACAAGGGCTCCGCTACCTTGCAGAACAGACGCATTAGTCTTCCCATGGGATCACTTTTCTCTGATCTCTGCATTTCCTCCAGTTCTGATACTTCTGCATCTTCTTCTCAGGATCAAGCAGGAATGAAAGGAGGTGATTCTCTTGGCCCCAGCGTGGCCCAGAAGATCTTGGTTTGCCGAGATCATAAAGATGGCAGTAGGAGTCCCTTGGACTCTGCCATTATGGCCAGACCTTCTCGCACAAGGTCCGGTATTCCATCCTACCTTTTATAGATGCTAAATTTAACAGTTTGGCTATTGAGACCCACATTCTAAGGGATTTGGGGTTGTCTCCTTTGGTAGTGTCTACCTTGATTAATACCAGGAAGACGGCTTCCAGAATCATTTACTATAGAGTCTGGAAGACATATGTTTCTTGGATGTTTCGTGGACCTTGGGTTGGCACCCCAGGAAATATGTCATAGGTAGGATGCTTGATTCCTGCAAATGGGATTGGAAATTAAGCTGGCCTTGAGTACTATCAAGGGCCAGATCTCGGCCTTGTCAATATTTTTTCAACGGCCTCTGGCTTCTCGCTCTCTGGTGCGTAGCTTTGTTCAGGGGGTAACGCGGATTAATCCCCCTATCAAGGCACCTCTAAATCCTTGGGATCAAAACTTGGTCTTATTGGCTTTGCCGAATCAGCCTTTTGAGCCTTTGTGAAATTTCCTTGGTTCTTTTGACTAGAAAGATTGTGTTTCTGGTTGCCATTTCTTCTGCTAGAAGAATATCAGAACTCTGTCTCGTAAAGAGCCAGATTTGATCATGCATAAGGATAAGGTGGTGTTACGTCCTCTTCCTGATTTCCTACCAAAGGTGGTGACAGGTTTTCAGTTAAACCTAGATATTGTTCTTACTTCTTTCTTCCCAGAGCCTCAATCTAGGGAAGAGAAGCCACTACATTTCCTTGATGTAGTAAGAGTAGTCCGAGTGTATTTAAAGGCAATCTCTCAGGTTCCCAAAACAGATGTTTTATTTGTACTGCCAGGTGGTCCAAAAAGGGGACAGGCAGCATCAAAATCTACTATTTCCAAATGGATTTGTCAAGTCATTATTCAGACTTATGGTTTAAAGAAAAAAATTCCTCCTTTTCATGTTAAAGCACACTCAACCAGGGCAATTAGTGCCTCTTGGGCGGTGCATCATCAGGCCTCTATGGCTCAGATCTGTAAGTCTGCAACTTGGTCTTCAGTTCATACGTTTACCAGATTTTATCAAATTGATGTTAAAGGTAATGAGGTTATTGCCTTCAGGCGCAGTGTTCTGCAGACTGCAGTCCTCTGGCCTCATTTTTTTGTTGCGTCTCCCTCCCTTCAGTTGCCATTGCTATGGGACATCCCACATAGCAAGTAATATGACCCTGATGTAAGAAAAGAAAACAGGATTTTTAAAATGGCTTACCTGTAAAATCCTTTTCTTTGATGTACATCAGGGAACACAGAGGTCCCTTCTTGGTTTACACTTGTATTGCTTTGCTACAAAACTGAGGACTCCCAGTAGTGGGAGGGGTTATATAGGGAGTGCACTTCTTGCCTTACTGCGTGCCAGTGTCCATCACCTATCAGTGGCCCTATAACCCACATAGTTAGTACTATGGCTCTGTGTCCCCTGATGTACATCAAAGAAAAGGATTTTTACAGGTAAGCCGTTTTAAAAATCCTGTTTTGGGCCCCCCAACAGCGGTCTTTGCTCCTCCCCTCTGCTGAGTGCATCCAATAAGCAAGCCCTTTGCTGTGGGGCACTAGAACATGCTCACTCCCGAGCCACACTTCTTTGAATGACATTGTCCATTCACACAGAGCATGGCTTGTCCCCACCCCCTGCTCTTTCCTCATTTGCTCACTTGACTGTGCTTGGCAGTAGCAGGAGCCAGTGGCTGGTGTGTGAGCCAATGAGCGAGAACCCGGAGAGCTGCAGCGCACATGGCTGGATTGAGACGAGCCTCAGGTAAGTATAAGTGATGCTGGGGTGGACTGCATCCATGAGTTTTTTTTTTTGCCTTTAATGCTTAGAATGCATTCAAGTAAAAAAATAAAATAAATACTCCCTGCTTTTAGAACCACATTAAAGTGTTACTAAACCCACAACAGTAAAATCAGTCTGTATATGTATAAAGCATGCTTGTTATACGCACTGTGGAACCTAGGGGGTTAATCCTTTGCATTGTGTATAAAGGTTGTTTGATCCTGTCTCTCTGGTCTTTCTCTTTCTCCAGGGGCCAAAATAACCTGATATTTACAGAGCCAGGGGACGGTCTGCACATGTTAAGTTTTAATATTAAAAGAGAAAGCACTGCGCTATAACAAATAAGTACTGAAAACTTCAAAACAGCTGCCAACACTTCAAACAAACAAAGTTCAGTGAATAAAAAGTAACAAATAGTGTAGCGCTGGATGTTTGTAACAAAACCACACATAAATAAATAATGTGATTAAAAGAAAAGTGAATATGCTGAAAATGCAACAAAAAAACAACTGTGAACACTAAAAATATTAATGACTAAATAGTGAGTCCCAGTAAAAAATCTGCATATATTAAGTGATGCACAAATATTGTGGTGGATATTCCTCACAAGGAAATCAAAAAGCTGTTGTTGTAGATATTCCTCATACGGAAATCAGGGAATCAACAAATCAGGTGAAACCAAAGAAAACGGCTTGTCTGAAGTGATTTCAAAGAATAGGTGAATTACTCTTACCAGAGAAGGTGGACTCATATGTCATACGACTGAGTCAAGAGCGCTTGGGGTTCACACATGGAACCAAGGGTAGATTGTTGGTGGTCCGAATGGATACTGTGGAGGCTTCAGATGTTAAAAGACTGTGGTGAACGTCTCCCGAAGCGTCTTTGAGTGTCAGGATCGGATAGGTTGCATTTGGGGTACCGACCCCAAATGTGGAAGGTGGTCCACAAAAAATATAAAGAAAAAAGAAAGCTCCAAATGGTGCAGGTCAGAGGGTAACCATTGGGTTTTATTTAAAAAAGTCTTAAAAACAAACAAAATTATGACATGTGATCACAAAAAAATGAATATTAAAAAGAAAGAGCAATGTGGGTTGCCAGATGCAAGCCCGATGCGTTTCGACAACATATGTCTTCAACAGGGGCATATTGGAACCCTCCACATTGCTGTCTGATTTATAAAGTACCCCATAGCTGGCCCGCCTATAAAAGGGTGGGGGTCAGTAATTAAAGGCAGGATGTGTGCGGAATGGAAGTCCAATTGGAGTACAAGGTGGGTGGGTCGCTTTAAACTTGACGACCAATAGGCTTAACCACTTCAGCACACAAACACCTAATATATCCATCAATCAACTGAATATAATAACAAAATATCAATAAAATTACAAATTGCAAAATTACAACATTCAAGAAATCTAATATAAAATCCCCATATATCTCCGCGTATTACAAACAAACCACTGACTAATATATCTAGTGTGAATGGTTCAATCTAGTGTGTGTATAGAAAGGTTTAGGGAGCATAACTCAGTCAGCACCCAGATTACCATATGATGACATGAAAAACATGCACAATGAATGGTCGTTTATGTGAATATAAAAAACTCACACAACCGGGATGGTCATCGACTTCTCAGACAAACCATCGATCGACAAGGCAGTGGTCGCTCATTCACTCGATCCATAAAAGGGCGAGTGAAGATGTAAGGTGTAGGGTGCTTGCATATTAAAAGTGGCCAACATTTTATCAAAGAAACTGATCACGGAGAGAGGCACTGATCACTAAAAGAAAGGTGCAGCGTCCATACAGCAGGGGAACGCGGTTGCCATAACAACCGCTAGGACGCTAGATACACTTCTCACTGCGCTCGGGATCACGTGACTCATCACGTCATCATGCCATGGGATAGGACGAGAGCCCTTTGACACACCATTCGTGATGGCGTGATGAGTCCTAGCGGTTGTTATGGCAACTGCGTTCCCCTGCTGTATGGACGCTGCACCTTTCTTTTAGTGATCAGTGCCTCTCTCCGTGATCAGTTTCTTTGATAAAATGTTGGCCACTTTTAATATGCAAGTACCCTACACCTTACATCTTCACTCACCCTTTTATGGATCGAGTGAATGAGCGACCACTGCCTTGTCGATCGATGGTTTGTCTGAGAAGTCGATGACCATCCCGGTTGTGTGAGTTTTTTATATTCACATAAACGACCATTCATTGTGCATGTTTTTCATATCGTCATATGGTAATCTGGGTGCTGACTGAGTTATGCTCCCTAAACCTTTCTATACACACACTAGATTGAACCATTCACACTTGATATATTAGTCAGTGGTTTGTTTGTAATAAGCGGAGATATATGGAGATTTTATATTATATTTCTTGAATGTTGTAATTTTGCAATTTGTAATTTTATTGATATTTTGTTATTATATTCAGTTGATTGATGGATATATTAGGTGTTTGTGTGCTGAAGTGGTTAAGCCTATTGGTCGTCAAGTTTAAAGCGACCCACCCACCTTGTACTCCAATTGGACTTCCATTCCGCACACATCCTGCCTTTGATTACTGACCCCGCCCTTTTATAGGCGGGCCAGCTATGGGGTACTTTATAAATCAGACAGCAATGTGGAGGGTTCCAATATGCCCCTGTTGAAGACATATGTTGTCGAAACGTGTCGGGCTTGCATCTGGCACCCCACATTGCTCTTTCTTTTTAATATTCATTTTTTTGTGATCACATGTCATAATTTTATTTTTATGACTTTTTTAAAATAAAACCCAATGGTTACCCTCTGACCTGCACCATTTGGAGCTTTCTTTTTTCTTTATATTTTTTGTGGACCACCTTCCACATTTGGGGTCAGTACCCCAAATGCAACCTATCCGATCCTGACACTCTGAGAGACGCTTCGAGAGACGTTCACCACAGTCTTTTAACATCTGAAGCCTCCACAGTATCCACTCGGACCACCAACAATCTACCCTTGGTTCCATGTGTGAACCCCAAGCGCTCTTGACTCAACCATCTGGCTCACATTAGCTGCCTATCTGCCTTGCTGGAGTCACACAGCCTGCTTGGGTCTTATCTGTGCCAACAGCCCTGTTATCACCCGTCGAGTATGCAGCGCCCATCTTGGCACACCTCAGATAACACTCGGGACTGATGGTCCCCTTGGAGCCCTATTTAGACCCAGACCCTTTACCGGAGGCCCCCGTCGGGACAGTACGGTACTCCAATATTAAGGGGGGTTCCCACCCCATATGCGCAGTGAATAGCGGCTGCAGCCCAAACCCCATAGCCTCACAGGTCAACCATCTCGCTACAACCTACCCCAGTATTTCAAAGGCCTCCCTTGCCCCTCTACAGACAATTTGCTCTCTATTTCACTATTAAAGTGATCCAGCCTGGAAAACTAGAAGTCATCACTGAAAAATCTCTTCCTTTTTCGCAGCCACAAACAAGAACAGTCCCTAGCCGCAATCCAGAGGTGGGCTGCCATATTGCTACACAGCAGCAGTTTACATCTGTTCTACCTGATTCCTCCGTACCTGCCCCGTCCGGGAACCACAACTCTCAAACCAGACACTTTGTTTCCACTCACTGGTGTCGCGGCATGGATACCTCTTATACTGTGGAGGAGTCAACAGGATGAACTAAGGTCTCACTCCTAGCTAGAAGGGGGCGCATGCTGGGCAAGATGCAGATCAACTGAAATATGTAAGAACTCCATCGGACTAGCGAAGATTTTAAGCACTCTGCAAGGGGATTTAAAAAAAAAAGAATCATACAACAAATCACCACTATTTCAATTACCTCCCCTGCAGATCAGTTCAGTGCATGCCGTCAGGCAAGAAGGCGCCCCTGTCGCCATTCACAACACTCTTTGACCACATATCTTCTGCGCAACAAGGAGCAGAAGAAAATGGCTCAAAAAGGTGCCGGTACCCCAAAGAATATACAGTCTCGTGTAACAGCGGGTGTCCATCTACAAGAGATTGCTTCCACCCAAAACAGTGAAAACCCTGAATGTTGTAATTTTGCAATTTGTAATTTTATTGATATTTTGTTATTATATTCAGTTGATTGATGGATATATTAGGTGTTTGTGTGCTGAAGTGGTTAAGCCTATTGGTCGTCAAGTTTAAAGCGACCCACCCACCTTGTACTCCAATTGGACTTCCATTCCGCACACATCCTGCCTTTGATTACTGACCCCACCCTTTTATAGGCGGGCCAGCTATGGGGTACTTTATAAATCAGACAGCAATGTGGAGGGTTCCAATATGCCCCTGTTGAAGACATATGTTGTCGAAACGTGTCGGGCTTGCATCTGGCACCCCACATTGCTCTTTCTTTTTAATATTCATTTTTTTGTGATCACATGTCATAATTTTATTTTTATGACTTTTTTAAAATAAAACCCAATGGTTACCCTCTGACCTGCACCATTTGGAGCTTTCTTTTTTCTTTATATTTTTTGTGGACCACCTTCCACATTTGGGGTCAGTACCCCAAATGCAACCTATCCGATCCTGACACTCTGAGAGACGCTTCGAGAGACGTTCACCACAGTCTTTTAACATCTGAAGCCTCCACAGTATCCACTCGGACCACCAACAATCTACCCTTGGTTCCATGTGTGAACCCCAAGCGCTCTTGACTCAACTCAACTTGGTGTCGAGTTATTCACTTTAAAGTCAACAAAGAGGACAAGGGGGCACTCTTTACGTCTAGAGGAGAAGAGATTTCATCTCCAAATACGGAAAGGTTTCTTCACAGTAAGAGCTGTGAAAATGTGGAATAGACTCCCTGCAGAGGTGGTTATGGCCAGCTCAGTGGATTGCTTTAAGAAAGGCCTGGATTATTTCCTAAGTGTACGTAATATAACTGGGTACTAAAATTTATAGGTAAAGTTGATCCGGGGAAAATCCGATTGCCTCTCGGGGGATCAGGAAGGAATTTTTTCCCCTGCTTTAGCAAATTGGATCATGCTCTGCTGGGGTTTTTTGCCTTCCTCTGGATCAACTGTGGGTATAGAATTGGGTATATGGGCTGGTATATGTATGTGTGTATATATATATATATATATATGTATGTATGTATAGTATATTTTATTTTATTTTATTTTATTTTTTTTGGTTGAACTGGATGGACTTGTGTCTTTTTTCAACCTGACTAACTATGTAACTATGTAACTATGTAACTATGTAACCGTCGTATGACATATGAGTCCACCTTCTCTGGTAAGAGTAATTCACCTATTCTTTGAAATCACTTCAGACAAGCCGTTTTCTTTGGTTTCACCTGATTTGTTGATTCCCTGATTTCCGTATGAGGAATATCTACTACAACCGCTTTTTGATTTCCTTGTGAGGAATATCCACCACAATATTTGTGCATCACTTAATATATGCAGATTTTTTGCTGGGACTCACTATTTAGTCATTAATATTTTTAGTGTTCACAGTTTTTTGTTGCATTTTCAGCATATTCACTTTTCTTTTAATCACATTATTTATTTATGTGTGGTTTTGTTACAAACATCCAGCGCTACACTATTTGTTACATGTTAAGTTTTGTGTGCATTGCTAGAGTTTTTTTTCTTCGTTTGTTTTTCTTGGGAGGGTGCGTGTGATCAGCACAGGGCCAATCAGCACTGGCCAGACAGAATCGGGAGAACGAAAACTTCTCCTTCAAGCTTTACTAGGAACTGATAGAAGTCACAAGGCTGCTATATACTGATGATGAGAAAAGGTATTTATTTATCATGCATCATAGGACACAGAGCCTTAAGTATTTTCTTAGTGGGTTATAGCTACCTTCAGGTGTTGACACTGGCACACCCAATACAGGAAGTTTACTCCCCTATATAACCCCTCCTCCATCCAGGATTACCTCAGTTTTTTTGCCAGTGTCTAAAGGTGTTGGCATGTGTGAAGATGAGCTCCAGGAGGGATCCATGCTGTTTTTAAAAAGTCTCCACAACCGAAAAATAGAAACTGCAAAGTCCACCTATGACTTTTCTTTCAATTACATTGTAAAATGCCTTAAAAACTCCTCTAGAGAGAGTAATAGTGTATAAACCCTGTTTTCATCTGTGTGAATACTGCGTGTGTTTCAGCAGCTGGGGGGGGGGGGGGGTCTCCTCTCCCCCCTAAATGGGGAAACTGAATGCATAGGGATACATGTTATGTTTAAACTAGCATAAATCTTAAAAGCTGATGAAACGGATGTGCCTCCACATTGTCATCCTCTCCAGAGATACCGGACATGGCAAACCAAGGTGAGTCATTGGAAGCAAATGGTGGTGCAACTGCTTCCCACACTTCAGCCCCTGTATACGTGACTGAAGATGCATTTTTTCTGCCCTACAGGGCTTAGAAGGAAGATTATCAGGGATCCATTAAAGGGGATAAGAAGCATGCTAGATCCCTCTTTCCCACTCCAAAACCCTTACCAGGGGAACAGTGGGGACAGGATGAGGTATTACCCTCAAACGTTTGGGAAAAACAAACCAGGCACTCCTCTGCAGAGGAAACATCAGTTTCACAATCTGAGGTACAAATCCTTGCGGACATGGTTCGCTCCACTTTCATGCTACCCCTAAAGGAGTCAGCTGAAAGTCTGTTTTCTTTTTTGGGTTCCTTGATACCTTCACAACCAGTGCATGCGTTTCCAGTCCACACATTACTAGAGAAGCTTATTTATACCGAATGGGATTATCTGGATAAGCATTTTCTCACTCCAAACAGATTCTCAGTTCTCTATCTTATGGAGGAAAAAATTCACCAAAAAATGGAAAGTTCCAGCAGTAGATGCTGTGATTTCTAGTGTGAATAAAAGTTTAACTTGTCAAGTGAACAATGCACAAATGCTAAAGGATCCGAGATTCACTGCCTCCAGACACTCACGGCGGCCTCCGCCATCTTGCCTTCCTAAGGCCTCCTGGAGAAACTTGACTATTACTGGCTTGAGAGGAAAGGGACCTCCATCTGTCCCCACCCGCCACCGATCCACCTGTCTGGGGCATTCCGGGTGTTGTTCTGGGTCTCCGAGACACCAGCGGAGGCTGGGTCCGGCCTGGTGCGGCCTGAGGATCCATGGTGTTTCCTGCAACCACTACCCACGGGAGCGCTCCGCGGCCAGTCCGGCCTACCATCAGGGCCGTGGATCTTCTTTTTCACCTGCCTGGTCACCCATTCAATGCCCTGTCACTGCGGTGGGTGCTGCTGGGTACTGCCCAACTGATCTGAGCCATTCAGGGCCTGTTATCTCTAATCTGCCACTTCTGGCTCACTGCCCCGGTCCTTCCCTGTACTGACACTCCCTGCTGTGCTGTGTGTCTGCTGTAAAGGGTGTGACTACTGGCTCACATTAGCTGCCTATCTGCCTTGCTGGAGTCACACAGCCTGCTTGGGTCTTATCTGTGCCAACAGCCCTGTTATCACCCGTCGAGTATGTAGCGCCCATCTTGGCACACCTCAGATAACACTCGGGACTGATGGTCCCCTTGGAGCCCTATTTAGACCCAGACCCTTTACCGGAGGCCCCCGTCGGGACAGTACGGTACTCCAATATTAAGGGGGGTTCCCACCCCATATGCGCAGTGAATAGCGGCTGCAGCCCAAACCCCATAGCCTCACAGGTCAACCATCTCGCTACAACCTACCCCAGTATTTCAAAGGCCTCCCTTGCCCCTCTACAGACAATTTGCTCTCTATTTCACTATTAAAGTGATCCAACCTGGAAAACTAGAAGTCATCACTGAAAAATCCCTTCCTTTTTCGCAGCCACAAACAAGAACAGTCCCTAGCCGCAATCCAGAGGTGGGCTGCCATATTGCTACACAGCAGCAGTTTACATCTGTTCTACCTGATTCCTCCGTACCTGCCCCGTCCGGGAACCACAACTCTCAAACCAGACACTTTGTTTCCACTCACTGGTGTCGCGGCATGGATACCTCTTATACTGTGGAGGAGTCAACAGGATGAACTAAGGTCTCACTCCTAGCTAGAAGGGGGCGCATGCTGGGCAAGATGCAGATCAACTGAAATATGTAAGAACTCCATCGGACTAGCGAAGATTTTAAGCACTCTGCAAGGGGATTTAAAAAAAAAAGAATCATACAACAAATCACCACTATTTCAATTACCTCCCCTGCAGATCAGTTCAGTGCATGCCGTCAGGCAAGAAGGCGCCCCTGTCGCCATTCACAACACTCTTTGACCACATATCTTCTGCGCAACAAGGAGCAGAAGAAAATGGCTCAAAAAGGTGCCGGTACCCCAAAGAATATACAGTCTCGTGTAACAGCGGGTGTCCATCTACAAGAGATTGCTTCCACCCAAAACAGTGAAAACCCTGCTCAGATTACAAAAGCCAATTTAGACGCCAGCTTAACTAAGATTTATGAAAAACTTGTGGATGAAATACAATATGAGCTTCAAAAAACACCAACAAGCACACTTACACAAGAAATGGCCACCCTCGGGGGTTGCACAGACGTACTTGAAACCAAACACAGCAAGCTATCACTCGCACATAATGATTTTAGGAAAGACTTTGAACTTTTAGCTGAAAACTACTCATATCTGCAATCACAAGTAGAAGATCTGGATAATCTAAACCGTAGGAACAACCTCAGGCTTCGCGGTATCCCAGAATTGTTCCACAATCTCCTCCCAGAGTTACCACCCTCTTCATTTGCTTGTGACAGAATCCATAGGGCCTTGCGTCCCATACCACAGCCAGACAAGCCCCCACAGGCTATCATTTTGTGCATGAAGGACTTCATCACAAAGGAGGGCATATTAAGAGCTTCCACAAACATGCACAACATCGAATTGGATGACACAAAAATCCAAATATTTCCTGACATGTCCCAGGCCATCCTAGAAAGAAGAGGCTCACACAAGATACAGATGGATTTCCCTTTAAATTAACAGTGCCCCACAATGGCACTACCTACACCATCTTTAATGTCTGACGGTAAAGAACTCCTGATAAAGTTGGGACTTTTGGATGCGGTTGCGGAAGCAAGACCTACTACTCCCCACGCCTCACCTTTCTGGGTTACCCCTGCAACCCGTCGAGACCAAAGAAGATGGTGACAATCCTTCAGAAATTTGGACGCATGATTGAGTTGTCTCATTCCCTCGGTTACCTCGTTTTCCTACATTTTTAAATACATCTAAGAAGAGACAGAAACTAAAAGGAGATAATGATTAAGGATTTCTACTTACTCTATCAAGTTAAAAGAAAGGTTATTAAAATTTTGTAAGGTTGCAAGTTAATATAGCCGTTCAAAGTAAACAGTTGATATACCCCTCTGAGGGGACACTTGTTGGTATTTTATATTACCTTTTATATGAAGTTATATATATATTTTTTTATCTTTCAATATATGATGCAATGCACGCAAATACTTCTTCTGTTTTATAGTATCTTAGCTGAGGCTGGTCTGCTCCGTCTCAGTTAGTTTGTCCCCCTACTCACATTGGGTGTCCAAATTATGGTTCAGTCCGCAGCGTTTTTTACGCACTTGATCATATTATATGTTATAGATAGGGCTCCCTTTGTGGATTATGGACAATTTTGTCCACACCTAAATGATTTTTGGTCAGGTGGTGTCCCACACCCTGACTCCCTACCCTATAGAAAATGTTCTTACAAGTTATCTCATAAAAGAAGGTCAACCATAGTAAACCCAAAATTAAGTTCATTATATTTAATAATGTTGTACAAAAGTGACAGGTCACACCTTATAAAAAATAATAGCTTGATCTCTTTCACAGGTCCTATTGTAACCCTAAGGCTGACAGGGATGATAACAATGGTAACCCTATATCTTTATGCATGTGTGCTGTGCCCTGGGCCTCGTGAGCCTTTTCTTTCACCCTATAACTTCTACAGTCTCCCACCATTTGCCCAATGGGGCTTAGGGTGATATCTCACAATGTCCAGGGCATTAACTCTCCTCAAAAGAGGAAAAAGGCTTTCCGTCACTATAAGAGATTAGGGGCTGACATTGTTCTGTTGCTGGAAACTCATTTTGCAACAGATAAACATCCTAAATTTTTTGACAAGGATTACAGTCAATTCTATTGCACATCATACAACAGAGGCGTAGCAATCTTTGTAAGGAACTTACAGTAGTTTTTGAAACCCAAAGTATTTTTAAAGACCCAGAAAGTCGATATTTGATTTTAAAAGGCTCAATAAAAGGACGTTCAGTCACCATTGCCTAAATATACGCCCCTAATGACACACACAAGCTTTTTTTTTCTAAATTCTTTGAAACCTTAGATTTCATTTCACACACTTAATAGTGGGTGGGTGGGGGGAGGGGGTGTGATTTTAACCTAGCTGCACATTCAACACTAGATAGAAGTAGAGTAGTTCCATCCTCTAAAGCATTCCCTAAATCAATCATTACACAACCACCAGCTAGTAGAGAGCCCACAATGTAGGTATGAAAGCCTACACATTATACTCTCACCCACACGATAGCTATGCACGGCAGGATTATATTTTTTGTACCCCAATCTTATTAGCCAACTTCTCAAAAGCAGAGATCCACCCATGTCCCTTGTCAGACCACCATATAGTCTCCTTTAACACCCCACATATAGGCCTAGCAACCACAGCGCACAAATGGCGAATAAATGATTCCCTGCTAACTGACCCAACAATCACTCAAGAAATCCTATCTCACCTTGAGCAATACTTTGCACTTAACATAGCACCAGACATGCCATCCTCAACTTTATGGATGGCAGATGAAAGGCCATTTGATAAATATTGCCTCATCCAAAAAAAAATCTAAACTTGCTGATATAACATCTCTTAGCAGAGATCTAGATGTCTTATATCATAGGAACAACCGAAACCCCTCTAGTGATCACTTTAAACAAATTCAAGAAAAATGCACAGCCTTAGACTCATTACTTACATCAGATATAGAAAAAGCCCTTAGATGGTCTAAAGCTAGATTTTTGCTTAATAGCAATTCGTACTCAACTATGTTTGTCAGAAAATTAAGTCAAACAACAAAACCTCCTCACACCTATAAATTATAGAACTCATCAGGTAACTTAGTATCCCATCTCAAAGAAGTTATGAACATATTTTTAGACTTCTACAAAAAGCTTCTCTCATTCCCCCATCCCTACCTAAACAATCTTCCCTGAACTGGCTTAATGATGATATTACACTGCCCATTCTATCTAACCAACAAATAGAGATGCTCAACGCTCCCTGCACGGACATAGAAATTAATAAAATTATAAGCTTGTTAAAAATTAACTTTACAACTTTACAGCTCCAGGTCCTGATGGATACTCCTCATCATATTCTAAAAAGATTGCCTCCACATTAACCCCACACCTTACAAAACTATACAATCATATCCTACAAGGAAATCAAGTCCCATCAGAAATGCTCCTAGCAAACATGTCCCTTCTTCCCAAACCTAATAAAGATCATTCCATCCCACAAAACTATCGCCCAATTTTAGTCATTGACAATGATCTTAAAATATTTGGCTGAATGCTAGCTGACAGACTAGCTGCAGTTATCCCCCCACTAATCCAGACCAAACAGGATTCATCCTGAACAGACAAATAACATAACATAAGACTGACCACAAACATCATTCAAGACTCTAACCAACACTCTAAATCTACACTTCTACTCAGTCTTGATATCCACAAAGCCTTTGACCGCGTCAGAAGGTCATATTTACACATACTACTCCCTAGATACGAAATAAACTGAGAATTCCTTCATAGTTTTAAAGCCCTCTACCATAACCCACAAACATGCATCAAACTCCCGGGTGACAATTATGACTTTTTCCCTCTGAGCAAGGGTACCAGGCAAGGATGCCCACTCTCCCTGCTTCTTTTTACCCTGGAAATAGAGCCCCTTGCCAGTGTGATTAGAAACAACACAGATATTGGAGGATACACTAAAGGGTCCAAGGAATTTAAACTAAGCCTCTATGCCGATGACGTCCTTCTCTTTATAACAGATCCCCTCATCTCCTTACCGAATCTGACCAAAGCACTGGACATTTTTCACGACCTGACTGGCCTAAGTGTAAACTTGTCTAAATGCTCAGCCCTACCCATTAATATCCCACCAGCCTTAATAACAACACTCAGACAAATTTCCATTCAATTGGTGCATGGACTCATTTAGATACCTAGGAATTCATATTGCACCCGCTTACAAAACACTATTTCACGCTAATTACCCACCAATTTTTAATAACATCAAAAATATAATGAAAATATGGCCATCATACCAAATATCATTCTCTGGAAGAATAGTGGCAAGGAAAATGGTTATACTACCCAAACTTTTATTCTTTTTCAGAGCCTTTCCCCTTGTATTGCCCAAAAACACATTATATTCTCTCAAAGAGAAATCAACAAATTCATTTGGCAAAACAAAAAAACAAGTTTCAGTTACTCCTTAACGTTTAGGCCCCAACTAAAGGGAGGTCTAAATATCCCAAATTTATGGATATACTATCTGTCAGCCAGATTTAATCAACTAGCACAATGGGATGCTCCAGCCTCCCAAATCCCCTGGCTCCTGTTCGAAGAAAAATCAGTCCTCCCATACCACCTACAAGGTTCAAGTCTATCTCGCCACAAAAAATAAGACCGTTGAATATAATTGTTACACATACCTTACAACTGTGGAACAGACAAAATACCAAATTTAACATGTCCTCCGACATCCCTCCCCTAGCATCCTTTCTAGGAGACCCTCACTTCGCTTCTTTCGATAATAACCAAAACTCATTAACAATATGGAAACACAATCTAACAAATTTAAAAGCACTTAACATAACAATATTTATATAAAAATAAAACATTTTACTCCTTCGCCGAACTACAAACAAAATACGACCTTGCACCTACAGAACATGAAATGTATATGAAGATAAAACTATTCTACCAAAAATACTACTCACTCTACATACCCCCCCCCCCCCCCCCCCTCACAATTCGAACAGATTTGTATTTCCTCCCCACGAGACAAAGGATTGATCTCCAAAATGTATAAAAATCTAAACTAATTCAATATGCCTGCAAAATCACACCCCATGCTTCAATGGGAATCAGACCTAAACGTTTCATTCTCCCCCGAACAATGAGATACCATATTTGAAAACCTACACAAATCCACCAAATCTACCATCAGGGAATCTGCCACCAAACTGCTCTATAGGTGGTATCTTACCCCAGCCAAACTCAACTCATGCTACCCTTCAACATCCTCACTCTGTTTCAGAGGCTGCCCTACACATGGGACACTACTACATATATTTTGGGATTGCCCCATCTAAAAAACATTTGGCACAATGCTAATCTAATGACCGATCGAATTCCAGGCAGAAAGATCCCACTAACACCCCAAATGTGCCTTTTATTCTTCCCCATACAAGATATTCCAATAGCAAGTTCTAGACTAATCCATTCTCTATTCAGCTCTATCCACTGGACCATCAACTTCAGCTGGCGTTCATCCAACGTTCCATGGCCTCGGTTATCAACCGTATGGCAAACTTCAAATTATCAGAAAGAATACACCACACGTTATGACACAATGCATATATACCAAAAAAAAAAGGACTTTATGGGAAACCTCACTGTTGGTGTAATATTCACTACTGTTATATTACTCAGGCCCAGGCAGAATACTAAGACCTCTTCATGAAGAGGTGTCTCCCCTCACCAAGACTTCTGCATTTCGCAGAAGTGTGGCAGAGGGAAACTCAGGACAGATGGGCTCTCTCCACAGTGACTCTAGGATACAAACGAGAGTTTCGGGAGTTTCCACCATCTCACTTTCTGAGATCAAACGTTCCCAAGGGAAAAGACAATCCCTGTTTCAACCTTTGCATGAGGTTGTTAGGAAAGATGGTAGCTTCATTTGAAGCAGTCCCCTATGCCCAGTTCCATTCAAGACTGTTGCAAAACAGAATCCTCTCTGCTTGCAACAAGACGATCCAAGCTTTGGACTTGCCAATGGGGCTGTCCCCAAGAGTGTCTCAGAATCTCAGTTGGTGGTTACGAAGCCAGAATTTGCTGAAGGGGAAATCCTTCAGACCAATAATCTGAAAAGTAGTAACGACAGATGCCAGCCTCTTAGGCTGGGGAGCGGTACTAGAGTAGACGATTGTCCAGGGACAGTGGTCAAAACTCCTAGAGATGCAAGCAGTGTATCTGGCTCTGAAAACCTGGACCTCCGGGTTAAAGAATTGTCCAGTCCAGATTTAGTCCGTCAATGCCACGGCTGTGGCTTATATCAATCACCAAGGGGCACCAAGAGTCTCTCAGCTTGGAGAGAGGTGAACCATATCCTAAATTGGGCAGAAAGGAATGTCCCATCCCTATAATATATTTACATTTTTGATTGTAACCTGACAAAATGTGAAAAACTGTAAGGGGTGTGAATACTTTTTCAAGGCACAATATAAGTGTTTTGGGCTGTTTGCCAAAGATGGGGGACCCCCAGACATAGATCTTTTAGTGTCCAGATTCAACATGAAGTTAGTCAACTTTGTGTCCAGAACAAGGGATCCATTCGCATATGGGACAGATGCTGAAAAGAAAGCTGGTAATTCTGTTAGCACCAGCATGGCCCAGAAGGTCATGGTACGCAGAGATCGTAAAGATGGCATTGGAGGGTCCTTGGCCTCTCCCACTAAGGCCATACCTGCTATCGCAGGGGCCGATATTCCATCCTACTTTACGAGCGCTAAATTTAATGGCTTGGCTATTGAAACCCACATTCTGAAGAAGCGTGGGTTTACTGGTCTGTTATCTCATCTTTAATCAATGCAAGGAAACCAGTTTTTAGAGCTGTATATTATAGAGTTTGGAAAGCTTACATTTCCTGATGTGAATCCAAGGGTAGTGGATCTCAGCGGACATGTCACAGCTGGAATCCGTCAGTCCATAGAGCTGAATAGAGTGTCCGATCAGTTCCGCCTGAAAAACGGGCAGGCAAACCTAATCAGACAGCATGTGTCAAAAGGGTCTAATGTGAATTGTAGAATTCTTCAAATATCTGGGTGTGGTGGTCTATAAACCTTCACAGGAATATTTAAAGTGCATTTTAACCACTTTAGGGCAGGTTCATAACCAGATGGTCTAGTTATTGTAACTTACCTCTGACGGTAAAATGATCTCGGCTTCCCAATTACTGCATGTTTTACATAATTCTCCACTGTAGATAACATTAAAATGGAACAAGATAATTTAATCCCTATTCTGAGATTAAATATGGGTAGCAAAAGCATCCTTTACAGCTGGCTATATAGATGGCAGTTTGCCCAGCAGTTCCACATGCTAGTATGTATTTCTTGGCTTCCCAGCTTCAGCTGGCAGGTTGGGCTAAGGAACATTTCATGGATCTGATACAGGGACTTCTGTTAACCCTCTCAGCAAAATATCACTTACCTTCCCAACTAGAAGCAAGTTTTTTGAAGTCATATTTACATAGTTCTACTTTACTGCTACTTGATAAAATATTGCACAACATGAAAAAATGGTTGAGTTGTAAGAGGTATACAGAATACACCCCAATCTAATATAATTCACAATATGAAGAATCTAACAGAGAGACAGGGTGTGAATTATGGTATTCAGGGGGAGTCAAATATATTTACCAATTTAATGCAAATAGCTTTAAAAATATCAGACACTGCGTGAAGAGTTTAACCTACCACAGAATATGTAATTCCAGTATGTGTAATTGAGGCATGCCATACAATCCCAAGCTTGAACCCACAGAATGCTATTACAATATATCCCTCTGGTAACACTATTGACTCTAATTGGGGAGAAGAAAGGGCTTTCAGTTATATAGTGCCTTGAAAAAGTATTCATACCCCTTACAATTTTTCACATTTTGTCAGGTTACAATCAAACATGTAAATATATTTTATTGAGATTTTCTGTGATAGACCAACACAAAGTGGTACATCATTGTCAAGTGGGAGGAAATTTTCAATTTTTTTTTACAAATCAATATCTGAAAAGTATGGTGTGTATTTGTATTCAGCCCCCCTGAGTCAATACTTTGTAGAATCACCTTTTGCTGCAATTACAGCTGCAATTTTTTTTTGGATATGTCTCTACCAGCTTTGCACATCCTAGAGAGGGACATTTTTGCCTATTCTTCTTTGCAAAATAGCTCAAGCTCTGTCAGATTGGATGGAGAGTGTCATTTTCCAAGTCTTGCCACAGATTCTCAATTGGATTCAGGTCTGGACTTTGACTGGGCCATTCTAACACATGAAAATGTTTTGAGCTAAAACATTTCATTGTAGCTCTGGCTGTGTTTTAACCACATGCCGACTGGGCCATAGCCAAAAGAAAGCTGCAGCGTGGTGGGCTTATTCTGGGAGGGTGTCCATGGATGTTCTTCCAGAATATTGCTCCTGCGCAAACCCAGGAACATATGTGACCATGACACGGCACATCACAGATCACGCTAAATGGCCGTTTACCACATCAAATGACGGAGCGATCACTTTTAAGTGAAACGGTGGCATGTCCGGTTTCTCTCTCCCCTCCCCGTACCTATCGGTGCAGTGCAAGGGGAGAGGGGTGAGATCAAGTGCTGCAGCGCTGTGGGCTGGATGTGTAGTGCCCACTGCGCTGCTCTGAGCCCAAGCCCATCCATCCATCCCATCCATGCTCACATAGTTACTCATCCATCCATGCTCACAGTGGTACTCGTCCACCCATCCCATCCATGCTCACAGAAGTACTTGTCCATCCATCTCATCCATGCTCACAGAAGTACTCATCTATCCATCCCATCCATGCTCACAGACGTACTCATCCATCCCATCCATGCTCAGAAGTACTCAGCCATCCATCTCATTCATGCTAAGAAATACTCCAACCATTCATACTAATCCATGCTCAGAAGTACTCATCCATCCATACTCATCCATGCTCAGAAGTACGCTTCAATCCATTTCATCCATACTCGGCAATACTCGTCCATCCATGCATACATCCATACTCTGCAATATTCATCCATCCTTAGCAATACTCATCCATCCATCCATGCTCAGCCACCTATACTCAGCCATACTCATCCATCCATCAATACTCATCCATACACATTCATGGCTCAACCATGCTTATCCATGTCACATCAGTTCATACCCATGCCACTACAGTGCCTCAAAGTGTAATAGTTAGTCAAATTGGATTTGACATGCATGTCCCTAGAACACCCCATGGTGCTCCCTGCATGTTGGACCTCTCTATGTGGCCAGGCTGTGTAAAAGTCTCACACGTGTGGTATCGCCGTACTCAGGAGTTTTGTGGTGTAATTTTTGCCATGTGCATGCTATGTGTTAGAAATATTGTATAAATGGATTACTTTGTGTAAAACAAAAATGTGTTTTCATTCTCTTTCCACGTTTTCCAAAAACGTGTAGAAAAAAAATGACATGTTCAAAATACTCAATATGCCTCATAGATTATACGTTGGGTTTTCTTTCCAAAATGGGGTCATTTTTGGGGTATTTCCATTGTCCTGGTACTCCAAGATCTTCAAAAGTGTAATGCCGTGCACACACAATCAGAATTCCGGACAGAAAAAGACAGATGAGAGCTTTTCATCGGAAAATGCGACCGTGTATGCTCCATCGGAATTTAGCTGTCTGAATTTCCGTCAACCAGAAATTGATAGCATGTTCTCAATTTTCCAGACGGAAAAACTTTCAGAAATTCTGATCGTGTGTAGGCAATCCCGACATGCCAAAAATCATGCATGCTCCGATTCAACTACGAGATGGAAGCTATTGGCTACTGGGTATTGAACTTCCTTTTTCTAGTACCGTTGTACGTGCTCTACGTCACCGCGTTATAAACGATCAGAATTTGGTGTCACCGTGTGTAGGCAGGACAGCTTGAGCGGAATTCCGTTGGAAAAACCATCAGAGCTTTTTCTGATGAGAATTCCGATCGTGTGTACGCGGTACAAGAGGTAGTCAAGAAATTAGATGTGTAATTTATGCCCCTAGAATGCCTGATGGCGCTCCCTTAATGTTGGGCCTCTATGCGGTCATGCTGTGTAAAAGTCTCGTAAATGTGCTATCACCATACCCAGGAGGAGTAGTAGAATGTATTTTGGGGTGTAACTTGTGGTATGCATATGCTGTGTGTGAGAAATAACCTGATAATATGACACTTAAAAATAAATCTTGATTTTGCAAAGAATTGTGGGGAAAAAATACAACTTTAAAAAACTTGCCATGCCTTGCCTGTCTACTTTCCAAAAAGGGGTCATTTGGGGGGTATTTGTACTGTCCTGGCTTGTTGGGGTCTCAAGAAATTAGGCCGTCAGTACTTCAGGCATGATCATTTTCTTTTTTTTTTTTTTGTCAAAAAATGTTTTCCTTTATTTGTGTTCAAGTTAAAAGATACAACCACAAAATATACAATGATTTCCCAAACCATACATCCCTACCCTCTCCCACCCGTACCCTCCTTCCCCATCGGTCCTCTACACCCCCAATACCCCCACCCGGGAATATTAAATACACAACTATATCAAAAACCTACCAAGAGAGAAGAAAAAATAAAAATAAAAAAAATAATAATAATTAATCTTCTCTTTCCTTTATCCCTCCCATCCCCCCACCCCTTGTTCACCCTCTCCTCCATCCATAAACCTTGCGCCCCTTTCACTCTTGCTCACCTCTCACACCACTTTCCCCATATTCTTACAAATTTCCCATGGTTACCTCTTTTTCTATATACCGTATATACTCGAGTATAGGCCGACCCGAATATAAGCCGAGGCCCCCAATTTACCCCCAAAAAAACTGGCAAACTTATTGACTCGTGTATAAGCCGAGGGTGAGACATGCCTGTCCATCCCTGTGTGTGTGTCCGTCCATCCCTGTGTGTCCGTCCATCCCTGTGTGTCCGTCCATCCCTGTGTGTCCGTCCATCCCTGTGTGTCCGTCCATCCATCCCTGTGTGTGTGTGTGTCCATCCATCCATCCATCCCTGTGTGTGTGTGTCTCCATCCATCCATCCATCCATCCCTGTGTGTGTGTGTCTCCATCCATCCATCCATCCATCCCTGTGTGTGTGTGTCTCCATCCATCCATCCATCCATCCCTGTGTGTGTCTCCATCCGTGTGTGTGTGTGTGTGTGTGTGTGTGTGTGTGTGTGTGTGTGTGTGTGTGTGTCCAGCCTACCTTTGTCCCGAGCCTCCGTCCCGTGCCTTGCCTCCGTCCCGTGCCGTGCCTTGCCTCCTTGCATCCGTCCCGTGTCGTGCCTTGCCTTGCCCCCGTCCCGTCCCGTGCCGTGCCGTGCCTTGCCTTGCCTCCGTCCCGTGCCCTCTTCGTCGGCGGCCATTGTAAAATTCAAAAGCTGCGCCGCCGCCTTCGCCTGTGATAGGCGGAACACTGAATTTCCCAGCAGCCTGTGTTCCGCCTATCACAGACGTCGTATCATCCTCGTCCGTAGTACGAGGATGATACGATGTCCGTGATAGGCGGAACACAGGCTGCTGGGAAATTCAGTGTTCCGCCTATCACAGGCGAAGGCGGAGCCGGAGGCGCGGCTTTTGAATAGAATGGCCGCTGTCTGTCTGCTCGACACGCTGATCGAGCGGGCAGACAGCGATGACTCGAGTATAAGCCGAGGGGGGCACTTTCAGCCTCAAAAAAGAGGCTGAAAATCTCGGCTTATACTCGAGTATATACGGTATATATTCCTCTTTCTTTATCGTATCTTTAACTATTTCCATCCATTCCTTTACTGTGGGTGCTTCTTTCCTCTGCCATTTATAAGCGATCAACTTTCTCCCTTGGAAAAGACATCTAATTACAGCTATATGAATATCCCCCAGGTCATCCTCCCTTTCTATCAATCCCATTATACAAATTTTAGCCTAATGTTGTCCCAAATACTTGGTTTATTTTTCCTATAACTCCTTTCCAATATCTATATAACCTTGGACATCGCCAAATCATGTGTATTAAATCCCCTCTCCGGTCTCCACATCTTGGACATTCTGCATCTTGCCTTCTCCCAAACCTAAACAACTTAAGGGGGGTGTAATATGCCCTATGTATCAGATACAGTTGAGATATGATATGTGATGGAGATAATGAAACTTTCGCTCCCAACGCCATAACCCTCTCCCACTGTTCAACCGGTATTGGACCCACATCTCTCTCCCACTTTACTCTTTTTATATTCTCTATCTCCCCCTCTTGTTCTATTCTCTTTATATAGCCATAAATATCTGAGATAACTCCTTTCGATGTATTACTATTTATAATTTTCCTAAGTGCAGGCATCTTACTCCACTCCAGAATCCTTCCTCTGAATTGTACCTCCAACGCATGTTTAATTTGTATATAATTAAAGAAGGTGCGGGCGGGTAACCCATATTCGTCCCTTAATTCCTGAAAAGTTTTCAACCTCCCATCCCTGTACAGTTGTGGTAAGAAGTGGATGCCCCTCCGATCCCATTCTGCTATTTTCCCCATTTTTCTAATTTCCATTAAATTTTTATTTTCCCACACTGGGGAGAATTCCATATATCCGCTATATCCCAACATTGCTTTTGCTTCCTCCCAGCATTTTACCATCAGTTGAACTGTTGGACATCGGGACCTAAATGAGTCAGCCTCCACTGCCTCCACAACTGTATTATGCGGGGTATCATTCACTAGGAGGCAACCTCCTTTCTCCTCTGCTACCGTTAGATTACTTCCTTTCATATACTGTAATTGGGCTGCCAAAAAATAATATCTCATATTGGGTAATGCCAGCCCTCCCAGTTCCCTTGGTCTTTGCAATGCTTGTAAGCTAATTCTTGCCACTCCATTCTTCCATATTACTTCTCTAAACATACTCTCCATTTTCTTAAACCAATGTTTTGGAATCCAAACTGGTGAATTTTGCATTAGATATAGTATTTGAGGCATCCACACCATCTTAATTAAATTACACCTACCGGCTACCGACAAAGGGAGGTTTTTCCATACTCTAATTTTACGCCTCAGTTTTGTCATAAGTGGGACTAAATTCCCTGCTATATACTGCCTCGGATCTGGTGTCACATTCACTCCCAAATATTTAATTTGCTTAACTATTTTAATTTGGGATACCTGTCCTGGCAATGGGACATTTAAGGGGTCCACTGGAAGGAGAACAGATTTTTCCCAGTTAATTTCAAGTCCGGAGAAATATCCGAATTCTTTTATCATTGTCATTGCGGCTACCAATGAGGGCCCCGTGTCCCCCAAAAACAGCAGCACATTGTCCGCATACATAGCGACCTTTTCCTCTTCATTCCCCCTTTTGAAACCCTGAATCTCCTGCGCTTCTCTCAAGGCTATGGCCAGTTGCTCCACTGAGAGGGCGAAAAGCAGGGGCGACAATGGGCACCCCTGCCTTGTCCCCCTCTCCAAATAGAACCCCTCGGAACACTCCCCGTTTATCCTCACTTTCGCCCTTGGTCCTGTATACAACACTCTTATCCATTGCACAAACCTCGGCCCGAACTGGAATTCCGCTAGCACCTTCCTCAAATAATGCCACTCCAGGCTGTCAAAGGCCTTAGTCGCATCTAGGGACATGACTGCTCTATTTCCTTCATTTGCTGATGGAATCTGCATATTTAAATAAGTTCGCCTCACGTTCATACTTGTGGACCGCCCTGAGATAAACCCAGTTTGGTCCCGATGTACTAATTTAGTGATTATTTTCTCCAGTCATCTTCCAGGATGGCACACCTGAGAGATGACTGGTCCACCTGACAGGAAACACAATCAACAACAAATTTAAAAGTCCCCACCCCTCCCTCAGACCCTCAGTTCTTGATTGTTTCCCACAGGATGGCAGCGAAACCAAGTTTCTTTCTAAAGTTTTTTCTTATGGGGTCTGGGACCCCGTGTTTTTCTCGTGAGGTTCTTTCTTCCTGGGACTAAACAGACAGGGTCTGTGGTGCTCCCTTGTATACCCCCAGGAGAAATCTTGGGGGGGTATCCCTCACTCAAGGTCTCCTTAGGGAGCCTTGTATGAGCCTCGTGGGACAAGGGAGTTGTCCCAGTAGGCTATTCCCCTGTTGTCTTGGTGTTTGTCCTCAGTAGGAAAGGCGCTTACCTGCACATTCGTTGGTGGAGTGGTGAGGTGATGCCTTTTCCTATGCGGAACGCGGTTGGCGTGCGTTCCAACGCCACAGCGCATGTCCGGAAGTCCAAGGGCGTCACTTCCGGGTATCGAGTTCCGGAAGTGGGACGGCTGGACGCACCGGCGTGCGTTCCAGCCTCAGTGCGCAGGACCGGAAGAGGCCGTACGTCATTTCCGGACGACGGACCTCCTTAAGATGGCGCCGATCGGCGCGTTTTTCAAACAGTACGGGTGTGCTGTGATACACCCAGTCTCCTCGCCCGGCAAAACGCTTTCCCGGCACTTGGAAAAAGACAACAAGGGGACGCTCGAGACCTGATCCAGCGATCCTGCAGGGCAGCAAATCGCCATGGAAGAGGAAGGTCCGTCTGAGCAGACAGCCGTTGAGGTCGCCACTGGGGGTGAGTGATCCAACTTTATTTAGGGGCAGGGTTCTCTGGGAAGAGCTCCTGTGCCCCTTTTAGGACTTGTGCAGCTAAATTGTCTATTTTTTGACTATTCCCAGGGACCGAAAGTTCTGCCCAGGGGTCAGCTGCTAGGTCTAAGGGGAAGGCTACTTCAAAGTCCAGGCGTTGTGGTTACTGTAACTCTAAGTTAGCACAAGACCACTTCAAACCTTTCTGCGATCGATGTATCATCAAGCTCGCAGGCAAGGAGACCGCTCAGGTCGTGAAGGAATGTAGGGCCTTACAAGCAGAAATGTTGGCTACCCTTCAATCTTTTCAGTCCACCCTTGTGAAGGGTTTGGAGGAAGTACCGTCAGAGAGAGAGACTCCTCAGTTACAGGAAAACTTTTCCACTTCTTATGCGGAAAGTTCCCAGGGCCAAGTCTCCCTATTATCTGAGGTGGAGGAAGGCCAGGTCCCAGACTGTAGTTCTGGAGAGGAAGATTCAGACCAAGATAGCCAGGGGGAGGCTAAGCTTGGGGGATTTTTGTTCTCAAGTGAGGACATGGAAGGTTTATTAAAAGCCATTTACACCTCAGAAGATATTCAGGTTCCCTCTGCTCAAGTCTCAGCTCAGGATAGAGTATATAGAGGTTTAGGAAGGTTACAGACCAGAACCTTTCCCATCCACCAGTCTCTGAAGGAGATAATCCTCAGAGAATGGAAGGAACCTGAACGCAAGCTTCTCAAACTGAAAGCTTGGAAAAGGAGGTGTCCCTTTAAAGATGAGGAGGAGGAGAAATTTTTTAAAGCTCCTCGCTTGGATGCAGCCTTAGCGCAGGTATCCAAGAGGTCCGATTTATCCTTTGAAGATTCTGGAAATATCCAGGATCAGATTGATAGAAAGTCGGAAACTTTACTCAAAAGAGCCTGGGAGGCAAATGCGGCAGCAATGGCGCCTGCCCTAGCTTCCGCCTGTGTAGCCAGAAATGCTGACACCTGGCTTGGCAAATTAATGGATCATGTTTCCCGCAGTAGGGAGGCTAAAGAGATCGTAGACTCGCTGGAGGTAATCAGTCGAGCAGTAGCATATGTGGCAGATGCAGCAGTGGAGACTGTTAGGACCACAGCTAAAGCAGCAGCACTTTTGAACTCTGCCAGGAGAGCTCTATGAGTCAAGACCTGGGATGGGGATTATACTTCCAAGTCTCGCCTATGCGGCATCCCCTTTGAAGGTTCCTTGCTGTTTGGTTCAGGCCTAGATCAAGTTTTGTCCCGATCTACGGAGAAGGGCAAGAAATTTCCTTTAAGGCCCAAGAAGGAAAGGGGTAAGAAATTTTTTCGAGGCCCCTATTCAAAGACCCATCATAAGGGGAAAGCTGAACAAAGGAGGAAATGGAACTTGGGAAAAGGAAAAGAAAAAAGTGCAATTCTTTTCTCCAGCTCCGGAGCCTCTCAGAAAGAAGGCAAATGACGCCACCGTAAAGGTAGGCGCAAGACTCAGCGATTTCCTTCCACAGTGGGAAAGGATTACGCAGAGTCCATACATTTTAAACCTTTTAGAAGTGGGGTACAGACTGGAATTTCAGACTCATCCCCCACAGGAATTTCTGGTTACTTTTCCTCCCAGGGACCCAACCAAGGCAGAAGGGTTACTGAAAAATCTAAAAGAGCTAGCAGAGCAAAGGGTTATTACTCCAGTACCAACCAATCAGCTTACCTAGGGTTTTTACTCACACGTATTTGTGGTTCCAAAACCCTCAGGAAAATTTCGGTTGATAATAAATTTGAGAAGACTCAACCGTTACCTGCTTCACAAAAAGTTCAGGATGGAGAGTATTTACTCAGTAAGAAAACATCTGCAGAGAGGAGTCTTTATGGTCACTCTGGACCTAAAAGACGCTTATCTACACGTACCCATTGCTCCCGAACACCAGAAGTACCTACGCTTCGCAGTTTGCATACAGCAGAGGATACAACACTGGCAGTTCAGGGCTCTTCCCTTTGGGCTGGTGGCAAGTCCAAGGATATTCACAAAGGTGTTAGCCGAAGTAGTAGCATACCTACACCTGCAGGGGATAGGGTTAATACCCTATCTGGACGACTTGCTGATCTACAGTGTGGATCAGAGGCAAGCAATAATAGACAGAGACATCGTGTTAGAAACTCTGGAGACCTTGGGCTGGATGGTCAGTCGGGAGAAGTCCTCACTGACTCCATCTCAGTCCAAACTATACCTAGGTTACCTATTAGACTCGCAGGCACAAAGGGTATTCTTACCAACAGAGAAGGTAACGAAGGTCCAGAATGCGGTTGTCACCCTTTTCGAAAGAGGAGAAGCCTCTCTGAGATGTATAATGAGACTGCTGGGTCTCATGACGGCCTGCATTCCGGCAGTAACTTGGGCACAACTCCATTCTCGAGAGCTTCAGGCTTTTCTGCTTGCCTCATGGGGAGGAAAAAGAGAAACATTAGAGAACAGAGTACCCATCACAGAGGAGGTATCTCGTTCTCTGCGGTGGTGGCTCGACCCACAGAATTTGTTGAATGGTCGCCCCTGGTCTCAGGTAAACCCTTTGGTCTTAACCACGGACGCCAGCGCTTGGGGTTGGGGGGCTCATCTGGGAGACCGATATACCCAGGGGCCCTGGAACCACAACCAAGCCAGGGAGTCTTCCAATTTCAGGGAGCTTCTGGCAGTAGGCAAAGCCCTAGACTATTTCCGAGAGGAACTGCAGGACAAGGAGGTTCAGGTCCTCTCGGACAACCTGGTTACGGTGGCATACCTAAACCACCAAGGGGGGACAAGGTCGGACAAGCTAAGACGGTTAGCACAACAGATCCTTGTGAAAGCAGAAAAGAGGGTACTTTCACTATCAGCGATTCATATAAAGGGCTTACTCAATCTGCAAGCAGATTTTCTAAGCAGACAGCCCATCCTTCAAGGGGAATGGGGATTGAACAAAGAAATCTTCTTCCTGGTGTGCAGAAATTTTGGCAAACCAGAAATAGATTTGTTTGCTTCCCGGGAGAATGCGAAGGTTCTCAGGTTTTTCTCCCTTTACAAGGATCAAGAAGCAGAAGGGATAGACGCTCTTGTACAAGTGTGGGATTTCAGGCTGGCTTATGCCTTTCCCCCATTGGTGCTCCTTCCCAGAGTCCTACAGAAATTAACCTACTCAGAGTCAGACCTGATACTGATAGCACCTTGGTGGCCCAAGAGAGTTTGGTTTCCCACCATTCAGAGTCTCGCGATAGCTCCCCCACTGCGTCTGCCGGTGCAACGAGACCTACTCAGTCAGGGTCCAATCCTTCACCCCGACCCCGGTCGTCTCTCTCTGACAGCATGGCTATTGAGAGGGAAATACTCCGAGACAGGGGCTGTTCGGAAAAAGTGATAGATACTCTTCTCCTCAGTAGGAAAGGCGTCACCAGAAAAATTTATGCAAAGGTCTGGAAAGTCTTCTCCCACTGGCTACAGTCTAAGGAGGGGGCTCTCCAGATGATACCTACCATCCTAGACTTCCTTCAGGAGGGGGTGGACCAGGGTTTGGCAGTTAGCACCCTAAAGGTCCAGGTGGCAGCCCTGTCCGTGTTTTTTGATAGGAAGCTAGGTCAGGAGCCGCTAATAAAAAGATTTTTGTCAGCCAGGGAAAGGGTAGTTCCAGTTAGGTCGGTCAGTTGCCCTCCATGGGATCTGTCCCTGGTTTTAGATGCCCTAACAAGGGGGCCTTTTGAGCCGGTGGCTCAAATTTCGGTTAAACTCTTGTCATTTAAGTTGGCCTTCCTCCTGGCTATCACTACGGCCAGGAGGGTGAGTGATATACAGGCTCTGTCGATTAAAGAGCCGTTTTTGCGCATCCTAGAGGATAGGGTAATCCTCACTCAGGATCCTCTTTATTTGCCAAAGGTAGCTTCATTATTTCACAGAACACAGGAGATTATTCTCCCGTCCTTTTGCCAGAATCCTAAGAATAAGGAAGAGGAAAGATTTCATTTCTTAGATGTCAGGCGTTGTCTCCTAGTCTATTTAGAAAGGGTGAAAGACTTTAGGAGATCCAGTCATCTATTGGTCACTTTTTCAGGGAAGAAAAAGGGTCTTCAAGCATCTAAGTCTACGATAGCTAGATGGGTTAGACAAACCATATCCATCGCTTATAGACAGGCAGGTAAACCAGTACCAACCCGCCTTAAGGCGCATTCAGCCAGATCCCTAGCGACCTCCTGGGCAGAGAGGGCAGGCGCCTCAATCGACCAGATCTGCAAAGCAGCAACATGGACGAGCCATAGAACATTTCTGAGGCACTACAGAGTGGAGCTGTTGTCCCCTCAGGATTTGGCATTTGGCAGGAAGGTCCTACAAGCGGTTGTCCCGCCCTAAAGGTAGGCCTGAACTTCTTGCTTATCCTCTCAGGTGTGCCGTCCTGGAAGATGACTGGAGAAAATGACCAGTTACACTTACCGGTAACGTCTTTTCTAGGAAATCTTCCAGGACGGCAGGCCTACTCCCTACCCTTGTTTTATTGGTGTGATATATTAATTCTTCACAGAATGTTCCCTCTGACACTGGTGTGGGATTTTCTTTACCATAACTGAGGGTCTGAGGGAGGGGTGGGGACTTTTAAATGTGTTGTTGATTGTGTTTCCTGTCAGGTGGACCAGTCATCTCTCAGGTGTGCCGTCCTGGAAGATTTCCTAGAAAAGACGTTACCGGTAAGTGTAACTGGTCATTTTTTTTACTCTTGTTGCTAGTACTTTTGCCAGGATTTTTACATCTGAACACAATAACGATATAGGCCTATATAATGCAGTCTACAACTGGTTTTTCCCTTCTTTTGCCAACACCACCACTGTGGCCTCCGTCATCGATAGCGGCAACTGCCCCACTTCGAAGGCTCCATTGAAAACCTGTAAGAGAGCAGGTAATAGTATTTCCCCAAATTTTTTGTAAATCTCTATCGGCAATCCATCCGTACCTGGGGCTTTCTGATTTGTCATTTCTGCTGTTACTTTTTGCAACTCCTCCAGAGTCAATGGAGCCTCCAAACCTTGCCTGTCTTCCTCCGATAATTTGGGTAATATTATTTTCCCAAAGAATTCCTGCATCTCCCCTTCTACATTGGGATTTGAAACTTTGTATCGTTCCTCGTAATATCTTTTACATTCATCCACTATCTCAGAAGTTGACTTCCTTATACCACCCTCCCTATCCAAAATCGCCGGTATTATAGGGGAGGAACTATTTGACTTGGCAATTAATGATAAAACCCTCCCCACCTGTTCCCCTTCTCCAAAGAAGGTCTGCTTTTGAAACAGCCTTTTCTTCTCCTCTTTCTCCCATATAAGTCTTTTATATTCTACCTGATTCTCCTCCCACTCCCTATAACTCTCTCCTGAAGGGACCCTTAGATACCTTTCTTCTGCCCTCCTTACCTTCTCCTTTGCTACTATTTCTTTGGCTATCTCCTTTTTCTTAATCTGAGATATCTTTTTTTATTAGTTCCCCCCTAAGGAAGGCTTTCAAAGTGTCCCACATTATTCCCAAGGACGTGGATCCTACGTTTATACTCAAAAATTCCTTCAAATTAGCTTTTACCTCCTCCATTTTATCCATTAATTCTAACCAAAAGGGATTTATTTTCCATTCCCTTCTACTGCATCCTCTCCCTATTGTCATTGAGAGAGTTACAGGCGAATGGTCTGAAATTCCCCTTGGTTCGTACTCCACCTTCTCCACCATCCCCAGCGCTTCTTCATTGCATAGCACCATATCGATCCTGGACAAGGTGGAGTGCGTCCTGGAGTGACAAGAATACTGCTTCTTTAAGGGATTCCACCTCCTCCATGTGTCCACAAAACCTGTTTCTTCACAAAATTGAAATAGCAACCCATTCGGTCCCTCCCTACTGACTACCTTCTGTGGAAACCTATCTATTTTTTGGTCCATTGTCATGTTAAAGTCCCCTGCTATTATAACCGGGATCCCTGGCTTATCTATTATAAACTTCATCAATTCGCTTAATATTTCTGCATTAAATGGCAGTGGAATATACACGTTAGCAATCACACATACTTTATCTTCTATCCCACAAAAGAGGAAAATATATCTCCCTTTATCATCTATGATGCTCTGTCTGCAGGATACACCCGACCCAGGGTCTATCAGGACACTCACTCCCCTTGAATAAGAAGTATGCGTGGAATGATATTGTGTCCTGTACTTCCTATGTCTTAACACACTGATTGTATCTCGGTCCAGGTGGGTCTCCTGCAAACAGAGCATCCCATAACTACCCATACTACCCATAGAAAATATCGCCCGCCTCTTCAACTGTTCTTTCACCCCTCGCACATTCCATGAACAAATTTTTACTCTTTTAGTGAAATTCCCCGCTTTACTTCGCGATTCCATATTTAAACCCGATATCACAATATCAAAATTCTATTCTCCATACTATGCACCCTCTCTGTATTTTATCGTGTATTCTCCCCTCTACTATTTTCCAGTGCTCCCTAGCTGTTTCACCCACACATATTTCTAAATTCACTACATTCTGTGCACACATTTTTGACACTTTTTGTGAAATTTATCAATTTACTACTCTGTTCCCTATTCAAACTAATTTTCTTGTGTCCTTTTATTACCCACCATATTTGTTCTCATTTCTATTCCACACGTCATCTCTGTGCTTTAATATTTTCTGTGCAATCAGCAGACCTTTGCCATACCTTCCCTTACCCATCCTCAAGCTTTCAACCTCCTTTCTCACTCTATCATTCATACCTCCAGTCACACCTTCACCTCTCCATTCCCCCCAACCCTTTTTTCTTTCCTTCCCCCCCCCCCACCCACCCCATACCCCACTTGGGGCTCTTCTACGGGGCTTCCATAGTGACCGTTCTTTCCTCCCTATAACCTTCCCGCCTACCCTCCCTCCCAACCCACTCCCTTTACTACATTTACAAATCCAAATTTTTCCCATTGCAGCAAAAAAAAAAAAACCCCATAACCCCGGCCAGGGGTAAGGAGTGAGGAGCACCTATACCCCAATGTCCTCGTCTTAGTCCCTCCTCTCAACCTTGACCATCACTTCTTCAGAGGAGATAATTGAGAGGAGAAAAAAACAAAAAAAAGGAAAAAGGCAAAAAACAAAGTTAAGGGGAACATTCCCCTTCAGTCCAAATCGCAATCAAGAATCAATTTCCACTTTCTTTCTGTCCTCTTCGTATCATATCATTCCCCTCTGTTGAATCTGACACTCATTTTTCTCAAACCACGATTTGGCTTCTTCTGGACTATTAAAGAATACAATTTCCCCCAATGCTGATACCTTAAACCGTGCCGGATAAAGTAGTGCGTAGTTTACTTTAAGACGTTGCAATTTCCTTTTGCACTCTATAAATTTAGCTCTCTGTCTTTGCAACTCGGGGGAAAAATCCGGATACAGTGAAATCTTCATCCCTTTATATTCTAAATTACTCAGTTCTCTTGCTTTCTGAAGGATAACTATCTTATCTCTATAAGACAGGAGTTGAATAATTATAGGTCTGGGCTGGCTTCTTCCCACCACAGTCCTAAAAGGAATTCTATGCGCCCTTTCAATTGCAAAGAATCTTGATAGCTTCTCGCTCCCTACTTTGTCCTTTATCCATGTTTCTATAAATTCAATAAGACTGTTACCTTCACTTTTCTCGGGGAGGCCTAAAACCCTAATATTTTTCCTACGTATAGTATTTTCCATATTGTCCATTTTATCCATGCACATATTCAGTCGCCACTTGCATCTCCTGTTTCAACGGGTACAAATCATCCTCTACCTGGCTGACTCTCCCCTCCAGGACTGTAATTCGGGCCGCGGCTTTCTGTACCTCATTTTGTAAAGTTAACACATCTTCTCTTATCTGTTTTAATTGATCTGCTACTTCATCCAACGATGATTTGCATGTATTAATCGCAGATAAGATTTCTTTTAAAGATGGTTCTCTTCCTTTTACAGAGATTCCTGCCTCTGCACCCATAGCAATGTCCTGTCCATTACCCTTCTCCATAGGAGGACTAATCACAATCTCCTGTGCTTCCACTGTTCCGCTTGCTACCGCTGTAGTAGCTAATTGGGCTGCTATTTTTGCTGTTTTATTTGTACTTGTCACAGATGTTTCTATCGCCAAACCCTGGCTCTTCCTCCCTGCCGTTTGTACTGCCGTTATGACCTGCTGCCGCCCCTCTCCCACTTGCACAGTCTTTTTGGGTGTTTGATTTGGTGTCTGATTTGGTGTATGAGCATACCGCTCTAACTTGGAAGCTGCGGCTGCAGCAGCAGCACCTGTCAGCCCAGATAGCTGGCCTGCCTTTTCCTTTGAGCTACGCAGCGTTTGTGTCCCATTGTGTGTGGCCGCCTCCTCCGCCCCCCTTTTCCTCGTTATACCTTAGAATCCGATGCTTTTTCCACCGGGGGGGTATCGCTCTATCCCGCCTCACAATCCTCCAATCCCTTTCTCACCGGGATTACCACGCGGAGTTCGATGGTTCCCTGCAGGAGAGCTGTCTGCGGCGGCCACCACACTCCCCAACCGTTCCTCCGCTGCTACGCTCTGTCGACCGGCTGTTTCGCTGTGTTGCGGCCTCTCCTTCCTCCTCCTCCCCCTCGCTACTTCGGCTGCATCGACTGCTGGAGCGGGCGGGAGGCCTGGGCCCGCCTCAACCTCTCACCCTGACATCCGGTCACGCCCCCTGCATCATTTTGTTTTTAATGAGGGATACTACTCGGGTATGATCATTTTCAGGGATTGGCACCATAGTTTGTAGACTCTATAAGTTTCACAAAGACCAAGTAATATACACAGATTTGTATTATTTTTACCAAAGATATGTAGCAGTATAAAATTTGGCCAAAATTTATGAAGACAAATTCTTAATTTGCTAAATTTTATAACCGAAACAAAGAAAAATGTATATTTTTTTTACAGAATTTTCAGGGGTTTTTTTCATTTAAAGCGCAAAAAACAAAAACAAAACAGCGGTGATTAAATGCCACCAAAAGAAAGTTCTATTTGTGTGGGAAAAAAAGACAAACATGTGGGTACAGTGTTGCATGACTGAGTAAATGTCATTCAAAGTGTGAGAGCGCTGAAAGCTGAAAATTGCTCTGGCTAGGAAGGGGGTTTAAGTGCCCAGTTGTCAAGTGGCTAAGCACTGTTGCCCCCCCCCCCCAAGATTGCCCTGCATTTGGCTCCATCCATCTTCCCATCATCTCTTACCAGCTTCCCTGTCCCTGCTGAAGAAAAGCACCCCAACATGATACTGCCACCACCATGTTTCACTGATGGTATGTTCAGGGTGATGTGCAGTGTTAGTTTGCCGTCACACCTAACGTTTTACTTTTATGCCAATATGTTAAATTTTGGTCTCATCTGACCATAACACCTTCTTCTACATGTTTGCTGTGTCCCCCACATGTCTTCTGGCAAACTGCAAATGGGACGGATTGAACAGGGCTCTGAGATGTTCAAAGTTTTTTTTTTTTTTTTTTTTTAAGAACCTAACCCTGCTTTAAACTTCTCCACAACTTTGTCCCTGACCAGTCTGATGTATTCCTTGGCCCTTATGATGCCCTTTGTTCACTAAGGTTCTCTAACAAACCTCTGAGGGCTTCACAGAACAGCTTATTTAATGGAGATTAAATTACACACAGGTGGACTCTATTTACTAATTAGGTGACTTCTGAAGGCATATGGTTCCACTTTGTGTTGGTCTGTCACATAAAATAAATTCCTGGATCATACATCACGGGACACAGATCCTTCCTTCCGTAGTGGGTTAGATAGTCACCTTCGGTGATTGGACACTGGCTAGCCCCAATTAAGGAGCATTCCTCCCCTATATAACCCCTCCCATATGGGAGGTACCTCAGTTTTTGTTTTGTTTTTTGCCAGTGTCTAAGGTGGTTGTTCACGTAAAATATGTGCTATGAAGAAAGCTCTATGTAGGTCCCTGCGGCGTCTAAAGGCTATACTAACTGGATCCATATCTCGGGCTGATATTTTGCCTCCCAAAATGGTATAGCACCCGGCCCTCGTCCAAAGAAACAAGGTTTTGTCTGTAAGTTCTCTACTTTGGAAGACTGGGCTCTGGGAAAACCAGACTTTGCGTACTATTAAAAAAGTGGCACGAAAGTCCTGGCAGAGTCCTTTACAGATCCAGGTAAGAGGTTCCTCTGCGAAGGAACCCAAAAAAACCCTGAAGGTTGGCACAACGCTACCTGCTGTGATGTGTTCAGATTGGAAACTGTCTGTTTTCAGCGGTTCCTACGGCGAAGACAGGTATGAGAAGTTAATCCTATATATATTGCCTATTATGGATTTCTTCACAAGAGTAGTTGCATGTCTTACCTGGTTTCCGCCAATAGAGGGAGTAAAGAGCAACCTGGTGTATACTTAAGTGCCTTTCCAGGATACATGCTCAGTGAAGCCAGTCTCTGGACCGCTCACATCCTCCACTGCAGGGTCTGCCACTAATCTTTATAAATAAGGGTCCCACGTAGCCAGGGGGTCCTGTGGAGATCCAAATCTGGTCCTCTTCCTCCTCCTCGCTCGCAACCACCGCAAGCTTGTCCTTGCGTGCGCGCCTTTCACACACAGGCAGAAAACAGAGGGGTGTGGTTGCAGGGCCGTGCACGGTGCTCCACTTCGCAGGCGCCAAGCATCCTAAGGGGTCGGATCCAGGCAATCCTAAGACACTTACTCAGCATCAGGTTCTGCAGTATTAAGCATATATGTGTATTGTGAGGCTTGTAGCACAACAGTGATTAAACTTTGTACTAGTACCTCTGCTTTGTAGCTTAGGACTATGGGGCTGATTTACTACCATGTTGGCACATTTGCGCACGCAGGAATAGTTATTGTGACATGGCGCATACTTAAACGAATAGAAACTAGCTGGTGACTTGCGCCGGATGCACGGAATCACTGATGTCTGTTCTTAACTACAGAACAGACATCAGGCACTTGCTCATTGTAATGCTGATCATGTTAATTAGCTTTTCCTTATAACATGGAGAATATTGCTTCCAGTTTTATAACATTCATTAACCACTTAAGCCCTGGACCATTTTCCAGCTAAAGGACCAAGCCCCTTTTTTGCGATTCGACACTGCGTCGCTTAAACTGACAATTGTGCGGTCGTGCGACATGACTCCGAAACAAAATTGGCGTCTGTCAGGTCACCTTGAGGCGAGGTGACAGATGCACACCGTAGGGATCAGGAGTGTACCGCAAGGTTGTGGACCCTACGGCTGACTGCTGCGGATGGGAGACAGGTCCCACCGGGGTTAGAGTGTAAGATTCCCTGGAGTGAGGAGTCTAAGAGCCAGCAGGTGTTCACCAGAGCCTCGAGTGGTGAGGATGGACTTGGCTGCAACTGGCTCCAGGTCGTGACCCCCAGGGTCCCCCAGCTCACACCCACAGTAGGCAACAGGAAGATAGGGATGGTGAGGGACAAAGCCAAGGTCGGGGCCACAAGCAGGCAGGAATAGTCGGGGACACGCCAAAAGGTCAGGATCACAGGCAAACAGGGATAGTCAAAGACACGCCAAAGTCGGTAACGGAACAACAGAAGAGCACACGGCAGGTATCAGGAAGCTAAACACACAAAGGAATACACAATGGTTGATCAGCACTGTTGGCTTGCAGTGCACAGGTTAATATAAGGTTCCCTGATAGGGCCTGGGGTGGAGCCATGCTTAGAGGAGAGGTTATAAAAACCACCAGGTGGAAGTGGCTGGCCTCTTAGTCTGAACACATGAGGGGAGGTAAGCAAACAGGAAGATCACTGCATAACCATGACAGTACCCTCCCTCTTACGAGGCTTCCCCCTCCCCCGCCTGGGTCCAGGCTTAAAGGGAAACTCCAGATGGAACCTCCTCAACAGACGAGGAGCAAAGACCTCAGATGCAGTGATCCAAGACCTCTTCTCATGGCCCAACCCTTTCCAAAGTACGAGGTACTGAAGAATGCCTTTACAGAGCCGGGAATCCAAAACTTGACTAACCCCATATTTTAGACTATCCTCAGAGACCGAAACCGAGGTAGGGAGAGGACTTGAGGACTTTTTAGGAAAGGGTAAGGGCATGAGAAGATCAGGAGTCTGAGCAGAGTCCCCCACACCCTTAAAGATGAGCTGGGCATCCATAACAGCACCACCAGACTGGGCAGAGGTCAGTGGATCCCTGAGGTCAGGTTGGTTAGAAGATGACATGTCACAAGAGTCAAGCTGGATAGCTGCAACACCAACAGAATGCAGAGAACCCTGAGAAAAAGATTGAAAACCCCTCCTGGCCGAATGAGGTATTCTATCCAAAGGATGGATTGAGCCTCTTAAACGGGTTTGAATGGACATAGTAGCAGTAGGGTGAGGCCAGGTCACCGAAGGTGCTGAACAAGAAGCAGGAAGCTCGCATAACTGGTGCAGAGGTCAACTGAATAGTATTGTCAGGTGTAGCCACCATCTCAATCGCATCACAGGGCATAGCAACTGTGGAACTTGCAGACAAGTTAGCCTGGCTGTGCGTCCAAGGGAGATTAGGGACAGGCAAAGGTAAATGGTTATGCGAACTGGAGTGAATGATCGACTCCGGTTCATAGGTGGGCCCCTCATCCAGAGTACCACATGACCTAGAGAGTGCATCAGTCCGACTATTGCAGGACGCATCCCAGAGATCGCGATATACAGCGGGAAGAGCAGAAGATACTGGGATGGTGGTAACAGGAAGTTTCTCCTTTGGGTAGGCAGGAAGAGGAACAGGAGGAACCCCAAGCCAGGATCTGTCCAGCAGACCAGTCAACATGTGGAGAATGGAGCCGTAACCAAGGAAGACCTAATATGATAGGAGATGAAGCCTTAGGTAAGACAAGGAAGGATATTCACTCCTGGTGGAGTGTCCATACTGACATCTTAACAGGAAGAGTCTGAAAGCGGATAGGGCCCCCTGGGAGAACCGTGCCATCAATCGCCAAGACCACCAATGGTGTTGTAAGGGACAAAAGGGTAAGTCTCATGAAGGATGCAGTTTCCCAATCCATGAAATTGGCAGCGGCTCCGGAATCCAGATGTGCTGAGACCGAATGAGAGGAAGCACTGACATGGAGCAACACAAAAAGGAGAAGACGAGAAGGTGAAGGTGATATTTCAGGGTCCAATACTCCACCTTCCAGATGCATTAGCCCTGAGCGTTTTTCCGGACGAAGAGAACAAGTGTCACGGAAATGACCTTTGGCCCCACAATAGAGACATAGGCCCAGAGTTCTGCGCCTAGCACGTTCTTCGGGAGATAACTTAGTCCAGCCCAACTGCATAGGTTCCTCTGTAGGCAGCGGGTGCTCCTCGGATCGAAGAGAAGGGACTGGGGGCTCAGGCTGCCTAAAGAACGGGGAGTGCTGGCGTCTTTTTTTTCAGGGCCCGCTCCTGAAAGCGAATATCGATCTGGTTACACAAGGTGATGACACTGTCCTGATCAGCAGGAAGGGATCTTCCTGCTAATTCATCCTTCACTCTATCAGAGAGGCCATGTAAAAAGGTTGCAACTAGGGCCTCATTATTCCAGCTCAATTCAGCTGTGAGGATATGTGAGGATACGGAACTGAAGAGCATACTGCCCCACAGACGCGGACTCTTGACAGAGACGTAAAAGAGCGATAGCCGCTGAGGAGACACGACCCGGTTCCTCGAAGTGATTTCTTGAAACTTTTTCAGAATATGACAGGCTAAAAAGCACTGGATCATTCAGTTCCCACAGAGGGGCAGCCCAAGCTAACGCCTCGCCGGACAGGAGGGATATGATATACAACTTTTGCCCGATCGGACAAGAAGTTTTGGGGCTGAAGTTCAAAATGAATTGTGCACTGGCTAAGGAACCCCCTGCAAGCCTTGGAGTCCCCAGAGAAACGGGCCGGAGCTGGTAGTTGTAATGAATGTGTGGCTGCGACTGATGCGATAGGTGCAGCGGCAGATAGCGGTTGAGGTTGTTGAACCGGGGATTCCTAATGAGGCCTGAACCTGTTCAACACGGGATGCCAAATCCTGAAGGAATCGCATCACCTGGGTCTGATGCGATTCTTGGGTCTCAAGTCTGCGAACTAAGCTCTGCAATGGATCGTCTGCAGGAAGCGGCACGTCAGCCGGGTCCATGGCTGATCAAACTGTCAGGTCACCTTGAGGTGAGGTGACAGATGCACACTGTAGGGATCAGGAGTGCACCGCAAGGTTGTGGACCCTACGGCTGACTGCTGCGGACGGGAGACAGGTCCCACTGGGGTTAGAGCGTAAGATTCCCTGGGGTGCGGAGTCTAAGAGCCAGCAGGTGTTCACCAGAGCCTCGAGTGGTGAGGATGGACTTGGCTGCAACTGGCTCCAGGTCGCGACCCCCAGGGTCCCTCAGCTCACACCCACAGTAGGCAACAGGAGGATAGGGATGGTGAGGAACAAAGCCGAGGTCGGGGCCACAAGCAGACAGGAATAGTCAGGGACACGCCAAAAGGTCAGGATCACAGGCAAACGGGGATAGTCAAAGACACGCCAAAGTCGGTAGTGGAACAACAGAAGAGCACACAGCAGGTGACAGGAAGCTAAACACACAAAGGAATACACAATGGTTGATCAGCACTGTTGGCTTGCAGTGCACAGGTTAATATAAGGTTCCCTGATAGGGCCTGGGGTGGAGCCATGCTTAGAGGAGAGGTTATAAAAACCACCAGGTGGAAGTGGCTGGCCTCTTGGTCTGAACACATGAGGGGAGGTAAGCAAACAGGAAGATCACTGCATAACCATGGCGGCGTCCTTTTTATTCCCACAAATAGAATTTGCTTTTGGTTTTTAATCCCCCCCCCTCCGTTTTTTTTTTTTTTTTTGCGCTATAAAAATAAAATTTTTACATTTTGCTATAATAAATATCTAAAAATATATATATAAAAAAAAAAATTTTCCTCAGCTTAGGCTGATATGTGTTCTACATATTTTTGGTAAAAGAATTGCGAAACGTGTTTTCCCGCGGCCACGGTCACGAAGCTCAGGACCGGGTCACGAGTGTGCCGCCGGTGTCGCGCACACGACCCACGGCTGGGCACTTAAAGAGCAACGTACAGGTACGCACTAGTGCCCAGCCGTGCCATTCTGCCGACGTACATCTGCGCGAGGTGGTCCTTAAGCGGTTAATTACTTTTTGAAACAACTCCATATTCATTCTAGAGATCCTCCTATCAACAACTGCAGATCTTCCCTGGACTTGGATGTGAAATGTCATAATTGTCAAAATGTAATTGTGTGCATTTTATGGTGATAGTCTTGTAATCATTGGTGGACTCGAAACTTCCAGAAAAACATCTTCTTAATACATGTCTGTGTATTATGCATTCTGGACTATTCATTTCCCCATACACTGTGCAATGTGATTGGATAACGACTAAATCTACTCATCTGTCTGAGCCATTCTTTCCCCATACACCGTGCAATGTGTAAAGGGTAAATACCCAAAAAGAGAGAGCAGCTTGTGTCTGGTGGTGTAGCTGATTAGTAACTCCTATTCAGAATGTGTCAGCACAAAACCAGATGCAGTTCCATGCGCTTTTTTTTTCTGCACTTAGGCTGGATACACACCCATGCACTTTTATTGCTTTTTTCATTTTGCAGATTTTCACTACAGAATGTGTTCCATAGGAAATCATGTTATATGGACTGTAGTGCAAATCTGAAAAATGCAAAAAGCACTAAAACTGCATAGGTGTGAATTCACTGCATCTGGTGTGAACTGGCCCTCAGAACTTTAGTTCTTAACCACTAGCCGACCAGCCGCCACAGTTGTACTGTGGCAGAATGGCTCGGCTGTGCGAATCGCCCTTGTGTTATGTCGGTAGCATAAACGGCCACTAGGGGGTGCTCGCACGCTGGCGGAGGCGTGCATGCTCCCCGCTCGCTCAACGAGCCGATGCGAGTGCCCGGCGGTCTCAATCACCACCGGACTCCCGCGATCGCTCGGGGTGCACAGAGAACTGGGAGCTGTGTGTAAACACAGTTTCCGGTTCTCTGAGCAGTGAACTGACAGACCGTCTGTTCATATAGAGTATGAACAGCGATCTGTTAGTTTCCCTGCACAGTCCCATCCCCCCTAAAGTTAGAACACTCCTTAGGATACATATTAACTCCTTCACTGCCAGTGACAGTTTTACAGTAATCAATGCAATTTTAATCGCACTAATCGCTGTATTAATGCCAATGGTCCCAAAAATGTGTCAAAATTGTCCGATGTGTCCGCCATAATGTCGCAGTCATGATAAAAATCGCAGATCGCCACCATTACTAGTAAAAAAATAAAAAACTATTCCCTATTTTGTAGACGCTATAACTTTTGCGCAAACCAATCAATATATGCTTATTGCAGATTTGTTTTACCAAAAATATTTAGAAGAATACGTATCGGCCTAAACTGAGGGGAAAATATTTTTGTTAGATATTTTTGGGGGATATTTACTATAGCAAAAAGTTACAAACTGCATGACCGTGCAATTGTCAGTTAAAGCGACACAGTGCCAAATCGCAAAAAGTAGTCTGGTCTTTGGCCAGCCAAATGGTCTAGGGCTTAAGTGGTTAAAGAAACCAAAGGTAGTAATGTTGTAAACCCTTTTTTTTGAACAAGCGTGAAAGGGGAGCATTTCTAGCGTATTATCTGTGTAATCATGTGTGTGTCTATGGGTAGTCCCCCCTCCCCCCCAAAAAACGATCTATATTAAAATTAGCCATCATATGTCATATATTTTTTCAAAACAAACTGTAGCTATTTCTCTTAATCTTTCTATCGCTATTAAAAAAAAAAATATATATATATATATATATATAACACATTTTTTATAAATCTATATGAAAAAAACACACACGGGCATACATTTATGCAGATTTTGACCATAAATATGCAATGTGTCTAGCCACTTAAGGACCAAGCCTGTTTCTGTTTACAAGTTAAAATCTGTATTTTTTTGCTTGAAAATGAATTAGAACCCTCACATTATATAATTTTTTTTTTTTTTTTAGCAGAGTACAATGGATGTGATTGCAATAATTTATGTCACAGTGTATTTTCAGAACCTTCTTACAAACGCATTTTTGTTTAAAAATTCACTTTTTTCATAGAAAAAAATAAAACGGTAAAGTTACCCCAATTTTCTTTTTTATAAAATGTAAAAGATGATGTTACATCGAGTAAATTGATATCCAACCATGCTTTAAAATTACACATACTCGCAGAATGGTGACAAACTACGGTACTTAAAAATCTCCATAGGCGACGCTTTAAAAATGTTTACAAGTTGCCTGTTTAGAATTGGACCCCTTTCACACTGAGGCACTTTGCAGTCGCTTTAACGCTAAAAATAGTGGCGGCAAAGCGCCCTAAAAGACCGGCTCAATTCACTCCAGTGTGAAAGCCGGAATGGGGCGCTGGCAAGGCATTAAAAAAATGTCCTGCAAGCAGCAACTTTGGAGCGGTGTGTACACTGCTCTTGCCCATTGAAATGAATGGGCACCGCGGCTGAACCGCTGGCAAAACAGTGCTTTCTGGGTGGTTTCAACCCTTTTTCAACCATTAGCGGTGGTTAAAAGTGTCCCGCTAGTGGCTGAATACCTCCGCAAAAATGACAGTAAAGCGCCACTTTAAAAAAAAATCTTATTTATTTTACTTTTACACTGTGCCTTTAATTGTTTTTATTTTTGGGAAACCCTTTTGTTCCTATTACAAGGAATGTAATGCCGCGTAAACACGATCAAACAATCCGGTGGAAAAGTCCGGCAAACTCAAGTCCGCCAAACAATCCCCCCGTGTGTAGCCTCCGGCATACTTTTTTGACCCGAAAGTACGGCGGACTTAGAATGCCGTGTTGCACATCAATCTGCCCGCGGTACTCGCATTTCGGCGGACAATCCGGCCGTGTGTGTGCCAGTCCGCCGTACTTTTGAAATGAGCGGACTTTTCCCGCCCGGAGAAAAGTCCGCTCATTTCGAGCGGGTCTCCAGGTAGGCGGGGCCCGCGAAGGGGACGTCGCTGGCCCCGCCGCCTGGTATGGACTTAAAGGGGAACCCCAACGCCGAAAAAAAACAACCCACGTGACATAAAGCCATGTGACACCGCCCCTTGTCCCTATATAAGTGGCAGCGCAGGGCGTCCCTGGCATTGCGGCCGGAGAGATCGTCGAGTCAACATCTCCAGGAGAAGAAGAAGAAGAACGGAAGGCGGCGGCGAGAGAAGACCGGGCCACCGCCTGTAACAGAGCTATAAGAAGGCGCGGTGGCCCGGCAGAAGAACCGAAGAGGGGGACAAGACCCCCCGAAGTCGGGAGAAGAGGCCGGCGGCGAGGAAGAAAGCCGGACTCCTCCTCTAGCAAAAGAGCTACAAGAAGATAGCGGAGGAGTCCGGCGAGAAGACCCCCGAAGACGGAAGACCCCCGGAGCTGTGCAATAAAGTATTTTATCTTGTGTGTTGTGTTTTTTTTTGTACTTTTTTTTCACAGGTGAATGGGTAGGGGTACATTGTACCCCATACTCATTCACATAGGGTGGGGGGGCCGGTATCCGGGGGCCCCCTTATTAAAGGGGGCTCCCGGATTCCGATAAGCCCCCTGCCCGCAGACCCCGACAACCAATGGCCAGGGTTGTCGGGAAGAGGCCCTTGTCCTCATCAACATGGGGACAAGGTGCTTTGGGGTGGGGGGGCCGCGCCCCCCCCTTCCCCAAGGCACCCCCATGTTGAGGGCACGTGGCCTGGTACGGCTCAGGAGGGGGGCGCTCGCTCGCCCCCCTTTCCTGGCCGGCCGGGTAGCGTGCTCGGACAAGGGTCTGTTGTGGACTTTGGGGGGACCCCCACGCCGTTTTTTTTCGGCGTTGGGGGTTCCCCTTTAAGTCCATCCCAGGCGGCGGGGCCAGCGACGTCTCCTTCGCGGGCCCCGCCTACCTGGAGACGCGCTCGAAATGAGCGGACTTTCCTCCGCGTGTGTGGGCGAGTCCGTTCATTTCGAAAGTACGGCGGACTTAGTACGCCTTATTAGTCCACTGAAAAAGTGCCGTGTGTGGGCAAGTAGCCCGTTCGGAAATTCCGACGGACAGTCTGGCGGACGTCCGCCAGACTAAGTACGTCGGACAGACGGCTACGTGTGTACGCGGCTTAAACATCCCTTATAATAGAAATAAGCTGGACAGGGCCTCTTTAATGTCAATAGGAACTCAGATCTCACATTTACACTTGAAAGCAATGGGGGAAAAAAGAGTTGAGTGGGGAGGCCATCTTGCCCTCACTCGACTTGCTGTCCATCACTACAAGGGATCAGATCGTTTCTGCTGCTGATGATGATCTCTCTGGTAATTGGGGAACAGGTGGGAGGGGTGGCACCTCTCCTGCTGCCCATAAAAGTGATCCTGTGGCGAATACGCCACTGGGACCAATTTTATGTGAAAGTAGATGCTGCTTGGAGGAGTTTTTTTTTAATGTCCTGCATGTCAGGGCTGGCTTAGCCCTTCTTTCTCTGTGCTGGCTGCTCAGCTGTCGGCTAATTGCCAGCTCTTGTCTCTCTCCACAGTTACCAGCTGTTCCTGATCATGCTTGTCTGACCTGCCTACTTAAGGCTGGATTCACACCTATGCAGTTTTAGTGCGTTTTGCAGATTTGCACTACAGAACCTGTTCCATAGGAAACCATGGCAAATAGACTGTGGTGCAAATCTGTAAAATCCAAAAAGCACTAAAACTGCATAGGTGTGAATCCAGCCTAAAGCTGTCCAGCTCACTTCACCTCTGCCTTTGCCTTGGTCACATCACCAGAAACCATCTCCCACGGTTCTGTTTAATGACTGGCTTGCTGACATCCCTTCTGGCTCCTTATCCTCCTTGCTGTTGCTCTACTTGGATCCCTGACTTCTGGCCTGGCCGATTACCCGATCTGGTTATTGAACTCTGGCATGGCTGACTACTCTATCCGGTTACTGGACTCTGGCTATGCTTTGACTATGCTTTTTCTATTTACTTTTTTATTTTTATTTAACCACTTAACAACCGGCCCATAGCCAAATAATGGCTACAGGGCGGTTGTTTAACTCTGAGAGACCATTAATTAAACGGCCTCCCAGAATTGCACTCTCGCACGCCCCCCCGGGGCGCGCACTCGAGAGCATCCGTGACCGCCGGGTCCACAGGACCTGTTGCATCACGGTAAACGGCCGCTCATCACGGGCGTTTACCACGTGATCGCTCGGTCAAATGACTGAGCGATCACTTGTAAACAAACCGGCGTCACATTATGACGCCGGTTCCTCCCTCCTCTCTCTGGAGGGGGAAGAGATCGGTGTCAGCAGAGCTGTGGGCTGCATCTGCAGTGCCCACATCGCTGCTCACCGAAATTTAACCCCTCAATACCCTGCCAATACTCTGCCATACCCTGCCAATACTCTGCCATACCCTGCCAATACTCTGCAATACCCAATACTCTGCAATACCCTGCCAATACTCTGCCATGCCATACCCTGCCAATACTCTGCAATACCCTGACATTTTTTTATTTTTTTATTTCAGGCTTCCCAGCTTAGAGGTGAGATGCGGGGTCTTATTGACCTCATATCTCACTGTAAAGAGGACCTGTCATGCCATATTCCTATTACAAGGGATGTTTACATTCCTTGTAATAGGAATAAAAGTGATCAAAAAATTTATTTTTGGGGAAAAAAATGTCAAACTAAAATAAATAAAATAAAATGAACAATAAAAAAGAAAATAAAATTAAAGCGCCCCTGTCCCATGTGCTCGCATGCAGAAGCCAACGCATACGCAAGTCCCGCCCACATATGAAAACTGTGTTCAAACCACACATGTGAGGTATCACTGCGAACGTTAGAGCGAGAGCAATAATTTTGGCTCTAGACCTCCTCTGTAACTCAAAACATGTAACCAGTAAAAAAATTTAAAGCGTCGTCTATGGGGATTTTTAAGTAACGAAGTTTGGCGCCATTCCATGAGCTTGTGCAATTTGATGGGTGACATATTGGGTATCTATTTACTCAGCGTAACTTCATCTTTTACATTGGGCTAACTTTACTGTTTTTTTTTTTTTTTTTAGCACAAAACTGTTTTTTACCCCCAAAAAAACGCGTTCAAAAAATTGCTGCGCAAATACCGTGCTGGATAAAAAGTTGCAATGGCCACCATTTTATTCTCTAGGGTCTTTGCTAAAAATAACATATATAATGTTTTGGGGTTCTATGTAATTTTCTAGAAAATAAATGGTGATTTTTACATGTGCGAAATGTCAGAATTGACCTGGATGCTCCAGAACGCCTGATGGTGCTCCCGGCATGTTGGGCCTCTGTATGTGGCCACGCTGTGTAAAAGTCTCACATATGTGGTGTCGCCGTACTCGGGAGTAATATCAGAATGTGTTTTGGGGTGTAATTTGTGGTATGCATATGCTCTGTGAGAAATATCCTGATAATATGACAATTTTGTGAAAAAAAAAAAAAAAAAAAGGGGGGAAAAAATTCTTGATTTTTGCAAAGAATTGTAGGAAAAAATGACAACTTCAAAAAACTCATCGTGCCTCTTACGAAATACCTTGGAATGTCTTCTTTCCAGAAAGGGTCATTTGGGGGTTATTGGAGCTTCTCTGGCATGTATTGTCTCAAGAAATGAGATATGCCGTCAGTCCTTCGGGTGTGATCAATTTTCAGATATTGGCACCATAGCTTGTGGACTCTATAACTTTCACAAAGACCAAATAATATCCACCAATTTGTACTTTTTTACCAAAGATATGTAGTAGTATAAATTTTGGCCAAAATTTATGAAGAAAAATTACTAATCTGCTAAATTTTATAACCGAAATGAAGAAAATGTCATTTTTTTACAGAATTTTCTGTCTTTTTTCTTTTATAGCATAAAAACCCCAGCGGTGATTAAATACCACCAAAAGAAAGCTCCATTTGTGTGAAAAAAAGGACAAAAATTTAATATGGGTACAGTGTTGCATGATTGAGTAATTGTCATTCAAAATGTGAGAGCACCGAAAGCTGAAAATTGGTCTGGTTATTAAGGGTGTTTAAGTGCCCAGTGGTCAAGTGGTTATTAACCACTTCCCACCCAGCCAATGCATATATACGGCCGGGTGGGAGCCGTCTACTTCTGATAGGATGTTCAGGAACGTCCTTCAGAAGTAGCGGGATCGCGCGCGCGTGCCCGCGCAGCGGCGCGATCCCGATGTGCTCGTGTCACCCGGACACAGCACATCTCAGATCGGCAGGAGGGCTCTGTGATTGGCCCTCCTGATCACATGACGGCCGTGTCCAATCACGGCCGTCATGTGATGTAAACAAACAGCCGGTTGCTAGGCAATCGGCTCTCCTCTCCTCACACGGAAGTCATCGCTGAGGAGAGGAGAGCAGAACGCTGCAGCCGGCTGATGATCAGTGAGTATGAGCTGTTTTTTACAGCTTTTTACTCACTGATCATCAGTCTAGTGTCAACACACAACACAGTGTAAACACAGTCCCCACATATGTCCCCAAAACACACATGTCCCCAAAACATACATGTCCCCAAATAATAAAAACACATGTCCCTAATAATAAAAACATGTCCCCCACATATGTCCCACTAAAATCACATGTCCCAATGATTATCTGCAAACATATGTACGTGATCACCTGCACACATATGTACATGATCATTTGCGTACATATGTCTGTGATCACACAAACCAATTATACACTTAACGGAATTTTTTTTACCAAAAACATGGAGCAGAATACATTTTGGCTTAAATTTATGACAAAATTTGAATTTATTGGATTTCTTTTAAAATAGAAAAAAGAAAATATTGCTTTTTTTTTCCAAATTTCCGCTTTTTTTGCGCTTATATCGCAAAAAATAAAAAACGGAGTCGTGAATAAATAACACCAAAATAAAGCTCTATTTGTGCGAACAAAATGATAGCAATTTCATTTGGGTACAGTGTAGCATGACCGCGCAATTGTCACTGAAAGCGATAGAGCGATGAAAGCTGAAAATTGGGCTGGGAAGGAAGGGGGCGAAAGTGCCCTGTATTGTAGTGGTTAATAAACAAGTGTGATTTAATTGTACATCTGTCTCAGTCTGATTCATGGTTTCTGACAGCAGGCGAAGGCCATGAATTCAGAAGATACAGTCAATCCACTTGTTGGTAATATTTTTTTCCAGATTGGATGAGCAAGATCACCGCATGGGTCAGTTTGCCATGGCATTAAAAATGCTCCTGAGTCACACGGCTCACCTGGAATCCCCCATGGTGGCTGTTCCGGTACAACATGAGTAGCAGGCCGACCCTGCTGCTGCGCCAGTCTCTGTGCAGGCACCCGCCTCGAGTATTACCTCTATAAGAGGTATGTCTGGTTCTGCTCCGCTTCCCCAGCGATTTAGGGGTGATCCAGTTCAATGCAGAGGGTTTCTCAATCAGGTTGAGATATACATTGAGATGCTGTCCCAGGCGTTTCCCACGGACAGAAGCAAAGTAGGTTTTGTGATATCTTTGCTTTCTGAGAGAGCCGTGGCCTGGGCTAACCCTCTAAGGGAGACGCAAAAACCTGTTGTCTTGATTTACCCTCAGTTTGTGGCCTCCTTTAAAAGGGTATTTGACATTCCTGCACGCTTCGCTTCTGCTGCCAAGTGCCTCATGTCCATCAGAGTACGAGAACTGTTGCTGACTACACCATTGAATTCCGTACTCTGGCAGCAGAGGTTGCTTGGAACAACGAGGCCCTTGTGGCTGCTTTTTCTCATGGTCTCTCGGATTCCATCAAGGATGAGATAGCAGCCCGAGATATACCCACTGAGCTGGAGAGCTTGATTTCGTTTGCCATCCTCATTAACTCCAGACTCAGAGAAAGACTTTCTCTTAAGGAGCGCTTGCGGAAGCCTCCTGTACATTTTTCCTCCGAGTTTTGTAGTCCCACCCATGCCTCCCTCACCTCCCATGCCTCCTGGTATCAAGTCGGTCAGTGAAGATGAACCCATGCACCTGGGCTTCACGCGTCTCTCTGCAGATGAGAAAACCTTTAGGAGGAGGGAAACCTCTAGGAGCCTTTAGGAGGAAACCTTTATTGTGGCCAGGCAGGTCACTTTTTGAAGTCTTGTCCTACCCGTCCAGTGAACGCCTGAACCTTGAGGTCCTGTCATGGACAGGCCTTAGGTGGCGTTGTTTCATCCCCAGTTATCCAGAAGGATAAGCCCCTCGTTTCGGTCACCCTTTATTGGGCTGAGTGGTCCATCGAGATACAGGCTCTAATCGACTCTGGGGCTGCAGGCCTGTTCATTGATGCTGCATTTGTTTTGCAGCACTCGATTCCGCTGCAGCTGCATGACACTCCACTTGCCATTGAGGCTCTTGACAGGAGACCTTTACTGCCTGCTCAAGTGACTATCAGGGCTAGCTTAGCCCTTCCATCTCTAAGCTGGCCACTCAGCTGTCGGCTAATTGCCAGCTCTCGTCTCCCTCCACAGTTACCAGCTTTTCCTGATGATGCTCGTCTGACCTGCCTACTTAAAGCCTTCCAGCTCACTTCACCTCTGCCTTCGCCTTGGTCACATCACTAGAAACCATCTCCTGCGGTTTGTTTAAAGACTGGCTTCTGGCTCCTCATCCTGCTTGCTGTTGCTCTACTTGGATCCCTGACATCTGTCTTGGCCGACTACCCGATCTGGTTACTGGACTCTGGCTATGCTTGACTACGCTTTTTCTATTTACCTTTTTATTTTTATTAATAAACAAGTGTGATTTAATTGTACTTCTGTCTCAGTCTGATTCATGGTTTCTGACAGTGACTCATGAGACGGTTCCGTTGTCCATGGCTTCACCATGAGATAATCCAATTCCAAGTTATTTCCTCACCCAGGTTTCCGCTGGTTATTGGTTATCCTTGGTTACAAGGCACAACCCCTCTTTTGATTGACTCCATGCTGAGGTTCTCCTGGTCACCACAATGCAGTGAGACATGCTTCCTGAAGGTATCCAAGGTCCTGTGCATCTCTTCACTCTCCTCCCTGCTGGAGGAGAACCACAATTTTAGCGATTTCTTTGATAAAGGTCAAGCCGGTAGTTTGCCTCAACACCGGTCTTATGATTGCGCAGTTGACTTTCAACCTGGTGCCATACCTCCTCGTGGCCGGGTTTACGTTTTGTCGGGATGCACTTTCTCGAGGTTTCATCCGTAAGTCCTCGTCTCCTGCTAGTGCTGGTTTCTTCTTTGTGAAGAAGAGCAGTGAACTGAGACCTTGTATAGATTATAGAGGTCTCAATCGTGTCACGATTAAGAATGCTTACCCGATTCCATTGATTACAGAGTTATTTGACCGCCTAAAGGGAGCAACGGTTTTCACAAAGCTTGACTTGAGAGGGGCATACAATCTTGTGCGCATTAAGGAGGGCGACGAGTGGAAAATTGCTTTTAATACCAGAACAGGCCATTATGAATACCTGGTAATACCTTTTGGCCTTTGTAACTGCCCCGGCAGTTTTCCAGGAATTTATTAACGATGTCCTCCGAGATTTGTTGCAGTTATGTGTGGTGGTTTATCTAGATGATATCCTCATATTTTCCAAGTCCCTGGAGAGCCACCACACAGATGTCTGTCGTGTACTTCAGAAACTAACAGAGAACAATCTCTATTGTAAACTGGAGAACTGCGAGTTCCATCGTGAACAGGTTACATTCCTGGGCTATGTCATTTCCACTGCTGGTTTTTCTATGGACCCAGACAAACTTTCGGCAGTCCTACAGTGGCCTCGACCCATGGGTTTACGTGCTCTGCAGCGTTTCCTGGGCTTTGCCAATTACTATCGGAAATGTATTCGTAACTTCTCGTCTCTGGTCAAGCCTCTGACAGATATGACCAGAAAGGACAGTAACCCACAGAGTTGGTCTCCGGAGTCCATTAGGCCTTTGAGACTCTCAAGGCTGCCTTTGTTTCTGCTCCTGTGTTGGCACATCCTGATCCTACGTTGCCTTTTGTCCTAGAAGTTGATGCTTCTGAGACTGGAGTTGGCGCCCTTCTGTCTCAACGCCCTGAGAGCGCTATGCATCTGTGTGGCTACTTTTCCAAGAAATTGTCACCTGCTGAGTGCAATTATGAAATTGGTGACAGAGAGCTGTTGGCAATCATTTTATCCCTGAAAGAATGGAGACCTCTCCTTGAAGGTACCACTGTGCCCGTTCTTATTCTTACTGACCATAAGAATCTTACATTCTTGTCTGAGGCTAAGCGACTCTCTCCCAGAAGGTCGCGATGGGCTCTTTTCTTGTCAAGCTTTAATTACATTGTCTCATTCTTACCCGGTACTAAGAATGTAAGGGCTGATGCCTTGTCACGACAATTTTCCTCCACTTCCAGGTCTGATTCGGTTCCGGTTCCTATGATTCCTCCTGATCGTATCTTAGCTAGGTTCTCACCAGTCTTACTTCTTCTTTGGGTGACAAAATTCTTGCTGCTCAGGTCCGTGCTCCTCCTGATAAACCTTGTGACCGCTGCTTTGTTCCAGAGAGTTTCCATACTGCAGTGCTCCAGACTTATCATTTTCCCAAGGCAGCTGGCCATCCTGGGAAGAATAAACTCATTTGGGCCATCTTCTAACAATTCTGGTGGCCTAGTCTATGGGCTGATGTTACTGGCTTCGTAGCTGCCTGTCCCATGTGTGCTCAGAGTAAGTTGCCCACCTCTAAGGAACTGGCTTCCATTTTTGCTTGGGAGATCTTTAGCTTACATGGGCTACCCAAGGTGATTGTCTCGGATAGGGGCAGTCAGTTTGTCTCCCGGTTCTGGCGAGCCTTTGGTGCACAGTTGGGAATCCAGCTTGCGTTCTCTTCTGCGTATCACCCGCAGTCTAATGGGGCCGCAGAACGAGCCAATCAGTCCTTGGAGCAATTCCTACGTTGCTATATTTCTGACCATCATAACAACTTGTCTGACCTATTACCTTGGGCAGAGTTTGCTCACAACAGTACCTTGAATTCTGCCTCCCGATTGTCTCCATTTATGGCGAATTATGGTTTCCAACCTTCCATGTTGCCTGACTCCTTTGTTCCACAGAGTATTCCTGCATTAGAGGGGCTTCTCCGTGGTCTTCGTTCCACTTGGGTACAAGTTCAGGAGGCTTTGCGTCATGCTAATGATAGGTACAGACTCCATGCTGACCGCAGACGCCTGCTAGCGCCTTCTTACCAGGGTCTGGCTGTCATCTCGCAACCTCCGGCTTCATGTTTTCTCACTGAAGTTTGCACCTCGGTTTATTGGGCCTTTCCGTATCCTTCGCAGGATTAACCCAGTAGCTTGCGCATTGGAACTTCCTTCTAGTATGCACATCTCTAATGTGTTTCATGTCTCCTTATTGAAACCGTTGGTCTGTAACCGATTTAACACCTCGGTGCCACGTCCTCACCCTATTCAGGTTGAGAACCATGAGGAGTATGAGGTACAATCCATTGTTGACTCCCGTAGGTTCTGTGGGCGCATACAGTACCTGGTGCACTGGAAGGGGTACGGTCCGGAGGAACGCTCCTGGGTTTCATCCTCTGACGTACATGCCCCTGTTCTCCTCTGCGAGTTCCATAGACGGTTTCCTCTCAAGCCCGGTGGCCCTTTGAGGGAGAGGCGTCATTGAGGGGGGGGGTACTTAGCTTAGCCCTTCCTCCTCTGGGCTGGCCCTTCAGCTGTCGGCTAATTGCCATCTCTCTTCTCTCTCCACTGTTACCAGCTGTTCCCGTTGATGCTCGTCTGGCCTGCATATTTAAAGTCTTCCAGCTCATTTCTCCATTGCCTTCACGTTTGGTCACAGCACTAGAAACCATCTCCTGCTGTTGTTTCAAGACTGGATGCTAACATCCCTCCTGGCTTCCATCCTGCTTGCAGTTGCTCTCCTTGGATCCCTGACGTCTGGACTGGCTGATTACCCGATCTGGCTACTGGACTCTGGCTATGCTTGACTACGCTTTTTCCTATTTACCTTTTTTTATTTTTATTAATAAACAAGTGTGATTTGATTGTACTTCTGTCTCTGTCTGTTTCATGGTTCCTGACAATGTCAGCATGTGGATCTGTGGTCCTCGGTCCCTTGAATCATGTATGTGTCTTTTTGTATGGTGCAAAGTAATTGTTGGATGGTTACCGTCCTCTTCTCGTTTATACCATCTAGTGATTGGTTGGTTACAAATATGGGAGGTAACTTCCCTAATGAAATTTATTTGAATATATTTCATGTTAATATAATATGGCGATTGCTTGCTTTATTCCCTGTCATTTGCTGTCCCCGTCTTGTGTACTTTGCTGGCTATAAGAAATTTCTATTTAACCAAATGTGTTGAGATTGACAGAGATTTATGGAATCAAACACCACCACCTTTTAACCATAAAAGACTGGTGCCAAATCCTTGTCCAATACATGGATGACTACAGTACACATTGATTCTTACAAAATGCTTGCAATATTGTAATTTAACACATATATATATATAATTTTTTACATATATGTACATACACACATACTCTTGGTTCTGTTTCAACTTGTGATTGGTGTCCTCTTGGTGTATAATTAACCGGCCGTCTTGTGCCATTGTCTGGAGAAAAGCTGAGTCAACACTGGGTTCTTACTGAAGAGACAATCTCACCTTTTCAAGCAATGGGGCTTTTTTTGCCATGGACTTTCATTGATCAAAGGTCTTGATATCCTGGTCTCTCAAAATACCATTGTATGACTATTGTCAGTTGAGTTTGTGTAAATTGGCACCATTGTGGTTTCAACATAAGGTTTGTATAGTGACCTCACCCCTCCACTGGAGAGTATAATTCAATCAACCTTTTCTGGTGGGTGGTGGTGGGGAGGGGGGGTCGCTCCCCTGGTATGACGACTCCTTGGCTGAGTGTTTCATGAATTCTGAAAATTTTTATGTATCCTAGCCATGGCAAATCCCCCTTTGCATACCAGGTTTGTAAGAGAAACGTGCATGGAATTCACTCCATAACATGGCGATAATCAGATATTTCTAGCCTCTACTGATAGGTGGCAACTTTGTAGGGATCCGGGGCCTTCTCAGTCAGTCGTTTCAGATGACTCCAGGTGCATTGTGGGGAATTCGGATTTCAGAGAAAGGTCCTGGTGGGGCGATGTGACTGGCCAGACTTGGAAAGGACCCCCTTCATTACCACTTCCAATCACTGGTTTGGACAGCGGCAGGAGCCTCATTGTGCTCACACATGCTGCAAGGGAATAGACAGTTTGAGTAACACATAGTTATAGAAAGATATTGATATTCTGGTGAGGTAACCTTTTTTAATTAATCTTTAAGAGGTTGCCAATCATGATCTTTCAATCACCAAGGAGGGATAGGTGGGTTAGTCTTCCAACAACTGTAATTGGGACTTGGGTTGGCAAGCACGTAATTGATGTGTACCCATCTCTCACTGATTTCACCATTCTGTGGAATATGTCATTTATATGCCACGGGAGAGATCCTGTCAACAATGTGTGGAGAGGCGACCCCAGGTCACAGTGTATATTGGCACCTTCAGCCTGGTTTTTGCAGACAGGCATGATTGCACACCTGTGGGCAGGGTTTATATTCCCCTCAGGAAGAGTGCTCAGGGCTCACACTTGGGAACAGCTCCACCCTACAGGCAGGTGGCCTGGTGGAGGAGTTGAGAGGGCTTTCAGGTGGAGCCAGATCCACGAAAATGAGACAGGTGGTCTCTAGGAGTCTGAGCGTGTATGTCTGCAGGAGGCAGATGTGGCCTGCAACCAAGCAGCACGTAGCTGAGCAAGTAAGCTCCAGGAGGGAGTTTGACTAAGAGTGAGTGAGCCAGAAGGCTAAAGTTTTTCTGTTATACAATGATGGTGGAACCCCCTGCGAGGGAAGACTTTCTGTGAAGTTTGTTTTGTTTAAATAAAATCGGGCAGCCACGCCCTTAAAAATACAGTCTGCCCTGAGTGGTGTTCATGAAAACGCATACACCACTTGAGCATTATAACCCCAGATTGTTACATATGTTAAATTTGTAACGATCACTCCAAAGACATGCAGGTAGGTTAAATGGCTTCTGTCCAAAATTGGCTATACTATATGAATGGGGACCTTGGATTGTGGGCTCCTTGAGGGTAGGGATCGTTGTGAATCAGGTTGAACTGGATGGACTGGTGTTTTAATTCAACCTTACTAACTATGTAAATATGTAAATGGACCTCTCTAGGACTGTAGGAATTTCTGTTCCTTGACCTGGTTCCTTGCAAAATTGTAGAGCTACACCTTGTCCCCAATTTTGCTGGGCAGAGGAGAATGCATTTTGTAAGTGTTTCCTTAAATTCTCTATTGGTGAGTTGTGGTGGCATAGACCAAATTATGGTCAGTGGTTGCGGTACAAGAGGTGTTGGGGCAGGACCATCTGCCTTCCGGTCATGAGTTCAAAAGGTGATACTATTTGGGGTTGCCCTTAAGGCCATCAGGACTAAGGGAAGCTTTACATCCCAGTCCTGAAACACGGGAAATGTCCCCCAAAAGTGGGGTTTTCTAGGCAGCAATAATTTATAGAAATATTTCATATAGAGTAAAATGTAATATTTAATTGTTATCAATCGTATTAAAAATTACAGTGAATTAAAATATGAGCTCTGGTATCAGCAAATAGAAAACAATACAATGGATGCAGACACAATAGTACACAACATTGAAAATCACAATGCTGACGGTTTTTGAATCAGGGTCTTCTTCAGAGGTTTTGGCTGCTATGGGAAAAATGTATTACATGTGTTTTGTACTTTCAAAACGAAATAGTATTAGCAGCACGTTTTTAATTCACAGTTCCCAATAGTAATGTATTGTGGAATTGCTCTTAACCAGAGATCTTCTAAAAGTCTATTCGCTTGATCCCATGAAGAAACTCAATACCTTGATGCTCCAGAGGAGGGCTCACTTTGCAGACATGCCTTACAAGGAGTCACATTAATAGAGAAAATCCCCACACTTTAGGTAGGACACGACAGCAACAGACCAACACCTGCAGTTATTATCATTAGGGAACAACACCATAAATTCTAGGGGTGCACGGATCGTCACCGATTCCTGATCCGAACGGGTCACCCAGTTCGGATCGTCAAATTCTGTGACCCGCGGAGTGCTCCTCGGCCTTAGGAAAGGGCATGGCTTCGGCCTCGCTCTGGAGCGGCGGCCATCTTTGTACACCCGGCGGCCGTTTACAATGTGATTGCTCCGTCAAATGATGGAGCTATCACTTGTAAACAAACCGGCGTCATGTCATGACGCAGGTTCCGCACTCCCCTCTGTGTACTGATCTGTACAGTGGAGGGGAGAGATTGGATGGAAGCAGTGCTGTGGGCTGGATCTGTAGTGCCTAAAACGCTGCTCTGTGACAATTGCAGTCACAGCCATCCCTCCATACTCTGCCAATACTCTGCAATGCCCTGCCAATACTCTGCAATACCCAGCCAATACTCTGCCATACCCGGCGATACCCAGCCATGCTCAGCCAATATTACAGTGGGGGAGATGATGTGGATATTGCAGTGGGGACTGTATCGTGGTGGAATTTTCACAGGTCTTTGCAAATTCAATTATTATTTGCTTAGCCAAAAAAGAATCTGATCCGTGAGTCTGATCCGAGGAACGATCCGATCCATGAGTTGTTTGCTCCGTTGCTCCCCTAATAAATTCCATCATATTGAACCCATATGGGCAATCTACATATCATTGTAATGTCAAAGAATATTTTTAATGATCGTTTGAGAATTTAGAAAGATCATTTAAAGGAGGGGGTTGTTGCTTGCAATAATGCCACATAGGTGGAATATAAGTAAAGGTCGTAATATAAGATAGGGTAAAGAAATTAGTGGTGGTATTTAGATATGTCTAACAGCCATATGAAATATTTAAATATAATAATATAAAATAATGATAGTAAAATAAATAATATGGGTGAAATATGTTAAATGGTGTATGATTATAAAATGAAAAATAAAAAGTAAAAATGTAGTGCTGTGAGGGGAAAAATGGTCAAGGAGCAGTGAAACATAGACAAGCATGTGTGGTGAAGTAAGGATGTGAAGGTGCACGAATGACGCTAAAGCGATCAATCATCATGTGAAATACGAAGGAAAAAAAAAGGTGGTATGGGAATGATGAAAAAGGGAAAGGGAACGGTGTACCAAAAAAATAAGTGGGGGAATAAGTGGCCAAACAGAGGTCATAAAAAATGAGTGGAAACGAGAGTGCAGAATGTTATAAACTGATGAATAAGAAATGCATGTGGTGAATAATAAAGTGGCTTGGCAAAAGTATGCCAGTGAATGAAAGGTGTATATATAATGTATGTGTGTGTGTGTAATATATATATATATATATATATATATATATATATATATATATATATATGTGTGTAAGATAATGAGGTAAATTAAAAATGATGCATGAAAAAAGTTCAAAATTAGGACTGCTGACCTGAGAGGCCGATCTGTCTGTAACACAACCATATTTGTAATAAATTACTAAAATATATATATATATTTTCCCCCATACCACCTTAATTTTTGTTTTTCCCTTCTTATTTCACATGATAATTGATCACTTTGGCTTCCCCCCACGCACCTTCACTTCTTTGCTTCAGCACACATGCTTGTCTGTTTCACTGCTCCTTGTCCATTTTTCCCCTCACTGCGCCACATTTTTTCTTTTATTTTTAATTTTATAATCGCACACCATATAACATATTCCACCGTTATTTATTTTCCATTTTATTATATATATACTTTTTTGTTATCTCAAGTACGTTTTAACATAGTAAAGTAGAATAATTTCATGATTTTTGGTTAATATATTATTATATTGAAATATTTCATGTGGCTGTTAGACCTATCTAAATACCACCACTAATTTCATTATCCTATCTTATATTACAGCCTTTACTTATATTCCACCTATGTGGCTTTATTGCAAGCAATGACCTCTTTCTTTAAATTAGAAATTTTATACTAAAATTTCTTTCATTTTATTAATCTTTCTAAATTCTCAAACAATCATTAAAAATATTCTTTGATATTACAATTATATGTAGATTGCCCATATGGGTTCAATGTGATGGAATTTATGGTGGTGTTCCCTAATGATTAACTGCAGGTGTTGGTCTGTTGCTGTCGTGTCCTACCTAAAGTGTGGGGATTTTCGCTATTAATGCGACTCCTTGTAAAGCATGTCTGTGATGTGAGCCCTCCTGTGGAACATTGAGGTATTGAGTTTCTTCATGGGATCAAGGGAATAGACTTTTAAAGGATCTCTCGTTAAGAGCAATTCCACAATACATTGCTATTGGGAACTATGAATTAAAAATTTGCTGCCAATACTATTTAGTTTTGAAAGTACAAACAATAAACGTAATACATTTTTCCCATAGCAGACCAAAACCTCTGAAGTAGACCTTGTTGGGTTGAATCATGTCAGTTTCATACACGTCAGCATTGTGATTTTCAATGTTGTGTATTATTGTGTCTGCATCCATTGTATTGTTTTCCATTTACTGATACCAGAACTCCTATTTTAATTCACTGTCCTTTTAGATATGATTGATATCAATAAATATTATAAAATTTTACTCTATATGAGGTATTTCTATAATTATTGCTGCCTAGAAAACCCCACTTTTGAGGGACATTTCCCGTGTTTAGATACTTTCCGGGGTGTGCAGCATTATCTCTATGCTCACATACATGCCTTTCCTCTATACATCCCAGTCCTTGCCTGTTTCCTTGACAAATTTCTTGAGTATGGTTACAATTGTCTGATTGTACCGTTCTCCTCCACCACTAGAGGCAGCCAATAGGCTATGCGTAATTTCCTTTTTACACCCAATATTTTCCACAGTATAGTCATTACTTCACTAGTGAAATGTGCACCCCTATCAGACTCTTATCTGGGGAAGACAGAAGTGCGAAAAAGGTATGATTGATCAATAGAGCGGCACATATGTCGGAGCTGTTATTTGGTGCTGAAATACACTCAACATACTTGGTAAATAAACATGTCATGGTTAACATATATCAATTCCCTCGTGAATATTTAGTTGCAGGTCCAATTAAATCCATTTGAAGGTCTGACCAAGGCATGCAGATCCCCTTTTTCTGAAGGGGTGCCCTATGGGTGGGCGAAGCTGGTTGAAATTGAGGACATATTAAGCAGCCTTGGCAGTATGCTTTTACATCACGCAGCATATGAGGCTAGTAGATGTAATCCTGAAGAATCTCATAGGTACTCCCACAATCGTAAGAATCCTGAGTAAAGATTCCTTGAAATTCAAAGAGAAGCTTGCGGAGCAATTGTCGCTCAAGAGCATTGGTGCATGCATTGGCTAGGGCTATTATCTCTTTGACTATCTCTTTGAATCCAGGAAAGCTTTCGGGTTGTCCTACCTCATAGGCCTCTTCAAGCCTGGTGGTCAGATCAATGGGTTTGTTATGTGTATTTCTCTCCCAGTCAGGTCCCTTGGGGTAATCTTGTTCTTTATTTGGTTGATCAAAGACAAGAGACGTATCTTCAGTTCTACAGGTACCATCCTCAGAATCAAAGGGATAAATGAACTCTATTGTGAACATACCCTCGGTCCTGATTTGAGAGGTTGTAGATGGCTATTGTAGACTGTGTGTTGATCAAAGATACATGAGTCATTTTTATTCCCTCCTCCTGTGTTCTCTGGGACAGGCATACTAATGCATCTGAACCCTTCAGGTTTTGTCCCTTTTTTTTTTACAATTCTAGGGAGTAGGAAATTGTTTATGACCCTGGGGGGTAATAATTTCACAAGCTACCTGAACTTCAACAGCAATTCAATTTCAGGACTGAGGTCATATCCTGGTATTCCTCGGGGCCCCCCTTTAGTTGACTCATTAAGCAGTCATTTATCAGGTCAGTTTGGCTGGTAAAACAATGCAGTAAGTCGCTGCCAAGGTAAATTTGGGATTGAGGATTATTTAGCACTGTGAATACGTGGGTGGCCATCCTGGTAGATGGTAGCAGATTTTTATCAAGAATGTCTTTGTGGGGTGTGACCGGATGCAGGTGAGAGTGAGCGAGTGAGGAAGTGAACCTGGCCCTTTTCCCCTCACCTCTCTGTCTCCCATTAACGTGGATGATGCTCAGGAGACCCGGCACTCATGTAACGGCACCATCAAGGAGTGATACAACCGCACTGTGAGTGAGGCTGGGATCGAACCAGAGGGGGCTGAGGAGGGACAAGATAAGCAGTGAGTGTGGGGGAAGCGCAGCCGGACGCTGGCCAGTGGAGCTGCTTGGCTGGGCTGCTGAGGAGTGAGAGACTTCAGCTATCCCCCTTATGACTCCCCCCTTTCCTGACCGAGACTCAGCCGGCTCCCTGACAGAGTGGGCTCAGCTCTTCCACATAGTGGCGTGCTGAAGCGAGGGAAGGTGAGAGGATTCCTCCTATCAGTGTCAGAGGGGGTGTGAGTGCTCTCCCCCCTCCACATTCCTGTGTATCCAGACGGCAGTCAACTTAAAAGCAAATAAGCTCTGTGGAAGATACATCGCCAAAGCTTTACTTGGATGCCTCTCCATCTGCTACTTCTGCTATTTTACTTCCACATCTACACACACAGCTCAAGATGGCAGGAATTGAGCAGCCCTTTCGCTGGAAGTCGATGCTCTGGATGGGTGAGAAGCAACCAGTACTATTTTCTCTCTATATAGAAAGGAAAGGGGGAAAATTACATTTTCTGGGGGTACATGTAAAGGAAGGATGTGGGTTTGATGGACTGTTATTGTTTTAATTGCCCTCTCCCCCCCCCCCCCCCCCTCCACATCCTCTGCTACTGAACTATTACAATTAACTTATCCTGTTTGGGGTCAGTATAGTCAAGCAGAGGGACTGAAATAGCAGTACACTCTTAGCTTTTGATTGAAATACCATACTATATCATGCCTATATCTTGCCATCATAGAGTACTACAAAGTCAAGCCAATCGGCAAGTCAAGCGGCAGCAAAACTTGAAAAATATGCTCACAATTCAGGCCAGGCTTTAGGCCAGACTCCCCCTAAAAATTCCGTACAGAGTCAGCAGGCCCAGTCCAACCGGAAAGGCTGGGGCTACAGGGGTAAGAAAAAGCCAAGGACAGAGTCAAGCTCCAATGCAAATTGAAGTGAGTGAGCCAGTGGAAGGTCTCAGGGTCAGGTAGTGGAGGTGACCCCGGGTTCACTGTCTGGGGCTGGTGCAGCAGAAGACCTTGAGCCAACATTAAAAGAGGTGTTGCAGGCGGTTAATTCCTGTAGAATTTCTCTGAACAAAATGACTACCCAACTTAAAATAATTCAGGATGAACTTTCCCTTGTCAGGCATGACTTACAAAAAGCTCAGGAAAGGACTACAGCCCTGAAGGGTAGAGTGGGCCTGGTGGAGGAAGATCTGGCACCCCTTAAACGGGAGATGAGAGCAATTAAAGAACAGCTGATCAAAAACAAAGTAAAATGGACGAAATGGAAAACAGGATGAGAAGAAAAAACATACGCATAGTAGGCCTCCCAGAACATAGGAAAGGTGCAGACCCTGCCGCTATCTTATAAAAATGGCTTAGAGACATATTTGGGGAGGAGTCCTTTTCACCATTTCTTGCAATAGAGAGAGCGCATACAGTCCCTTCTAGGCCCTCTCAACCTGGAGCTTCTCCAAGGCCCCTCTTGGCTAAACTATATTACCAGTATAAAGTTACTATAACACGGAAACCAAGAGAATTGGCTAACATACTTCACAATGGCACTAGGTTGTCTATTTATCCTGATTTCTCGCCAGACCTCCAAAAGAAGTGAGCTAAATTTGGGGAAGTAAAACGCAGTTTATGTCAAGCTAATCTAAAATGCGTTTTATTATACCCAGCATAATTAAGATTAACACTTTTCGGGGGGACTTTCTTTTTTGATACTCCTGAGGGGGTGGAGGAATGGCTGACATCCCATAAGGAGAGACTTTAGAGGATTTGGAACGTTATATTGCTTTACCTGTGTTTTCATGGGGTCAACTCGAGTGAACACATGTCATACCATCGGGGAGAGGGAGGAGGAGGGAGAAGCGATTTACAACAATCTGTATTTTTTTTTTTTCTTTTTTTTTTCTTTTTTTTTTAAGGGTGCAGCAAAAATTTCTCTTCTATTTTATGTTGTGTATGTTGGGGTTTTTTCTTTTTTTGGGATGGTTCTTTGTGAGCGGGGGGGGTTAGGGAAGGGGGAGATATAACACAAAAAAATGCACAATGACAACATTTCAAATGAGGTGTGTATGGGTAGGTCCCAATAGAAGGCCCCCGGCCAAACCGAGTGAGGTGATAAGAGATGAAAACATGAGAAGTGGTGGGTGCGATTGGTATGTTATGCGTGTATGTGATGCAGGGTACAGTATGTATGAAAGGTGTAGGGCTGAATGTATAACGTGCACTCAAGACAAAAATGACTTCCACAAATTGCACTTGATTAGTAAGATGGCACAAGCAAAAGGTATGATTATAAGCGGGTATGCAATAATGAGCAAAGAATTATTCCACAATGTCACAAACTCAACAAGAAATTTTTATCACCAATGCCTAGAGGTACACTGGTAAAGAGAAAAAGTATCACTTTATGTTCCTGGAATGTTAGGGGGTTAGGAGACCCAGGGAAAAAAGCTGCAGTTTTGTCAATGGTAAAAGTCTATGGGGCCACAATTATATGTCTACAGGAGACAAACCTCACTAATATTTCCATACCCCAATTGGGATGGAGAGAGTTTGGCCTACAATTTCATGCTGCCCATACTTCTTTTTCTAGAGGAGTGAGTGTCCTGATTAAAGCAGGGGTCACGTTTAACTGTATGCAAAGCAGGATTGATGAACAAGGGCGTTAATTTTTTTTACATTGTAAGATTGAGACCAGTACACTTGTACTAGCTAATGTGTATATACAGTTAGGGCCATAAATATTTGGACAGTGACACAAGTTTTGTTATTTTAGCTGTTTACAAAAACATGTTCAGAAATACAATTATATATATAATATGGGCTGAAAGTGCACACTCCCAGCTGCAATATGAGAGTTTCCACATCCAAATCGGAGAAAGGGTTTAGGAATCATAGCTCTGTAATGCATAGCCTCCTCTTTTTCAAGGGACCAAAAGTAATTGGACAATGGACTCTAAGGGCTGCAATTAACTCTGAAGGCGTCTCCCTCGTTAACCTGTAATCAATGAAGTAGTTAAAAGGTCTGGGGTTGATTCCAGGTGTGTGGTTTTGCATTTGGAAGCTGTTGCTGTGACCAGACAACATGCGGTCAAAGGAACTCTCAATTGAGGTGAAGCAGAACATCCTGAGGCTGAAAAAAAAGAAAAAATCCATCAGAGAGATAGCAGACATGCTTGGAGTAGCAAAATCAACAGTCGGGTACATTCTGAGAAAAAAGGAATTGACTGGTGAGCTTGGGAACTCAAAAAGGGCTTGGCGTCCACGGAAGACAACAGTGGTGGATGATCGCTGCATACTTTCTTTGGTGAAGAAGAACCCGTTCACAACATCAACTGAAGTCCAGAACACTCTCAGGGAAGTAGGTGTATCTGTCTCTAAGTCAACAGTAAAGAGAAGACTCCATGAAAGTAAATACAAAGGGTTCACATGTAGATGCAAACCATTCATCAATTCCAAAAATACAGGCCAGAGTTAAATTTGCCCAAAAACACCTCAAGAAGCCAGCTCAGTTCTGGAAAAGTATTCTATGGACAGATGAGACAAAGATCAACCTGTACCAGAATGATGGGAAGAAAAAAGTTTGGAGAAGAAAGGGAACGGCACATGATCCAAGGCACACCACATCCTCTGTAAAACATGGTGGAGGCAACGTGATGGCATGGGCATGCATGGCTTTCAATGGCACTGGGTCACTTGTGTTTATTGATGACATAACAGCAGACAAGAGTAGCCGGATGAATTCTGAAGTGTACCGGGATATACTTTCAGCCCAGATTCAGCCAAATGGTGCAAAGTTGATCGGACGGCGCTTCATAGTACAGATGGACAATGACCCCAAGCATACAGCCAAAGCTACCCAGGAGTTCATGAGTGCAAAAAAGTGGAACATTCTGCAATGGCCAAGTCAATCACCAGATCTTAACCCAATTGAGCATGCATTTCACTTGCTCAAATCCAGACTTAAGACGGAAAGACCCACAAACAAGCAAGACCTGAAGGCTGCGGCTGGAAAGGCCTGGCAAAGCATTAAGAAGGAGGAAACCCAGCGTTTGGTGATGTCCATGGGTTCCAGACTTAAGGCAGTGATTGCCTCCAAAGGATTTGCAACAAAATATTGAATAAATAAATATTTTGTTTGGGTTATGTTTATTTGTCCAATTACTTTTGAGCTCCTAAAATGTGGAATGTTTGTAAAGAAATGTGTACAATTCCTACATTTTCTATCAGGTATTTTTGTTCAACCCTTCAAATTAAACGTTACAATCTGCACTTGAATTCTGTTGTAGAGGTTTCATTTCAAATCCAATGCCTTGGCATGCAGAGCCCAACTTGCGAAAATTGTGTCACTGTCCAAATATTTATGGCCCTAACTGTACCTCCTCCTTTTAATATCGAGATTCTGCTCGTTCTAGTGGAGTTTATGCTGGACAAGCCGGGTCTCCCTGTATTGGTTGTAGGAGATTTTAACATGGTCATCGACCAGACAGTAGATAGACTCCCTCATGGGATACAATGGGGAGGATTAACGGATGGCCGACTATCCCAGTTTATGGGAGAGATGGGCCTGAAGGACATCTGGCGAATATGGAACCCAAACTCCTGGAACTGCTCTTGCTTCTCCAGCACACACTCCACACTATCGAGGATCGATATGATGCTTGGTAATGACGAGGTGATTACTATGATAAATAGCCTTAACTATATGCCAAGAGGTCTCTTGGACCATTCACCAATGATGGCTTCTCTGGAAGTGGGGGAGGGAAGTTTCCATCGGGAATGGAGAATTAGCCCTTCCTGGTTGGAACTTATGGGAGAACCACAGGAGGTATTAATGGCCTTAAGAGAATGCATAAAGTTGAATAAGGGTACAGCCCCCCAGGGGGTAGTCTGGGACACACTCAAGGCCTTCCTCCGAGGTTTATTGATCCAGCAAATTTAAAAAATAAAAAAACAATCAAAGGAAGGGGATGTATTGGCAGCAGGAAAAGTGTTCTCATCAGAAGAACAATACATTAAGGACCCGACACCTGGGAACTTAAGGGTTCGGACAGAGACACAGCAGAATTATCGCCTAATATTGTTAGGAAAAACTGAGAATAAAATACATTTTTCAAACACAAATAGCTTTTGGGGAAGGGGAAAGTGTAGGCCGGATGCTGGCCCATTTAGTTCGAACAAATTCACTGTCATCGGTGGTACCAATGATCACCACTAGCGAGGGAAGGTCATCCACATACACACTGGAAATAGTGGACAGATTTAGAAATTACTATGAGGACCTATACAGGTCCAATCAGGAGGAAAAGGGGGAAGAAATGGATAACTTTTTTCAAGACGTGACAATCCCCTGTCTCTCCAAGGAGGATAGGGCTGCACTGGACAGTCTTGTCACGCTAGAAGAGATACAGGGGACCGTCCAGGAAATGGCGGGTCAGAAGACCCCAGGACCGGATGGCCTGCCCATTGAAATTTATCATCATTATGGGGGGGGTTGCTCCTTCCTGAACTGCGGAAGGTTTTCAACTGGTCGGCAGCGAAGAGAGAGCTCCCCTCATCCATGATGGAGTCCACAATAATAGTGATTCCTAAAGAAAGTAAAGATCCGCTCAACCCTGCCTCATATGGACCTATCACTTTACTGAACTCTGACACACAAATTTTGGCAAATGTTTTGGCGGCTAGACTAAATAGAGTTGTACAGAAACTTTTTCATCCCAATCAATCAGGATTTATACCTGGTAGGTCTACCAGTATAAATATAAGACGGCTATATTTAAATCTTCAAATCCCTACGGATGAGGAGGGCGATCCTCTCTTTGGACGCCGCCAAGGCCTTTGATACCTTAGCCCCCGTACACACGGTCGGACATTTTGGCAACCAAATTCCGACAGATTTAGTCCGGAAGTGGTGTTGCATACACACGGTCGAACTAAGTTGTCAGAAGTTCCTTTTGCCAAGAACGCAGTGACGTAAGCCACGTACGACGGGACTAGAAAAAGGTAGTTCAGCACCACGTACGGCACCCTTTGGGCTCCTGCTGATCTTGTGTTTAACGTGTGTTAGTAAAAGTTTGGTGAGACGATTCGCGCTTTTCAGATTTGTGCTTCAGTTCGGTACTGCTCTTCAGTTTCTGCTTGTCTTTACGTATCTGATTATCAGTGCGTGTAGTCAGTAAGCATTTGTTTCTCATTGTGGACTATATCTTGGTATAGTACGCTTTGATTTGCATTGCTTATTGTCTGCTCGTTTCTGCTTTTCAGGTCGTTCTTTCAGGCATTGCTGTTTATCAGTGCTTTCTGTTGTCCGTTCTGACCAGCCAACCGTTTTAAACCATGTTTCGTGTACGTACTCGTCGTAGAGTTTGTGCTGTGCAGGGGCTTGGTGTTGGGCTTTTAGCTTTCACACAAGCCCGGTCCATGAACAGGGAGAGGAGGCGTTTGTGGACCAAAAATTGGTTGCGCGAGCGTGACCAGTTCTCGCACATGCCTTTGCTCCGTGAGATCCGGGAGAATAATCCTGATGATTTCAGGAATTATCTCCGGATGATGGACCCCGTTTTTCACCATCTGCTGGCTTTGCTGTCCCCTAATATCACCAGGCAGCATACCTGCATTCGGCAAGCCATCACTCCGGAGAAGAGGCTCATCGCCACGTTGCGCTACTTGGTGACAGAGAGAAGCCTTCAGGACCACAAGTTCTCCACAGGCATCTCCCCCCAGGCTCTGGGGATCATTATTCCAGAGACCTGTTCTGCCATCATTCAGGTCCTGCAGAAGGACTATATGAAGGTACGTTTTATCCTTTAACATCACATTCTATGTATTTGATTGCTAATGTCTTGGATTTCTTTACTCATTCCCTAATTACCATGATTGCAATACGCTTTAATTCATATGCTCTGCCCCTTTGTCCTCATGCATGCTGGAAGCTTTTCAAGTTCCTTTTTTGTCCTTCATGCATATTTGCCTTCACTAACTTCCCCACCATGCTCCTCTGGGCCCATAAAACTATAGTCTAGTCACTTTGCAACGTCTTCTGTCAGCTCCATAGTATTGCTTTCCCCTTTCCTCTGCTGACTTTACCAAATCCAATACATGCTCTACCTACCTTTTGGATGGTCACATTTATGGAGGAATTCACCAAAGCATGTAGTGCAAGGGCCTGCCTCAATACTTTCAAATGCTATATTTTTTTATTTTTTCTCCTATTATTATCTTGATAGGTAATAGCAGAATATCAAAATGTACTTTCATTTTATTTTATTTTTGGTATTCTGACACTTCTTACCTGTCCGGTGGGCTGCCAATAGTGTAAGTAAGGAGGGGCTTCCCAAAGTATCACACATTATTTAGCTCTCAATCAAGTGGAGAGGGTAACCTGTCCAAAACACCCCCCCCCTAATTTTTTGCAAGGGCCCATCAGATGGGGGGGATGGTGGGGTGTTTTTTTTTTTTTTGTCCTTCATGCATATTTGCCTTCACTAACTTCCCCAGCATGCTCTTCTGGGCCCATAAACCTATAGTCTAGTCATTTAGCAATGTATTTTGTCAGCTCCATAGTATTGATTTCCCCTGAACACCCCCTAAAATGAGTACAAATAATATGTGTGTGCTTAAATTCATGCAGAGTGCCAGATTTTTTTTTTGGTTGGGCCAAACTCATTAGGAACCCCCCTCCCCCCAACTGCTAGGTCAGCTGATAGCAATCCTCTATCTGTTGACTTTGCCAAATACAATACACACTACATACCTACCTTTTTTCTGGTCAGATTTATGGAAGAATTCCCCAAAGCATGTAGTGCAAGGGCCTGCCTGAATACTTTCAAATGCTACTGTTTAAAATTTGTTTCTCCTATTATTCTCTTGATAGGTAATGGTAGAATGTAAAAATGTGCTTCCATTTTCCATTTTTTTTTTCTTTTTTCTTGGTATTCTGACACTTCTTACCTGTCCAGTGGGCTGCCAATAGTGTAAGTAAGGAGGGGCTGACCAAAGTTAACACACATTTATGCATTCAGCTCTTAATTAAGTGGAGAGGGTTACCTGTCCAAAACATCCCCCCCCCCCTCATTTTTTTGCAATGGGCCATCAAATGGGGGGGGGGGGGGTGATGACTCTGATAAGGGGACCTTATACTTTAGGCTTTAAATACTCATTTCCCAAAATGTTATACTGATCTTGGCCAAAAATGTTGGTGTCTAATCTGCTTGCAATGTTGATGTGCAAAATTACTATTTTTTTTTCTTGTTTCACTCCACAGTTTCCTTCAACACCACAGGAATGGCAGACTGTGGCCTCACACTTTGCTAGCCGTTGGGACTTTCCCAATTGTGGAGGTGCAATTGATGGGAAACACATCCGCATCGTCCCACCCCCCAACTCGCGGTGTTACTATTCTAATTACAAGGGGTTTAATAGTATTGTGATGTTGGCGGTGGTGTCAGCGACCTATGACTTCCTGTATGTGGACGTGGGGCAAAATGGCCGGATGTCGGATGGTGGAGTGTTCTCACGGACGGAATTCTACTGGCGTCTCCAGAGTGGCAGTCTGGGCTTGCCACCCCCAGAGGAGAATCAGGAAGGACTCCCGTTTGTATTCGTCGTGGATGAGGCGTTTGCCCTGGCAAACCATTTGATGCGGCCTTTCCCGATGAGGACCCTCACCCCCGGATCAGAGGATGATCAAATTCCGGCTAGCCAGAGCCAGAAAAGTTGTGGAGAACACTTTTGAAATACTGGCCACCCGGTTCCGCCTTTTTTAATGCCAATCCACATGGCTGAATATAAAATCAATCACATAGTGCTTGCCTGCTGTGTTCTGCACAATTTCTTGAAAAGACATTCAGCAAACTATGTAGTCTCAGTTGGCCCAGATGCAGACTTGCCAGAAAATGATAACCTCACGGCCCTTGAAGCTGCTCTTCCTGGCTTGCCCCCCCAAAGCGCCCGCGAGGTCCAAACCCAATACATGGAGTACTTTGTGGGTAGGTGGGCTATTGATATGCCAGACAATGTCTGAGAGGCATTTTTGTAATACATTTTTCTTTGAAACTACAATAATCTTTGTTTTCATTTACTGCTTGGCTTGGTTTTAGGTGTCTCCTAGGTAATTTTTTTATTTTTGTTGTTGTGCCTTTTTCTACAACAGTGCAAACCCATGTTCTGAGCGAGATGAGGTGACAGTCTCTTCTTCAGATAATCTTATTATGTTGTTGTGGGTCTGCTACACACACACCTTGTTTTTGTTAACTAATGTATATAGTGCATTACTGACCAAAATCTTGCTCATTTTCAGCACCATGGCAGAAATATGTGGGTCAGGAAAATGGCATGATTGAGAAAATTTACACATCACTGTGGGTGTTATTTACTAAAGGCACATCCACTATGTACTACAAGTGCACTGCAAAAGTGCACCTGAAACTGCACTTGGAGTGCAAAGTGGAGTTGCCTTTAGTAAATAACACCCATTGTCACTGAAAACAATTTTACTCCAAATACTGCTTTTCCGCATTGAAAAAGGAAGCCACACATTTTTGATTTTTGATCATGGGGGATCAATGTACATGTTTTGGGACTGCAAGCCCTTCATCTCAGCCACTTTCTACAAAACACGTACATTGATCCCCCATGATGGGAAAATGGGGCATGTTGACACACTGTGCTTCTTCCAATTTTGACTTTTTGTAAAATACAAAATGTATTGTTTCAAAACACAAAAATAAAACCCTAGCTAGTTTGGGCTGTTTCAGACTCTTCCCCAAAACATAAATGATGTTCTTCATTTTATTTTGAACATCATTGATTTTTTTCTGTAGATTTTTTAAATCTCGCTTGCACCCCATTATCTCCCCAATCAGCATCTGGGCACTTTCACTGGTAAAATGTGATTCTTCTTCCACATCACCTAAAAAAAGCAAAAAAAACACCATGTATTATAAATATGACGACATACATTGATGAGCTTGCCGGAAGCTGTGGTCTCCGACACACCTGTTGTGTTGACAATTTGTCCAACTTCAACGATCTCTCCTTCCTCCTCCTCCTCCTCCTCCTCCTCCTCTACTTCTGGTGTTGGAATTTTGCCTTCTTTGGGAGGTGTGGGGTCCCTGGTGTCCTCAGACTTCCCGAGTCTTCTCTCTTCTATGAGAATGGACAAAAGTGAATACTTAGCATACAGAGGGCAGAAATATGAAACATTGCTGTGTCGTATAATTGTGTTTTTTGGTGAGAACATTATTGTGGACACTTTAAGCTGGAATACTTACCTGCAGTGTGAAGAAATGTAGTGAAGTGTAATTTGGGAAAACATTGTGTTGGGAGTGGGCTAAAGGAGAATGTTTCTTACGAACGATTGAAACCATGAACTTGAAAGTGGCCATTTTAAACTGTACAACATGAAATCAAAGCACATGGAGCATTATGCAAGCAAGAATAATCATATGAACACATGACAACTATTTACTTTTTTGAAGAACTCGTTTGATCCTTCTGTACTGATCGTGCTCCCTCAGTTTCAGGTCTGACTCATTTGATCCTTGGATCATCGTACCCCAAAATTCTTCTGAAGACTCTTCACAACTTTAGTCATGATCTTGGCCTTTCTGATATTTGAGTTTGGGTAAGGTCCATACTTCCCATCATAGTCGGTCCTCTTCAATATGTCCACCATCTCTACAAAAGACATATTTGAGGCCTTAAATCTTCTCCTCCAGGATTGTGACGTTTCAGGCTCCGGGCTTTCCTCGCCCTCCTCCTTGTTAGTGGAACTCTGCGCACCTGCCTTCTCCGCCATGTGCTCTCCCCACTGCACCGAAAGAGAAGGGGCGGGGAATAGTCTTGAAAGAACGTCGGGCGGGCTGAGTTTAATGCATGCGCACTGTATATAAAACGCCACACGCGTGTGTCGTACGTACAATCTGTGAACAGAGGGAGAAGCGGACGCGACGATCGTGCAAACAAAGGTAACATTTTTAACTTGGTACATCACTAGCCTATACTGCTTCTAGATTGAGGCCAGCTTTAGTGGAGTTTAGCCTGACATTAGGATTTGTCTTGTGTTGTGCCTTGCAGAGATTATGGATGGTTGGTGGTTTCAATGACCACAGTTTCCTCCCTCTTTTCATCGATAAATACAGGGAGTTGCCCTGCCTGTGGCAAGCTATGCACCCATATTACAGTAACAGGCTAAAGAGGCTGGCAGCGATTGAGAAACTGGTTGAGTTTGTGAAGCCAGTGGTCCCCAGGGCAGACATTCACTATTTAAAAGTGAAAATTGGTGGCATCAGGAGTTCATATCTGAGGGAGAGGACCAAGGTGCTGAAGTCCATGCAATCTGGAGCTGCAGCAGATGAAGTTTATGTCCCCAAGCTTGTGATATTATGAGAGGATGCAGTTTCTGTCAGACCAGGCTGATGTGAGGGAATTACTCTCTACCCTTCCTTCCACGCGTCGTCCTATGCAACATTCCACACCCACTGAGTCTTCCGACGCCCAACCTGGGCCTTCCACTCAGGAAGAACTGGGGGAGCCCAGCTTGAGCCAGGTATAATATTGTGCTACATATTTTGGGAGTAAAAATTAATGATGTTAACTTGATTTTTGCTCTGTAATTGCTGATTTTAGAAAGTGTTTCACATATCAATAGACAGTAGTGGCCAAAACCTTTGGGCCAAGAATGAAAAATGCTGGGCTCAGAATGATGGTCTTTTTCTATTGGTTAACAATTTGCAACAGTCTTGATGTGAAAATTGTGTGTGTGTTTGATGAAACACAAACTAAAACTATGTCCCTTTTTCATACACAGGAAGACATCAGCCAGGAGGACGGTGTGGAATGCAGCAGCTAGGAGGTGGCTGTGGAAAGTGGCAGCCAGGAGGAGGCAGGGGTAAGCGGCAGCCAAGCGGTGGGCGGGCGGAGGAGCCTGACAGAATCCAGGTCCCTCCCCTCTGCCTTCCACGCAAAAGGGCAAGAAAGGGGGGGGGGAATGTGGAGGAGTCGGCTCTGAGGCTCATCGGGGAGGCTTCAGCGGCCCTCAAAGCCACCCCCACTTATCAAGAGGCCTTTGCCGCCTTGGCTGCATGTAAACTCGAGCAAATGGAGGGTCTGTTGGGCCAAATCACACAAATAACACACTTGTGTGATTTGGCCCATACCCCTCCTCCTCCTCCTCCTTCTGCCACACCTCCAGAGCCACAGCCTGGAAGGAAGCGTGGAAGGAAGACCAGAGTGTGATAACCTGGGTTCAGTCTGGTCTGACAGAAGATGCAGCCTCTTGTAGTACCACAGCCTGGGAACATAGATGTCATCTGCTGCTGTTCCAGGTTTCTTGGACTTCAGGACCAGACTTCTCTCCCTCAGACATGTACTCCTCAGGCCACCAATTTTTGCGTTTAAATAGTTGATGTGTGCCCTGGGGGCCAAAGGCTTCGCTAATCTCCCCAGTTTCTCCAGCGCTGCCTCCCTCTTTATCTGTTACTGACATCTAAATAAAGTTTTTTTTTTTTGTTTGTTTGAATAAATACTTGCGTATGTGTTTTACTTCAAAAAGGACAGTTTATTTGTGAGTAGGCAGGTACATTTCAAAAATACAAAGTGAAAAAAAGAATAACAAGGGGCACCAACACCAAACAACTTCCTGTAGATTAAAAAGAAAAACAAAATACAAAAAAGATAATAATGGTGTTGTAAGTTGAAATCCAAAACACACCCAAAAAAATGCAAAGATGAGCAAACTGAAAAAAGAGATGTTGATGAAAAAACCAACCACAAAATAAACAAAAAAAAAAAAAAAAAAGATGTAGATGTGACGATTTAAAATATTGCTGAAATGAGTAAAAAGACTCAAGAGATACGTGTGTGTGTGTGAATATGAGCATCAAAACAAGTTCATTCTTGCAGCATTGTAAAGAACAAGAGAATGCACTTCATGAAAGAATTTTTAACATTGCAGCCTGACGAATGTGCTATATCGATTATGAGCGGTAGTTTTACCTGAGCGAGCGCTTCCGTGTCCGAATTTGATTGTGAGCATGCGTGGCACCTTGTCCGTCGGAGTAGGCTACACATGATCGGACTATGTCCGATTGGAGCATGTTGTCGGAAAATTTTATAGACAAGTTGGAAAACTTGGTCCGACGGAAACAGTCCGATGGAGACAACACGGTCCGATCGGACACCTTCCGTCGGAATGTCCGACCGTGTGTACAAGGGCTTAGAGGAAGTTTCTCTGGAGAACCCTGAGGGAATTCCAGATAGGACTGAATTTTGTTAATTGGGTGAAGTTATTGTATGGGTCACCTGAAGCGAGTGAGAGATTAAACAATGCGCAGTCTGCCAAGTTTGAATTGCTGAGGGGGGGCGAGACAGGGGTGCCCTTTGTCCCCCCTTGTCTACGCCCTTGCAATCAAGCCTTTGGCTGTGTCTTGGATACTCTAGGGATAAAAGGCTATAAAGAAAGAAGAAAAAGTAATGTTATTTGCGGATGATCTCCTCACAGGACTCGCTAAGGGAGACTATGTGGAAAATTAGAAACTTTGGCCATCTCTCAGGATTGAGGATAATTTGGGAAAAATCCAACATATTACCAATCGACCAAATAGATAGCCCCCTCCCTCAACAGGCGGAACGGATACAAATAGTGAATCAAATAAAATATCTTGATATAGTAAGGGCTGGGTGCGCTTGGAGCAATTAATGGCCGAATCTGACCTCGGTGCTATTCCATGGTTAGCCAAAAAACACAGAACGATAGGCACACGTACTCACCCGCTCGTTAACGCAACCCTAGAGGCGTTTGATCGAGTGTGCAAAGTACATGCAGTCTCAGACAAGGATTGGGCCCTCACCCCTATCAGAGGAAATCCGGACTTTACTCCAGGGCTACCCAAGGGCTTTCTGTCTCAGGAATTGCCACATGAAGAGATGCAAGCCAGACACCTCTTCTCGGGAGGTAGATTCCTTAGTCAAAGAGAACTGGCAGCCCAGTCGCCAACTAAGTCTTTCCCCATATGGACCTATATGCAACTTAAACACTATTTAGCCAACTTGGGGGACAAGGGAAAATTCACAAAAATCCCAACAGCATTCGAGTCACTATGTTTAGGGCCGCCCCCCCAGAGACGCGTTATTTCGGTGCTTTATGCCTCCATGTTCCAAGAAGCGCAACATATCCTACAAGCTGAACATGACTTTTGGGGGAGGCAATTAAAAACCGAAATTTCACACACAAGCTGGGATCGAATCCATTTATATATTCACAAAGGCTCGCTGAATGTCCACACTCAAGAAAACGGGTACAAAATCAAGACAAGTAACGTCTTCAGTCTCGTCGCTCCCCTTAGAATTTACACCAGCACAATATCTCCTTCACCATTCAAAAATAGCCAAGAAGCAGTATTTAAAATCAATTGCAATGCATATGATAAATGCAGCCAGGCTTTGCTTGCCAGAGCATTGGAGGTCCAGGACGACCCCAACCTTGACTGAATGGACTTCGCATATTGACCATATTTCAGGGATAGAGGAGCTGATATTCTCCTCTCAGGACAAGATCGCCGTCTACACAGCAATCTGGTAAAATTGGCACAAATTCCGTAAATCTCAAGAGTTCCAGAATCTGCTGGCCCATAACAGGCGGTAAACAATGACACTATAGCTTATCAGATTTACCAACAGCGCACGGAAATGTCATTGACAAAGCTACAGGAGATCAATGCAAGGTAGACGGGGAGGGTGGTGGCCGGTTACCCTCAACCCTTCCCCAAATGTTCGTGATTGTACCTTTCCCACCTTTCCAGTTCCCCCTTCCCAACTTTCCTTACCAAGCTCCCCCCCTTCAAGTAGGGCCCTAACCATGGGAGGGGTGCAGATGGCGGGGCCAAATGTTGAGTGGGCCTGTGGTCAGCATCCCCCCGAGTAATGATTGAACAGATGAGGGGGTGAATTACTCTAATGGCCCACACTTACTATACCATAATTACCAAGCTTATCCTGCGTAATGTAGGTTTTCTGTTTATAAGTAATTGGCACACATATAGGGCCAAACCCAGATTGGTAAAAAGCATTTAGACACTCAGTTTGTAGTAAGCTTTACGATGATTTATTATATGCCTTATTGTAATGTGTACTATCTGCTTGTATACTGCTTTGCTTTATTGTATTATTTCTGTTATGTTTGCCATTATCTTAAATGAAAGAAATTCTTTATGGAAAAAAAAAAAAATCTTGATATAAACATCGCCAGAGACCCCAAGCATTTTATAGCAAACAACCTAGTTCCATTATTAAACAAATTTAAAGATGCAATTTAAATCTGGAAAAAACTCCCACTCTCTGCGGCAGGTTGCTGCAACTAAAGCCCCATACACACTATCAGATTATCTGCTGAGTTTTTCCTTCAGATTTACCAAAACCATGTAGTAGAAGGGCCTGCCTGATTGCATACACATTGAAACTCCTAAGGTTTGTCCTCATATTATATGGTTTTGGTAAATCTGAAGGAAAAACTCAGCAGATAATCTGATAGTGTGTATGGGGCTTTAATTAATATGATACTCCTGCCACAGCTTTTGTATGTCCTGCACAACTCCCCAGTGTGGATCTATAAAAAATGGTTCCATAAGATCAACACTTTATTTAGAGAATTAGTTTGGAAAGGGGGCCCATCGCGAATTAGCCTTAATACCTTACAACTCCCAAATAAAGAGGGGGGAAGTTGCCCTCCCACATCCGTATAGGTATTTTCTGGCGGCGCAGCTCCAACATATAAGTGCTTGTGAAGCCGAGGGAGAAGGTCGAGAGAGGAAGAATCTTATGTAACTCTTTGCACAACTCATTGGTGGTAGCACTGGAGGCAGGGACCTTCTTGTGGGGGTTGCCCACTCTTGACTTGATGGCAAGAGTGTGAGATGTGGCAAAAAAACTATGGGATACAGAGGATTTACAGAATATTCCTCTCTATGGGAAAATAGGAAGCTGGGAGAGGTGCAGAAACTCGGGGCAATTAGAGAATGGGAAAGACGAGGTCTAAAGTTTATTTCCCAGATCTACCATGATGGAAAGTTAAAATCCTTTCAGGATTTAAGAGATCAATTTGCAATCCCCAACAAATCTTTCTTCAGATATCTTCAGGTAAGACACGCTTTGACAGAACAGTTTAAAGGGAGGTCAATAGAATGATGTAGTATTCTGGTACTACAGAATATCAAGGCCAATTCACGGAAAGGCTTAAAGTGGTTGTAAACCCTCCCCCACAACTTTGTCCCATGTAAATCAGCATAAAAAACCCTAATGAACACTGCTTGTACATATCTCCTTACTTAGTATTGTTGTAATCCTTGTTGTTCTGTAGAATGAAGTCACTGAGCATGCCCAGATCTCCGCTGATTGAAGGCACACTCTCTGTCTTATCTATCTGTTATCAGGACTTCCTACGACACAACACTGAACTCTGCTAATCACTCAGAGCTTCCTCCTACACACCATGTGACATGACTTACAGTCTAAACATGGCCATTACTGCAGTCTTATCAGCTGAAGCTGATAAGTCTGACAAAGGGAAACATTAGACATCGGCACAAGTAAATACTATGAAATAAACAAGTAAGCTATGAACAGGGAAGCAGGGTTGCCATAGAAATGTTGAATTGGGAAGGAGGCTTGGTTAACAGTACAGGAAGTGCTCAATGTAAGGGCAGAAATACACTCCACTGTGGACTCAGAAAACAATACTTAAGATGGTGCTGCCTAACCCCTGGAAACAAGTTTTTTTAAAGTTTCTTTAAACAGTAAGTAATATGCGATTTGGGCTGGATTACAGTGACTATAGTCTGATAATGACTTATTATAATGGACTAAATTAAAAGAAGCATCAGAGTGGGAGAGTTTACTTCCTCTTTAATTTGCAAAATATACCTAAGTATACATAAAGGGAGTCGTGAAGGTCTGCAAGCAAGGCCCTATAGCAGTGATGGCGAACCTTGGCACCCCAGATGTTTTAGAACTACATTTCCCATGATGCTCATGCACTTTGCAGTGTAGTGGAGCATCATGGGAAATGTAGTTCCAAAACATCTGGGGTGCCAAGGTTCACTATCACTGCCCTATAGGAAGAAATGAGAAAAAGAGATGAGATCTATACTGGAACCACAATGGGAAAGGATTCTGGAACTTGCCCCATGGGTATCGCCCCCCCCCCCTCCCAGTAGATGTCACATCTATTCCTACTTTATAGGGCTTACTATACGCCACAGAAGCTTTTCTGGTTTGGTAGAAGACAGGACGATACCTGCCCTAGATGCGGCAGGACGGGTGGGGGCCCCTTATCCCTATGTTCTGGAGATGTCCAAAACTTTCGATATTGAAGCAAGGTGGTGGACCTTATTGCCCAGGTGTTAGAATAGGGTCCATGTCAATGTGCACTTCAATGTGTCCTAGGGTGTATAGAGGGAGAAGGTAGACCGACATATACCCAATTAGCAATCCTGAGATGCCTTTTCCAGGCAAGGAAACTTATTGCCCAGAGGTGGCAATCCCCCCCCCCCCCCCTCCAATCTACTAGGGAATGGGAACAGAGTATGGAAGGTGTGATTCTCAAGGAAAGGACATCATACATTAAACAAGGAGCTTTTAAGAAATTTGACAAAATCTGGAAGATGTGGAATGAGAAATAGCAATGTGGAGGCATAAATCTATGTAAGGGAAATATCTGACATACTAGATGGAGGGAATAAGGATAAGAAACCCGTTGAGTGATGGAGTGCTAAATGTTAGAAGTAGTGGATGTATGGAAGAGTGGTACGAGAGATTGGTGGAGTAGGTGTGATCAAGGGGAAAAAAGAATAATACAAACAAATGCAGTTGTTATGCAGGGGGAGACCAGACCCTTCTATATTTTTCCTTTTATAATTTTAAATGTAAGAAGTTTATGATTGTTTTGTAAAACTTGAAAAGAAATTAATAAAGATATAAAGTAAACGAAAAGAACAAGTGGGTGGTTGTCTTATAACCTATAGTGATATTTAAAAGGCATCTAGCAATTGAGTTATGGACCACAGCATCATCAATGGTGTCTGACATCCAATGTCGATGAGGAGTGGAGAACAGATCATTTCCATTTCGGAAAGGTGGCTTGCAAAGCTATGTTCTTTCTTTAAATCAATTTTGGCATATTTTGACCTATTAAGACCATTTATCCGGATAGGGACAAATAGGTCGCTGCTAACCCTTTCCACTTCTGTCAGGAACTGGGAGTGATTTCCTCCAGTGTTAGTTTTATTTTCCTGATGGAAGGATATGGTCAGTGCGTTATCTTGGAGAGAGATCTTATATTTTATTACGGGGAATTTTAAAAATATGGTCCTCATCGCCTACTCCCAGGCCATGATTGTTAGTTTGGATAACCGTAACATCAGGGAACTGACTATTCCTGAAATTGATTTTTAGGGAACCAGGCCTTTCTTCCACCAGGTGACAGTGTTGCCGGGAATGTGGAGTTTTAAGTCTCCTATTTACTCTGGGAGTTGACTTGTGACCACATTACTTGGTTCACGCAGTCAACAATTGTGTTGAGCCTCTTAAGGAGGTCCATTCCAATTATCATATGATTGTGTGGGAGATTTGCAATAATAGGGTGACTAATTTCCTTATTACCTAATCTAAGTTTAAGCTAGGCAGTACCCATGACTTGCAATGGCTCTCCCCCCATCCCGATTTGCAAGCACTCAAAGTTCCTAAGTTTTGGTTTGTAGGGCATTGAATTTACTAATTCATTAAATTGTTCCTTTGACAGGATGGTGGCTTGGGATCCTGTGTCAAACCTGAATTGGGGTGATTACCGGCCTCATGTTCCTTTTTTACTGTAGTGAAATATCTTCCATCAGATTCAGTCAACTCACACTTGAATTTAGCGTGGTTGAGTATCTGTGGGCTTTTTATTAATTTACAGTTGGCATGTCTCTCACTGCATGTCACAGCTTCTTTGTGCTTATGATTCCTGCGGGATGGCCTGCAGGACTTACTCGAGATGGACACACAAGGTATAGGAGGCATCCCGCCCAATTGGTCATTTACGACTCCCAGTGGCTCAGCTACATTAGAGGGGTGAGAAGGATACTGAAAAACAGGAGTAGAATTAACAACCCATCACTGATTACCCATGGAAAATTGTAAGCCGCAATGACAGTTTTATAGGGTTCAAACTCCATTTGACACCTATGTTTAATCTCCCTCCATGACTGACTATACATGGCCTGTAATAAATCAGATAATTGTCTGTAGTTTTCTTCAAATATCAATGGTATTAACTCAAATTTGGTACGATCATCCTGAATGTCTAAGATTTTTAAGGTACGTTTGTATGTTCCTAGATGGTCAGTGATGGTTGGGGATCCTTTCTTGTAAAAAACGGAAACCGTTTCTTTTAAGAATATTATCATTTTGGGGGCATCATACCTTTTAACTGGGGTCCTAGGCTTCCTTTTATGCCCATATGAAGCCCTTTCTACTTCCTCCTCTGTACACTCTGGGGAGTATTTTTGAAGCTTATGGGGTGACCTGTATTCTGACCCTGTCTCATCGTGACTTATCATTTCCAGTTCCTCTATGCAACCTCAGCTCATGGATTCATAGTCTAACTGGGACATTAATTTCTCTATCCGTTCCTCCATTGCTCTCTGCTCTGATTTGAGTCTCTCAATTTCTGCTTTACTCTCTTTATCTCCAGCAGCAGCGTTTACCTCAATGGGGACTTTTCTCTCTTGTTTGTAATGTTCTGTTTCCTGTTGACATTTTTGAGATTTATTTTTTGTTATTTTAGTTGGTGTGGGTTTCCAGCAATTCTTTAAGACTGACATTTGTTTGGCAAACTTCATTACACAAAAACTTCAAGATAAGCCAAGACTCCAGAATGCGACAGTCTCGACTTTTTGTGTCTTTTGCGCTAGCAAAAGCCATAATTAGTTGGGAAACCTGGCCACCTTCAATAAAAACAAATATCACTCAACTTCTGGGCCTGTTCTTTCTCCTCATTGATAAATTTCTTATTGTCTCCTAGTTGCCAGGATGTCTAATCTCTTATTCGGTTACTCCATAGTCAAGAACTCCACTTAAGTTTTCCTGAGGTTTAATAGCCTTTTCTCTTACGTTCACCGACTGGCAACCGGTTCGCCTGCAGACAGTGCAGATAAGATAAGGGGACACCCATCTATTTATCCCACGAAGGGGAAAGAAGGAGTGTGCCACTGAATTGCCTGCATGATTTACACAGCACAAACCATGGATCTGTTTTTTGCCTGAATATCACGACAGCAATAGATGCACTGCCTTCACTCCCAGTTTATTCATCTATGTGATATATTGCTTGGACTTATTTGGCACTTAGCACTTTACCTATTTATGCATACGGATTTCTTTACAGATTTAGCACTTTATTTATTTACTTATACGGAGTGTTTTACGGATTCATTTCTGAGTGTGATTATTTCAGTTAATCACGTTATACATATTTGCACTAGTCACTTTATTTGAGTTTTTGCACTTTACTTTTAGCACTTGCTATTGTATTATATGTATAGCACTATGACACTTTGATCCACATTATTTATTTAATAATTGTCATTTGATTTCAATATTCTTTATCTACTATAGGGAATATATAGCGTGTTTATGACTAGCTATTTTTTGGTGTAACATCGCTTCTGATTGTCTATTTCACCCCCGACCATTCACTTTCCCCGTTTTCCCCCTTGCCTTTTCCCCTTTCCCCTTACAGCGCAGCACTATTACACATTTTCCTTTAATATGTTCGTTGCCAAGATGGAGGCGGTGCATGGGCACAAAGGTGGTAAAAAATGGCCTCTCCCCCCTCCTCTGGGGAGAGCTCTGATGCAGACTCAGGCCCCGCTGAGGCTGGTGTCCCCTGCTCTGTCGTTTCAGATGGTGCTGACCAGGACCGATCGGACAGTGAAGATGAGTCCCTGTCCGTGTCCTGCGTGATAAATCGATTGTTGGAGCACTTATCACAGCTGTGCGTGATACCCTGAAATTTCAGGAGACAGCAGATCCTTCTGCTGATGTAGTGGTCCATTTTTGGGTCCCGTAAGCCAGCCCGTACACCTAAGGTGTTTCCGTATCTGACTTCTCTCGATAAGTTCATATACAAGGAATGGGGTCGACTGCTACAGACCTTTTCGGTCCCCAAATACATGGTGGTGCTTTACCCCTTTGAGGAGAGCCTTCTCAAAAAATGGTCAGCTCCTCTGGTCCCACCAGTACTGACATCCACACTTGTGTCGTAGACACTTACTTTTTGGTCAAAACTTTTGCAACCGAGAATTGGGGGAGCAACAAGCTTCTCCTGTCTGCGTGGAACTAGCAGACCAGTTAGTGCAAGGCCTGAAGTATGTTTGTGACACGGCCCTGGATACCCTCCATCTGTTATCTAGGGTTTCAGTGTCAGCAGTGGTGCTGAGGCTCCTGATTTTGCTAAAATGCTGGTCGGCTGGCCAACAATCTAAAAACGCCCTGACAAATTTACCCTTCCTTGGCGAGCGGCTCTTTGGAGCCTCATTGGTTGACATTATTGAAAATGCCACAGGTGCTAAGAGTACCCTACTCCCACAGGCCAAGAAGGCTAAGGAGCTATTGGGGGCATAGTAGGAAACCAGTGTGGTTTCAACATCTTGGAGGAGACCAACTAAGATAAGATAACGACCCTCCAGGTCTTTGATTTCTGTTATGGGGGTAAACGGTAAGGAGTGGTGGAAGGCTACCAATACACCTCTGTGCTTTGAAGCGCCAGAGGCTGTGAAAATTGGGGATAGCGAGAACTAAAAAATGTCGGGATTTAGTGTATAGCAAAGTGGGTTTTTGCAAAGCCACAATCCCAGCCTTCAAGGATGCAAAGTTTTGGAAGGCCTTAACCCTCTTATTGGGGGAGTTAAGACCCTTGACGTTAAGGGAGAGTATATTCTAGGGGGTGGGAGGGGGATTATGATGCAGTGGTGAGACCGTGGGAGCCGACCGACAAAAGGTCAGAAGGAAAAGTGTAGCTGGGAAAAGAAGAGGGAAAGAGAAGAGTTAGGGCTCTACGTGTGGGGCGAGCCATATACTGGTAGGAGCACAAGAGAACCAGGCTAAATCCCCCAACTAAGCAATGTTCGAGCTTCAGGACCGGGAGAAAACAGCCCAGGAGAGGCTGTTAGCTCCCCGCCGCCAATAGGAATTCACAGTGATTGTAAAATGCAATAACTATATTTGCACATAACACATAATTCACTAACCCTTGATATAACACATGAACCATTAAACCAGTTAACACAAGAGGGCTGCTTGCTCTTTGGCATGTTCGTGTAGGGTGAGCTCCATGTCATCAACCCTAGTCTCCAAATCTGCCGTTCGCTGGCCGATTTCGCGGATTTCCCGCGAGAGTCTGTCAGTGATTTGTTCTGATGTGGCTTTCAGGGCCTTCTGGAGCATGGTCTCCATATGCTTAAGAAAGTCACTTTGCAACATACCTGATGGTGGTAGCGGGGGACAACCGCCGGCATTGTATACATTGTCCTCATTCTCTTCCCTACTGTCAGACAGCTCCCGTCTGGGTGTGGATGCCGCTTGCTGGCTTGCAAGGGCCTTCGCCGCTATTTTGGACGTGGCACGGCGAGGGCTTCTTTGATCGTTTTTGGCTTATTCTTGCCCCGGTTTCCTGTCAGCACCATTCCACCTGGTGCTGGGGTGGTTAGGGAAGCGATATCACGCAGAACGGGCACAGAATCGAGTTCAGTCAGAAGGTTAAGTCCTGATGTGGTGGCGGGGAGTGCGGAGCACTAGCAGGAAGTGTCCTCCATGTTAGGCTTCGCGCATGCGCCCCCTGGACCCTGCTGTTTTTGACAGCAAGGAGTAGACCAGAAATTGGCTTTAAGCACCATTAAAGGACAAATATCAGCCTTTGCTGTCTTTTTTTCAGCAACCCCTGGCGTCTCACTCTCTTGTGAGCACTTTTGTTCAAGGGGTCCGACATGTAGTTCCTCCCGTGCGTCCACCATTAACCCAGGGGGATCTGAATCTGGTGTTATCGGCGCTTCAGAAACCGCCATTTGAGAATATCAGAGAGATCCCTCTGTTGACCCTTTCCAGAAAGTCTCTCTAGTGACTATTACATCGGCCAGGAGGGTTTCGTTACTGCCGGCCTTGTCTTGCAAGTCTCCCAATCTGGTTATCCACAAGGATAAGGTGGTGTTGCGTCCGCAACCTTCTTTTCTGCCGAAGGCGGTTTCAGCCTTCCACATCAATGAAGTTATTGTGTTACCATCTCTGTGTCCTAAACTGACCCATACTAAAGAGGTGGCCGTCCATTCCCTGGACGTGGTCTGGGCTTTGAGGGTGTATTTGTCAGCTACGGCTCCCTTTCAGAAGTCAGACTCCTTGTTTGTTTCGGTGGCTGATCCGAAAAAAGGCATGACGGTCTTGTCGGCCACCATTTTCAGGTGGATCAGGCAGATTGTAGTACAGGCCTACACCTTGAAGGGGCAGGTGCCCCCCTTTCCAGTCACGGCCCACTCCACCAGGGCGATTGATATGTCTTGGGCCTTCCGACATCAAGCATCTGTCGCTCAGTTGTGTTAAGCAGCAACTTGGTAGTCTGTCCACACCTTTACAAAATTCTCAAAAACAGTTACTTTTAAGTAAATGCACTGTTGCATTTGTTACCGCAAGTTTTTGAGGCAGTTTGTAAGGTAGTGACTCTCAGATTGAGGAGCACTCTGTTTTTTTTGTGGGTAAAATTTCTATGCTGTTCCCACACTCTGTTTTGTGGATGAAGTTTTATACGGTTTCCCACATGCCATAGTGGCTGAAGTTTTTCTGCTGTTTCCCACCCCTCGTTTTGGCACTGCTTGGGGACATACCGATGGTCTAAGCCCCTGTACACACGGTCAGACATTCAGACAACAAAATCCGTCTGATTTTTTCCGAAACTGGTGTTGCATACACATGGTGGGACAAAGTTGTTGGAAAACCCGATCGTTCGGAATGTGATGACGTTCGTTGGTTGCGACGGGACTAAGTTCAAGCTAGTAGCCAATAGCTTTGGTCTTGTAATTTGATCTGAGCATGCGTGGCACTTTGTCCGATCGCCATTTTCTACAAACGATCAGACAAAGTCCGATCGGATCATGTTGTCAGAAAATTTTATATCCAACTCTCAAACTTTGTTGGTCAGACATTCCGACGGAAAAAGTCCGATGTAGCCCACACATGGTCAGATAATCCGACAACATGGTCCAGTCGGACTTTTTCCGACCGTGTGTACAAGGACTAAGAAAGGCGTGTCAGTCGGCGAACGTAAAAGAAAATCGGATTTTACGGTGAGTAAAAAAAAAATCCTATTTTTTGGGTTTGAGGTAGCTGGGGCGGTATTACCATCATGGCTGTTTCTAGATTCATTTCTCATATTCATTATCACTTCCTGCCATTGTTACTATACAACAGATATCCTTCACAACGTATATGAAAATACAATCACCAGTAGGGATGAGCTTCGACTTCGAGTCAAACTCATGTTCAACTCGAACATTGCCTGTGAACAATTTGGGGTGTTCGCGGCAAATTCGAAAAGCCACAGAACACCCTGTACAAGTCTATGGGAGAAATCTAAAGTGCTAATTTTTAAAGGCTAATATGCAAGTTGCTGTCCTAAAAAGTGTTTGGGGACCTGGGTCCTGCCCCAGGGGACATGTATCAATGCAAAAAAAAGTTTTAAAAACGGACGTTTTTTCGGGAGCAGTGATTTTAATAATGATTAAAGTGAAACAATAAAAGTGTAATATTCCTTTAAATTTCATACCTGGGGGGTGTCTATAGTATGCCTGTAAAGGGGCGCATGTTTCCCGTGCTTAGAACTGTCCTTGCACAAAGTGTCATTTCTGCAGGAAAAAGTCATTTAAAATCACTCGCAGCTATAATGAATTGTCGGCTCCCGTAATACAGAGAACACTCATTGAAAAAAAGAGCATGGGGTTCCCCCAAATTCAATTGCCAGGACCTTCAGGTCTGGTATGGATATTACACAAATGGAGCTTTCTTTTGGTGGTATTTAACCACTTGCCGACCGCCTCACGCCGATGTACGTCGGCAGAATGGCACGGGCAGGCATAAGCACGTACATGTACGTGCTTTGCCTCCCGCGGGTCGGGGGCCCGATCGGGCCCCCGCCCGGTGCCTGCGGCGGTCGGTTTTCGTTCGGGAGCGATCCCGGACGAGGGGACGGCCATTCATTCATGGCCACCCCCTCGCGATCGCTCCCGACGAATGGAAATCCCCGGTGACATCACTTCCTCTCCTGTAATGTAAACACAGGAGAGGAAGTGATGTATTCTCTCCTCCGTGTCGGTATTTTTCGTTCCGACACGGAGGAGAGCGGATCAGTGAGTTGCACCAACACATCCCACACACAGTAGAACATGCCAGGCACACTCACACCCCCCCTTTACCCCCCGATCACCCCCCCAATTACCCCTGCCCCCCAGTCACAGTGACACCAATGTCATTTTTTTTTTTTTTTTTTTTTTTTTGCATTGGTGTCATTTGTGACTGTAATAACTGTTAGGGCAGTTAGGGTTAGCCCCCTTTAGTTCTAATGTACCCCCCTAACCCCCCCAATAAAGGTTTAACCCCGTGATCACCCCCCGTCGCCAGTGTCACTAAGGCTGGGTTCACATTGCAGCGGTTTATGAGAACGAATGTGATTCGCACCGCACTGCAGTGCAAATCACATCCGATCTCTGTGCGATTCGAGTTCAGCCATTCGCCGCACCCGCCGCACCCGCCACACCCGCCGCAAATTCGCACGGGACCCTTTTTTTGGCCCGCAGCAGAATCGGATCGCATGGGTGTTCACACCATGCGATCCGAGTTTGCAGATCGCACTGCGATATGCGAACTGATCTGGGGGTGTCAGTAACATTTCACTGACACTCCCAGCAGTTCGCATAGGGCAGTGTGAACTGCCGCCGGGAGGCATGCGATGCGGGAACCCGCCGCGGATTCGCGGCGTTTCCGCATCGCTCCAGTGTGAACCCAGCCTAATAAGCGATCATTTTTCTGATCGCCGTATTAGTGTCACAGGTGACGCTAGTTAGGCAGGTAGGTATTTAGGTTCGCCGCAGCTTTTTATAGCGCTAGGGACCCCCATATACTACCGCATAAAGCCCCCTGATTGCCCCCTAGTTAACCCTTTCACCAGTGATCACCATATAACTGTTACAGGTGACGCTGGTTGGTTAGTTATTTTTTTATAGTTTCAGGGCACCCGCCATTTATTACCTAATAAAGGTTTAACCCCCTGATCACCCGGCAGGTGTCATTTGTGACTAATAACTGTTAGGGCAGTTAGGGTTAGCCCCCTTTAGTTCTAAGGTACCCCCCTAACCCCCCCAATAAAGGTTTAACCCCGTGATCACCCCCCGTCGCCAGTGTCACTAAGGCTGGGTTCACATTGCAGCGGTTTATGAGAACGGATGTGATTCGCACCGCACTGCAGTGCAAATCACATCCGATCTCTGTGCGATTCGAGTTCAGCTATACAGATAGTATGGCTGAATTCGTGTCGCACCCGCCGCACCCGCCGCAAACTCGCACGGGACCCTTTTTTTGGTCCGCAGCAGAATCGGATCGCATGGGTGTTCACACCATGCGATCCAAGTTTGCAGATCGCACTGCGATATGCGAACTGATCTGGGGGTGTCATTAACATTTCACTGACACTCCCAGCAGTTCGCATAGGGCAGTGTGAACTGCCGCCGGGAGGCATGCGATGCGGGAACCCGCCGCGCATTCGTGGCGTTCCCGCATCGCTCCAGTGTGAACCCAGCCTAATAAGCGATCGTTTTTCTGATCGCTGTATTAGTGTCACAGGTGACGCTAGTTAGGCAGGTAGGTATTTAGGTTCGCCGCAGCTTTTTATAGCGCCAGGGACCCCCATATACTACCGCATAAAGCCCCCTGATTGCCCCCTAGTTAACCCTTTCACCAGTGATCACCATATAACTGTTACAGGTGACGCTGGTTGGTTAGTTATTTTTTTATAGTTTCAGGGCACCCGCCATTTATTACCTAGTCTCACTAGTGTACCCCTAAATTTAGGGGTGTCTACTTTCTAAAATGGGGTCATTTGGGGGGGGGGGTTTGTGCCATCTTGGCATTTTATGGCCTTCAAAACTGTAACGCCCTTAGAAAGCCTGAAGGCGGTGCTTGGTTTTTGGGGCCCCGTACGCGGCTAGGCTCCCAAAAAGTCCCACATATGTGGTATCCCCGTACTCAGGAGAAGCAGCAGAATTTATTTTGGGGTGTCATTTCACATATGCCCATGGCATGCGTGAGCAATATATCATTTAGTGACAACTTTGTGAAAAAAAAAAAAAGTTTGTAATTTTCCCGCAACTTGTGGCAAAATATAAAATATTCCATGGACTCAACATGCCTCTCAGCAAATAGCTTGGGGTGTCTACTTTCTAAAATGGGGTCATTTGTGGGGGTTTTGTGCCATCTTGGCATTTTATGGCCTTCAAAACTGTAATAGGTAGTGAGAAGTGAACTCAAAAAATTACGCCCTTAGAAAGCCTGAAGGCGGTGCTTGGTTTTCGGGGCCCCGTACGCGGCTAGGCTCCCAAAAAGTCCCACATATGTGGTATCCCCGTACTCAGGAGAAGCAGCAGAATTTATTTTGGGGTGTCATTTCACATATGCCCATGGCATGCATGAGCAATATATCATTTAGTGACAACTTTGTGAAAAAAAAAAAAAAAAAAAAAAAGTTTGTAATTTTCCCGCAACTTGTGGCAAAATATAAAATATTCCATGGACTCAACATGCCTCTCAGCAAATAGCTTGGGGTGTCTACTTTCTAAAATGGGGTCATTTGTGGGGGTTTTGTGCCATCTTGGCATTTTATGGCCTTCAAAACTGTAATAGGTAGTGAGGCGTGAAATCAAAAATTTACGCCCTTAGAAAGCCTGAAGGCGGTGCTTGGTTTTCGGGGCCCTGTACGCGGCTAGGCTCCCAAAAAGTCCCACATATGTGGTATCCCCGTACTCAGGAGAAGCAGCAGAATTTATTTTGGGGTGTCATTTCACATACGCCCATAGCATGTGTGAGCAATATATCATTTAGTGACAACTTTGTGTAAAAAAAAAAAAAAAATTTTTTTTTTGTCATTATTCAATCGCTTGAGGCAAAAAAATAAAATATTCAATGGGCTCAACATGCCTCTTATCAATTTCCTTAGGGGGTCTACTTTCCAAAATGGGGTCATTTGGGGGGGTTTTGTACTGCCCTGTCATTTTAGCACCTCAAGAAATGAGATAGACAGTCGTAAACTAAAAGCTGCGTAAATTCCAGAAAACGTACCTTAGTTTGTAGATGTGACAACTTTTGCGCAAACCAATAAATATACAATTATTGACTTTTTTTTTACCAAAGACATGTGGCTGAATACATTTTGGCCTAAATGTATGACTAAAATTGAGTTTATTGGATTTTTCTAATAACAAAAAGTAGAAAATATCATTTTTTTTCAAAATTTGCGGTCTTTTTACGTTTATATCGCAAAAAATAAAAATCGCAGAGGCAATCAAATACCATCAAAAGAAAGCTCTATTTGTGGGAAGAAAAGGACGCAAATTTTGTTTGGGTACAACATTGCATGACCGCGCAATTACCAGTTAAAGCAGCGCAGTGCCAAAGTGTAAAAAGACCTCTGGTCATTTACCAGCAAAATGGTCCGGTCTGAAAGTGGTTAATCACCGCTGGGTTTTTTATTTTTTTGTGCTATAAAAGAAAAAATATTGAATTTTTTCTTTGTTTCTGTTATAAAATTTAGCAGATTAGTAAATTTTCTTCATAAATTTTGGCCAACATTTATACTACTACATATTATTGGTAAAAATAAGTACAAATTGGTAGATATTATTTGGTCTTTGTGAAAGTTATAGAGTCCACAAGCTATGGTGCCAATATCTGAAAATTGATCACACCTGAAGCACTGACGGCCTATTTCAATTCTTGAGACCCTAACATGCCAGAAAATTACAAATACCCCCCAAATGACCCCTTTTTGGAAAGAAGACATTCCAAGGTATTTAGTAAGAGGCATGATGAGTTTTTTGAAGTTGTCATTTTTTCCCACAATTCTTTGCAAAATCAAGATTTTTTTTTTACTTTTTTTTTACTTTTTTTTCACAAAATTGTCATATTATCAGTTTATTTCTCACACACAGCATATGCATACCACAAATTACACCCCAAAACACATTCTGCTTTTACTCCCGAGTATGGCGATACCACATGTGTGAGACTTTTACACAGCGTAGCCACATACAGAGGCCCAACATGCAGGGAGCGCCATCAGGCGTTCTGGAGCACCCAGGACAATTCTGACATTTCTCTCCTACATGTAAAAATCATCATTTATCTGCTAGAAAATTACATAGAATCCCAAAACATTATATATGTTTTTTTTTTTAGCAAACACCCTGGAGAATACAATGGTGGTCATTGCAACTTTTTATCTTGCACGGTATTTGCGCAGCAATTTTTCAAATGCTTTTTTTTTGGAAAAAAAAGTTTTGTGCTTAAAAAAAAAACAAAACACAGTAAAGTTAGCCCAATTTTTGCATAATGTGAAAGATGAAGTTACACTGAGTAAATAGATACCTAACATGTCACTCTTCAAAATTGCACACGCTCGTGGAATGGCGCCAAACGTTGCTACTTAAAAATCTCCATAGGCGATGATTACATTTTTTTTTACTGGTTACATGTTTTGAGTTACAGAGGAGGTCTAGGGCTAGAATTATTGCTCTCACTCTAACGTTCGCAGCGATACCTCACATGTGTGGTTTGGACACCGTTTTCATATGTGGGCGGGACTTGCATATGCTTTCGCTTCTGCATGCAAGCACATGGGGACAGGGGCGCTTTAAAAAAAAAAAAAAAAAAATTATTGTTCATTTTACTTTATTTATTTTAGTTTGACTTTTTTTCCCCAAAAATTAATTTTTTGATCACTTTTATTCCTATTACAAGGAATGTAAACATCCCTTGTAATAGGAATATGGCATGACAGGTTCTCTTTACAGGTTCTCTTTGTGTGGTCAATAAGACCTCACATCTCACCTCTAAGCTGGGAAGCCTGAAAAAAAAATTCTGGCTTTGATCGTATTGGCGAGTCGGTAGAAGCACCGGAGGGCGGGAGGGGGGGATGTCTATGGCTGAGTATTGCAGGGTATCACCGACTATGGCTGGGTATCTGAGTATTGCGTTGCAGGATATTGGCAGGTGTTGCAGAGCATTGCAGAGTGTTGCAAGAGTATTGGCGGGTGTTGCAGAGCATTGCAGAGTGTTGCAGGGTATTGGCGGGTGTTGCAGGGTATTGGCGGGTGTTGCAGGGTATTGGCGGGTGTTGCAGGGTATTGGCGGGTGTTGCAGGGTATTGGCGGGTGTTGCAGGGTATTGGCGGGTGTTGCAGGGTATTGGCGGGTGTTGCAGAGCATTGCAGTGTTGCAGGGTATTGCATGGTGTTGCAGGGTGTTGCAGGGTATTGCAGGGTATTGCACGGTAATGCACGGTATTGCACGGTATTGCACGGTAATGCACAGTAATGCAGAGTAATGGCAGGGAATTGAGGGGTTAAATTTCGGTGAGCAGCGATGTGGGCACTGCAGATGCAGCCCACATCGCTGCTGACACCGATCTCTTCCCCCTCCGCTGTTCCGATCGGTACAGAGAGGGGGAGGGAGGAACCGGCGTCATAACATGACGCTGGTTTGTTTACAAGTGATCACTCCATCATTTGACGGAGCGATCACGTGGTAAACGACCGCGAATAGCGGCCGTTTACCGTGATGCGTCAGGTCCTGTGGACCCGGCGGTCACGGATGCTCTCGAGTGCGCGCCCGAGCGGAATTCTGGGTGGACGCCATATGACGGCCTCCCAGAGTTAAACAACCGCCCTGTAGCCGTCAATCGGCTATGGGCCGGTTGTTAAGTGGTTAAGGGGAACCCTGCGTCAAATAAAAAAAAAATGACGTGGGGTTCCCCCTAAATAACCATACCGGAAGGGTCAGGTATGGCTATTAAGGGGAACGCCGCGTCAAATAAAAAAAATAATGCGGAGTTCCCCCTAAAAATCCATACCAGACCCTTTATCCGAGCATGCAACCTGGCAGGCCGCAGGAAAATAGGGGGGGCGAGAGATCGCCCCCCTCCTGAATCGTACCAGGCCACATGCCCTCAACATTGGGAGGATGCTTTGGGGTCCCCCCAAAGCACCATGTCCCCATGTTGACGAGGACAATGGCCTCATCCCCACAACCCTGGCCGGTGATTGTGGGGGTCTGCGGGCGGTGGGCTTATCAGAATCGGCTTATCAGTTTCTTTGTGAAATGGTAGGCCCTTACCATTTCAAACCGGGGGTGGGATCAGGGGGTCCCCTTGTTAAAGGGGGCTTCCAGATTCTGATAAGCCCCCCGCCCGCAAACCCCCACAACCACTGGGCAAGGTTGTAGGGATGAGGCCCTTGTCCTCATCAACATGGGGACATGGTGCTTTGGGGTGTGACCCCAAAGCATCCTCCCAATGTTGAGGGCATGTGGCCTGGTACAGTTCAGGAGGGGAGGGGGTGCTCTCTCATCCCCCTCTTTTCCTGCGGCCTGCCAGGTTGCGTGCTCAGATAAAGGGTCTGGTATGGATTTTTAGTGGGAACCCCATGTCATTTATTTTATTTTTTTTAAACTTGACGCGGGGTTCCCCTTAATATCCATACCAGACCTGAAGGGCCTGGTAATTGAATTTGAGGGTACCCCACGCTTTCTCTGTAAAGCAGTGTTCTCTGTATTATGGGAGCCGACAATTCATTATAGCCTCGAGTGATTTTAAATTTTTTCCTGCAGAAATGACACTTTGTGCAGGGACAGTTGTAAGCACGGGAAACATGCGCCCCTTTACAGGCATACTATAGACACCCCCCAGGTACGAAATGCAAAGGAATATTACACTTTTATTGTTTCACTTTAATCATTAACCACTGTGCATCCAGGCCAATTCTGACATTTCTCTCCTACATGTAAAATTCATAATTTTTTTACTAGAAAATTACATAGAACCTCCAAACATTATACAGTGGTGTGAAAAAGTGTTTGCCCCCTTCCTCATTTCCTGTTCCTTTGCATGTTTGTCACACTTAAATGTCACAATTTAAACAATAGTCAAGGACAACAAAAGTAAACACAAAATGCAATTTGTAAACGAAGGTGTTTATTAATAAAGGTGAAAAAAAATCCAAACCATCATGGCCCTGTGTGAAAAAGTGATTGCCCCCCTTGTTAAAACATACTATAACTGTGGTTGTCCACACCTGAGTTCAATTTCTCTAGCCACACCCAGGCCTGATTATTGCCACACCTGTTCACAATCAAGGCATCACTTAAATAGGAGCTGCTTGACACAGTAAGGTCCACCAGAAGATCCTTAAAAGCTACACATCATGCCGAGACCCAAAGAAATTCAGGAACAATTGAGTAAGAAAGTAATTGATATCTATCAGTCTGGAAAGGGTTATAAAGCCATTTCCAAAGCTTTGGGAATCCAGCGAACCACAGTGAGAGCCATTATCCACAAATGGCGAAGACATGGAACAGTGGTGAACCTTCCCAGGAGAGGCCGGCCGCCCAAAATTACCCCAAGAGCGCAGCGACGACTCATCCAAGAGGTCACAAAAGACCCCACAACAACGTCCAAGGAACTGCAGGCCTCACTTGCCTCAGTTAAGGTCAGCGTTCATGCCTCCACCATCAGGAAAAGACTGGGCAAAAATGGCCTGCATGGCAGAGTTCCAAGGAGAAAACCACTGCGGAGCAAAAAGAACATCAAAGCTCGTCTCAATTTCTCCACAACACATCTTGATGATCCCCAAGACTTTTGGGACAACATTCTGTGGACCGATGAGACAAAAGTGGAACTCTTTGGAAGGTGTGTGTCCAAGTATATCTGGCGTAGAAGGAACACTGCATTTCATAAAAAGAACATTATACCAACAGTAAAATATGGTGGTGGTAGTGTGATGGTCTGGGGCTGTTTTGCTGCTTCAGAACCTGGAAGACTTGCCGTGATAAAAGGAACTATGAATTCTGCTGTCTACCAAGAGATCCTGAAGGAGAATTCCGACCATCTGTTCGTGTACTCAAGCTGAAACGAACTTGGGTTCTGCAGCAGGACAATGATCCTAAACACACCTGCAAGTCCACCACCGAATGGCTGAAGAAAAACAAAATGAAGACTTTAGAGTGGCATAGCCAAAGTCCTGACCTGAATCCTATTGAGATGTTGTGGTATGACCTTAAAAAGGCCGTTCATGCTCGAAAACCCTCTAATGTAACTGAATTAGGACAATTCTGCAAAGATGAGTGGGCCAAAATTCCTCCAGGACGCTGTAAAAGCCTCATTGCACGTTATCGCAAACGCTTGGTTGCAGTTGTTACTGCTAAGGGTGGCCCAACCAGTTATTAGGTTTAGGAGGCAATCCCTTTTTCACACAGGGCCATGATGGTTTGGATTTTTTTTCACCTTTAATAATAAACACCTTCATTTACAAATTGCATTTTGTGTTTACTTGTGTTGTCCTTGACTATTGTTTAAATTGGTTTGATGTTCCGAAACACTTAAGTGTGACAAACATGCAAAGGAACAGGAAATGAGGAAGGGGGCAAACACTTTTTCACACCACTGTATATGTTTTTTTTTAGCAAAGACTCTAGAGAATACAATGGCAGTTGTTGCAACTTTTTATCTCGCACGGTATTTGCGCAGAAATTTTTCAAACACGTTTTTTTTCAGAAAAAAAAAAAACGTTTCATGCTTAAAAAAAACAAAAAAAGACAAGAAAAAAAACAAAAGTTTTTTAAAGTTAGCCCAATTTTTTTGCATAATGTGATAGATGAAGATACGCCGAGTAAATAGATGCCCAACATGTCACACTTCAAAATTGCACGCGCTCGTGGAATGGCGCCAAACTTTGGTATTTCAAAATCCCCATAGGTGAAGTTTAAATTTTTTTACTGGTTACATGTTTTGCATTACAGATGAGGTCTAGGGCTAGAATTATTGCTCTCACTCTAACGTTCGCGTACATGTGTGGTTTGCACACCGTTTTCATATGTGGGCGGGACTTACATATGCGTTCGCTTCTGCGTACTAGCTCATGGGGACAGGGGGGCTTTAATTTTTTTTTTTTTTTTATGTTAATTTTACTTTTATATTTTTAGTTTGACACTTAAAAAAAAAAAAAAAAATTGATTACCTTTATTCCTATTACAAGGAATGTAAACATCCCTTGTAATAGGAATATGGCTCGATCTGACCTATTTACAGTGAGATATGGGGTCAACAAGTCTCCATATCTCACGTCTAGCCTGGGAAGCCTAAAATAAAAAAAAAACCCCGATCACGGCTTCCCAGCCAAATCGGCGCCCTTATTTTGAATGCAGAGGCCAGGCGTGACGTCATAACCTCGCGCCCGGCCTCTGAGCGATCATAGAGACTCCGGAGTCTCTATGGTATCTTACGGGGGCCGGCGGATCCTGTGACCGACTCGCCAATGGAAGCGGTGAGTCAGTAGAAGAACCGGAGGGCGGCAGGAAGGGGGGGTGTCCCCTCCCACCGCCAGTAAGAACGATCAAGCGGCAGAACAGCCGCTATGATCATTCTTATGGTGTAGGGAATCGCTGGCTGAAAATGCCGATATCTGAATGATGTCTGTAACCTCGGACATCATTCAGATATACCCCTGGAAAGTCAAGGACGTCCCTGGACGTACCTTGGGCGGGAAGTGGTTAAAATCACTGCTCCCAAAGAATCGTCCGTTTTTTTAAAACTTTTTTTTGCATTGATACATGTCCCCAGGTCCCCAAACACTTGCATATCAGCCTTTAAAATTAGAACTTTAGATTTTGAACGTTCAAGTCCCATAGACTTTAGTAGGGTTCTAAAATTCACACGATGTTTAGGTCTGTTTGCAGGTTCTGGTGCGAACCGAAGCAGGGGGTGTTCGGCTCATCCTTAATCACCAGTATAGTAAATTATATGCTGTGGTTTAGAATATTACACAATAAATGCTTGCTAAAGATTAAAACAAGCACGTTTAGTGTATGTAAATTAGATGTGATATGACCAAAATACAAAACAATAAATATGTCAATTAAAACATTAACAATAAAGTGCTCATGTGTATCCAAGTGCTTTGTAACAAAGATATGTGTCTGTGGTATATGGGGAACAACACTAGTCTCACTTTAAATAGCAAAAAAGTGCTATTGTGCAAAAACAAGTCTTTTTTATAAAACAATAATGTGACAGTCCTGTTGAAAAAAGTGCATATGCGTGGTATCCAGTAATAGCACTGCTCACATGCTTATAAATCCCTGCGTCTAAAGATGATTGACAGGTGTTGCAGATCATGCAATGGTTCTCTTATTCCAGTGGCTCCCTAGGTATTAAATGCTCACCTTGGTGTGTGTGACTTAGCAATTAGGCTCAGTCATTGCACGCTTGTGAACCACCCCTGGGTTCTATAATGGTAGCAGGATCCTGGACTTCTTACACATTATCTCAGGAACAATGGTAAATAAAAAAAGCTTTGATAGTGTGATATCGCTTTAAGATCCCTTTCACACCACACCGCACATTGCGTCAGCGGTTAAACGCCGCTATTTTTAGCGGCGTTTTACCGCCAGATTTGCGGCGCATTTCGGCCGCTGGCGGGACGCTTTTGCCCCCGCTAGCAGCCGTAAAAGGGTTAAAACCGCCGGCAATACGCCGCAATAGCGGCGTTTTGCCTGGCGGCATTACAGCGCTGCCCCATTGATTTCAATAGGCAGCAGCGGTGGAGGAGCGGTAAACACACCGCTCCAAAGAAGCTGCTGGCAGGACTTTTTTCTGACGTCCTGCCAGCGCACCGCTGTAGTGTGAAAGCCCTCGGGTTTTTACACTACATACAATGGTGCAGCTTCTTTAGGGCGGATTGCAGGCGCTATTTCTAACGCTATAGCGCCTGCAAAACGCCCTGGTGTGAAAGGGGTCTATACATTTTATTAAACAAATAAAAACAATCCCCCAATGTGGTACTCACGTGTACCAGGTGTATTAGTGCACCACTCTGTGTATGGCATGAAATATTACAGCGGCTTGTTTTGGACTGGTGTCTGTTTCCTCCTAAGTAGATAGACTGCCTGTCGTACTGTCCTGGCCCCTCCCCTACACGTGCCCGATACAGGGTGATCGCATCTTCATAAGGGGGAATACTAATTGGACGGCCAATGTGTCTGTCATATATAGTGTGCCAGTGGCCATTTTGTTGTAGACCGCAGACCCTCTAGTGTCAATCTGTACTTTAGAATGGTGTATTGTATGGGGAACGCTGCACAGGATACACCTATTGACAGACGGCTTCCCTCTCGTGTGTCAGAAGGATTAGTCGTGCTGCAGAAAAATGGCAGATTAACCCCTAATTTACCCAGGACAAAAGTGGAGGATTTAATACACCATCCCCAGCTACCAGCAACATGCAAATGTCAATGCATAAAAACAAAGCCTAAAGACAGCAAAAAAATAGCCATAGTAATCGGCGTAATAACGTATGGGTTCTAAATATATGCATTGCGCAGGCAATAGTAGATACTATGCCGATAGCATACAGATCATATAATGTGTGGTGAATAAAAATAAAAATAATATTTTAGCCTCTAAAAAGGCATATATACAGTCATGGCCGAAATTGTTGGCACCCCAGATATTTTTTCCAAAAAATCAAGTATTTCTCACAGAAAAGTATTGCATTAACACATGTTTTTCTATACACATTTATTCCCTTTGTGTGTATTAGAACAAAACAAAAAAGGGAGAAAAAAACTAATTGGACATAATGTCACACAAAACTCAAAAAATGGGCTGGTCAAAATTCTTGGCACCCGTAACTTAATATTTGGTTGCACACCCTTTGGAAAAAATAATTAATATCAGGCGCTTCCTATAACCATCAATAAGCTTCTTACACCTCTCACCTGGAATTTTGGACCACTCTTCCTTTGCAAACTGCTGCAGGTCTCTCTTTTTGGAAGGACACCTTTTCCCAACAGCAATTTTAAGATCTCTTCACAGGTGTTTAATGAGATTTAGATCTGGACTCTTTGCTGGCCACTTTAGAACTCTCCAGCGCTTTGTTGCCATCCATTTCTGGGTACTTTTTGACGTATGTTTGGGGTCATTGTCCTGCTTTCTGACACTGGGCTCTACAGTGCTACCCAAAATCCTTTGGTAATCCTCAGATTTCATGATGCCTTGCACACATTCAAGGCACCCAGTGCCAGAGGCAGCAAAACCACCCCAAAACATCATTGAACCTCCACCATATTTTACTGTAAGTACTGTGTTCTTTTCTTTGTAGGCCTCATTCCATTTTTGGTAAACAAAATGATGTGCTTTACCAAAAAGCTCTATCTTGGCCTCATGTGTCCACAAGACGTTTTCCCAGAAGGATTTTGGCTTGCTCAAGTACATTTTGGCAAACTGTAGTCTTGCTTTTTTATGTCTTTGTGTCAGTAGTGGGGTCCTCCTGGGTCTCTTGCCATAGAGTTTCATTTAATTTACATGTCGACGGATAGATCGCGCTGACACTGATGCTCCCTGAGCCTGCAGGACAGCTTGAATTTCTTTGGAACTTGTTTGGGGCTGCTTATCCACCATCAGAGAGATTAACTACAGTGCCATGGGTTGCAAACTACTATATATATATATATATATATATATATATATTATGTTGCACACTGTGAACAAAAGCAAATCATCTAGATCTCTGAAGATGGACTCCTAACCTTGAGATTGTTGATATTTTTCCACAATTTTGGTTTTCAAGTCCTCAGAACGTTCTCTTCTCTTTCTGTTGTCCATGCTTAGTGTTGCACACACAGACAGACAATACAAAGACTAAGTGAACGTCTCTCCTTTTTTATCTGCTTTCAGGTTTGATTTTTATATTGCCTACTCCCTTTACTTGCCCCAGGTGAGTTTAAAGGAGCATCACATACTTGAAACAGTCTTATTTATCCACAATTTTGAAAGAGTGACAAGAATTGTGACCAGCCCATTTTTGGAATTGTGTGACATTATGTCCAATTTTGCTTTTTTTTCCTCCCTTTTTTTTGTTTTGTTCATGTGTATAGCAAAACATGTGTTACTGCAATACTTTTCTGTGAGAAATACTTGATTTTCTGGAAAAATTTCTGGGGTGCCAACAATTTCAGCTATGACTGTGTGTTTGTGTGTGTATGTGTGTGTGTGTGTGTGTGTATATATATATATATATATATATATATATATATATATATATACATATATATATCTCGTATTTATCGGCGTATAACACACACTTTTTTCCCCTTAAAATCGGGGGAAAATTGTGGATGCGTGTTATACGCCGATCCCCCCGCCGATCTGCGCTCTGTGGAGCGCCGCCGACATTTACCGAGCTGAGCCGAGTGTACTGTGTACTCGGTTCCACTCTCAGTCACGCACAGTCCCGCCTCCTAGCCTTTACGTCCCGCCATTGGCCCGGTGTTGTGTCCATCACAGGAGCCAGGACAAGGGGCGGGACGGGGGCGTTACTGCGAGCAGAGCCAAGTACCCTCGGCTCGGCACGACGGTCTATGTCGGCGGCGGGAGGAGCCGAAGATCTCGGCGGTGGCGGCGGGAGGAGCCGAAGATGGCGGCGGGAGGAGCCGAAGATGGCGGCGGGAGGAGCCGAAGACGGCGGCGGGAGGAGCCGAAGATGGCGGCAGCGGCGGTAAATTTAAAACTAACCATACTGCAATTTTGTGGAAGGCTGCAGGGGGACAGTGTAGGGCTGCAGGGGGACAGTGTAGGGCTGCAGGGGGACAGTGGAAGGCTGCAGGAGAACAGTGTAGGGCTGCAGGGGGACAGTGGAAGGCTACATTAAAGGGCATTTAAAATGTAAGGTTTTTTCCTAAAACTTGCCTCCTAAAAGTTTTTTTCCTTAAACGTCCCTCCTAAACTTGGGGTGCGTGTTATACGCCGATAATACGATATATATATATATACACACACACACACACACACACACACACCATGTGTATACCCATAAGCATAATAAACGATTCTAATAATTGCTTAAAAAGCATCTGAGGTCAAATTCTTTATTTAACCCCCCAGGCGTTAAGGTACCAAGCTGGTGTATCCACCAAGATTTGCGTTTGCTTATTTTCCTTAGGAAATTTGAATCTCTCCAGTGGCGTTTAGGTGCTTCTATGCCCCAAAACTTCATTCCTGTTGTACTCCGATTATGAACATCCCTGAAGTGCATTGATAGAAAATGCTTATCATATTCTTTTCTTATATTTCTAACATGTTCCTCCATACGATCTTTGAGTGTTCTTATGGTGCGGCCCACATAGATTAAATCACAGGGGCATTTGATTGCATAAACAACACCCCGTGTGTCGCATGAGATGAAGTCCCTAATGGTGTATATCTGGTTGGTCTGAAGGTTGGAGAAGTCTTTAACTTTTTTTGTGTTGGTAGGGACCCTTACACAACTGTAGCAGCTCCCACATCTATGAAATCTATTAATGTCCCAAAACATCTTGGGCCTGAGAGGAGGTGATTCTACGACATACACCAGTCTATCTCATAGGTTGGGTGCCTTTTTGTAAGCAATCTTTGGTTTTTCTCATAGACGGCCTTTAAGGTGTTTATCTTGTTTTTAAAATGTTCCAATACCTCTGGATAATCGTTTCCACTTCTTTATTCTGTAGATTATAATCTAATATAATACATGTACCCATATCATTATCGGTTCCCTCTATCTTGGTGTTTTCTTTCAGTAGATCCTCTGTTCGGTTTTCTAATCTTTGTTCTTTCTTTTTCCAAAAATGCATCATGATATCCCTTGTCTCTAAACATCTTGCTCAACATGTTAGATTGTGCCTCAAAGTCGGTGTCCAGTGTACAGTTTTTTCTCATTCTCATAAACTGGCCACGAAGAATATTGTCTTGCCATGGTTTAAAATGGTAACTCATAGTAGTAATGTAGGAATTACAATCTGTTTTAAAAAAAAAAAAAGTCTTATGCCCTGTATACACGGTCGGATATTCCGACGTCAAAATCTGTCGGATTTTGTCCCAAACTCGTCATGCATACACGCGGTCGCACAAAGTTGTCGGAAAATCTGATCGTTCCGAACGAGTTGACATAAACCACGTATGACAGGACTATAAAGAGGCCAATAGCGTTTGTCTCGTAATTTATTCTGAGCATGCGTGGCATTTTGTGCTTCGGAATTGTATACACTTGATTAGAATTTAACTGATCGGATTTTGTTGTCGGAAAATTTTAGATCCAGATCTCAAACTTTGTGTGTTGGAAATTCCGACGGAAAAAGTCAGATAAAGCCCACACACGACCGGAATTTTCAAAACACAGTCTGATCGTACATTTTCCGTCGGAAAGACCGACCGTGTGTGCAGGGCATAAGTCTCGATGCCTCGTGGAGTATTACGGATCAACAAGTCCAAAAAATGCATAATTTCTCTTCTAATATTCCAAGTTAAAACAGTATTTTGATCGTTATTATTCATAGACTCAAGTAGGTATTCCAAGTTCTCCATGCTGCCATTCCAAACAATTAACAGATCATCAATGAATCATCTGTATAACATGATGTCTGTACCTCTGTTATATAGAACACCCTCAGATTCCCACTTGACCATATATAGATTTGTCACACTTGGGGCACATTTTGCACCCATAACGATGCCTTTGATCTGCAGATAGAACTTATTCTGATACCAAAAGAAATTACATTGTAGAGGAGGGGCTAGGACGGGACGACAGGCAGTCTATCTGCCTAGGAGGAAACGGACACTATTCCAAAACCAGACACTGTAATATTTCATGCCATACACAGAGTGATGCACTAACGCACCTGGTACATGTGAGTATTCCATTGGGGGATTGTTATTTGTTTAATAAAACGTTTAAAGCGATATCACTCTATCAAGGCTTTTTATTTCCCATTATTCCCAAGATACTGTGTGAGAAGTCCAGGATCCTGCTACCATTATAGAACCCAGGGGTGGTTCACAAGCGTGTATTGACTGAGCCTAATTGCTAAGTCACACGCTCTAAGGTGAGCATTTAATACATAGGGGTCACTGTAATAAGAGCACCCATGCATGATCTGCAACACCTATCGATCATTTTTAGACGCAGGGCTTTATAAGCATGCGAGCGCTGCTATTACTGGATACCACGCACATGCACTTTTTTCAACAGAACTCTCACAGCATTTTATAAAAAGACTTGTTTTTGTACAATAGCACTTTTTTGCTATTTAAAGTGGGACTAGTGTTGTTCCCCATATACCACCGGACACTTATATCTGTGTTACAAAGCACTTGGATACACATGAGAACTTTATTATTAATGTTTTAATTGGTATATTTATTGATTTTATTTTGGTCATATCACATATGTCACGTTAACACTAAACCTGTTTGTTTTAATCTTTAGCACGCATTTATTGTGTAATATTCTAAAGCGCAGTGTATAATGTTCAATCTTGTCTAAGTGCATGAGCTGATCAGAGGTGTGTAACACTTGCAGCTGGTTAGTGATACTTATTAGGCTTTGGGTTGATTGGGGCTCGCAGGAATTTTATCACTTTTCTAATACAATCACCAGTTTGTTTGGTTACAAGATGTCTCAGCCATGCTTGCCAATTTTATGTTGTGAGTGTGGTATGGAATCTTAATGATGATGATAATTATTTGGAATTCTAATTAAATAGAATTTTTAGTGTTTTGACGAATGGTAAATTATAAATAAAAGGGTAGTGTCTGACTATAAGTACAGTGGATTTAAATTGTCTCCTGTCAGTTCTGACAATTAATAAAAAAAAAATTTGAACTTTGTTCAGATAATCAGTAACGTACCGCAATAATTTCCTGAGTTTAATTTATGGAGAATTCTTACCAATGTATAAATATCTCCCAATCAAATTGATATGTAAATACATTTTATTAATTTACAAGTAGAATTATGCAACTTCATACAAAACCGGAATTTCTGGTGATGTTTCATACACATTACCAAAGACATCAACAGAACAATAATAAAACTGTTTTCCTTTCCTTCAATTTGAAAGAAGTCTTAATTTAACAGGGCTGCCAGATTGGATTGGGCAATAAATAATTTCCCTGGGACCACAATAGACAAATTAGTTGCAATACAGGTTATCTTAATTTCACCCACACACGACTTCAACACACGGCAAGACAAATAACGTGGGACAATTTATTAAATACTAAACTACTCTTCACACAGTACTTGATAAGATTAAAATCTAAACAGTAAAATATGATTCTTATAATTTTGGGAAGAAAAAGTTGATCAATATTTTTATGGTCAGTATCTCACCACTGTTTAAAAGGAAAGGATGTATATTTGCTTCGTCCTAACAGCAACATCTAACAAGATGGGAAGTGGTCACTTATTACCAAGCTTGTGTATGTCAGCGTGTGGATCTGTGTTCCTTGGTCCCTTGAATCATGTCTGTGCTTTTTTAGTGAGGTGCAAAGTATTTGTTGGATGGTTACTTCCCTCTCCTCATGTTTATCATCTCTTGATTGGTTGGTTCCAAATATGGGAGGTAACTACCCTATTTCTCACCCGCCCATCTGTGATCATGGTAAAGGTGTAATAAGAATATGATGTCTAGTGTTATTATGAAATGTATTTTAATATGTTTCATGTTAATATAATATGGTGATTGCTTGCCTTATGCCCTGTCATTTGCTGTCCCCATCTTGTGTACACTGCTGGCTATAAGACATTTTTACCTAACCAAATATATTGAGATTGACAGAGCTTTATGGAATCAAACACCACCTTTTAACCATAAAAGACTGGTGCCAAATCCTTGTCTAATACATGGATGACTATAGTACACATTGATTCTTTCAAAGTGCGTTGCAATATTGTAATTTTAACGTGTGTGTGTGTATAATAGATATATATATCTATTATACTCTTGGTTCTGTTTCAACTTGTGATTGGTGTCCTTCTGGTGTATAATTAACCGGGCGTCTTCTGCCATTAATTCACGACTGGACTACGCAAACTCGCTTTACATAGGATTACCACAATATCAACTTGCGCGATTACAACTGATCCAAAACACGGCGGCAAGGCTGATAACAGGAAAAAAAACCTGGGAATCCATCTCTCCTTTGCTGAGGAGCTTACATTGGCTAACCGTAAAAAATCGGATCACGTTCAAGACCCTTTGCCTCACCCACAAATGCGTGCATAGAGAGGCTCCGCAATACCTAATGGAGAAAATAAATCATTACACACAAAACCGCAGTCTTCGATCAGCCAACAAAAACCTCCTCCTCGTGCCCAAAGCCCAGTATAAATCCAAGGGGGATCGGAGATTCGCTGTCCAAGGGCCTCGGCTATGGATTGCTCTACCAATCAACATCCGCCTGGAAGAAAATCACCTGGCTTTTAGGAAAAAACGCAAGACCTTCCTCTTTTAGCAGATGATCAAAGCTCGCCACAGCGCCTAGAGGCGATTCAGTTCGCATTGTGCGCTATACAAGTATTTTATTCATTCATTGTCTGGGGAAAAGCTGAGTTCTTACTGAAGAGACGATCTCACCCGTTGAAACAATGGGGCTTGTTTGACATGGACTTTCTTTGATCAAAGGTCTCGCTATACTGGTCTCTCAAAATACCATTGTATGACCATTGTCATTTTGTTTCGTGTAAAGTGGCACCATTGTTCAGGTTACTCTGTTTCAACATAAGGTTTGTATATTGACCTCAACCCTCCACTGGAGAGGATAATTCGATCAGCCTTTTCTGGTGGGGGGTGGGGGGAGGTTGCTCCCCTGGTAGAACGACTCCTTGGCTGAGTGTTTCATGAATTAACATTTTTATGTATTCCGGCCATGACACTACATATCCCAAAAAATGTATAAAACAAATTTATTCATCTGTTTAGGCCGATATATATTCCACATTTTTGGTTAAAAAAAAAAAAACGAAGTCAGCGTAAATTGGTTTGTGCAAAAGTTGCAAACAACGTGATATATTTAGGGACTTTTTTTTTTTTTTTTTTTTTTTTATTGTTTTTACTGGTAATGGCGGCAATCTGTGTTTTTTAGTTAGATTTCGTTTGTGACATTGCAGCAGACAAATCTGACCCCAAATTACACTTTTTGGGGACCAATCACATTATTATATTGATCAGTGCTATAAAACTGCACTGATCAATGTAAACATGTAACTGGCAGGGACTGGGTTAACACTAGGAGACGATCAAGGGGTTAAGTGTGTTCCCACATCATGTTTTAACTGTAGAGGGGATAGGCTTACTGGAACATGACACAGATCACTGTTCCCGTTCACTGGGAACAGTAAATCTCTGTCATGTCATCTGGCAGAATGGGGAATCTCCTTGTTTACATAGGCAGTACCCTGTTCTGCCTTTCCTCACCGCGATCGTGGGTCACTGGCAGACATAGAGTCCGCGGGACCCACGGCGGGCTCTCGCGCACGCGCTATCCTCCTTGCACAGAAGATCACGCAGGAGAGTTAACCTGCTGCAGTATATCTATGCGAGCTAGTCGGCTAGTGATTAACTATCTTGTACTCCCCTATTCCACCCCTTGGGAGGGGCCATGGCTCTCCCATTGTGGGTGTGTCTGTAAGCTATAGTGTATAAGTACCATTGAGTGAAAAAAAAATTGTAACATGGCTCTGAAGAAGGTACGTCAGTCCTTCGAAATGTGTCAGCCAGCAGGGGACCCATTTAGGACCCACTACCTTGGTCTGGTAGCCCAAGCAATTAAGCAATTTGTGAGAGACTAGCCACCCATGTGGTTTGATGAGCGAGTTTACAAATTTGTTGGTGAGTAGACATCTTTTTGGTTTTATCAGATTTTTTTTCATAAATTTGTTGGATAATGCACTAGGTCAGTGCGCTCTCTCTCCTTTTTTTTTTTTTTTTTCTTGTATTCCTACAGCATGGCCAGGATGACCTCAGTCCTAGAGGGCAGAAAGGCATCTAAGGGATTATCCATTTTCTGACGTAGTATTACAGCACTATTGAGTCAGTTCACTGATGCGCAAGAGTATGTTGTTCTATTTGAATGGACCCTTAACCCTGACATCTTCCACCTAATATATCTGAGAGGATCCCTGGACGCAAATATCCTGGCCTCCAGATTCAGCAAAAAGTTGCCTCTGTTGGTGGCCAGGACCAAGGATCCTCTATTGCTACCATAGGGTGCCTTGATAATTCCTTGGTCCCAATTCAGGCTAATCTGTGCCTTTCCTCAATGCAAATTATACTTCACCTGTTCGACAAAATAGAGCAAGAGAAGAAAATGGTGATTCTCATTGCACCAAGCTGGCAAAGAAGAACCTGGTGCACAGAAATACTCAGAGGGTGGGATCCCTGGCTTCTTCCCAACAGGCCAAATCTTTTGTCTCAGGGCCCTCTCTTTCATTCATCTTTACCCGTCTTCCTCCTGGGTCTGCAGGCTCCAGCTGTGTGGCTGGAGCCCTTTACGTCACTCCCAAGCATGTGCATGGGAGCCATCAGTCACGGCACAGGGCTCTGAAGAAACAGCACATGTTGCCGATGACATCATTGCCTGCATATACAATAAATATATCCCCAATGTTGCACGTTTAGGAGTCATTTACAGTACCTATAGATAAGCCTTCTTATAGGCTTACCTATAGGTACAAACAATCAATTGAAGTTTCCGTTCACTTTTAAATGCTCTGAAAGTTTTCAAACCTATTCTTTATCAAGGGTCTCTGGCTTTACTCCTTGTCAAAACCTTTATATAATTTGTATCTCAGATCAGGCCTCCTTTACCACACCCTTTATTTCCTTGGGACCTCAGTCTTTCTTTCTGCCCTGCAGATCACGTGACTAGACCATACTTGCCTGAAAATAGGTAAGTATACAGATCTTTCTTACACAGGTTAGTTAGAATAAGTGTTAGCAGGAGAGGATAGTTTAAGGCATTCCACTTTAATGCATAATTCTTCTGTAATGATAATTTAAACTAACGCTGTGCTAATTCAGGGAGCTATGCAGCAAAAAGGACAAAAATGCAGTAATACGCGATAATGTTGTGAAACAATAATAAAGTGCACTAATTAAAAGAATAATTCTTCTGTAACCTGTGTGTTAAGAGTGTTGTATTGTCTGTTCTAGGAGAGAGGCGAGAAGGTGTAAATGCTTCTGTCTGCACTGATGTACAAGCTGTCTTTAAAGGGAAGACTTACAGCCAGCTTCAGGTCATTTCTCAAGGAATTGAGAGCAAAATAAAGGCAGGAGGACCAAACCTGGATATTGGATATTGGGAAAGTCTTTTACAACAGCTCCGTGCTTACATGGCAAGAGCCAGGTAAAGCAAACCTTCCAAGCTGATGTATGTCTTTGTGTTTGTGTGAATTTTTGTACAAATGTGCACAATTATACAAAAAAAAACAAAAAAAAAAACAACAAAGCATTAATCTGTGCTTTTGATTATTGCTTTTCTTTTGACTTTTGAGCATTTACCCTTTTTCCTACACCTGACAGCTCAGGAAGGGATATCGTTATACAGTCATAAGGAGACAGTCCTCAGTCTCCCAAAAAATCAACTTTATTTTCTTTTTGGGATAAAAGTTTTGACTAAACAAACAATAACTGACCATGAGTGATTAGCACTTACACCTAGCAAGCCCTAGGGTGTTTGGTTTGAATTCCAAAACAATGGAGCCGGACTGCCAAATGGCTGCTGCAAGTGGTTTAATCGCCAGAGCTAAGAGGAGAGGGGAAAGGGGGCAGGGGGCATCCTTGACACATTCCTCTATGCAAGGAGAAGACATCTGAGTAAGATCCATTGATTTGCATGGTTGCCTTTGGGGCAGAATATAGTAGTTTAACCCAGCTGATAAAGCATTTGCCTAAGCTGAAAACATTTAATACTTCCCAAAGGTAGGTCCATTCCACGCTATCGAACAATTTGATAGTGTTCAAAGATTATGGCCCTATCTTCAACATTGGCTGATGGGAGTTGCTGGTTAAGATACTAGCTATGGATATTGTTGATCTGGTAGGAATAAAGCCAGTTTGATCCAGATGGACGAAACGCTGCCTAACCTTACTGAGTCTATTTGCAAGCACCTTTGCCTGAATTTTAACAACCATTTCAAATGTGAAATCGGATGATATGATTCCGGAGAGAGTCTGTCTTTCCCAGGTTTCAATAGAACAATAATGCTAGCCACCTTCATAGAGTCCAGTAATTGGTGGGATGTAAAAGCCTTGTTAAATGCCTTTAACAACTCAGGGAGTAATGCACTTCGGTACACTTTTTTGTAAGAGAGAGTAGTGGGATTGCATATTCTCTAAATGTCCCTTAAACCCAATTCCTGAGTTTGACTAGAGGAAGGGTGTATCAAATCCTGCTCCCGCTGGGTATTGATCCACAGCAGGATCTCCCACCGCATTGAAATCCCCCATCATCAGGAAAGGGACGCCAGGGTGTTAAGCCACCAAGCGGGCCACAACCCTGTGCACCCCGCTGTTAAAGGGGGGAAGTATATATACATTAGTCTCTAAACGATTGCTGATGGGTAGTTCACTTTAGACAATATTTTTTTTTATTAAAAAAACAGCCTTTATTGATATTTTCAACACATACATTGGTATAGGCAACATAGTAACCGCACTTTGTAAATATATAATATCAATACACTTTGTTGACATTGGTATACTTTAATCATGGGAAAAGGTAATAAAGATGACTGTGCGGAACTTGAACCTTATTATCTATTTCTCCTGTAACCTATAAGGCTGGGGTTGGTCGTGGCGTTGACCAGGTGTTCGAGCAACCCTACTGGCTCTCTGCATCTCGGGTTGCTGCGGGGATGCCCCATGAGACTGGGTCTATGGCCTTGACACTCCTGCACCCCTAATGGGCTCTAACTGTGCAACGGTGATAGGCACATCCTTACTAGTTGCTAGTTATCGTCTTGCCGATCTCGCTGGCATTTTCTGCTCATCGTTGTGTAGTATATTTGTTTCCTAGTGAACATTTGTGGTGATATAGTCTATCTTTGAATAGATGTTAGGGGTCTATGGATAAGTACCTTACCCTGGTTGGGGTGGGTGATAAATAAGTTTTAGGAACTAGTAATTATTGTGACCCCCCTTCCCTATATGGAGTGTAATTATATCGGGCTTACACCGTTTGGTAAGTTTCTATGTGGTCGTCTGAGTGTCTCCTGTGATATTGTGCTTTGTGTCCCCGATTTGGTCTGCCCATGGCTTATTTTACGGTGTTGTATTGTCATGTTGGGGGGTATGTTAGGATTCAAGGTGTGTTGTTGGTGTGTGGATGAGGACCCTTGGGCCTTCTACCACTAGGGTTGTAGCGTAGTACATGGGTGTTTTATCCTGACTTTGTGTATGCACTTAGTCGCTTGGGCATGGGAAGATCGCTGTAGGGTTATGGACGGTGACTTATGCGCAAATATGTCTATATTCATCTGTGGTCTGGAAGTGTTTCCAGCAGGACCAAACTTCCCTGAATTTAGTCTGAGTATCTTTGGATTGATGGATTAGTTCCTCTACTTCCGAAATTCTGGTAATACGATTGAGCTAGTCCTCTGTGCTGGGTGGATTAGTAGATTTCCACCTAATTGGGATGCACATCTTCTCTGCGTTTACTAAATGTAGGGCAAGTGAGCAATGATATAGTCTTTTTGGGATAGAAGAATGATGGAGCAACATTTGGGCTGGGGTTTATTCTAATTGTAAAGTGGTGATTCTCGTGGTAATTTGGTGGACCTCCTTCCAAAAAGGTTGGAATCGGGGGCAGGACCACCAGATGTGGAGTAGAGAGCCTTCTTTGTCCCCACATCTCCAGCTTGTTGAGGGTATGAATGGGGAGATTTTATGTAGTCTTTCTGGGGTTTTGTACCATTTGGAGAATACTTTGAAGCCGTTTTCCTGTGTTGACACATTAATCAAGCCCTTATGGATGTAGGTGTAAATATTTTCCCATTCCTCTTCTGATAACTTAATATCAAGGTCTTTCTCCCAGCTACAGGTGGCTGTTGGATTTGGGGTTGTGGTCTGAGAATAAAAAGGTATAAATTTCAGAGATCGTGTCTTTGTGGTTCTGATCTAGTGTAGGCATTTTCAAATGGTGTTCGATCTCTGGAGTAATCGGCCCTGTGGGGTGGTTGGTTCAAGTAATGTCTAATTTGGAAGTACAACCATTGTGGGAATGGTCTCCCTGTTGCTTGAGTAGACATATCGGTCAGAGGAAGGAATGTGCCTCTTGAGAAGAATTGTTCTGCCCGTACCTTGGGTTCTGGCCAAGTATCTCTGAAACGCATCGGAAAGTCCTGAAGGGAATTCTGGGTTATGTCTTATTGGTGTCAATGGACTATGTGAGGAAGATATATGTTGGGTTCGACATACTTTTTGAAAGATTTGTAGAGTGCTTCCTATTAGAGGGTGTTGTGTGCAGGTTTGAGGGATCCTGTCCGGAGCTATCCAGGGGAGTTGGTGAATGGTTATTGGGGAGAACGCATTTTCAATAGTAACCCAGGCCTTCGTGTGGACATTCCAGTCTATTATTCTGGATAGTTGGCAGGCCCATTGATATTTAGAGATGTCAGGCAGGCCAATGCCCACTTTTGCTTTTGGTAGAGACAGTCTGTCGAAGCTAAGCCTAGGCGGTTCCTTGCCCCCAAAGGAAGTCGTTGCACATTTTTCAGTAAGAGGCTGAGAAAGCCAGAGGTATTTTGATGGGGATTGTTTGCAGGATGTATAATATTCTCTTTGTTAATGGCTGCCCTCCTAAACCAGGAGAACATTCCCATCGACCACGTCCTCAGATCTATTTGAATGCCCTGGAGAATGGGGAAGTAGTTTTTGGAGTATTAATCAGTTATGTGGGTTGGGAGTTTGATTCCCAGATATCTGATGGCCTCTTGGTTCCATCGGAGTGGAAAATAGTTTTGACAGAGTGTCAGTGTGTCTTTCTGTAAGGATACATTAAAGTCCTCTGATTTTGCGAAATTTATTTGATGCTTTGAAAGGGTGTTGAATAAGGTTAAATCTGTAAGTAAATTTGGCAGTGTGATATGGGGATCTGTCAGGAATAGTAAGATGTCGTCTGCAAAGGCTGACAATTTATGTGTCGAGTTTGCTATATTCACACCCTTGATGTCTGGGTTGAGTCCTAGTCGTAGTAGGGGTTCTCTGAGGATGTCTCTGAAGCGCATAATAGGCAGATGTCTGGTGACAGGTCCCAGGCTAACATCTGCTCACATTGGCAGCTTGGCCAAGCCCCGGTGTGGTCAGTTTATTAATCTGAAAGCAGAGGGAATGGCAGGAACACCAGAAATTTCGTACAAGGAAGCAATACAAGGAGAAGAGGGAATTTTCTCATACAAGTACATGGTACAACAGGCACGTATCAGGGATATGAAATGTTGGAGTAACAAACACTTTAAGGAAGTAGTAGGAATCTGTTAGAGAAAGATACCTGTAGCACATAGCTCTGATGGATGCAGTGATTTCCTAATAGAACAATAAGGCGGGTGTTAGGTACTGAGTAAGTGTCCCCCGCATGATATGAGTTCGGAATGGCTGTTTCCATCATTTTAAAAATGAAAGTAAGTGTCTAACTGTGAAATCAAATGTTTTCTCCTCTGTCTTTTTCAGGCTTAGAGAGAGGCACCAGGATATTCTACGACAGAAACTGTTCAAGCTCAAGCAAGAACAGGGTGTTGAAAGCGAGCCTTTGTTCCCTATTGTAAAGCAAGAGCCATGTTCTCCCTGTGAAAGGTTAATTTAAATTTGTCATCTATGCTGTGTAATTGTGTTTGTTTTCAAAAAATCCTTAAAATCTAGACACTAGACTGTCTAGTCATCTGATTTTTCTGCAAGTAGATACATACAAGTAAATACATTTTTATTAACCACTTAAGGACCGCCTCACGCCGATATACGTCGTCAGAATGGCACGGCTGGGCACAATCACATACCTGTACGTGACTCTTTAAGTGCCCAGCCATGGGTCCTGAGCTCCGTGGCCGCGGGACCGACAAACCCAATCGCCTCTGGTGTCCCGTGATTGGGTCACAGAGCTGAAGAACGAGGAGAGGTCTGTGTAAACAAACCTCTCCCCGTGCTTCCTCGTGTGGCTGTCACCAATCATCTGTTCCCTTTTATAGGGAAGGACGATCAGTGACGTCACATGCCAGGCCACGCTTCCCCTACAATAAAAAAACCCAGAACGTCATACATAACCCCTACACTGCCCCCTAGTGGTTAACTCCTTCACTGCCAGTGTCATTTACACAGGAATCAGTGCATTTAAATAGCAATGTCTGATGTGTCCGCCATAATGTCGCAGTCACAATAAAAATTGCTGATCGCCGCCATTACTAGTAAAAAAAAATATATATATATTAATAAAAATTCTATAAAACTATCCCCTATTTTGTAAGCGCTATAACTTTTACGCAAACCAATCAATAATCGGTAAAATTTTTATATATTTTTGGGGATATTTATTATAGCATAAAGTAAAAAAATATTGCATTTTTTTCAAAATTGTCGCTCTATTTTTGTTTATAGCGCAAAAAATAAAAACCGCAGAGGTGATCAAATGCTACCAAAAGAAAGGTCTATTTGTGGGAAAAAAAGGGCGCCAATTCTGTTAGGGAGCCACGTCGCACAATTGTCAGTTAAAGTGACGCAGTGCCGAATCACAAAAAGGGCTTGGTCCTTTGGCAGCAAATTGGTCCGGGGCTTAAGTGGTTAAGCTGTAAATCTGATGTTCAGTAACCATTAAGTACAGGCTAATCTTCCAGGTGCGTGTATTTTAAATGAGTCATTTACCACCAGTGATATTGTCTGCTTTATAAATGTGCCCCCAATCTTTAAATTTTAAACAGACTTTACCCTATACTTCATGACAGCACACCTCTTTCTCCTAAGTGTTATCTACTGCTCAATTCCAGTGAACTAAAGTAGTATAGGTACTGTGTAAACAAGGAGCGAATCTAAACTTGCTATAGCCTATTATTAGTAGTAGTATTATACAGTACAATTAAAATATTGTTCAATACATACGGAATATGAAGGCCCTGCTCATGGAGCTTGCAATCTAAAGGGAGGAGGTATGGTACAAAAGGTAATAGCTGCAGGGGATGATCTGATGGGTTCTTAGGTGGAAGTGGGGTAGGCTTCCCTGAATAAATGAGTTTTTAAGGATCGCCTGAAGGCGGACAGGGTAGCTGACCAGACATACTGGGGCAGGAATTTCCAGAGGATGGGGAAGGCTCTGGAGAAGTCATGGCAGTGAGCGTGGGAGGAGGTAACAAGGGACCAAGAGAGCAGGAGGTCTTGGGAGGAGCCAAGGGTAGGGAAGTTTTAGTGGATTGTTGTTGGTGGATGCCGGACTATAGGTGATGGAGAAGGTTTTTGTCAGTGAGGTAGCAACTTAAGTATGGGGGGGGGGGGGGGGGTAATGAGTGCATGTTTGAGCAGGGAGGGAAAGGTGCTTGAGGAGATTGATATGTTGAAGATGTGAGTTAGAGAGTTTAGGATAGTGCAGGAAGATGTTTGCAGTAACTGTTTGGGTGAGAGGGTTTTGATGAGTGGTGTAGAAGGTTTGTTTAGTAGTGTGGAGGTAGGAGTTTAATTTGAGAAGGATAGATTTGTAGAGGGTGAAATCTTGCAGGGATTTTGTTTTATCCCATGCTCACTGAAGAGCATAGCTGCGTCTCCTAAAACTTCTAGTGTTGTCTGTTTTTTAAGGTTGTAGCAGGCGAGGCCTGGTTTTGTTCGTAGAGAGAGGAGCGAGTGTGTCCAGGGACGATGGTAGCATGTTGTTGTAGACAGAAGTGGGCAGATCTGCGCAGGGGTGTGATTTTATCACAAAGGCAGTCAGTAGCAGAATGAAGAAGGTAAGGGTAATTGCAGGTTTAAAGTCATGGGAGGTAGGAGAAAGGAGAGTGTGAAACTGATAAGGTTGTGATCGGAGAGAGGAAAAAGGGTGTTGGGAAAGTTGCAGGGAGTACAGGGGTGGGAGAACACGAGGTCAAGAGTGTTGCCATTGGAGTAAGTGGTGGTTTGTGTCCATTGTGTTAGGCTAGTAGTAGTTGAGAAGTGGCTGAGGTGTTAACATTGGTTGGAATATTAGTCACCGAGGATGATGGCGGGTATTTTGGAGGAGAGAAAGTAGGGCAGCCATTTGGATAAGTCATTGAGAAAGCGTAACACTGGGCTGGGAGGCTGTTAAATTATTACAATCTTCAAGCAAACTTGAGAAAATAGACAAATGTAGTGCACTTCAAAATAACAGAAGGAAAAAGAGGGAGGTGTAGGAATAACCTGGAAGGTGATTTGTGGGGAGAGGAGAAGTCCAACTCCTCCTTTTTTTATTCGCTGAGTCTGGGTGAGTGAGTTCAGAAGAGGGAAGCTGGAAAGGCAGTGTCAGATTCATGAAGCCAGGTATTGGTAATGTTAAGTAGATTGAGGGAGGAAAAGGTCATTGACAGAGGCCAATTTATTAGAGACTGAGCAGGCATTTCAGAGGGCACACATAAGGGGGGGGGGGGGGGGGACTTGTAAAAGCAGGAGAATTGAGAAAAGAGTGAGTGTTATGGCTGCTGCCAATTCTGGTGGTTTAAGTTATCTGATGAAGGGCCAGGGTTTGGGGCAATGTCCCCAGAAGTTAGGAATAGTGGAAGGGTGAGCAAAATTGATATGACGGGATTTATACGATGGACTCCCGTGCTCACGCATCTCCCATGCCCCCAGGCTTGCACCCAGGAGTGTCTTTGATGGCTGGGTTCAGCTTGTGCTGCTGCAGTCTCTCTATGTTGGGGTGTTTGCTTTCCAAAATGGGGTCATTTTGTGGGCGTTTCCATTACCCTGGAGCAGGGCCTTCAAAAGTGTAATAGGTAGTCAAGAAATTAGTTGTTTAATGCTTCTAGAACACCTGACGGTGCTACCTGCATGTTGGGCCTCTGTATGTGGCCAGCCTGTGTAAAAGTCTCACACATGGTATCACCATACTCAGGAGCAGCTGAATGTGTTTTGGGGTGTAGTTGCAAATATGCATATGCCATGTGAGAGAAATAATATGTTAATATGACAATTTTGTAAAAACAAATCTTAATTTTGCAAAAAATTGTGGGAAAAAATTTACAACTTCAAAATACCTCTTACTAAATTCCAAAAAGGGGTCATTTGGGGGGTATTTGTACTTTGCTGGCTTGTTGGTGTCTCAAGAAATGAGGGGCCATCAGTACATCAGTTCTGATCAGTTTTTTCAATGATTGCCACCATAGCTTATAGACTCTCTAACCTTCACAAAGACCAAATAATATACATTAATTTGGGCTATTTTTACCAAAGATACAGTGCTTCTGGAAAGTATTCACATTGCTTCACTTTTTCCACATTTTGTTATGTTTCAGCCTTATTCCAAAATGGATAAAATTCATTATTTCTCTAGTCATCTGTCCAGGACAGCACTAGAGATAGGCTCCACCTCCAGAGGCAGGAAACACAAACCAGATCTCTCCGTCCCTTCCCCTTCAGTCTTTGTGTTTCCTCCACCGGAGGAGGAGGCTGGATCAGGAGCTCTCCTTCCCCTGACGGTGGGATAGCCCATAAGAGGCGGGGAAGGAGTTCTGGTTACCTGTTGGTAAACGGACATTTGAAGTCCTCCGGTCGGGTTGACTGCAGCTTCGAACCGGCGTTCTCCTTCTGAAGCCCGGGGAGGGCGTTCGTTTCCCCATCCGACAATAGGTTCAAATTGGGCGCGAATTCAGGTGGGGGGCGGGCACAGGCTTCGAGTTCCGGCCTGTGCAACACAGGAGGAGGATAGAGGACTTCCGGCAATCCACTACCGGTTCCGGGTCGCGCGGCGAGCGTGGACGTTCGGGACCTTGGCGGCTATTTTAAAAAGCCGCAGCCACGAGGCGTTCGTGCTGCATCGCTTTATCGCCATTACGAAGGGAAGCCTCCAGGCGGTTAGGCGTGTTCCGTTCGAATATGGATGCAGTGGAGAGTGGCAGTGGAGCCGAACCAGCTCAGGTAGGCAAACACAGAGGTGTCTTGTACCTACAGGGCTGGGAGAGAGAGGGGGGGGAGTAATGGACCAATCAATGCAAAGGCATTTTGAAATGGTCCAGGTGTACTTTTTCCTCCCTCCCTCTCTCAAACAGGATCCGGACTAAAGAGTCTTGCGAATCCTGTTAGCGGTTGGTGGGGTGCACATAGGTGTTTGGTGAAGGCGTCCTATTTTACTAAAGGTTTCGCTGACGTTGGCTTGTCTGTTTTTTTCCCTTCCTTCTTCTCTCCTTCTCTTACCTTAGGCTCTGCCCAAAGAACCAGAGAGGTCAGGGGGGAAGAAGAGATGTCCTTCATGTATGAGTAAATTAAAAGGAGGATGGTCTAAGCCCCTTTGTAAACCATGCATAGACAAATTGGTCTATAAGGAAGCTACGGGAGCTTGTAAGGATTTGATTTCTGGAGTACAGAAAGAAATGGAGTCCATCAAAGCAATGTTAGCGAACCTTGAAACCCCAAAACCAGCCGCAGTTCCCTCTGCTTCCACCCCAGTTGAAGGTGACGAATCAGAGGAGGAGGAACTTGATTCTCTGGATGGCCTAAGTGAGGCGGCATCATCCAGAGATGTTCCTGTTCAAGGGTCAAGCTCTCCCAGATACAGGCTCTCACTCGAGGAGGTTGATGCCTTACTGGGGGTAATTTATGAGACGCTCGAAATCAGAGAGGAGCCAGTCTCCCCGTCCTTGCATGACCGGATGTATCAGACCCTAAAAACAGATTCAGTTAGGGTCTTTCCGGTTCATAGCACACTGATAGATTCAATCAAAAAAGAGTGGGAGGAGCCAGAGAAAGTTATTTTTCCCTAAAAGCATGAAGCGGAGATTCCCCTTCAGCGAGGACCCCTCTTGTGTTTGGAATAAAGTGCCCAAGGTAGACGCAGCTTTTTCCCAGTGTGCAAAGTCAACAGATCTCGCCTTTGAGGACATGGGTGTTTTAAAGGAACCCATGGATAAAAGGATGGAGGTACTATTAAAGAGGTCATGGGAAGTAACCATGAATAACTTAAAACCTGCAATGGCCACGACAATAGTGGCTCGCAACTTGGAGGTCTGGCTGGAACAATTACAAGGCCATTTGGAAGTGGGTACCTCCAGAAAGGAAATTCTGGATTCCCTTCCTATGCTACATAAAGCAGCAGGTTATATAGCAGATGCCTCTGCGGAGTCTGTTAAATTGTCAGCCAGGACCGCTGCCCTCGTAAATTCATCCCGCAGGGCACTTTGGCTGAAGTCTTGGTCGGGAGACTCGGCCTCAAAAGTGAGGTTATGTGGCATCCCCTTTGAGGGAGACTTCTTGTTCGGGCAGGACCTTGAGAAAGTCCTGGACCGTACTGCGGACAAGAAGAAGGCCTTTCCTGTAAAATCTGAAAAGACTACAGGTAAACCCTTTTTTCGTCCTCAAAGGCAGGGACAGTCACAAGGGCAGACCTCTAAGGAGTCAACTCCTAAGAAACAGTGGATGGGAGGAAAACAGAAAAGCAATCTCTTTTCCTCTTCTAAAAAAACCACTAAATCCCAGTGACACGGTTCCTGTGGGGGGGAGACTGGGGCGGTTCCTCCCACAGTGGGAAGACGCTACCCCAAATCCTTTTATTCTGAGAATCATCAGGGAGGGTTACAAAATACAGTTCAAACACATCCCACCTGCAAGGATGTGTCTGACCAAGCCTCCCAAAGACCCCCAGAAAGCGACAGCTTTGCTGTCGCAAATTGGCGATTTAATAGATCAGAGGGTTCTAGTGCCAGTTCCGCCACAGGAAATAAATCACGGTTTCTATTCACACGTGTTTGTAGTAAGGAAACCGTCAGGCAAATTCCGGTTGATCTTGAATCTGAAGTTACTGAACAAGTAGGTAACTTACAAGAAATTCCGGATGGAAACAATTTTTACAGTGAGATCAGTACTCCCTCCAGATTGTTTCATGGCCTCTCTCGATCTAAGGGATGCGTATCTACACATCCCGATTCGAGAAGACTCTCAAAAGTATTTGAGGATAGCGATTCTTTGGGGAAGTCAGATTCGATACCTCCAATTCAGGGCTTTGCCATTCGGTCTGTCTTCTTCCCCCAGGATATTCACCAAGGTCCTGGCAGAAGCATTGGCTCCCCTAAGACTGAAAGGGATCGCTGTCATACCGTACTTGGACGACCTTTTATTCTTTGCCCCCTCAAAGCTCCAACTGCAGGGAGATCTGAGGGTAGCTATCTCTTGCCTAAAAAGGCTGGGGTGGTTGATAAACCAAGAAAAGTCGCACCTGATACCAACACAGGCCATACAGTATCTAGGTTTTCTGGTGGATTCAGTGTCACAGAAAGTCTTCCTCACAGGGGAAAAAGTGGAAAAGGTGAAAGAGATGGTAACCTTTTTGCAGTCCAATCAGACAATTTCCATCCGGTCAGCTATGGCAGGGTTGGGCCTATTAGTGGCAACAATCCCTGCAGTTCCTTGGGCAAGAGCTCATTTCAGGTGTCTCCAGGCCAATATTCTGAGCAGCTGGGACGGGACACAAGAGTCCCTGGACGGGACTATCCATCTATCCTCAAAGACCAAAAGGTCTCTTTGGTGGTGGAAGAGAGAGGAGAACCTAGTACGGGGTCTATGGTGGTCTCCTCCAGTGTCTGTTCGCATCACCACGGATGCCAGTGCTTGGGGCTGGGGGGCCCACTTGGGGTCGAAAGTAGCCCAAGGATGCTGGGGGAAGACACAGTCCCAGAGGTTGGCCAATTGGAGGGAGTTGCAGGCAGTCTGGGAAGCCTTAAGGGTGTTTGCCAGGGATCTGAAGGACCACCATGTACAGGTCCTCTCGGACAGTATAGTGGCGGTTTCCTACCTAAACAAGCAGGGAGGAACAAGATGCCCGTCCTTGATCAAGCTAACAAGTACGATCATGCATTGGGCAGAAGAAAACCTAAAATCGGTTTCAGCGGTCCATCTAAAGGGGGTGGACAACCACCTGGCAGACTTTCTGAGTCGACACCGGGTGTACGAATCGGAATGGTCACTAAACAGGGAGATTTTCCAGCTGTTAGTACGCAAATGGGGTCTTCCGGAAGTGGACTTGTTCGCCAGGAAAGCGAACACCCAGGTCCCAGTATACTTCTCCCTAGAGAGGGAGGCAGGGGCAAAAGGGATAGATGCTTTGGCACAAAGCTGGGCATTTCACATTTGCTACGCCTTCCCCCCATTCAAGCTAATTCCTCTAGTCCTGAGGACATTTTTGCAGGAACGGACCACATTGATACTAGTGGTTCCGTATTGGCCGAAGAGGCCGTGGTTCTCGATGCTGCTGGGCTTGACAGACGAACCTCCCCTCATACTGCCCGAGAGGGAGGATCTGCTATCCCAGGGTCCAGTTCTGTTACCAGAACTGCAGACCCTAAAGTTATCGGCCTGGCGTCTGAAGAGAGTCTCTTGAAGTCTAAGGGACTCTCGGATAGGGTAATTAAAACACTTCTTTCTAGTAGGAAGAAGGTAACCCAAGCAATTTGTTAAGTACTGGAAAGTTTTTTGTTCATGGTTGGACACTAAAAAGGTGTCTATAAGTATCCCGACAGTCTTGGAATTTTTACAAGACGGTGTGGATAAGGGACTGGCCATTAGTACCTTAAAGGTACAAATTGTGGCCCTGTCTGTTTTTTTGTATCAACCTCTGGCGGTAGACCCGCTAGTTAGCAGGTTCTTTAAGGGGTTGACCAGGATTAAACCTGTTCCTTTCAAAATTTTACCCAAATGGGACCTGTCAATTGTGTTACAGGGATGGGTAAAAAAGTCTCTGGAAGAAGAACCTTCCTTGAGATGGATCACGCTTAAAACGGTGTTCCTAGTGGCTATTTCCACAGCCAGACGCATTAGCGAGCTTCAGCCACTTTCGGTGAAAGAGACGTTTTTACAAATTTTTGAGGATAGGCTGGTGTTGCGCATGGACCCTGGGTTTTTTGGGGTCACAAGCTTCAAAAAATACAATTGCAAGGTGGATCAAACAAGCTATTGTAGAAGCCTACAAAGGAATGAAAATGGAATGTCCTTTTTCCCCCATGGCTCACTCCACACGGGCGCTATTGACCTCATGGGCAGAGAGAGCTGGAGCAACACCAGAACAAATTTGTCGAGCAGCAACTTGGTCAAGCTACTCGACGTTTATGAAGCATTACAGATTGGACCTTATCTCAGCGCAAGACCAGGCGTTTGGGAGAAAGGTCCTTCAAGCGGTAGTCCCCCCCTAATCTGGTAAGTTCTCGTTGATCCTCTCTAGTGCTGTCCTGGACAGACGACTAGAGAAAACGAGAGTTAGACTTACCGGTAACTCTGTTTCTAGGAGTCGTCCAGGACAGCATGGATTCCCACCCTATATGCTGTTATAATGCTGGACAAGTGTTTTTGTCGTTACAGAAGCCGTTTCCGGGGAAGTTCTCATTTACAAGACTGAAGGGGAAGGGACGGAGACCGCCCTTTAAAGATCTGGTTTGTGTTTCCTGCCTCTGGAGGTGGAGCCTATCTCTAGTGCTGTCCTGAACGACTCCTAGAAACAGAGTTACCGGTAAGTCTAATGCCCCGTACACACGAGCGGACTTAAGTCCGACAGACTTCCAAAGGAGTTCCGTCGGAGTTCTGCTGGAATTCCGACGGAGTTCTGACAGACTTTTCGGCCGAACGGACTTGGCCACACACAATCACACTAAACTCCGACGGATTCGAACGTGATGACGTACGACTCGGCTCGAATAAGGAAGTTCATAGCCAGTAGCCAATAGCTGCCCTAGTGTCGGTTTTAGTCCGTCGGAGTAGCATACACACGAGCGGATTTTTCGAAGGGGACCGGGTCCGGCGGAGTTCCTTCGGGAAAATTTGAAGCATGTTCCATATTCTAAAGTCCTTCGGACTTTGGCGAGTCAAAAGTCCGTTGCAGCCCACACACGATCGGATAGTCTGACGGACTCAGTCCTTCGGACTTTGGATGTTGAAAAGTCCGCTCGTGTGTACGCGGCATAACTCTCGTTTTTAGTCAAAATTGTATAAACAATACTCCATAATGACAACGTGAAAGAAGTTTGTTTTAAATCTTTCCAAATTAAAAATAATAACATGTACATAAGTATTTACAGCCTTTGTCATGACACTCAAAATTGAACCCTGTTTCCACTTGTAATCCTTGAGATGTTTCTACAGTTGATTGGAGTCCACTTGTGGTAAATTCAGTTGATTGGACATGACTTGGAAAGGCGCACACCTTTCTATATAAGGTCTCACAGTTAACCGTGCATGTCAGAGCACAAACCAAGCCAATAATTTGAAGGAATTGTCTGTAGATGTCCAAAACAGGATTGTATCGAGGCACAGAAACATTCTGCAGCATTGAAGGTCCCAATGAGCACAGTGGCTTTATCATCCGTATTTAGAAAGTATATGGCCTTACATAAAGTAGAACTAGGGTGATATTAATATCCACAGTACCATCATCCGTAAGTATATAGAATAGGGATTTGGAAGTCTGGTCCCCAACCAAAACTACCAGGAAAGGAGAGTGTGTGGACTATCACGGTACATGTTGAAAATTGATTGAACAATAGAATATAAATAATTGTATAAACGGATATATAAAAATATACGTCAGTTTATTCATACATAGAAACAATCAATAAAACAAGCGGTACAATGGTGGGGTATTTCGACTTGTTTCTTCAAGAAATACACAACATACATCTGAAAAAGATATAAATATATGATATAATAACATTGATATTAAAGAAACAATGTATTTTTTAAATAATATTGAACAAAATAATATGAGGGGGGGGGAATAAGGGTAACAAACCAAATAACCAGCAGCTTCTTACCCCACTTTCAGTACCATCAGGGTCAACAGAACACCCAACAGAGCCTCCCGCGACAACTGGGGGAGGTCATTAATAGACAAAGGGCCAGTGTCTGAATAAAAATAATGTATTAAATTGCCATGTAAGTAAAAATTATAAAAATTAATCAGGGATAGGCCTCGCCATAATAAAAAAAAATTGTCAAGAGCTATAGGAAATGACCCACTCCACACCGAGTATGTGGGATAGGGGGAAGGATGATAAGGACATGGGCTGGTTGGGAGACAAACGCTCAACTTTGAGTGAATATAATGTGGGCAATGATGTGGTGATGAAAAGGGGGAAGGACGTAGAGTGTGGAAAAACAGTGGAAAATGAAGGTGAAAAAAAAGAGGAGAAAGGAAAAAAACAAATAAGGTGAGGGAATGGAAGGGTGGAGAGCGTCGTGCAAAATAAGTGAGTGGAAACTAAGACTGTTGCAAAAACACAGCAGAAATTTAAACCAAATCATGGTGCAAATTAAGGAAAAAGCATCTGGAAAAGCATGCGTGTTGAAGTGAAAAATGGAAGAAGTGTGGGGTGCTGGAATGAATTGAGTGAAAACCCAGCATGTATAAATCAATGTAAACAAAAGATGCCTATTAAGCGAGAATGTCAAAAGTCGATATCTGACCCGGAGGAAGGGATCCAGATGGTTAAAAAGACCACATGAACTAACCAGCCTGAATCACACAGAGGACTGGTAGTGATAAAGCCAAAAGGAAAAATGGTAATAGAGATATCAGCCTAAGATAATATAATAGACCAAGGCTGCATTAGTAAGCATCCATAGTTGTATAATCACCAGCTAAAAAATAGGGCAAGAGCACAGGGCTTACCGTCTATAAAGTCTGTAAAGTCTGTAATGAATATCCTCCGGGTCACTGCTGACCTGCCTGATAAGTGGGGAATACCCACCTGTATATGCCTCCCAAGCACATTAATGGACGCCGGCGCAGCGTCATCGGCGCCCAGCGTCACTGGGTCAAAGGTCCCACAGAGCATGCGTGAGTCTGCGCATAGAAGAACCTGCAGTGCGCACGCGCGGAAACCCAAGGCCCAGCAGAAGCCTGGGCCAGGATATGTGCAAGGGGAAAGGAGACCCCACCCCAAAGGGAAGAGAATGAGTTCTCCTTAACCCCCAGGGACTCTACCAATCGCCGCAAGGATGAACACCAGAAGCCTGACGCCAATGAAGGCAGCAAAGTGGGGAAACTAAAAAAAAAAAAAACAAGCTGCACAACACACATTATATAAAAATAAAAATTGAAAGTTACAAAATTTAGAAAATATATACAGGTCATTTTACATTTGATGTAACAGCAATAAAGAGGAATTGCAAAGTTCCTCAAAGATGCACACATCAAGGCAGAGATTCATGGAAGAATGCATCTCTGCAGGCCTATCAGACCATGAAAATACTCGGAATTTAAAAATTGAATAGAAAATTCGTATTTACAAATATATTCGCCCAAAAAAAATTGCCAAAGAAATATGTTATACCAAAAGAATATGTACATAATGTATCAAAAGATTTTTTTAGGATTTTTTATTATTTTTGCCATTAGCTGTACTCTCTCTCAATATGGCAACTGTGTTTAGTTCCTTCCTGTTTCCTCCAAACCAGAAAGAGGCTTGGTTGTTAATGATGACTACTTCCTGTTTTTTCCAACTCAGAAATAGGCTTGGTTGTCAGTGCTGTTACACTTCCTGTTTCCTCCAAACCAGAAAGAGGCTTGGTTGTCAGTGCTGTTACACTTCCTGTTTCCTCCAAACCAGAAAGAGGCTTGGTTGTTAATGACTACTCCTGTTTCCTCCAACTCAAAAAGAGGCTTGGTTGTCGGTGCTGTTACACTTCCGGTTTTCATTATTCACAATGAGACTTGGTTTTATTACTGTCCCTATTTATTTGTCAATTCTGATTTTATTTCAAGTTATTGTACAACATTACACATATTTAAACAAATTCCAGACTTACATACATAATAAATACATATCTTAACTACTTTAACACCGAAGAGAAAAAGAAAAAAAAAGGAAAAAGAAAGAAGAAGAAGAAAAAAGACCCACAAAAAAATGAAACAAGGGGGCCCCCACCCCCCTTTCCCTCCCCTCCATCCCTTCCCCTTTTCTCTCCTCCAGCATAGTCTTTCCTACCATTTCTTTCCTCCTTCTACCTTCAGCTTTTTACCAATTTCCTATACTGCCTCCATGGGTTCCAAACCAGGAGGCATCTTTCGTACGTATCTAATTCTTGTGCTATAAATATCTCCATCCTCTTTATATTATCCATTTCTAAGACCCATTCGTTTATCGTAGGGGACTGAGTTGATTGCCAGTGACGCGGTATCGCAGTTCTTGCTGCAATCAACCAGTGCCCAAGAAGCTTCTTTTTAATGTTCTTATATGTTCCTGGTAACATAGAGAGAAGGGTAATTTGCGGCGTATTTGGGATTATCTCCCCAGTAACTAGTGTGTATAATTGCATAACCTTTTCCCAGAAACAAAAAAATAGGGGACATTTCCACCAAATATGGATCAGAGAGCCCCTCTCTCTATGGCACCGCCAGCATATGTCTGGGTTTTCTGGGTATATACGGTGTAGTGTCACTGGGCTCCAGTACCATCTTGAGAGCAAATTGTAGTTCGTCTCTTGTGCTTTAGTTGTCTGTGATAAGCAGTGGGATAGCTTAAATGCCTTCTCCCATTCCCCAACCTCAATTTGAACATTGATCTCATTAACCCATTTATTTATATATTCCGGGGGCTCCGGATGATTTTTAATTATAAACATCTTGTAAAGTGCTGATAGAACGTGTTTTGGTTTTTGATCTTGTGTCAGAAGAATTTCAAATTGTGTTAAATCTCTACCCGGGGATTTACTCGAACGAATAGAAGACCAAAAAAACAGTAACTGCCGGTGTTCCAGCATTTGCACGAAAGATGGTCGCTGTATAGGGAATAGGTTTAGTAAAGACGGAACTGTTCCCTGGCATAAAATATTGCTCTGTCTATAATGAGATTCCCTATTCCATGTAAGAAAACTTGTCCTATTTAATGCCGGGGAAAAAAAGGGTTTCCAAATAGGGGTGTCATAGGTCCTTCATACGAAGAAAGTTTCAATTGTATAACTGTTTTAACCCATATATTCAACAGATGGGATGTAAGAGAGGGCATATTCTCGAATAATTCTCGATGTAGCTTGCTACCAGATAATTCTACCCATGGCAACACCTTTAAATCTAATTGGTTCAACCCTTGTTCTAATTTTACCCACTGTTTAGTTTCCGAACAGTAAAACCAATCCACCAGTCTAGTCAAGACTGCCGAATCATAGTAATAATACAAGTCAGGTGCACCCGCACCTCCTTTTGTTTTTGGTAATGATAATAATTTCTTTTGTAGTCTCGGTTTTTTATGGCCCCAGATAAATTTTGTAAAGGCCGATTGTAAAGTAGGAAAAAATGATCTGGGGACACAGACAGGAATAGTTTGAAAAAAATACAAAAATCTCGGTATTATATCCATTTTTAATATATTGATCCTCCCAAACCATGAATGTTGCTTGACATCGTATTTTTTTAAGTCTTGTAGAGTACGTTGCAGGAGAGGTACGTAATTCTTTTTATATAAGTGGTTTGGGTCTGGGGGAATTTTAACACCTAAATATTTTAATGCTGAAGAGCAAATCTTAAACGAAAAATTAGCTCTCAGCATAGCAACTTGTTCGGGTATAAGCGACACATTAAGGATTTCTGATTTTGATACGTTTACTTTGAAGTTGCTCAATATCCCGAACCGCTGAAATTAAGATAATATAGAAGGTAGTGCAATATGTGGATTAGTGATATATAGTAGTAGATCATCAGCAAACAAGGCCCATTTTATTTCCCTTTGTTTTATCTGTATACCAGTAATGGAGATATTCCGTCTAATAGCTGTTGCTAAATATTCCATTACTATAACATAAAGCATAGGGGATAGCGGACATCCCTGCCGGGTACCGTTTTGTATATTAAAATTCGTTGTCAATGAGCCATTAATCTTTATTCTAGCTGTCGGTTTAGTGTATAGTGCCATGATCTTATGGAGTATATTAGGTCCTAGTCCTATTTGCATTAGGGAATGTTTGAGAAAAAGCCATCCCACCCACTGTCCCTATTTAAACGTGATGCATTAGCGTGCCGCCCATACCCCAGACGATGTCACCGTATGACGCAATTACGTTGACCTTCTGAACAGGCGCTCGCATGCCGGCCGGCATTTCATGCTTTTTTTACTGAAATGTTTGAGTATATTTTGTTTATTTAAATAAAAATATCCTGCCTGGTTTACGCTATGGGAGGCTTTCTTTGTGTTTTCCAAGTTACCATCGAAACTATTGCCTGCTTATGCGAAAGTCTTCATGGTCCATTCGAAAGTGTTTCCGCCAATAGGAGTCAGGATTGGTGCAGTTCAGGTGACAAATTTAATGAGCATTTACATACTGCCTTCTGGTAAGCGTGCATTCCAACTGAAGACTCACGGGTTTCTGGCTTGGTGAAGGTGGATCGTATGGCTGACTGGCACCCTCTTAAAGAGATATCTCTTCCATTATAAAGACTTTTTGTTTGGACTTCATTGGTTGTGGGTCACTGGTTCACGTTTTTATGGATTACATTTTTTATTTGTCACTGTATTTATTATTTTTTTATTTATTGAATATAATTAATTTAAATTTATTTATAGTCAGTGAATTTATTCATTTATAATTATTTATTCACTTTTTGAATATAATTGTTATTAATTTAATCATATTTAATTTTGAGATTTATCACTTAATTTTGATTGTGTATTGTTCTAGCTGATTTCACTTAATCTATTGGAATTATCTGATTTTCATTTCTTTGCACAAACAGTAATAGCCTTAGTGGGGGTAGGTAGCGCAGCTATTTTTGTTCTTTATATGCATTGTATTTTGGATGTGTATCACATCCTGGTAGCTGCAGCTGTAACTTGGTTTTTGTTTTTTAACTAGATGCTGACCGCCGGCCGTCAAATGACGGCCAGTCAGCACACCTATTGTGGCAGGAGGCCGTCATATGACGGCCTCCCGTTTAAACAGGGAATTCACGCGATCGTGCGCGCGCATCCCTGTTTCTTCGGTGGCGGCGTGTCACGGAGACACCGCTCGCCACCGAAGGGGGTGAACAGCCATTGGTTATGGCTGTTTACCACGTGATCGGCCGTGATGAAGTCACGGACGATCACAGATGGTCACACCCCGGCTGTGCACGGCGCATGCGCGCTGCGCGTGCACGTCGGTGGCGGCGTGTTCCCCGGGAACACTGCTCATCACCGACGCTGGTAAACAGCCATTGGCCGGCTGTTTACCCACGTGATCGGCTGTGATCCTTTCACAGCCGATCACTAAAATGTAAACAAACCGCGGTAACGAGATGTTACCGAGTTGTTCTCCTCACACACCGATCGCGTGTGAGGAGGAGATTGCAGTAACATCTCGTTACCACCTAGTGTACACCAATCACACTGATTGCCCCCCCCCCAATAAAGAGGACCTGTCACCACCCCTCATAGTACCTGTCAATCACAGTCCATCAGAGTACCTGTCACAGCCAATCAGAGTACCCGAGTACCTGTCACGGCACATCTGAGTACCCGAGTACCTGTCACAGTTCATCTGAGTACCCGAGTACCTGTCACAGTTCATCTGAGTACCCGAGTACCTGTCACAGTTCATCTGAGTACCTGTCACAGTTCATCTCAGTACCCGAGTACCTGTCACTGCCCTTCAGAGTTCCCAAATACCAGTCACCAAGCCATCAGAGTACCCCAGTACCTATTTGCAGCCCATGTCTCATAGAATATACGTTGGGATGTTTGCTTTCCAAAATGGGGTCATTTTGTGGGTAATTTCACTGTCCTGGTGGTCCAGGACCTTCAAAAGTGTGATAGGTAGGAATGAAATGAGATGTGTCATTTATGCTCCTAGAACGCCTGAACGTACTACTTCAATGTTCGGCCTCTCTATGTGGCCAGGCTGTGTAAAAGTCCTACACATGTGGTATCGCCATACTCGGGAGGAGTAGCAGAATGTGTTTTGGGTTGTAATTTTTGCTATATACATGCTATGTGTTAGAAATATCTCATAAATTGACAATTTTGTGTAAAAAAAAAATGCGTTTTAATTTTTTTCCACATATTCCAAAAACTTCTGGAAAAAAAATTAACCATTCAAAAGACTCATTATGCCTCAGAGAATATACGTTGGGGTGTTTGCTTTCCAAAATGGGGAAATTTTATGGGCAATTCCATTGTCCTGGTACTCCAGGGCCTTCAAAAGTGTAATAGGTTGTTGAGAAATGAGATGCGTCATTTTTGCTCGTAGAACGTCTGAAGGTACTACATCAATGTTGGTGCTCTGTATGTGGCCAGGCTGTGTAAAAGTCTCACACATGTGGTATGTATTTTGAGGTGTAATTTGTTGTATGCATATGTTGTGTGTGAGAAATAACCTGATAATATGACAATTTTGTAAAAAAAATTAATAATAAAAAAAATCTTCATTTTGCAAAGAATTGTGGGGAAAAATGACAACTTAAAAAAACTCATCATGCTACTTGCTTAATACCTTGGAATGTCTACTTTGTAAAAAGGGGTCATTTGGGGGGTATTTGTACTTTCCTGACTTGTTAGTGTCTCAAGAAATGACTCACCTGATGTACTGAAGGCCTGATCAGATGTTATAAATTTTCAGCGATTGGCACCATAGTTTGTAGACTCTCTAACTTTCACAAAGACCAAATAATATATACTAATGTGGGTTATTTTTACCAAAGATATGTAGCAGTATACATTTTGGCCAAAATGTATGAAGAAAAATTACTAATTGGCAAAAATGTATGACAAAAACAAAGAAAAAGGCATTTTTTTCACAAAATTTACGTTTTATTTTATTTATAGCACAAAAAATAAAAAATTCACTAGTGATTAAATACTACTAAAAGAAAGCTCTGTTTGTGTGGAAAAAAGGACGCAAGTTTCATATTGGTACAGTGTTGCATGACTGAGTAATTGTCATTAAAACTGTGAGAGCGCTGAAAGCTGAAAATTGGTCTGGTCAGGAAGGGGGTGTAACTGCACAGTATTGAGGTGGTTAATCTTTTAGATTAGGAGCGCAGTAATTTTTTTTTTCTTTTTTTTTTTTTCTCTTATTATATTAAGTGTTTGTAAACTCACTGGCGGTATTTAGCACATTTTTTTCGAGGTCACGCAAATATTTGACAAAATAAGTATGCTGTAAAAGGTGTATCGGTTAGTTGGATTATGAAGGGGTGTTAAAGCACGTTGATTTACAGCAGTGGTGAGGAATATAATTTTTTTGTAAGGTTGGCGCAATCCACATATTCTGTATATAAGCTCAATAGACCATGCCTCCTTAAATGCATTCTACACTTTAGACCAGCTGTCGGGGAGGAATGTGGCTCAGTTGGTGTAAATGCCTCCTTTCGGTAGTGGGACAGGTACATTTGACAAAGATGATTTGGGCCCCACAGCTCTTGTACATTTTTCATTAATTTTCCAATGTGGATATCCAATAAGTGGTTTAAGCATATTGACTCCTAGTTTTGAGATCTTATTTTTAAGTGGAAAAAAGCCCAGAATAGCCTGTATACTTTACAGTATGGCAACTTTGCCATTTGTCTATCTACTAATTGACCTATGTTCAACCCAAGATATTTAGAAGGGTCCGGGGACACCATCACACCCAGGTATCTAAAGAAGTTAGCTACGGCAATTTAATTAGCACTGGTCTTCTGGGGTTCTGTCAAAGGATCAAGAGGCATAAAGATGGATTTAGACCACTTGATGGTTACATAGTAAGGTTGAATAAAGACACATCGGTCCCTACCCTCAAGGAGCCCACAAACCCCATTCATATACTAGGGCCAATTTAGACAGAAGCCAATTAACCTACCAGCATGTCTTTGGAGTGTGGGAGGAAACCGGAGTACCCGGAGGAAACCCACGCAGGCACAGGGAGAACATGCAAACTTCAGGCAGGTAGTGTCGTGGTTGGGATTTGAACCAGCGATCCTTTTTACTGCTAGACGAGAGTGATACCCACTACACCGCCCGAATGGTAAATCCATTCGCCAAAAACTCGCCAAACGTAGTAATAGTCCACATCAATGTTTGCAAGGAATCGCAGTGTCCCCCAGATAAAGCAAGGCATCGTCAGCATAGAGGGATGCCTTTTCCTCTAAGGGACCTCTAAGGAAACCCACAATTGCAGGTGTGTTGCAAATTATAATGGTCAGTGGTTACAACACCAGAGAAAACAGTAAAAGGGACAGCGGACACCCTTGACGAGTGCCTCTATGTAAAGACGAGGGGGGGTATTATTAATCGGAATCTAGCCCAAGGGGCTGAATAAAGGACTCTCACATAGTTTACTTCAACTCCTGGAGGTTTTACCCACTTCTTGACCAGGTCATTTTTCACGATACAGCACTGCGTTGCTTTAACTGACAATTGCGCATTCGTACAACGCTGTACCCAAATAAAATTGATCTTTTTTTCCTCACAAATAAAGCTTTCTTTTTTTTGACATTTGATCACCTCTGCGGTTTTTATATTTTACTCTTTCAGCATCAGACACCTGAGGGAAGGGACAATCCTGTAAAAATTATGCCAATTTAGGGATCGTAGCATGGCTTTTAGAAGCATATAGATCAGTATAAAAATGATGAAACACATATAGTATATCGGAGTTAGTAGTGTGTACTGTCCCCAACACAGACTGAATAGCAGTAATTGACTAAGAATCCTGTTCCCTAGCCACCAGAGCTAGCAGATGGCCAGTATTTTCCCCCTCCTCAAGATAGCCCTGTTGAAGAAAGCATCTCCTCTTCTCTTATTACTGAGTTGTACAGGAACTGTGCTTTGGTCCAGGCATTACGAGTGGACTGGATTTATTCACCATTGCTTGCTGCCTACGCTGCAATTCAGTGTGGACACTAGCCTCCCACTCTCCTGATCTTCATTTAATACAAGTCATCTCCTGTGTAATACATCCTCTCAAACACCATGAGAGAGTCCCACACAACAGCAACACTATCTGATCTCATATTAAACTGGAGGAACTCTGTCAGTGTGCCAGGAATAGTGTCCACGGATGGAAACGGCGTCAACCAGAAGGGATTTACCTGCCATAAGTCGCAGTATCTAACCGTACCCAGAAAACAGTGATCAGAAAGAAGGCGGGGCTCATATGCTAAATCCGGTACATGGGATAGCAGTGCAGCATTTCCCAGACCCAGGTCAGTAGGAGAAAAAACTGTATGGAACGCTTAATAGCAAGAGTAACATTTAGCAACAGTATGTCTCTGCTGCCACAAATCCCGTAAACCCAATTCACAAAGTAACGAAGCATAAGTAGTTTTACTAACAGTGGAGTTTACAGATCTTCGGGTCAAGGATAAGCGATCCAGTTGAGGATTGAGGCTATTGTTAAAGTCACTGGAATGGGCACATTGGGGTGTAAAGCTCTGAATTGGGCCAATTTCTTAAAAGGTTTAGAGGAGAAAGAAGGAAGGGGGACATAGACAGCTGCAATGATGTATATGAAAACATTAAGTTTACATAATAAAAAGACAAATCTGCCCTCCCTGTCAATCTCCTGCTGAAGGCACACAAAAGAGATGTTGCTAGATATTAACACACTGACCCCTTTAGAGAAAAAGGAGTATGTAGAATGAACTAATATTACAGGAGCGCAGCAGACTGCGTCTGGTTGCAGATGCTTCTCAGATCAAGTGAGCTTGCAGTCTAGAAAAATATTTAAAAATCGAACCCCGCTTGATTTTATCACCCATGCATTTATCATTCCATGAAAGAAGCAACAATCCCTTAACACTTATCTGACATTTGAAATACTGTTGGAGAAGGACAAGGATCCAAGCGATACCCCTCCATTATCAAGTATAACATCTGGCTTAACCAAGCCCAGCCCTAGGCATAAGTACATGCAACATAACCATAGGTATACCAATCCAACAAGAAAAGCAATAATTAGGTTAGTATGCCATCTAGTGGAGATTTGAGCAACAGTCAGCAATGGATATTTTCAAGTTTGGCTCTTTTCACACGATCGGGGCCGCTCGAATCCTCCTGTTTGTTTTTTTAGGCGGATCCGATGGTGCTTCCCATTGACTTCTACGGGCAGCCAGATATCAGCGGAGATGTGTCCGCTAACACCCACCTGCCATCCAATCTGACAAAATCCTGTCAAGCAGATTGGATGAAAACGGACAGGCTGTCTGTTTTCATTTGTTCTCGCCACAGAGAACAGGGGGGCTTTAGCAGCTCTGTCCCTGCACAGTGAGCAGAGACGGACCCGTCATCCAGTTGGTCAGCAGGGATCAACAGAGCTATCACCCGCTGAGCTGGCCGAGTCCGTTCAGTGTATCCGCTCCATGTGAAAGGAGCCTAAGTGCAGTCCTGGGCCAGTCGGGCCCCACAAAACAAGCTTTGAAAGCACTGATGTAGCCCTGAGGGCCTGGGACTTGGAAAGCTGAGTTCTGTGCTTCAGCCAGTCAAATTTACCAATAGCGCATCAACAGAACAAAATAATGGAATAGGAGCATGTTGTGGGGGGGGGGGGACAAAACAGTCAGAACTATCCCCAACAGTCATCAAAATAACAATAGAGCACCAACGAAAAATAAAGGGGCATCTCACGGGTCCTATGGTGGATGCTGTGCCAGAAGCTTTTCTTCCCTATCGAGCCAGTGCATAGCTGTAGTGTGATTGTCAAAAAAATGGGACGTGTCATTGGCGATGACTTTCCGCTATGCAGGATACAGCATGAAGTATTGAACACTAAGAGCACGTAGCCTTTTCTTAATATCCAGGAATTTTGAGCTTCTGCACTTCTGTGAAAAAAAATCAAGAAATAAGGACATTTTTGCGTTATCCACTTCAATACAGGGCATTTATACAGCTTCCTTACCAGACCAATTTTTAGCTTTCAGCGCTCTCACACTTTGAATGCCAGTTACTCAGTCATGCAACACTGTACCCAAACAAAATTTTTATCTTTTTGTTTTCATACAAATAGAGCTTTCTTTTGGTGGTATTTAATCACCACAGGGTTTTTTTTTTTTTGCGGCATAAGTGAAAAAAGAGCGAAAATTTTGAAAAAAAAAAAACTTTTTTTTTTTCGTTTCTATGATAACATTTTTCAACTAAGTAATTTTTGTTTATAAATTTGGGCCAAAATTTATACGGCTACATCTCTTTGGTAAAAATAAACCAAATTAGTGGATATTATTTAGTCTCTAATAAAGTCTACAAGCTATGTTGCAAATCATTGAAAATTGATCACATCTGATCACAACTGATGCACTGACGGCCTATCTCATTTCTTGAGGCTCTGAAATGTCAGGAAAATACAAATACCCCCCAAATGACTCCTTTTTGAAAAGTAGACAGTCCAAGGTATTTAGTAAGAGGCATGGTGAGTTTTTTGAAGTTGTAATTTTTTCCCACAATTCTTGGGAAAAAGAAGAATTTTTTATTTTTTTACAAAATTGTCATAAGTTATTTCTCATACACAGCATATGCATACTTCCAATTACACCCCAAAATACATTCTGCAACTCTTGCCGAGTTTGGCGATACCACATGTGTGGGACTTTTACACAGGCTGGCCACACAGAGAGGTCCAACATGCAGGGAGCACCGTAAGGGGTTCTAGGAGCATAAATGACACCTCTAATTTACGACCTATTACATTTGTGAAGGCCCTGGAGCACCAGGACAGTAGAATTACCAACAAAATGACCCCATTTTGGAAAGCAAACACCCCAACGTATATTCTGTGAGGCATGATGAGTCTTTGAACAGTTCATTTTTTTCCACAAGTCTTTGGAAAACGTGGAAAGAAAATGAAAACATATATTTTTTTTTACATAAAGTGGTTAGTTTATAAGATATTTCTAACTCAAAGCATGTACATAGCAAAAATTACACCCCAAAATACATTCTGCTACTCATCCTGAGTATGGCGATACCACATGTGTGTGACTTTTACACGTTTCCACATACAAAGGCCCAACATGCAGGAAGCGCCGTCAGGTGTTCTAGGAGCATAAATGACACCTCTAATTTCCTAACGACCTATTATATTTGTGAAGGCCCTGGAGCACCAGCACAATGGAATTACCCATGAAATGACCCCATTTTGGAAAACAAACACCCCAAAGTATATTCTATGAAGCATTATGAGTCTTTTTAACGGTTCTTTTTTTTTTACACAAGTCTTTAGAAAACGTGGAAAGAAAATAAAAATCTTTTTTTTTTATTTATTTTTTTTTACACAAAGTTGTCCATTTATAAGATATTTCTAACACATAGCATGTATATAGCAAAAATTACACCCCAAAACACATTCTGCTACTCCTGAGTATTGCGATACTACATGTGTGAGACTTTTACACAGCCTGGCCATATACAGAGGTCCTACATGGAAGTGGTACCTTCAGGCGTTCTAGAAGCATAAATTACATATCTCATTTTTGAAAGCAAACACCCCAATGTGTATTCTATGAGGCATGGGCTGCAAATAGGTACTCGGGTACTCCGACGGGCTGGTGACAGGTACTCGGGTACTCCGACGGGCTGGTGACAGGTACTCGGGTACTCCGGGCTGGTGACAGGTACTCAGATGGGCTGTGACAGGTACTCAGATGGACTGTGACAGGTACTCGGATACTCAGATGGGCTGTGACAGGTACTCAGATGGGCTGTGACAGGTACTCAGGTGGGCTGGGACAGGTACTCAGGTGGGCTGGGACAGGTACTCAGGTGGGCTGTGACAGGTACTCGGGTGGGCTGGGACAGGTACTCGGGTGGGCTGGGACAGGTACTCGGGTGGCCTGGGACAGGTACTCGGGTGGGCTGGGACAGGTACTCGGGTGGGCTGGGACAGGTACTTGGGTGGGCTGGGACAGGTACTCGGGTGGGCTGGGACAGGTACTCAGATGGACTGTGACAGGTACTCGGATACTCAGATGGACTGTGACAGGTACTCGGGTACTCAGATGGGCTGTGACAGGTACTCAGATGGGCTGTGACAGGTACTCAGGTGGGCTGGGACAGGTACTCGGGTGGGCTGTGACAGGTACTCGGGTGGGCTGGGACAGGTACTCGGGTGGGCTGGGACAGGTACTCGGGTGGGCTGGGACAGGTACTCGGGTGGGCTGGGACAGGTACTCGGGTGGGCTGGGACAGGTACTCGGGTGGGCTGGGACAGGTACTCGGGTGGGCTGGGACAGGTACTCGGGTGGGCTGGGACAGGTACTCAGGTGGGCTGGGACAGGTACTCAGGTGGGCTGGGACAGGTACTCAGGTGGGCTGGGACAGGTACTCAGGTGGGCTGGGACAGGTACTCGGCTACTCAGATGGGCTGGGACAGGTTTTCGGGTACTCAGGTGGGCTGGGACAGGTACTCAGGTGGGCTGGGACAGGTACTCGGGTACTCAGATGGGCTGGGACAGGTACTTGGGTACTCAGGTGGGCTGGGACAGGTACTCAGGTGGGCTGGGACAGGTACTCAGGTGGGCTGGGACAGTGTTATGACTGATTTCTGATTGGGACTCTAAAACAAAGTTAATACTGCAGCTGCAGGAACAGATTCACAGGAGTCAATCACTGTGTTTAAAATGTCCGTTCAGTGTCAAAATTTATTATTACATGTTATTTTATACATAGATAAGAAAGGGGTGGTGTGAGATGTTATTAAAAACTAACAGAAATATGTTATTAAGAGCTAAACAAATAGAAATATATTATTAAAAGCTAGCGAATAGAACAATTGCAGAAGTAAAACATTGAGAAGGGAGGGGGGAGTAGAGAGTGTTTAGTAGGAGAGGTTTCTGTGTGTTAGGTGAAGGTTACAGAACACTAAAGCAAAGGAGGACAAAATGGAGTCTCTTGTGCTTAAATGAACAGTACAGTGAATGTCCATGTCATTTCCCTCCTTTTGTTTATTTGACACCATTCTTCTCCGCGTTACATTCAGCCGATTGCTGGTAACTCCTGTTACATTGGCGCAGAGAGACGGCGTCCTGTTCAGCTCTCTCCTAACTTTCTCACAATAATGGGTTCATCAGGGCTGGTGGACCATTTGTCGGTACAGCGGGTAGTCACACGGAGGCACAGCCTGATGAGGAAGTAAATGACAAATATGAGAAATAGGAACATCGCAATGTAAGCGCCTAGTTTCTGTAACCATGTTGCTATACCATATAAAAAGTCACCAAAACCTCCTAAAGCCTTAAAGGGGTTCCATCCATCTTTAGCAATATCTCTGGCCTTATTCTGTAGTTCTCTTATCTTAGCAAGATGTCCTTTAATAATGTCCTCATTATCATAAATGTATATACAACAGTCGGAGCGAAATAACTTACACATCCCACCTTGAGCTGCAGTGAGAAAATTCAGCGTTAATCTGTGCTCTAATACTACTTTTTTAATCTGAGCCATTTCTTCACTTAATAAACCTATATCAGTGGTAGTAAGGTTAATAATCTCATCTACAATTCTAGTGTAATTATTTATTCTTTTCATTGCTTCAATTCCCCATCCTGTCCAGGAAGGGAACCATGACCATGCCATGTCGCCTTCAGTGAACAGCTCTCTTTTGAACACTAAAGGGTATTCTGGACTTTTTAATCGGCTTGCACTGTATCTTTGCGAACAGCCAAAGCAGGTGCTAACTTCCCAATATAACATGTACCTGTAACATTAGTAGGAAGCCAGGCGTAAGCTTTATTTCCACATATATAATATAACCCTCTACGTATGGACGGTATGCCTGCGCCTAAGAAACTGGAAGCAATAACATGGAATCTCAGGTAACCGATATTTTCACATATTGGGAACTGTGAACAATTTGTACTATAAAGGGTTCTATTTAGTTCTGGATCTGGGATATAATAATATTGACCATGGTTTCCTCCATAAACTGTAATCTTTGCCCTGGTGCAATCTGAATTGCCCAACCATGTACATTTAGTGTTAAACGGGCATGTAATGTTTAAACAAATCTGTGGAGTCTCTATCTGTTTTGAAACCATCAAAGTTACTGATCTATGCTCATTAGCTGTGGAGACTATGTATGAGCCGTTTATTCTGGTCCTGTTTAGATCAGTGAATTTGAGAGGCATTGCTATCATGGGTATTGTTCCTGTTTGGGGATGTAAGTGAGAACACACCCAGCAGTCACTAGCGTTGCTATGGGTTGCATACAATTTTAACATTTGTATGAAAGGGTTATGTTTCCATGTCTCAGTTCTCACAAACAACAAAAAGAAAAAGAACAACATCATCATTTTTTCAAAGGATATCATCACTTCAGGATTTTCTTGCAGTGACTGGCGTGAATCCAGGAGGGCTTTCCTTCCAACTTGACTGCGGAACCGGTTGTCAAAAGCACCAAATGTGGTCCGTCAAATTTTGGTTCTAGCGGCTTTCTGACGTGTTGCTTGACCACCACCCAGTCACCTGGTTGGATTCTGTGAATACCTGAAACAGAATCTGGGTCGGGGATAGATTTATAAACACCTTCATGTATTTTATTCAAAGTTCTTTGCAAAATCTGAACATATTCTAACAGACTAGAGTGAGAAGCCTGCAACTGTTGGGGAAAATATAGCCCTGTTTTGGGTGGCCCTCCAAATAAAATCTCATAGGGGGACAGCCCATGTGGTTGTTTAGGGGTAGTTCGTACAGAATATAGGGCTAATGCCAAAGCTTCCACCCATCCTTTTCCTGTATCTGCTTTAATTTTTGCACATCTGTTTTTCAAAATTCCATTAAGTCTTTCAACTTTGCCACTACTTTGTGGATGATAAGGTGTATGGAAAGCTTGCTGTATGTGAAGGGCTCCCATTATCTCTTTCATTACTTCCCCAGTAAAATGGGTTCCTCTGTCACTCTCAATAGTTTCAGGAACTCCATATCTACAAACTACTTCATTCAAAATTTTCTTTGCTGTTGTTTTTGCATTTGCTTTGGCTACCGGCCAGCACTCTGGCCAGCTTGAAAACATGTCAATACAAACTAAAGCGAACTCATAGGTGCCTATTCTGGGCATCTGAATGTAGTCTATTTGAATTCTTTGGAAAGGGAAATCTGGCCTAGGAGAATGCTTTTGGGGAACATGGACAGGCCTCCCTGCATTGTACAGAGCACAAGTGAGACATGAAGCACAAAACCTGGCTGCAAATGCACTAAATCCAGGTGCTATCCAATAGCAGTCAGTAAGTGCCACCATCGCGCCCTTAGCAAGATGACTGACGCCATGTGCCAGTTGTGCTAAAACTGGGTACAAACTCCTGGGTAGACACCACCTGTTGTCAGCACTCCACAGGCCCTGCTGATTTTGGGTAGCATTACATTTGTTCCACTTATCCTTCTCTTCATCAGGGGCCTGGTTCTGCAACTGAATTAGAGTTTCTACATCCCACTGCTCTTGATGAGGGGAATCTGTCCCCGCTACCTGGGCAACCCCTACAGTGGGTGTGACTCCCAATGCCATAAGGGCAGCATCCTTTGCCGCTTGGTCCGCTAAAGCGTTTCCTCTGGCTGTCATGTAATTTCCCCTTGCATGCCCTTTTACCTTCAAGATGGTAACTTCTGCTGGTTTCTGAAAGGCCTCAAATAGCCGCTCTATGAGTTTTGCATGTCTCACTGGCTTCCCTGCACTAGTCAGGAAATTCCGTGCTTTCCAAATAGGCCCAAAATCGTGAGCGATTCCAAACGCATATCTGCTGTCAGTGTAAATGTTTCCCCTTTGATTCTCTAGGAGATGACATGCTTTGACTACAGCACACAACTCCGCTTCCTGTGCCGACATCTGGGGTGCCAATGCCTCCTGGTGTAAAATGGTGTCTGTAGTAGTTACAGCAAAACCTGTGTGTGGCTGACCATCATCGGTGTAAAATCTGGAACCATCTACAAATAAGTGTGTGTCACAATCTGATAAAGGCTCATCTTTTGCTGGTGTGACAGAGGCCCTTTCTACCTCCATCAGAGCCATACAATCATGAGAAAAACTCTCTGATTCTACATCAGTACCATTTGTTGCATCTTCCTCATCAATTATAGGAAGAAGAGTAGCCGGATTTAAAGTAACACACCGTTTGATTGTTAAATTCGATGGAGCAAAAAGAGCAGACTGGTACTTGTCAAATCTACTGGCAGACACATGTCTGGTATTTACTTGATTCATGATTTCCTGTACGGCATGTGGCACATACAGGATCAGAGCAGAATCTAGTACAAGCTCAGTTACTTTGTCTAGCAGCAAAATGCAGGCTGCTATGGCTCGCATACAACTGGGGGAGCCTTTAATGACAGGGTCTAATGAGGCTGATGCATACATCACAGGCCTCTGTTTGTCTCCATGTAGCTGGGTGAGTACACCTGCAGCAAATCCATTGACTTCATGACAGAACAACGAGAAAGTCTTATTATAGTCAGGAAGTCCAATGGCGGGAGCTTCAGACAAAATTTTAATAAGCTCCTTCATCTGCAATAAATTTTCCCATGTGAGGTCGAAAGGGTTTCTAGTGGTAGCCTCATATAGAGGAGCCATAAGTTCTGATGCATTTGGAATCCAGTCCCTACAATATCCCACTAACCCCAGGAAGGCACGTAGTTGCCGTACATTTCTTGGCTTTTCAAATTTTTGTAGAGTTTTAACTCTATCTGGGGTTAGGTGACGGATTCCATGTGAAATGCAGTGACCCAGGAAGATCACTTTCTCTTGGCAGTATTGTAGCTTATCTTTGCTAACTTTGTTGTTACTGTTATAGAGAAACATGAGAAGGCTTACGGTTTCTCTGCTACAAATCGTCTATGTACTGAAGCAAGACTGTGTTTGGGTGTGAGAGGGACCATTGGTCCAATACCTGCTTTAACGCAGTATTATATTCAGAGGGGCTACTCGCACAGCCTTGGGGCAATCTTGTCCATGCTAATTTTTGGGCGTCATTGGTAAAAGAAAAAATATGCCAGCAATCTGGGTGCAGAGGCACCGAAAAGAAAGCATTTGCAAGATCAATCACTGTAAAGCAGGTGCTGGAGGCAGGTATTCCACTTAGTAAAGTGTGGGGATTGGGCACAATCGGGGTATCTGCCTCAATTATTTTGTTAATGGCTCTCAAATCATGTACCATGCGGTATGTCACCTGCCCACCCTTCTTGTCTGGCTTCTTTGCAATTGGGAACAGGGGTGTATTGACTTGGGACTTAATTGGTACAACAACCCCTGCGGCTTTCAGTTGAGTGATTTGATCCTTGATCCCCTCAATCTGAGCAATACTCAGTGGGTACTGTTTAATCTGTGGGAGATGGGCTCCTGGTTTAATTTTTATCATGACTGGGGTGCAATCCAGCAGACCTACATCATATTTGCTGGTGGCCCATAATTCAGCAGGAATCACTTTCAATTCTGGTGGAAATGGCGGAGTGGAGTCTTGAATTAAAAATACTCCACACGCAGTATTTAAAACTTCTCCTGACAGACTACTGACCACTTGGACTCCTGTAGGAGTGTAGTCTATGTTTGCTAAAATTTGATTCAAAATGTCAGCTCCCAAAAGATTGGTAGGAACTGTGTCTGAAACTAACACTTTAGTGACAATTTCTGTTTGCTGTCCTAGCCTGAGTTTAAGTGGCTTGGACTCAACCAAATCAGTAGAGGTCCCGGTTAGGCCAACACCAGAGATAACATTTGTAGATAATAATCCTGGAGGTAAGTCCTCTATATTAAAAACACTTCGGCTTGCACCAGTATCTATTAAACAGGTTAATTCTGTTTCTCCTCCAGGATAGGGGAGTTCTCGTAAAAATACTTTTACTCGGGACCATTGTCTCCCCTATTTAACATGATTGATACTGGCATGCCATTTTCCTATGCCTGATCCACTGCTTTTGGCAGAGAACTGGGATCAGCATGAGGTGCCTCTGAGCTCTTTTCCAGTCTACGGTCAGGAAGATGGCAGTATTTGGCTATGTGTCCTTCCCCATCACAATTGTAGCATATGATTGGTCCCCGATTGCCACGATTTCTGACATTGCCTTTACCTCTTCCTCTACCTCTCTGCTTCCCCACATACATAACCTTGGGTTTGCGGTCTTTTTGGTTAATCCTGTTTTCTATGGATAACAGGATAGGCAGGACGTCTCGAATAGACATATTGCCTGCCTCAGGCCTTGCTGTGAACAACTTTTCTTTCAACTGGGGTATTAAACCATCAAGAAACCTTTGTTTCACCAGTTGTGTAGATGGACTTGCAGTTTCTCCCGCCTTCTCTTCCTCTATTTTAATGCCTGCTTCCTCAGCCATATCACTTAACCTCCTCCAATAAGCCCCTGATGCCTCCTCTTTCCCTTGCTTGGCATTCATAAATTCAGCATGTCTGGTTTGTCCATATATTTGGGGCAATTTTTCCTTCAATTTCTCACAAACTTCCCGTCCACTAACCATCTTACCTAGATTTTTGATGTCTACACCACATTCTTTAAGTATATTACCAGACATGTTGCTTCCCACTACTTTAATAAGAAGCTGATGAATGTCAGTAACAGAAGCCTCATATGCTTCCTGTGCAGCGCTAAGTTTGTTTGCAAACCCAATTGGATTCTTTCTAGGGTCTCCCAATCCCTCTAATATGGATCTCATATCTTGGGGACTAAAAGGTACATGCCATTTAATTTGAGACTTACTGTCAACAGCATTACCTTCAAAAACTAATTGGGTTCTGACAGGATAAACTGCAACAGATTGATCTATGACCGGGGCAGAAGGGGCGGCATCTCCCTTCTTTCTCTCTTCATCTTGCTGCCACAATTTGGAAATTATGGTTTGCTCCGGAAGTTCAGACTCTATCTCTCTTTGTCTGGCCAAAGCCTTAAGTTCAGAGAGATCTAGTTTTGAATATGTGCCTTTGGATTTATGCCAATCATCTGTTTCTAAGATACGAGCCAAATCCCTCTTTGTAGGTTGATATGGGGCTGTTAAACCTCTGCTCTCTACTATATTGCCCAGCTCATCTTTTGTATGTTCCATGTAATCTAATTCTTTTGCTTTTGTGCGTGGACCCCTTAAAGCCAAACTGGCAGCCACATAAGGCGGGGGGTCCTCCTCTACAGAGTCTTCTGGCCAAACGTAGTAAATTTGGGCAGTACTTTTATTAAACATCTCCATCAAGCCAGTTTGATTTGCTACTTTAGCTTCTGTCTCCCATGTGCAAGCTATTCTCCACGTTCCTTCACTGCACAGTAGTGGGCCATAATCGTGCAGAAAATTTTGCCATACTTGTAAATCAAAAGTCCCTTCAGATTTTAAAGGTTTAGCTGTTCCTTTTGTCCATTCTACCCATTTATCTAGGGGCTCAGTATAGGCGGAACCGTACCTTCGGTTCATATATTCTCTAGCGCTCATCTTGCGCTGGGCATTTTCTGAAGGCTTCTCTCCCTTCATTCTCTTACTTAAATTAATGCCCATAATGACTGGCCAGTCTTCTCTATCTGTGCCTATACACTCTTGCCTCTAAAACAAATAGTACAGCAAATCTGCAGATTTACAAGAAAAGTATCCACTTATCTACGTGGATAGAAGGGGTTTATGACAATAGACAAAACACTCATTAAGAGACCCTCCTCGTCTCTTCTCTTCTCTGAGTTTTATCTGACCCTACCATGCGCCTCTGACCCAGGTCGCCCACAAGGAGTCAACGCAGGGAACTGCAGAGGATTCTCCCTATCCACACACAGTCCAGCCCATGAAGGGGGACAAAAACACATTCACACACACACGTTACCCAACCAGAAAGGTCCGAGAGTGGTCTGGTTTCCTTGAGAACCGACAGATAGGATACATAGGAAAGGCAGAAATATAGCAAGCTTAAGGACAGCTTACCTAGCCGGCGTTTAGATGTCTGCGTTCCCGATGATCCAGATCAAAGCGCGGTTCCTTCTGGAAACTCTGCCAAGCTCCTGATATCTGACTCGCCAAATTGTTATGACTGATTTCTGATTGGGACTCTAAAACAAAGTTAATACTGCAGCTGCAGGAACAGATTCACAGGACTCAATCACTGTGTTTAAAATGTCCGTTCAGTGTAAAAATTTATTATTACATGTTATTTTATACATAGATAAGAAAGGGGTGGTGTGAGATGTTATTAAAAACTAACAAATAAAAATATGTTATTAAGAGCTAAACAAATAGAAATATATTATTAAAAGCTAGCGAATAGAACAATTGCAGAAGTAAAACATTGAGAAGGGAGGGGGAGTAGAGTGTTTAGTAGGAGAGGTTTCTGTGTGTTAGGTGAAGGTTACAGAACACTAAAGCAAAGGCGGACAAAATGGAGTCTCTTGTGCTTAAATGAACAGTACAGTGAATGTCCATGTCAACAGGTACTCAGGTGGGCTGGGACAGGTACTCAGGTGGGCTGGGACAGGTACTCAGGTGGGCTGGGACAGGTACTCAGATGGGCTGGGACAGGTACTCAGATGGGCTGGGACAGGTACTCAGATGGGCTGGAACAGGTACTCAGATGGGCTGTGACGAGTACTCAGATGGGCTGGGACAGGTACTCAGATGGGCTGGGACAGGTACTCAGGTGGGCTGGGACAGGTACTCAAGTGGGCTGGGACAGGTACTCAAGTGGGCTGGGACAGGTACTCAAGTGAGCTGGGACAGGTACTCAGATGGGCTGGGACAGGTACTCGAGTACTCAGGTGGGCTGGGACAGGTACTCGGGTACTCAGATGGGCTGGGACAGGTACTCGGGTACTCAGGTGGGCTGGGACAGGTACTCAGGTGGGCTGGGGCAGGTACTCAGGTGGGCTGGGGCAGGTACTCAGGTGGGCTGGGGCAGGTACTCAGGTGGGCTGGGGCAGGTACTCAGGTGGGCTGGGGCAGGTACTCAGGTGGGCTGGGGCAGGTACTCAGGTGGGCTGGGGCAGGTACTCAGGTGGGCTGGGACAGGTACTCAGGTGGGCTGGGACAGGTACTCAGGTGGGCTGGGACAGGTACTCAGGTGGGCTGGGACAGGTACTCAGGTGGGCTGGGACAGGTACTCAGGTGGGCTTGGACAGGTACTCGGGTACTCAGGTGGGCTGGGACAGGTACTCGGGTACTCAGGAGGGCTGGGACAGGTACTCGGGTACTCAGGTGGGCTTGGACAGGTACTCAGGTGGGCTTGGACAGGTACTCAGGTGGGCTTGGACAGGTACTCAGGTGGGCTTGGACAGGTACTCAGGTGGGCTTGGACAGGTACTCAGGTGGGCTTGGACAGGTACTCAGGTGGGCTGGGACAGGTACTCAGGTGGGCTGGGACAGGTACTCAGGTGGGCTGGGACAGGTACTCAGATGGGCTGGGACAGGTACTCAGATGGGCTGGGACAGGTACTCAGATGGGCTGGGACAGGTACTCAGATGGGCTGGGACAGGTACTCAGATGGGCTGGGACAGGTACTCAGATGGGCTGGGACAGGTACTCGAGTACTCAGGTGGGCTGGGACAGGTACTCGGGTACTCAGGTGGGCTGGGACAGGTACTCAGGTGGGCTGGGACAGGTACTCAGGTGGGCTTGGACAGGTACTCAGGTGGGCTTGGACAGGTACTCGGGTACTCAGGTGGGCTGGGACAGGTACTCGGGTACTCAGGTGGGCTGGGACAGGTACTCGGGTACTCAGGTGGGCTTGGACAGGTACTCAGATGGGCTTGGACAGGTACTCAGGTGGGCTTGGACAGGTACTCAGGTGGGCTGGGACAGGTACTCAGATGGGCTGGGACAGGTACTCAGATGGGCTGGGACAGGTACTCAGATGGGCTGGGACAGGTACTCAGATGGGCTGGGACAGGTACTCAGATGGGCTGGGACAGGTACTCAGATGGGCTGGGACAGGTACTCAGATGGGCTGGGACAGGTACTCAGATGGGCTGGGACAGGTACTCAGATGGGCTGGGACAGGTACTCAGATGGGCTGGGACAGGTACTCAGATGGGCTGGGACAGGTACTCAGATGGGCTGGGACAGGTACTCAGATGGGCTGGGACAGGTACTCAGATGGGCTGGGACAGGTACTCGAGTACTCAGGTGGGCTGGGACAGGTACTCGGGTACTCAGGTGGGCTGGGGCAGGTACTCGGGTACTCAGGTGGGCTGGGGCAGGTACTCAGGTGGGCTGGGGCAGGTACTCAGGTGGGCTGGGGCAGGTACTCAGGTGGGCTGGGGCAGGTACTCAGATGGGCTGGGACAGGTACTCAGGTGGGCTGGGACAGGTACTCGAGTACTCAGATGGGCTGGGACAGGTACTCAAATGGGCTGGGACAGGTACTCGAGTACTCAGGTGGGCTGGGACAGGTACTCGGGTACTCAGATGGGCTGGGACAGGTACTCGGGTACTCAGGTGGGCTGGGACAGGTACTCGGGTACTCAGGTGGGCTGGGGCAGGTACTCAGGTGGGCTGGGGCAGGTACTCAGATGGGTTGGGACAGGTACTCAGGTGGGCTGGGACAGGTACTCAGATGGGCTGGGACAGGTACTCAGATGGGCTGGGACAGGTACTCAGATGGGCTGGGACAGGTACTCGAGTACTCAGGTGGGCTGGGACAGGTACTCGGGTACTCAGGTGGGCTGGGACAGGTACTCAGGTGGGCTGGGACAGGTACTCAGGTGGGCTTGGACAGGTACTCAGGTGGGCTTGGACAGGTACTCGGGTACTCAGGTGGGCTGGGACAGGTACTCGGGTACTCAGGTGGGCTGGGACAGGTACTCGGGTACTCAGGTGGGCTTGGACAGGTACTCAGATGGGCTTGGACAGGTACTCAGGTGGGCTTGGACAGGTACTCAGGTGGGCTGGGACAGGTACTCAGATGGGCTGGGACAGGTACTCAGATGGGCTGGGACAGGTACTCAGATGGGCTGGGACAGGTACTCAGATGGGCTGGGACAGGTACTCAGATGGGCTGGGACAGGTACTCAGATGGGCTGGGACAGGTACTCAGATGGGCTGGGACAGGTACTCAGATGGGCTGGGACAGGTACTCAGATGGGCTGGGACAGGTACTCAGATGGGCTGGGACAGGTACTCAGATGGGCTGGGACAGGTACTCAGATGGGCTGGGACAGGTACTCAGATGGGCTGGGACAGGTACTCAGATGGGCTGGGACAGGTACTCAGATGGGCTGGGACAGGTACTCGAGTACTCAGGTGGGCTGGGACAGGTACTCGGGTACTCAGGTGGGCTGGGGCAGGTACTCGGGTACTCAGGTGGGCTGGGGCAGGTACTCAGGTGGGCTGGGGCAGGTACTCAGGTGGGCTGGGGCAGGTACTCAGGTGGGCTGGGGCAGGTACTCAGATGGGCTGGGACAGGTACTCAGGTGGGCTGGGACAGGTACTCGAGTACTCAGATGGGCTGGGACAGGTACTCAAATGGGCTGGGACAGGTACTCGAGTACTCAGGTGGGCTGGGACAGGTACTCGGGTACTCAGATGGGCTGGGACAGGTACTCGGGTACTCAGGTGGGCTGGGACAGGTACTCGGGTACTCAGGTGGGCTGGGGCAGGTACTCAGGTGGGCTGGGGCAGGTACTCAGATGGGTTGGGACAGGTACTCAGGTGGGCTGGGACAGGTACTCGAGTACTCAGATGGGCTGGGACAGGTACTCAAATGGGCTGGGACAGGTACTCGAGTACTCAGGTGGGCTGGGACAGGTACTCGGGTACTCAGATGGGCTGGGACAGGTACTCGGGTACTCAGGTGGGCTGGGACAGGTACTCAGGTGGGCTGGGGCAGGTACTCAGGTGGGCTGAGGCAGGTACTCAGGTGGGCTGGGGCAGGTACTCAGGTGGGCTGGGACAGGTACTCAGGTGGGCTGGGACAGGTACTCAGGTGGGCTGGGACAGGTACTCAGGTGGGCTGGGACAGGTACTCAGGTGGGCTGGGACAGGTACTCAGATGGACTGGGACAGGTACTCGGGTACTCAGGTGGGCTGGGACAGGTACTCGGGTACTCAGGTGGGCTGGGACAGGTACTCGGGTGGGCTGGGACAGGTACTCGGGTACTCAGGTGGGCTTGGACAGGTACTCAGGTGGGCTTGGACAGGTACTCAGGTGGGCTTGGACAGGTACTCAGGCTGGGACAGGTACTCAGATGGGCTGGGACAGGTACTCAGATGGGCTGGGACAGGTACTCAGATGGGCTGGGACAGGTACTCAGATGGGCTGGGACAGGTACTCAGATGGGCTGGGACAGGTACTCAGGTGGGCTGGGACAGGTACTCAGGTGGGCTGGGACAGGTACTCGGGTACTCAGGTGGGCTGGGACAGGTACTCGGGTACTCAGGTGGGCTGGGACAGGTACTCAGGTGGGCTGGGACAGGTACTCAGGTGGGCTGGGGCAGGTACTCAGGTGGGCTGGGACAGGTACTCAGGTGGGCTGGGACAGGTACTCAGGTGGGCTGGGACAGGTACTCGGGTGGGCTGGGACAGGTACTCAGGTGGGCTGGGACAGGTACTCAGGTGGGCTGAGACAGGTACTCGGGTACTCAGGTGGGCTGAGACAGGTACTCGGGTACTCAGGTGGGCTGGGACAGGTTTTCGGGTACTCAGGTGGGCTGGGACAGGTACTCAGGTGGGCTGGGACAGGTACTCAGATGGGCTGGGACAGGTAATCGGGTACTCAGATGGGCTGGGACAGGTACTCAGGTGGGCTGTGACAGGTACTCAGGTGGGCTGGGACAGGTACTCAGGTGGGCTGGGACAGGTACTCAGGTGGGCTGGGATAGGTACTCAGGTGGGCTGGGACAGGTACTCAGGTGGGCTGGGACAGGTACTCAGGTGGGCTGGGACAGGTACTCAGGTGGGCTGGGACAGGTACTCAGGTGGGCTGGGACAGGTACTCAGGTGGGCTGGGACAGGTACTCAGGTGGGCTGGGACAGGTACTCAGATGGGCTGGAACAGGTACTCAGATGGGCTGGGACAGGTACTCGATTACTCAGGTGGGCTGGGACAGGTACTCGGGTACTCAGATGGACTGTGACAGGTACTCAGGTGGGCTGGGACAGGTACTCAGATGGGCTGGGACAGGTACTCGATTACTCAGGTGGGCTGGGACAGGTACTCAGGTGGGCTGGGACAGGTACTCAGATGGACTGGGACAGGTACTCGGGTACTCAGGTGGGCTGGGACAGGTACTCGGGTACTCAGGTGGGCTTGGACAGGTACTCAGGTGGGCTTGGACAGGTACTCAGGTGGGCTGGGACAGGTACTCAGATGGGCTGGGACAGGTACTCAGATGGGCTGGGACAGGTACTCAGATGGGCTGGGACAGGTACTCAGATGGGCTGGTACAGGTACTCAGATGGGCTGGGACAGGTACTCAGGTGGGCTGGGGCAGGTACTCAGGTGGGCTGGGGCAGGTACTCAGGTGGGCTGGGACAGGTACTCAGGTGGGCTGGGACAGGTACTCAGATGGGCTGGGACAGGTACTCAGATGGGCTGGAACAGGTACTCGGGTACTCAGATGGGCTGGGACAGGTTTTCGGGTACTCAGGTGGGCTGGGACAGGTACTCAGGTGGGCTGGGACAGGTACTCAGATGGGCTGGGACAGGTAATCGGGTACTCAGATGGGCTGGGACAGGTACTCGGGTACTCAGGTGGGCTGGGACAGGTACTCAGGTGGGCTGGGACAGGTACTCAGGTGGGCTGGGACAGGTACTCAGGTGGGCTGGGACAGGTACTCAGGTGGGCTGGGACAGGTACTCAGGTGGGCTGGGACAGGTACTCAGGTGGGCTGGGACAGGTACTCAGGTGGGCTGGGACAGGTACTCAGGTGGGCTGGGACAGGTACTCAGATGGGCTGGAACAGGTACTCAGATGGGCTGGGACAGGTACTCGATTACTCAGGTGGGCTGGGACAGGTACTCGGGTACTCAGATGGACTGGGACAGGTACTCAGGTGGGCTGGGACAGGTACTCAGATGGGCTGGGACAGGTACTCGATTACTCAGGTGGGCTGGGACAGGTACTCAGGTGGGCTGGGACAGGTACTCAGGTGGGCTGGAACAGGTACTCAGATGGGCTGGGACAGGTACTCGATTACTCAGGTGGGCTGGGACAGGTACTCGGGTACTCAGGTGGGCTGGGACAGGTACTCAGGTGGGCTGGGACAGGTACTCAGATGGACTGGGACAGGTACTCGGGTACTCAGGTGGGCTGGGACAGGTACTCGGATACTCAGGTGGGCTGGGACAGGTACTCGGGTACTCAGGTGGGCTTGGACAGGTACTCAGGTGGGCTTGGACAGGTACTCAGGTGGGCTTGGACAGATACTCAGGTGGGCTGGGACAGGTACTCAGATGGGCTGGGACAGGTACTCAGATGGGCTGGTACAGGTACTCAGATGGGCTGGTACAGGTACTCAGATGGGCTGGGACAGGTACTCAGATGGGCTGGGACAGGTACTCAGATGGGCTGGGACAGGTACTCGGGTACTCAGGTGGGCTTGGACAGGTACTCAGATGGGCTGGGACAGGTACTCAGATGGGCTGGGACAGGTACTCAGATGGGCTGGGACAGGTACTCGGGTACTCAGGTGGGCTTGGACAGGTACTCAGATAGGCTGGGACAGGTACTCAGATGGGCTGGGACAGGTACTCAGATGGGCTGGGACAGGTACTCAGATGGGCTGGGACAGGTACTCAGATGGGCTGGGACAGGTACTCAGATGGGCTGGGACAGGTACTCAGATGGGCTGGGACAGGTACTCAGATGGGCTGGGACAGGTACTCGGGTACTCAGGTGGGCTGGGACAGGTACTCGGGTACTCAGGTGGGCTGGGACAGGTACTCAGGTGGGCTGGGACAGGTACTCAGATGGGCTGGGACAGGTACTCAGATGGGCTGGGACAGGTACTCAGATGGGCTGGGACAGGTACTCGGGTACTCAGGTGGGCTTGGACAGGTACTCAGATGGGCTGGGACAGGTACTCAGATGGGCTGGGACAGGTACTCAGATGGGCTGGGACAGGTACTCAGATGGGCTGGGACAGGTACTCAGATGGGCTGGGACAGGTACTCAGATGGGCTGGGACAGGTACTCAGATGGGCTGGGACAGGTACTCAGATGGGCTGGGACAGGTACTCAGATGGGCTGGGACAGGTACTCAGATGGGCTGGGACAGGTACTCAGATGGGCTGGGACAGGTACTCAGATGGGCTGGGACAGGTACTCAGATGGGCTGGGACAGGTACTCAGATGGGCTGGGACAGGTACTCAGATGGGCTGGGACAGGTACTCGGGTACTCAGGTGGGCTGGGACAGGTACTCGGGTACTCAGGTGGGCTGGGACAGGTACTCGGGTACTCAGGTGGGCTGGGACAGGTACTCAGGTACTCAGGTGGGCTGGGACAGGTACTCAGGTGGGCTGGGACAGGTACTCATGTGGGCTGGGACAGGTACTCAGGTGGGCTGGGACAGGTACTCAGGTGGGCTGGGACAGGTACTCAGGTGGGCTGGGACAGGTACTCGGGTACTCAGGTGGGCTGGGACAGGTACTCGGGTACTCAGGTGGGCTGGGACAGGTACTCGGGTACTCAGGTGGGCTGGGACAGGTACTCGGGTACTCAGGTGGGCTGGGACAGGTACTCGGGTACTCAGGTGGGCTGGGACAGGTACTCGGGTACTCAGGTGGGCTGGGACAGGTACTCGGGTACTCAGATGGGCTGGGACAGGTACTCAGGTGAGCTGGGACAGGTACTCAGGTGGGCTGGGACAGGTACTCAGGTGGGCTGGGACAGGTACTCAGGTGGGCTGGGACAGGTACTCAGGTGGGCTGGGACAGGTACTCGATTACTCAGGTGGGCTGGGACAGGTACTCGGGTACTCAGGTGGGCTGGGACAGGTACTCGGGTACTCAGGTGGGCTGGGACAGGTACTCGGGTACTCAGGTGGGCTGGGACAGGTACTCGGGTACTCAGGTGGGCTGGGACAGGTACTCGGGTACTCAGGTGGGCTGGGACAGGTACTCGGGTACTCAGGTGGGCTGGGACAGGTACTCGGGTACTCAGGTGGGCTGGGACAGGTACTCGGGTACTCAGGTGGGCTGGGACAGGTACTCAGGTGGGCTGGGATAGGTACTCAGGTGGGCTGGGACAGGTACTCAGGTGGGCTGGGACAGGTACTCAGGTGGGCTGGGACAGGTACTCGGGTACTCAGATGGACTGGGGCTGGGACAGGTACTCGGGTACTCAGGTGGGCTGGGACAGGTACTCGGGTACTCAGGTGGGCTGGGACAGGTACTCGGGTACTCAGGTGGGCTGGGACAGGTACTCGGGTACTCAGGTGGGCTGGGACAGGTACTCGGGTACTCAGGTGGGCTGGGACAGGTACTCGGGTACTCAGGTGGGCTGGGACAGGTACTCAGGTGGGCTGGGACAGGTACTCAGGTGGGCTGGGACAGGTACTCGGGTACTCAGATGGACTGTGACAGGTACTCAGGTGGGCTGGGACAGGTACTCGGGTACTCAGGTGGGCTGGGACAGGTACTCGGGTACTCAGGTGGGCTGGTACAGGTACTCGGGTACTCAGGTGGGCTGGTACAGGTACTCGGGTACTCAGGTGGGCTGGGACAGGTACTCAGGTGGGCTGGGACAGGTACTCAGGTGGGCTGGGACAGGGTACTCAGGTGGGCTGGGACAGGTACTCGGTTACTCAGGTGGGCTGGGACAGGTACTCGTGTACTCAGATGGACTGGGGCTGGGACAGGTACTCGGGTACTCAGATGGGCTGGGACAGGTACTATGGTACTCAGATGGGCTGAGACAGGTACTCGGGTACTCAGATGGGCTGGGATGGGTGATGACAGGTACTTTGATCGGTGGTGATAGGTACTTTGATGGGTGGTGACAGGTCCTCTTTATCGGGGGGGGGGGGTAATCGGTGTGTGTTGGTGTACGCTGAGCGGTAACATCTTGTTGTAAAGATGTTACCGCAATCTCCTCCTGGTACCCGGTAACATCTTGTTACCGCGATTTGTTTACATTCTGTGACCGGCTGTGATTGGACACAGCCGGTCATGTGGTAAAGAGCCTATTTCATTGGCTCTTTACTGCGATCGGGGTTGGGCTGTGTCAGGGTTACAAGCCACATCCCCGATTGGCGCACTGCACGCGCCCTAGGCGCGTGCACGAGCCCTATAACAGCACAGTACATGTGACCGGCTGTGATTGGACACGGCCAGTCACATGTATCCAGGGGGGGGGGGTCGATGGGGAGGAAAATCCCACAGATCGGGGATGGGCTGTCATCCACGATTGCCACGCTGCGGCCACGCGGGGGCCCGCAGGAGCGGCGCAATATCGAGGCCGTCATATGACGTCTACCCAGGATGGGAGATCCCATCTGTGGCCGTCATTTGACTATGGCCCGGTATTGAAGTGTTTAAGAACTCCAGCCGACCTGGCTTTAGACAGGATAGCATCTTCATCCTTAGAATTCAGGAGACGAAACAAGAGGAGACATGGGGGAGCTCCCAGCAGTGGTGGCTGGGTTGGAAACCTCAATGGGCCCTTTCCACTGCAAATCTGGGCGAGAATGCATCCTAGCCAAAGGTATCCACTAACCAGGCCTCAATGAATGCCGCTGGATTTTCTCCCTCTGCCCGTTCGGGTTTGCTGACTGCCTGTACATTTTTTCTGAATAGGCAATTCTCCATGTCCTCTAATCTGGCTGCATTAGCAGAGGCCACAGATTGCACATATCTTACATCTTTTTAGCGGTTGGCACTCATCTTCTAGCGTACTAAGGGGGCCTTTTAAGACAGATGTGTTCTCCCTCATATTTCATGCCTTATTAATGTGACCTTCACCTCCCCTGTTAAGTCAGCAATAGAGGAGTTGCAGGCTGTAACAGCAGTTTAAATATCCCTTAGTGTGGGTTCAGGATCAGTATTGTCCTGTTCTACTACTGCTACAAAACTCCTAAATATTAACATTGTGAAATGATCAACCTAAAACACCTATACATAATGAAAAGTGTCCATCTGGCATATCCAAAAAATATATATGCTCCAACATGTACAAATCAATATGGTAATACAGTTCAACTTAAAGTAATGAAAAAATTGTGAAACAAAATTTAGTTGATCCACCAAAATCCTTCACTAAAGTAATGTGTGCCAATTCCACTCCCTTAAGAATAAAGCTCACCAGATGCTGTTGCCATTCACTCTTGTGTCTGGCAGATATCACCTTTTTAGATTTTATTGAAGAGCCACTTTCCATCCAGATTAATAAAGACAATCTCCACATGTGGGGATAGAAATTGATACAGACCCTCCAATAGTGTAAAAACGCCTTAAGGTGATCGGTTTATTAAAAGTAACGTACTTTCATCATAAGATTCCAAATCACCTTGTTAAAATTCCAAACATGCCAGGCGACTCATTGTGATCTCCTCTTAGCTTCCTTAGTACACATAGAGTCACTGTCTCAGTGTTGCCGTGTAGCCATGCAGCCACGTACCAATGCTCTTCTTCGCTTCATTAGACTTTGTCACAGGGGGTGATGACACGGCACGGCAACAAAGCTTAAGTATCTTCCTCTGCATCTCTTTAACTCATAGTGAGCAAATTTGGTGGACTTTTAACTCAATGGACATTGATCATCGCAATATTCTCCATCTGTTCAATTTAACCTGCCCTCTGCCAGTTACAATTATAATTATAAACGATAAATGATAAAATATTCACAACCGGCTAGATGGTTAACAGCGGCATGCACATTACTGTGTCTCACCATGCTCCACCAATATAACACACTACTCATGTGGGAATTAAAATGGACTGACCTAATCATCCAACTGTTCCATTAACCCCTCATTGACTAAGAGTTTGAAATAGCCATTAAATGCTGCAGGAGGAGACAACGACTCTCCAATTCTAAAATACACAGGACACAATATATAAAATTAAATTAAATAATGGTAAATACCGAATCTCAGATCCACCGCCACTACCAATTTAAGGTTTGGAGGAGTGATACTATTGTTTTTACAAACTTGATTATAATTTTAATTTATAGTCTATATAAAATATCCCTAAATCATACATACATACACTATATATATATATATATATATATATATATATATATATATATATATATAAATTATATCCCATCTCCAAAAAATCTCCTTTATTTTAGCTTGTTTTTTCCTTTTAATAGGAGATGGGTACAGAAAATTACTAGGCTTTTGTTCCTTTTTTTTCTGGGGGGAGCATAATGGAGAGAATAGCGAGAGCTACTGTGACAAAAGATGAAAGGTGTGGAGGACATAGTTTCCCTAATGTGGAATCTTTTTCGTGGATGAACTCTTAGTTAATGCATTACAAAGTTTTTCAAGTGGAGGAAGGGCAATGTGCTTTATGCGGTATTTGATGGGATAGTTTGTGGTGGGGTGGGGTGGGGTTGGAGGGTTCAGGATTTGACAAGACCTGTGGCTCTGGTGCCCTCTCTCTACTACACAAAATTTAAAAAGTGGTATGATAATGGCTTAAAGACAAAACATGCAGAGGAATGTTGGAAGAATTTAAGGATAGAGGGGGTGACTAACAAACCAAAAGAGATTGTTTGGATGTCCTTTCATGAATGTTTACTGACAATGTTTTTTCCTGAAAGCAAGATATTTGGCAAGGAGTGAGAGGTGTGTAAGGGAGGGATGTGGTGGCATGGAAACAATTAGGCATGTATTCTTTGAATGGAACTTTGTGAAAAGTGTGTGGGGTAGGTTGGTGAGCTTTGTAAAAAAAAAAATGTGTTGGTGTTAAAGGAAGTTACACCTGAGTTATATCTATATGGCTTAGTAGGTGGTGGAATTGATGATGTGAGGAGGAGGGGGTGGATTTTATCAGCAATTATGAAGGAAGTGGTTTGGCAGGCAAGGTGCGGTTAAAGGAAAGGACATTTTTTGTGTTACATAGGTTGAAAAAAGACACAAGTCCATCTAGTTCCACCATAAATAAAATAAAAAATATCATACGATCCGATACCCACAGTTGATCCAGAGGGAGGCAGAACCCCCCCCCCCCCCCCCCCCCCAGAAAAGCAGGATCCAATTTGCTACAGCACTGGAAAAAAATCCTTCCTGATCCCAGAGAGGCAAACGGATTTTCCCTGGATCAGCTTTACCTATAAATGTTAGTACCTTAGGAAAAGAATCCAGGCCTTTTTTAAAGCAATCTACTGAGCTTGCCAGAACCACCTCTGGAGGGAGTCTATTCCACACTTTCACAGCTCTTACTGTGAAGAAACCTTTCCGTATTTGGAGATGAAATCCAGATGTAAAGAGTGCCCCCTTGTCCTCAGTGTTGACCGTAAAGTGAATAACTCAACACCAAGTTCATTATATGGACCCCTTGGTGACCATATCCCCCCTTAATCTCCTTTTCTCAAGAGTGAAAAATTTCAGTTCCTCTAATCTTTCCTCATAGCCGAGAGATCCCCCATGCTTCTTATCAGTTTTGTTGCCCTTCTCTGAACTTTCTCCAGTTCTCCGATATCTTTTTGAGAACTGGTGCCCAAAACTGAACTGCATATTCCAGATGAGTTCTTACTAATGATTTGTACAGGGGCAAAATTATCTCTCTCTCTCTCTGGAGTCCATACCTCTCTTAATACAAGAAAGGACTTTGCTTGCTTTGGAAACCACAGCTTGGCATTGCATGGTATTATTGAACTTATAATCTACCAAAACCCCCAGATGCTTCTCCACCATTGTTTCCCCCAGTTGTACTCCCTCTAGTATGTATGATGCATGCATATTCATAGCCCCCAAGTGCATAACTTTACATTTCTCAACATTAAACCTCATCTGCCACATAGTCGCCCAATTAGACAGTGCACTGAGGTCAGCTTGTAAATAAGAGACATTCTGTAAGGACATTATTCCACTGCATAGCTTAGTGTCATCTGCAAAGACAGAAATGTTAGTTTCTCTTATATTCACCGACCGACACAGCTCCTCTCTTAGCCATTGGGTTGTTATGCCCTATTACTAGGAAATACTAGGCATTAGTTGTAATACAACACTCAGAACTCTTAGTTCCGCCCAGGGGGCGGTCCCTTGTGCAACAACCCTCCAGCCTGCCATGCAGCCATCAGTTTTATTTTGCCTAGTGAAGAAGGACCTAGGAACTCTGCAGGCCCATCGGTCCGTGTTTTATGCAGAAGCATGATTTTTTGCGCAAGATGGATGATCCTGTAATCTACTATCAACAGTCGGCTGGGTGACAGGCTGGATTCCCTTATCCTTGTAGTCTCCCTGATCCGGCCATCAAGCGTGTGCAGCCCGCAGCTACACGCTCGGCAGGCCACGACGAAACCTCAGCTCCAGAGGTGGTCGTGAGCTTTTATGCTCCGGGGCATACATTTAACCGGGCTACTGATGTCTGCGTTACAGTATGCCGGGCCAGCAGCCACCCTGTACTGATCAGTGAGTAGGTCTGTGATGGAATGTCTCCCAGCTCTTCAGGACAGGTAAGTACAGCTCTCCCTGCCTCGGCGGGGCTGAGCAGTTGGGCATTCCCTGGGAGGTCGATTCGGGGGTCCATCACCTCCCTCTCTTCTCTCCCCTGTCCCTATCTCCCCCCTCTCTGGGGGGATGCTGCATGTGGCTGCTGAGCGGGGTGTGTGTGTGTTTATGCAGGGGCTCTCCAGGGGGGCTCTCATCTGGGTTGGGGAGCTGCGCTGGCTAGGGGTTTCCTGAGTCCTGTTCTTCATGCCCCTGGAATGTGTCTGTGAGGTTTTGCTGATGTCCTGTACAGCGCTGTGTTCACTGCTATCGTTTTCTCCCTGTACCTCATGGAGCTGCTTTGGCGGCCATTTTAAGTGTGGGCAAGGGCAACATGCTATCCTGGGCTTCAGCGGCCATTTTCCTAGTGATCTCCTATTCAGGACACTGGCGGCCATGTTCTTGAAGCCTGAACAGGTTTTTTCAGTGTCCTCTAGCGGCAGCATGTGCTCCTGAGCTCTCACAGCCATTTTCCCTGTGGTTTAAGTCTTTGTACTGGACGCTGGGCGGCCATTTTATTGAAGCCTGCTAGCTGCTGCCACCAACACAGCATTGTTTCCTCTGCACCTGAGAGCCCACAGGGACTACAGGCACTACTTGCTGGATAGCGCAGAACTCCTCAGGGTGGTGAGTCCAGCGGGAAAGAGCCCCTCAGCCAGCAGCAGTAAGGAGGGTGGGACTGTCACTGTCCTAAGTCCCCTTCGGGTGGCAGACAGGGTAGGGTCAGCATGGCTTTAGAAACTGGTGTTTCTTCCCCAGAAATCCAGGCAATTGCAACCAGGTCACCTGCAAATTGCGCAGTGCCCATGGACACCCTGATGGCGGACCTCAATTTGTTGCCAAGACGGAGGCACTGCGCGGGAAGAAAGGCGCATTAAAGCGGCCCCTGCCCCCCCCCCCCCCTCCCCCCATCGTCTGTGGAGAGCTCTGACGCAGACTCTGGTCCTGCTGAGGCCGGTGACCCCTGCTCTGTCTTGTCAGACGACGCTGACCAGGACCGTTCGGACAGTGAAGATGAGTCCCCATCTGTGTCTGTGCATGACAAAGTGCTTCTTGGAGCACTTATCATAGCTGTGCGTGATACCCTGAAGATTCAGGAGCCAGCAGATCCCTCTGTTGATGTACCGGTCCCTTTTGGGTCCCGCAAGCCAGCACATTCACCTATAGTGTTCCCATATCTGACTTATTTTGACAAGTTCATTTACAAGGAATGGGGTCGCCCGCAACGGACCTTTTTCGGTCCCCAAATATATGGCGGTGCGTTACCCTTTTGAGGCGAGCCTTCTCAAAAAATGTTTGGCTCCTCCGGTCGTGGACCCCCCAGTATCCAGGTTAAATAAAGTAACCACGATCCCGGTTGAGGGGACTCCTGCATTCAAGGATCCCACGGACAGGAAGGCCGAGGCAGTGGCTCGTTCCTTGTTTACGGTGGTGGGGTCAGCCGTGCGACCAGTACTGGCATCCACACTTGTGTCGCAGACACTGAGTGGGCAAAACTTTTGCACTGCGAATTGGGAGAGCAACAGGCTTCTCCTGTCTACGTGGAACTAGCAGACCAACTAGTGCAAGGCCTTAACTACGTCTGTGACGCGGCCCTGGATACTCTCCCTCTGTTATCCAGGGCTTCAGTGTCAGCTGTGGTGCTGAGGCGCTTGATTTGGCTAAAATGCTGGTCTGCTGACCAGGCATCCAAAAAAGCCCTTACAGTTCTTCCCTTCCTTGGCAACCGGCTCTTTGGAGCCTCTTTAGATGGCATTATTAAAAATGCCACCGGTGGTAAGAGTACCCTACTCCCAGAGGCCATTAAGGCTGTGGAGCCATGCAGTAGGCAGGGCCCCTCATTTTCTGCGCACAAAAGGCTTTTTCATCCGCCCGGAGCTTCGACCAAATGTCCCCAGGGCGACAGGATGACCTCTGAAGGACCAAAGCGTCCCTGGAACCGAACGCCTAACAAGCCTGCGAGCAAAAGTGCTACCGCATGAAGGTTTGCCCCCACCCGTGCCTGCTTTGGGAGTTTGCAGCCTGGTGGGCCTCTCGGCTGTCCGACCAGTGGGTCTGCAATCTGATTTCCTCCGGCTACAAGATAGTTACTCTTGGCCGCAAACCAGATTCTTTCCCTCCAGCATACCCGTACTCCCAGCTCGCCGAGAGGCCCTCTTGGGGGCGATAAGGGACCTGCTGAATCGTGGGGTGATAGTACCTGTTCCTGAATCGGAATGTTTCCAGGGGTTCTATGCTAATCTGTTTGTAGTCCCCAAGAAGGAAGGGGTACGACTAGTCTTGGATCTAAAAGCCCTCAATTACTTTGTAAAAGTACAGAGTTTAGAATGGAATCAGTTAGCTCAGTAGTCGCTGCACTCCATCAAGGGGACTCCCTGGCATCCTTAGACATCCAGGATGTGTACCTGCACATACCCATATGCCTCCGGCATCAGAAGTTTCTGCGATTTACCGTCGGGGAAGCCCACTACCAGTTTGTGGCTCTCCCTTTTGGTTTGGCATCAGCCCACCCGATTCTTTACCAAGGTATTGGCTCCTGTTTTGGCATTGCTACAGCAACGCGGGATCACAATCATGGGATACCTAGACGATTTCCTCCTGAGAGCATCTTCTGCCTCAGAGTTAGAGGATGTGGCGATCAGCATGCAGACCCTGTAGGGATTTGGGTGGCTGTTGAACCTAAAAAAGTCGGTGATCGTACCGACCCAGCATTTGGAGTAGCTAGGCTTGCTCCGGGAAGTCGTTCCTACCTCTGAAATGGACTGTGATCACAATGGATGCCGGCCTATCCGGCTGGGGTGGAGTAATGGGAGTTCAGTTGACCCAGGGCCTCTGGTCGGTGAAGGAATCCAAGTTGCCGATCAATCTGCTCAAACTGAGAGCGATCAGTCTCTCCACATGGTCGATAAGACTTCGAGGGTGTCCGATCAGGATCCAGTTAGACAACACCAGGGCTGTGGCATATGTCATTCATCAAGGAGGAACAAGAAGCTCAGCCACCACATGGGAGGTCGTATACATACTTCGGTGGGCAGAGCGACGTGTACCGGCCCTGTCGGCCATTTACATCTTGGGAGTGGAGAACTGTCAGGCGGACTATTTAAGTCGCCAGATGCTGGACCCAGGAGAATGGGCATTGCATGCGGAGGCGTTCAGGCTACTGTGCCTAAGGTGGGGCACACCAGACGGGGATCTTCTGACCTCCCGTCTCAACCGGAAGGTCCCGAGATTCGTGTCCAGAGCAAGAGATCCATGGGCAGACACGTCAGACGCGCTGGTGGCTCCGTGGGGTCAGTACCAGCTGATCTATGCCTTTCCTCCGCTGAAACTGTTACCACGTCTGCTCCGCAGAGTGGAGGCCGAGGGGATTTCAGTAATTCTGATTGCCCCAGATTGGCTTCAGTGTCCCTGGTACCCAGACCTGGTGCGCCTGGTGGCAGACGCCCCCTGGCGACTGCCGTTATGAGAAGACCTTCTGTCTCAAGGTACGATTCTCCATCCTGCTTTACCATCACTGGCTTTAACGGCAAGGCTATTGAGAGCCAGGTGTTGAGGAAGCAGGGTCTTTCGGACTCGGTGATCCCAACTATGCTGAGAGCACGGAATTCTTTTTCTCTGAAGATATATCATCCTACCTGGAAGGCCTACATCTCCATGTGTGAGGAGAAAGGATGGCATCCGTGCTCCTTTTCTATATCTAGGATCCTGCTTTTTCTTCAGCCAGGAGTAGACCAGAAGTTGGCCTTGAGCACCATTAAGGGACAAATCTCAGCTTTGGTTGTATTTTTTCAGCGACCCCTGGCGTCTCACTCTCTAGTGAGCGCTTTTGTCCAAGGGGACCAGCGGGTAGTTCCTCCAGTGCGTCCACCATTACCCCCATGGGATCTGAATCTGGTGTTGTCGGCGCTGCAAAAACCGCCATTTGAAAATGGAGAGATCCCTCTGTTGGCTCTTTCCCAGAAAGTGGTCTTTCTAGGGGCCATCACATTGGCCAGGAGAGTTTCGGAACTGGCGGCCTTGTCCTGCGAGTCTCCCTATCTGGTTACCCACAAGGATAAGATGGTGTTGCGTCCGCAATCTTCTTTTCTGACGAAAGTGGTCTCGGCGTTTCACATCAATGAAGACATTGTGTTACCCGTCTCTGTGTCCTAAGCCGACACATCCTAAGGAGGTGGCCCTCCATTCCCTGGACGTGGTTAGGGCTCTGAGGGTGTATTTGTCTGCCGCGGCTCCCTTCCCGAAGTCAGACTCCCTGTTCGTTTCTTTGGCAAAGAAAGGCATGGTGGTCTCGTCGGCCACCATTTCCAGGTGGATCAGACAGATTGTAGTACAAGCCTATGCCTTGAAGGGGCAGGTGCCCCCCTTTCCAGTCACAGTCCACTCCACAAGGGCAGTCGGAAAGGCTTGGGCCTTCAGACATCAAGCGTATGTCGCTCAAGTGTGTAAAGCAGCGACCTGGTCGTCTGTTCACACGTTTACAAAATTCTACAAGGTAGATGACAGTACCTCAGCTGATGCCTGTTTTGGCCGCAAAGTTTTGCAGGCGGCTGTATAGTTGCAATTGCATATGCAATTTTTCCTTTTTTGCTTTTTTTTGGGGGTAAAAACTCAGTACCTTTTTAAGTTAATGCACTGTTGCATTTGTTACCGCAGTTGTGTTGTGGTTTGAGGGTGGTGCCTCTCTGTTGAGGAGCACTCTTTTTGGTGTTTTTTTTTTTCCACACACTGTCGCTTTTGTGGGTATAGTTATGCCACGTACACATGACCGGACTTTTCAACATCAAAGGTCCGACGGAACGATTCTGGCAGACCGTTCGATCGTGTGTGCGCTGCAGCGGACTTTTGATTTGCAAAAATCCGTCAGACTTTAGAAATGGAACCTGTTTCAAATTTTTACACCGGACCCCGTTCCTACCGAGAAATCCGCTCGTGTATGTATGCTAGTCCGACGGACAAAAAACGACGCAAGGGCAGCTATTGGCTACTGGCTATGAACTTCCTTATTCTAGTCCGGTCGTACGTCATCACGTTCAAATCCGTCGGACTTTGGTGTGATTGTGTGTGGCCAAGTCCGTTCATTCAGAAAGTCCGTCAGAACTCCGTCAGAGGTGGAGGTTGGAATGAGGTGGTGGGTGTTTTTTTTGGGGGGGAGGGGGGGGGGTTAATGTTGCTGTTTGTTTAAACGTTTTGATATAAAATACTTACCTGAATGATGTAAAGAATGTTGCTCTTGAGAGTTGATTGAAGGAGTTCAGAGTATGCGATTCATGCTGACGGGAATAAAAAAAAACAGCAGAAACCTAAAGATAAAGATATCTGGCATCCCAGCCACAACATACAGTGGTGTGAAAAAGTGTTTGCCCCCTTCCTCATTTCCTGTTCCTTTGCATGTTTGTCACACTTAAGTGTTTCGGAACATCAAACCAATTTAAACAATAGTCAAGGACAACACAAGTAAACACAAAATGCAATTTGTAAATGAAGGTGTTTATTATTAAAGGTGAAAAAAAATCCAAACCATCATGGCCCTGTGTGAAAAAGTGATTGCCCCCCTTGTTAAAACATACTATAACTGTGGTTCAACAGTGTGTTCAACTGTGTGTTCAATTTCTCTAGCCACACCCAGGCCTGATTATTGCCACACCTGTTCACAATCAAGGCATCACTTAAATAGGAGCTGCTTGACACAGTAAGGTCCACCAGAAGATCCTTAAAAGCTACACATCATGCTGAGACCCAAAGAAATTCAGGAACAATTGAGAAAGAAAGTAATTGAGATCTATCAGTCTGGAAAGGGTTATAAAGCCATTTCCAAAGCTTTGGGAATCCAGCGAACCACAGTGAGAGCCATTATCCACAAATGGCGAAGACATGGAACAGTGGTGAACCTTCCCAGGAGTGGCCGGCCGCCCAAAATTACCCCAAGAGCACAGCGACGACTCATCCAAGAGGTCACAAAAGACCCCACAACAACGTCCAAGGAACTGCAGGCCTCACTTGCCTCAGTTAAGGTCAGCGTTCATTCCTCCACCATCAGGAAAAGACTGGGCAAAAATGGCCTGCATGGCAGAGTTCCAAGGAGAAAACCACTGCTGAGCAAAAAGAACATCAAAGCTCGTCTCAATTTCTCCACAACACATCTTGATGATCCCCAAGACTTTTGGGACAACATTCTGTGGACCGATGAGACAAAAGTGGAACTCTTTGGAAGGTGTGTGTCCAAGTATATCTGGCGTAGAATGAACACTGCATTTCATAAAAAGAACATTATACCAACAGTAAAATATGGTGGTGGTAGTGTGATGGTCTGGGGCTGTTTTGCTGCTTCAGGACCTGGAAGACTTGCCGTGATAAAAGGAACTATGAATTCTGCTGTCTACCAAGAGATCCTGAAGGAGAATGTCCGACCATCTGTTCGTGTACTCAAGCTGAAACGAACTTGGGTTCTGCAGCAGGACAATGATCCTAAACACACCAGCAAGTCCACCACCGAATGGCTGAAGAAAAACAAAATGAAGACTTTGGAGTGGCCTAGCCAAAGTCCTGACCTGAATCCTATTGAGATGTTGTGGTATGACCTTAAAAAGGCCGTTCATGCTCGAAAACCCTCTAATGTAACTGAATTAGGACAATTCTGCAAAGATGAGTGGGCCAAAATTCCTCCAGGACGCTGTAAAAGCCTCATTGCACGTTATCGCAAACGCTTGGTTGCAGTTGTTGCTGCTAAGGGTGGCCCAACCAGTTATTAGGTTTAGGGGGCAATCACTTTTTCACACAGGGCCATGATGGTTTGGATTTTTTTTCACCTTTAATAATAAACACCTTCATTTACAAATTGCATTTTGTGTTTACTTGTGTTTTCCTTGACTATTGTTTAAATTGGTTTGATGGTCCGAAACACCTAAGTGTGACAAACATGCAAAGGAACAGGAAATGAGGAAGGGGGCAAACACTTTTTCACACCACTGTATGGTGGTAGCTTTGGTGGAGACATCAGGTCTTATGCCCTGTACACATGGTTGGATTTTCAGACGGAAAAGGTCAGCCACGTCGCAACGAACGCCCCCTCTTCCTGAACGATCTGATTTTCTGACAACTTTGTCCAACTGTGTGTATGAAAGACAAGTTTGGCACAAAATCCGATGGATTTTGTTATCGGAATGTCCGACCGTGTGTACAAGGCATTAGAGAAGAATCCCGTAACTCTAACTCCATGGGCCACTACTCTTGCTGGAGTGCTAGAACCACAGCTTTTCTCCAAACCTAATAAACAATACCCGACATATACAGGTCCTTCTCAAAAAATTAGCATATTGTGATAAAGTTCATTATTTTCTGTAATGTACTGATAAACATTAGACTTTCATATATTTTAGATTCATTACACACAACTGAAGTAGTTCAAGCCTTTTCTTGTTTTAATATTGATGATTTTGGCATACAGCTCATGAAAACCCAAAATTCCTATCTCAAAAAATTAGCATATTTCATCCGACCAATAGCAGAAAAGTGTTTTTAATACAAAAAAAGTCAACCTTCAAATAATTATGTTCAGTTATGCACTCAATACTTGGTCGGGAATCCTTTTGCAGAAATGACTGCTTCAATGCGGCGTGGCATGGAGGCAACCAGCCTGTGGCACTGCTGAGGTGTTATGGAGGCCCAGGATGCTTCGATAGCGGCCTTAAGCTCATCCAGAGTCTTGGGTCTTGCGTCTCTCAACTTTCTCTTCCCAATATCCCACAGATTCTCTATGGGGTTCAGGTCAGGAGAGTTGGCAGGCCAATTGAGCACAGTAATACCATGGTCAGTAAACCATTTACCAGTGGTTTTGGCACTGTGAGCAGGTGCCAGGTCGTGCTGAAAAATGAAATCTTCATCTCCATAAAGCTTTTCAGCAGATGGAAGCATGAAGTGCTCCAAAATCTCCTGATAGCTAGCTGCATTGACCCTGCCCTTGATAAAACACAGAGGACCAACACCAGCAGCTGACATGGAACCCCAGACCATCACTTACTGTGGGTACTTGACACTGAACCTCAGGCATTTTGGCATTTCCCTCTCCCCATTCTTCCTCCAGACTCTGGCACCTTGATTTCAGAATGACATGCAAAATTTGCTTTCATCCGAAAAAAGTAATTTGGACCACTGAGCAACAGTCCAGTGCTGCTTCTCTGTAGCCCAGGTCAGGCGCTTCTGCCGCTGTTTCTGGTTCAAAAGTGGCTTGACCTGGGGAATGCGGCACCTGTAGCCCATTTCCTGCACACGCCTGTTCACGGTGGCTCTGGATGTTTCTACTCCAGACTCAGTCCACTGCTTCCGCAGGTCCTCCAAGGTCTGGAATCGGTCCTTCTCCACAATCTTCTTCAGGGTCCGGTCACCTCTTCTCGTTGTGCAGCGTTTTCTGCCACACTTTTTCCTTCCCACAGACTTCCCACTGAGGTGCCTTGATACAGCACTCTGGGAACAGCCTATTCGTTGAGAAATTTCTTTCTGTGTCTTACCCTCTTGCTTGAGGGTGTCAATGATGGCCTTCTGGACAGCAGTCAGGTCGGCAGTCTTACCCATGATTGCGGTTTTGAGTAATGAACCAGGCTGGGAGTTTTTAAAAGGAATCTTTTGCAGGTGTTTAGAGTTAATTAGTTGATTCAGATGATTAGGTTAATAGCTTGTTTAGAGAACCTTTTCATGATATGCTAATTTTTTGAGATAGGAATTTTGGGTTTTCATGAGCTGTATGCCAAAATCATCAATATTAAAATAAGAAAAGGCTTGAACTACTTCAGTTGTGTGTAATGAATCTAAAATATATGAAAGTCTAATGTTTATCAGTACATTACAGAAAATAATGAACTTTATCACCATATGCTAATTTTTTGAGAAGGACCTGTAGGTTTTTAAAAAAGTGTGGAAGAAAGCAAAACTACAAAGGGTTTCGTGATATACCATCTACAGTCCAATTTGGAATAGTCATACCTACCTTGAACTGGTAAAGCTACAGCACGGTGCTAGGTGGCGTGCTGTGGGTGTGACGCATCACAAACATATTTTAGAAAATTGTGTTCTGTTATCTTTTGCTTAATTGCAGTCTAGATTTGGCATCCCTTCGAACATGCTATTTTACTATGTATAAAAGTTTTCTAGCTCAGCCTGTGACAAGTGGGAGGAGAATGTAAGTGACATAATAGGTGATTAAAGGGAGAATGCTCTAGAAACGATTCATCTATGCTTGTTAAATGTCTCTCAGCTATATATTTTGCTAAGAGCTCATCATACCCCACTTAAGCTTCATTTTATGGTCCTTTTCCCAAACCCTGTATATTCTAATTGTGGCGGGGATACAGGAGATTTAATACACTTGCTATGGACGTGCCCAAAGCTTCACCGCTACAGGAGTACAGTTGTTGCAACGGTAAACACTGCATTGCAGGTCTTCATCCCGGTGGAGCCCAAGTACTGTGTTTTAGGTATGCTTGACACTGTCACTCAGGATAAATTTATAAGAGATATAGCAGCAAGGGTCCTGTTTCAGGCCCATAGCCTCGTACTCCTTCATTGGATCTCACCAGCTTCTCCTTCACCACAGATGTGTCTTGAACATATGGGTACAACGTTACAATTTTAAAAGCTGATATATTAGCATAGAAACAGCTTCTTCAAATTCAAGACGCTATGGGGTTGTTGGTTAGCTACCCCTGGTTAGCTCCAGCATACTTACTAAAAGATAGATTGCTGTTTTGAGACTTTACTTCCAGTGCGTGAATGTCCCCTTGGATATTTGTCTAGAAGGACAGAGGGGTATACGTCCCATGCCACGTTTCCTCTTGCCTTACAAATATGGTCCTGATAACCTAGGTTACGTGAGGCATTAGATGTGTTCTCTGACAGGTGCCGTAGCGACTCTGTTTGTACTGTTTGTAGGTAAGCTTGTGTGACATCTCAATATACTGTTACCTGATTAGAAAAAAAAGGCTTAGAAAGGTAAATGTGGATTTCAGTCTTGCAAAGTAGCCCTGTGTTTTAGAGAAGAGTGGAGTCAGTTGAACAAGGTAGGTGTGGATTGCAGGTATGCAAAGTGGCTTACTATTGCAGGTATTGGAGTCCCTTATCTGAAAGAACAGAGAAGACATAATATGAGGATGAGGGCTTCAGTTGGAGTAGTACGTTTTTTCTACTTCCTGGTATTTTATATCTATAATCATTTTTTTTATTGTATTTTGTGGGAGATTTTATATGACTAATTTCAGAAGTTTGGAGGCCACAGGAAACCACAGAAAATTAAACCTATACGGAGACTCTCTTGGTCAGATTAAAGAGCAACTCTATTTTTGTTGAGAAAAAAAACATTCCCCTCTGGGTGATGTTTGTACATTACAAGCATTTTGACAAACTTTGTTGCAGATTCCTACCTTTTGTTATTCTGAGGAAATCCATGTGTGTTTGTGCCCATGTGCAGAAGTGAGTCTAATGGGAGTGGATTCTTATTTATCAACCAGCTGCTGTACCTGCAAAGCTCTAATGAGGAAAATTGCTGGGTCTGCATCCCTTTTAGATGTGATTTCCTATTGGGAGTATCTCACCAAAAATAAAATATGTTGTTGAAGGGGGTGCCTGAAATCTGATTTATATTTTAGTGCAGACTTCTGGGAAAATGAGTGAGCCAATCACCCAAGCAGGAAATAACATATCAGGGGGGCGTTCTCTACAGTGGTGGTCATCAACCCTGTCCTCAGGGCCCACTAACAGGCCAGGTTTTATGTATTACCTTGGGGAGATGCAGACTAGAATACTGGAATCACTGAGAAGCCAATGATATCACCTGTGATGTATTTCAGTTATTTTACAAACCTGGCCTGTTAGTGGGCTCTGAGGACAGGGTTGAAGACTGCTGCTGTACAGGACACTTCCAGGTAGCCATATTGCATTGCATTTCACAGAAAATTTACAGAGCTGCAGATTGAAAAGGAAAGGTAATTTTTAATGACATTCAATTACTATATGACTTGTGTCGCAGTTGTATATGCTATATCCGTGTTTCTCAAGTTCAATCCTCAAGGAGCCCCAACAGGTCATGTTTTCAGGATTTCCCTCAGATGAAACAGCTGTGATAATTACTAATGCAGTGAAACTGATCAAATCCCTTTGGCAAAATAATGGGAAGCCTGAAAACATGACCTGTTTGGGTGCCTTAACCTCTTCACGCCCACCCTATAGCCCAATGACGGCCGTAGAGCAGGCGCTTTTGTCCGAGAGGCCGTTCCTGGACGTCCTGTTATTTACTTCCGCAATGCGCGCCGCCGCGGGCACGCATCGGGGAAGTAATGTGTTTGCCGTGTCCCCCGGAGACAGGCAAACACAGATCGCTGTAAGCGGCCAATCACAGCGGCCGTTTACAGCGCGATCGGCGTGTCCAATGGGAGATGATCTCATATGTAAACATATGAGATCATCTCTCAGCACCGCTCTCCCTCCTCACACAGACAGCGTGTGAGGAGGGAGAGATGAACGGCTGCAGCGGCCGTTGGTGTAAAAAAAAAAAAAAAAAAAGTGCCATCCTGCCCCAGTGCCATGCTGCCCCAGTGCCACCTGCCCCCAGTGCCACCTGTTAGTGCTATCTGTCCCCAGTGCCACCTGTCAGTGCCACATATTAGTGCCATCTGTCATCAGTGCTACATATTAGTGCCACCTGTCATCAGTGCCACGTATCAGTGCCACCTGTCAGTGTCACGTGCCATCTGTCATCAGAGTCACGCGTCATCGGTGCCACGTATTAGTGCCATCTGTCATCGGTGGCACATATTAGTGCCACGTATTAGTGCCACCTGTCGGTGGCACGTATTAGTGCCATGTGTCTTCAGTACCACGTATTAGTGCCATCTGTCATCAGTGCCACGTGTCATCAGTGCCACGTATAAGTGTCATCATTGCCACGTATCAGTGCCCTCTGTCATCAGTGTAATTTATGCTCCTAGAACACGTGATGGCGCTCCCTGCATGTTGGGCCTCTCTATGTGGCCAGGCTGTGAAAAAGTCCCACACATGTGGTATTTTAATACTCAGGAGGACTAGCAGAATTTTTTTGGGGGTGTCATTTGTGGTATACACATGCCATGTGAGAGAAATTACCTATTACAATGACAATTTTGTGGAAAAAAAATTAAAATTTTGCAAAGAATTGTGGGGAAAAAATGACATCAAAAAGCTCACCATGCCTCTTACTAAATACCTTGGAATGTCTACTTTCCAAAAAGGGGTCATTTGGGGGTATTTGTACTTTCCTGACTTGTTTGGGTCACAAGAAATGAGATGGGCCACCAGTACATCAGATGTGATCAATTTTGTGCGATTCGCACCACAGCTTGTAGACTCTCTAACTTTCACAAAGACCAAATAATATCCACTCATTTGGGTTATTTTTACCAAAGATATGTAGCAGTATAAATTGTGGCCAAAATTTATGAAGAAAAATTAATCATTTGCATAATTCTGTCACAGAAACAAAGAAATATGCGTTTTTTTAAAAAATTTTCGGTCTTTTTTCATTTATAGCGCAAAAAATAAAAACCCCAGAGGTGATCAAATACCACCAAAAGAAAGCTCTATTTGTGGGGAAAAAAAGGACAAAAAATTAATTTGGGTACAGTGTTGCATGACTGAGTAATTGTCATTCAAATTGTGAGAGCACCGAAAGCTGAAAATTGGTCTGGGCAGGAAGGGTGTTTAAGTGCCCAGTAAGCAAGTGGTGTTAAGGACTGGTGTTGAGAAACACTGTGCTATATTATATATTTTTTTTAATTTGCTATTTTTTTCCACAAATGTGGAGTTACCCTTTAAACTAAAATGCTTACTGCCAGGAGGTAGATTTTAGCAAATACAGCAATCAACAGCACTCCTACTCCATTTTCCACAGCTTTTTTTTAACCTCTTCACCGCATTCCTTTGCAGGCTCTTTCTGGAATCCAAACATTGGTTTTGCTTCTGTCAGTTTACCATGTATGGTCATGGCATTCCTCAACAACCACAAATAGTTGAGCAGAGATCTTTGCCAAAAAAAAAAAAAAAAAACTTAATGAAAACATATACAAACTTACAATAAGTACAGTTTGACTAAAGTTCCAACATGGATAACTATCTTTCATGACACCTAGTAAATAAAGACAGTTGACTCCCTCTGCTCAGTGCGTTTTGTACTGGATCTGTTCACCAGGAGGAAGTGTCTATTATAGAAGCATCCCCTGTATAGACGTTAATAGTTAGCCCTTCACATTACCCTTGTTTCAAGCAATATACAGTGCAAAAAATTGTAAACGCACGATAAACAGCATAATAATTTTCCTATAAAGCAGTTACATAAAGCAAGGCAGTAGTTGTCTTGGAGGTGTGTTTGGGATCATTATGTTAGAATATTGTCCTGCTGCCCAGTCTTTGAATGGAGGAGACCATACTCTGCTTCAGTATGTCACAGTGCATGTCTATTTTATAAACGATAAACAATTAAAATATTTTCACACACATGTATTAACCTATATTTACACATTTCACATAAAATAAGCACAAAATTAAAAAAAAATCAGTTTATTTAATTTGTAAATTACTTTCCAATGCTTTGTACCATTGCTGACAGCTGAAGTGTAAACAAAACAGTTGCGGTATGTATCGGGAATTTACTCGACGTAAAAAAATTGTATTGGTGCATCCCTAACACTAACGAGTTACATGAAACCGGGGAGGGAAAATGGATAATTGGGCCCAATTTGGACATTTTAACTTAGGGGTGTACTCACTTTTGTTGCTAGCAGTTTAGACATTAATGGCTGTGTTTTGAGTTATTTTGAGGGGAAATTTACACTGTTATACAAGCTGTACACTCACTACTTTTCATTGTAGCAAAGTGTAATTTCTTCAGTGTTGTCACATGAAAAGAGTTTAGGGCTTTTTCGGCCCACTTTTAACCACTTGCCTAATGGGCACTTTGATCCCTTCCTGCCCAGTTCTTTATTTATACCAAAAGGGGGAGCAAGCAATACAATAAATAAGGTAATTTGCATAGATACATAGTTCATTCTCCGTTTAACCACTACAATACAGGGCACTTTCGCCCCCTTCCTTCCCAGCCCAATTTTCAGCTTTCATCGCTCTCGCACTTTGAATGACAATTGCGCTTTCATGCTATACTGTACCCAAATGACATTTTTATCATTTTGTTTGCACAAATAGAGCTTTATTTTGGTGGTATTTATTCACAACTCAGTTTTTTTTTTGTTTTGCGTTATAAGCGCAAAAAAGCGGAAATTTGGAAAAAAAAACTATATTTTCTTTTTTCTATTTTAAAAGAAATCCGATAAAATCAAATTTTGTCAGAAATTTAAGCCAAAATGTATTCTGCTACATGTTTTTGGTAAAAAAAAATTCCGTTAAGTGTATAATAATTGGTTTGTGTGATCACGGACGTATGTACGCAAATGATCATGTACAGATGTGTGCAGGTGATCACGTACATATGCAGATGATCATTGGAACATTTGATTTTAGTGGGACATATGTGGGGGACATGTCTTTTTATTATTTGGGGACATGTGTGGTGACGTGTGTTTACACTGTGTGGTGATGTGTGTATTACACTAGACTGGTGATCAGTTAGTAAAAAGCTGTAAAAACAGCTCATACTCACTGATCACCAGCCGGCTGCAGCTATCTGCTCTCCTCTCCTCAGTGATGACTTCTGTGTGAGGAGAGGAGGAGCCGATTGCCTAGCAACCGGCTGTTTGTTTACATCACATGACGGCCGTGATTGGACACGGCCGTCATGTGATCAGGAGGGCCAATCACAGAGCCCTCCTGCCGATCTGAGATGCGCCGTGTCCGGGTGACACGAGTACATCGGGATCGCGCCACTGCGCGGGCGATCCCCCTCCTTCTGAAGGACGATCCTGAACGTCCTATCAGAAGTAGAGAGCTCCCACCCAGACGTATATGTACATTGGCCGGGTGGGAAGTGGTTAAGTAAGATATTCACATTTCACTATTTATATCTTTCAATATATGCATATTAAACTTTATAGACTCCTATATCTTCACTTTCCAAATCCTCTCTATCCTTTGTTAACCTGAACCGCCGAATACCATTTATTTCTCCTCTTGATTTTATATTTTCACAAAATATCCCCAACCCAAAAACAGAAGAAGAAAAAAAGCCAAAAAAGGAACCAAAGGGAAAGGTGCAGCAGAAAGAAGGCAGGATCATCTGGTATTGGGCAAGTTGTAAATTTTTGGGTAATGCTTTGTACCTTTAGCCATTATTGTCTGATCTTCGGGCATGTCCAAAATATATGGAGCAAAGTCCCCCGTCCCTTATTGCATCGCCAACAGTGATCTGAACCATCAGAAAAGAACCTACAGATCATCAACGGGGTGCAATACCACCTCGTCAATAGCTTGTAGTTTGATTCCTGAGTTTGGGTAAAAATTTATGAATTCAACGAAAGATATACTAACCTCTGACATTGTGTTGGTGAAAATGTCTTAAGGTCCCTTGCCCACTTTCTAATTCCTGGCATCTCAACGTTATCTGGGGGGCAATTAACATTGTCTATAGCTTGGATATCATTCGGGTGAGGGGCTCCTTCTCTTCACAGTATAGTTTGAACCTTTTCAGTTCTCGTCTATAGTTTCTCGCTGGTCGTAGTGACTCAAAAAGATGAAGTTGTAATGCCTGCCAGAGATTTATTTTAAATCGGCTCCCCAGTTGAGTCAATGGGGCAACTTTAGGCCAAGAATCAGAAAGCAAAAAGTGTGATGCCTGAGTGTAGCCCCTCTCCCGAGGTCCCTGAAATGCCCCTGACTCCATCCCTGGTCTAAAACTTGGATTGCCCACTATTGGAGTGAGAGCGATAACACCAAATCTAACACACCTGCTCCCCATTCACACCTGAGACCTTTTAACACTAACCAGTCGCATGACACCGGGGAGGAAAAATGGCTAATTGGGCCCAATTTGAAAATTTTCGCTGAGAGGTGTACTCACTTTTGTTGCCAGCCGTTTAGACATTAATGGCTGTGTTTTGAGTTATTTTGAGGGGAAAGCAAATTTACACTGTTATACAAGCTGTACATTCACTACTTTTCATTGTAGCAAAGTGTCTTTTCTTCAGTGTTGTCACATGAAAAAATATAATAAAATATTTACCAAAAAATGTGAGGGGTGTACTCACTTTTGTGAGTTACTATATATACATTCTCCTTCCTTTTAGCCTAAGACTTTAGGAGGTGTGATATTTGGTGTCTTTAGCTCAGTGGTAGAGTTCATGCCAGTCTGAAATGGGGTTTAGGGCTTTTCGGCCCACTTTTAACCACTTGCCTAATGGGCACTTTGATCCCTTCCTGCCCAGGCCAATTTTCAGCTTTCAGCACTGTCACACAATTTGAATGACAATTACGCTTTCTTACTCAGTGTCCTCGGCTCGCCTAGTTGTCTCGATTCTCTGTCCTCTAGACTTACTTAACCATCTTGGACTATCTCTGCCCTATGGAAAAAGGAGTCTCTCTTCTCCAGCATAGAGTACTGTCTTGTAAATGGAGCGTACCTGTTTCTAAATGGCAGCCCAGAGGTATGCCCAAGCCTGTTATTAGTTTGGGTGTGCACACCTGCACAGTTCACTTGTTCGCTTGTATTCTGCAAAAAGAAAACTAGATTGTCACGCTAAAAGGAGTGATATGACAAAAAGACCCAAAATATTAATGTATATCTACAGTGATCAGTCTGTGAAGACATCCAAAGTAACAGTGATCAGTCCATAAAAAATCCAAAATAAGTGAAATTTTCTTGAATATTCATTTCTCAGTGAAAATGAAAGTGATTAAATACCAGAAGTGTCACAGTGGTGTAGTGGTTAGCAGTAAGAAGGGTCGCTGGTTCAAATCCCAAACACGGCACTACCTGCCTGGAGTTTGCATGTTCTCCCTGTGCCTGCGTGGGTTTCCTCCAGGTACTCTGGTTTCCTCCCACAATTCAAAGACATGCAGGTAAGTTAATTGGCTTCTGTCCAAAATTGGCCCTAGTATATGAATGGGGACCTTGGATTGTGGGCTCATTGAGGGTAGGGACCAATGTGAGTGTGCAATGTACAGGGATAGGGACAATTGTAGACACTCACTCAGGTTTAACTGGATGGACTGGTGTCTTTATTCAACCTTACTAACTATGAAACTATGAAGTGCACCTTTCACCATGATAAAAGGAAAATCTGTGCCCTTACCAGATGCCTAGACTCCACGTTATAGGAGCCTAATAAAGCACAGGTTCATACAGTGCATAGAATCCATCCCCTGGATGTAGGCAAGTTAATGAAGATACCAATTCAAATGGCTGTGCTGTCTCTCTCTCCTAGGTGATGTGTAAAAAAAAAAGGAGCGAGACTGAGCATAGATGCCACCCTACTAGTTTTGTCCTAACTGACGTCATCGGGGGTGTGAGGTTCATGCCAGAAGCCACGCTATTTAACAGGTCCACAGCTGATCTAGTGCTCCAATCGCCTCATTCGGCCACTATTGGTCAAAAAGCTGGCTCAGGAAAGTTAATGACAGGGGAAGCGACCACTCATGTTAACAGAGTGACCGAACCAATACCGCTAAGGGGCATTGCCCCTCCCCCCACAGTAAATACATACCAAGCCTTGGTTTGACTCAGACAACCAAGCCTCATTATCAATCCAACTGAGCAGCGGAATAAATATCCAGCAAGTCTCGATCTCGTAGGCAGAAAGCAACCAAGCCTCATTCTCAATCCGACAGAGCAGCAGAATTGAATACACAGCAGATCGTGATCTGGGAGACAGGAATTAACCAAGCCTCATTTGCATAAATAAATACAGAGTCACCCCTGAATGAAAATTTCACAATATCCCAGTGGGTGATCTCATATGCATGGCAAAATATTAAAATGTATATTTAATTTATGGAAAAAGTATAAGAAGAAAAATACAATATGATCGCTGAGAATGTGTATTAAAATACTATACATATCATATAGTACTGACATATAATCACAATCATAGGTTGGACTTGTCTTTTTTCAACCTCAACTAAGATCATGGAGAAAGCTGTAGTACATCAGCTACAACTTCACCTGGATACTCACAAACTCCTGGACCCGCTGCTATCAGGCTTCCGCCCGGGTCATGGAACAGAAACAGCTCTCAAGATTTGGGATGACGCCCTCGAAGCAGCAGATGACGGAGAGCCGTGTCTCCTCGTACTGCTAGACCTAAGTGCAACATTTGATACAGTACATCACAATACTCTACTCGTCCGCCTCACAGAAGTAGCAGGAGTCCAAGACATAGATCTCCAATGGTTCGCGTCCTTCCTAGGAAATCGGTCACAGACAGTGAAACTAGGAAAATTCCTCCCCGAAACTCGGGCAGTCACCTGCGGAGTCCCTCAAGGCTCTCCGTTGTCACCCGTTCTCTTCAACATTTACATTCGCCCACTCCTTCAAATCATCAGATGCTCAGATCTCTGCTTCCACTCTTACGCTGACGACACGCAACTTTATTTCCGGATCAATGGAAAAAAAGATCACCAACAACTTGAAAATTGCCTCAAATCAATAGAGGACTGGATGACCACCAACTCCCTCCAGCTGAACGAATCAAAGACAGAGCTTCTTATCTTACACCCAAATCATAAGCCCACAACCAAAACCTCCTGGTCTCCACCAACCGTCTTTGGGCAGACTATCTCCCCAAAGACCAAAGCGAAGAGTCTTGGGGTTAATTTAGACGCACAAATGTCAATGGATGCGCAAATAGAATCTGTAGTCAGTTGATCTCACCATCTGCTGCGCATGCTTCGCAGACTCATCCCTTTTATCCCAAAGAATGACAAAGCAGTGGTAGTTGGAACAATCATTAATTCACGACTGGACTACGCAAACTCGCTTTACATAGGATTACCACAATATCAACTTGCGCGATTACAACTGATCCAAAACACGGCGGCAAGGCTGATAACAGGAAAAAAACCCTGGGAATCCATTTCTCCTTCACTGAGGAGCCTAAATTGGCTAACCATAAAAAATCGGATCACGTTCAAGACCCTGTGCCTCACCCACAAATGCGTGCATAGAAAAGCTCCGCAATACCTAATGGAGAAAATAAATCATTACACACCAAACCGCAGTCTTCGATCAGCCAACAAAAACCTCCTCCTCGTGCCCAAAGCCCGGTATAAATCCAAGGGTGATCGGAGATTCGTTGTCCAAGGGCCTCGGCTATGGAATGCTCTACCAATCAACATCTGGAAGAAAATCACCTGGCTTTTAGGAAAAAACTCAAGACCTTCCTTTTTTAGCTGATGATCAAAGCTCGCCGCAGCGCCTAGAGGCGATTCAGTTCGCATTGTGCGCTAATACAAGTATTTCATTCATTCACTACTATGCAACTATGTAAAAAATAAATGATGGTAAAAAAATGTATGAAAATATTGAATCTCTAAAGATAAGAAAAATAAGGAAAAGAGAAGCTATCCTCTTTCCGCAATGGACTGGCATGATAAATTGTCAGTACAATAAATGAATGAAAAGAAAATTTATAAATAAAATAGGATGTCATTAATAATAAAACCATTGATATCTGTCAGGAACCATGAAACAGACAGACAGAAGTACAATCAAATCACACTTGTTTATTAATAATAAAAATTAAAAGATAAATATAAAGCAGAGTCCAGCAGCCAGATCGGGTAGTCAGCCAGTCCAAAGTTCATAAACCAGATTGGGTAATCAGCCAGTCCAGAAGTCAGGGATCCAAGGAGAGCAACTGCAAGCCGGATAAGAAGCCAGAAGGGATGTCAGCAAGCCAGTCTTGAAACAAACAGCAGGAGATGGTTCCTTGTGATGTGACCAAACGTAAAGGCAATGGAGAAATAAGCTGGAAGACTTTAAATAGGCAGGTCAGACGAGCATCATCGGGAACAGCTGGTAACTGTGTAGCGAGAAGAGAGCTGGCAATTGGCCGACAGCTGAGCAGCCAGCCCAGAGGAGGAAGGGCTAAGTCAGCCCTGACAGTACCCCCCCCCATGACCCCTCTCCCTCGGAGGACCACCGAGCTTGAGGGGAAACCGTCTATGGAACTTGCGGAGGAGGACGGGCATGTACGTCAGAGGATGAAACCCAGGAGCGTTCCTCTGGACCATACCCCTTCCAATGCACCAGGTACTGTATGTGCCCACGGAACCTATGGGAGTCAACAATGGATTGTACCTCATACTCCTCATGGTTCTCAACCTGAATAGGGTGAGGACGTGGAACGGAGGTGGTAAATCGGTTACAGACCAACGGTTTCAATAAGGAGACATGAAACACATTAGAGATGTGCATACTAGAAGGAAGTTCCAATGCGTAAGCTACTGGGTTAATCCTGCGAAGGATACGGAAAGGCCCAATAAACCGAGGTGCACACTTCAGTGAGGGAACATGAAGCCGGAGGTTGCGAGATGACAGCCAGATCCTGTCCCCAACCTGGTAGGATGGCACTGCCAGGCATCTGCTGTCAGCATGGAGTCTGTACCTATCATTAGCATGACGCAAAGCCTCCCGGACTTGTACCCAAGTGGAACAAAAACCACGGAGATGCTCCTCTAATGCAGGAATACTCTGTGGAACAAAGGAGTCCGGCAACATGGAATGTTGGAAACCATAATTCACCATAAATGGAGACAATCGGGAGGCAGATTTCAAGGCACTGTTGTGAGCAAACTCTGCCCAAGGCAATAGGTCAGACCAGTTGTTATGATGTTCAGAAATATAGCAACGTAGGAATTGCTCCAAGGACTGATTGGCTCGTTCTGTGGCCCCATTAGACTGCGGGTGATACGCAGAAGAGAAAGCAAGCTGGGTTCCCAACTGTGCACAAAAGGCTCGCCAGAACCAGGAGACAAACTGACTGCCCCTATCAGAGACAATCATCTTGGGTAGCCCATGTAAGCGAAAGATTTCCCGAGCAAAAATGGAAGCCAGTTCCTTAGAGGTGGGCAACTTCTTATGTGGAACACAATGACACATCTTTGAGAACCGGTCAACCACCATAAGGATAACCGTGTTGCCTTGGGAGTTGGGCAATTCCACAATGAAATCCATAGACAGGTGAGTCCAGGGCCTCTCTCCATTGGGTATGGGTTGTAGGAGGACCACTGGAAGGTGTCGTGGAGTCTTACTCTGAGCACACACGGTACAGGCAGCTACGAAAGCAGTAACGTCAGCCTGTAGACTAGGCCACCAGAATTGTTGGGAAATGGCCCGAATGAGTTTATTCTTCCCAGGATGGCCAGCTGCCTTGGGAGAATGAGAAGTCTGGAGCACTGCAATACAGAGACTCTCTGGGACAAAGCAGCAGTCACAAGGTTTATCAGGAGGAGCATGGACCTGAGCAGCAAGAATTTTGTCACCCAAAGGAGATGTAAGACTGGTGCAAACCGTAGCTAAGATACGATCAGGAGGAATCATAGGAACCAGAACCGACTCCGACTTGGAAGTGGAGGAAAATTGTCGTGACAAGGCATTAGCCCTTACATTCTTAGTACCGGGAAAGAATGAGACAATGTAATTAAAGCTCAACAAGAAAAGAGCCCATCGCGCCCTTCTGGGAGAGAGTCGCTTAGCCTCAGACAAGAATGGAAGATTCTTATGGTCAGTAAGAATAAGAACGGGCACAGTGGTACTTTCAAGGAGATGTCTCCATTCTTTCAGGGCTAAAATGATCGCCAACAGCTCTCTGTCACCAATCTCATAATTCCACTCAGCAGGTGACAATTTCTTGGAAAAGTAGCCACACGGATGCATAGCGCTCTGAGTTAGGACGTTGAGACAGAAGAGCGCCAACTCCAGTCTCGGAAGCATCAACTTCTAGGATAAAAGGCAACGTAGGATCAGGATGTGCCAACAGAGGAACAGAAACAAAGGCAGCCTTGAGTCTCAAAGGCCTTAATGGACTCCGGAGACCAACTCTGTGGGTTACCGTCCTTTCTGGTCATATCAGTCAGAGGCTTGACCAGAGACGAGAAGTTGCGAATACATTTCCGATAGTAGTTGGCAAAGCCCAGGAAACGCTGCAGAGAATGTAAACCCACGGGTCGAGGCCACTGTAGGACTGCCGACAGTTTCTCTGGGTCCATTGAAAAACCAGCAGTGGAAATGACATAGCCCAGGAATGTAACCTGTTCACGATGGAACTCGCACTTCTCCAGTTTACAATAGAGATTGTTCTCTTAGTTTCTGAAGTACACGACAGACATCTGTGTGGTGGCTCTCCAGGGACTTATGAGGATATCATCGAGATAAACCACCACACACTATTGCAACAAATCTCAGAGGACATTGTTAATAAATTCCTGGAAAACTGCTGGGGCATTACAAAGGCCAAAAGGCAATACCAGGTATTCATAATGGCCTGTTCTGGTATTAAACGCAGTTTTCTACTCGTCGCCCTCCTTAATGCGCACGAGATTGTATGCCCCTCTCAGGTCAAGCTTTGTGAAAACCGTTGCTACCTTGAGGCGGTCAAATAACTCAGTAATCAATGGAATCGGGTAGGCATTCTTAATAGTGACACGATTGAGACCCCTATAATCTATACAAGGTCTCATTTCACCGCTCTTCTTTTTCACAAAGAAGAAGCCAGCACCAGCAGGAGACGAGAACTTGCGGATGAAACCTCGAGAAAGTGCGTCCGCAACATACTTCTCCATGGCCTTATCCTCCAAGACTGACAAAGGGTAAACCCGGCCACGAGGAGGTATGGCACCAGGTTGAAGGTCAATTGCGCAATCATAAGGCCGGTGTGGAGGCAAACTACCGCCTTGACCTTTATCTAAGACATCGTCAAAATCACGGTACTCCTCCGGCAGAGAGGGGAGTGAAGCGGTGCACAGGACCTTCGATACCTTCAGAAAGCATGTCTCACTGCATTGTAGTGACCAGGAGAGAACCTCAGCACGGAGCAAATCAAAAGAGGGGTTATGCCTCTGTAACCAAGGATAACCAATAACCAGCGGAAACCTGGGCGAGGAAATAACTTGGAATTGGATTATCTCATGGTGAAGCGCCCCTACGGCCATGGACAATGGAACCATCTCATGAGTCACATGGGCAGGCTGTAAAGGTCTCCCGTCAAGAGCCTCAATGGCAAGTGGAGTGTCACGCAGCGGAATCGAGTGCTGCGAAACAAATGCAGCATCAGTGAACAGGCCTGCAGCCCCAGAGTCGATTAGAGCCTGTATCTCGATGGATGACTCAGCCCAAGAAAGGGTGACCAAAACCAGGGGCTTATCCTTCTGGATAACTGGGGATGAAACAACGCCACCTAAGGTCTGTCCATGACAGGACCTCAAGGTTTGGGCGTTCCCTGGATGGGTAGGACAAGACTTCAAAAAGTGACCTGCCTGGCCACAATAAAGGCACAATCTCTCCCTCCTCCTAAAGGCTCTCTTATCCGCAGAGACGCGTGAAGCCCAGGTGCATGGGTTCATCTTCACTGACCAACTCGGTACCAGGAGGCATTAGAGGTGAGGGAGGCATGGGTGGGACTACAAAGCTCTGAGGCAAATGTACAGGAGGCTTCCACAAGCGCTCCTTAAGAGAAAGTCTTTCTCTGAGTCTGGAGTCAATGAGGATGGCAAACGAGATCAAGCTCTTCAGCTCCGTGGGTATATCTCGGGCTGCTACCTCATCCTTAATGGAATCCGAGAGACCATGAGAAAAAGCAGCCACGAGGACCTCATTGTTCCAAGCAACCTCTGCTGATAGAATACGGAATTCAATGGCGTAGTCGGCAACAGTTCTCGTACTCTGATGGATATGAGGCACTTGGCAGCAGAAGCGGAGCGTGTGGGAACATCAAAAACACTTTTAAAGGAGGTCACAAACTGAGACAACAATAAACTCAAGACAACAGGTTTTTGCGTCTCCCATAGAGGGTTAGCCCAGGCCAAGGCTCTCTCAGAAAGCAAAGATATCACGAAACCTACTTTGCTTCTGTCCGTGGGAAACGCCTGGGGCAGCATTTCGAAGTATATCTCAACCTGATTGAGAAACCCTCTGCATTGAACTGGATCACCCCCAAATCGATGGGGAAGCGGAGCAGAACCAGACATACCTCTTATAGAGGTAATATTCGAGGCGGGTGCCTGCACAGAGACTGGCGCAGCAGCAGGGACGGCCTGCGACTCAGGTTGTACCGGAGCAGCCACCGTAGGGGATTCCAGGTGAGCTGTGCGATTCAGGAGCATTTGTAACGCCAAGGCAAACTGTTCCATGCAGTGATCTTGCTTATCCAATCTGGAAAAAATATTACCAACAAGTGGATTGACTGTATCTTCTGAATTCATGGCCTTCACGTACTGTTAGAAACCATGAAACGGACTGAGACAGAAGTACAATCAAATCACACTTGTTTATTAATAAAAATAAAAAGGTAAATAGAAAAAAGCATAGTCAAGCATGGCCAGAGTCCTGTAGCCAAATCGGGTAGTCAGCCAGTCAAAAGTTCATTAACCAGATCGGGAAATCAGCCAGGCCAGAAGTCAGGGATCAAAGGAGAGCAACTGCAAGCAGGATAAGAAGCCAGGAGGGATGTCATCAAGCCAGTCTTGAAACAAACAGCAGGAGATGGTTCATTGTGATGTGACCAACGTGAAGGCAAAGGAAAAGTGAGCTGGAAGGCTTTAAATAGGCAGGTCAGACGAGCATCATCGGAAACAGCTGGTAACTGGAAAGGGAAGAGAGCTGGCAATTAGCCGACAGCTGAGCGGTCAGCCCAGAGGAGGAAGGGCTAAGCCAGCCCTGCCCCCGGGTCAGTGCAGGAAAAGGGGCTTGTAGGAGCACTTATTATAGCAGTGTGGGATACCCTAAAAATGGTGGGGACATCTACAGAGGTGTCGGTCCTTTTTGGATCCCACAAGCCGGCCCGCACGCCTACTGTGTTTCCTTAGCCAACTTATTTTGATAAGTTCATTTGCAAAGAAAGAGGAAAACCGCAGCAGGCCTTTTCAGTCCTGAAACGCATGGCGGTGCGTTACCCCTTTGAGGAGAGTTTCCTGAAGAAATGGACATCTCTAAGTGTTGACCCCCTGGTATACAGGTTAAATAAAGTAACTGATTCCAGTAGAGGGGCTGCTGCTTTCAAGGACCCTGCCGACAGAAGGGGCGAGGTGGTTGTCCATGTTTACCATGGTGGGGTCAGCATCGCGGGCAGTGTTAGCCACTGCCCTGGTATCGCAGACGCTGACTGAATGGGCTAAATTGTTGCACCGTGAATTGAAGAAGCAACAGGCTTCGCTGGTCTGCGTGGAGCTGGCAGACCAGTTAGTGCATGGCCTTAAGTATGTCTGTCTGTGATGCGGCCTTAGATATGGCCCCCTTGCTCTCTAGAGCTTCAGTATCAGCAGTAGTGCCACATCACCTGATTTGGCTGAAATGCTGGTCTACGGACCAGGCATCTAAGAAAGCTCTGGCGGACTTGCCCTTCCAGGAAGAGAGAGGCTATTTGTAACCTCGCTGGATGACATTATTAAGAATGTTACTGGAGGTAAGAGTACTTCCACAGTGCTTCCACAGTCCAAGAAAGGTAAGGAGCCACGCTGTAGGCAAGGCTTTTCCGCTCAGAAGCGGATTTTATGTCTGCCCGGGTCGGCAGGTAAGCGTTCCCAGTCCGACAAGGTGCCTGCTGAGTGACAAAAGTTTCCCTGGTTTCGCAAGCCAAACAAGCCTGTGAACAAACCTGTTAGCACATGAAGCCCGACTCTCGGGTGGTGGTCGCCTTCGGCAGTTTGCAGCTCAGTAGACCTCCCCTGCTTTCCGACCAGTGGGGTATGCAAACTGGTTTCCTCAGGGTAGAGTTTCTTTCTCAAATCGCCTTTCAGGACAACCCTGGAGAGAGCGCAGCTCCACCCCTTTTAACAGGAAACACTTGCAGACCTTTAAATCCCTCCTCTTCCACCATGGCTTCAGTTATTGTGTTTCCTCCGCCATGGTGGAACTACTTGCGGGAACCATAGGGCTGTATCTCTTCAGGATGGAGTTGAAAGGCTTTACCTCGGTGAGGTGTTGTATTGTACGACCATCCCAGCTCCCTCCCCGTACGATCGGAGGGCGCTCTAGAGCCTTTTCCAGCTCAGGGCAGCAGTGCCCAACAGGAGGTCGAGGCGCCCGAATGTCCGGAGCTCTGATTTTGGTTTTCGCGCGCTCTCACTGGTAGGCTTCCGGACGTTCTCCCTGGCAGGAGGGTGACGCAGCTTCCTGTTAGGGTGGAACGACGAGTGGTTCCGGTCGTTTGGAACGCAAGGGTTTGGGGGCGGGTCCTTACGCCAGTGTTTCCGCTTCCAGGCAGCGTAGTGACGTCAGACCCGGGAAGCATAAAAATGTGGTTGTTGGTTTTCAGTCCCCTGCTGCGCTCTCTGCATGATGAAGGGATCGTCAGCGACTGTGGAGGCAGGCACCAATCAGGCCCAGGTAAGAAGGGCACAGCGGTGCTCTTTATTCTTTTCCTTATGGGCTGTATGTTCTTGTTTAAGCTACCTCCCTTTTGGGGAGCCTGTCACTACAGTTCTCTAAGGTAACTTTTCTTGGATCTGTAGTCTATTGGGGGTGGCGCTGGTAGCTTTGAAGACTGTTTTTCTTCTATAGGCTGGTGATTGTGGGGAGCACCATGGATGCCATTATTCGGTTGTTACAGCGGTAGTAAGACATCATCCATCTGTCTCTTAGGAAACTGTCTCGGGGGAAACCGAAACGTTCAAACCCACCAAGCCAGAAGAAATGCCCCTCATGCAAGAATCCACTGCGTGAATCTTGGCAAAAAGCCGTATGCAGATCATGTATCAAGGAGCTGGTTGAGGAGGAATCCTCCCAACAGTACAAGGATCTTTTTTCCTCTGTTCGGGAGCTTGCAAGTTCCCTGAGGTCCGTTAAGACACTGCTGGTCCAGAGTCCAGCAGGTCCGGGCAGTAGTCAACAACCACCACTAAGTGCCAGGGCATCTTCCTCCAAATATGAAGACTTGGGGGATGAACTGACAAGCACTCTTCCTTCCCTCAGGGATTCAGAGGCGGAAGAGGAAGATGACAGCCGTAGTTCCAAGTATAAGTTGTCCTTGGAGGAAGTGGATGACCTTCTGAAAGCAATCTACACAACTTTGGATATCCAAGAAGAGAAGGTCCAGTTGTTAATTCATGACAAGATGAACCAGGGCCTGGATGACACCAAGTCTAGGGTTTTTCCAGTCCATAGGGTACTGTCAGATACAGTCAAAAGGGAGTGGAAGGATCTGGAAAGAGGTCCTTTCCTTTCCAAAACCTTGAAAAGACGGGTTCCCTTTGACAATAAAGATTCAGAAGTTTGGAACAAAAAGCCAGAGGTCGATGCTGCTTTTTCGCAGGTAGCACGCCGTACAGATTTAGCCTTTGAGGACACGTGGGTTCTCAAGGATGCAATGGACAAAAGGGCGGAATCCCTCTTAAAAAAGGCATGGGATTCCGCGTCAGCTAGCCTCAAACCAGCTATGGTGTCCACAGTGGTGGCAAGAAATCTTGAGTGCTGGGTGGAAAAACTAAAAAGTCACGTTGAGGCAGGAACATCCCGGAAGGATCTTCTGTAGGCTTTTCTGTTGATCTTGAAGGCTGTAAAGTACATGGCCTACACTTCAGCCGAGTCTTTTAAGATGGCAGACAGGTCTTCGGCCTTACTAAATTCCGCTAGGCAGGCTGTCTGGCTAGAAACTTGGTCAGGCGATACGGCCTCCAAGATTAGGCTGTGCAGCTTACCTTTCTCAGGGGATCTTCTTTTCTGTCCAGATCTAGAAACCATTCTGGATAGAACAGTGGACAAAAAGAAGGCTTTCCCTGCCAAAAAGAAGCAGGCAGCTATGAAAATTTTGTGTTGTTCAGCAGGCCGAAAGGGTAGGGATAACTGTAAAAGCCGTTGGGTCCCCCAAAAGGGTAAGGGTAGAAGTCGGGTTCTTTTTAGATCCCCCTCCGATCCGCGACCAAAAAGCAAATGACAGTCCAGTTCCAGTAGGAGGGAGGTTGTCTGCCTTCCTCCTGCAGTGGAGCAAAACATCTTCGAGCCAGTTTGGGAGGAATATTATTGCCCAGGGTTACAGTTTGGTGTTCCTGGAGCCCCCTCCAAACAGGTTTTATGTCACGACCCTTCCAAAAGACCCGGACAAAGCCTTGGCAATGACGAACCTGTTACAGGATCTGATCCACCAGGAGGTAGTTGTCCAGTTCCTGAGACATCAGGAAGGGCAAAGTCTTTACTCCCACATCTTCGTGGTGAAAAAACCCTCAGGAAAGCATCGGTTGATTCTGAATCTAAAGGTCTTGAACAGGTCAATCCGCTACAAACATTTTTGCATGGACACAATCCATTCGATAACAAAACTGTTAACCCCAAACTGCTTCATGGCATCCCCAGACCTGAGGGATGCCTATTTACATGTCCCGATTGCCCAGGCCTCCCAACGTTTCCTTCGGTTGGCAGTCAACCTGGGGACATCGATCTGGCACCTTCAGTTCAGGGCCCTGCCTTTTGGGCTCTCGTCTTCCCCCAGGATCTTTACAAAATTTTGTTTTAAAGACGATCTTTTTGGTGTCCATTACGTTGGCAAGGCGAATCGGTGAACTTCAGGCCTTGGCAGTCACGCAGCCTTTTCTAAAAAATCTTTCCAGCGTTCCTTCCCAAAGTCTCCTCAAATTTTTCTCAACAAATTGTGTTGCCTACGTTCTCCTCGGCTCCTGCTAATGCAGGTGAGAAAGCTTTCCATATCTTGGACGTAAGAAGGTGCCTTCTTCAATTCTTGTCGGTCACTAAGGAATTCAGAAAGTCGTACGCCCTCTTCATAATCTTTTCAGGCCCTCATAAGGGAGATAAAGCCTCTAAAAGCACTCTGGGTAGGTGGCTATTACAGGTAATTACATGGGCCTAAGGAGCTAAAGGAGAGATACCTCCCGCAGGGATTGCAGCTCATTCCACGAGAGCAACGACAGTATTCTGGGCCGAAAGGGCTGGTACTACGCCTGACCAGCAAAGCGGCCACATGGTCAAGCTATTTGACCTTTCTCCAACACTACAGGTTGGACTTATTGTCAGCTGTGGATCAGGCCTTCGGCAGGAAGGTATTGCAGGCAGTAGTCCCACCCTAGGGTAAGCTTCTCGGTTATCCTCTTCAGGTTTGTCCTGAAAGGCGATTTGAGAAAGACTTAGACTTACCGGTGACAGTATTTCTAAGAGCCTTTCAGGACAACCACTAGTTTCCCTCCCTTTTTTTTTTTTTTCTAGCTTAGAATAAGTATTTATCATGGTTGTTTGTGTGTTTTTCTGTGCTTTGTTTTCCAGTATGCCGGAGGCCACAATAACTGAAGCCATGGTGGAAGAGGAGGGATTTAAAGGTCTGCAAGTGTTTCCTGTTAAAAGGGGCAGAGCTGCATTCTCTCCAGGGTTGTCCTGAAAGGCTCTTAGAAATACCGTCACCGGTAAGTCTAACTCGGAAAGGTTTCATTGGTTCTACTCCAATCTGTTTGTAGTCCCAAAGAAGGAAGGGGACCGTCTGGTCCTGGACCTCAAGGCCCTCAACTTTATGAAAGTACAAAGGTTCAGGATGGAATCAGTTTGCTCAATGGTTGCTGCACTCCATCAGGGGGATTTTCTGGCATCCCAGGACATCAAGTGCGCATACTTGCATGTCCCCATATGCATCAAGCATCAAAGGTTTCTGCAGTTTGCGGTTGGGGATGAACACTACAAATTTGTAGCTCTCTCTTTTGGCCTGGCGTCGGCACCAAGGGTCTTCACTAAGGTGCTAGCCCTAATTTTGGCTTTGCTGAGGCAATGAGGGATCACAATTGTGGGTTACCTGGATGACCTCCTTCTGAGGGCAGCTTCCGCCTCAGAATTAAGAAAGGATGTGGCAATCACCATGCAAACTCTTTGGGAGTTTGGTTGGGTACTGAACCTACAGAAGTCGGTGTTGGTGCCGACTCAATGCCTGGAGTACATGAGCTTGCTTCTGGACTCCTCAGAGGCAAGAGTCTTTCTCCATTCGGAAAAGTTGCAGATCTGTATTGACCTACTTTCTGGAGATGATGCCTTTGCAGTCTGTCATTGGCTGGGTTTCCTGCCACCTCAGTTCCTGGAACGGACAGTCTCATTTAGCCCAGTTTTCGCACATATCATATCTCAGTATATTAAGCATCCGCCCCTTAGGAAGTGTTTTTTACACGAAACGCATAGAGCATGAAGGATGTAGCTATACATGCTAATAGGATTTCAATCTGATATATCATTTTTTATCTTATGGATGCATTTTGGTTATGCTATATGTTCATGTATATGCTACCTGTATATATGTTATTGATTACTTAATACACGTATGCAATACTATTTGTTTGATTTCATTTTTTAACCCCTACCAGTCCACTGCTTCATCCAAAGTCCCAATGTCTTTTTCTTCCTACCCGAATGAGGGATGGAGGTGCATCTTTGATGTAACCTCATTTAAAGTCCCAAATGCCCCTTTGGGGCACCCCCCTCTTTTTGCTCTGGTGGCTGAGGTCGCTGGCCCTTTGGTCTGGGAAGTCGTTCCTTCCTCTTTATTTTATGGTGATCACAACAGACGCCAGCCTGACCGGTTGCGGGGGAGTTTGGGGCGTACAGTCAGCCCAGGGTCGGTGGACCCAGGAGGTATCCCGCCTGCCGATCAATGTACTGGAGCTTCGGGGAATCAGGCAGTGCCTCTCCACATGGTCACAGATGCTGCAGTGGCATCCGGTCAGACAACGCCACAGCCAAGCATGTCAGACAATGCCACAGCAGTGGCATATGTCAACCAGCAAGGAGGAACAAGGAGCTTGGCTGCAGCACTGGAGGTCGCTCACATCGTGCTGTGGGCAAAGCGGCTCGTGCCGGCTCTGTCGGCCACATACATTCTGGGTGTAGACAACTGGCAAGCGGACTACCTAAGTCGTCAGATGCTGGACCAAGGGGAATGGTCGCTACGTCCGGATGTATTTCGGCTCCTTTGCCTAAGGTGGGGCACACCAGATGTGGATCTCCTGGCTTCTCAACTCAATTTGAAGGTACAGAGGTTTGTGGCTAGGTCAAAGGATCCCTGGACAGACTCGGTGGCTCCATGGGGGCGTTATCGGCTGATATATGCCTTCCCCCACTCAAATTTCTACCACGTCTGCTTCGCGGAGTGGAAGCCAAGGGGATTCCGGTGATTCTGATTGCCCCAGATTGGGCTCGGCGTCCGTGATACTCAGACATAGTATGAATAGTGGCGGATGTTCCTTGGTGACTGCCGATGCAAGAGGATCTGCTGTCGCAAGTTCCAATATTTCATCCTGCTTTACCATCACTGGCTTTAACGGCGTGGCTGTTGAAAGCCAGGTGCTAAGGGACCAAGGTCTGTCGGATTCGGTTATATCCACTATGTTGAGGGCACAGAAGTCATCTTCTCGGAAGATTTATTATCGTACGTGGAAGGCCTACATCTCCATGTGTGAGGAGATGGCATGGCATCCGCGTACATATTCACTTTCCAGGATCCTGCTGTTTTTGCAGTGAGGAGTGGATCAGAAACTGGCATTAAGCACCATTAAGGGGCAGATATAAGCTTTGGCTGTCTCTTTTCATTGACCCTTGGCGGCTCATTTATTGGTGAATACGTTTGTTCAGGGGGTTCAACATGTGGCTCCTCCGATCCAGCCACCGCTATCTCTGTAGAACTTGAATCTGGTGCTCTTGGTGCTTCAGAAACTGCCATTTGAATACATTTGGGAGATACCCTTATTGACACTCTCTCAGAAGGTGGTCTTTCTAGTGGCCATTACATCTGCCAGGAGGGTTTCTGAGTTGGCAGCCTTGTCTTGCAAGTCTCCCTACTTGATCCTCCACAAGGATAAGGCAGTGTTTTGCTCCGCAGCCTGTGTTTCTTCGAAAAGTTGTTTCGGCCTTATATGTAAATGAGGACATTGTGCTTCCATCCTTATGCCCTCGGCCGTCAAACCCTAAAGAGGTGGCTTTGCATTCCCTGGACGTGGTCCGTGCTCTGCGGGTATATCTGTCTGCTATGGCTCATTTTCGGAGGTTGGACTCGCTGTTTGTATCGGTGGCGGGTCCAAAGAAGAGACTGGCGGTCTCATCGACCACCATCTCTTGGTGGATCAGACAGACTGTAGTTCAGGCTTATGCAATAAGGGGACGGGCGCCTCCCTTTCCTGCGATGCTTGCTTCGCCACAAGGTTTTGCAGGCGGCTGTTTAAAGTTGCAACTCCTCTGTTGAGGAGCTCTGGCTGTTTTGGGTGTAGTTATTGTTTGCTGTTCCCACCCCTCGTTTCTTTGACACTGCTTGGGGACGTCCCTAAGGTCAAGAAGAGCTGCTGTATCCATCAATGAACGATACAGAAAATAGGATTTTTGTACTCGCCGTAAAATCCTTTTCTCTGAAGTTCATTGACGGACACAGCACCCACCCCTCCTATTTCTGTTTGTACTGCTTCTGTTGAACTGAGCTGCTGGATGCAGTGTGAGGGGTTATAGCCAGTAGGACCGCCCCCTGGGTGGTACTGTGAAGTGTTGCCTAGCCCTCTTCTAAAGGGGCAATATAACCCTAAGGTCAAGAAGAGATACTGTGTCGGTCAGTAAACTTCAAAGAAAAGGATTTTAAGATGAGTACAAAAATCTAGTGAATTAAAGGACTCTACCCTTGGAAGCACAAAGAAGTCTGCAGACTCAGGCACTGTTGGTGGCTCTGTTACACTCAGCACCAAAGGGTGTAATTATGTTGTCTCCCTGACTGGACTACCGACCAGCTATCAATCACACCTGTTGTGAGTCTGCTGGTCTATATAAACCCTCCCTGAGCCCAAGCTCATGCCCTCAGAATCCCTCTACTAGCCTTGTCCCAGCCTGTTCCTGCTTTTGTTCTTGGACCCCGTTCAGTGAATCCTGTCCCTGAGACCTGTTCCCTTTAACCTGCTCCTTATGGTCTGCTTCTTTATAACCGGCTTCTGTTCCCCTTTTGCTTTTGTCCCTGCCTTGTTTAATTCATGTTTGTTACCTTTGCTTGTGTATATATTAGATATGTGGTTTGGGGGTTTGCTGTGTCTTGCGCTTATTTACTTATGGTCTGCTGTTTGGTTTGCACGTGTGTCCTCATCTTTAATAAACATACTTTTTTCATTTACTTGTTTGTCCCTGATTCCTTGGTGCAGCCCAATGATCGGATCACCTGTATTGGATATTGGTGTATTATTTATTATTATTATACAGGTTTTATATAGCGCCAACAGTTTGCTCAGCGCTTTACAACATGAGGGCAGACATTACATTTACATTACAATTTGGTACAAGAGGAATCAGAGGGCCCTGCTCATTAAAGCTTACAATCTAAAAAGGAAGGGGCAATTGATACAACAGGTAATAGCTGTGGGGGATGAGCTGATGGAGGAAGTAAAACAGTGTTATTTAGAAGCAGGATAGGCTTCTTTGAAGAGAAGGGTTTTCAGGGATCGTCTAAAGATGGATAGATTAGGGGACAGTCTGACAGATTGGGGTAGGGAGTTCCAAAGGATGGGAGAAGCTCTGGAGAAATCCTGGAGGCGAGCATGGGAGGAGGAGACGAGGGAGCTAGAGAGCAGGAGGTCTTGAGATGACCGAAGAGGGCGGTTTGGTTGGTATTTGAGGACTAGGTCAGTGATGTAGCTGGGGGCAGAGTTATGGATGGCTTTGTAAATTATTGTTAGTACTTTGAATTTTATTCGTTGGGTGAGTGGAAGCCAGTGCAGGGATTGGCAGAGAGGACACTGAATGGCTGGTAAGGTGGATGAGTCTGGCAGCGGCATTCATTATGGACTGGAGGGTATAGCATCCCTGAAATTATCAGTGATGTCCATCAGTACCACCAATGAATACCCGAGAGTGCTGCATATTAGTGTCCGTCAGTGAAGGAGAACACATACTTATTTACAAAATTGTATAACAGAAACAAAGAAAAATATATTTTTTTCATATTTTCCAGTCTTTTTTTTATTCCATTAGCAAAAAATAAAAGCCCCAGAGGTGATCAAATACCATCAAAAGAAAGCTCTAGTTGTGGGAACAAAATGATAAAAAATTTTGTTTGGTTACAGTGTAGCATGACTGCACAATTGTCATTTACAAAGCGGCAGCACTGAAAGTTGAAAATTGTCTTGGGCAGGAAGGGGGGAAGTGCCCTGTATTAAAGTGGTTAACCAATTCACCCCCTGGACCATTTGGCTGGTCAAAGACCAGAGGAATTTTTACAATTTGGCACTGCACTGCTTTAACTGGTAATTGTGCGGTCTGCAATTTTTATAAAAAAGTTATAGTGCCTACAAACTAGGGTACATTTTCTGGAATTTACACAGCTTTTAGTTTGACTGCCTATCTACTTTTCTTGAGGTGCTAAAATGGCAGGGCAGTGCATACACCCCCCCTGTCAGGTCACCTTGAGGCAAGGTGACAGGTGCACACCGTAGGGTCAGGAGTGCACCGCAAAGGTTGTGGACCCTAGGGCTGACTGCTGCAGATGGGGGACAGATCCCACTGGGGTTAGAGCATAAGATTCCCTGGGGCGCGGAGTCTAAGAGCCAGCATGTGTTCACCAGCGCCTCTGGTGGTGAGGATGGACTTGGCTGCAACTGGCTCCAGGTCGCGACCCCCAGGGTCCCCCAGCTCACACCCACAGTAGGCAACAGGAAGATAGGGATGGTGAGGGACAAAGCCAAGGTCGGGGCCACAAGCAGACAAGAATAGTCGGGTACACGCCAAAAGGTCAGGATCACAGGCAAACAAGGATGGTCAAGACACGCCAAAGTCGGTAACGGAAACCAGTAGCAGAGCACACAGCAGGAAACAGGAAGCTAACACACAAAGGAATACACAATGGTTGATCAGCCCTGATGGCCTGCAGTGCACAGGTTAATATAGGGCTCCCTGATGGGGCCTGGGGTGGAGCCATGCTTAGAGGAGAGGTTATAAAAACCACCAGGTGGAAGTGGCTGGCCTCTTAGGCTGAAGACATGAGGGGAGGTAAGCAAACATAGGAAGATCACTGCATAACCATGACACCCCCCCCCCCCCCAAAATGACTCCATTTTGGAAAGTAGACACCCTAAGGAAATTGCTAAAAGGCATGTTGAGCCCATTAAATATTTTATTTTTTTGTCCCAAGTGATTGAATAGTGACAAAAAATTGTCACTAAATGATATATTGCTTACACATGCCATGGTTATATGTGGAATTGCAGCCCAAAATACATTTTGCTGCTTCTCCTGAGTACTGGGATACCACATGTGTGGGACTTTTTGGGAGCCTAGCCGCATACGGGGCCCCAAAAACCAAGCACCACCTTTTGAGATTTTTAAGGGCGTAAATTTTTGATTTCACTCCTCACTACCTATCACAGTTTTGAAGGCCATAAAATGCCAAGATGGCACAAAACCCCCACAAATGACCCCATTTTAGAAAGTAAACACCCCAAGCTATTTGCTGAGAGGCATGTTGAGTCCATGGAATATTTTATATTTTTCCACAAGTTGTGGGGAAATTACAAAACTTTTTCTTTTTTTTCTTTTTTTTTTTTCCACAAAGTTGTCACAAAATGATATATTGCTCAAACATGCCATGGGCATATGTGGAATTACACCCCAAAATACATTCTGCTGCTTCTCCCGAGTATGGGGATACCACATGTGTGGGACCTTTTGGGAGCGTAGCCACGTACAGGGCCCCAAAACCCAAGCACCACCTTCAGGATTTCCAAGGACGTGAATTTGTGATTTCACTCCTCACTACCTATCACAGTTTCAAAGGCCATAAAATGCCAATATGGCACATATTTTTTTTGGAAAGTAATATTTTCTTTTGGAAAGTAGACACCCCAAGTTATTTGCCGAGATGCTTGCTGAGTATTTTGCAGCTCTCATTTGTTTTTGAAAATGAAGAAAGAAAAGAAAAATGTATTTTTTTATTCTTTTTTCAATTTTCAAAACTTTGTGACAAAAAGCGAGATCGAGATCTGCAAAATACTCACCATGCCTCTCAGCAAATAGCTTCCGGTGTATACTTTCCTAAATGGGGTCATTTGGGGGGGTTTTGTGCCATTTGGGCATTCCATGGCCTCCGAAACTGTGATAGGCAGTGAGGAGTGAAATCAAAATTTTACACCCTTGGAAAGCCTGAAGAGGCGGTGCTTGGTTTTCGAGGTCTTATATGCAGCCGGGCTCCCAAAAAGTCTCATGTGGTATCCCCATACTTGGGAGAAGCAACAGAATGTGTTTTGGGGTGTATTTTCACATATGCCTATGGCATGTTTGAGCAATATATCATTTAGTGACAACTTTGTGAAAAAAAGTTTGTAATTTTCCCGCAATTTGTGGCAGGCAAAATATAAAATATTACATGGACTCAACATGCCTCTCAGCAAATAGCTTGGGGTGTCTACTTTCCAAAATGGAGTCATTTGGGGGAGGTTGGAACTGTCATGGCAGTTTTTTGCACAACATTTAGAAGCTTATGTCACACAGCACCCACTCTTGAAGATAAAGCCCTTTCTGACACTTTTGTTTACGTGAAAAAAAAATTTGCAATAAAATTACTTTGAACCCCCAAACATATATTTTTTTTTTAAAGCAAAGGCCCTACAGATTAAAATGGTGCGCACAAACGTGCATTGGTGACAAACTACATACAGTTTTAAAAGCCATTACAGGTTACCACTTTAGATTTACAGAGGGGGGTCTACTGCTAAAATTACTGTCCTCGACCTTTGCCTCACATGCATGGTGCAATTGCTGTTTACGCCAGACCGATGCTTGCGTTCGCCTTTGCGTGAGAGCAGGGGGAGAGGGGTGCTTTTTTCTATTTTTTTATATTATTTATAAACAGTTCCTTTCATTTTTTATTTTTTTTATCGCAGGGAATGTAAATATCCCCTATCATAGCAGTAAGTAGTGACTGGTACTGTTTTTTTTAAAAAACTTTGGCCTATTTGACCCTAGATCTCTCCTCTGCCCTCAAAGCATCTGACCACACCAAGATCGGTGGGATAAAATGCTTTCCCAATGGCGCTGTTTATATCCAGCTAAATCTAAGTACTAAAATGCTCGTAGCTTCCGGTTTCTTAGGCCATATAGATGATTGGAGCCATTCTGGTCTCTGATTAGCTCTATGGTCAGCTGGCGGAACCACCGGCTGCATTCTCAGATCCCCTGTTGGGACAGGAGAGCCAGAGAAAACCATGGAATATGGTGGGGGGGGTGGGGGACATACCCTCTCTCTGCTTGTAAAAGCAGTCTAGAGGCTGATTAGCCACTAGCATTGCTTTTACATGAAAGCCGACCGCTGGCTGAAAAGAATGATACCAAGATGATACCTAAACCTACAGGCATCATTCTGGTATAACCACTCAAAGTCCACAAACATACCAGTACGTTGCTGGTCCTTGTTGGGCATATATTGTAATCTTTTTTTTTTTTTTTTTTTCATGCAGCCTGTAGGCTGAACGAAAAAAAGGGATTGATCTGTGGGTATGCCCATCATTTGAATACCTCGCTATCCACCCACTTCTAATGATGGGCATACATGCACAATTTATATATGCTGAAGCATGGGGGCATCCACCCCAAAAGGTAGAAACAAATCACTTCTCCACCCCTGCTGCCTCCATGCTTCGGCATATATGCTCTTTTTTTTTTTTTCTAACTGTGGTGGTGAAACCTACAGTGCTGTAATCATGGCTTTATGTATCATGGGAGCAAACACTGTTGCTGTCAAGATAAATCTGCGCTGCAGATGAGTGGCGTACCTGCTAAGCAAATGATGGTTAACAATAATACAAAGTAACATTACAGTATAACAGTAAGACTTGCCATACCTGCAAAGCAAATACAAAAAAACGCAATCTGTGCCTAAAATATATAAATGCCGAAGCATGGGGGCATCCTATTTTTTAACTGTGTCGGTGAAATCACCTCCTACAGCGCTGGAGTCACGGCTTTATTGTGGGAGCAAGCGCTGTTGCTGTCGAGATAAAAAAAAGTCCGCGCTGCAGCTGAATGCCGTTTCTAAGAAATGGTTAACAATAAATAACAGTAAACAGTAAAGTATAAAAAAAAATTACATACCTGAAAAGCAAGCATGATAAAACATAACAACAATAAAACATTGCAGAATAGAATACAGTAAAAAACAGCAGAACAATAGAGAGAGAGAGAACAATAAAACGACAACTATTTTTGTTTTTTTTATTTTATTTGTTTTTTTGTGTATCTTTTATTTTTTACTTTTTGTTTTTGACACTTTTTTTTGTAACTGTAACGGTTCCATCAGTTTGGGTCTCTCAAAATGCAATGGCATCTTGAGAGACCCTGTGAAAGCGTGCCTAGTCTGTGCAATGCTGTACTCTACGCTCAAAACATTCACTAATGCAAAGACCAGGATTGTCAGGACAGCGGGGACAATAACTGGTGTCGCACCTACATCCGCGCTTTCTCCAGACACATTTTCTTTGAGGGGCTCATTGGGTAGGGGTTCTCGGGAGGACATAAGAAAAAATGCCTCTCTTGCAGCCGGCTTACTGCATTGGGTTGGGGAAGGTGAGGGGGGGCACCGTCTGGAAACAGAAGGGCTCTGACGATCTCTTCCTGGAATTTAAGGAAAGATCCAGTCTGTCCTGAAGCTCTGTATAGCACATGAGCATTCAGAAAAGCCAAATGAAATAGATACTTTTTTGTACCAGCGTCTGGCCTTATGGACAACTAGGTTCGGCGCCAATAACTGGTCATTAAGGTCCACGCCTCCCATATTTTGGTTATATTCGCGGACACAGGAGTTTTTCCACAACAGTTGCCGTAATAATTTGGACCGTCGTGTCTGCATGAAGGGAGGTAAGAACGAAAACATTCTTATTATGCCTCCACTTCATAGCGAGCAAGTTATTACACTTCAAGCAGGCTCTCTCCCCTAGCCTAAGACAGGAATCTACAAGCCGCTGGGGAAAGCCCTGGTGATTAGATCGCACGGTGCCACATGCTCCAATCTGTTGATCAAACTAGTGACTAAAAAGTGTCAATAATAATTGTCCATGTACAAGTGGTACCCCTTTCCGAATAAGGGTGACAGCAAGTCCCACACAATCTTGCCAGTGCTTCCTATGTAGTCGGGCTTTTCCCTCGTAAAGCATAAAACTACGTGTATAGCCTGTGGCCCTGTCGCACAGCTTATACATCTTGACCCTGTATCTGGCACACTTGCTGGGAAGTTACTGTTTGAATGACAAGAGGCCATAAAACTTAATCAGGCACTCATCAATGCAGACAGTTTGATGGGGAGTAAGCAAGTCTATTCGTATATTCACCGCACTCTTGCACAATTCAGATAACTGGGGGCATACACACACATTGCATCCAATGAGTAATATGCACTCCTATTGGAGTGTGTCATCCAACATTCATTTGTTCTATACTTTATATATTTTGACTGCGTGCACCCTGTTATATTTGAGGGTTTTCACTCACATACACATTATCTTCACATATTTACACATTATTCCCCTTGCGGCCACACATAGGTGGCTCCCTCAATAGGTCAATACACCAGTTTTATTCACATATTGTTTTGAGTTTGTTTTTGTTTTTTTCCTTCATATCAACCCACCCTTTATTTTCAGAATTTGATGTATATTGAGCTACACACATCACACCAGTGAACTATGCAGTGAAAAAGAGGAAATGGGGTTGGGACTTTATATGAGGCAATATCTACGATTTACCTCTATCCCCGATAATTTGGAATAAGAAGAGAGATTTGGGACTTTACATGAGGCACACTGCTACATAACATAATTAGAGCCAATTAATGTAAACATTATTTAGTAAACATGGCATACATAACATTGTAACATAGTATAAATAGATTAAAATAGCATAAGCAATAATAGGTCACATATAGAACTTAATAAATCAAAAAGTAAATATAACCTGACGACTTCACTTTGTCAAATCAATATTACCTTGTGGCGCTAAATAAATATATAAAGCCCCCCTGTATACCCTTACAAAAGTGTATACTTATAGTATATAAAAGGGGCTCTCTAGCCCTTATTCTACTCACCTAAAAAATGTATGTGTGCAAATATACATACAAATTAAATATCAAGTCACCCTAATTCACCCAATGGATATATGTGCAAAAAAATTATGTATCAAATCCAAATGCATATATATATATCCTTTCCTTTGAAATGCTAGTGAGAAACACAGTACATTAAACAGCAAAATGCAAATGTGTAAACCACAACTTAATATGTGTTTTAAATCAAAAAAACAAACAAACATAAAAGCAAGTCCTCAATAAAAGTGTCCAAAAAGAGGGACTAGTAGTGATATATAAAAGATCAGCAAGTCCTTCTCCTGTGTGGTTTCTTATCAGTGTCCCCAAACGATGAAAACCTTCACCACACCAACAGTGACCCCCTTTAGATGGAGCACTCACCAACTATAACGCCTGGCACTCTCGCACCAGGCTCAACAGGCGTTTTAAATCACTCAATTGAGGATCGTAGATGTCCGGCACACAGCATTCAGCAAATATTATTTGCTCTTTTCAGATTCCAGTAAGGTTATCTCCCAAAGTTCCTCAAAGAGAAAAACAGAGGCCTCCCATAGTGTAATACTATAAAATATCTTTAATAGCACACTTTAAAAGCCACTCAGTAATGCACTCACATGCATAAAACTTGGAACAAGCACTTCAAAGTCACTGCAATCCTTCACAACAGCAAAACTTCACTCTAAGGCATTGGTGGTCACAGTGGATACTGGTCAAAGTTAGCAGTGTCAATGATATCTCTCACCCCTCCTTCTGCTGTATGGTACCCTACAGCCAGGTTCTCAATGACACTCTCTCTCCAGTCCTGTTCCTCGTGTTACAAACACACACACTTCCGCCTTGTTTACAGTGTTGAATCAATCAATAGTAGTTGCCAGATAGCCACGCCCCCGACATGTTTCGTCATAGGACTTATTCATAGAACTTGTCTGTAAATATTACATATTGAACTCAAGACAATAAACATACTGATGGACCTAGAGTATGTAAACCAGATTGACATAGTAACATATAAATATATAAACAATAATGAATTGGTTCATAACAGTATAGTGATGGTAATCGGGTAAGATGCCGTGGTTCTGGTCTGTCCTGTCCCTCTGGCTGTTTCCCCTGGAATGTGCTGCTTTTTGGGGGGTTTCCCGCCTCAACTGTGGCTGAGACATCGTGTCCTAGGCCACCAACTATCCTCATTCAGATGTCCTAGGCCACCGACTACCCCCATTCAGAAGTTGGGCACAGCCATCGAGCTAATTTCTAAGTAATTATCCAGTTGTCTGATCTTGTCACCCCCCCCCCCTCTAGATGGTTATTTTTATCCATTCAGTTTTCTATAATTATTATACAGGTTTTATATAGCGCCAGCAGTTTGTGCAGCAGTTTACAACTTGAGGGCAGACATTACAGTTACATTACAATTTGGTACAAAAGGAATCAGAGGGCCCTGCTCGTTAGAGCTTACAATCTAAAAAGGAAGGGTCAATTGATACAAAAGTTAATAGCTGTGGGGGGATGAGCTGATGGAGGAAGTAAAACCATGTTAGAAGCAGGATAGGCTTCTTTGAAGAGAAGGGTTTTCAGGGATCGTCTAAAGATGGATAGATTAGGGGACAGATTGGGGTAGGGAGTTCCAAAGGATGGGAGAAGCACTGGAGAAATCCTGGAGGCAAGCATGAGAGGAGGTGACAAGGGAGCTAGAGAGCAGGAGGTCTTGGGATGACCGAAGAGAGCGGCTTGGTTGGTATTTTGGGACTAGGTTAGTGATGTAACTAGGGGCAGAGTTATGGATGGCTTTGTAAATTATTGTTGAATTTTATTTGTTGGGTGAGTGGAAGCCAATGGAGGGATTGGCAGATATGGGGTGGAGGACACTGAATGGCTGGTAAGGTGGATGAGTCTGGCAGCTGCATTCATTATGGACTGAAGGGGGGATAGTCTATGTAAAGGTAATCCAATGAGGAGGGAGTTGCAGTAGTCGAGGCAAGAGATGACCAGGGAGTGAATTAGCAGCTTGGTGGTGTCATTAGTTCAAAAGGGGCGTATTCCGGAAATGTTGCGAAGGGTAGGGTGGCATGATTTGGGCAGGGCTTGTATGTGGGCCTGAAAGGACAGTTCGGAGTCTAAATTTACCTCGAGCACCCTGGCATGTGGGGACGGACTGAAAGATGTGCCATTGATCTTGACAGAGAAGTCAGGCGAAGGGGCACGTGAGGGAGGAAATATTAAGAGCTCAGTTTTAGATAGATTAAGTTTGAGGAAGTGGTTTGACATCCAGGCTTATACGTCTGATCAGTGATGCGTGAGGAGATTGATGGGGTGAGCTGAGGGGCAGAGAGATAGATTTGGGTGTTGTCAGCATATAAATGGTAGTGAAAGCCATGGGAGGTTATCAGCTGACCCAGGGAGGACGTGTAGATCGAGAATAGTAGAGGTCCAAGGACAGAACCTTGGGGGAGCCCAACGGAAAGGGGAGTTGGAGAAGAGGAAGTGGAGTGGTAAGTGACACTGAAGGTACGATGAGATTTAAACCAACGGAGAGTGCAGCCACGGAGACCAAGGAAATTTAGTTTTTTTTTGAGGAGGGAGTGGTCAACTGTATCGAAGGCAGCAGAAAGGTCCAAGAGTAAGAGTACAGAATAAGGACTGTTGGTTTTGGCTGTTAGTAAGTCAATTGTGAGTTTTAGGAGGGCAGTTTCTGTGGAGTGCTGTGGGCAAAATACAAACTGAAAGGGATCAAGACGGTTATTTTCAATGATGTGGTTGCTCAGTTGGTTGTAGACTAAACGTTCAAGGAGTTTGGAGGGAAAAGAGAGTAAAGAGATGGGTCTTAGGTTGTTAAGATTGGTGGGGTCTGAGGCCTTTTTTGGTATGGGAGTGACTAGTGCATGTTTTAGAGGGTTGGGAAAGATGCCAGTAGAGAGTGAGAGGTTGAAGATATGAGTTAAGGTGTGTAGGATTGAGTCAGATGGTGACCGTAGTATTTGAGAAGGAACAGGGTCCAGGGGGCAGGAGGTTAGGTGGCCATTAGAAAAAAGTTTAGTGACTTCCTCTGTAGTAGTTGGGTTAAAAGAGGGAAGTATTGCTTGTGCAGGAGGACAGGGAGTGTAAGGTGAGGGAGATGTCTGTAGAGCGGAGATCTCGAGACGAATCCTCTCAATCTTATTTTTGAAGTGATGAGCAATCTCCTGGGCAGTGAGTAAGTTAGTGGGTGGGGCTAATGGAGGACGAAGTAGAGTGGTAAATGTAGAAAAGAGTTGACGGGGACTGTGTGAGAGGGTGTTAATGAGATTGATAAAGTAGGTCTGTTTGGCAGTGTGCAGGCAGGAATGCTATTTTTGGAGGGCAGATTTATATTGGCTGAAATCTTGCTGTGACTTAGTTTTACGCCACAGGCGCTCTAGAGCACGGCTACGTTTTTTGAGGCTTCTGGTATTGTCTGTCTGCCAGGGTTGTAGCGGTCGGGGCCTGATTCTGTGCGTAGTGAGGGGGCAAAGGTATCCAGGGTGGATGACAGTGAACTGTTGTAGACAGAAGTAGCCAAGTTGGGGCAGGACAAGGAAGAGATTTTGTCGTAGACACAGTCTGTAGCCGAAAAAGAAGCGAAGGGTTAAGATGGCGAAGGTTTCTACGGGTAATAGTTTGGTAGTTGGAAGGCAAGGAGGAGGCAGACAAGGAGAGAGTGAAACTAATAAGGTGGTGATCAGATAGAGGAAAAGGAACTCTTCCCCTGGAGCCATCTGCCCGAATTGGACGCCGCGCAGAGCCGCTCCGGTAAGATACACATTCCTGGGGGCTGCCTGTAGGACAGACCGCGGCTTCGGCCTAGTCCGCCGGAGCGGCGGCCAGCTTCCTCGGGCCTCCTCAGCCCCCCCGAGCCACACCGGAGCCGTTCCACAGCACCCCCGGCTATCGGATCGCCCTCGGCCGCGGGTGTGGTGGCTCTCTTCTTAATAGCTGCTGGTGGAGAGGTCCGCGGCGCCGGCCTGGTCCCCGAGCCGGCGGCCATCTTGCTCCACCCACGCCAGCCCCTATAGGCCTCATCGACTGTCTATCTCCATGTATCTGCCTGCCTGTGGCAGCCACCTCACTCCCTGCCACCTGTGAAGTGCCTATCTTCCCTGCAGCAGCCGGTTGGATAGCCTGTGGGGCCGGCCTGGGCCCTGGAGCCTGGGGCCGGCCTGGGCGCACTGCGGTCCCTTGCCAGGTACTCTGCACTCACCTGCCAGCCCTGTGCCCGTTTCTCCCCTGCCGCAGCTGCTGATTTTTGCAGGCACCAAGCCCCTGTCTACTAAACCTTAACTACGGCACTTCACGGTTGTTGCGAGCGGGGAGATTGAAGAATTGGCCCGATACATAGCGGCCATCTTGGAACACCCCGGACCATTTCTGGACCATGTCCCCACCAAAAAAAGTCAGAGGCCGCTGACAAGCTCGCCAGGTACCGCCGTCATGAAGAGGAACACCGGGCCAAAGATGGCGCTGGTGCTCCCTCTGACACAGACCACTCTACGTCGGCCACTAACCAGGTCCTGGACGCTATAGCCCTATGTCAGAGCACGCTCACCTCCAAAATTGAGGAGGTCAAAATTGATGTGTCCCTCATCCGGCAAGATCTCTCTACCCTCTGGGATCGCGTGACGGAGACCCGTATCAGTAGAGCTGAAGACATCATACACCCCCTGCAACACACTACCGAGGAGGTACGCCGTCAGCTGCAACAGCTTAGCGCGAAACAGGACGACATGGAAAATCATCTCCGGAGATGCAATCTCCGCTTTATCGGCCTCCCTGAGACAGATGAGGGCAATGATCCGGCGGGTTTCCTTGAAAATCTCCTGACCTCCACCTTTGGCAGAGAGGCATTTTTGGTGATGTTCGCAGTGGAGAGAGCTCATCGAATTCCGGCCCGTCCTCCTCCCCAGGGGGCCCCACCGCGCACCCTGATAGCGAAATTTCTCAACTTCAGAGATCGTGACAAAATCCTCCGCCTGACTAGAGAGAGGGGTAATATCCCCCATACCAATACTCATGTGGCAGTCTTCCCAGACTTTTCCAGCGAGGTGCAACGGCAGCGATCCAGGTTCCAGGATGTTAAGCGACGCCTCCGGGTTCTACACCTCAAATACGCAATGCTGTATCCTGCGAGGCTTCGCGTGGAATACGAGGGCCGAACCCACTTTTTCGAAGACCCTGCATTGGCATCCACCTGGATTGACCAGAGAGAACGCCGAGACTGACCATGTTACCCTACCTGTAAGCTGTGGACGCTTTTCTTTCTTTCTCCCGCTCCCATGGGTGCCCGTGCTCTCTCCTGCTGCTACTCTGATGATTCAGTCGTTGCGATGGGCACATTATAAATGAATGCCCTTTGCAGGGCCAGGGGACTAACCCGGAATAATTACCCCCCCCCCCTTTTTTTTTTTGCACCTCGTACTGGATCCCACGGCATGACCATCCTCTCCCGGCGTCCTCACTGCTTTGAGATCCCTGCCTCCCCTGTACCTGAGGAGCGCCTGGGGAGGACTGTGGATTACACGACATCCAGGACTTTTCTACTATACCTTATTCATCATCCACATGGCGGGCGGAGCTCCCCCCTGCGCAGCCATGATGGTTTCACACCTTTTTGGCTCCTACTCCCCATGCACCTTCCAGAGAAGAAGTCGCCCCCCTAGGATTTTTAGGATTTTAGTGTACTTTTTCCTCCCCCATTTGTTTGACTTTTTTTCTCCCCCTTTGTTTTTTTCTTTGTTACCTTGGGTATCTATGCTCCTCTGCAATTAAGTTCCTTGCCTCCAATGGGTCCTAAGCATTGGATGTCCCCTGTTGGTACCCAGTTCTGGGGTATGATGTCCAAGCCGTGTTGGGGTGGCGCTGGACTGGGTGGGATGTTGTGGTTTTTGTTTTTCTTACATCACTGTGTTTACTAAAGTTTGTTTATGCTGAAGGTACTATGTTAAAGTCATACATGCATTATTGGAATTGGCTGCTATTGTGTTTTGTGCGAACTGAATTGGCCATGACTGCTCTGCTGCTTCTGGCCCGCCTATGGTTTATTGTATACGCTCTGCTCCCACCATGAGCTCTCTAAAGTTCCTTATGTGGAATGTCAGAGGCATGCGGAATAAGATAAAACGCACTGCCGCCCTGCCGTTCCTTAAGTCCCAGCGTGCTGACATCATCGCGCTTGTTGAGACCCATGTTACTGGCCATCTCCAGTCCTCACTCAAGAAGCCATGGATAGGTTGGGCGTATCATGCTACCCACACCTCATACTCCAGGAGGGTTTCGGTCTTAATTGCTAAAAGGGTGCCGTTTGATCTAGTGCTGCTCCAGACGGACCGGCAGGGCAGATATGTATTCCTGCATGCCACCATCAATGGATCCCCTATTTTGATAATAGCCTGCTATGTCCCCCCTCCCTATAACTCAGTTGTACTTAAGGAGGGCCTTGCATTTATGGCACATTACCCCTCGGTGCCGGCAGTGTTGATGGGGGACTTTAATATGACCCTCACTCCCGCTCTGGACCGAATGGGCACACCGGACTCCCCTGGTGTCCCACCAGCCCATACCAGACTACATCGTATATTGACCGACTTTGCTCTTGTGGATACATGGCGCCATAAGCATCCGCAGGCTAGGTATGGCGGACGCCCCTTAAAAAACTTGGGACCCCACAGTTTCATTGTTACACTCCTCTTTGGTTTAACACTCAGTTGCCCGAACTGCTGTCCGTTCCAGACCCCGCAGCTTGGACACGCTATGGGATCCTATAAATGCACCAAATTATGACTAACACTGGGCTTAAATCCTTTCAAACGCTAAAGGAAGAATTCACACTCCCTAACCACCTCTTCTTCAGATATTTACAGCTCCGACACACGATACAGACTCAATTTGCCGGTTCCAACCCCACCCTGACAGTCCCCCCTATAGTGGATATAATTACGGGTGCTGAGCCAACCAAGTTGATCTCCACCTTTTACTCCACCAACCGTCTACCAGGCACCGGGGCATTGGCCTATGCTGCTAAGGCCAGATGGGAGGTGGATGTTGGAATAATTGAGGATGAGGAGTGGGATTAAGTCTTGGGGGATGTGAAGAGAGTCTCCCCCAGGCTGTCGGACCGCCTCACACAGCTGTACATTATCCATAGGACATACCTGACCCCCCAGAAGATAGCACGGTTCAAACCCTCGTATAATCCAGGATGCCGCTTATGCGACCACGCTCCAGGCTCTTTCTATCACCTCATATGGTCCTGTCCAGTTATCCAAACATACTGGATGCAGGTAATTCGTTTTCTCCATGACCAGATGGGCTCTCCTGCTAGCCTTGACCCAAAGCTGTGCCTGCTTGGTCTATTGCCAGAATTAGACGCTGACAAATCCCTTCGCACCTTTTTGCATGAAACGCTGTTCCTGGCGAGAAAAGTGATTGCTCGTGGCTGGATGCAGGCCCTCCCCCCCACGATCCAATGCTGGAAGAAAGAGGTTAACGATACCCTCCCGTATAAGAAACTTATCTATACGCATAGAGGATGTCCACTTAAATACGAGCGGATCTGGGGTAGATGGTTGGGGGATGGGGAGACATGTACTTGAAATGTTGATATATTGATCCCTTGCCTCCCTCCCCCCTCTGCTTTCCCCTTTCTGTGCTTCCTCCACCTCATGGGCCTACTTACATTATGTCCCCTTCCCCCTTCTTTTTTTTCTGTCTGCTCCCCCTCCCCTGGTTGATACAAATTAGCTCTATGCTGACTATACCTATGATGGGTGTCTGAACCCTATACAGCACAGCTAACCCAAAGCACTCATGTATGCAACGCTGCTTTGGCCAGAATGGCCCTTGTTACTAGATGTACCGTGTATGCCTACTATGTATGTCATCTTCTCTGTTTCCTTCTTTTTTCAATAAAGTTTGTTTCTTCTAAAAAAAAAAAAAAGCACTGACCAGGACCGATCGGACAGTGAGGATGAGTCCCCGCCCAGGTCCGCGCAAGACAAAGCACTACTTATCACAGCTGTGCTTGTTACCCTAAAAATTCAGGATACAGCAGGTCCCTCTGCTGAAGTAGCAGTCCCTTTTGGGTCCCATAAGCCAGCCCGTACACCTAAGGTGTTTCCGTATCTGACTTATTTCGATAAGTTCATATACAAGGAATGGGGAAGACTGCAACAGACCTTTTCGGTCCCAAAAAGTATGGCAGTGCTTTACCCCTTTGAGGAGAGCCTTCTTAAAAAATGGTTGGTGGGGGACGTGGCCTGGACATGACTGCATGAGGACACGTTTTTGGTGAGCTCCCGGCTTCCCCATAGCAGCCTCGGCAACTTTGCTAGATCAAAGCCTCAACTTACGGTATGCTAGCATCTAAAAGATACCGGACACGATTGTCGTCACAAGGACACCGTCCCCACTCCTCTCGGGGGGGGGGGGGGGGAAGATTCACAGGTATTTTGGAAGCGCCGCCCGTCTCTCACCAGGCGCCATTGTTACAGCTCCTCATGCTTCTATACCGCTAGACCCACCGCCCTCGCCTGCCTTCTCCCAAAGCCAAGACACTCTTGAAAACACCCCTGCTATCTTCCGCTCTGAGATACCGGCGGGGATGTCCTCCCCAGACAGACGGGACCAGACCCAAATGGACAGGGATATCGGAGTGCTCCTCCAGGCTCTGCCTACAAAGAATGACATTGAGTCGCTTATACAGCGAGTGGAGGAAGCGCACCGCAGAGATATACATGCGGTGAGAGCTGATATTGGCTCCCTGTCAGAGTGCATGCTGGGGAATCATCTATCTCCTCGCTGGAGGCCAGGATGGACGCCCTGGAACAAGCAAATGCAACACAGGCAGAATCAATGGTTGCACTACAGCTCCAAAGCATGGGAGTGTGGAGAGGTGGACTTTGACGGCGCATCCTTCAAGATCCTGACAGACTTATCCCATGCCACTCTGCAGTGCCGAGCTCACCTGCGCCCACTGCTAGATATGACAAGGAACCAGTGTTTCACATATAGATGGGGCTACCCACTATCTGTTACTTTCAGGAAGGATTCTGCCATCTTCACACTTCTAACACCTTCTGACCTACCAGCGCTGTTTGACTTCCTGGGATCTGCACCCATTCAGATTCCTGATTGGCTTCTGCTCCTTCCGAACAATACAATCCGCCCTGGATCACTGGTCCCAGGTGATCCCTTACAGCTTGCCCCTAGAGATTTAGGAGGAGACCGAGAGCCCCCCCTGGAGAGAGATCCCGCAAATCGTGAGTGTGATAACTACTTGCATAGGGCATACCATAAGGTTTCTCCAGTTTTGGCCCTTAGTCTCATTTTGGCTGCTGGTTTGAGGTGATTTTGTTTAAATACCACCTATAAGCCGAGGTAGGTGGGGATAGCCGTGGCCTCTTCTCCAGCTGTGTCTATCTGAACCCCCAAATAGGCCTTCGCTCAGTCTCTGGGAAATTTTATTTTGCTTCCTGGTGAGCGAACTAGCAAATTTGCTACCTAACTAGATTCTCTTCTCAGCTTTCTAGCTTCCTCTATCTTTTCGTCTCCTTTTCTCTCTTCATTTTCTTTCTCACTCTCTCTTAACTTCCCTCCTCTTCCCCCTTCATCCACCCCTCCCCCTTATCTTGCCATGCATGTGCTTAATGTGATCTCACTTAATGCCAAAGGTCTCAATGTCCCAGAAAAAAAGCGTATGCTTCTACAAGATCTCCACCGCCTTAAAGCGGATGTAGCCCTCCTTCAAGAGACCCACTTCAGATGTGACAAACTGCCCATTCTTAAAAGTTGAGCTTTCCCAATAGCTTACCACTCCACAAGCACTGCTGCGAAATCAAAGGAAATTTCGATATTGCTCTCCAGTAAGGTGCCAAGGACCTTCCTAGATTCTGTGCTGGATCCAAAAGGCCGTTTTTTTTTCCTGAAAGGCTTGATTGGAAACGTCAAGGTGACCCTGGCAAATTTATGTCCCCAATGACCACCAGGAAGTTTTCCTGGAAAAGATTGTAGAAAAACTGGTAGGATTTTCTGAAAGGCAGCTGATAGTGGGGGGAGATCTAAACGTCCCCATGATCCTCTCAGAGGACACCTCCTCGGGACGTTCCGCCGTTTCTCCGGGATCTCGTAAACGCATTGATCAAACCCTGAACAAAGCCCAACTATTAGACGTTTGGCGTATCCTCAATCCCACAGTAAGAGACTATACCTTTTACTCTAAACCCTACAAAGTATACTCCCGTATAGATTACTTTCTAATACCGCATTCACAACTACATGCAGTCAGAGACTCTGCCATAGGGTCCATTACGTGGGTGGATCACGCACCAATCTTATTATCGTATGCCCTTACGGACTCCTTTACCATAAAAACTAAACAATGGAGGCTGAATGAAAGTCTCCTACAAGACAAAGATGTAGTTTCATAAGTTACTTCAGATCTACTTCGGCACCAACGATACGGCAGATTGTACCCCCAGCATCATTTAGGAAGCCCATAAAGCGGTCATTAGAGGGGTACTTATTAAACAGGGCTCGAGACGTAAAAAACAGCGTGCTCAACAGTTAGACACACTGCTAACAGACCTGCGACAGCTGGAAGCAAGACATAAGCAGATGCTATCCCCCTCCTTAGAGAAAGATCTTCTTGTTAGACGATCACAAATTAACGACCTACTACAGTTTAGGGCTAAAGCGTCAGTGCAAATCTGCAGAAAAATTGCTTATGAATCAGGGACAAATGCAGAAAAATGTTGTAACGGTGTCTTCGAGATCAGAGATTGGTGACTTACATTCCCCATATACGCCAGTCAAAAGGAACCATGGTCTCCAAACCACTACAAATCGCCCTAGAATTTCAAAAATACTACACATCCTTGTACAACATAGATAGGGAACCCCCCTCACTAGAAAGCATGCGGTCATACCTATCTGCCTCACAAATGCCACGCTTACCCGATGCAGCTCAGGAAGCTTTAGCAGACCCCATTCCAATCAAGGAAGTGTAAGGAGCGATGGCAAATAAACCAGGGAAAGCCTCTGGTACGGATGATCTCATCATCTGCTTTTACAAAACTTTCATGCCGACTCTGAGCACATTCATGGTTAAACTATTTAACGCAGTGGGTCCTGAATCACTCTTTGCAGTTGAATCATTACAGGCCCACATAGCGCTTATACCGAAAGAGGGTAAAGACCCATTGCTTTGTTGAAGTTATAGGCTGATATCCTTGCTGAATTTGGACATTAAGCTGTTCCCCCAACAAGAATAGAATTCAACAACTTATCCCCCATCTAATCCACTTAGACCAAGTAGGGTTTGTATCCCAGAGAGAAGCAAGGGACAACACCATCAAAGTTCTAAATTTAATACACACTGCAAACATATCCCGCACCCCATGCGTGTTTCTGGACACAGATACAGAGAAGGCCTTTGACAGGCTGAATTGGTCCTTTATGCATGCAGTTCTGCAATATGTGGGAATCGGAGCCAATATGTCCCAATGGATATCATCCATATACTCGAGACCCACAGCCCATGTCCGTGCTAATGGGGTCCTATCAGATCATTAAGAATCTCCAATGGGACGCAGCAAGGTTGCCTGCTTTCACCCCTCCTCTTCGCCCTGTCATTGGAACCCTTCATGTGCTCAATTCGTAGAAACCCAGATATTAATGGCATAGCAGTGGGAGGGAGTCAACATAAAGTATCGGCTTTTGCCGATGACATGCTGTTCTCCCTTATGATATCCATCCCCAATCTTTTTAGAGAATTCGATGAATATGGAGCCCTATCCAACCTCAAAATTAATTTTATAAAATCAGAAGCAATGGGCATTAATCTATCACAGTCACTTAAGACCCAACTTAAGTCAAACTTCAGGTAAACATGGAATGATGCGGCTTTGACATACTTTGGTACAATTATCCTGACACACATATCAAAAGTATTTGAACTAAATTTCCCTCCACTGCTTGCAAAGGTCCGTACACTTCTTAATAAATGGACTACTGGGCTACACTCATGGTTCAGCCATTGTTATATTCTTAAAATTAGTATACTACCTAAATTTCTATATATCCTGCAAGCTCTACCCGTCCGCATTCCATCCAATTACTTCCAACAAATACAGAAGGTGTTATTTGAATTTATTTGTGCCCACAAACACCCGCATCTGAAGAGATCCCAGCTTATGTTGCCAAAATTATATGGAGGTTTAGCAGTTCCAGGTGTACACAAATACTATCAGGCGGTTCATCTTTGCAGACTGGTGGATTGGTGTAGGCACGGACCCCTCAAGTTGTGGGTTCAGATTTGAACAGGATCTGAGCCCTGTTCCCTTGAAAGGCGCTCCTTGGTGTTATGACTCCTTGCCTAAGTAAAGTCGCACCCTATTCTTGGTCAAATGGCAAGGATATGCTCCCTCCTGTTCAAAAAAGGATCCCTCTCATCTGAGTCCTCTCCAGTCCTCCCAATCCTTGGGAACTCGAATTTGCTGCCAGGATGAACCATTTAAATACTTGCGTCTTTCAGAATATTCTCAGGCCTCTCTCTTCTTAACACGGGGAAATTGTCCCTCACTACAAGACTTAATGGCCCCGCAAGGACTCTTTCATTTGAAATGTTGGAACTGTCTCCAACTTTCCCACTTCCTTAGGACTCTCCCTCCCCCAAGCAATTTTAACCTTCCACTCACAACCTTAGCAACGTAAAAACAACGTACAGTATCTTCCACTTTACATATAAATCATCTATTTGTACGAAAACACAGGAAACCAATTACAAAATCTTAACCATGTGGTATAGGACGCCAGCAAATATGGAAGGAGAAGACCGTATATGTAAAAAGGGGGAACCTCAGAGAGTTTGAAAAAATATGGAGGCGGCCATGGGTAAATGAAATGGGGTACCCTACGGACTAGGAAGGAGAAGGAGAGAGACAGGATTAAACATAAGAAAGGTAAGGCAGACTTTAAATCACGCCATGAGCAAATTATCTAGAACCACTTTGGAAAAATAGGTAATTAAAAGCTGCAGTAGAACAGTAAGTTAATGAGGAAGGAGGGCTCTGGGGTAGGGAGGGGATAGGGTTAAAAGTGGGTGACATGTAAGGAAACACGGAATATAGAAGATAAGAACTATTGTAAATATTGTAAGATAATATGCTTGTAATGTTGACATACTCTTTTTTTTTTTTTTTTTCTTAACTATGTTGTTAACGTGTATTATGAAGATTTGTAAATATGAAGGAAAATGGAATAAAGAATAAGTAAATAAAAAAAAAAGAAATTTGAATGTAAAAAAAAAAAAAAAAGCTAAGTAAAATTTTCCCAGCAACATCGGATAGATGCTGGAGATGCCAGGAAGAACGGGGTTCACTTCTACACGTCTTTTGGACATGCCCAGCTTTAACACACCTCTGGTCAGAGGTCAAGAACATTGCCCAGAAATTCATGGACCTGCAAATACCGGACGACCCGGCCTCATTCCTTCTCCACGTTTCGGCTGCCCGAAATCCTACAAAAAGTCAATTATCCGTCACCTCTTTGACGCAGCTAAGTCATGCATCCTATTGAAGTGGAAAACGCCACAACCCCCGACTATCGGGAGGTGGCTCAAGAAAGTAGAACAAAGTAATAAATTAGAAGACCTAATTCTATCAGCCCGGCAATAACAAGAACAATACTCCAAGACATGGTCAGATTGGAACATGTTTGACTATTCTGAAGAGGGTCCCATTTTATTTGGAAACACAACCTCAGACTAAATAGCAGATACACATCATCCAGGTCCTAGAGATCGACCCCCCCCCCCAGCTTTATATCTCCCTCCCCCTTCCCCACTCACCCTACTGCCTACTCTCTCTCTATCTAACCTACTCTCTAATCTTTTTACTCTCTTTTCTCTAGTTTTCCTCTCTTCTAGCACGCTGCAGTGGTAGCTGGTTTTTGTATATATGTTATGTAAGTAAAAAATGAAGGGGAGGGAGGAGTGGGGCTACCATACTGAACATTATACCTGTCAGGAACCATGAAACAGACAGATACAGAAGTACAATCTAATCACACTTGTTTATTAATAAAAATAAAAAGATAAATAGGAAAAAGCGTAGTCAAGCAAGCCAGAGTCCAGTAACCAGATCGGGTAGTCAGCCAGTCCAAAGTTCATAAACCAGATCGGGTAATCAGCCAGTCCAGACGTCAGGGATCCACGGAGAGCAACTGCAAGCAGGATGGAAGCCAGGTGGGATATCAGCAAGCCAGTCTTGAAACAACAGCAGGAGATGGTTCCTTGTGATGTGACCAAACGTGAAGGCAAAGGAGAAATGAGCTGGAGACTTTATATATAGGCAGGCCAGACGAGCATCATCGGGAACAGCTGGTAACTGAAGAGAGAGAAGAGAGCTGGCAATTAGCTGACAGCTGAGCGGCCAGCCCAGAGGAGGAAGGGCTAAGCCAGCCCTGACAATACCTCCCTTGTTAGAGCTGGACAGGTTTTTTGTCTTTCCATCCCGTGCCTACTTTTCTATTGTACTGCTCTCTGTGTTCTGTACGCCAAGATATATTGTTTGTTCCGTGCCAAGGGTCCATGACCCTCTTCCCTTGCCAAATAAATAAAAGATAAAAAAAAAAAAGGTGGTCTCCTCCAGTCGCCTGCATTTAAAGACCCTACTGACAGGAAGGCCGAGGCAGTGGCCCGTTCCTTGTTTACGGTTGTGGGCTCCGCAATACGACCCGTACTGGCCACAGCACTTGTGTCACCAACACTTACTGAATGGGCAAAACGTTTGCACCACGAATTGGAGAAGCAGCAGGCTACTCCCATCTGTGTGGAACTAGCAGACCAGTTAGTAGCCTTAAGTACGTTTGTGACACGGCCCTGGATACGCTTCCCCTGCTATCTAGGGCTTCAGTGTCAGCAGTGGTGCTGAGGCGCCTGATTTGGCTAAAATGCTGGCCTGCGGACCAGGCATCTAAAAAAGCCTTGACGGATTTACCCTTCTTGGTGACCTCTTTGGAGCCTCGTTGGATGACATTATTGAGAATGTCATCGGTGGGAAGAGTACCTTGCTCCCACAGACCAGGAAGACTAAGGAACCACGCCGCAGGCAAGAGCCCTCATTTTCTGCTCAAAAGAGGCTTTTTCGTCCGTCCGGGACTTCGCTCCCAGTCTGATAGGATGACCTCTGAGGGACAAAAGCGTCCCTGGAACCGCAAGCCTGCGAGCAAAAGTGCTACCGCATGAAGGTTTGCCCCCGACCATCATATGGGTGGGGGTCACCTTCGGGAGTTTGCAGCCCGGTGGTCCTCTTGGCTATCCGACCAATGGGTCTGCAAACTGATTTCATCTGGCTACAAGATAGAGTTCCTCTCTTGGCTGCCAGATTATTCCCCTCCAGCATACCCTTACTCCGGGAGGCCCTAATGGGGATGGTAAGGGACTTGCTAAGCCACGGAGCGATAGTGCCTGTTCCAGAGTCGGAACGGTTCCAGGGGTTCTACTCCAATCTTTAGTCCCCAAAAAAGAAGGGCTACGTCCAATCTTGGACCTGAAAGCCCTCAATTGCTTTGTAAAAGTACAGAGGTTCAGAATTAAATCAGTTCGCTCAGTAGTCACTGCACTCCATAAAGGGGACTCTTCTTTGGACATCCAGGATGCATACCTGCACATACCCATATGCCTCAGGCATCAGAGGTTTCTGCAATTTGCAGTTGGGGAAGCCCACTACTAGTTTGTGGCTCTTCCCTTTGGCTTGGCATCAGCACCCCGAGTCTTTCCCAAGGTATTGGCTCCAATTTTGACATTGTTGCGACAACGCGAGATCGCGATTGTAGGTTACCTAGACGATCTCCTCCTGAGAGCATCTTCCACCTCAGAATTAAAGGAGGATGTGGCGATCACCATGCAAACCCTGCAGGAATTTGGGTGGCTGTTGAACCTAAAGAAGTCGGTGCTCATACCGACTCCACGCTTGGAGTACCTATGGACGCCATGGAAGCGAGACTTTCTCCCTTCAGACAAGCTGCTCTCTCAGAGCCGCGGTAAAATTATTGATGAACCACAGGTTCACACCAGAGTCTTGCAGAAGGAGATCTTGAAAAAATTGGACAAATCTCCGTTATCCCTGGATCGACACATTCGGGTGAGCCAATCAGTCAGGGAATCCCTGCTCTGGTCGCTGAGGTCCCCGGCACTTTGGTCCTACCTCTACATTGGACAGTGATCATAACGGATGCCAGCCTGACCGGCTGGGGTGGAGTACTGGGAGTACAGTCGACCCAGGGCCTCTGGTTGGGGGAGGAATCCAAGTAGCCGATCAATGTGCTCGAGCTTTTAATGATCAGGCTATGTCTCTCTACATGGTCGATGAGACTTCGAGGGCATCCGATAAGGATCCAGTCAGACAAGACCACATCAATGGCATATGTCAACCATCAAGGAGGAACAAGAAGCTTGGCTGCAGCACGGGAGGTCGCTCACATCCTCTAGTGGGCAGAGCAACATGTACCGGCCTTGTTGGCCATTTACATCCCGGGAGTGGAAAACTGGCAGGTGGACTACCTAAGTCGCCAGGTGCTGGACCCAGGAGAATGGACGCTGCATCAGTAGGTATTCAGGCTACTGTGCCTGCAGTGAGGCACACCAGATGTTGATCTCCTGGCTTCCCATCTCAATCGTATCCAGGACAAGAGATCCTTGGGCAGACGCTTCAGACGTGCTGGTGGCTCTATGGGATCAGTATCAACTGATCTACGTATGCCTTTCCTCTGCTAAAGCTACTACCACGTCTGTTTCGCAGAGTGGAGACTGAGGGGATTCCAGTAATACTGATTGCCCCAGATTGGCCTTGGTGCCCCTGGTATGCCGACTTAGTGCGCCTGGTGGCGGACGCTCCCTGGCGACTACCGTTACAAGAGGACCTTCTGTGTCAAGGTCCGATTCTCCATCCTGCTTTACCATCACTGGTTTTACCGTCATGGCTGTTGAGAGCCAGGTGCTAAGGATACAGGGCCTGTCTGACTCGGTGATCTCAACTATGTTGAGACCACGGAAATCTTCTTCTTGGAAGATTTACCATCGTACCTGGAAGGCCTACATCTCCATGTGTGAGGAGAAAGGGTGGTGTCCGTGCACCTATTCCGTTTCCAGGATCCTGCTGTTTTTACAGGGAGGAGTAGACCAGAAATTGGCTTTAAGCACCATAAAGGGACGAATTTTAGCCTTGGCTGTTTTTTTTTCCCAATGACCCCTGGCGTCTCATTCTCTAGTGAGCACTTTTATTCAAGGGGTCCGGCATGTAGTTCCTCCAGTGCGTCCACCTTTACCACCATGGGATCTGAACCTGGTGCTATCAGCGCTTCAGAAACCGCCGTTTGAGAACATCAGGAAAATTCCCTTGTTGACTCTTTCTCAAAAGTGGTTTTCCTAGTGGCCATTACTTTGGCCAGGAGGGTTTCAGAACTGGCGGCCTTGTCCTGCAAGTCGCCCTATCTGGTTATCCATAAGGATAAGGTGGTGTTGCATCCACAATCTTCTTTTCTGCCGAAGGTGGTTTTGGCGTTCCACATCAATGAAGACATTGTGTTACCATCTCTGTGTCCTAAACTGACACATCCTAAGGAGGTGGCCCTTCATTCCCTGGATGTGGTCCGGGCTTTAAGGGTGTATTTTTCAGAAGTCAGACTCTGTTCGTTTCGGTAGCTGGTCCAAAAAAAGGTATGTCGGTCTCGGCCACCATTTCTAGGTGGATCAGACAGATTGTGGTACAGGCCTACGCCTTGAAGGGGCAGGTGCCCCCCTTTCCTTTCACAGCCCATTCCGCCAGGACAGTTGGAACCTCTTGGGCTTTCCGAAATCAAGCGTCAATCGCTCAAGTGTGTTAAACAGTGACTTGGTCGTCCGTTCACACTTTTACCAAATTCTACAAAGTGGATGTAAGTGCATCGTTTGATGCCTGCTTTGGCCGCAAAGTTTTGCAGGCGGCCGTGTAATGTTGCAATTCTGCATTCTTTCCTCTTTTTTTTTTTTTCTTTTTTTTTTATAAATGCAGTTACTTTTTAGTATAATGCCCTGTTGCTTTGTTGACCGTAAGTTCTAAGGAGGCTAGATAAGGTGGTGACTTCCCTGTTAGGGAGCACTTCTGGTTGTGGGTGAAGTTTTTATGCTGTTCCCACCCCTCGTTGGGACACTGCTTGGGGATGTCCCTATGGTCAAGTTTAATGGAGCTGTGTCAGTCAGTGAATGAAAGAGAAAATAGGATTTTTGTACTGGCCATAAAATCCTTTTCTCCGAAGTTCACTGACTGACAAAGCACCCTCTCCTCCCATTGGTTTACGTTATACTGCTTGTTGATGTACTGAGCTGCAGGAAGCAAGCTGAGGGGTTATTACTGGAGGGACCGCATGTATAACATGTTCTGCCTAGTCCTCTCCTGAAGGTGGCGTAACAACCCTATGATCAAGATTAATGCAGCTGTGTCAGTGAACTTTAGAGAAAAGGATTTTACTGTGAGTACAAAAATCCTATTTTTCTAACAAAAAATAAAAACCACAGAGGTGATCAGATACCACCAAAGAAAGCTCTATTTGTGGGGAAAAATTATAAAAATTTAATTTGAGTACAGTGTTGTATGACCGCGCAATTGTCATTCAGTGCATCAGTGCTGAAAGCTAAAAATTGGTTTGGACAGGAGGGGGGTTTAAGGTCATGTGTGTGTAAATGCAGGTGTCCAATACTTTTGGTAATGTAGTGTATATCAAATGTAATTGCTAAAATCTGTAAAGTAAAAAAAAAAAAGACGATTTGAATGCAGAAGCTCTGCACAATATTACTGCACAAAATATACACATTTGATGTTCAATAAAGATTTATCGGGAGCTGTAAAATAGTTATTTGATATTTATATTTTAATTTGAATTGCTCTTCTGAAACTGATTTTTTTTTTAGTAATATGACTGGCACAGCAACAATCAGGGCTGGCCAGACACAAACTCTTACTGTAGAGAGCATTCAGCAACAGAGTATCAGAAGCCCCTCCCAAAAATATTTCCTTGCAGATGCCAAAGAACAGGGAGAGATCATGTGACCGCAACATAACTTTGCTGCAGGAGTAAGGTACTTGGAGGATTAAAAAAAAATGAAATACAGTGGCATGATGTATATGATTTATGTGAATGAATTATGGCAATTAACACTTCTCTGTTTAGTATCACTTTAAAGTCGCCCTAGTTTGATCAGTAAATTAGAGTCATTGTACTGAAAAATACCTAATATCTAAAATATATGCCTTACGTAAGTGTCAAAACCAAAGCATATTTGGGGTCAGGATAAATGGGAGAACATAATTTGGTGACATTATTTGGAATATATTAAATTATGTAAAATATAGTATGCACTAAATCTGAATTTCTTTTACATTTTTGTGTATTTCTCTTATTTTAAAATAAAACATACACTTGAAATTGTAACCCTTTCATGACTAAGCCTATTTTTGACATTTGGTATTTACAAGTTAAAATCCATATTTTTTGCTAGAAAATGACTTGGAACCCCCAAACATTTTATATATATTTTTTAGCAGAGACTCTAGAGAATAAAACGGCGATTGTTGCAATATTTTATGTCACGTGATATTTGTGCAGAGGTGTTTTAAACACCACTTTTTGGGAAAAGGGACACTTTCATGAATTAAAAAAAAACAAAACAGTAAAATTAGCCCAATTTTTTTGCATAATGTGAAAGATAATGTTACGCCGAGTAAATGGATACCAAACATGTTACGCTTTATAATTGCGCGCACTTGTGAAATGACGACAAACTACGGTACCTAAAAATATCAATAGGTGACGCTTTAAATTTTTTTCCAGTTACCAGGTTAGAGTTACAGAGGAGGTCTAGTGCTATATTTATTGCTTTCTCTCTGACAATCGCGATGAAACCTCAGATGTGTGGTTTGAACACCGTTTATATATGTGGGCACGACTTCCGTATGCGTTTTCTTTGCTGCACGAGCTCGCGGCGATGGGGGCGCTTTAAATTATTTATTTTTCTTATTTATTTTATTTATTTTAATATGAATAGTTTTAAAAAATAAATAAAAATTTTGATCACTTTTATTGCTGTCACAAGGAATGTAAACATCCCTTGTGACAGTAATAGGTGGTGACAGGTACTCTTTATGGAGGAGCCCCGATCCCTCCTTTACACTTCAAAGTATTCAGATCACCGTTTTCGGCGATTCTGAATAGTGTATATATTTTTAAATCCGGCGGCATTGGCAGCCGAGTAAACCGGAAGTGACGTTGTGACGTCACTTCCGTGTTTACAATTAGGAGACTGGAATGAAGCAGCTTACGGCTTCATTCCAGTCCCTCCCTAGCCGCTGGAAGCGGCGGATCCTGCATTGGTGCTCCCGATTGAACGGGAGCACCGGTAAGGGAGGCGGCGAGAGGGGGGGGCGTCCCCTCCCACTCCTCCGGCATAACAGCCGAGTGGCTTTTAGCTACATCGGTTGTTATGGCTGGAAAGCCAATCACCTGCTCAGAAAAACGGTACCGGGATGATGCCTGCAGGTGCGGGCATCATCCCGGTATAACCCCGGAAGCCGAGTACGCACATCTGCGTACCCTCGGCGGCAAGGGGTTAAAGATGAATTGCCAAATGGAAGCCATATGTTGTCCAAATTTATGTGAACATCATTTTGGTGTGCAAAGCAGTTATTTCTTGAGGAAACCACTGCATATCAAATTGGTCACAAGTTTTGATTACCCTACACCTAGGACATGAAAATGTTGAAGACAAGATGTGCAGGAACCCTTTCAGAATCTCTTGGTAGCCAGCCTAAAAAGAAACAACTGTGATAACTGAAATGCATAGGTTGTTGTTGCTGACATCTCCGTAATTGATTTTGTTGTCCTGTTGTTTTGCTTAAATATTATTTTTCTCAGTAAATATAGATTTTCATTGATGACAAATATTTTTATTTTTGCATGTTTTTCCAGCTCTGCTAAGGATGAGTCAGAACAGCCTGGCCCATCTTCTGATGTTTCAGTACCCGATGAATCTGGAAGTATGCCAGAAGGGGAGGGGAAAGATGAATGTGGGGAGTCTGTGCTTATTGAAGAAGATCTAATACAGCAGAGCCTCAATGATTATGATGTTGGAAGGTACAGCCCCAAACTATTAACCAACCAGGAGCTGCCTTTTGATGCACACATAGTAGACTTTGAAGAAGACCAACAGAGACTGGTATTGTGTAGACAACAACTACAAGTGACAGGTAAGATGTGAATATGGTATGCAAATTAAAAAAAAAAGTAAGTAAATCATATAGAAATTAACACTTACAAAATATTTGAACAAACATTAAATCTTCAATTAACTTAAGCCCCGCACCATTTGGCTGCCTAACGACCAGAGGACTTTTTAAAATTTGGCACTGCACTGTTTTAACTGGTAATTGCACGGTCATGCAGTGTTGTACCCAATCGAAATTTGCATAATTTTTTTCCCACAAATAGAGCTTTCTTTTGATGGTATTTGATTGCCTTCTGCGATTTTTTTTTATTTATTTTATTTTTTATTTTTTTTTGCGCTATGAAGGGAAAAAGACTAAATATTTTGAAGAAAATTATATTTACAAATTTTTGTTCTAAGAAAAATCCAATAAACTCAATTTCTCTTTCGTTCACTGACTGAGACAGCTCCATTCGTCTTCACTGTGGGGTTATTACGCCACCTTCAGGAGAGTACTAGGCAGAACATGTAACACGTGAAAAAAAACAGAACTTTACAGTTCCGCCCAGGGGGCGGTCCCTCTGGTAATAGCCCCTCCGCCTGCCTCCTGCAGCTCAGTTTTTTCTGCCTAATGAAGGAGATGGACCTAGGCTCCCTGCTGGACCATCAGTCCTGGGATTTTTTTGCTGAATGTTTGCCTTTTGTGCAAGATTTTAAGATCCTGCGATCTATCAATAGCCGGCTGGGTGAACGGCTGGATAATCTAGATCCTTGTAGTCTCCCCAGCCTGGTTATCATACGTGCTGGGTCAGCCACGACATGCCCCTCAGGCTCCAGGGGTGGCCAGTGAGCTCAACACTCCGGGGCACACACATGAGGGGACTACCGATGTCCTTGTCACAGTGTGCTGTGGCCAGCAGTCACCCCGTACCGCTCGTAGAGTGGATCTGTGATGGGATGTCCCCAGCTCGTCCAGCTGATAAGTACAGCTCTCCCTGTCTTTGCGGGATTGAGCAGCTGAGCATTCCCTGGGAGGTCGATTAGGGGCTCCCTCTCCTCCCTCTCTTCTCTCCCTGTCCCTATTTTCCCTCATCATGCTGCATGATGGGCTGCTGAGCGGTGTATGTACTTGTAGCCAGGGGTCCCCTGGGGGGCTCTTACCTTAGATTGGGGGCTGCGCGTGCTGATCGCCATAGCGCTGTTCTGCCGCCATTTCCTCTGTCCTTTTACTGTGTACAGTAGTTTGTCGGCCATTTTTGGTGTGCCTCAGTGGTCAGGGGCCATTTTTCTGTAGCTCGGCGGCCATTTTCCTTGTGATTATGTCCTTTATACAGGGCGGGTGGTGGCCATTTTCTTGTAGCCCAGTGGGTTTTTTTTTATCCTTGGCGCTGGTGCCTGCTGCTCGGAACGGTGCGTTTTTTTTGCTCAGGACACCTGGGAGCTGATACTGGACGCAGACACCTGTAACTGAACAGCTCAGCACTCGGTTGGGGTGCGGTGGGGGCCCCTCCGTCTGCAGCAGCTAGGAGGGGGGGAGTGTGCACCTGTCCTAAGTCCCCAAGGGTGGCAGACAGGGTGGGTCAGCATGGCTTCAGAAACTGGTGTTTCTTCCCCAGAACTCCCTGCAATTACAACCGGCTCATCTACAAACAGTGCAGTGCCTTTGGACGCTTTGTCGGCGTGATACCCTGAAAATTCAGCATACAGCTGGTTCCTCTGCTGAAGTAGCAGTACCTTTTGGGTCCCGTAAGCCAGCCCCTATACCTAAGGTGTTTCCGTATCTGACTTATTTCGAAAAGTTCATATACAAGGAATGGGGAAGCCGGCAACGGACCTTCTCGGTCCCTAAAAGAATGGCGGTGTGCTACCCCTTTGAGGAGAGCTTTCTTAAAAAATGGTCGGCTCCTCCGGTCGTGGACCCCCCAGTATCCAGGTTAAACAAAGTAACCACGATCCCGGTAGAGGGGACTCCTGCATTTAAGGACCCTACTGACAGAAAGGCAGAGGCAGTGACCCGTTCCTTTTTTACGGTTGTGGGGTCACCAATACGACCAGTACTGGCCACAGCACTTGTGTCGCACACACTTACTGAATGGGCAAAACTTTTGCACCGCAAATTGGAGAAGCAGCAGGCTACTCCTGTCTGTGTGGCACTAGCAGACCAGTTAGTGCACGGCCTTAAGTACGTTTGTGACACGGCCCTGGATACGCTTCCCTTGCTGTCCAGGGCTTCAGTGTCAGCAGTGGTGCCTTGACAGATCTACCCTTCCTTAGTGAGCGGCTCTTTGGAGGCCAGTTGGATGACATCATTAAGAATGTCACAGGTGGGAAGAGTACCTTATTCCCACAGGCCAGGAAGACTAAGGTGCCACGCCGCAGGCAAGGGCCCTCATTTTCTGCTCAAAAGAGGTTTTTTCGTCCGCTTGGGATTTCGGCGAAATGCTCTGTCTGACAGGAAGACCTCTGAGGGACAAAAGTGTCCCTGGAACCACAAGCCTTTGAGCAAAAGTGCTAGCCCGGTGGGCCTCTTGGCTGTCCGACCAATGGGTCTGCCAACTGATTTCCTCTGGCTACAAGATAGAGTTGCTCTGTTGGCCACCAAACTGATTTTTCCCCTCCAGCATACCCTTGCTCCCAGTTCGCCAGGAGGCCCTAGTGGGGGCAGTAAGGGACCTGCTAAGCCGCGGGTTGATAGTGCCTGTTCCGGAGTCAGAAAGGTTCCAAGGGTTCTACTTCAATCTGTTTGTAGCCCCAAAAAGGAAGGGGTATGTCCAATCTTGGACCTGAAAGCCCTCAATTGCTTTGTGAAAGTACAGAGGTTCAGAATGGAATCAGTTCGCTCAGTAGTCTCTGCACTCCAAGGGGACTCCCTGGCATCTTTGGACATCCAGGATGTGTACCTGCACATGCCCATATGTCTCAGGCATCAGAGGTTTCTGCGATTTTCAGTTGGGGAAGCCCACTACCATGTTTGGGGCTCTTCCTTTTGGCTTGGCATCAGCACCCGAGTCTTTTACCAAGATAGTGGCTCCAATTTTGCCGTTGTTGCAACAACGTGGGATCACAATCATAGGTTACCTAGACGATCTCCTCCTGAGAGCATCTTCTGCCTCAGAATTAAAGGAGGCTGTGGCGATCACCATGCAAACCCTGCAGGAATTTGTGTGGCTGTTGAATCTAAAGAAGTCGGTGCTCATACCAACTCACTGCTGGACTCCATGGAAGCGAGAGTTTTTCTCCCTTCAGACAAACTGCATACTCTGAGCCACAGTAAAACTATTGATGAACCACAGGTGGTTGTCGCTGCGCTTCTGCATGCCAGTCCTGGGCCTCATGGTGGCCTCCTTCGAGACTGTACCGTACGCCCAGTTTCACACCAGAGTCTTGCAGAAGGAGATATTGACAAAATGGGACAAATCTCCGTTATCCCTGGATCGACAGATTTGGGTAAGCCAATCAGTCAGGGACTCCCTGCTCTGGTGACTGAGGTCCGGGCACTTCTGTCCGGGAAGTCATTCCTACCTCTACATTGGACAATGATCACAACGGACCCCAGCGTGACTGGCTGGGATGGAGTACTGGGAGTACAGTCGACCCAGGACCTCTGGTCGGGGGAGGAATCCAAGTTGCCGATCAGGTTATGCCTCTCCACATGGTCGATGAGACTACGAGGGTGACCGATCAGGATCCAGTCAGACAACGCAATGGTGGTGGCATAAGTCAACCATGAAGGAAGAACAAGAAGCTCGGCTGCAGCACGGGAGGTCGCCAACATCCTTCAGTGGGCAGAGCGACATGTACTGGCCTTGTCGGCCATTTACATCCTGGGAGTAGAAAACTGGCAGGCGGACTACCTAAGTCACCAACAAGAAAGACGCAGTTCGATTAGCACGAACTGCAAAAAGAGGTTACTTTTGACACCAAACAAAATTCTTTACCTCCTACGAAAAGGTTAATTAGAAATATATAATTTATTTTAGATTTCAAATACCATATTTAACCATAATTTCATTAGTAAAAAAACTCCAAAGACCATTCGTAAAAAATGTCCATTCCCAAAGTAAACTCAACATTAATCATATAAAACAAACCACAGACAAGACATAAAAAACACACATAGTGCGGATGTTATGAAATATATGTCGGTAGAGCAAACAATATTGTGCTCGTGAAGTAATTCTTTCCGGACCGAACAATTCGTTGTTCCACAAAGAAACAATGGTATGATATGAGACATAACTTATGGCTCCTAGGAATTACCTGTCGACATATTGAGAAGTTGCAGCATTCATTGATTAAAAGGAAATGAACAGTCTTTAGCCATTTAGTTTTTGTGAATAAACAGCTGTTTTTCAAAAGAAAAAAACTCTGTACTATCGAATGGAATCGATTCGACAAATATAAACTGATAACATTCGAAATTGGTAATATTGAATACTGTCATTAACGAATGGCCTATATATTTATAACCATCGAATGGACACTCAGTCATAAAGGAATTTAGTGAAATTAGGCTGATAGCAATGGTTGTAATTTAGAACCAGTCTTTTTCATGCTTGCTGCTGATTGCCAGATAAACATATTGACTGATATTGTAAGTGGTCTTACAGGTTTAATTTGTTTATAATAACTATTTTTTTGGAAATCGGTAGCAATTGGTCCGGACCAGCGTCATTTTTTCGTGTTTGTGGTGTGTGTTATTTATGTCTTGTCTGTGGTTTGTTTTATATGATTAATGTTGGGTTTACTTTGGGAATGGACATTTTTTACAAATGGTCTTTGGATTTTTTTACTAATGAAATTATGGTTAAATATAGTATTTGAAATCTAAAATAAATTATATATTTCTAATTAACCTTTTCGTAGGAGGTAAAGAATTTTTGTTTGGTGTCAAAAGTAACCTCTTTTTGCAGTTCGTGCTAATCGAACTGCATCTTTCTTGTTTGTATATGCTATTGGGTTACGACACTAATACCTTAATAAGGACTCAATAAGGGCAGCTTTTGACTTAACCCTTTATTAGTGGACATATCTGTTTTTCCTTACTTTTCTCTTTTTCTTTTTTTTCCCTCCTTTTTCTTTAGTTAACACTACCTAAGTCACCAGATTCTGGACCCAGGAGAATGGGTGTTGCATCCGGAGGGGTTAAGGCTACTGTGCCTGCGGTGGGGAAAACCAGACGTGGATCTACTGGCCTCCTGTCTCAATCAGAAGGTGCTGAGATTCATATCCAGGATAAGAGATCCTTGGGCAGACACGTCAGACGTGCTGGTGGTTCCGTGGGGTCCGTACCGACTGAGCTACGCCTCTCCTCCGCTAAAACTGCTACCACGTCTGCTCCGCAGAGTGGAGGCCAAGGGGATTCTAGTAATACTGATTGCCCCAGATTGGCGTTGGAGCCCCTGGTACGCCGACTTAGTGCTCCTGGTTGTGGACGCTCCCTGGCGACTACCATTATGAGAGGACCTTCTTTGTCAAGGTCCCATTATCCATCCTGGTTTACCATTGCTGGTTTTAACGGCATGGCTGTTGAGAGCCAAGGAACCGGGGCCTGTCGGACTCTGATTTCAACTATGTTGAGGGCATGAAAATCTTCTTCTCGGAAGATATACCATCGTACCTGGAAGGCCTACATCTCCATGTGTGAGGAGAAAGGGTGGCGTCCGCACACCTATTCCATTTCCAGGATTCTGCTGTTTCTACAGTGAGTAGACCAGAAATTGGCTTTAAAGCACCATTAAGGAACAAATATCAGCCTTAGCTGTTTTTTTCCAATGACCCCTGGCGTCTCATTCTCTAGTGAGCACTTTTATTCAAGGGGCCTGGCATGTAGTTCCTCTGGTGCTTCCACCTTTACCCCCGTGGGATCTGAACCTGGTGCTATCGGCGCTTCAGAAACCACTGTTTAAGAACATCAGGGAAATCCCCTTGTTGACTCTTTCTCAGAAAGTGGTCTTCCTAGTGGCCATTACATCGGCCAGGAGTGTTTCGGATCTGGCGGCCTTGTCTTGCAAGTCGCCCTATCTGGTAAATCCATAAGGATAAGGTGGTGTTGCCGAAGGTGGTTTTTGTGTTTCACATCAATGAAGACATTGTGTTAATATCTCTGTGTCCTAAACCGACACATCCTAAGGAGGTGGCCCTTCATTCACTGGACATGGTCCGGGCTTTAAGGGTGTATTTGTCTGCCGCGGCTCCTTTCCAGAAGTCAGACTCTGTTCGTTTTGGTAGCTGGTCCGAAAAAAGGTATGGCGGTCTCGTCGGCCACCATTTCTAGGTGGATCAGACAGATTGTGGTACATGCCTATGCCTTGAAGGGGCAGGTGCCCCCCTTTCCTTTCACAGCCCATTCCACCAGGGCAATTGGAACCTCTTGGGCTTTCCGACATCAAGCGTCAGTCGCACAAGTGTGTAAGGCGTCGACTTGGTCACCCGCTCACACTTTTACCAAATTCTACAAAGTGGATATAAGCGCATTATCTGATGCCTGCTTTGGCCGCAAAGTTTTGCAGGTGGCCGTGTAATGTTGCAATTCTGCACTCTTTCCTCTGTTTTGAAAATACAGTTACTTTGAGTATTAATGCACTGTTGCATTTGTTGACGGCAAGTTCTGATGCGGTTAGTTAAGATGGTGACTCCCCTGTTAGGGAGCACTTTTGGTTGTGGGTGAAGTTTTTATGCTGTTCCCACCCCTTGTTTTGACACTGCTTGGGGACGTCCCTGCGGTCAAGATTAATGGAGCTGTGTCAGTCAATGAACGAAGGAGAAAATAGGATTTTTGTACTCACCGTAATATCTTTTTCTCTGAAATTCATTGACGGACACAGCACCCACCCCTCCTATTACTTTACGTTATACTGCTTGTTGACATACTGAGCTGCAGGAAGCAAGCTGAGGGGTTATTGCCAGAGGGACCGCCCCCTGGGCGGAACCGTACAGTTCTGTTGTTTTTCACATGTGTTACATGTTCTGCTTAGCCCTCTCCTGAAGGTGGCATAATAACCCTATGGTCAAGATTAATGGAGCTGTGTTCGTCAATAAACGTTAGAGAAAAGGATTTTACTGTGAGAACTATGATTGGATAATGACAAGTTGTCACTTAATTGATATATTGCTCACACATGCCATGGTTATACGTGGAATTGCTCCCCAAAATATATTTAGCAACCTCTGAGTATGGGGATACCACACGTGTGAGACTTTTTGGGAGCCTAGCTGCATACGGGGCCCTGAAAAGCAAGCACCGCCTTCAGGATTTCTAAGGGCGTAAATTTTTGATTTCACTCCTCACTACCTATCACAGTTTTGAAGGCCAGAAAAATGCCCAGATGGCACACCCCCCCCCCCCCCCATGACCCCGTTTTGGAAAGTAGACACCCAAGCTATTTGTTGAAAGGTATGGTATTTTGCAGATCTCGCTTTTTGTCACCAAAACAAAAAAGAAAATTGAAAAAAGAAAAAAAAAAACTTTTTTTTCCTTTCTTAATTTTTTAAAACAAATGAGAGCTGAAAAATACTCACCCATACCTCTCAGCAAATAGCTAGTGGTCAGTTGCAGGAAAATTACAAACTTTTTATTTTGCACAAAGTTGTCACTAAATGATATATTGCTCACAAATGCCATGGGTATATGTGGAATTACACCCCAAAATACATTCTGCTGCTTCTCCTGAGTATGGGGATACTACATGTGTGTGACTTTTTGGGAGCCTAGCCACGTACGGAGACCTGAAAACGAATCACCGCCTTCGGGATTTCGTAAGGGCGTACATTTTTTTATTTCACTCCTCACTACCCATCACAGTTTTGAAGGCCATAAAATGCCGAGATGGCACACAACCCCCCCCCCCCCCCCCCCAAATGACCCCATTTTGGAAAGTAGGCACCACTAGCATTTGCTGAGAGGTATGTTGAGTATACCACAATACTCACCATGCCTCTCAGCAAATAGCTTGGAGTGTCTACTTTCCAAAATGGGGTCATTTGGGGGGGGGGGGTTATGAACTGTCCTGACATTTTATGCACAACATTTAGAAGCTTATGTCACACATCACCCACTCTTCTAAACACTTGAAGACAAAGCCCTTCTGACACTTTGTGTTTACATTAAAAAAAAAATATATTATTTTTTTTTGCAAAAGGAAATTTCTTTAAACCCCCAAAAATTCTATATATTTTTTTAAAGCAAAGGCCCTACATATTAAAATTATGGGTGTTTCATTATTACTTTTTTTTCACACAGTATTTGCACAGCGTTTTTTTTCAAAAACATTTTTTTTTTTTTTTTAAAACACACATTTTTTTATTTGAATGCACTAAAATACACTATATTGCCCAAATATTTGATGAAATAAAAAAGATGATCTTAGGCCGAGTACATGGATGCCAAACACGACATGCTTTAAAATTGCGCACAAATGTGCAGCGGCCACAAACTACATATATTTTTAAAAGCCTTTACAGGTTACCACTTTAGATTTACAGAGGAGGTCTACTGCTAAAATTACTGCCCTCAAACTGACCTTTGCAGTGATACCTCACATGCATGGTGCAATTGCTGTCTACATATGATGCCAGATTGACGCGCTTGCATTCACCTTTGCTGGGGGGACGGGACAGGGGTGCTTTTTTTTTCTTTTTTCTTTTTTATTATTTATTTTGCGTCTTTATTTTATTTTTAAACTGTTCCTTTCCTTTTTTTTATTTTTTATTTTTTTTTTATCATTTTTATTGTTATCTCAGAGAATGTAAATATCCCCTATGAGAGATATGAGGGAATAGGTAGTGACAGGTACTCTTTTTTTTTTATTTTTTATTATTATTTATTTATTTTATTTTTTTGAAAAAATTGTGGTCTATTAAACCCTAGATCTCTCCTCGGCCCTCAAAGCATCTGACCACACCAAGATCAATGTGATCAAATGATTTCCCAATGGCGCTGTTTACATCCGAAATCTAAGTCATGAAATGCTTGTAACTTCCGGTTTCTTAGGCCATAGAGATAATTGGAGCCATTCTGATCTCTGATCAGCTCTATGGTCAGCTGGTGGAACCAGTGACTGCATTCTCGAGTTCCCTGTTGGGACAGGAGAGCCAGAGAAAACCATTGAAGACGGTGGGAGGGGAGGGACGTTCCCTCCCACTGCTTGTAAACAGTCTAGAGGCTAATTAGCCTCTAGAATTGCTTTTATATGAAAGCCGACTGCTGGCTAAAAAGAATGATACCTAAACCTGCAGGAAATCATTCTGGCATAATCATTCAAAGTCCAGCAACATACGTTGCTGGTCCTTGTTGGGCATATATTGTATTTTTATTTTGATTTTTTTCATCCAGCCTGTGGGCTGGGTGAAAAAAAGAGATTGATCGGTGGGTATGCCCACCATTATTACCTCCCTTTATCCACCCACTTCTAATGATGGGCATTCATGCACCATTTTGTTTTTAACTGTGGTGGTGAACTCACCTCCTACAACGCTGGAGTTGCGGCTTTATGTATCGCGTGAGCAAACGATGTTGCTGTCAAGATAAATAAATCTGCGCTGCAACAGAATGGTGTACCTGCTAAGCAAATGATGGTTAAGAATAAAACAAAGTAACATTACTGTATAGCAGTAAGACATACCATACCTGCAAAGCAAATACAAAAAAAAAAAAAAATCTGTGCCTAAAATATATATATGCAGAAGCATGGGAGCATCTGCCCCAAAAGTTAGAAGCAGATCTCTCCTCCACCCCTGCTGCACCCATTCTTTGTCATATATGCTCTTTTTTGTTTTTTTTAACTGTGTTGGTGAAATCACCTCTACAGTGCTGGAGTCATGGTTTTATGTATCATGGGAGCAACCGCTGTTGCTGTCAAGATAAATAAGTAGTTCGTGCTGTAGCTGAATGGCATACCTGAAAACAAAAAAATGGTTAACAATAAAACACAGTGAACAGTAAAGTATGAAAAAATTACATACCTGAAAAGCAAACATGATATAATAACAATAAAACATTGCAGAATAGAATACAGTAAAAAAGAGCAGAACAATAGAGAGAGAGAAAACAATAAAACAACAACAAAACAGAAACACTGCTATCTGCTTTTCATGTGTGTCTTTAACCACTTGGGTACCGCACTATTGCCGAATGACGGCATTAGCGCGGACCTAGATTTCCCGGGACTACGTCTATTGACGTCGTCCCGGTTATGAGCGGCCTGCGCACCCCCTGAGGGGCGCGCGCGGCGCGCTCTGTGATCGGCGAGTCTATGAGACTCGCCTGATCACCGATCCGTGCAAGGGGTCGATCCCGACCCCTTATCACGTGATCAGCTGTCAGCCAATGACAGCTGATCATGTGATAGAACGGAGCCGGTAATCGGCTATTATTCCTCCTCGCGCTGACAGCGTGAGGAGCGCGAGGAGAAAAAAAAAAGCCGATCACCGGCGGCCGTGATCGGGACATCAGTCCCGATCACGGCCAGCAATGCAAGGCACCACATGCCACCTGCCAGTGCCCACCTGCCTCCCGCAGTGCCATCCTGAAGTATAACTAAAAGTAAAAGTAAGTGCCCCCCGTCTGTGCCCACAGTGCCACCCCACAGTGCCACCCACAGTGCCACCCAATCTGCCTCAAAGGTGCTGCACCCCAGTGCCGCCCATCAGTGCCCAGCAGTGCCGCCCATCAGTGCCCAGCAGTGCCACCTATCAGTGCCACCTATCAGTGCCCATCAGTCCCATCTATCTGTGGTACCTATCAGTGCCCATCCGTGCCACCCATCCGTGCCACTTATCCGTGCCACCCATCTGTGCCATCTTATCTGTGCCCATCTTTGCCCATCAGTGCCGCCTTATCTGTGCCCATCGGTGCCGCCTTATCTGTGCCTATTAGTGCCGCCTTAACTATGCCTATCAGTGCCCACCAGTGCAGCCTATCAGTGCCCACCAATGCAGCCCATCAGTGCCCACCAATGCAGCCTATCAGTGCCGCCTTATACATATGGTAAAGTGGGTCACTGGACCAATATGACCACAACGTACGCATTTTAACTAGGCCCAGAAAGGTCGGAAATTGTAATTGGTTTCCAATCTCTGGCAAGGGAGAACTGGGGATTATCGGCGATAAATTGACCAGCATACAAATTACTTTGGTCCACAATAGATCTATAGGGATCTTCCGTGAAAAACAGCGAATAAAAATCAAGTGACATAAAATCCACCTGAATTCTGGGTTGGCCAGTGAATGGGGCAAGTACGGGTGCTGCAGAAGTGGTGGGCTCCTAATTAGGATTGGCAGATTTTGCAGGATGGACACTGTGGGCACAACAGGCCTGTCTTTGTCTTCTTGGTGGCAGCAGGACACTACTTGTGCTTGCCACCTCACCAGCTTGAACTGCACTTATGGGACTTGCCACGTCACCACGTGATACTGCAGTGCTGGATGTACACCCGAAGGATGAGCGGCACTAGTATTTCTCTGCTCCATACGAGAGCCCTGCAGTTCTTGCACCTCAACAGCAGAAGGAGATCAGGGTCCGGTACACCTGACCTTGGCAAGGGACCACAACTCCGTCATCAGAGCTATCTGTCATGGAGCCGCTGTGGTCTACAGGATCGTATTCTGAGCCTGAATCAGACAGATGAGTGAATTCTTCTTCACTGTCTGTCATGCTCAGAAACATGTAGGCCTTTTCACTAGTGTACCTTCGATTTGCCATTTTGGCCTCTAAATTTACTGGTACACTAGTGAGACTCACAGGTAAAAAAAAGCTCCTAGGCTGTCAGCAACTGTATCAAATGGTGTTCACTGGTGAAAGGGTTAACTAGGGGGCAATCGGGGTTAAAACCTTTATTAGGTAGTATATGGGGGTACCTGACACTATAAAAAGCTGATGATGAACCTAAATAACTAACAGGCTTCAACAGTAGCTTCATCTGTGACACCAATACGGCGATCAGAAAAATGATCGATTAGTGACACTGGCCACAGGGGGTGAAAGGGTTAACTGGGGGCGATCAAGGGGTTAAACCTTTGTTAGGGGGGTACAAAAGTGAGTACACCCCTAAGTGAAAAATGGTGGTCGGAGTGTAATGGTCTGGGGCTGCATGAGTGCCAGCACTAAGGAGCTACAGTTTCTTGAGGGAACCATGAAGACCAACATGTACTGTGACATACTTAAGCAGAGCAGGATCCCCTCCCTTTGGAGACTGGGCCACAGGGCAGTATTCCAACATAACGACCCCAAACACACCTCCAAGACGACCACTGCCTTACTAAAGAAGATGAGGTTGAAGGTGATGGGCTGGCCAGGCATGTCTCAAGACCAAAACCCTATTGAGCATCTGTGGGGCATCCTCAAGTGGAAGGTGGAGGAGCGCAATGTCTCTAACATCCACCAGCTCTGTGATGTCGTCATGGAGGAGTGGAAGAGGACTCCAGTGGCAACCTGTGAAGCTCTGGTGAACTCCATGCTCAAGAGGGTTAAGGCATTGCTGGAAAATAATGGTGGCCACACTAAATATTGACACTTTGGGCCCAATTTGGATATTTTCACTTAAGGGTGTACTTTTGTTGCCAGCGATTTAGACATTAATCGCTGTGTTGAGTTATTTTGAAGGGACAGCAAATTTACACTGTTATACAAGCTGTTCACTCACTACTTGCAGCAAAGTGTAATTTCTTCACTGTTGTCACATGAAAAGGTATAATAAAATATTTATAAAAAATATGAGGGGTGTACTCACTTTTAGGGCTGCAACTAACCATTATTTTCATAATTAAAATAATCAAATAAAAATAAATCTGTGACGCTAACTGCAGTAAGAAAAAGTGAGTGGTCAAGCTGAATAAAATAAACAAGAGAGTCAGCAGTGTAACATCACCAGACTGACTAAATCCATATGATAAAAGAAACCAATAAGCAAACGTAACCAATATAGCTCTAGAAATGCATAGGAGTGGATGCAATCTTAAAGAAAAATAATTAACCAAAATTTGCATAAAGTGAGATAAAATCACATATAATGCCAGTGTCTTCACATAAATTGCAAGGAGTGGGTAGCAATCACATAGAATTGATGGGCGTGGATAGCAATCACAAAACGGAACAATTAACCAAAAAAATGCATAAAGTTAAAGTCGCATAAAAGTGCATAAAGTGCCAAACTCTTCACATAAAATGCAAGAAGGATCCAATAGGAATAGAAAGGTCTAAAGTGCATAAAGGGGCAAACAAAACCATAAATATAAAAATAAAAAAAACATAAAATGCACAAAAATCGCTAAAGTGCAAGAAATCGCATGAAATGCTAAATAATAAAAGTCAATGTAAAAAAATAAAAGGTGCAAAGTACAATCACTGCAGTAAAGTGCAAACGTGAATGTACTGAATTTTCATCAAACAGGTCATATAAAAGACGTAAAGTGCATATGTAGAAAGTGATCGATTTCAGATTCCTCCAATCCAATCATCAGCTATCCTTGGAGTGTCACACGTTTCCCCCAGCCTCTTACCTCCAAAGGAGACCCCTAAGGCCAGAATGAGCCTGTTATCTGAAGGCAATGGTAAGCCAGCAGTCCATCGATCTGCGATCATCACAGCACACAACGGATCTCTAGTGGGGAACTTCAAACTCAGCAGATGAGGTGAAGGCATGTGAAGAAAAGAATCCCCATTGTGCAGTAGTTTAAAACGAATTTAATAGGGAAAAAAGTATATATGCTTGCATCAAAAGTATAGGTTAAACAGCACTGAACACAGTACTTCCTGGTCTTGGCTGTGACAGAAAGTGATGACACCTGACTCCTCCCTGAATCATTGCGTCACTGCTCACGTGATTTCATCAAAGGGTCCCAAACAGAACTGTAATATATTATATGCTGGCCATACAAAAACAATGTTTTCCTTCAAAAAAATTCATTTTAAGAACGTTAGTTTGATTTTCTAATCATTAGTGGGGTAAAATCGACATTTGTTTTCAACCACAGTGACAGGAAAACTTTGAAATACCGGTAATAGAAAACTGCTTGGTCAAAGGAATTTTCAGACAGTGTATGTGGTTTTCGTTCAGAAATTACATACATTTTGAAACAGAATGTTGAAAGCAAGTGAAGATTTCAAACAACATTCTTTCAATCAGCGAATGTACAAAGATTTTTCATATGAATAGTCTCGTCTGAAAATTGATCCATGTGGCCAGCATAAAGCTCGGTACACACCTATGCAGCCTGCTTTAGATCTGTTTTTACAGTGCTTTTTGCTGTTCATTAAGTACAGTATAGAGTACCCCAATAGCAAGGTAAAGAAAACTTCTGCCTTTAGAACCACTTCCTGCCCAGGACTCCATGTCCCATGAGGCATTGCTCCTCATACATTCTCAAGTTCTCAGGCACTTACTGACATGTATGGGCGGTGTGCTGCACTATATTTCCTAATATGTAAACAAAAGCATTCTGTATGCATGCCAACTAATCGACTGGCCGATTAATCGAAAATGGTAATCGATTAATTTTATATTCTATTAGTTGTCGATTAATCGATTAGTTTCGGTCCTACTCACTTTTGTGAGATACTGTATGTGTGCATAGATCAGATTGACCTGCAGGAACTGTGGCCTAAATCGCACTCCACCTTAAAACCACAATGGGTGAATGGAGTGCTCATAAATAGCCCAGTAGGAGTCCTACTGGTCCGCCACTATTAGCTGAGGATATATCGTGCATCTGGAAAGTATTCCCAGCACTTCACTTTTTACATATTTTGTTATGTTACAGCCTTATTCCAAAATGGATTAAATTTATTATTTTCTTCAAAATTATACAAACAATACCCCATAATGACGACGTGAAAGAAGTTTGATATTAATTATTAAAAAGAAAAAAAGGAATAACAATCGCATGTACATAAGTATTCATAAATACAAATAGGTGTAGTGCATGTGTTATTTAAAAGTCCATATCCAGAGGGACGTGGCCAAGCGGAGACCCGAGTGGATGTGCCTGGGGTGAGCTCCGGCTAATATAGCGCACACCCAGGGCTTACCCGTCCACCGGGGCGAAACGGACTCCACCAGAGGCCCTAGGCACCTCACGAGACACTGAGGCACACAATTAGAGCGGGCGCGCCGTTCCCGGAGTTCCGACAGTCCGGCTCCAGCGGATTACAAAGCCCAGGTACAGTTTTCTTTCCCTTTCGATTGCCTATGACATCCAGCCTGCCACCTGGGGCCCAAAGTCCTCCCTGAGTCTCCCCAGGATCAGCCAGAAGGGCCCTGGTAAGTGACAGCAGCCATTTTGGTTCACGCGGCCTCTGTCTTCCCCTGGCTCAATCTGTCCCCATTCACCCCCAGGAGGACTCTAGCCTGATCAGCAGAGACCCCCAAAGGTGTTATTACGGGGGCATACACTTTTATCTGGCTGTATTTACAGCCGGGGCCCTGGCTACTGAGACTTAGAGTGGTGGCCATCTTGCTACACCTCCATCTCCTCTGGGCCCCATCCTACACTCACTAATCCCTTGAGACATCCTGGCCTGACGGTCTGTGGGCATAGACGAGGATACCCTCAAAGATCTACCCCCCATTAATGCACGGGCTGCTGATACGGTCCCAGAAACCAAGAAAGGCGGCCATCTTGGTTCAGCCAAGCTGGTGTATGCACACACACTCCTGAGCTCCCTCATCTCTACGAGCCTGGATCTCTACTTACACAGCCACAAAAGCAGTCCAGTAAGATAAGTGCCCACCTGTGGTGTCCGTCCGTACAACTCCGCAGAGAAACGAAACGATCATGTCTGGCTAAAGAAATGACCTGCTGAGTCCCGTGACTGCCCGTTGTGGACAGGCTATACTTCAGACATTGCACATCCCTGAAAAACATGTCCAAGCACAGCTTTCGATCTACTGAGTCAGCGGATGTACAACAGGACACAATCTAGCGATACCTGCTCCACACTTCTCAGTCCGATCCTCGCACTCCCAAAGATAAGATGGCACCCGCGCGCAACCCAGGGAAGAGCAAGCCTCCTCCCCCTACTCAACCGTCAACGGACAGCGGCGAGGAATCAGATGACCCCCCGACCCAGCACTCGGACCTTCCAAGTGTGGCGTACAGCTCTGGCACCTCTACTGTCCCGCCTCCAGATGTAGGCCCTGGAGTCGTGGCCCCTCAAATCTCAAGAGAACTACCTAGATCTGAAGCATCGACTCTTCTGGCGACCTTCTGCGCGTTTGAGACCTGGGTGGTCAATATGGAGACCTCACTCCACAAAGACCTTCAGGCCATCCAACAGCAGGTCTCCACTAATGAGACCGCAATCTCTGACCATGCAGCCTGCATCACGTCCCTTGAGCGGGCCTCCAAGGAACACCTGCACCGTATTCATCAACATCAACTATGCATAGAAGACGAGGAGAATAGGAGCCGCAGGAATAACATACGACTACAGGGAAAACCGGAGGCCACGGCGGGTACCAACTTGAAACCATCTGTCACTGCCATCCTCAACCTACTCCTGGGAAGAGAGACTTTGTCCCCTATTGAGATAGACCGTGTGCACAGAGTTGGGGGGGGGGGGGCCCAGGAGGGAACATAGTGACTGCCCACGTGACGTCCTATGCAGGGTTCACTATTTCACCCTTAAAGAAGAAATTATGCGCAAAGCATGGCGTTTGGGTCCTGTGGACTTTGACAGTTCAGCTGTCCACCTATACCCAGACCTTTCTCGCAACACTCTCCACATGCGCCGAGTGGTCCCTCCACTGCTAGACCTGATACATCAAGCCGGAGCAACCTACACTTGGGGGCACCCCTTCAGCATCAAGGTGACCAGGGCCGAGCCTAAATGTGTCCTCTCTGATCCGGATCAACTTCCAGCCTTTTTCAGCTTTTTGGAGCAAGATCCAACTGACGTACCTAACTGGCTGGACCCGCCAGACGACCATACTAGGGTACATACATGTGACCCTCTCCCACAAGGCCGCAGACATCCGAGGTACGCATCACACTCTGTTGATCCTGGACCACGTCACCCTACCTCTCCGGAAGATTAAAGAAGCTCCAAGAAACCTTTTGGACTTATCCCAATGCTCATCATATGACTAGCACCACCTCAGTATTACGCCTATCCCTTGTCTCCTGGACAGGCTGCTTTTTTATTTTTTTGGGGATGTTTTTCTTTTTTGTTGTTTCTCCCCTCCTCCCATCTTGTTCCTCCATATATTTTGCTGGTTATGCCACGATGGAAGACGGGGTGGTCGGCTACATACACTAATGCCTCAAGACAGCTGGTGCACCAAAATAACGGACTTTCCCCCTGCCCTTTGCTAGTGTATTGTACCTGGCTGGGGTTCGGGAGAAGCAATGGAACAGCAGGCAGCTAATATTTGATTTAGTTATGCAAATGTTGAGTTTTTAATATACTTTACTATACAGGTCTACTCTCTAGGTGTTTAGCGGTAATGGCCCACCTGGATACGGATGGAGGGGCGACAGATGGACTGACTGGGTCCACGGTCTCTTTCCACTCTCCATGGGGCTTCCATAATTGTCTACTCACAGTTTCTTATACACCGGATAGTTTCACCCTAACATGCTCTCAGTATTAATACACGGATTTGATCTCGGGCCCCCTGTTGGGTTATGTGGATAACTTATGTTACAAATGTTTGCTCCCTTCTCGTGAGGTGTCTCATGGACTGATATCTCCTCTGCGGAGGGGGGAGACCGGGCTGGTATGGAGCTATTTGCTCATGCGGACTGTCGCCCCCCCCCCCCCACCCCCTTCATGGAGGACCTGATGTGTGCTCTGTTTTAATGTCTTGTTTTACTGATGTGCCTCAGTAAAGTTATACATGCCTGTCATGCTACTGGGCTCACGGCTAGGGTTCTCTGCTTCGACCCTCCACCCTCAATAGGCAGGGCACGAATAGTGCCTATTTACGTGAATTTTCACGTGGTGTCACGTTCTCACTATAGCCAACCTCTACCTACCAAACACTAACCAAATCTCGACTACTCTGCAATACATGAAGATCTTGTCAGACTTTGCAGAAGGTAAACTAATCATAGGGGGGCGGATTTTAGCGCCCTCCTAGACCCACTCTTGGACTCGCCAACCTCTCGTTCATCCATCTACTTTACTAAGCTGAGGGCTTTTAAGCGGGCCATATATGACCTCCGTTTAATCGACATCCGGCGGGTTCTGTTTCCAACAAATCACAATTGTACCCATTTATCACAGGTCCATCACTCCTATAGTCGTATCAACTACTTCCTTCTTGACCATAGCTGCTTAGATTGGTCACCTGAATGTGGTCTGACCAATCGCCTATTTATTTGACACTATCGATCCCTTCCACGCCGGTGAGGGAATGGACATGGAGGCTGAATAATTCCCTTCTCGCGAACCCTGAATGTTCCCACAAGGTTTCAGAAACTATATCTAATTTCTTAATAGATCATGCCTCGGACACCACTTTGCTACTCTTACAATGGGAGGTGCTTAAAGCTGTCCTGTGAGGAATCTTTATTTAGGTGGGGACCCGCTTGAAAGACTCATTCAGCTGCAATAACCTCAGCAACTCAAAAGCTTGGAGACCTTGAGACCCAGCATAAACGAGCCCCTACACTGGTGACTGACAGAGGTCTCATTGGCCCGATCCCAACTCAAGGACCTGTACGAGGCCTCAGCTCGTACTTATGAGGACAGACTTGCTTTGCATCAGTACCGATTCCGAGATAAATGCGGTAGACCGTTGGCTCACCCAAACACGTCTTCCACATTTATACCTCATATTCGGGCCCCTTCTGGAGAAATGCTTAACGAGCCCTCCAAGATATCACAAACATTCTGAGATTTCTACCAAACACTGTACAACCTACCAACCGACGTCACCTCTAGCCCATCCCATACTTTTTAGCCCGGCAGACAGCCCTATATTGAGGAAACTGAGCTCCCTATAATAGATGGCGATACCGTAGAAGAGCTAGAGCAAGTAATCACAGCGGATGAGGCAGTAGGCGCGATAGCAGCCACCCCACCCAGTAAAAGCCCAGGACCCGACGCTTTTACCCCTAAATTCTACAAAACATTTGCTCCTCTACTTGACCCCCTTTATGGCTAAGGTGTTTAACTCCCTATCAGAAGGCTCAGCGTTTCCTCTACAAACGCTCGAAGCCCACATTACCATTATCCCAAAACCAGATAAGGACCCTACCTTGTGCGCAAATTATAGGCCCATATCGTTAATTGGAGTGGACCTGAAAATGTATGCCAAAATATTAGCTACTAGAATGCAACCGCTGCTCCCCCGTCTTATACATCTGGACCAGGTGGGTATTGTAAGTGGTCGCGAGGCAAGGGATAACACCCTGAAAACCCTGCTTCTTACCAACTATGCCCACACCCTTGAAATCCCTCTATGCCTTTTGACGGTCGAAGCCGAGAAAGCATTCGACCGGGTCAACTGGCAATTCCTTCGGATGTCTCTGCAGCAGATAGGCCCGGGTCCCAAAATGCTATCCCAAATTATGTCCCTTTACTCCTCACCTTCCTCCAGAATTCCCATAAATGGTTCACTGTCACCTACATTTGCCATTCATAATGGGACACGGCAGGGCTGTCTTCTATATCCCCTTCTTTATGTCCTTGTCATGGAACACCTAGCAATAACCCCCAACATCTCAGGCGTATCGGTAGTCCCCACTCATTCTAAGCTTGCGCTCCTCGCGGATGACCTGCTATTGTTTGTAACCCAACCCCATATATCTTTACCACATATAATGCAGGAATTAACGAGGTTTGGCATGCTGAGCAATTTCAAGTAAACCATACTAAATCATGAACATCTCACTGTCCCAGAAGGTCCTCCGCCAGGTCTCCGCTAGGTACCCATTTAAAACGGGCTCTACTTCCATCCGCTACCTCGGAATCCAAATACCCATGGAAAGATCCAAATTATTCTCGTTGAACTATGCATCCCTTCTGCTTAGAATCAAGATGGATCTCTCAAACTACACAAAGAAATGCCTATCATGGCTAGGCAGAATGAATGCCCTAAAAACGTACGTCCTCCCTCGGTTTCTCTGTTTGTTCCAAACAATTCCCATTTCCATACCCTTCTGGTTTTTCATGAAGCTCCGCCAATTATTTTCCTCCTTTATTTGGGGAGGGGCTCGTCCCCGGATACGCTATGAGACCTTATCGCTTCCCAAGATTCGTGGCGGAGCTGGAGCCCCAGATGCCTCCATATACTATAGAGCAGCTGTGCTCACACGTATACTTAACTGGTTCCATCATTCCTCTTCCAAATTATGGGTACAAATAGAGAGCCATATTAACCCAATAGATCTCTGTTCTTTGCCGTGGACACTTATTGAATTCCTGAAAGGAGAGATACCCCTGAGCAACCTCACCCGACAAACCATACAAATCTGGACCCAAATTAATTCCTCCAAGACCCTATCTCCCCTGAAGGAACCCATGACTCTTCTGTTTGGGACTCTGGCTTTTCCACCGACCCTCCAAGGAGCAAGTTTTGGACCTTTGTGTAGGGAGGACCACAGACGACTTGCCCAAGTCCTATGTTCAGACCCCTCTCTGACTCATGACGCTCCCTCCGACCCATCTTCTTGTGCCTCAACACATTGGCTGCAGTCAACAGGTGATTTCCTTCATTTGCACCTTCCCATCATTACCTGCTGTACTCACTGACTTAACAGACTTGGAGAGCATGCTGCTCCAGGCCACCCCTCCTACACATGTAGTCTCTCAATTATATTCTCTCTTAAATATGGCTTATAATCCTGACCTTCCTCCATGCACACAGGTATGGAAGGAAGACCTGGGCCACTCCATCTCACCTGTAGACTGGCAAAAGTGCTTCATACTGACTCACAAAATGTCCTTAGCCTCCAATTCTTAAGAAAAGGGGTTCAAGCTGTTTACCCATTGGTACAGATGTCCTTCGACTTTGCACCGGATAAACTCTGCGCTTCCGGATACCTGCTGGCGTTGCTTGTCATCTAAGGGAACCTTACTGCACATTTGGTGGGAATGCCCCCCCCCCCCCCCCGTGAGGAAGTTTTGGCAAAAGATCCTCAACTTGTACTGCAGACTCATGGTGACCTCAATCACACCCTCTCCTGAGGTAGTTCTGCTATCTCTGCTCCCGGCTCCACTTTAGTCAGTCAAGAAAGACGTTCTGCATCACTTTTTGGCGGCTGCTAGAATGGTGTTGCCCAGACATTGGAAGTCGATGGGCATGCCTTCCTTGGGGGATTGGGCAATTGAAGTGGACCGAATTAATAGTTTGGAACGAATGTTGTCGCAGGAAACGGGTAGGGAGGAACAATTCTCCAAGACCTGGACCTCGTGGTCTATATTGCGATATTCCTCAGAATTTATCCCATGGGCCACAGAGGACTCTACCGATACACCTGTGTAATCAGGCTGGAATGTCTACCTCTTGATCCCTAAGCTCTTTACTGTCCTGACCCCTCTTTCCTTACTCTCTTCCCCCTTTCTTCCCTCCCCTTTAGATGTTGCAGTACTACCCGATTATTTAATTCATGACCTCTAGTCTCAGACCGGAATAGTGGGACTCACAGAGCTCCCCCCCCCCCCCGAGAGAATGTGGCCAGATTAAGAACAATAGCCCTAGCCTACCTGTAATGAGTGGGCATCACTCGTTGAGAGGATAGTGGTGCGCACACACCCACTTTAACTTGGACTAGATATTGTAGGTATATAGGCACTTATACCATACTAAACAACCCGAAGCTCAACAACTCATTTTAACCTCGTGATAGTTTTTTTTTTTTTTTATCAATACATTTTTATTGAATTTGTCAGAGATAAACATAACATAACTTAACACAAGGAAGAAAAGAAAAGTAGGATGGGTTACTGGACACAGTATATAAGGCAGTGAGTAATATAAGATCATGCAGTACACACAGTATAAGCACTTCTCGTTCAGTTGGTGTACATTAAAGCAAAAGTATTATATCAGTTAGTGACATTACGGTTTTACAATAGGATATGACCAGTCATCAAGGTCTAAACCTGATGGTAAATGATTTCCAATCTTTGTCAAATTGCTTACATGAAAAAGAGTTAATTTCAATCAATCGTTCGAATGAGTAGTTCCTATTCACAATGGCGATTACTTCAGAGAAGTTAAGGGCTAGCGTATTCTTCCAGTTACGAAGATTGTTTGGAAGGTTTTGTTCCATAAGCTTTTCAAGCATGGGCATTCCCACAGAACGTGCATCAAGTTCCCGCTGTGACCGCAATTCCGCCAGCAAAGGGGTGAAGAGGACAGGAACATGACAGACAGTCTGTAAGGGGTAAACCTCGTGATAGTTTGACACTACTGTAGCAGAGCTGGATTTTTCTGTTTACATATCAACATACAACGAGTATGTTTGTGTCATAAACAATGAATCAGACCAAGACAGAAGTACAATTAAATCACAGTTGTTTATTAATAAATATAAAAAAGTAAATAGAGTAAGCGTATTCAAAGCATAGCCCGAGTCCTGTAACCAGATCGAGTAGTCAGTCAGTCCAGAGTTCAATAACCAGATCAGGTAATCAGCCAGGCCAGAAGTCAGGGATCCAAGTGGAGCAACAGCAAGCAGGATAAGGAACCAGAAGGGATATCAGCAATCCAGTCTTTAAACAGAACCGCAGGAGATGGTTTCTTGTGATGTGACCAAGGCTAAGGCAGATTAAGTAGGCAGGTCAGATGAGCTGGATAAAGAACAGCTGGTAACTGTGGAGAGAGATGAGAGCTGGCAATTAGCCAACAGCTGAGCAGCCAGCCCAGAGAAGGAAGGGCTAAGAAAGCCCTGACAGTTTGTTTATTTTATATTTTTTCTATCTTGCTTTTTCTATCTCAATAAAATAAGATTGAATTAAAAGTCCATATTCAACGTTGAGTAGACAGACACAGCAGAAAGGTATCCTTTAACAGTATCCCAGTGCTGTAAAACCAAAATAAGCACATCAGACTCCCAGAGAGAAGGGATCCACCACCAACACTAGTAGTGCTTAGCTCACCTCAACAAACTGACCCTTGTTTTCACAGTTTTCCCACTCACAAGGGGAGAAAAGAAGGCAGATGGCAACCAGTCTGAGCCCTTTCAGACGATCATCATGCCAATGGCATAAAACATAAAAACACAATCTAAGTGCACTCCGTCATAATGAGTAGATACAATATTTGAGTAAAACTTACAGGCTTGTTCGTCTTGTGTGTAAACTTTTAAAATTTCCACCGAGCAGCTCTCTGCTGCTGGTAGCCCCTTCAGAAGATCATCATCCCGATTTGCATAAAATGTAAAAAAAACAATCAATTGTCCCCTGAAGAAGTCATGTGACGTAGGGCGTGGCTGTAAGACATAGTGGACCAGAAGTGATGTGAGAGGTGGAAACACCAACGTTTTTACCACTTGAAGCGCTTTTTATTGTGATTAGATGTAAGCAGATTTTAATTATTTTATTAAATTGGTTTGGAAATGTTGAAGTCTTGTCTGTTTACTTCACCCCCACACATAAGCCTGTTTTTTCCGAGTGAATACTTGCGGGGGGGGGGGGGGGGGGGGTCTACAGCAGGAGGGAACAGCTTGCCCCTATTAGCATTCAAGGTTTAAATTCTGTGTATATGAGGTGAGAGTTCAGTGAGCACTGAGGTGTTGATGACGACGCAGACACTCTCTGGAAACTATACCAAGGAATTTATTGGATTTGTATATTGAAGTACTGCACATTGATCACATTGCTAATATTTGGATTTCAGCCACCATTGGACTTTATCACTGTTATTTTTATGAGATTGGGAATTGATTAATTTAAGATTATTGATTTTCAGTCACTATTGGACTTCACAACTGCAAGATTTTAGTTCTCATTTATATCACATTGTTCAATTATAGAGGATGGAATAGTGCAAAATCATTAATTTATGCACATGTATTTGTGAAATCACTAGGTTTTGCAGCAATTCTTGGTATCCAATTAGGATTCACTGATGTCACATAGATCACATAGTAGCGCAGAGGACCACTATACCACAATCTAAGTGCACTCCGTCATAATGCGTAGATATGCTATTTTTTGAATAAAACTTACAAGCTCATTCGTCTTTTGTGTATAACCTTTTTAAATTGCAGACGAGCTGCTCTCCGATACACAATGCGGTCTGATGGCAGCGGGTGACTTCAGCAGAACGTGTCTCCTCCTCCTGTATGCGTTACGTCCTACAGAACTTCCTCAGTGGGGTGGAGCCACAACGTCACCTGATGCATAATATAGAGAAGGCGTTGTCATGCCAACACTAATGCTTGAAACTCTGTGACTGCGTAGGGTGTACAAGTTCCGTCTAAGGAGAATGAAAGAAGAGATTATTCTGTTCGTATGCCCCTGGGATTGAACGTTGAGTTTGATCCCAATTGTTTTATTTCTGACAGATAATGCCATCAATTTCTTGTTTTAATTTGTTATTGTTTTTTTACGAGATTGCATATGTTTTATTATATATGTTATATTTAGATTTATTCTTATAGCTGTATTTAACTTTTCCAATATTGTATTAATATGTATTCATTCATTGTCCTATTACAGGACAATTTTATGGTCCAGTTTAATGAGGCCCCAACTAGGAATGAAGCTCTGTTGGATCTGGTAATCTCAAACCATGCAGAGATTATTACTAATGTCCAGATAAAGGAACACCTGGGTAGCAGTGATCATAACATGATTTTCTTTTGATGTTAGCGCTAAACAAGAAATACATACGGGTAAGATAAAAACACTTAACTTCAAGAGAGCAAATTTTCCAAGGATGAGGGCTGCTCTCCAGGACTTAGACTGGGAGAGAATATTCACTTCAGTGGGCACAGAACAGAAATGGGAATTCTTCAAAAATACTGTTTGGGACCTCACTGCAAAGTATATTCCCATGGCCAATAAGTTTAAAAGGCTAAAAACAAAACCTATGTGGCTCACGGCCAAAGTTAAAAAAGCTATAAACTTTAAGAGAAGAGCTTTTAAAAAATATAAAAATGAAGGATCACTAGTGTCATTTAAATGTTACAAAGAATTTAACAGAATATGTAAAAAGGAAATCAAGGATGCAAAAATTTAAAACGAACAACAGATTGCAAAAGATAGTAGGACAAACCCCAAAATTCTTCAAATATATTAATAGTAAAAAGGTCAAGCCTGAGCATGTAGGCCCTTTACAAAATGGGGACAAAGAGAAGGCTAATTTATTAAATACTTTCTTCAGCTCTGTGTACACAAAAGAGCATGGGGGAGCTCATGTCCATAATGGGGGTGGTAGTGACACAGACCCAAATGATCCACAATGGCTCAAAAGTGATATGATCCAGAAATATTTAGACGGAATAAAGGTGGATAAAGCACCTGACCCTGATGGCATCCACCCACGGATCCTAAAAGAATTGAGCTCTGTAATTTCAGAGCCATTGTATCTAATTTTTAGGGACTCGTAAATGACGGGAATAGTCCCACTGGATTGGCGCAGGGCCAATGTGGTGCCTATATTTAAAAAGGGATCAAAGTCTTTACCAAGTAACTATAGACCTGTTAGCTTAACTCTTAAATCTACAGGTTTGTAAATGGATAGAAAATTGGCTAAAAGACAGAATTCAGAGAGTAGTGATGAATGATTCTTACTCTGAATGGTCTAAGGTTATCAGTGGTGTACCCCAAGGTTCAGTGCTGGGGCCCTTACTTTTTAACATCTTTATAAATGATATTGGGTCTGGGATCAAAAGTAACATTTCTGTCTTTGCAGATGACACCAAGATATGCAGTGGAATAACGTCCTTACAGGATGTCTCCAATTTACAAGCTGACCTCAATGCTCTGTCTAATTGGGCGACTATGTGGCAGATGAGGTTTAATGCTGATAAATGTAAAGTTATGCACTTGGGGGCTAAGAATATGCATGCATCATACATGCTAGGGGGAGTACAACTGGGGGAATCCATAGTGGAGAAGGATCTGGGGGTTTTGGTAGATAATAAGCTCAATAACAACATGCAATGCCAAGCTGCTGTTTCCAAAGCGAGCAAAGTCCTTTCTTGTATTAAGAGAGGTATGGACTCCAGAGAGAGAGATATCATTTTGCCCCTGTACAAATCATTAGTAAGACCTCACCTGGAATATGCAGTTAAGTTTTGGGCACCACTTCTCAAAAAGGATATCGGGGAACTGGAGAAAGTGCAGAGAAGGGCAACCAAACTGATAAGAGGCATGGAGGAGCTCAGCTATGAGGAGAGATTAGAGGAACTAAATTTTTTCACTCTTGAGAAGAGGAGAATAAGGGGGGATATGATCAACATGTTCAAATATATTAGTGGTCCATATATTGAACTTGGTGTTGAGTTATTCTCTGTACGGTCAACCCAGAGGACACGAGGGCACTCTTTACGTCTAGAGGAAAAGAGATTTCATCTTCAAGTACGGAAAGCTTTCTTCACAGCTAGAGCTGTGAAAATGTGGAATAGACTCCCGCCAGAGGTGGTTCTGGCCAGCTCAGTAGATTGCTTTAAGAAAGGCCTGGATACTTTCCTGAATGTACATAATATAACTGGGTACTAACATAGGTAAAGTTGATCCAGGGAAAATCCAATTGCCTCTTGGGGGATCAGGAAGGAATTTTTTTTCCCCTGCTGTAGCAAATTGGAGCATGCTCTGCTGGGGTTTATTTCGCCTTCCTCTGCATCAATTTTGGGCAAAAAGTGCACTCCCTATATAACCTCTCTTACTGGTGGAAGCACCTTACTTTTTTCGCCAGTGTCTAAGGTGTTGGTCACGGGTAAAGATGTGCTGTGCTGAGCTCCACTGGAGCAATCCTTGCTGGGGCTGGCTATGTAGACGGGTCCATTCAGAGTGTCTAATCTTGGCCGTATTGAATGGTACACGGGCCTCGTATCAAGAAACTAGGTTTTTGCCTGTGAATGCTCTCCTTTGGGAAGCTGGACCCTGCTGGACCCTGGGATGCAGTATCCCCTACTCCTGAAGGTTTTACAGAGCCCACCGTTAAGGTTGAAGGTTGGGTCTGTTGGCTTGCCACAGAAAACCCTACGGCAGTAGGGGAAGTGGAGTTTTTCTAAGAAATGTATAAAAAAATTCTTATGAAATGTTTCCTTTAAATTTAGTAAATGCTGTCATGCCTGTGTGTCACCACTGGGGGCTGTATTGAGTACTCACGTCTCATGCTTCTCAGAGCCACGTGTTTTGAGGCAGATGCTTCGTCCTCCGGCCGAGCGACAGACCTCCGGTAGGTCTGGGGGGGTTCTCTCCCCACAGACGCCCCTCTATGCAGCTTACCGACCCTCCCCCCTTCCCACTGCCATTTTTCATTCCTCCCAGGGATCCCACAGGATCGAGAGCCCCCACCAATCATGCGGGAAAAAGACTATTTTTGAAAGAAAGGGAGGGCCGTAGGTGATGCCGGGTTTAGCGTGGCGTTGGCGTCCTCCGACATCCAGCGCGGGAGGGGTTGTTTTTAAGAACCTCCATGTGTATTTTGAAAACTATGGAGGGACACGAGCAAAGTGGCATTTAAAATTTTGTGATGCAGGTTTTTCCCTCAGACACATTTACTGCTGCATCAGGCTGAACCTTAATAGCGGTGTTGAAACCGAACTATTGCTCAAGCATATTGCTCAAGCAGTGCATTTGATTTCTTTTGATGGTATCTCTGCTTTGTGCATTGGGCTAAGGTCAGAAGGGGGGGGTTAAAATACCCCCAGAAATAGAGCTAAAGGAGTCCCCCTCTAGCTCTGGTAAACCTACTCATCTCTACAGATGACATCCTCCCCTTAGGAGTGACTGGTTAGAATGATCAGGGGCATGAAATGTTTACAAATTGTTTTCAGCACTGCAGCCCCTGTGTATATTTCCAAGAGTTTTTTTTTCCCTCAGTCATGATGGGTTTTAAAAAAAAAAGTTTAGCGACCGTAATTGCACAGGTTCTCTTTCATTGCCCAGAATTCTGGCAGCATTATCCTTGCAATAATTTCTTGAGTTCCTTTTGTAGAACGTCCACAAGGTACTCATGCAGGTGCTGGTTTATAAACTAGCCAAACGCACAACTGCTGAGTTGCCTACGGCGATTTTTACCTGTATAGGAGACCTCCTGGGAATACCAGGTGCTATATATGTTTCTGTGCACATAGTTGCTAAACACAAACAGATAAACACATGAGTGCAGGAACGCACATCAGCGGAGGATAAACTTCCTTTCACCATGCACAAAACAGTATCTTGGAACAAAGAGATCCTGGACTTCCCGTTGCGTTTATCTGCCAATGTGCATCAGAGCCTCATTTGATGGTCGATATCCAAAAATCTTCTAAAAGGAAGATCCTTTCTACCAGTTACCTGAAAAGTGGTAACAAATGCCAGCCCTTGGGGCTGGGGAGCAGTCCTGGAAGAAGCGTCTGTCCAAGGGAAATGGTCTAGATCAGAGATGACCCTGCCCATCCATATTGTAGAGATTTAGGCAGTACGCCTGGCCCTGAAGGCCTGGACGCTCAGACTATTGTCTTCAAAGTGCCCGATTTCACCTGATCTTCGGGGCTTAGCAGGGTTGGGCCTAGTTAGTACCGTGATGGGAGACCGCCTAGGAATACCAGTGCCCAGAAAGAGGTGAATTTTTTTCTGTCTTAGGCAGAAAACATTCCTTGCCTATCAGCAATTTTGTTCCAGGAATGGAGAATTGGCAGGCAGACTACTTGAGTCGTCAACTATTGTTTCTGAGAGATTGGTTCGTTCACCCCAGCATCATTCTGTCAATATGCCAAGGATGGGGAGTTCCAGACATGGGTCTATTGGCGTCCGGGTTCAGGAAGATCGACAACTTTGTGTCAAGGACAATGGATCCATTGGCATATGAAACAGATGCCTTGTTATTTCCATGGGATCCGTTTACACTGATCTATGCTTTCCCTCCTGTTTTGCTTCTGCACCTTCTTCGCGGGAGCAAGCAAGAAGGGAAGGAGGTCCCGCACCACCATCTTTATGATCTCGGCAAACCAAGATCTCCTGGGCCCGGCATGGCCCAGGAGATCTTGGTTTGCCGAGATCATATAGATGGTGGTGGGGGACCCATGGTCTCTACCACTGTGGCCAGACCTTCTTTTGCAAGGTATTCCATCCTTCCTTACAATTGCTAAATTTAACGGTTTGGTAATTGAGACTCGCAGTCTAAAATAAGACCGTGGGCTGTCGGCTTCAGTAGTTTCTACTTTGGTTATGCTAGGAAGCCGGTGTCCTATACTAATGAGTCTGGAAGGCATATGTCTCCTGGTGTGTATCCAGGGGTTGGCACCCCAGGAAATATGTCATAGGTAGGATCCTTGAATTCCTACAGATGGGATTAGAAATAAAGCTGGCCCTGAGTACTATCAAAGGTTACCATATCTTCTGCAAGAAGAGTATCAGTATAGAGTCATATTGGATTATTCTTAAGGATGAGGTTGTATTGCAGCCTCATCCTAATTTCCTTCCAAAGGTAGTGTCAGTTTTTTTTTTATTTAAATCAGGATATTGTTCTGCCTTGATTTTTTTCAGAACTCTCATTCTCTGAAAGAAAGGTCACTATATTCTCTTGATGTGGTGAGCGTGGTCAAGGTGCATTTAAGGGTGAGCGCTCAGATGCATAAATACAGATGTTTTTTTTTTTTTTTTTTTTGTGTTGCCTGAAAGTCCTAAAAGAGAACAGGCAACATCAGAATCTACAATTACTTGGTGGATTTGTCAAGTGATTGTTCAAGCTTTTGGCTTAAAAGAAGAGAATTCCTCCTTTTTTCATTTTTAAGGCACTCCACCAGGGCCTTTAGTACTTCTTGGGCAGTGCATCACCAAGCCTCCATAATTCAGATCTGCAAGGCTACAACTTGGTCTTCAGTCCATACATTTACCAGATTCTTTCAAGTAGATGTAATAGATCATGAGAATATCGACTTTGGGCGCAGTGTACTGCAGATTGCAGTATGAGTCCTCTAGTCTCTTGGTGCCCTACTATTGCTGTGTCTCCCTCCCTTCAGTTGGCATTGCTATGGGACATCCCGCATAATAACTACTATGGCTCTGTGTCCCCTGATGTATGAAAAGAAAACAGGATTTTTAAAAACTGCTTACCTGTAAAATCCTTTTCTTTGAAGTACATCAGGGGACAGAGTTCCCTCCCTTCTTGGTATACACGTATATTGCTTTGCTATAAAACTAAAGCCGCGTACACACGGACGGACTGTATGGCCAACTTAGTCCGTCAGACAATCCGACGGACAGTCCGTCCTACTTTCGAATGAACGGACTTGACCACACACGGATGCAAAACAGTCCGTCGAAAGTTTGCACGATGACGTGTACAGCACGTACGACGGGACTAGAAATAGGAAGTCCAATAAACAGCAATGCAACCTTTCGCCGTGTAAATCCTTTCTGAGCATGCGCCATACTTAGTCCGTTGAACTAGCCTACTCACGAGCGGATTGTCCGCTGAAACCAAAGTCTGACGGACAATATTACGGAAATTCCGAAATACTTAGTCCGCCAGACTGCACGCTGAAAAAGTCCGCTGAAGCCCACACACGAGCGGACTGTCCGCTAAAATGTGTTTCGACGGACTAAGTTGGCCAGACAGTCCGCCCGTGTGTACGCGGCTTAAGGTGTTTCCACCAGTGGGACTGGTTATATAGGGAGTGCACTTTTTAATTTCAGGCGTGCCAGTGTCCATCACCTGACTACTATATCTTTTTTTAACTTCAATGATTTTTATTGAGATTTTCACAAATACAAAAAGATAAGTTAAGGGGCCAGGGTAGCATAGCCTACTACATTCTAGAACAAAAATTAAGATACAGTTGAATAATAACGTTAACATAGCATAAATCACATTTGGGCTTAAGTGTTACATATATTGTTGGCGATAGGCGAGGGGTGAAGGCGTCGTCCCCACACCCAATCACTCCATCTAGGAGTTGTGTTGTGGGATGGGAGGCGAGACCCCCCCCTCCCCCGCTCAGCACCAACCTACCCCTTCCTTCTCTTTCCCACCTCTTGCCCTACTTTAATTGATATACTTTTTAAAGGTTTTCCATACATAAATAACAATATTGTGCTGTATAGAAAAGGAGAAGAAGAGACAAATTACGTATCGAGCAAGTTAGTGCACTGAAGCTGCTATGCACCGCCTACTCATCAATGCCTCCCCTTGATGCGCTTTCCCCCCACCCTACCCCCCCCAAACCTCCCTCCCACCCACCCAGCCCGCCTCGAGCACGCAGCGCCGGCAACAACCGTCTCAGTCGTAGCCAGATAGCTATATCCGTATAAGCAGAAAGAGAAAAGGAAATTTTTGAAAAAGGGAAGAGTAGAGGAAAGGAGAGTCCTCTCCAAAGTCCACCCCTAAAAAAAAAGGATCCACGTAAGGGGGAAGGGAAACTCCTCCCTACCACCCACCCAGCGGGTTCTAAACCATTCATATATTGACCTCACTCCAAAGGGAACCCCATATCACTCAGCCAAGGATACCATAATATCTCGAATTTTCTTAAATTATTTAGCTTTATAAGCATTGCTCTCTCACACCATATTAAAGAGTTAATTGCATTAACCCATTGTCCTGACTACTATATCTACTACTATGTCTATGACTACCAACTACTATGGCTCTGTGTCCCCTGATGTACTTCAAGGTAAGCTGTTTTTAAAAATCCTGTTTTTGTAGTGACGATCATTTCCCTAACACTGTTGCAGAATAATCTATGCTTTCATTCTGCTTAGACAGAACTAGTGCACACTGCACAGTTGCAGAGTTGACATGACAACGCCTTCTTTATATTATGCATCTGGTGATGCCGTGGCTCCACCCTGCTGGACATAATGCATACGGGAGGAGGAGCCACGTTCTGCTGACCTCACCCGCTGCCATCCGACCTGATCGTGTGTCACAGAGAGCTGCTTGGCGGCAATTTTGAAAGGTTATACACAAGACGAACAAGCCTGTAAGTTTTACTCAATAAATGTCTTATCTACGCATTATGACGGAACGCACTTAGATTGTGTTTATATGCCATCAGGATGACGATCTTCTGAAAGGGCTCAGACTGGTTGCCATCTGCCTTCTTTTCTCCCCTTGTGAGTGGGAAAATTGCTTGCTGGACCTTTCTGCGACAGCAGAGGTCAATTTATTGAGGTGAAGCACTACTAGTGTTGGCGGTCGATCCCTTCTCACTGGTAGTCTGGTGTGCTTATTTTGGTTTTCCAGCACTGGGATACTGTTAGTCACCAGATGCATAATGCATTTCTGCTATGTCTGTCTACTCACCTTTGTATATGGACTTTTAATTAACACTTACATACGCTACACCTATTTGTATTTATAGATTATCTTTAGGCTTTTTGACTTTTCCCCAGTTGTTCAGCTAGCGTATACACATATCAGTTTTCTTTATTTACAGGTTTGCGCTGATTGTACATTCTTTATACATAAGTATTTATAACCTTTACTCAGTACTTTGTTGAAGCACCTTTGGCACCAATTACAGTCTTAAAGAGGAAGTAAACCCTGATGAGTTTACTTCATTACTTTCATTCCCTGCAAAGGTAAAGCATAATGGACTACTATGCATCGCATAGTAGTCCATTATGTGTCACTTACCTGACACAGGAGCCAGCGATGTCACTGCTGTCCCCTGTAGTCCGGCGCATCCATCTTCTCAGTGGGTCTCGCTGCTCCGTGGCTGTCATTCGGCGAAGCCGCAATGACGTCACTCCCACGCATGTGCACGGGAGACGCCACGTGCGGCATATCGCCGTTGACAGGTGCCACGCTAAGTGCACCTGTGTGCCGCTGTCTACGTCGCCGTAGACAGCAGTGCCTGTCTTTCGGCAAATATCTCCTAAACCGCGTAGGTTTAGGAGATATTTCTTAGACCTACAGGTAAGCCTTAATCTAGGCTTACTTGTAGTTCAAAGTGTGTTGTAAGTGTTTACAACCACTAAGTCTTTTTGAGTATGATGCTACAAGCTTGGTACACTTATTTTTGGGCTTATTCTCCCATTCTTCTTTGCAGCGCCTCTCAAGCTCAATTGGGTTGGATGGGGAGCGTTGGTGCACAGCCATTTTAAGATCTCTCCAGAGATGTTCAAGTTTGGGCTCTGGCTGGGCCACTCCATGGACATTCACAGAGTTGTCCCACAGCCATGCCTTTGTTATCTGTGTGCTTAGGGTCGAGATCCAGAGCGCTCTGGGGCAGGTTTTCATCAAGGATGTGTCTGTACATTGCTGCATTCATCAATCCCTCAAACCTAACTAGTCTCTCTGTTCCTGGTGCTGAAAAACATCCCCACAGCATGATGCTGCCACCACTATGCTTCACTGTAGGAATGGTATTGGCCAGGTGATGAGCGGTGCCTGGTTTCCTCTAGACACAATGCTTGCCATTCAGGCCAAAGTTCAATCATTGTTTCATCAGACCAGAGAATGCAGGCTGTCGTGTGAAGTGAATTAGGGGCTCAGGGGGCTTAGTAAACATGTTTACTAAGCTCCCCCTGTAGCACAGTGGATATAGGCAGCTATTGCTCCTATATCCACTGATGGCTGATATATAGTAAACGCGAGTGTTACAATGTATCAGACTGTAATTTTCTGAATGAATGGAATCTCTATACAGATTCATTCAAGTGCTGCAGAGAAAATGGACTATCTTCAGTCCCTTTCTCTGCCTCAAAAAAAGAGATTTGATTGATATCTCACCAAAGAACCAGCCCCCCCCCCCCCCCCCCCCCGAAAAGAAAAAAACATAATAAAAAATGACAGTAAAAAACAAAACACAATCATCATGTGGCTTGAAAAAAAAGTCTGGTGCCCTGCAGTGGATCGGCGCCTCTAATGAACAGGTAAGACCCTTTTCACATGGAGCGGATTCTGTCAAGCTATTCTGTCTGCTGATCCCCGCTGAGCAGGCAGGCATAGCAGGCTGATGCAGAGCAGACACGGACACAGCCCGCTGTTCTCTATTGGGCAGTCAGATGAAAACGGACTGCCTGTCCATTTCCATCGGATGCCATCCGATCCGATCTGCTAGATGGATGGGGAATGGAATCCCCATCCGTCTGTTTTTAGCAGACTGTATCAGATGCAGGCAGGTGTAAATAGACACATGTCCATTTACATCAGTCTCTCCATAGAGAACAATGGATGGTCCGATTTGGGCCCGCCTGACCCGATCAGTGTGCTTGTGTGAAAGGGGCCTAAGGCCTTGTTCACATAAGGCATACACAGCGTACCTTTTCAGGCCTGCACAGGTATTCCATGCATCTCTGTGCAGGCAGTCCCATTGATGTAATGGGATGTAGCACCCACACGAATAGAGCCCTTGCTCCCAAATTTACCTCCATGTAGGTCCGCACACATGTCCCTGAGCATGCAGCTATGCCTGTGCAGCCATTGCATCCCAATCAACATAAATGGGACTGCCTGTAAAGGGATGCACGGAACACCTGTGCATCCCTGTTCTGGTAAACATGGTCCTCTGTGGGCATACACTTTAGTATGCTACATGTGAACAATACTTTAGTACTAAATTTTGCAGGAATTTTGTAAGTTATGTTGTGTTTATGTGCAATATCAATGATTTTAGTGTATTTTTTGTGAAAATAGGGATATGAACATTTGTGCAATTATTGCGGGCCCAAAAAATCTGTAGCACTTTTTATTCTATAGGTCATGTGCTTTTTTTTTTTTTTTGGTTTGTTTTTCTATGAAACTTCAATAAAAACTTTAAAACATCAGTACTCAATGTGAGAAAAGCAGTGGTGTGATTAATTGCAGCAAATATACACATTCAGTTGGAATCAAGTGCTGTACATGTAATGGCTAATGAGAAATAGGGAGGAAAGGGAAACCATGAGATCAAACGTGTGTGATCCTAAGGGAGGGCAAAAGAGGTCTCACGCTACCTGTCAATCCCTAATGGGAAATACTGTGGACAGGAGGGGTCTCTTAAATCCTTCCCAGGAAAGTATAGTTCAATGCAGGAGCTAGACCTCAGGGATAGGGATATATAAGGCACAAGAGGTCCCGTACTACACGTACTATCAACAAAAGTTCGTAACATACATAAATTACGAGCAGTCACGAGTGAAAGTTTGCCATAATTCCAACTTTAACATAGGCGATCAGAGGGTCCAACGTAAGATGTCGCATTGATATCAACATTAGCCTTGCAGTAATCTGTGATGTGCTGATAGAGAAGAAGTAAAGGGAGAAGTGGGGAAAAAAGGAGCACAGGAATGAAGGGGGGGTGGGGGTGACGACTCCCAACCAGGGGATCCGCTAATTTGATAAGAGAACAAAATATATAAATAAAATATAAAAAGTGAATCATGCAGGAACAGGAAACAAGGCCTGCCTATCTATGTGGACTGTACTACCAAGGCATAAGTAAGGACTCAGCGAAGTCAGGGGCAGATGGTGTTTTACCCAAGGGTTCCATAATTTCTGAAATTTATTGACTATATCAGTTTCGATAGAGGTCAATTTTGCAAAGCTAAGGGCCTTATTCATTCTGTGTTTTGCTTCAGCCACAACCAATGTCTGAGTTTTCCATACCTTAGCAATAGTTAGTTTAGCCACAAGTGGTGAGTTGGCTTTAAATTTGAGGGCGGTAGCCAGGTCCATTGTGACATTGGTCTCGAGAGCTTTAGAAGTCATTGTAGAAAATTTTCTTCCAAGATTCCTGAGCTATTGGGCATTGCCACCAAATATGCATGTGAGTGCCTGGAGTTGCGCAGCCCCAGAAACGATTCCCGGGATACACCAAAACGTATTTGGGATCCTGGCAGGAACAAGGCCAGCAAGCTAAGACCTTGAATTTTATTTCTACTGCTGAGCAGTTGGAGGAAGGTTTGGTAGTAAGCCATATAGCAGACCAGTCAGCTCTTACAAAAGTGCATCCCAGATCTTGGGCCCATTTAGTAGTGTAGGCAAGTAGTGAATTGTCAGCGTTGTTGGTTAGGTTTTATTAGACCTCTGGTGTGTGGGTCACTTTTACAAATGTGTTCAAATTGAGTAAGCTGATTTAACGTAGATCCCATCCTAAGATGTTCAGTTTTGGGGAGACTGAAAGTCAAGTCTATCATGAGAGGTTAGTTGGTGTAGTCTAAATTTGCTTTGGATCAAGCTGTGAATGTAGCTGGGGACAAGTGAAAGCATAAGAGAGGATTATGGGGGGACTGGAGTTTGTGATTCTTAAATCTATCCCATATGGATATGGAATGCTTAATGACAGGATTTGTAATGTTTCTTGTATCGTCAGGTTGAAGGCAAAGCATGTTCGCTACCGAAATAGGGTCACTTTCCACTGATTCAATAGCAACCCATAACTGAGTTTCGGTGGTTGCATGGTACAGGGGGGGTTGGGCTAGCTGTGCAGCGTTATTATACGTGGAGAAATTGGTTATGCCTAAGCTCCCACTCAGTTTGTGGAGAAATAGTGTAGCTTTGGAAATGCAAGGCTTTGTGGGCCCCCAGATGTAAGACATTAGGCTGTGTTAGTCGCAGAAAGTAGGCTGGTAGCTGGTAAATAGACATTTTGGTAAGATGGTCATTTTCATGGCATTGATCCTTCCGAACCAGGATAATTGTAAGGCAGACCTTTGTGACGTTAGCGTGGTAGCTTGCCTAAGTAATGGCAAGTAATTTGCTGAGAATAGGTCGGTTATCGACACCGTAAGTTGTATCCCTAAATAGGGAAGTTGTTGAGATACCCAAGTAAATGTTAAGGAGGTTTTAGCTCGGTGGAGATCTGATTGCGATAAGGAGATGTTGAGTGCATTTAATTTCCAGGGATTGACCTGTAAGACGGAGATTTGAGCAAACTGGTCCAGTATTGCTAAAAGATTGGGGACAGAGGTTTGGGGATGACAGAGTTTATTGTGGTGGCCTCCCAAGTCTATACCCTTGACATCAGGATCCAACCTGATCAGTTGGGCCAGTGGTTCTATAAATGAAGCAAATGGCAATGGGGAAAGAGGGCAGCTTAGCTCTTTTGATGTCGAACATCGCAGATTTATAGCCTGCATATTTAATATATGCCCAGGGATCGTTATATAAAGAAGCAACCCAGGTTAGGAAATGGCCCCCGAAACCCGACTTCTTCAAAGTGAATCGTAGGTATGGCCATGTCACTGTATTGAAGGCTTTCCTGATGTCAAGGGATAGAAAGCAGGTATGTATACATCTTGCTTTAGCTGCATGGGCGAGTAGGATAGCACGTCTTATGTTGTCTGGTCACAATGAATCAAGCGTCCTATAATAGGATTCAGTCGGGTTGCAATTATTTTGGCTAGCAGCTAAATGTCTAAGTTGAGGAGGGAAGTGGGTCGATAGTTGGTCCAGGATGAAAGGTCAGATTTAGGTTTGGATAGCATAGTGATTATGGAGGTCAAGGTTTCGGTACTAAAAGGGTGTCTGCACAGCAGGGAGTTGAAGGCCTTAATCAATAGGGGAGTCAAAATGGGCGAAAAGTTCTTATAGGCTGCCGAGAACCCATCAGGTCCTGGTCGCTTGTTGGGTTTCAGCGCTTTAATGGCAGTTGAGACCTCAAGGTCTGTTATCGGCCCTCTAATAGATCAAGCTTCTCTTGTTGGAGAGATGGGAGGTTAATGCTAATGCGGGAGAAAAGGGTTTCTGCTTTTGTGGGGTCTAAGGTCTGTGAGGGAGAGTAGAGTTTTGCGAGGTTGGACTGGCATACCTCTAAAATCCGAACTGGATTGCTAGTATAGGCATGATTGGCTAATTTTAGACATATGGTCGATTTGGGGTGTTGAAATACCTTCTGGGTGCAGGCCATGTGAGTGTCTGGTTTGCTTGCCTTGAGGTAGTTAGTGTTGGCTTTTGCAAAGGGTTTTCTTAGTGGATTCAGTGAGAAAAAAGTCTATTTTGGCCTTTTCTAGGCATGCATTAGTAGTAGGATTGGAGGAGGCATGAAACGCTGCATGGAATGCATTAAAGTTAGTTTCAAGTTGATGGAATAAGTCTACGTTCATGTTTGAGGGCTGCTGCCTGCTGAATTAATTTGCCACGGATGGCAGCTGTGTGGGCGATGTGATCGATGCGAGAAAAAGATTTTGTGTGGGTGTGAGTAATGGGTAAATAGTTTCTTGACTGGGTTGAGTTCACTCCAGGTGTCGACAAGGTTGTGTTTGGAGATCAGATTTTGGAAATTACGTTTAAGTGGGGTAGAAGGTGAGGTATGAGATTTGTCAAGGAAAGGGAAAATAGATTGGAATCTCCACACAAAATTATTGTACCATATTTGTGTTTATCGAGCACCTGCATGAGGTGTGAAAGAAAGGCCAACGGGTTCCAAAGGAGGGGGAAGAAGAAAGGGTGTGACAGAAGTAGAACAAAGTAGGAAAGCAAATCCCAATGTGTTGGAACCGAGATTGAAATATTAGGTTTCAAAAACAGGGTAGGAGACCATCTAAGGGGGTGGTTAGTGGCCCCGTGGAGGCTTTAAATTTGCTGTGGGTTCCTGCATAATAACAGCAGGGGTCCAAGGGCAATAATGGAAGAGCAAGTAGTTCCGGATGGGGAACAACACCGGAGAAAGCGATCGATTCAAACCTAAAAAGGAGTGACTTATAGAAAGAAAAAACAAGATAACAGCATAATTATACAAAACATTAACGAGCATAAATGAGCGGAGGGACTGCCAGGATTGAAAGGACTGTACAGTTTCAAACCTTGGCTGGTAAACCTGTTAGGGAGTGAAAATCCAGTTATGGGTTACAAACGTGTCTAATATCCCCTAACTCCCCAGCCACTAACAAGGCAAGGAATGTCAGGGGTATAGATCAATGGAGGGAATGTACTCGGAACAGATGGGAGCAAAGTCAGTCTGCCAAGCTGAACCGTAGTCCCACTGGGATGAGATACTGGTGTAGGTCTCTAAGAAATAGACTTGGGGCCCATAAGATACAAAGGAGTGACCTTATAGGATGGTTCATGTTGGTTCAAGCCTGAAGTGTAGCCCAGGCCTCAAAACGTCCATGGGTAGCAATGGCCGGGTGTACGACAGAAGCTCCAATTGGTTGGTGCCCGAGAAAGTCTCACCCATTTGAGTGGGTCAAAGTAGGGACCCGGGTAGTAGTTGCCAGATTAAACTGGTTGTAAACTCTCCCCCACAACTTTTTCCCATGTAAATCGGCATAAAAAAACATAATGAACACTGCTTGTAGATACAGTGCCTTGCGAAAGTATTCGGCCCCCTTGAACTTTTCAACCTTTTGCTACATTTCAGGCTTCAAACATAAAGATATAACATTTTAATATTTTGTGAAGAATCACCAACAAGTGGGACACAATTGTGAAGTGGAACGAAATCTATTGGATAATTTAAACTTTTTTAGCAAATAAAAAACTAAAAAGTGGTGCGTGCAAAATTATCCGGCCCCTTTACTTTCAGTGCAGCAAACTCACTCCAGAAGTTCAGCGAGGATCTCTAAATGATCCAATGTTGTCCTAAATGACTGATGGTGATAAATAGAATCCATCTGTATGTAATCAAGTCTCTGTATAAATGCACCTGCTCTGTGATAGTCTCGGGGATCTGTTGAAAGCGCAGAGAGTATCATGAAGACCAAGGAACACACCAGGCAGGTCCGTAATACTGTTGTGGAGAATTTTAAAGCCGGATTTGGATACAAAAAGATTTCCAAAGCTTTAAACATCCCAAGGCGCACTGTGAAAGCTATCATTTTGAAATGGAAGGAGTATCGGACCACTGCAAATCTACCAAGACCTAGCCGTCCCTCTAAACTTTCAGCTCAGACAAGGAGAAGACTGATCAGAGATGCAGCCAAGAGGCCCATGATCACTCTGGATGAACTGCAGAGAACTACAGCTGAGGTGGGAGAGTCTGTCCATAGGACAACAATTAGTCGTACACTGCACAAATCTGGCCTTTATGGAAGAGTGGCAAGAAGAAAGCCATTTCTCAAAGATATCCATAAAAAGTCTCGTCTAAAGTTTGCCACAAGCCACCTGGGAGACACACCAAACATATGGAAGAAGGTGCTCTGGTCAGATGAAACCAAAATCGAACTTTTTGCCCACAATGCAAAACGATATGTTTGGCCCACTGTCAAACATGGTGGTGGTAGCATCATGGTTTGGGCCTGTTTTTCTTCAGCAGGGACAGGGAAGATGGTTAAAATTGAGGGGAAGATGGATGCAGCCAAATACAGGACCATTCTGTATGAAAACCTGTTGGAGTCTGCAAAAGACCTGAAACTGGGACGGAGATTTATCTTCCAACAAGACAATGATCCCAAACATACAGCAAAATCTACAAAGGAATGGTTCACAAATAAACGTATCCAGGTGTTAGAATGGCAAAGTCAAAGTGCAGACCTGAATCCAATCGAGAATCTGTGGAAAGAGCTGAAAACTGCTGTTCACAAATGCTCTCCATCCAACCTCACTGAGCTTGAGCTGTTTTGCAAGGAAGAATGGGCAAGAATTTCAGTCTCTCGATGTGCAAAAATGATAGACATACCCCAAGCGACTTGCAGCTGTAATCACAGCAAAAGGTGGCTCTACAAAGTATTAACGCAAGGGGGCCGAATAATTTTGCACGCCCCACTTTTCATTTTTTTATTTGTTAAAAAAGTCAAAAATCCAATAGTTTTCGTTCAACTTCACAAATGTGTCCCACTTGTTGGTGATTCTTCACAAAAAATAAAAATTGTATATCTTTATGTTTGAAGCCTGAAATGTGGCAAAAGGTTGAAAAGTTCAAGGGGGCCGAATACTTTTGCAATGCACTGTATCTCCTTACTTGTTTAGTATTGTTGTAATCCTTTTTGTTCTTTAGAATTACGTCACTGAGCATGCCCATATCTCCCCTGATTCACGGCACACTCTGTGTGCTTGTCTGTCTATTATCAGGACTTTCTACAGCACAACACTGAAATCCCACGAGACTTCATAATCACTCAGAGCTTCCTATTACACCTCATGTGACCTCATATGCAGTATAAACCTGGGCATCGGACAGCATTACTGCAGTCTTATCAGCTGAAGCTGATAGGACTGACATAGGCAAACACTAGATAATCGGCACAAGTAAATACTACTAAAACAAGTCTGCTATGTGCAGGGAAGCAGGGTTGCCATAGAAACGATGGACACAGGAGACAAATTATAAAGTGCTCACTAGATGGTATCAAACTCCAGTAAAACTGCAAAAAATATACCCTCTTTATCAGATCGATGCTGGAGATGTCAAGAAGACAGGGGACCAATCCTCCATGTCCAAAATTAGAAGACTATTGGAAGACGATCCATCAAATAACTCAAAAATGTGTGGAGAGCAGAATTCCTAACGACCCAGCTTTTTTCCTGCTTCATACATCTAATATCCCTAATAACATTAATAAAAAAAAAAAATCAGTGCTTCGACATCTTCTTGATGCAGCAAAGGCATGTATTCCCTCTTGTTGGAAATCTACAAAGGCACCCTCTATAGGTATGTGGTTTAAAAAGGTAGAGGAAATTAAGAAAATGGAACTAGAAAGCAGGAGGTTCTGGGAGGAGCCAAGGGGACGATTTGGGCTATATCTGCAGATGAGGTTGGTGATGTAGATGGGGACGATGTTGTGGATGGCTTTGTATGCTATGGTTAGTATTTTGAATTTTACATGGTGGGGTAGGGGAAGCCAGTGAAGGGATTGGCAGAGAGGGGCAGCAGTCACGGATTGATTAGTGAGGTGTATTAGTCTAGCAGCAGTATTCATAATAGACTGAAGGGGGGATAGCCTGCTTAAGGGTAGGCCATTAAGGAGAGAGTTGCAGTAGTCAAGGCGGGAAATAAGGAGTGAATGAGTTGCTTTGTGGTGTCGTTGGTCAGAAAGGGTCGAATTCTGGAGATATTGCGGAGGTGAAGACGGCAGGATTTAGCCAGTGATTGGATATGGGGGCTGAAGGAGAGGTCAGAGTCAAGGATTACACCCAAGACCCTGGCATGTGTGCAGGGACCAATTGTGTTGTTATTTATTTATTTTTATTTTTTTCGAAATCTTTTTTTATTTTATTTATATTCAAGTTAAAAAATACAACCAACAGATAAAAGTATACAATAATTTCCCATACATACATATATCCCTACCCTCCCCCGCCCATACCCCCCCTTCCCCATCGGACCTCTACACCTCCAATTCCCCCACCCAGTAATATTGAATACACGTCTATATCAACAACATATCAAAAATATAAGTAATTGAACAATCTTCTCTTTCATTTATCCCTCCCACCTCCCCACCCCATGTTCACTCTCTCCTTCATCCATAAATCTTGCATCCCTTTCACTCTTACTCACCTCTCACACCACTTTCCCCATATTTTAACAAACTTCCCATGGTTACTTCTTTTCCTATATATGTATTCCTCTTTCTTTATCGTATCTTTAACTATTTCCATCCATTCCTTTACTGTGGGTGCTTCTTTCCTCTGCCATTTATACGCGATTAGTTTTCTCCCTTGAAAAAGACATCTGGTTACAGCTATATGGATATCCCCCAGGACCTCCTCCTTTTCTATCAATCCCATTATACAAATTTTAGCTTCAACTTCTAGTGATAACCCAAACACTTGGTTTATTTTCCCTATTACTCCTTTCCAATATCTGTATAATCTTGGGCATCGCCAAATCATATGTATTAAATCCCCTCTCCGGTCTCCACATCTTGGACATTCTGCATCTTGCCTGCTCCCAAACCTAAACAACTTAAGGGGAGTATAATATACCCTGTATATTAAATACAATTGAGATATAATGTGTGATGGGGATAGTGAAACTTTCGCTCCCAACGCCAAGATCCTCTCCCACTGTTCAACCGATATTGGGCCCACATCTTTCTCCCACTTTACTCTTTTTATATTCTCTATCTCCCCCTCTTGTTCTATTCTCTTTAAATACCCATAAATATCTGAGATAACTCCTTTCGATGTGTTACTATTTATAATTCTCCTGAGTACAGGCATCTTACTCCACTCCAAAATCCTTCCTCTAAATTGTACCTCCAACGCATGTTTAATTTGTATATAATTAAAGAAGGTGTGGGCAGGTAACCCATATTCATCCCTTAGTTCCTGAAATGTTTTCAACCTCCCGTCCCTATACAGTTGTGTTAAGAAGTGGAAGCCCCTCCGGTCCCATTCTACTAGTCTCCCCATTTTTTTAATTTCCACTAAATTTTTATTTTCCCACATTGGGGAAAATTCCATATATCCACTATATCCCAACATTGCTTTTACCTCCTCCCAGCATTTTACCATCAGTTGAACTGTAGGGCATCTGGTCCTAAATGAGTCAGCCTCCACTGCTTCCACAACCCTATCATGCGGGGTCTCACTCACTAAGGGGCAGCCTCCCTTCTCCTCTACTACTGTTAGATTACCTCCTTTCATATACTGTAATTGGGCAGCCAAAAAATAATGTCTCCTATTGGCTAATGCCAACCCTCCCAGTTCCCTTGGTCTTTGTAATACTTGTAAGCTAAATCTTGCCACTCCATTCTTCCATATTACTTCTCTAAACAAGCTCTCCATTTTCTTAAACCAATATTTTGGAATCCAAACTGGTGAATTTTGTATTACATATAATATTTGAGGCATCCACACCATCTTAATTAAATTACACCTACCGGCTACTGACAAGGGGAGGTTTTTCCATACTCTAATTTTCCGCTTCAATTTTGACATAAGTGGGACTAAGTTCCCTGCTATATACTGCCTCGGATCTGGTGTCACATTCACTCCCAAGTACTTAATTTGCTTAACTATTTTAATTTGGGATACCTGTCCTGGCAATGGAATATTTAAAGGGTCCACTGGAAGGAGAACAGATTTTTCCCAATTAATTTCAAGTCCGGAGAAATATCCAAATTCTTTTATCAATGTCATTGCCGCTACCAATGAGGGCCCCGTGTCCCCCAGAAACAGCAGCACATCGTCCGCATACATAGCGACCTTTTCCTCTTCATTCCCCCTTTTAAAACCCTGGATATCCTGTGTCTCTCTCAAGGCTATGGCCAGTGGCCCCACCGAGAGGGCGAAAAGCAGGGGCGACAAAGGGCACCCCTGTCTTGTCCCCCTCTCCAAATGGAACCCCTCTGAGCATTTCCCATTTATCCTCACTTTCGCCCTTGGTCCTGTATACAGCACTCTTATCCATTGCATGAACCTCGGCCCAAATTGAAATTCCGCTAGCACCTTCCTCAAATAATGCCATTCCAGGCTATCGAAAGCTTTCGTCGCATCTAGGGACATGACTGCTCTATTCCCTTCATTTACTGAAGGATTCTGAATGTTTAAATAGGCCCGCCTCACATTCATACTTGTGGACCGCCCTGGGATAAACCCAGTTTGGTCCTGATGCACTAATTTAGTAATTATATTTTTTACTCTTGTTGCTAGTACTTTTGCCAGAATCTTTACGTCTGAACACAATAACGATATAGGCCTATATGATGCGGTCATCAATTGGTTTTTCCCTTCTTTTGCCAACACCACCACTGTGGCCTCCGTCATTGATAGCGGCAACTGCCCCACTTCAAAGGTTCCATTGAACACCTGCAGGAGGGCAGGTAATAGTATATCCCCAAATTTTTTATAAATCTCTATCGGCAGTCCATCCGGACCTGGGGCGTTCTGGTTTATCATTTCTGCTGTTACTTTTTGCAGCTCCCCCAGGGTCAATGGAGCCTCCAAGCCTTCCCTATCTTCCTCCGATAATCTGGGTAATGTTATTTTCCCAAAAAAATTCCTGCATCTCCCCTTCTACATTGGGATTTGAAACTTTATATAGTTCCTCGTAATATCTTTTAAACTCTTCCACTATCTCAGAGGTTGACTTCCTTATGCCGCCCTCCCTATCCAAAATCGCCGGTATTATAGGGGAGGAACTATTTGATTTAGCAATAACACCCTCCCCACTTGTTCCCCTTCTCCAAAGAGGGTCTGCTTCTGGAACTGCCTTTTCTTCTCCTCTTTCTCCCATATAAGTCTTTTATAATCTACCTGATTCTCCTCCCACTCCCTATAACTCTCTTCTGAAGGGGCCCTTAAATACCTTTCTTCTGACCTCCTTACCTTCTCTTTTGCTTCTATTCCCTTAACTGTCCTCTTTTTCTTAATCTGAGATATCTTTTTTATTAATTCCCCCCTAAGGAAGGCTTTCAAGGTATCCCACATTATTCCCAAGGACGTGGATCCTACGTTTATACTCAAAAATTCTTTTAAGTTCGCTTTTACCCCCTCCATATTATCCATTAATTCTAACCAAAATGGATTTATTTTCCATTCCCTTCTACTGCATCCTCTCCCTATTATCATTGAGAGCGTCACAGGTGAATGGTCTGAAATTCCCCTTGGTTCGTACTCCACCTTCTCCACCATCCCCAGCGCTTCTTCATTACATGGCACCATATCGATCCTGGTCAAGGTGGAGTACGTCCTGGAGTGGCAAGAATACTGCTTCCTTAAGGGGTTCCACCTCCTCCATATGTCCACAAAACCTGTTTCTTCACAAAATTGGAATAGCAACCCATTGGGTCCCTCCCTACTACCTGCCTTCTGTGGAAACCTATATATTTTTTGGTCCATTATCATATTAAAGTCCCCTGCTATTATAACCGTGATTCCAGGCTTGTCAATTATAAACTTCAGCAATTCGTTTAATATTTCTGCATTAAATGGCGGTGGAATATACACACTAGCAATCACACATACTTTATCTTCTATCCCACAAAAGAGGAAAACATATCTCCCTTTATCATCTATGATGCTCTGCCTGCAGGATAGACCCGACCCAGGATCTATCAGGACACTTACTCCCCTTGAATAAGAAGTGTACGTGGAATGATATTGTATCCTGTACTTCCTATGTCTTAACACACTAATTGTATCTCGATCCAGGTGGGTCTCCTGCAAACAGAGCATCCCATAGTTGCCCATATTACCCATAGAAAATATCGCACGCCTCTTCAGCTGCTCCTTCACCCCACGCACGTTCCAAGAACAAATTTTTACTCTTTTGGTGAAATTCCCTACTTTACTACTTGATTCCATATTTAACCCCATTATCGCAATATCAAACTTCTATTCTCCATTCTGTGTACTTTCTTTGTATTTTAACACGTGTTCTCCCCCCTACTATTTTCCAGTGCTCCCTAGTCATTTCACCCACACATTTTATTCCTAAATTCACTATATTCCATATACACATTTTTAACACATTTTGTGAAATTTGACAATTTGTTACTTTGCTCCTCAATCAATCTCATTTTCTTGTGTCCTTTTCATTAACCACCATATTTATATTTATTTCTTTTACACACATCATCTCTGTGCTTTGATATTTTCTGTGCAAACGACAATCCTTTACCATACCTTCCTATACCCATCCTTAACCTTTCAACCTCCTTTCTCACACTATCATTCATCCATCCAAACACACCATCCCCTCTCCGTCCCCCCCATCCCTTTTCTCTTTCCCCCCCCCCCGCCCACCCCATTCCCCACTTGGGGCCCTTCTATGGGGCTTCCAAAGTGACCGTTCTTTCCTTCCCGCCTACCCACCCTCCCAACCCACTCCCATTACTACATTTATAAATCAAAATATTCCCCATTGCAGCCGAGCAAGGGAAAAAAAAAAAAAAAAAGAGGAAGAAGAGGGGAGAAGACAAAAAAATAAAATAGGAGCATTCCCCTTCAGTCCAAATCGCAATCCGGAGTCAATTTCCATTTTCTTTCTATTTTCATATTATGTCATTCCCCTCTGTTGAAACTGACACTCATTTTTCTCCAACCACAGCTTAGCTTCTTCTGGATTATTAAAGAATACAATTTCCCCCAATGCTGATACTCTCAACCTTGCCCGATAAAGTAGTGTGTAGTTCACTTTAAGACTTTGCAATTTCCTTTTGCACTCTATAAATTTAGCTCTCTGTCTTTGCAGCTCGGGGGAAAAATCCGGATATAATGAAATCTTCATCCCTTTATATTCAAAATTGCTCAGTTCTCTTGCTCTTTGAAGGATAGCTATTTTATCTCTATAAGACAGTAGTTGGATAATTATAGGTCTGAGCTGGCTTCTTCCCGCCACAATCCTAAACGGAATTCTATATGCCCTTTCAATTGCAAAGAATCTTGATAGCTTCTCGCTCCCTACTTTATCCTTTATCCATGTTTCCATAAATTCGATAAGACTGTTACCTTCACTTTTCTCAGGGAGACCTAAGACCCTGATGTTTTTTCTGTGTATAATATTTTCCATATTGTCCATTTTATCCATACACACATTTAAATGCCCCTTCATCACTTGCATCTCCTGTTTCAACGGAAACAAGTCATCCTCCACCTGGCTGACTCTCCCCTCCAGGTCTGTAATACGGACCGCAGCTTTCTGTACCTAATTTTTTAAGGTTAACACATCTTCTCTTATCTGTTTTAATTGACCTGATACCTCATCCAACGATGATTTACATGTATTAACCGCAGATAAGATTTCTTTTAACGATGGTTCTTTTCCTTTTACAGAGATTCCTCCTTCTACACCCATATCAATGTCCTGTCCATTACCCTTCTCTATGGAGGGATTAATCAGACTCCTGTGCTTCCAATATTCCGCTTGCTACAGCTATGGTGTCTAATTGGGCTGCTATATTTGCTGTTTTATTTATACTTGTCACAGATGTTTCTGTCACCAAGCCCTGGCTCTTCCTTTCAGCCATTTGCACTGCCATTGTGGTCTGCTGCCGCCCCTCTCCCACTTGCACAGTCTTTTTGGGTGTTTGGTTTGGTGTCTGATTAGGTGTATGAGCATATCGCTCGAGTTTGGAAGTTGCGGCTGCAGCAGCAGCGCCTGTTAGCCCAGATGAGTGACCAGCCTTTTCCTTTGAGCTGCGCAGTGTTTGTGTCCCGTTGTGTGTGGCCACCTCCTCCGCCCCCCTTTTCCTCGTCATACCTTAAGGTCTGATGTTTCTTCCACCGGGGGGGGGGGGGGTAACGCTCTATCCCACCTCCTGCCTCTAATCCCTCTCTCACTGGGATTTCTACACGGGGATCGATGGTTCCCTGTGGGAGAGCTGTCTGCGGCGGCCGCCACACTCCTCCACCACTCCTCCGCTGTTCCGCTCTCCGTCGACCGGCCGCTCCACTACGTTGCGGCGTCTCGGCTTCTCCTTCCCTCCTCCTCCTCCACACTACCTCGGCTGCATCAGCTGCTGGAGCGGGCTGGAGCTCGACCTCTCACCCTGACATCCGGTCACGCCCCCTCCCCTGATGTTGTTGATATTAATGGTGAAGTCACGGGGGGGGGGGGTCGTGAAGGAGGATATATAACAAGCTCAGTTTTAGAAAGATTGAGTTTGAGGAAGTGGTGTGGCATTCATACTGATATGTCATTCAGTAAGTTTGAGATTCTGTAAGGAGATCGAGGGGGTGAGTTGAGGTGTGGAGAGATAGATCTGGGTGTCGTCGGCATAGAGGTGGTATTGGAAACCATGGAACTAAATGAAAAGAAGCTTCAGAGTGGAAGAGTTTACTGCCTCTTCAACATAAAAAATCATGGTCAGTCCATCAGATCTTCAGTGGAAGGTGTAGGGTTGTCAAACCATCCTCTTTTGTAGAGATTCTGGCATGTGGAATTTGGTTGTCCAGGGCCACCTGTTTTGTGTTTGTGGGATTAAAAAGAAGCTGAGCACCTGTGGGAGTATTCTCTGTGTGGGGTTTCTTCTAGTAGGCCCAGGTCTGCTAGGGCTGATTGCTGCTCTGCACCCATGCGGCAGACATATTTGGTTTCCAGGTCAGTGAACCGAACAGAAAATTGCAACCCCCAGTGACAAGCAATTTGGTTGCATTGAAGCACCTGCAGGTGGGGTTTGAGAGCTCGGTATTTGGACACTGTGAGCTGGGATATGTTCGCAAACAGCTGATATGTAGGACCCTGAAATGATGGGATGTCTTTGCCCCGTGCCGCTGCCAGCAGCTGTTCTTTAGTTCGGTAGTAGTGGAACTTAGCGATTATGTCTCTTGGTAGGCCATTAGGTTTGCGTGCGGATAGGGCCCTGTTTACCCTGTCTATCTCGAGTCTTTCCACTAGGATGCCTAACTGCAGCTCTTGAAATAAAGCCAACATGGTGGCATGCAAATCAAGAACTGCCTCTGGGATTCCGCTAATCCTTATATTAGATCTGCGGTCCCTGTTTTCTTGATCCTCCAGCCGTAACTGAAGAATCATGTTTTCCTCTTTGAGGTTTTCAAACTCTGCAGTGTAATGCTGGGTATGAGTCTCTAATTCATCCACTCTAACCTCCAGTTCTGCTCTCCTCAGCCCCAGCTCCCTGATCTTGTGAGTTCTGTGATGTAATCAGACGTTTGTTTTGGGGCCCTGTGAAGCACCCTCTCAAACTGCTTAAACATGAAGGATTGTATGACTGATTCTGAGCTGCCTGTATCTTAGTCAGACGCACTGTTGCCGTCCAGTGCTTGCAGACTGTAAAGCTAAGTCTGTGCTTTAGATGAGCGCAGCGTGCAGGGCTGTGACTGAGAGGAGGAGGCGGCCAGCTCCATCTTGGTGGTGTGCCTGGACAAAGCATCCCTTGTTTACTGGCTTAAACTTCGGTTTGGGGCCCCCACCAACCAGGGTTGTGTGCGCAGTGGTCTCTGGGAGGTCCGGGTAGCTCGCAGGTGTTGTGTGGCTGCTATCGCGGGTAAATCTCCGCTGTGGTTCCCCGTGGAGTGGAGCACTAAGCGGACATATCCGCTCGGTCAGGCTCCACGCATGCGCCCTCCCAGGTCATGTGCTTTTAGAAAATCACTTGTTTGAGGGGTCTGAAAAATGGTAACCTGGATTTTTAGAGTACATTGTTATTTACAGTTTTGCGTACCTTCAGTTTTCACCATTTCACAAAAAGGTGCAATTTAAAATGTACAAATATTTGTTATTTATTAACTCAATACAGTTAACTTTTATATTTACTTTGAAGTTAGTAAGAATTGTTTACATTTTGCCATGTATGAATACACTATTTATAATTTTAGTGTATTTTTTGTGAAAATATTGCTTTGGTAAACAGTTGTGTAAATATTGTGGGGCCTTAAAAATCAATAGCACCTTCTTTTTATTTTGCTGGTCCTATGCTTTAAGAAAATATATGGTTTGGGGGGTCTTTCACTAATTCTGAATATGGTAAGGGAAAAATGAAAATTTGTATATTTACATTTTTGGGTACATTGAATTTGAACCATTTTGCGAAAAAAGGCACAATGTAAAAATTACAAATATTTGTTATGTATTAACTCCATACAGGTTAAGTTTTTATAGTTGAATTTAGCAGATATTTTGTAAAATTAGCTGTTTTTATCTGATAACGGTTTTAGTGTATTTTTAACAAAAATATTGTTTTGATAAACATTTGCACAAATACCGCGGGGCCTAAAAAATCAGTAGCACCTTATTTTTATTTCAGAGGTCATATGGTTTCAGAAATAGTATGGTATGGGGGGGGGGGGGGGGTCTTTTACAAATTTTGAAAAATGTAAGTGAAAAATGAAAACCTCTAGATTTTTACACAAATTTTTCGGTACTTTCAATTGCGCCTTTTTGCAAAATGGTGAAAATTTCAAATTTACAAATATTTGTTATTAACTCCATACAGGTTATGCTTTTATATTTAGTAGGGATTTAGCATGAATTTTGTAAAATTAGCTGTGTTTTTTTTATCCGCTAATAATGGTTTAGTGTATATTTTGTGAATATATTATTTTTAAAAAAATTGCGCAAATACTGCAGGGGCTAAAAAAAATCCATGGCACCTTTTTATCCTAGAGGTCATATGCTTTCAGAAAATATATGGTTTCTAGGGTCTTTCACAAATTCTGAAAGCGGTAAGGGAAAAATGAAAACCTTCAAATTTAAAAAAAAAATTGGATATACACGTTTGCATCTGTCCAGTTTTCACCTTTTCTCAAAAAGGCGCAATTTAAAAGTTACAAATATTTGTTGTTTATTAACTCAATACGGGTTAAACTTTTATATTTAGTAGGAATTTTGTAAAATTTACTGTTTTTATCTGCTAATAATGGTTTTAGTGTATTTTTTGCAAATATATTGGTTTGATAAACATTTGTGCAAATCTCTAAAAAATCGGTAGCACCTTTTTTTTTTTTTTTTTTTTTTTTTTTTATTCTGCTGATGATGTGCTTTCAGTAAATATGTTTTGGAGGATCTTTCACAAATTCTGAAAGCTATAAGTGAAAAATAAAAAATGTAAAAAGTGATTTAAAAAAATACTACTACTCTCTCCCCTCCTCTCCCCCCCCCCCCCCCCCCCACTCTATAAAGGAGATGGAGTTAGCGAACGTGCTTCCCCTAGTTATTGTTCCTGCTGAACAAAATCTTTTATATCCTCCAACTTTCTTCCCAGATATCCCTTAGTGTTCGTTCATTTAATCTACCATATCTCTTTCAAATAGGGCCCTTCCCACTTCAGAAAAGATATACAAATTCCAAGAGGTCCAAGTCCTGTTATAACATTCTTTTTGATAACGTTTAGCAAGAATTAATTCTTCCATTTTCTTAATTTCCTCTACCTTTTTAAACCACATACCTATAGAGGGCGCCTTTGTAGATTTCCAACATGAGGGAATACATGCCTTTGCTGCATCAAGAAGATGTCAAAGCACTGATTTTTTTTTTTTTATATAAATGTTATTAGGGATATTAGATGCATGAAACAGGAAAAAGCTGGGTCGTTAGGAATTCTGCTCTCCACACATTTTTGAGTTATTTGATGTATCATCCTCCAATAGTCTTCTAATTTTGGACATAACCAGAAGATATGAAGGATTGGTCCCCTGTCTTCTTGACATCTCCAGCATCGATCCGATAAAGAGGGGTATATTTTTTGCAGTTTTACTGGAGTTTGATACCATCTAGTGAGCACTTTATAATTTGTCTCCTGTGTCTTCGTGCATATAGAAGATCCCAGTGTAAACTTAAGACTGTTTTGCCATTGACGTGCTGTGATCTTATATCCTATATCTGTCTCCCATTCACAGAGGCACAGAAGCTGATAGTCCTCGGCTAGTTTAATCAGTAACTGATATGTAGCTGACAGGGCATGGGAGAGAGGGCCCTCCTCTGTGCAATATGTCTCGTACCTGGTAAGGCTCTGACTGAAACTGGTGGGGATAATGAGTGGAGAAAGTAAGTCAGTTGGACGGCTCTCCAGTGGTCCAATTTAAAGGGACCTATTGTGTCCATTAATTCTAGTATCATTGGCCATTTATTATTAATCAGAAAGTGCGATGCCTGAAAACAACCCTTTTGCCTCAATGACTTAAAAACTAGATCCTGGATTCCTTTTTTTTTAACGTTATTTCTTTATTAAGATATTTATTTTGTTTACAAAATACATCAAAATTGAACATCCCCTCAGTCCTCCTCCCTCCCATCACCTTATCAGATAAAAATATTAAAAAAAGTATGGTTCATATCTTGGGTGGCCTAAGCCCTTGTACACACGGTCGGAGAATCCGTCGGAATGTGTCCTATCGGACCGTGTTGTCGGATAATCCGACTGTGTGTGGTATGCATCGGACTGATTCTGTCGGAATATCCGTCGGACCAAGTTTTCCAACTTGCTGGAAATATTTTCCGACAAACTGGTCCGATCGGACATACTCCGATCATGTGTAGCCTACTCCGACGGACAAGGTGCCACGCATGCTCACAATCAAATTCCGACACGGAAGCGCTCGTTCAGGTAAAACTACTGCTCGTAAGCGATATAGCACATTCGTCACGCTGCAATGTTAAAAATTCTTTCATGAAGCGCATTCTCTTGTTCTTTACAATGCTGCAAGAACAAATTTCTTTTGATGATCATAGTCACACACACTCCTCCCGAACGTATTTCATGACTATTTTTTTAACCATTTCAGCAATACAATTTTAGTTTGCGTCACATCTACACAATTTTAGATTTTGTTTATTCTTTTTTGGATGTTTTTTTTTTTGGATTCCCTAAACATCTCCTTTAAAGACAGTTTGCTCATTTCTCCTTTTTTTTTTTTTTTTTTTTTTGGTGTGTAAACTTACCACAACAACATTATTCTATTTTTGATATTTTGTTTTTCTTTTTTAATCTACAGGAGGTTGTTTAGTGTTGTTACCCCTTGTTATTTATTTCACTTTGTTTTTTTTTAAATGTACCTGCCTGCTCACAAATAAAGTGGCCTTTTGGAAGGAAAACACATACACAAGTATTTCTTCAAACAAAAAAATACCTTTATTTCGGTGCCAGTAACAGATAAAGAGGGAGGCAGCAATGTTGAAACTGGGGAGATTCGTGAAGTCTTTGGCCCCCAGGGCACACATCAACTATTTAAACGCAAAAATTGGTGGCCTGAGGAATACATGTCTGAGGGAGAGAAGTCTGGTCCTGAAGTCCAAGAAACCCGGAACAGCATCAGATGACATCTATGTTCCCAGGCTGTGGTACTACAACAGGCTGCATCTTCTGTCAGACCAGACTGAACCCAGGTCATCACTCTGTGGTCTTGCTTCCTTCCAGGCTGTGGCTGTGGTGCTGGAGGTGTGGCAGAAGGAGGAGGAGGAGGAGCGGGGGCATGGGCCAAACCACACAAGTGTGTTTGTGGTGTCATTTGGCCCAACAGACCCTTGTTGAGGGTGTGTATAATAACCTCCTCACACAAGATCTGTTGCCCCTGCTCCATTTTATCAAGCTTGCACGCAACCATGGTGGCAAAGGCCTCTTGGTAGGTGGGTTTTGCTTGGAGTGCCGCAGAAGCCTCACCAATCAGCCTCAGGGCCGACTCCTCAACATTCCCCCCCCCCCTTATCGCCCTTTTGCATGGAAGGCGGAGGGGAGGGACCTGGCATTCAGTGAGGCTCCTTTGGCTGCCCACCGCCTGGCTGCCGCTTACCCCTGCCTCCTCCTGGCTGCCACTTTCCACAGCCACCTCCTGGCTGCTGCATTCTACACCCTCCTGTTCCTGGCTGAGTTCTTCCTATGTATGAAAAAGGGACATAGTTTTAGTTTTTGGTTCATCAAACGCACACAATTTTCACATCAACACTGGTGCAAATTGTTAACCAATAGAAAAGACTATCATTCTGAGCCCAGGATTTTTCTTTCTTGTCCCAAAGGTTTTGGCCACTACTGTCTATTGATATGTGAAACACTTTCTAAACTCAGCAATTAGTGAGCAAAAATCAAGTTAACATCATTCATTTTGACTCCACAAATATGTACAACAATACTATACCTGGCTCAAACTGGGCTCCCACAGTTCTTCCCGAGTGGAAGGGCCAGGTTGGGTGTAGGAAGACTCAGTGGGTGTGGAATGGAGCATAGAAGGATGCGTGAAAGGAAGAGTAGAGAGGGATTCTCTGACATCAGCCTGATCTGCCAGAAAATGCATCCTGTCATAATACCACAGGGTGGGGACATAAACGTCATCTGCTGAAGCTCCAGATTGCATGGACTTCAGCACCTTGGTCCTCTCCCTCATATATGTACTCCTGAGGCTACCAATGATCTCTTTTAAATAGTTGACGTCTGCCCTGGGGACCACCGGCTTTACAAACTCAACCAGTTGCAACATTGCTGCCTCCCTCTTTTGTCTGTTATTATATAGTGGGTGTGTTGCTTGCCACAGGAAGGGCATGTGTCTGTATTTATCGATGAACATAGGGAGGAAGCTATGGTCGTTGAACCCGTCCATAATGTCTGCAAGACGCAACACAAGACAAACCCTAATGTCAGTCTAAACTCCACTAATGCAGGCCTCAATCTAGAAGCAGTGTAGCCTAGTGATGTACCAAGTTCAAAATTTTACCTTCGTTTGCACGTTTGTCGCGTCAGCTTCTCCCTCTATTCACCGATCGTACAGACAACACACGCGTGTTGCGTTTTATATACAGTGCGCATGCGTGAAACTCCGCCCGCCCCTGACGTTCTTTCTAGACTATTCCCCGCCCCTTCGCTTCCGGTGCAGTGGAGAGAGCACATGGCAGAGAGAACACAGGTGCGCACTAATAATAGTTCTAGTTCCACTAACGAGGAGGAGGGTGAGGAAAGCCCGGAGCCTGAAACGTCCCGATCCAGGAGGAGAAGATTTAAGGCCTCAAATATGTCTTTTGGAGAGATGTTGGAGATGGTGGACATAATGAACAGGACCGACTATGATGGGAAGTATGGACCTTACCCAAACCCAAATATCAGAAAGGCCAAGATCATGACTAAAGTTGTGAAGAGTCTTCATAAGAATTTTGGGGTACGACGATCCAAGGATCAACTGAGAAAACGCTGGTTAGACTTGAAACTGAGGGAGCACCATCAGTACAGAAGGATCAAGCGTGTTCTTCAAAAAAGTAAGTAGTTGTCGTGTGTTCATATGATTATTATTGCTTGCATCCTGCTCCATGTGCTTTGATTTCATGTTGTGCATTTTAAAATGGCCACTTTCAAGTTCATGGTTTCATTCGTTCGTAGGAAACATTGTTCTGCAGATAAGTATTCTAGCTGAACACAGTGTCCCCAATAATGTTATGACCTTGAAGCTCGGCCAAAATAAACAATTGGACAACACTTTTAAACAATGTTTCATATTGTTAATTCTGCCCTCTGTGTGATAATTCTTTATTTTTTCCCATTCTCATAGGGGAGAGAAGACTCGGCAAGTATGAAGACACCAGGGACCACACCCCTCCCAAAGAAGGGCAACTTCCAAAAGCAGAAACAGGAGGAGGAGGAAAGAGAGATCCGTGGAGGTTGGGTGAGTCAGAGAACACAGCTTCCGGTAAGCTCATCAATGTATGTCACCATATTTTTATTACATGGTGTGTTTTTTTGCTTTGTTTTGTAGGTGATGTGGAAGAAGATTCCCGTTTTACCAGTGAAAGTGCCCAGATCCTGATTGGGGAGATAATGGGGTGCATTTGGGATTTGGAAAATATACAGCAAAATATCAACGATGTTAAAAATAAAATGAAGAACATCATTGATGTTTTGGGGAGAGTGTGAAACACACAAAACTAGATAGGGTTTTATTTTTGATATTTTACACCAAAAATTTTGTATTTCTCGAAATTCCAAATTTGGAAGATGCAGTGTGTGTAAACATGCGCTATCTCCCATCATGGGGGATCAATGTACGTGTTTTGTGTAAAGTGTCTGAGATGAAGGGGTTGCAGCCCCAAAGCATGTACATTGATCACCCATGATGGAAGATAGCACATGTTGACACACTGTGTGCATCTTCCAAATTTGGAATTTTCAGGGGTGACACCCCATGTGATGAAGGCAATATCAGCCCAGTTTGTACATACTCATGTCTGATATTGTCTTCACTTTTCAAAGTTGAACTTTGTAAGTTGCTGTGTTCTGTATTTTACGGTTTGATACATGCCAGTTTACCCAAAAACACCATGTAAACCAAATTTTGATTAAACTCTGTTTTTGAAACACACAATTTCTTGGTTTGTTGTAAAAACCTTTTCGAAACGCACATGTGAATGTGCTTGTATTAAAAAGTTTAATTATCAACAATGTGTGGCTTCCTTTTTTCATTGCACCAAAAATGTATTTGGAGTAAAATTTAAGTTTGTGCTGAGAAGGAGTGTGATTTACTAAAGGCAACTCCACTTTGCACTCCAAGTGCAGTTTCAGGTGTACTATTGCAGTGCACTTGTAATGCATAGTGGATGTGCCTTTAGTAAAAAAAAACACAGTGAAGTGTAAATTTGGACAATCATGCCATTTTCCTGCCATGGTGCTGAAAATGAGCACGATTTTGGTCAGTAATGCACTACATAAATTAGTTACCAAAAAAGAAGGTGTGTGTGTAGCACACCCACAACATAATAAGATTATCTGAAGAAGAGACTGTCCCCTCATCTCGCTCTGAACTTGGGTTTGCACTGTTGGTGAAAAAGACACAACTTGAAAAAAACTAAATATACCTAGGAGACACCTAAAACCAAACCAAGCAGTAAATGAAGGAGTTTCAGAGAAAAATGTATTCTTAAATGTATTCTTAAAATGCTGCTCAGACATTGTCTGGCATATCAATGGCCCCCCTACCCACAAAGTAGTCCATGTATTGTGTTCTAACCTCACGGGCGCTTTGGGGGGGCAAGCCAGGATGAGCATGTTCAAGGCCCGTGAGGTTATCTTCATTTTCCAGCAAGTCTGCTTCTTGTTGGCCAACTGAGACCGCATAGTTCACAGAAACTTTTTTCATAAAATTGTGCAGAACACAGCACGCCAGCACTATGTGATTCAGTTTGTATTCCGCCATGTGAATAGGCGTAAGAAAAAGGCGGAACCGGCTGGCCAGTATACCAAAAGTGTTCTCCACCACTCTTCGGGCTCTGGACAGGCGGAAATTAAAAATCCTCTGGTCTGGGGTGAGGGTCCTCATGGGGAAAGGCCGCATCAGATGGTTCGCCAGGGCAAACGCCTCATCCGCGACAAAGACGAACGGGAGTCCTTCCTGATTCTCCTCTGGGGGTGGCAAGCCCAGACTGCCACTCTGGAGACGCCAGTAGAACTCCGTCCGTGCGAAGACTCCACCATCCGACATCCGTCCATTTTGCCCCACGTCCACATACAAAAAGTCATATGTTGCAGATACCACCGCCAACATCACGATACTATGAAACCCCTTATAATTATAATAGTACGACCCCGAGTTGGGTGGTGGGACGATGCGGACGTGCTTCCCATCTATTGCTCCTCCACAATTGGGAAAGTCCCAACGACTGGCAAAGTGGGAGGCCACAGTCTGCCATTCCTGTGGCATTGAAGGACACTGTGGAGTGAAACGAGAACAAAAATTAGTAATTTGACAAATCAACATTGCAAGCAGATTAGACACCAAAATTTTTGGTCAAAATTAGTATAACATTTTGGGAACTGAGTATTTAAAGCCTAAAGTCTAATGTCCCCTTATGAAAGTCATCGTCATCACCCCCCCCATCCCTCCCCCACCCCCCATATCCCCCATCTGATGGGCCCTTGCTAAAAAATGAGGGGGGGATGTTTAGGACAGGTAACCCTCTCCACTTGATTGAGAGCTGAATGGCTAAATAATGTGTGCTACTTTGGGAAGCCCCTCCTTAGTTACACTATTGGAAGCCCACCGGACAGGTAAGAAGTGTCATAATACCAAAAAGAAAACAAAATGGAAGCACTTTTCGACATTCTGCTATTACATATCCAGATAATTAATAGTTAAAAAAAATATAATAATAGCATTTGAAAGTATTGAGGCGGGCCCTTGCACTACATGCTTAGGTGAATTCATCCATAAATGTGAGCATCAAAAAGGTAGGTATAGTGTGTATTGGGTTTGGTAAAGTCAGCAGATAGAGGATTGCTGTCAGCTGAGCTAGCAGTTGGGGGGAGGGGGGTTCCTAATGAGTTTGGCACAACCCCAAAAAAATAATTTTCATTCTGCATGAATTGAAGCACACACATAACATTTGTAGACATTTTAGGGGGTGTTTAGGCGAAAGCAATACTATGGAGCTGACAAAAGACATTGGTAAGTGACTAGACTATATAGTTTTATGGGCCATGAAGAGCATGGTGGGGAAGTTAGTGAGGCAAATCTGCATGAGGACAAAGGGGCAGAGCATATGAATTAGAGCATATTGCAATGATGTTAATTAGGGAATGAGGAAAGAAATGCAAGACATTAGCAAGCATGAAATACATAGAATGTGATGTTAAAGGATAAAACTTACCTTCATATAGTCCTTCTGCAGGACCTGAATGATGGCAGAACAGGTCTCTGGAATAATGATCCCCAGAGCCTGGGGGGAGATGCATGTAGAGAACTTGAGGTCCTGAAGGCTTCTCCCCGTCGCCAAGTAGCGCAACGTGGCGATGAGCCTCTGCTCCGGAGTGATGGCTTGCCGCATGCAGGTATCCTGCCTGCTGATATAAGGGGTCAGCAAAGGCAGCAGACGGTGAGAAACGGGGTCCGTCATCCGGAGATAATTCCTGAAATCATCAGGATTATTCTCCTGGATCTCACAGAGCAAAGGCATGTGCGAGAACTGGTCACGCTGGCGCAACCAATTCTTGGTCCACAAACGCCTCCCCTCCCTGTTCATGGACCGGGCTTGTGTCAAAGTAAGAACCCCAACACGAAGCCCCTGCACAGCACAAACTCTACGACGAGTACGTAGATGAAACAAGGTTTGAAAACGGTCGGTTTGTCAGAACGGACACCAGAAAGCACCGATAAACAGCAAGGCCTGAAAGAACGACCTGAATAGCAGAAGCAAGCAGACAATAAAAAATGCCTTTCAAAGCGTACTATACCAAGATATAGTCCACAATGATCAACAAATACTTACTGACTGCACGCACTGATTATCAGATACACAAAGACAAGCACAAACCGAAGAGCAGTAGCGATCTGAATCACAAATCTAAAAAGCGTGAATCGTCTCTCAGCAAACTTCTACTAACATGAGATCAGTAGAAGGAGCCCAAAGGGTGCCGGACGTGGTGCTGAACTTCCCTTTTCTAGTCCCGCCGTACACGGCTTACGTCACCGCGTTCTTGGCAACCGCAAAATCCGACAACTTGGTCCGACCGTGTGTATGTAACAGTTTCGGACACAATCCGTCTGACAAAATCCAACGGATTTGGTTGGCAGAATGTCCGGCTAAGAGGGGATTGGTATCCTAGCTGATGTTCCATGTAATCTAGATTTCCACTCTATCACACTTCCCTCCCATCCCCATTCTCGCACACTTCCACCCTCTTCATTTGCCCTCTTACTTTAATTCTTATTGGGTCACTTTTCATCGTTAAAATATTTATTTTTCACACTATTATTATTCACATATCAATCCCTCTGGCTTCTCACCTAGGTTTCCACATCTTGTCATATTTCTTTAAAGTCCCTTGTTTTATATATAACGCTTTCTCTTTAAGAATTACCACATTTATGCTATTTATCCATTCTCTACTGGATGGAGGCGACACCGACAACCATCTTAGGGCAATCAGTTTTCTTGCCTGAAATAGGCATCTCCGAACCACCATCTGGCTGCTTCCCGTGTTTCCAACTCCTTCAACTAATCCCAGGAGACAATACTTCGCCTCCATCCTAGTGGAGGTTCCGAACACCTGATCAATGATTTCTGTCACCTCCGTCCAGTAGCGGATCAACTTCGGGCATCTCCAAAACATGTGAGTCATGGTTCCCTCCATCTCCCCGCACCGGGGGCAGCTTGCATCCGGCCGTTGGCCAAATTATAAAAGTTTACGAGGAGTATAATAGGTTCTATATAATAAGAACAGATGTGACATCCTCTGAGAGGGAGAGAGCGATACCAATGGAGCCAGTTCAGGAATTTGATTCCATTGTATTTCGGAGATATCTCCCACATCTTTTTCCCCCTTCCTCTTGTACATACCGATCTCTATCCCTCCCATTCTCCCCTTGTTTATATGTGGGTATATTTTCAAAATTAAACCTTTTCCTGTTTCTGCATTAGTTATTTTTTCAAGAACTGGGATTGCGCTCCATTCTAAGGTCCTCCATCTAAACTGCTCCTCTAGTGCGTGCCTGACCTGCAAATACTTATAGAAGGCTTTATTTGGTAGAGCAAAATAATCTCTCAGTTCCTGAAAGGTTTTCAGGGCACCATCTTGGTATAGCTGAGCGATAAATTTTATTCCACATCTCTCCCCATTCTCTTACTGTACCCATCTTCTGCAGTTCCAATTTGCTATTCTTCCATAAGGGGGTATACTCATTAAATCCTCTGTATTTTAATATGGCCTTCGCTGTGTCCCACACTCTCATCATTAAACTCAAAGTAGGGAGTCCTAATGGAAAGGATCCTGCCTCTAGAGCTTCCACTATTGAGTCATGTGGTGTATTTTGTAGGAGTATTTTTCTCCCTGCCTCTCCCCCTTCTAAATTACACCCCCCCCCCCCATATACAGGAGTTCTGACGCGAGGAAGTAGCTAAAGGGGTGTGTAACTGCAAAGTACTCAATCGAATTCTTGCCGACCCACCCTTCCAAATCAGTTCCCTGAACACCATGTCTATCTTTTGAAACCACCTTTTATATAACCAAATTGGGGAGTTATGCAGTACATAGAGAAGCTGCGGCATTTATATCATTTTGATTAAATTACAGCAACCTGCCACAGATAATGGCAGGCGTTTCCACACTTTTGTCTTCCTCCTAAATTTATTCAGTAACGGGATTATATTATCTGCTGTGTACTGTTGAGGGTCTCTGGATACGTTTATTCCTAGGTATTTAAATTTACTTACTACTTGGATCTGAGTCACCTCCTCAGGCAAGGGGCTTCCCAGAGGATCTACTGGCAGAAGACTTGATTTTTCCCAATTTATCTTAAGTCCAGAAATTTGGCCAAATTTGTTAATAATGTCCATAGCTTTCTGAAGGGAATCCTGTGTATCGCCAAGGAATAACAGTAAGTAATCCACGTATAATGCTACTTTTTCTTCAAAGTCTCCCCTTCTAAGACCCTTCACCTGAGCAGAAGACCACAGGGCAATGGCCAGTGGTTCAATTGCAATGGCAAAGAGGAGGGGTGACAAGGGACACCCTTGTCTTGTCCCCCTCCCCAGTCTAAATTTATCGGACTTTTCATTATTCACCTTTTCTCTGGCTTCTGGTGCCCTATAAAGCATTTTTACCCATTTCATGAAACCTGGTCCAAATTGGGCCATCTCCATAACTCTCCAAAGATACTGCCACTCAAGACTATCAAAGGCCTTGGCAGCATCTAAAGACAAAATAGCCCTCTCTCCACTCTCATCCGTAGGGACTTGAAGATTCAAGTATAACCTCCTTATATTTGTGCTAGTAGTTCTTCCGGGTATGAAACCTGATTGATCAGGGTGGATGAGTTTCAGTATAACCTTGTTCACCCTAGCCGCCAAGACCTTTGCCAGTATTTTTATGTCAGTGTTTAATAAAGCGATAGGCTTATATGAGGCAGGATCAAGTGGGTCTTTACCCTCCTTGTGTATGGTGATTATGGATCTTCAATTCCTGGTAGGAATGCAGGGTTCCCTAATATTGGAAACAAAAGGGAGTATGTTGATATAAGAGAGTACTTAGTAAATAGCAGTGCTCATATTCATACCGTCAGTCCAATTATCGGATGGTTCTTTATGTCCTCTAGTTTTGATAGATTACAGCAAGGTGCTTTAGTAAGTAAATTTTTACTTTGAGCTTGTTCCAATCTTGGCAATAATTTAGTTATTTGGTGACGGTTCCAATCATTCAACCTAGTTAAGTGAATCACTTGTTGATATTTCCGTATGTCAGGTACTCCCAGTCCACCATGGGTTTTAGGGAGTGAGAGTTGTTGTCTATTCAATCTTGGGCGTTTGTGGGCCCAGATAAATGCAGCGAACATTGCTGCTACTTGGTCAAAGTATTTAGAAGGAATGTATATTGGTAATACCTGAAGAAGATATAAAAATTTAGGAAGAATACACATCTTCAGGATGTTGCACCTCCCAAACCAAGAATGTATCCCCGTCTGCCATTTTTTAAGTAAGTCCTCTGTCTCTTTTAATAATGGGGGAAATTTAGCTCGGATATACTGGGAGGAATAGATGTCCCTAAGTACCTAGGGCTATAGTTGTCCATTTAAATTTAAAATTGGTCTCAAAGTTTGTAAGCTGAGAATGACTTATACCTACCCCCATCACCTCCGACTTAAAATTAAAATTGATTTTCAGGTTTGATAGTGTACCATATCTCTGAAATTCACAAAGGAGGATCGGTAAAGAAATCATAGGGTTTGTCAATGAAAACAACATATAATCCACGTAGGCAGATACTTTCTGTTGGGTGTCCCCTATCTTCACTCCACCTATATCTGAGTTTAACCAGACCATACAGAGAAGAGGCTCTAATGACAAAGCAAATAGGAGTGGCGTTAGGGGCAGCCTTGTCTTGTACCGTTTTTTATCATAAAGGTCCAATAACACCCCATTGGCTCTCACTCGAGCCGAGGGTTCAGAGTATAATGTACATATGCGGTTAAACATGGTGTCTCCAATCCCCACATACCTCAAGACCGCCTTCATGAACTGCCAATTGACCCTATCAAAGGCTTTTTCCACATCGGTTCCTAAAAATATACACGGTATATGTTCCTTATTTACCACGTGTAGAAGATTTAACACTTTAATTGTATTGTCTCTGGCTTCACGGGTAGGCACAAATCCGACCTGATCCAAGTGGATCAAAGTTGGAATATACTTTTGAATTCTGATGGCTATAATTTTCGTGAATATTTTGAGATCGGTATTTAGCAGCGAAATCTGCCTTTAACTGCTACAAGCGGTAGGGTCTTTTCCCTCCGTAGGTATCGCTGCGATAAATACTGTGAGTGTATCTCGGGGGAATGTTGTATCTAGTCCCAGTCCATTAAAAAACTTCTGCATATGATGTAAATAGGATCTTATAATATGCAGTGGTAAAACCATCTGGATCGGGAGCCTTCCCTATTTTCATGGATCCGATCGCTTTTTGAATCTCCTCCAATGTAAAAGGTTCATCTAGTGGTTTGCTTACCTCCGATGGTAACGTGGGCATTTGAGAGTTAATTACATATTCTTCTATCTGAGTTAAACGGGGAGAGGCCTTCTGGAGATTGTATAATGTTGTATAGTAGCTTTGGAATTCCCTCGCGATAGCCTTAGGTAGTGAGCGTTTTTGTCTATTTGATGAGATTATATGAGGGATATAGCTTCTCAAAGCTTGTTCTCTAAGCCCTTGTACACACGGTCGGACATTCCGATGGAAAATGGCCGATCGGACCATGTTGTTGGATAATCCGACAATGTGTGGACTCCATCGGACTGTTTCCGTCGGAATATCCGACGGACCAAGTATGAGAGCTTGGCTATAATACTTTCCGACAACATGATCCGATGCGCGTCAGTTCCGATCGTGCGTAGCCTAATCCGACGGACAAGGTGCCACGCATGCTCACAATAAATTCTGAGACGGAAGCGTTCGGTCAGGTAAAACTATCGCTCGTAATCGATATAGCACATTCGTCACGCTGCAGTTAAAAATTCTTTAATGTAGTGCATTCTCTTTTTCTTTATAATGCTACAAGAATGCTGCTCATATTCACACACACGTCTCCCAAACTTATTTCTTTATTCTTTTTCCTCATTTCACGAATACAGTATTTTAATTCGCCACATCTCCCCAATCATTTTTTATTTATTTTTTTGGTTTTAAATTTTGTGTTTTTTTTTAATCAAGATCTCCTTTTTTTTTTTAACAGTTTGCTCATCTTTGCAATTTTTTTGGTGTGTTTTGTGTGTCAACTTACCACAACAGCATTATTATCTTTTTATTTTATTGTTTTCTTTTTTAATCTAGAGAAGGTTGTTTGGTGTTGGTGCCCCTTTTTATTAATTTGACTTTGTATTTTTGAAATGTACCTGCCTACTCACAAATAAACTGTCCCTTTTGAAGTAAAACACATAGGCAACTATTTCTTCAACCAAAAAAACCCTTTATTTAGGTGTCGGTAACAAATAAAGAGGGGGGCAGCGCTGGAGAAACTGGGGAGATTAGCGAAGCCTTTGGCCCCCAGGGCACACATCAACTATTTAAACGCAAAAATTGGTGGGCAGAGGAGTACATATTTGAGGGAGAGCAGTCTGGTCCTGAAGTCCAAGAAACTCGGAACAGCAGCAGATGACACCTATGTTCCCAGGCTGTGGTCCTACAAGAGGCTGCATCTTCTGTCAGACAAGACTGAACCCAGGTTATCACACTCTGGTCTTCCTTCCATGTTTCCTTCCAGGCTGTGGCTGTGGTGCTGGAGGTGTGGCAGGAGGAGCATGGTCCAAATCACACAAGTGTGTTGCTTGTGTGATTTGGCCCAACAACCCCTTTTTGAGGGTGTGTATGATGAGCTCCTCACACAAGAGGTGTTGCCCCTCCTCCATTTGCTGGAGTTTGCAGGCAGCCAAGGCGGCAAAGGCCTCTTGATATGTGGGGGTGGCTTTGAGGGCCGCTGAAGCCTCTCCGATGAGCTTCAGAGCCGACACACCCCCCCTTTCTGGCCCTTTTGCGTGGAAGGTGGAGGGGAGGGACTTGGGATTCAGTCAGGCTCCTACACATGCTTACCGCTTGGCTGCCGCTTACCCCTGCCTCCTCCTGGCGGCCACTTTCCACAGCCACCTCCTGGCTTCTGCATTCCACACCCTCCTCCTGGCTGAGGTCTTGACTTCATTCTGTGTATGAAAAAGGGACATCGTTTTAGTTTTTGGATCATCAAACACACACACTATTTTCAAATTGTTAACCAATAGAAAAGACTCATTCTGAATCCAGCATTTTTCATTCTTAACCCAAAGGTTTTGGCCACTACTGTCTATTGATATGTGAAACACTTTCTAAAATCGGCAATTAGTGAGCAAAAATCAAGTTAACATCATTCATTTTTGCTCCCAAAATATGTAGAACAATACTATACCTGGCTCAAGCTGGGCTCCTCCAGTTCTTCCTGAGTGGAAGGCCCAGGTTGGGTGTCGGAAGACTCGGCAGGGGTGGAATATAGCGTAGAAGGACGCGTGGAAGGAAGGGTAGAGAGGGAGTCCCTGACATCAGCCTGGTCTGACAGAAAATGCATCCTCTCGTAGTACCACAGCCTGGGGACATAAACGTCATCTGCTGCAGCTCCAGTTTGCATGGACTTCAGCACCTTCCTGCGCTCCCTCAAATATGTACTCCTCAGGCCACCAATTTTCATTCTTAAATAGTTGTCTGCCCTGGGGACCACCAGCTTCACAAATTCCAGCAGTTTCTCCATCGCTGCCTGCCTCTTTAATTTGTTACTGTAGTGTGGATGCGTAGATTGCCACAGACAGGGCAGCTCCCTGTACTTATCGATGAACAGAGGGAGGAAACTATGGTCGTTAAACCCATCCATATTCTCTGCAAGACACAACACAAGACAAACCTTAATGTCAGGCTAAACTTGACTAAATCTTGTCCCAATGCAGGCCTCAATCTAGAAGCAGTATAGGCTAGTGATGTACCAAGGTAAAAATTGTACCTTGGTTTGCACGATCGGCGCGTCAGCTTCTCTCTCTGTTCACAAATCGTACGTACGACACACGCGCGTTTCGTTTTATATACAGTGCGCATGCGTGAAACTCCTCCTGCCCCTGACGTTCTTTCTAGACTATTCCCCGCCCCTTCTCTTTTGGCACAGTGGGGAGAGCACATGGCGGGGACACAGCAGGGGCATGCTAATTCCACTAGCGAGGAGGAGGACAAGGAAAGCTCGGAGCCAGAAATGTCCCAATCCCAGGGAAGAAGATTTAAGGCCTCAAATATGTCCTTTGGAGAGATGTTGGACATACTGAAGAGGAACGACTAAGATGGCAAGTATGGACTGTACCCAAACCCAAATATCAGAAAGGCCAAGATCATGACTAAAGTTGTGTAGAGTCTTCAGAAGAATTATGGGTTACGACGATCCAAGGATCAACTGAGAAAACGCTGGTCAGACCTGAAACTGAGGGAGCACAGTCAGTACAGAAGGATCAAGCGAGTTCTTCAAAAAAGTAAGTAGTTGTCGTGTGTTCATATTATTATTATTGCTTGCATACTGCTCCATGTGCTTTGATTTAATGTTGTACAGTTTAAAATGGCCACTTTCATGGTCATGGGTTCAATCGTTCGTAATAAACATCGTTGGTTAGCTTACGCCAAAAACGATGTTTTGCCAAGTTACACTTGACTACATTTGTTCACACAACAGGTAAGTATTCCAGCTTTAGAAAGTGTCAAAAATAATGTTTTCACCTTTGAACTCTGCCAAAAAACACAATTGTACGACATTTCCAAGCAATGTTTCATATTCCTATTTCTGCCCTCAAATATCAGTGTGCTAAGTATTCCTTTTTTACATTCTCATAGGGGAGAGAAGACTCGGGATGTCTGAGGACACCAGGGACCCCACACCTCCCAAAGAAGGGGAAATGCCAACACCAGTTGCGGAGGAGGAGGAAGGAGAGATTGGTGAAATTGACACCACAACAGATGAGTGTCGGAGACCACAGCTTCAGGTAAGCTAATCAATGTATGTCTGCATATTTATAATACATGGTGTGTTTTTTTTATTTTTTAGGTGATGTGGATGTTGTGGAAGAAGAATCACATTTTACCAGTGAAAGTGCCCAGATCCTCATTGGGGAGATAATAGGGTGCAAACGCGATTTAGAGAATATACAGAAAAACATCAATGATGTTCAACAAAAAATTAATAACATCATTGATGTTTTGGGGAGTGTCTAAAACACCCCAAACTAGCCTCATTTTTACATTTTTAAAAAACACTTTTTGATTTTTTGAAAGCCAAATTTGGAAGATGCACACAGTATATTTTGACACACTGTCTCCCATCATGGGGGATCATTGTACGTGTTTTGTGGGCGCAACCCCTTCCTTGCTACTAAAGTGGCCGAGAAGGGGTTGCACCCCCAAAACACGTACATTGATACCCCATGATGGGAGATAGCAAATGTTGACATTAGGCATGGGATCAGGAGGAAACTGGCCACTTTTTGATACTCAATTTGTGTGCATCTTACAAATTTGGCTTTTCCAGCAGTGACACCCCATCCGAGGAAGGCAATATCAGCCCAGTTTGTACATACTCATGTCTGATATTGGCTTCACTTTTCAAAGTTGAACTTTGTAAGTTCCTGTGTTCTGTATGTTATGTTTTGATACATGCCTGTTTACACAAAAATGCCAAGTTATAAAAATGTTACCCAAAATAATGTTTTCTATACACCAAATATGTTCGTTTGTAGTAAAACCCTTTTCTAAACGCACGTGAATGTGCTTTGAGTAAAAAGTTAAATTATCAACAATGTGTGGCTTCCTTTTTCAATGTGCAAAAGCAGTATTTGTAGTAAAGTTGTTGTTTTCTGTGGCAATGGGTGTTATTTACTAAAGGCAAATCCACTTTGCACTCCAAGTGCAGTTTAAAGCGGGAGTCCGCCGGGACTCCGTGTTTTTTTTTTTTTTTTTTTTAAAGCCAGCAGCTACAAATACTGCAGCTGCTGACTTTTAAAATAGCGACACTTACCTGTCCAGCGCGCCCGCGATGTCGGCACCCGAAGCCGATCTGTAGATCGTTTCTCGGGTGCTGCCGCCGCCATCTTGGGTATGGGAATCAGGAAATGGAGCCTTTCGGCTTCATTTCCCGGTTCCCTACTGTGCATGCGCGAGCCGCGCTGTGCAATAAGGACGGTCCCCGCTGCCTCTGGGATCTGTGTGTTTTCCCAGCAGGCAGCGAGGCACTTGCGGAAAGGGGCGGGACTTGCAGAAAGGGGCATAATATACGCCCCTTTCCGCAGAGAGCTATCCCGGAAGTGGGTGCAGATACCTGTACTGTACAGGTATCTGTACCCCCCTCCCCCCTGAAAGGTGCCAATTGTGGCGCCGGAGGGGGGGAGGGTTCCGATGAGCGGAAGGTCCACTTTAGGGTGGACCTCCGCTTTAAGGTGCACTTTTGCAGTGCACTTGTAGTGCATAGTGGATTTGCCTTTAGTAAATAACACCCACAGTGATGTTTAAATTTCCCCTATCACGCCATTTTCAGGACCCCACATATTTCTGCCATGGTGCTGAAAATGAGCAATATTTTTGTCAGTAATGCACTACATACATTATCAACAAAAACAAGGTGTGTATGTAGCAGAACCACAACATAATAAGATTATCTGAAGTAGAGACTGTCACCTCATCTTGCTCTGAACTTGGGTTTGCACTGTTGTAGAAAAAGGTCCAAAACAAACACCAAAAAAACCTAGGAGACACTTAAAACAAAGCCAAGCAGTAAATGAAAACAAAGATTATTGGAGTTTCAAAGAAAAATGTATTAAAAAAATGCCTCTCAGACATTGTCTGGCATAACAATGCCCCCCTACCCACAAAGTACTCCATGTATTGGTTTCTGAGTCAAGCCAGGACGAGCAGCTTCAAAAGCCGTGAGGTTCACATTTTCCATCAAGTCTGCATCAGGGCCAACTGAGACCACATAGTTTACGGAATGTTTTTTCAAAAAATTGTGCAGAACGCCACAGGCAAGCACTATATAATTTATTTTATATTCCGCCATGTGGATTGGCGTCAAAAATAGACGGAACTGGCTGGCCATTATTCCAAAAGTGTTCTCTACTACTCTTCTGGCTCTGGCCAGCCGCACATTAAAGATCCTCTGATCCGGGGTGAGGGTCCTCATCGGGAAAGGCTGCATCAGGTGGTTTGCCAATGCCTCATCCGCTACGAAAACGAACGGGAGTCCTTCTACATTCTCCTCTGGAGGTGGCAAGCCCAGACTACCACTCTGGAGACACCAGTAGAAATCCGTCCGCGCAAACACTCCACCATCCGACATACGACCATTTTCCCCCACGTCCACACACAGGAAGTCATACGTTGCTGACACCACCGCCAACATCACAATACTATTAAACCCCTTGTAATTATAATAGTAGGACCCCGAGTTGGTGGGTGGGACGATGTGGACATGTTTCCCATCAATTGCACCTCCACAATTAGGAAAGTCCCAACGGCTGGCAAAGTGGGAGGGCACAGTCTGCCATTCCTGTGGCGTTGAAGGAAACTGGAGTGAATTAAGAAAAAAATTAGTAATTTTACACATCAACATTGCAAGAAGATTAGACACAAACATTTTTGGACAATATTAGTATAACATTTTTGGAAATTAGTATTTAAAGCCTAAAGTATAAGGTCCCCTTATCAGATTCCTCACCCCCCCCCCCCCCCCATCTGATAGCCCATTGCAAAAAATGAGGTGGGGGGGATGTTTTGCACAGGTAACCCTCTCCACTTCATTGAGAGCTGAATGCATAAATAATGTGTGATACTTTGGCCAGCCCTTCCTTACTTACACTGTGGGCAGCCCACTGGACAGGTAAGTGTCATAATACAAAAAAAAAGGAACAAATGGAAGCACATTTTGACATTCTCATATTACCTATCAAGATAATAATAGGAGCAATTATAGTTGCATGTGAAAGTATTGAGGCAGGCCCTTGCACTACATGCTTTGGGGAATTCTTCCATAAATCTGACCAGAAAAAAGGTAGGTATAGTGTGTATTGGCTTTGGCAAAGTCAGCAGATAGAGGATTGCTATCAGCTGACCTAGCAGTTGGGGGGAGGGGGGTTCCTAATGAGTTTGGCCCAACCAAAAAAAATAATTCTGGCACTCTGCATGAATTTAAGCACACACATAACATTTGTACACATTTTAGGGGGTGTTTAGGGGAAAGCAATTCTATGGAGGTGACAAAATACATTGCTAAGTGACTAGGCTATAGGTTTATGGCCCCAGAAGAGCATGCTGGGGAAGTTAGTGAAGGCAAATATGCATGAAGGATAAAAAAGGAACTTGAAAAGCTTCTAGCATGCATGAGGACAAAGGGGCACAGCATATCAATTAGAGCATATTGCAATTATGGTAATTAGGGAATGAGGAAAGATATCCAATAAATTAGCAAACATTAAATACACAGAATGTGATGTTAAAGGAGAAAACGTACCTTCAGATAGTCCCTTTATAGGACCTGAATGATGGCAGAACAGGTCTCTAGAATAATGATTCCCAGAGCCTGGGGGGGAGATGCCTGTCGAGAACTTGAGGTCCTGAAGACTTCTCCCTGTCGCCAAGTAGCTCAATGTGGCGATGAGCCTCTGCTCCGAGTGATGGCTTGCCACATGCAGGTATCCTGCCTGCTGATATAAGGGGACAGTAAAGCCAGCAGACGGTGAAAAACGGGGTCCGTCATCCGGAGATAATTCCTGAAATCATCAGGATTATTCTGCCGGATCTCACAAAGCAAAAGCATGTGCGAGAACTAGTCACACTGGCGTATCCAATTCTTGGTCCACGAACTCCTCCTCGCCCTGTTCATGGACCGGGCTTGTGTCAAACCTAATAGCCCAACACCAAGCCCCTGCACCGTACGAACTCTACGATGAGTACGTACACGAAACATGGCTTGAAAACTGTCGGCTGGTCAGAACGGACAACAGAAAGCACCGATAAACAGCAAGGCCTGAAAGAACAAACTGAAAACCAGAAACGAGCAGACAATAAGCACTGAAGATCAAAGTGTACTATATATCAAGATATAGTCCAAAATGACCAACAAAAGCTAACTGACTACACGCACTGATATAGGCAGATACGCACCGACAAGCACAAACTGAAGAGCAGTAACGATCTGAAGCACAAATCTGAAAAGCGCAAATCGTCTCTAACCAAACTTCTACTAACCCGTGATAAACACGAGATCAGCAGAAGGAGCCCAAAGGGTGCCAGATGTGGTGCTGAACTTCCCTTTTCTAGTCCCATCGTGCGTGGCTTACGTCACCGCATTATTGGCAACCAGAAATTCCGACAACTTAGTCTGACCGTGTGTATGCAACACCACTTCTGGACCACTTCTGGACTAAATCCGTCGGAATTTATTCGACGGATTTGGTTGTCGGAATGTCCGACCGTGTGTACAAGGGCTAAGAGATTTGGCCAAAATATTTCCACATTTACTACCAGATTTGTAAGGTATTCTCCTACAGATCTGCATTTGTGCCTTTGCTTTAAATAGCATTAAATCAGCAATTTTTTTGCATATAATTAATAATTCAGTCTCCAAGGACGGGGTTTGGGCATGTTTGTGTCTTGCCTCTACTATATTCAAATCCTTTAACAGGGAGGTTAACTGAGCGGTGTGCTGTTTCTTAATACGAGACCAATGTTTGATAAGAACACCCCTGATTACTGCCTTATGCGCTTCCCAGACCATGCCCATATTACTATTAGGGGTATCATTAAATTGAAAATACAAGTCTAATTCTCTGTTGACCTCCTTTAAAATCTCCTTGTCTTGTAATAAGCTTTCATTTAAACTCCAGGTTCTCATCCTTGAAGCAAAATGGTCGGTTAGCGCATAAGATCATGACCATGTAGTAAGGCCAATCGAGACATTCCGTACCGCTTGTAGTTGAGAGTGAGGAATTAAAAAATAATCAATCCTAGAATATTGTTTGTGTGGTAACGAATAGAAAGTATAATCCTTTTCTGTAGGATGAAGGAGAAGCCATACTTCAATCAACTGCATTTTATATAGAGCTCGAGCAATTCGTTCCCAAGAGTTGGGGGATATTGATGACCGGCCCGAGAAGGTATCCTCTGATGGTATTAATGGAGTATTAAAGTCTCCTCCTAAAATAAGTTGACCCCTGGTAAAATCAGCCAGTGGGTTCAAAGTTGTAGTAATAAAGAGCTCTTGTTGGAAGTTGGGTGTGTTAATACTTGCTAATGTAACTTCAATATCGCCACTCTTAACCCTTACAAAAGGATATCTGCCCCTTGTCTGATTTTACATCCAGACAGTTCCATGGTACCTTTGATGAGATAATTATAGAGACACCACATGTTTTAGAAGAACAAGTGAAGATTTAATGATGCATGACAGAGCTGCTAAGTGACTACACAGTTATATGGTAGACCTACAGTCTATGGAAAGATAGATACAACGTATACAGTAATTACTGCTGATGATGGGTCAATAAAGAGTCAGGATGCCATCAAATTACTGAAGGTTACACTCTTGGATGGGTGGATCAGCACCTGCATGCAAAATGTGTGTATGATAAATGCAATCTTCATATGAATGTACAGTATCTCATAAAAGTGGACATTTTCACTTAGAGGTGTACTCACTTTTGTTGCCAGTGGTTTGGACATTAATGGCTGTGTGTTGAGTTATTTTGAGGGGACAGCAGATTTACACTGTTATACAAGCTGTACACTCACTACTTTACATTGTAGCAATGTGTCATTTCTTCAGTGTTGTCACATGAAGTTATAATAAAATATTTACAAATATCTCACTTTTGTGAGATACTGTACATATACAGTCCTGGTACATGAACACAAGTGTCATATGCTAGTTGCACTCTTGAATGAATGCGTGGATGGATGAATGAGCTACTGCATGCAAAATGCATGGATGAAAAATGCAATGAAATGTTTTGGTATGTCAGGGCCTGGTCAGCTTGTGGTCATTGAGTCATTCTGAATCACATCAAAGTGTGCTACAGGGCCGGTGCGCAGCATGTGAGGATGGCAGGGTCAGAGCTCCATCTGTTGGTCTCCGATCCTGCTCAAATCCAGTGAGCGGAACGAAAAGGCTCAGGCTGCGCATCAACGTATTGCCTCTTTCGAGGATACGGTCAGGCCTATGGACACTGCTTTACAGGTGGCAAAGACCACCTTATCTGAGCATACGTTGAAAATGCCTGACATGGAGGACCGCATGCGATGGAATAACATTCGGTTGGTTGGGTTTCCTGAGGCAGCTGAGCAGAGACACTGGAAGGTTGGCTCAAGACCATATGGCACCTGGGACTTTTGTTTGCTATTGAACGGGCTCATTGTGTCCTGCATAGGGCTCCAGTGAAAGGCACGATCCCTCGCCTTATGATAGCTAATGATTTACATTTCCATGAGCGGGAAAATATTCTGAAGGGAGCCAGGAATGGTCCTGAGCTGGAGTTTTATGGATATTGGATCTGTTTACCCTGATTTATTTTCATACATCAGGGGACACAGGGCCATAGTAGTTCCTATGTGGGTTATAGGACCACTAATAGGTGATGGATACTGGCACGCCCATATGCAAGAAGTGTACTCCCTATATATATAAGTGTATGTCAGAAACCATGAATCAGACTGAGACAGAAGTACAATTAAATCACACTTGTTTATTAATAAAAATAAAAACGTAAATAGAAAACGCGTAGTCAAGCATAGCCAGACTCCAGTAACAGAGCCCAGTAACCAGATCGGGTAATCAGCCAGGCCAGAAGTCAGGGATCCAAGTAGAGCAACAGCAAGCAGGATAAGGAGCCAGAAGGGATGTCAGCAAGCCAGTCTTTAAACGAACCGCAGGAGATGGTTTCTAGTGATGTGACCAAGGCGAAGGCAGAAGTGAAGTGAGCTGGAAGGCTTTAAATAGGCAGGTCAGACGAACATCATCAGGAACAGCTGGTAACTGTGGAGAGAGAAGAGAGCTGGCAATTAGCCTACAGCTGAGCGGCCAGCCCAGAGAAGGAAGGGTTAAGCCAGCCCTGACAGTACCCCCCTCCTCAATGACCCCTCTCCCTCAGAGGGCCACCGGGCTTGAGGGGAAACCATCTATGGAACTCGCGGAGGAGGACAGGGGCATGTATGTCAGAGGATGAAACCCAGGAGCATTCCTCCAGACCATACCCCTTCCAATGCACCAGGTACTGTATGCGCCCACGGAACCTACGGGAGTCAATGGATTGTACCTCATACTCCTCATGGTTCCCAACCTGAATAGGGTGAGGACGTGGCACCGAGGTGGTAAATTAGTTACAGACCAACGGTTTCAATAAGGATACATGAAACACATTTGAGATGCGCATACTAGGAGGAAGGTCCAACGCGTAAGCCACTGGGTTAATCCTGCGAAGAATACGGAAAGGCCCAATAAACCAAGGTGCAAACTTCAGTGTGGGAACACGAAGCCGCAGGTTGTGAGATGACAGCCAGACCCTGTCCCCAACCTGGTAAGAAGGCGCCGGCAGGCGCCTGCGGTCAGCATGGAGTCTGTACCTATCATTAGCATGATGCAAAGCCTCCTGGACTTGTACCCAAGTGGAACGAAGACCACAGAGATGCTCGTCTAACGCTGGAATACTCTGCGGAACAAATGAGTCAGGCAACATGGAAGGTTTGAAACCATAATTCGCCATGAATGGAGACAATCAGGAGGCAGAATTCAAGGCACTGTTGTGAGCAAACTCTGCACAAGGTAATAGGTCAGACCATTTGTTATGAGGGTCAGAAATATAGCAACGTAGGAATTGCTCCAAGGACTGATTGGCTCGTTCTGTGGCCCAATTAGACTGCGGGTGATACGCAGAAGAGAATGCAAGCTGGATTCCCAACTGTGCACAAAAGGCTCGCCAGAACCGGGAGACAAACTGACTGCCCCTGTCCGAGACAATCACCTTGGGTAGCCCATGTAAGCGAAAGAGCTCCTGAGCAAAAATGGAAGCCAGTTCCTTAGAGGTGGGCAACTTTTTAAGTGGAACACAATGACACATCTTTGAGAACCGGTCAACCACCATAAGGATAACAGTGTTGCCTTGGGAGTTGGGCAACTCCAAAATGAAATCCATAGACAGGTGAGTCCAGGGCCTCTCCATTGGGTATGGGTTGTAGGAGGCCCACTGGAAGGTGTCGTGGAGTCGTACGCTGAGCACACACCGGACATGCAGCTATGAAGGCAGTAACATCAGCCCGTAGACTAGGCCACCAGAATTGTTGGGAAATGGCCCAAATGAGTTGATTCTTCCCAGGATGGCCAGCTGCCTTGGGAGAATGATAAGTCTGGAGCACAGCAGTATGGAGACTCTCAGGGACGACAAAGCGGTCACATCATCAGGTTTATCAGGAGGAGCATGGACCTGAGCAGCAAGAATTTTGTCACCCAAAGAAGTAAGACTGGTGCGAACCGTAGCCAAGATACGATCAGGAGTAATCATAGGAACCGGAACCGACTCTGACTTGGAAGTGGAGGAAAATTGTTGTGACAAGGCATCAGCCCTTACATTCTTAGTAGCAGTTAAGAATGAGACAATGTAATTAAAGCTCGACCAATCAAGAGCCCATTGCGCCCTTCTGGGAGAGAGTCGCTTCGCCTCAGACAAGAATGTAAGATTCTTATGGTCAGTAAGAACAAGAACAGGCACAGTGGTACCTTCAAGGAGATGTCTCCATTCTTTCAGGGCTAAAATGATCGCCAACAGCTCTGTCACCAATTTCATAATTGCACTCAGCAGGTGACAATTTCTTGGAAAAGTAGCCACACAGACATAGCGCTCTCAGAGTTCTCAGAAGCATCAACTTCTAGGATAAAAGGCAACGTAGGATCAGGATGTGCCAACACAGGAGCAGAAACAAAGGCAGCCTTGAGAGTCTAAAAGGCCTTAATAGACTCCGGAGACCAACTCTGTGGGTTACCATCCTTTCTGATCATATCAGTCAGGGGCTTGACCAAAGACGAGAAGTTACGAATAAACTTCCGATCGTAGTTGGCAAAGCCCAGGAAACGCTGCAAAGGACGTAAACCCACGGGTCGCGGCCACTGTAGGACTGCCGAAAGTTTCCGAAAGTTTCTCTGGGTCCATCGAAAAACCAGCAGTTGAAATTACATGGAGCCCAGGAATGTAACCTGTTCACGATGGAACTCGCACTTCTCCAGTTTACAATAGAGATTGTTCTCTCTTAGTTTCTGAAGCACACGACAGACATCTGTGTGGTGGCTCTCCAGGGACTTGGAAAATGAGGATATAATCGAGATAAACCACCACACACAACTGCAACAAATCTCAGAGGACATCGTTAATAAATTCCTGGAAAACTGCCAGGGCGTTACAAAGGCCAAAAGGCATTCATAATTGCCTGTTCTGGTATTAAACGCAGTTTTCCACTCGTCGCCCTCCTTAATGCAGGAGATTGTATGCCCCTCTCAAGTCAAGCTTCATGAAAACTCCCTTGAGGCGGTCAAATAACTCTGTAATCAATGGAATCGGGTAGGCATTCTTAATCGTGACACGATTGAGACCCCTATAATCTATACAAGGTCTCGGTTCACTCTTCTTTTTCACAAAGAAGAAACCAGCACCAACAGGAGACGAGGATTTGCGGATGAAACCTCGAGAAAGTGCGTCAGCAACATACTCCTCCATGGCCTTATCCTCCAAGACTGACAGGGTAAACCCGGCCACGAGGAGGTATGGCACCAGGTTGAAGGTCAATTGCGCAATCATAAGACCGGTGTGGAGGCAAACTACCGGCTTGACCTTTATCAAAGACATCGCTAAAATCACGGTACTCCTCTGGCAGGGAGGGGAGTGAAGAGGTGCACAGGACCTTGGATACCTTCAGGAAGCATGTCGCACTGTATTGTGGTGACCAGGAGAGAACCTCAGCATGGAGCCAATCAAAAGAGGGGTTAACTTGGAACTTGGAATTGGATTATCTCATGGTGAAGAGCCCCTACGGCCATGGACAACGGAACAGTCTCATGAGTCACATGGGCAGGCTGTAAAGGTCTCCCGTCAAGAGCCTCAATGGCAAGTGGAGTGTCACGCAGCTGCATCGGAATCGAGTGCTGCAAATCAAATGCAGCATCAATGAACAGGCCTGCAGCCCCCGAGTCGATTAGAGCCTGTATCTCGATGGAGTACTCAGCCCAAGAAAGGCTGACCAAAACCAGGGGCTTATCCTTCTGGATAACTGGGGACGAAAACAACGCCACCTAAGGTCTGTCCATGACAGGACCTCAAGGTTCGGGCGTTCCCTGGACAGGTAAGACAAGACTTCAAAAAGTGACCTGCCTGGCCACAATAAAGGCACAATCTCTCCCCCCTCCTAAAGGCTCTCTCATCCACAGAGAGACACGTGAAGCCCAGGTGCATGGGTTCCTCTTCACTGACCAACTCGTTACCAGGAGGCACGGGAGGTGAGGGAGGCATGGGTGGGACTACAAAGCTCGGAGGCAAGTCAATGAGAAGTCTGGAGTCAATGAGGATGGCAAACAAGATCAAGCTCTCCAGCTCAGTGGGTATTTCTCGGGCTGCTATCTCATCCTTGATGGAATCCGAGACCATGAGAAAAAGCAGCTACGAGGGCCTCATTGTTCTAAGCAACCTCTGTTGCCAGAGTACGGAATTCAATGGCATAGTCGGCAACAGTTCTCGTACTCTGTTTGATGGACATGAGGCACTTGGCAGCAGAAGCGGAGCATACAGGAACGTCAAAAACCCTTTTAAAAGGAGGCCACAAACTGAGGGTAACTCAAGACAACAGGTTTTTGCATCTCCCACAAAGGGTTAGCCCAGGCCAAGGCTCTCTCAGAAAGCAAAGATATCACAAAACTTACTTTGCTTCTGTCCGTGGGAAACGCCTGGGGCAGCATCTCAAAGTATATCTCAACCTGATTGAGAAACCGTCTGCATTGAACTGGATTGCCCCCTAATCGCTGGGGAAGCGGAGCAGAACCAGACATACCTCTTATAGAGGTAATATTTGAGGTGGGTGCCTGCACAGAGACTGGCTCAGCAGCAGGGATGGCCTGCGACTCAGGTTGTACCAGAGCAGCCACCGTGGGGGATTCCAGGTGAGCCGTGCGATTCAGGAGCGTTTGTAATGCCAAGGCAAACTGATCCATGCAGTGATCTTGCTCATCCAATCTGGAAAAAATATTACCAACAAGTGGATTGAATGTATGTTCTGAATTCATGGCCTTCACCTACTGTCAGAAAGCATGAATCAGGCTGAGACAGAAGTACAATTAAATCACATTTATTTATTAATAAAAAATAAAAAGGTAAATAGAAAAAGCGTAGTCAAGCATAGCCAGGGTCCAGTAACCAGATCGGGTAGTCAACCAGGCCAGAAGTCAGGGATCCAAGTAGAGCACAGCAAGCTGGATAGGCTTTAAGTAGGCAGGTCAGACGAGCATCATCAGGAACAGCTGGTAACTGTGGAGAGAGAAGAGAGCTGGCAATTAGCCGACAGCTGAGCGGCCAGCCCAGAGAAGAAAGGGCTTAGCCAGCCCTGACACTAGGTGAAGAAAAAGCACTACGCTCCCTTGATGTAGTCAGAGTGTATTTAACCCCACTGATGGTATTCCCGAGTGTGGCTCAGGGTGAGATTTTTGTACCATTAGCGGTAACCCCCCGAGTCACACTCGGGATTGCATCGCTGGATCCAGAAAGAGATAACTTACCTTGTTTCCGGGATCTCGCAATGTATCCCCGCTGTGTACGGCGGCTGGACCTTCCGCCCGATGCACTGTGTGCCCTGGCTTCCGTTTCCTGCGAGCGTAGCGACGCAGGGAGGTGGAACCAGCGCCAAATTCAAAATGTATAAAGCACAAACACACTGATACATTGTAATCCTATTGGATTACATTACTAAATAAAATAAAACTGACCTTAGCTTGCCCCCCCCATTGCTTTATCCAGTGCCCCTGCCTGCAGTTTTACTGTACTTTGTGTCTAGAAACTGCAGAGCGACCATGGCATCAAAAAAGGGCGCCTCTACCTCAAAAGCGGCATATGACCTGTTTGAAAACAGCGACAGCGATACAGAATCGCTTGCAGAAGTGAGTAATAGCGATTCGTGGGGAAGTTCGTCATCAGGCACGGAAAGCGATTTTAGCGATGATCCTGCGACTTTGCCCAGTGATGTGCGGACTTGGTGCTCGATTGATTGCGGTATGGAGCGAGTAGCGCCCTCAAGATTTCCATTCACTGGAACACCTGGTCTCAAAGTGGATGTGGATGACAACCCATTGGCATACCTCCAACTCTTTTTGACCGATGAGGTTATAGAAAAAATTGTTATGGAGACAAATTGGTACCACGAACAACAAGCTGCTACGCATCAGGGGTTTGCAAGGAGCAGAAAATGGGAACCAGTAACCAAGGAGGACATCTGGAAGTTTCTGGGCCTCATAATTCTTCAGGGAGTGGTTGGGAAACCCCTGCAGAAGTGGTACTGGACCACAAACAAATTGCTAGCAACTCTTTTTTTTGGCACCGTCATGTCGGAGTACAAATTTTCCCTTATTATGAAGTATTTGCACTTTGAGAATAATGAGGAATTCGACGAGACTTCTCATCCAGCAGCAAAACTCAAAAAGATTTGGGGGCTTTACCAGATGATTCAGCAAAATTTCCAGAAGACCTATGTACCCGACAGAGACATCAGTATCGACGAAAGTCTGATGGCCTACAAAGGAAGACTCAGCTGGATACAGTTTATTGCATCCAAGGGGGCACGTTTTGGAATAAAATCGTTCATGCTCTAAATCCAGCACTGGGTACATATGGAATTCCATACTTTACACTGGGAAAGGAACCAAGTTCAATGAAAGATTCGGTAACTATGGATTGGCAACCGCTTTCGTTCTTACTCTGATTGAACCGCTGCTGAATCAGGGCTGTGTAACCCCAGACAATTTTTACAGTTCTCCAAAAAGTTCCTTTTTCAGCATTAAAACAGATGCATACGGGACCGTTAGAGCTAACCGGCGTGACTTGTTAACCAACCTTTGTCAATAAAAAGCTCAAGGCAGGAGAAATAGTTTCCTGGCAAAAAGGCAAAATGATGGCACTAAGATGGCGTGACAAAAAATATGTCTGCCTAATGAGTACCATTCACAACACCTCTACTGTCATGGTACAAACAAAAGGTAGAAAAGACATCATGAAGCCCCAAGTCATGATGGACTACAACCATACTATGGGAGGTGTTGACCGAGCTGACCAGGCCATGACTTTTTACCCAGCCATGAGGAAGCAACAGAAAAAATATTATAAAAAAATCTTCAGGCACCTTCTGGAGCAGTGCCTGTGGAATGCTTTCATTCTAAAAAAAAAAAAGAGTGACAGGCCTGTTCATGCGGACTTCGGGAAATTTGCCAAACTTATTTTCCTCAGGCACCAAACACCAACGTCTGTAAACAGATCTGGCCGTCGTGCTGCTGCATTGTGAACCCAGAACGCCTGACTGGTCGGCACTTTATGGACCACATTCCACCAACGGAAAAGAAGGCAGCACCCACAAGGATGTGTGTCGTTTGCTGCTCTAAGCGTGACGACACTGGAAGGAAAATTAGAAAAGAAACAAGGTTCTACTGTCTTGACTGTGATGTTGGACTTTGTGCTGTACCGTGTTTTAAAATTTTCCATACCAGAGACATTCACTGAAGCAATATGACTACCAATATTGCACCCTTTTTTGGCAAAAAAAAATTTCAGTGTTTTTGATTATATTATTTACTAAAATGTATTGAATAAAAAGTATGATTATTATTATTTACAGTTCTTTATTATATTATAATTTATGATTTTGTGTTTCAAACTTTATCCTACCCGGGATGTCTACTAGACTTTGGTTTGAACAGATTTCAGTGAGTTATTCCTAAGAATTGCAGGCTTACAATATAAAATGCCAAATTTCCATGCAAAATAATGGTACCGCTTTCAGCACCTAAAATTCAAAATAATCATACCGCCAGGGAGGTTAAAGGCGACCGCTCAGGTTCCTAAAACAGATGTTTTATTCGTACTGCCAGATGGTCCAAGGAGAGGACAGACAACATCAAAATACATTATTTCCAAGTGGATTCGTCAGGTCATTATTCAGGCTTATGGTTTAAAGAAGCAAATCCCTCCTTTTCATGTTAAAGCCCACTCAACCGGGGCGATTAGTGCATCATCAGGCCTCTATGGCTCAGATCTGTAAGACCGTGACTGTCTTCAGTTCATACGTTTACCAGATTTTATCAAATCGATGTTAAAGGTCATGAGGATATTGCCTTCGGGTGCAGTGTACTGCAGGCTGCAGTATGAGTCCTCTGATTTCCTTTTATTTTTTTTTGTCCCCCCCCCTTCAGTTGCCATTGCTATGGGACATCCCACATAGTAATTACTATGGCTCTGTGTCCCCTGATGTAAGAAAATAAAATAGGATTTTTAAAACCGCTTACCTGTAAAATCCTTTTCTTTGATGTACATCAGGGGACACATCAGGGGATACATCAGGGGAATCAGGGGACACAGAGCCTTCTTGATATACACTTGTATTGCTTGGCTACAAAACTGAGGACTCCCAGTAATGGGAGGGGTTATATAGTCGAGTACACGCCTTAGGGGCGTGCCAGTGTCCATCACCTGTTGGTCCTATATAACCGCATAGTAATTACTATGGCTTTGTGTCCCCTGATGTACATCAAAGAAAAGGATTTTACAGGTAAGCGGTTTTAAAAATCCTATTTTTTCGTATATTTATACACACCTCTCCATTTTTTCATATCAGGATTTTCCTGACCATTTTCCACAATTTGTGGTGGGACTACAGGGGCTGTTTCCGTGGAGACCCTTGAGTGGGCTGTGCCAAGCCCAGACAGGGTTCATAGTGTTACTCGATGGACAAGCAGCAGCACTTTTTCATTAAATTTTGATTTTAATATCCTCTTCAAAAATCGCTTACAATTTTAGTATGCATGTTAAACATGCTCATGTGCTACAATGTTGATGCTTTTTTGAAATGTCATGCAAAAATTATTATTCCTGCTTTCTTTAAAAATATATTTGCATTCTCTCCTATAATGCCTCTGAGGATGGGATGCCCTTTGTTTAGGGTCTTTTTTTTAAACAAATATTTGTTATGTTGGCAATGCTTTACTGAGAATTATATTTCTCCTAGTGGTTCACCATTTATACTAAAATACCTCTATGGAGACTGTACTGTTGGTCCCTGATCCAGTCAAAAAATTTTCATATATGGCGGTGGGGCCTGGGGATGTTAGGTTCATAGCTAGGGCTAGGTCTAGATGGGGGGGTTTTATAGTGGAGTTGACAGAAGGTTCTGGATACTTACCTCATCTCTGTAATCTCTTCAAGGGATAGGATGATTCAGCTTCGGTACCTTCATCAGGTGTATTATACCCCGGTTCGATTATTTTGTATGCATAAAAAGGACTCTACAGCTTGTCACAAATGTCTTGGGGCCCAAGATACTTGTATTCACATGGTGTACGGCCTCTATGGTCTAAGGTGACTGAATTTATATCTGACAAATTTGACCTCCCTAATATATGTTCCCCCCTTGCAAAAGTTGAACGTGTATACCAAATTATTCCTTAGGGTTCTCTATTTTGGGGTTCGGAAACGCATAGCTAGGAGGTGGATCCATAGGGAACAACTGTCGTTAGGGATGTGGTTAAAAGTTGTGAATGTGGACATTCTTCTATACTGTATGACGTATGAGGCCAGGGGTGCTCCCAAGAAGTTTAGGAAGGTGTGGTTTAGGTGGGTTGACTCAAAGCATACATTGGAGGAAGATGTGGATCAGTGAATGGTTTAAGGAGTAAGAAGATGCTGTACGATCGATTCATTTTTGTTTTTTTTTGTTGATAGGCCTCACCTGATGGTGGGGGTATAGGTACAACACACGGATTTAAATGATCGGGTTGTAGAGTACTATACTCATTCTACCATAGCCCATGGTTTAAAAGTTATGATACTTGAGGGGGAAGGTAGTGAGTGCTCTGGTCTTTCTGGGGCCCAGGGCCCTTGTGATTAGGGAAGTGCATTCAGCTAATTTCCTCCTGTTGTTATCATTGGGGTACAATTGTTTTGTTGGTTTAAAAAACAAAAATGAAAAACAAAAGCAGAGTTACTGGATTACAGGATTCGATTTGGGACTCTGGTTAGATTCTTCTGTGACTAGTGTGAATCCTACTGATCATTGCACTGTGAATTGTATACTGGCATCATTCATGCTGTTTCACTTACCTGTAATTTTGTATGTGCATTATTTTGTATGCTTAAAGTGGTGTCCCCCCCCCCCCTCCCAAAAAAAAAAAAATGATTAAATTTCCAAAAAAAAAAAAATTTGGAAAAAAAAAATTAACGAAATGCCTGTTGCTAGGGGGTCCCACGTAGTCTGCATCCTTCAGTGCCCGGACACCTGACGTCACTTTCTCGCGGAGCAGTCAGTCACCTGGGACACGACCGGTCCCAGATGACTGTGCGGTGTATCACGGCACGCTGCGCTGCTCGCGCATGCGCAGTGGGTGCCCGCCTATGAAGCCACAGCCGGGTGCCCACAGTAAGAATGCCGCTGAGCAGAGCGGGGAACAAACGGGGCTTCGTTCCCCCCCATGGCACCCCACTTTAATAAAGAAATCTGGGGGGAGCGTGCTCCGGAAGGTTTTACCCCCTTTCATGACTAGGGCATTTTTTGCTATTCAGCACTGTGCTACTGTAACTGGCAATTGTGCGCTCATGCAACACTGTACGCTAATTACATTTATGTAATTTTTTTCACACAAATAGTGCTTTGTTGGCATTTGATCCCCGCTTAGTTTATTTTTTAGTATGTAAAAGAAAAAAGATAGAATTCTGAAAAAAACTATATTTTCTACTTTGTTATAAAACATAGCCAATAAAATCTAATTTCTTCATAAATTTAGGCCAAAATGTATTCTGCTACATGTCTTTGGTAAGCAAAACCCAATAAGTGTATATTGGTTGTATAAATGTTGTACCGTCTACAAACTATGGTATATATATTTGAAAATTGATCAATCCTGATGTACTGACGGACTATCTCATCTTTTGAGGCACTTAAAATGCCTGGACAGGCTGTACCTTGGTTGGTCTGTGCCTGCCTTGTCACACCCATGTTAACGATGGAATACTAATTGAACTTATTTACACATTCATGGAATGATCCAGCCTTGGCTCTAATCTCAATACTTATACTATTCTGTGTACTTGTACTTTCTGTAAAAAAAATGTAACGTTATGTAAAAAAAAATGCCAGGACAGTCCAAATACCCCCGAATGACCCCTCTTTAGAAAGCCATCAATGCAGTACAACGTCATCATATGACTCATGTGGCGGTGATCAGGGATGCTGACTGGTGACAGTATGCAAAAGGAATCAGCTGATCAGGAATTTTGCTTTTTACACTGTTATTCCTTATGCATTGATAATCACTGTATAAGCAATAGTTTTAGCTGTCATGAATGGGCTAACCATTCATGAACAGCTTGCTTATAGTTGTGATCTGTGATTGGCTACAGCTAGTCACATGGTACAGGTAGCCAGTTACCCTGTGATTGCTTTGGGCCAAACACAGATCACAACAGTAAGCAAAACTGTTCATGACGGGTTGTTTAAATTGTTAGCATGTGATCGCTATGACTAATCATAGTGATCACATGATACACTGTTACCAGTAACCATAATCCACTGTGTCCGGTGGACTCAGCGGTCACAGGAGAAGGAGCGTTCTCCTAACCCGGGAGAGGCACAATCACATTGATATACAATGGATATAAAAAGTCTACACACCCCTGTTAAAATATCAAGTTTCTGTGATGTAAAAAAAATGAGACAAAGCTAAATAATTTCAGAACCTCTAATGTGACCTATAAACTATACAACTCTATTGAAAAGCAGGCTGAAATCCTTTGGTGGGGGGGTGGAAGAAAAAAAAATACAAATAAGTAAAATAATGTGGGTGCATAAGTGCGCAAACCCTCTGGGGTAACCGGAGATGTATCGGTGTTCAGAATTAGGCCCCTTTCACACGGATGACTGTTCTGCTGCAGTTAAAAGCATACATTAGTTCTGTGAAATTCAAGACTCCATGCACTGCGATCAGCTGCATTTGTACAGTGCAATTACCTGCGTTTACATGCGGTTGCGTTTAGTCATTCTCATAGCAACCCTTTTTTTTTTTTTTTGTCCCTTGAATCTACCCATGATGCATTTCGGTCGTCTGCATTTCAAAACATCTATTTCCTGTCTCTTTGTTCACTGGCTGAGTGTGTGTTGTAGTTTTGCAGTGAGAGGAATGTTCTCTGTATTGTGCTGAGATCATTGAAGATGAAAGCATGTATGGGTAGTTTGATGGCAATGCTCATATTGCTGCTCATGAGAATGAAGAGGAGAAGAGAGATCGAGTGGAGGAGATGTCCCCATCGTTACTGGGTGCACCCTTTAACCTCACAGCGTCCTTCTATCGGCTACTTTGCCCTCATCTATGGTGAACTGAGAACTCGCGGAGACAAGTTCTATAACTACACGAGGATGTCCATGGCGAGTTTTGATGAATTGTTGGGACTTGTTCGAGGACGCCTCATCAGACACAGTGCCAACATGAGACAATGCATTAGTGAGGAAGAACGGCTGTTACTTACTTTAAGGTAGGTTTTCCATATCTTGAACATATGCTTAAATTTATGCACATGCAGGTTTACCAATATTATTGACAATAGTGTATGTATATATAAATCTATATATATTTTATACTTTTTTATATTTTCTGAATTGTTCTCAATTTTGTATTGCAGATACCTTGCCACTGGAGCGAATTTTACCTCCCTTCATCATCAGTTCCCTTAATGGAATTTCAACTGTGTCGACTATAGTACATGACACCTGTATTACAATTTGGGAGGAGCTTAAGACCACAGTCATTCCGGGACCAACAGCCAGTCTGTGGAAAGAGATAGCAGAGTAATTTTGGGAGAAGATGAACTTCAAAATTGTATCGGGGCATTAGACGGGAAACATATCGGGCTCATCAAGCCACCAAACTCAGGTTCCCGCTATTTTAATTACAAAAAGTACTTCTCCATTGTTCTGCTGGGACTGAGTGACGCAAACATGCACTTCATATCTGTGGACGTTGAAGCTTACGGGAGTTCTGAAGATTCAAGAATTTTTAGGCATTCCATGATGGGACAGTGTTTGCAGTATGGAGAGTTAATTGTCCCACAGTCAAGACCTCTACCCGGTACTGCTGGACCGGATCTGCCCCTAATAGTGCTAGGAGATGAGGCATTTGCCCTATCCACTCATCTTCTCAGGCCCTATACGAGGCATGGTCTTGCTGCCAATAATCGCATTTTTAATTAGTCTGAGCTGTGCACGCCAAATGGCGTGTACTGTTGACTGCAATGCACCTTGCCGTGGATCACGCGGTCAATGTGGTTCTGTCATGTTGTGTTCTCCATAACTTTCTAAGGGGAAAGGAGATTGCGCCCAATGAATCCCCGTTACCTGTTTGTGAAGAACACGGAGGGTGTATTACTACCACTCGCCCAAGCAATCGTGCGCTACGAGTCCATGATTATTTCCTTACTGACGATGGACAACTACCGTGGCAGTATGATTAGTATGTTTAGTATTTTCTTTGTTACCCATTTGCATCAACCTTGTTATCACTGTTTCAATTTTTTTTTTTTTTAAATAAAGTAGTTGACAACTTTGTCCACTTAAATTGGATATATTTTTCTCTTTGCTATGTAAATTAACAAAGGGTATACAAAATAGAAAAACATTACAAAACATTGATGCTTGCATCTGTAGAAAACAAATTTTTATTCCTTTTGGAATGTTGAGATTTTTGAAACTGAAAAATAAGTCATAAAAATAACATCTACAAGTTTTCATGAACTGGGTAAGGGGAGCACAGGGAAGAATGGCTTGGTTCACTGCCAAGATCTATAGGTGATCCTGATTGGGAAGATGAGGGTGAACTGGGTGTGGCTGCAAGTGCATTCTTTGCAAACCAGGATGAGATGGGAAATCCGTTGGTGGCGGTCCTACATATGGGTTCATGGCAGGTGTGGTCTCATTGTACTGATGACTCGGCATTGGTTTATTCAAAGACCCACTAAGTGTATTAAAACCCAGACCTCATGGCTGAAATCTTGGATGTGGGCTTTGCTCTTTGCAAGCAGAATCTATATACGTAAGATATGCATGTATATCACCCCTGACTTCAGTACGCCTATCAGGTGGAATCTCCCTGACTACACTCAGTAACATTCTCAAAAAAATCACATCAGGGTCTGAGATGTTGAGGAATTCATCATCTTTTGTGGCAGGGTTTTGCGATTTGGTTTCTCATTTCTTGAATTATTCAATCAAAATATTCCTGAAAAGGTGGCTCTTGCTGAGTACAGCGTGTTCGACGAGTGGTGGAAGTAGACCGGACTCTATCAAGATTTGCCTGCAAATAGATAGAATATATAGATTATGCTTCTGATGTTGAGGTCACACTTGGTGGACAGCATACTGATATACCTGATGCTTGCCCAAATATTGAAGTTGTGTCCGAGCTTGCAGCACCTGTTTTGAATAGATCAGACACAGGCACATTTTTTTGCCCCAAAAAACTGATGTCACTGTATTAGCAGCAAGACCTTCAAAGCCAGAAGTACTGATGTGGTACTTTGGCCAAAAAAAGAAGCCGTTGTGTACGAACACCATCTGTCATTGTAATATGTAAGTAATAAGTAATTTTTTTGTGGATGTAGGTTGTGACGTAAATAAATACCGCATGTTCTTGAGTGACTGGTTGAGAATCTTGGGATGAAACGGTCTCTGAATTGGTTTCTTGACTTGGGTCAACATCATCATTTTCTGGTGGCAAACTTGCACGCCTTGCTCTTGCAGGAACACTTGAGACAGTTCTAGGTAAGAATAACAACATTACAAGTTTAAAAAAAAAAATACCATGATTTTAGTGTTTACAGAATACTGTCATGTGTACACTACAGAATATCCCTCTATCTGGAGCTGGGGGAACGGGTTTAGACACCTTTAACACTGTAGTGGTGTGCTGGCAAGACGCAAACAAAAATCCTGCTAGCAGCATCTTTAGAGTGGTGTGTATACCGCTTCTTCACCTCTCCAGCCCATTGAAATCAATGGGACAGTGCGGCTATACCGCCCACAAAGTAAAATAATTACAATTTTAAATATATATTTTTATACTTGTGAGCGCATCTCAGTGGTGCACCTCAAAAATGACAAAGCCTCTGCATGGGGGTTAGGCCTAGGCCGAGTTGAGGGTGCTCCACTTCTATCTGCAGACCTCTATTCATTTAGTTCTTTCTTGTGCCGATCACGTATGGACCTCCATCGTGTATAAACCTCCTTTCCTGCAATATATATTTCATTGTATAAATTTGTTATATTTCAGACATAACGCATGTTAGGAACAAAAGTTGAGAGAGATCTGCTCACACGCCCCACCCAAGAAACACTTCTAGGGGAGATACCAACCATTTGATTTCCATATTGACCCCTTTCACTGCCAGTGACATGAATGCAGTAATCAGTGGCTATTTTTCAACTCTGACTGCTACTGTCACTGTTCCCCAAAAAAAGTTTCAAAAGTGTCCAATCTGTCTTCCAAAATGGTCATTGTCCCTTCCACAAATCACAGATCACCTTACTAGTAGAGACAAAAAAAAAATACAAATGCCATGCCTTTCCCAAGGACACATTGTCTAGGAAAAAAAAAAAAAAACAACAATTTTGATTTGTAGCATTGCACAATTGTCAGTGACGCAGTGCTGTATTGACAAAAAATGGCCTGGTCATTTAGGGGGGTAAATCTTCAGTTTGTGGTTAAAGTTTAGTTGGTATGGGAAACAGCTATGATGCATGTTTACCCTGCTACATAGACACAACAAACGTTGCACTCACCTCGGTTATCCTGTTCAGTTGCAGACATATCGTCCCAGTTCAGTGTGACAAATCTGTATACTTCCTCCCACTTTGATCTCTTCAACACTCGGTTGGCATATCCTGGGCATTCTGAGTCCCATAACTCCGGTCGGGCATGCACCAGGTCTATAATGGCCTCATGGGAGAGATCTCATGCTGCCTTATCCTCTTTCCTCTATCCCTCTGAACTCCCTGTGTCATTTCCCAGGTATACCTGCTATGATGTGCTTCCTGTTCTTTTTTTTCTGACGCGGCTATCCACAGGTGAAATAGTACACTGCGATTACCTGTGGTTATGTGCAGATAGCTGCGCTAAATCGCTCCCGGACACAGTCAATTCAATTTTTTCTATCTGCACCAAGCCGCATGTAACTAAATTGCAGCTAAACGCAATGTTTGAATGGGGCCATAGAAAAGCATTGTGCGCTTTTAGCTGTGGTAGAAAATGATAAAATCCGCAGCTAAAAGCACAATTCTATCCACACGTGTGAAAGGGGCCTTAAGCAATAACATTCATACTTGTTAAATAGGAGTCAGTACACACCTGCCATCATTTAACCACTTGCCGACCAGCCGCCGCAGTTGTACTGCAGCAGAATGGCACGGCTGGGCGAAGCAACGTTATGTTACGTCGCTTTGCCCTCTGGCTACTAGGGGCGCACGCAAGCCCCCAGAGCCAATGCGAGTGCCTGGCGGTCATGATCACCGCCGGGCTCCCGTGATTGTGGCTGGCACACAGTTTCCTGTTCTCTGAGGGGAGAAGAGACAGATCATCTGTTTATACAGAGTATGAACAGCGATCTGTCATCTCCCCTACACAGTCCCCTCCCCCTTCAGTTAGAATCGCCTCCCAGGGAACCCAATTAACCCCTTGATCGCCCCTCCAGTGTTAACCCTTTCCCTGCCTGTGACATTTTCACAGTAGTCAATGCATTTTTATAGCACTGATCGCTGTATAAATGTCAGTGGTCCTAAAATTGTGTCAAAATTGTCCGATGTGTCTGCCATAATGTCGCAGTCCCCATAAAAATCAAAGATCGCCATCATTACTAGTAAAAAAAAAAAAAATAATAATAAAAATGTCATAAAACTATCCCCTATTTTGTCGACGCTATAACTTTTGCGTAAACCAATCAATATACGCTTATTGCGATTTATTTTTTTTGCCAAAAATATGTAGAAGAATACATATTGGCCTAAACTGAGGAAAAAAATCGTTTTTTTATATATTTTTGGGGGATATTTACTATAGCAAAAAGTAAAAAATATTGCGGTTTTTTCAAAATTATCACTGTTTTTTGTTTATGCGCAAAAAATAAAAACTGCAGAGGTGATCAAATACCACCAAAAAAAGCTCCATTTGTGGGAAAAAAGGGACGTCAATTATGTTTGGGTGCAACGTCGCACAACCGCGCAATTGTCAGGTAAAGCGACTCAGTGCCGAATCGCAAAAACTACTCTGGTCAGGAAGGGGGTAAAATCTTCTGGGGCTGAAGCGGTTAATGCATTGATTACTATAAAAATTACCAGGCCATTTTTTACGCTATGGCACTGCATCGCTTTAACTGACAATTGCGCGGTCATGTGGCGTTGTACCCAAACAAGATTGATGTCCTTTTTTCCCACAAATAGAGCTTTTTTTTTTTTTTGGTGGTATTTGACCACCTCTGTGATTTTTATTTTTTGCACTATAAATCAAAAAAGAGTGACAATTTTGGGAAAAAAAACAATATTTTTTACTTTTTGCTATTATACATATCCAAAAACAATGTAAAAAAACTAATTTCTTCATCAGTTTAGGCCAATATAAATTCTTCTACATATTTTTGGTTAAAAAAATTGCAATAAGCGTATATTGGTATTCACAAAAATTATAATGTCTACAAAATACGCATTGATTTATGGCATTTTTTTTTATATACTGATTACTGTATAAATGTGACTGGCAGTGAAGGAGTTAATACTAGGGAGATCAACAGGTTAAATGTGTGTCCTATGGAGTGTTTCTAACTGTATGGGGATGTGACTCACTGGGGAGGAGACAGATCGCTGTTTCTACTTAGTAGGTACAGACGATCTGTTTCTACTTTCCTGTCAGAAAAACACACACATCCTCGTTCTGGTTATCGTGCCCGTGATTGCGGGGTCCCCCACTGTGCAGCGGGTGCACGCCTGCTATCGCCCTTAAAGGTGCCAACGTATTAAAGTGCTTCTGATTAACCCCAAATCAGCTGGGGTTCAGCTGTTATAGTAGGTCTTTCCTTACATTTTCTTAGTCGCATCCTACAGAAAAAGCCATGGTCCACAGAGAGCTTCCAAAGCATCAGATCTCATTGTTGAAAGGTATCAGTCAGGAGAAGGGTACAAAAGAATTTCCAAGGCATTAAATATACCATGGAACACAGTGAAGACAGGCATCATCAAGTGTAGAAAATATGGCACAGCAGTGACATTACCAAGAACTGGATGTCCCTCCAAAATGTATGAAAAGATGAGGAGAAAACTGGTCAGGGAGGCTGCCAAGAGGCTTACAGCAGCATTAAAGGAGCTGCAAGAATAATTAGCAAGTACTGGCTGTGTGGTACATGTGACAACAATCTCCCATATTCTTCATTTGTCTGGTCTATGGGGTAGAATGGCAAGACAGGAGCCTTTTATGAATAAAAACATCCAAGCCCAGCAAAAACACATCTGAAGTTTCCCAAAATTATGTGGGAAAATGTGTTCTAGTCTGATGAAGCCAAGGTTAAACTTTTTGGCCATAATTCCAAAAGATATGTTTGGCACAAAAACAATACTGAACATCACCAAAAGAACACCATGCCCACAGTGAAGCATTGTGGTGGCAGCATCCTGCTTTGGGGCTGTTTTTCTTCAGCTGAAACAGGGGCTTTAGTCAAAGTAAAGCGAATTATGAACAGTTCCAAATACCAGTCAATATTGGCACAAAACCTTCAGGCTTCTACTAGAAAGCTAACACGTGAAGAGAAACTTCATCTTTCAGCATAACGACCCAAAGCGTACTTCCAAATCAACAAAGGAATGGCTTCACCAGAAAAAGGTTAAAGTTATGGAATTGCCCAGCTAGAGCCCAGACCAGAATAAGATTGAATATCTATGGGGTGATCTGAAGAGGGCTGTGCACAGGAGATGCCCTCACAATCTGACAGATTTGGAGTGTTTTTGCAAAGAAGAGTGGGCAAATATTGCCAAGTCAAGATATGGCATGCTGATAGACTCATACCGAAAAAGACTGAGCCTTGTACACACAATTCTGACGGATTTAGTCCAGAAGTGGTGTTGCATACACACGGTCGGACTAAGTTCTCGGAATTTCCGGTTGCCAAGAACGCGGTGACATAAGCCGCATACGACGGGAAAGCCATTTCTTTGTTGATTTGGAAGAAAAGGGAAGTTCAGCACCACGTCCAGCACCCTTTGGGCTCCTTCTGCTGATCTCGCGTTTATCGCGTGTAAATAGAAGTTTGGTTAGAGGCGATTCGCGCTTTTCATATTTGTGCTTCAGATCGTTGCTACTCTAAAGTTTGTGCTTGTCGGTGCGTATCTGCTTATCACTGCATGTAGTCAGCATTTGTTGCTTATTGTGGACTATATCTTGATCTAGTACACTTTGATTTTCATTGCTTATTGTCTGCTCGTTTCTGGTTTTTAGTTCGTTCTTTCAGGCCTTGCTGTTCATCGGTACTTTCTGTTGTCCGTTCTGACCAGCCGACCGTTTTCCAGCCATGTTTCGCATATGTACTCGTTGTACAGTTCGTGCTGTGCAGGGGCTTGGTGTTGGGTTTTTAGCTTTGACACAAGCCCGGTCCGTGAACAGGACGAGGAGGAGTTTGTGGACCAAGAATTGGTTGCTGCAGTGTGACCAGTTCTCGCACACATGCCCCTGCTCTTCTGTGAGATCTGGTAGAATAATCCTGATGATTTCAGGAATTATCTCCGGATGACAGACCCCGTTTTTCACCGTCTGCTGGCTTTGCTGTCCCCTTATATCAGCAGGCAGGATACCTGCATCACTCCGGAGCAGAGGCTCATCACCATGTTGCGCTACTTGGCAACAGGGAGAAGTCTTCAGGACCTCAAGTTCTCGACAGGCATCTTCCCCCCCCCCCCCAGGCTCTGGGAATCATTATTCCAGAGACCTGTTCTGCCATCATTCAGGTCCTGCAGAAGGACTATATGAAGGTAAGTTTTCTCCTTTAACATCACATTCTATGTATTTAATGTTTGCTAATGTATTGGATTTCTTTCCTCATTCCCTAATTACCATGATTGCAATATGCTGTAATTGATATGTTGTGCCCCTTTGTCCTCATGCATGCTGGAAGCTTTTCAAGTTCCTTTTTTGTCCTTCATGCATATTTGCCTTCACTAACTTCCCCAGCATGCTCTTCTGGGCCCATAAACCTATAGTCTAGTCACTTAGCAATGTATTTTGTCAGCTCCATAGTATTGATTTCCCCTAAACACCCCCTAAAATGAGTACAAATGATATGTGTGTGCTTAAATTCATGCAAAGTGACATTTTTTTTTTTGGTTGGGCCAAACTCATTAGGAACCCCCCTCCCCCCAACTGCTAGCTCAGCTGATGGCAATCCTCTATCTGCTGAATTTGCCAAACCCAATACACACTGTACCTACCTTTTTTCTGGTCAGATTTATGGATGAATTCACCAAAGCATGTAGTGCAAGGGCCCTGTCTCAATACTTTCAAATGCTAGTTTAAAGTTTTTTTTTCTCCTATTATTATCTTGATCGGTAATAGCAGAATGTCAAAATGTGCTTCCATTTGTTTTTGTTTTTTTTTGTATTATGACACTGGCGGCACAGTGGTGTAGTGGTTAGCACTCTCACCTAGCAGTAAAAAGGGTGGCTGGTTTGAATCCCAACCACGACACTACCTGCCTGTTCTCCCTGTGCCTGCGTGGGTTTCCTCCGGGTACTCCGGTTTCCTCCCACACTCCAAAGACATGCAGGTAGGTAAATTGGCTTCTATCCCAAATTGGCCCTAGTATATGAATGGGGAATTTGTATTGTTGGATCCTTGAGGGTAGGGACTGATGTGAGTGTGCAATGTACAGGGATAGGGACAATTGTAGACACTCAGGTTGAACTGAATGGACTGGTGTCTTTATTCAACCTTACTAACTATGTAACTATGTAACTTCTTACCTGTCCGGTGGGCTGCCAATAGTGTAAGTAAGGAGGGGCTGGCCAAAGTATCACACATTATTTATGCATTCAGCTCTCAATGAATTGGAGAGGGTTACCTGTCCAAAACATCCCCCACCCCCTCATTTTTTGCAATGGCCCATCAGATGGGGGGGGGGGGGTGATGAATCTGATAAGGGGACTTTATACTTTAGGCTTTAAATACTAATTTCCCAAAACGTTATACTGATATTGTCCAAAAATGTTTGTGTCTAATCTGCTTGCAATGTTGATGTGCCAAATCAGTAATTTTTTTTCATGTTTGGCTCCACAGTTTCCTTCAACGCCACAGGAATGGCAGTCTGTGGCCTCCCACTTTGCCAGCTGTTGGGACTTTCCCAATTGTGGAGGTGCAATTGATGGGAAACACGTCCACATCGTCCCACCCCCCAACTCAGGGGTCCTACTATTATAATTACAAGGGGTTTAAAGAGGAAGTAAACCCTGATGAGTTTACTTCCTCTTTCATTCCCTGCAAAGGCAAAGCATAATGGACTACTATGAATCGCATAGTAGCCCATTATGTGTCATTTACCTGACACAGGAGCCAGCGAAGTCACTGCTGTCCCCTGTAGTCCGGCACATCCATCTTCTCGGTGGGTCTCGCAGCTCCGCCGCTGTCATTCGGCGAAGCCGCGATGACGTCACTCCCGCGCATGCGCACGGGAGCCGAGACGCGTGGCATCTTCGTTATCGAGAATGCCATGCTCAGTGCGCCTGCGCACCGCTGTCTACGGCGCATGCGCTGTAGACAGCGGTGCCCGTCTTCGGGCAAATATCTACTAAACCGTATAGGTTTGGGAGATATTTCTTGGACCTACAGGTAAGCCTTAATCTAGGCTTACCTGTAGGTCAAAGTGGTTTGTAAGGGTTTACAACCACTTTAATAGTATCGTGATGTTGGCGGAGGTGTCCGCGACCTATGACTTCCTGCATGTGGACGTGGGGCCGGATGTCGGCTGGTGGAGTGTTCACACGGACGGAATTCTACTGGTGTCTCCAAGGTGGCAGTCTGGGCTTACCACCTCCAGAGGAGAATGTAGAAGAACGTTTGTTTTCGTCGTGGATGAGGAGTTTGCTCTTGCAAACCACCTGATGCGGCCTTTCCCGATGAGGACCCTCACCCCAGATCAGAGGATCTGGCCAGAGCCAGAGGAGTCGTGGAGAACACTTTTGGAATAATGGCCAGTTGGTTCCTCCTATTTTTGACACCAATACACATGGCGGAATATAAAGTAAATCACGTTGTGCTTGCCTGCTGCGTTCTGCACAATTTTTGGAAAAAACATTCATCAAACTATGTGGCCTCAGTTGGCCCTGATGCAGACTTGCTGGAAAATGTCAACCTCACGGCCCTTGAAGCTGCTCGTCCTGGCTTGCCCCCCCCCCCCCCCCCCAAAGTGCCAGTGAGGTCAGAAACCAATACATGGAGTACTTTGTGGGTAGGGGGGCCATTGATATGCCAGACAATGTCTGAGAGGCATTTCTTTAATACATTTTTCTTTGAAACTCCAATAATCTTTATTTTCATTTACTGCTTGGCTTTGTTTTAGGTGTCTTCTAGGTATTTTTGATGTTTTTTTTGGGACTTTTTCTACAAAAGTCTCTTGTTTAGATAATCTTATTATTTTGTGGGTCTGCTACACACACACCTTGTTTTTGTTGATAATGTATGTAGTGCATTACTGACAAAAATATTGCTCATTTTCTGCACCATGGCAGCAATATGTGGGGTCATGAAAATGCCATGATTGGGGAATTTTAAACATCACTTTGGGTGTTATTTGCTAAAGGCAAATCCACTATGCACTACAAGTGCACTGCAAAAGTGCACCTTAAACTGCACTTGGAGTGCAAAGTGGATTTGCCTTTAGTAAATACCACCCATTGCCACAGAAAACAACAACTTTACTCCAAATACTGCTTTTGCGCATTGAAAAAGGAAGCCACACATTGTTGACCATTTCACTCTGTAATCAAAGCACATTCACATGTGCGTTTAGAAATGGGTTTTAAAACAATCCAACATATTTGGTGTATATAACGTTATTTTGGGGAACATTTTTATAACGTGGCGTTTTTGTGTAAACAGGCATGTATCAAAGCATAACATACAGAACACAGGAACTTACAAAGTTCAACTTTGAAAAGTGAAGGCAATATCAGACATGAGTATGTACAAACTATGCTGATATTGCCTTTATCTGATGGGGTGTCACCCCCGGAAAAGCCAAATTTGGAAGATGCACACAAATTGAGAATCATAAAGTGGCCATTTTCCTCCTGATCCCATGCCTAATGTCAACATGTGCTATCTCCCATCATGGGGTATCAGTGTACGTGTTTTGGTGGTGCAACCCCTTCATCTCAGCCACTTTAGTAGCAAGGAAGAGGTTGAACACATACATTGATCCCCCATGATGGGAGATAACACGTTGACACACTGTGTGCATCTTCCAAATTTGGCTTTTCAAAAAATATTAGTGTTTTTGAAAATTTAAAAATGATGCTAGCTAGTTTGGGGTGTTTCAGACTCTCCCCAAAACATCAATGATGTTCTTCATTTTTTGTTGAACATCATTGATGTTTTTCTGTATATTCTCTAAATCGTGATTGCACCCCATTATCTCCCCAATGAGGATCTGGGCACTTTCACTGGTAAAATGCGATTCTTCTTCCACATCACCTAAAAAAATAAAAATAAAAAAACACACCATGTATTAGAAATATGCTGACATACATTGATTAGCTTAGCAGAAGCTGTGGTCTCCAACAATCACCTGTTGTGGTGCCAATTTCAACAATCTCTCCTTCATCCTCCTCCTCTGCTTGTACTTTTGGTATTTCCCCTTCTTTGGGAGGTGTGGGGTCCCTGGTGTCCTCAGACGTCCTGAGTCTTCTCTCCCCTATGAGAATGTAAAAAAGGAATACTTAGCACACTGATATTTGAGGGCAGAACTAGAAATATGAAACATTGCTCGGAAGTGTCGTACAATTGTGTTTTTTGGCAGAGTTCAAAGGTGAAAACATTATTTTTGACACTTTCTAAAGCTTGAATACTTAACTGTAGTGTGAACAAATGTAGTCAAGTGCACCTTGGCAAAACATCGTTTTTGGAGTGGGTTAACGAACAATGTTTATTACGAAACGATTGAACCCATGAACATGAAAGTGGCCATTTTAAACTGTACAACATTAAATCAAATCACATGGAGCAGTATGCAAGCAAAAATAATATGAACACACGACAACTACTTACTTTTTTGAAGAACACGCTTGATCCTTCTGTACTGATCGTGCTCCCTCAGTTTCAGGTCTGACCAGTTGATCCCTGGATCGTCGTACCCCAAAATTCTTCTGAAGACTCTTCACAACTGTAGTCATGATCTTGGCCTTTCTGATATTTGGGTTTGGGTACGGTCCATACTTCCCATCATAGTCGTTCCTCTTCAATATGTCCACCATCTCCAACATCTCAACAAAAGACATATTTGAGGCCTTAAATCTTCTCCTCCAGGATTGGGACGTTTCAGGCTCCGGGCCTTCCTCATCCTCTTCCTTGTTAGTGGAATTATTATTGCGTACCTGTTGTGTCTCCGCCATGTGCTCTCCCCACTGCGCCAAAAGAGAAGGGGTGGGGAATAGTCTAGAAAGAACGTCAGGGGTGGGCGGAGTTTCACGCATGTGCACTGTATATAAAACGCAACACGTGTGTGTCGTACGTACGATCTGTGAGCAGAGTGAGGAGCTGACGCGCCGATCGTGCAAACGAAGGTACAATTTTTAACTTGGTACATCACTAGCCTATACTGCTTCTATATAGGCCTATGTTGGGACAAGATTAGGAGAGTTTAGCCTGACATTATTATTAGGGTTTGTCTTGTGTTGTGTCTTGCAGACAAGATGGATCCCTTCAAGGAATAACATTTTATGGGGCTATTCATTGATCTGCTCAAGGAGCTGCCCTGCCTGTGGCAGATGAACAACCCCTTTTATACGGACCTAAGAAAGAGGAAGGCAGCGCTGGAGAAACTGCTTGGTTTTGTAAAGACCATGGTCCCGACGGCAGACATGACCTATGTGAAGGCCAAAGTTGGTGCCCTGAGGAGTATATATCTCAGGGAGTGCGAGAAGCACCAGAATTCCCTGAGATCAGGAGATCCAGATGCCATTTATATCCCCAGGCTGCATTTTCTGGCAGACCAGGGGGAACCCAGGCCACCACTCTACAGTCTTCCTTCAAGGCTTCCTTCACCCCCAGCTGAGGCTTCCGATGTCAAACCTGGGCCTTTCAGGCAGCAACATGTGGAGGGGCCCAGCTTGAGACAGGTATAGCATTGTTGAATATATTTCTTGTCGTACATTTAATGGTGTTAACTAGATGTTATTATCGATCAGTAAGTTGTGATTTAACAAAGTGGTTTAAATATCAATAGACAGTAGTGACCAAAAATGATTGGGACAAGAATGAAAACTTCTGGGCTCAGAATGATAGTCTGTTCTATTTGGTAGCATTCAATTTGCAACAGTCATGAGCACAAAATTGTGTGATTGATGACCAAAAAACTAAAACTATGTCCCATTTTCATACACAGGAAGACCTCAGCCGGGTAGAGGCTGTGGCAAGTGGCAGAAGCGAGGAGGCTGTGGCAAGTGGCAGCCGGGAGGTCGACCATCGCCCTCCTCCTCCTCCTTCTGCGGCAACTACAGGAGCTGAGCCACAGCCTGGAAGGAAGCCTGGCGGGAAGTGCCTAAGGAAGACCAGAGAGTGATGACCTGGGTTCAGTCTGGTCTGACAGAAGATGCAGCCTCTTGTAGGACCACAGCCTGGGGAAATAGATGGCATCTGCTCTTCCTGATCTCTTGTACTTCTGGACCAGACTGCTCTCCCTGAGATATGTACTCCTCAGGCCACCAATTTTGCATTTTCAAATTAGTTAATGTCTGCCTTGGGAGCCAAAGGCTTCGCCAAATTGACCAATTTCCCTAGCGCTGCCTTCCTGTTTATTTGTTTGACACCTAAATAAAGGTTTTTTTGGTTGAAGAAATACTTGCCTATGTGTTTTACTTCAAAAAGGACAGTTTATTTGTGAGTAGGCATGTACATTTCAAAAATACAAAGTCAAATGAATAACAACCAACACCAAACAACCTCCTCTAGATATAAAAAGATAATAATGGTGTTCTGGAAAGTTGACACACAAAACACCAACAAAAACTGTGAAGATGAGCAAACTGTCAAAAAAGGAGATGTTGATTAAAAAAACAACCACCAAATTTAAAAACAAAAAGAAAAAAAAATGATTGGGGAAATGTGACGGTTGATATGTATGCCTGCAGAGGATTGAACCTACAACTGGTTTGTCCTATAATCCAGAGCAAGACGTACTGCCCAAATATTCCAAGATATTGATGGACAGTATTCGCTCTGGTCTAGACCAAGCCCCCTGAACTGTAGCAAGCCTCAAATCAACTTGGGGAGACTGGCATCAGTGGTTGTTATTCTCTAAATTCCTCAAAAGGAAGAATATCAACCACCAATTTTTGCTCTGCAACACCCCGGTAACACAGCCTTCCGGAAATCCAATGCCTAGATCTTCAAGTTCCAGACAGAGAGAATGATCCTTTATCACCTGGAGTAGGACTGTATGTAGGGAACGTGCTTTGACCTAAACACAGCTTCCTCCTGTAGAAATATTCTGAAAGAACCCCTGGAATCGATTTCTTCCTGAGCAAAAAATGAGGTAATAATTGAGGTGTCTTCAGCAAGCCCAGCTTTGTGAACCCTCCAGAGCTGTGGCCAACCCAAAGGGAAGATTCACAAAAAAAACTGACTTTTCACTACAAATACAGAAATCCTTGATGAGCCTGGCAACAAACCACCACATGAAGACGTGCGTTTACAGATGATTATGGACCCTGAAATCTACCTCTTGCAGAGAGGTCATCACTGAACAGATCTAGCCTATCTGAAAACAGAATGATGTTCAGTGGCTTGAAATCTTAAGATAGACCTCATATGCCTATTTGGTTTTGGAACTGCTACCATTTAATTGTCTCACAATAATGAGCCCATAACTTCTGCTCCAAGAGCAAATGCAAGGCAAAAGACTGCCGACTCTGTGGCATACCCAGACAGTCCCAAGAGGTGCACTTAACCTACCAGGTTTATGCTAGCCAAAGATGCCGTAAGGTCTTCTGGCCTGAGATACTCCCAAAACACAACCGCCTCAGATTCCTCCCTCACCCAGGTGGGGAAAGCTTGCAGCAACTGGTATTCCCAGGCAGTCTCCCATCTATATACTAACCAGGCTTGATCCTGCTTAGGCTTCGATCAACCAAGATCAGACATGACGTTGATGTGGCCGCAGTCTATCTGATGAAAAAATGAATGCGCCAGGAAACACTGCAATGCCAAACAACATAGTGGTTCAGATTCACCTGACACCACTGTCCATCGGGAGATGTGGCCACCGCCAGATCCCTGAACCTGAGAGTGGTGCACCTGCCTCCCCCGGCTGCCTCTTTTCTGGAACCAATTAACTGGTATAACAGGTAAATAACACAGCAACTATATTAGCCAACCTAATATACAGTACTCCAAGGATGCAGGCCTAAAACAATGTTGGTTTACCTCTATGCAATCCCTTAGGTATACAAGTACCCAGGTATGCTGTTATGCAAGTATTCTTGCCATTCATGTATTTATGTATGCAGTTCAAGGCTGATGAGCACCCATGCATGTAACCCATGGCAAATAAGCATATACGTATGTATCCCCAGGCAAAAAAGCACATACGTATCTAGTTCCAGGCAAAGAAGCATATATGCATGTAGTCCTAGGCAAATAAGCACACATGCATGTAGTCCTAGGCATATAAGCACATATTATGTAGTCCTAGGCAAATAAGTACATATGAAGTCCCAGGAAAACAAGTACATATGTATACAGCTTAATGTAAATAAGCACATATGTATGCAGTTTAATGTAAAGAAGCATATACGTATGCAGTAAAAATGAAAACATGCCAGCATGTGTTTAAGCAACATTCATTTATGGAAGTATGTGTTTATGCAACTATGCATTTATTCAAAACATTAAAGCGTGCATCCCTGTATACATGCATTTATACAATAAGCAAGCATGTGTTTATGAAACGTGTTTATGCAACATTACGCAACACGCATCTATGCAGACATGTATAAACCTGCATCTTTATGCAACCGTGTACCTTTATGCAAACATGTATAACCATGTATATTTATCTTTTTAACCACAAATAGAGCTTTCTTTTGATGGTATTTGATCACCGCTGTGGTTTTTACTTTTTGTGCTATCAACAGAAAAAGAGCGGCAATTTTGAAAAAATACACAGACACAATATTTTTTACTTTATGCTATAATAAATATCCCAAAAAAATTATAATAATTTCTTCCTCAGTTTAGGCAGATATATATTCTTCTACATATTTTTGGAAAAAATAAATAAAATAAATCGCAATAAAGCGTATATTGATTGGTTTGCGCAAAAGTTATAGCGTCTACAAAATAGAGGATAGATTTATGGCATTTGTACAATTTTTTTTTTTTTTTTACTAGTAATGGTGGCAATCGCCAATTTTTATTGGGACTGCGACATTGCGGCGGACAGATTGGACACTTTTTTTGGGACCAGTGACATTCATATAGCTATCAGAGCTAAAAATAGCCACTGATTACGGTGTGAATGTTACTGGCAGGGAAGGGGTTAACATCAGGGGGCAAGTGAGGGATTACATTTGTTCCCTCAGTGCAGGGGTAGGGAACCTCGGCTCTCCAGCTGTTTTGAAACTACAAATCCCATCATGCCTCTGCTTCTTGGAGTCATGCCTGTGATTGTTAGGGTCTTGCAATGTCTCATGGGACTTTTATTTTCAAAACAGCTGGAGAGCCGAGGTTCCCTACCCCTGCCTCAGTGTGTTCTAACCGTGGGGGGGGGGGGGGAGTGGGACTGCCTGGGGGAGGAGGCCGATCGTTGTTCCTAATTTTCCCCACTAAATATAAAAGTTTTACCTGTATGGAGTTAATACATAACAAATATTTGTAATTTTTACATTGTGCTATTTTGCAAAATGGTTATAATCGAATGTACCCAAAAATGTAAATATACAAATTTCTCTAAAAATATGAAGGTTTTAATTTTTCCCTTACAGTATTCAAAATTTTAGAAAGATCCCCCCAAAACATATATTTTTTGAAAGCATAGGACCAGTAGAATGAAAGGAAGGTGCTTTTGATTTTTAAGGCCCCACAATATTTGCGTGAATGTTTACCAAAGCAATATTTTCGCTAAAATCATTAATAGTGGACTCATACATGGCAAAATGTACAAAATGTCTGCTAAAGTTTCTAGTAAATATAAAAGTTAAAACTGTGTTGAGTTAATAAATAACAAATATTTGTACATTTTTAAATTGCACCTTTTTGTGAAATGGTGAAAACTGAAGGTACGCAAAACTGTAAAAAATAAAAATAAAATTACTCTTAAAATCCGAAAGTTACCATTTTTCACATGCAGCTTTCAGAATTTGAATTCTGAAAATTTGAAAGCATCGTTCACATGTGGCATATTAACCACTTAAGGACTGCCGCATGGAGATATACATCGGCAGAATGGCATGTACGGGCACAAGCACGTACCCGTACGTGCTTGCCTTCCAGCGGGTGGGGGGTCCGATCGGACCCCCTCCCGCTGGCTGCGGCGGTCCGTTTCGCTTCAGGAGTGATCCGGGATGAGGGGATGGCCGTTGGTTTCTGGCCATCCCCTCTCGATCGCTCCTGGCGAATGAGAAGCTTCCCCTGCCTGTGTAGTGTTAGCACAGGCAGGGAGGAAGTGATGTCACTCTCCTCAGGGCGGTCTTTTTGACCGGACTGCGAGGAGAGGACATAGTAAGTGCACTAACACTACACTGACACGTAGGTACACATAGGCACACAAATCACCCCCTCCCAGTCACAGTGTCACTGATTGCAGTGATCATTTATTTACTGATCACTGCATTTAGTGTCAGTTGTGACAGTAAAAAGTGTCAGGGCAGTTAGTGTTAGGTCTAGGGTAACCCCCTACCCCCCCAATAAAGGTTTAACCCCCTGATTGCCCCTATAGTTAACCTTTTCACCCTCTTTTGCCAATGTCACTAAGCAATCGTTTTTCTGATCGCTGCATTGGTGTCACTGGTGCCGCTAGGTAGCTAGTTATTTTTTTAGGTTCACCACCAGGTTTTTATAGCATTAGGTACCCCCATATACTACCCAATAAAGGTTTTAACCCCCTGATTGCCCCTAGAGTTAAAGAGGAAGTAAACCCTGATGGGTTTACTTCCTCTTTCATTCCCTGCAAAGGCAAAGCATAATGGTCTACTATGCATCGCATAGTAGCCCATTATGTGTCACTTACCTGACACAGGAGCCAGCGATGTCACCGCTGTCCCCTGTAGTCCGGCGCATCCATCTTTTCGGTGGGGTCTCGCAGCTCCGCCGCTGTCATTCAGCGGAGCCGCGATGACGTCACTCCCGCACATGCGCATGGGAGCCGACATGCGCGGCAGCTCCGTTGTTGGAAATGCCGCTCTCAGTGCGCCTGCGCGCCGCTGTCTACGGTGCCTTAATCTAGGCTTACCTGTAGGTCAAAGTGGTTTGTAAGGGTTTACAACCACTTTAACCCTTTCACCAGCGATCACATATAAGTGTCACTGGTGATGCTGGATAGCCAGTTAGTTATTTAGGTTCCCCGTCAGGTTTTTATATAGCGTCCGGGACCCCCATATACTACCTAATAAAGGTTTTAACCCCCTGATTGCCCCCAGGTAACCCTTTCACCCCCTTTTGCCAGTGTCACTAAGCAATCGTTTTTCTGATCGCTGCATTAGTGTCACTGGTGCCGCTAGGTAGCTAGTTATTTTTTAGGTTCACTGCCAGGTTTCTATAGCGTTAGGTACCCCCATATACTACCTAATAAAGATTTTAACCCCCTGATTGCCCCTAGTTAACCCTTTCACCAGTGATCACCGTATAAGTGTTACGGGTGACTCTGGTTAGTTTGCTTTTTATAGCATCAGGGCACCCACCATTTCTTACCCAATAAAGGTTTAACCTCCTGATCACCTGGCTGGTGATATCAATTAGATTTTAGGTTTAGGGTCTGCGTCACCCCAGGCAGCACTAGGTTAGTGCCAGTACCGCTAACACCCACGCGCAAAGCATACACCTCCCGTAGTGGTATAGTATCTGAACAGATCAATATCTGATCTGATCAGATCTATACTAGCGTCCCCTGCAATTTAGGGTTCCAAAAAAACGCATTGTTAGCGGGATCAGCCCAGATACCTGCTAGCACCTGCGTTTTTTCCCCTCCGCCCAGCCCACCCAAGTGCAGTATCGATCGAACACTGTCACTTACAAAACACTAATCACATAACTGCAGCGTTCGCAGAGTCAGGCCTGATCCCTGCGATCGCTAACAGTTTTTTTTTGGTAGCGTTTTATATTTAAATCCTGAAGGCAGTGCTTGGTTTTCGGGGTCCCGTATGCGGCTAGGCTCCCAAAAAGTCCCCCACATGTGGTATCCCCATACTCAGGGGAAGCCGCAGAATTTATTTTGGGGTGTAATTTCACTTATGCCCATAGCATTTGTGAGCAATATATCATTTAGTGACAACTTTTTGCAAAAAAAAAGTATTATATATTAAATATTTCATGGACTCAACATGCCTCTCAGTAGATAGCTTGGGGTATCTACTTTCCAAAATGGGGTCATTTGGGGGGGGTTTTGTGCTATTTTGGCATTTTATGGCCTTCGAAACTGTGATAGGTAGTGAGGAGTGAAATCAAAAATTTGCACCCTTAGAAATCCTGAAGACAGTGATTGGTTTTCGGGGTGCCGTACTATTCAATGGGCTCAACATGCCCCTCAGCAATTTCCTTGGGGTGTCTACTTTCCAAAATGGGGTCATTTGGGGGGGTTTGTACTGCCCTGCTATTTTAGCACCTCAAGAAATGAGATAGGCAGTCATAAATTAAAAGCTGTGTAAATTCCAGAAAATTTACTCTAGTTTGTAGACGCTATAACTTTTGCGCAAACCAATAAATATATGCTTATTGACATTTTTTTTTACTAAAGACATGTGGCTGAATACATTTTGGCCTAAATGTATGACTAAAATTTAGTTTATTCGATTTTTCTTATAACAAAAAGTAGAAAATATAATTTTATTTTTATTTTTTTTCAAAATTTTCAGTCTTTTTCCTTTTATATCATAAAAAATAAAAATCGCAGAGGCAATCAAATACCATCAAAAGAAAGCTCTATTTGTGGGAAGAAAAGGACGCAAATTTCGTTTGGGTAAAACATTGCATGACCGTGCAATTACCAGTTAAAGCAGTACAGTTCAAAATTGTAAAAAGACCTCTGGTCCTTAGGCTGACAATTGGTCCGGGGCTTAAGTGGTTAAAGTGTACGCCCATGGAGGGCTATGTTTATTCACACAGGGATGCACAGGTGTCTGTGCATTCCTATACAGGCAGTCCCATTTATGTCAATTGGGATGCAATGGCTGCGCAGGCATAGCTGCTGACATCCGTGTGGGTGCATGACCCTGACCTACATATGTAAAATTTGAAACAATGGGTCTGTTCATGCAGTTGCTACATCCCAAATTACATCAATGCACAGAGATGCATGGAACACCTGTGCATCCCTGTAAAGGTATGCTGTGTATGCCCTGTGTGAATGAGGCCCTTTCACGCAAGCAGACTGATCAGGTCTGCCTGTTTTGTTTTTTTCAGGCGAGCCCAATCGGACCACCTATTGTTCTCTATGGAGAGGCTGATGTAAATGGGCATGTGTCTGTTACACCTGCCTGCATCCGATCCAGTCCACTCTGCTAAAAACAGATGGTTGTGGATTCCATTCACCATCCATCTAGCAGATCGGATCAGATGGTATCCGATGGAAATTGACAGGCGGTCCGTTTCCATCCAACCGCCCCATAGAGAACAGAGGGTTGTTTCTGTGTACGCTCTGCATCAGTGGAGCGGACACAGACCTCTCGCCCCCCTGCTCAGCGTGCAACAGCAGATCGATCCCCCACTGAGGAGGCAGATCTGCTTGACAGTGTCCTCTCCATGTGAAAGTGGTTTTAACAGGAGCAGCCGGTCCATTAGGGGCGCAGGGGCGCCACTCCCCTGCAGGGAGCCAGACTCGTGCATTTGTATGAGTGTTTTTTCAAGCCACGTGATTAGATCCAGAGGCTCTAATTGGCTTGGGCTTGTGAAAATAGCTTATTAATATTTGCTATGGTCTTCCGGCTTCTCCCGAAGAAGTCGAGGAAGCCGTTGAGGGGTGAGTGGTGGGGTGACCATCACCGTGGAGGGGTGAGTGCAGAAGTGGGGCGCCGTGGGGAGGCTGGGTGTGGGCAGACCTGGAGGAGGGGTTGCCGCCCCCCGAAATAGCTACTGGGTCTTACTAGGGTTCTTTTTTTTTCCTTTCTTAGTTTTTTTTACGTGTGTGTGTGTGTGTGTGTGTGTGTGTGTGTGTGTGTGTGTGTGTGTGTGTGTGTGTGTGTGTGTGTGTGTGTGTGTGTGTGTATATATTTTTTTTTTTTTTTCATAGTTAGTAAGGTTGAATAAAGAAACCAGTCCATCCAGTTCAACCTGAGTGAGTGTCTACAATTGTCCCTATCCCTGTACATTGCACACTCATCTCGGTCCCTACCCTCAAGGAGCCCACAATCCAAGGTCCCCATTCATATACTAGGGCCAATTTTGGACAGAAGCCAATTAGCCTGCCTGCATGTCTTTGGAGTGTGGGAGGAAACCGGAGTACCCGGAGGAAACCCACGCAGGCAGAGGGAGAACATGCAAACTCCAGGCAGATAGTGTCGTGGTTGGGATTCGAACCAGCGAACCTTCTTACTGCTAGGTGAGAGTGCTAACCACTACACTGACAGTGGTTGCCATCTTGCCAGTATTTTAAGTCCACTCCTCACAGGCTCACATGTCCCCCTTTAATAGCCATGACTGTCATCTGCTGCAAGCCAGGCCTGGGCCTGGGGTAAGCTGACTCACTGTGGTCACGCCGTGTGGTGTTCATAATATATGTATATTTGTTGATGTTCTAAGTATGTTGTACAGCAACAGATAGTGGTGGAAGGAAGGAAGCTCACTCATGTATTGGAATTGGAAATCAGATCCCGGTGTGCACACTCAGTCTCGAGCAGTGCGCACTCACTGCTGTGCTGTGTGTGTTAGTTTCTCAGCCACTGTACCGCCCACGCCCAGGCATCATGACATTCAGTGGCGCGCTGCAACACGCTCTCTGATGACTGACGTCAGTTCCAATATCCTCCATTTGCGTTCCACACTGGTTACAAGGAACCGGCAGGGATATACTAAAATCGCAGGTCATCCAGCCTGGGGGGGGGCGTGAATTGAGATCACGATTAATCGTGCAGCTCTAATATATAGTATCTCACAACCCTCACATTTTTGTAAATATTTTATTATATCTTTGGAGCAGCACAGCCTCCCAAATGCTTCCATCCGACAAGTAAACCCTGCTGACAAATGCTCGGGCACCAGGATGCAATTTTGCAATTTATAGTCCCCATGGCAACCTGGGATTTGTCGAGCCATGTGTATATACTGTATATGTATGTATATGTAGCGGCAACAGTTTACGCAGCTCTTTACAATATAAAAAGGTGACGATACAGTTATAATACAATAAAATACAAGAGGATTAAGAAGGCCCTGCTCAGAAGAGCTTACAATCTAATAGGTTGGGGCAGGTGGTACAAAAGGTAACTGTGGGGAATGAGCTGATGGAAGTGGTAGAAGATTCATTGGAGACGTGATAGGCTTTCCCGAAGAGATGAGTTTTCAGGGATCGCCTGAAGGTAGCAAGAGTAGGGGATAGCCGGACCGTTGGAGGTAGTGAGTTCCAGAGGATAGGAGAGGCTCTGGAGATGAGCATGGGAGGAGGAGACGAGAGAGCTTGAAAGCACGAGAAGAGCGGAGAGGACTTTGGGTGATTTAGGTAATATTTGGAGACAAGATTGGAAATGTAGCTTAGGGCAGAGTTGTGAATAGCTTTGTATGTTGTGGTTAGTATTTAGAATTTAATTCACTGGGTGATTGGGAGCCAGTGTAGGGATTGGAGGAGAGGGTTGGCAGACACTGATCGGTTGATAAGGTGGATAAGTCTGGCAGCAGCATTCATGATAGACTGAAGAGGGGATAGCCTATGGAGAGGCAAGCCAATGAGAAGAAAGTTGCAATAGTCAAGGTGAGAGATAACAAGGGAGTAAATGAGGAGCTTGGTGGTTTCATTTGTTAAAAAGAGGTGAATTTTAGAGACGTTACAGAGGTGAATTCTACAAACTTATATATAGTATAAGCACACACAGAAGTAGGATATACAGGGTATTTTAACTGGGATTCAGGCATAAAGCTATATGAAGGCTGGTGGGGGGGGGGGGGGGGGGGGGGGTATTAAATACTTGTAAACTTTTACTTAAAATTTAATTGTAAGGCTTATATTACCTCCAGTCTATAAGCCTCCAGCTTCTCTGGGTTCAGATGTAGATCTTCCCTGCACAGAGTCCTTAAAGTGATTGTAAATGTTTTCTTTGTTTTTTTTTTTTATGAAACGCTGAACATGTCATACTTAAAGCGGACCTTCAGTCTATTAAATCTTCTGCCCTTGTATTAACTTTGGATAGTAAAACATTTTTTTCTGTCAGTAAATACCTTATACAGCCCGGGGGGGCGTGGCCGGGATGTGAACGAGAGCAGATGTGTGACTGCTGAGCTCCGCTCCACCGCTTATCCTGTCGACTTCCAGCGCCGTTTTTGTCCTCACACAGCCTCTCCCCCTGACACCCTGGGGCGAAAGAAAACCTCCGGTACCCCGCGGCCCTCTCCGCAGCCCCCGGGAAGGCTCCGTTCATCCGCAGCAGGTGAGGCCCGGTCCGCGGCGGCCATCTTCCCCACGAGGTCCCCCGTCGCCACGATGTCTGTCGGCTCTCAGGCCGTCGCTGATCCTCCTCCATCCCAGGCAGATTCCCACGCTGAGCTCCTGGCGGCGATCAAGGAGGGTAGGGATTCGGTGATGGTGAAAATCGACCACCTGGTGGCTGATGTGAGCCTCATTAGGCATGACATGGACAAATTTAGGGCCCGGTTTACTGAGGCTGAAGGCCGCATATCGCAGCTGGAGGACACCACCAGAGCTGACTCCCGGGACCTCCGTGCATTGCAGTTGCAGGTTAGTGCCTTGCAAGAAAAGTCCATAGATACTGAGAATAGGCTCAGGAGGAACAATATCCGTGTCATAGGCCTCCCCGAGAAAGCAGAGGGTGCGAGGCCTGCTGAATTCACCGAGGCCTTCCTCAAGACGCTCCTGGACCTGCCTGATATGCCTCCCACGTTTATTGTAGAGAGAGCGCACCGGCTCCCTCCAACTCCCCCTGTCCCTGGGGCTCCACCGCGGCCGTTTCTATTCAGGTTGTTAAACTACAGAGACCGGGACAGAGTTTTGATGGCGGCCAGGGAAAAGCGAGATCTACTTTTTAATGGGGCCAAGATAATGCTTTTTCCTGACTATTCCCCTGAAGTGCAGCACCGTAGGTGCTCCTTTACTGAGGTCAGGAAACGCCTGCGACATGAGGGCCTCAAGTATAGCCTCCTGTATCCAAGTAAACTTCGGGTGATTGCTGATGATCGTGCACATTTTTTCGTGGACCCAGAAGCTGCCATGTCCTGGTTGGATGGCCGCAGATGAGCTGCACCGCACTATGAATGCCACCTGCGCCTTTACGCTGCCTGACACTATGCTCCCTGTTTGATTCCCCCCAGTTGGATCCTTGCCAGGTGGCCGCTGCACCTGCTGACTTTCATCTTTTATTCTGTCTGAACACGGAGATCAGAGTGTTGCCACCTACCATGTGCCTGACCCGACACCTACGCCCCTGAGTCTTTATTTTTTTCTTTCCTGTACACCTGGCTGTGCCGCCATTACTGATCTGTTGGGCACTTTTGCAGGAGCGGGCCTACTCAGCAGACTGCGGAGGACACGCACACACTACTACAAGCAAGTACTGCCACTGCGGCGTGATTGCCGCCCACCCCCTCCCTAACCTTTTTTTGCCCCCCCCCCCCTCTTTTTTATGTATTTTTTGTTTTTTTTTCCCCCTTTCTGGTCAGTGGTCCGCGCCTCCCTATTTTGACTTGTTCCCTGGCCGTGTGTTTTTGACCAGTGGAACGAGGGGCGAACACTGACGGTGTAGGGTCCCAGTCGGGGGGGGTGGAACCTGTTAGGTGAGACTTTCTTTTGTTTGGGGACAAACTATTCCCGGACCCCCCCTCGTTTTTCTTTTTAGGGGGAGCGATGGGCTATAGTAGGAAAGGCACCCTGTGCCTGGGTAGTTTGGAGCCTGTTAGGAACTCCACAGTTCTATATGCAATTGCATTTGTTTGTTTGTGTTTTATGTTGTGTCTCAGTGCTGATGGTAATATCTGCAATGTAATTATGATCTTGCTGTCTACAGGGTGCCCCTGGATGGGCCTCCCCCAATACTCCTGCTCCCCCTTCCTTTATATACCTAATGGCTAACCAGGTCTCGGATTCATTCACTGTCCTCTCCTGGAATGTTAGAGGCCTAAACTCTAAATTTAAGAGAGCTCTGCTCTTCCAATATTTGAAAACCCACTCCCCTCAGCTTATCCTCCTTCAGGAAACTCACCTTTTGGGCAGCAAGGTACTTACTCTTAAGAAACCCTGGATACAACGGGGTGTACATGCCACTTACTCCACTTACGCCAGGGGGGTGTCAATCCTTATTCACAGGAATTTTTCATGTATTATTGAAGAGGTCCGCACGGACCCTCTGGCGAAGTTTGTGATTTTAGTGTTTACCCTATATTCTCAAAGATACATTGTTGTGAATCTCTATATTCCCCCCCCCTTTCTCATCCGCATTACTGTATGATGTTTTGGACAAAATTTCGCCTTTCTGTCCTGGGCGGGTGCTGGTGATGGGGGACTTCAATGCCACCCTGTCTCCGGACCTGGACAGGCCTTTGCCTGCTAAGAGGCAGTGTTTGGAGCTCTCTGGGTGGGCTCGGGCGGTTGGTTTGGAGGAGATCTGGAGGTGGAAGCACCCTGACAAGAGGGCTTATTCTTGTTTTTCAGCGTCTTACAAGACGGCATCCCGGATTGACTTGGCTTTCTCCAACCCCGCACTGTTAGCGGACATGTTGGAGGCGTCCTATCTCCCTAGTGGATTGTCTGACCATTACCTGCTGTCGGTGGTGCTCCGCTCCCCGGCCTCCCGTAACGCGGCACTTTGGCGGCTGGGTGAACACTGGGTTTCGCACCCTGACCTGTCCGACAAATTGCCGGATCAGCTGACCGAATTTTGGGAGGTGAATGTGGGATCCTCTTCCCCTGCAAATGTTTGGGATGCTTTCAAAGCATATACCAGGGGCCAATATATCTCCTGTATTGCTGATATTAGGAAAAAACAGACGTGTACGACTATCTCACTACAACAAGCCGTTGATAATTGTAATGCCACATACACGGCGGACCCTAGCCCTGCCAATTTTGACTTACTAATGGCAGCTCAGAGGGACTTGCAGCTACACCTGACGGAAGTTACCAGACTTGACATGTATAAGGGGAAGCAGCGGGTATTTGAACAAGGTGATAGGAACGGACGTCTGTTGGCGATGATGGCTCAGCATGACCAACCCCTCACTCTGGTGTCTGCCTTACAGACTCCGGAGGGAGACACCGTGACCTCCCCCTCGGATATACTGCGGACTTTCCGCGCCTTTTATGAAAAGCTGTACTCCTCAGGTCTCCCTACCGACTTTCGACCTGAGTCACTCCATGCTTTATTGGACCAGCTGGCGCTGGGATGGCTCTCGGACTCGGAGAGGGAGACTCTGGTCCGAGCTTTTACGGCGCTGGAGGTCCTGGGGGTTATTAGTTCTTTTCCCCCGGGTAAGGCTCCGGGGCCGGATGGACTTCCGATGGCCTTTTACAAGGCCCACGGGATTTTTCTGGCGCCCTTACTGGCTCAGCTTTATACTACCTGTCTGACTGCTGGTGCATTGCCTGCTTCCATGTATCATGCTCATTTAACATTGATTCACAAGGCCCCCAAGGACCCCACCTCCTGTGCTTCCTATAGGCCCATAGCCTTATTGAACTCGGACTTTAAAATATTGACCAAGCTCTTGGCCCGTAGACTTTATCCCATGCTCCCCTCGGTGATAGACTCTGACCAAACTGGTTTCATGCCCCGTAGGTCTACGGACATCAACCTCAGGAGACTCTTTACTAACATTCACGCACGCCATTTAAATGTGGGAACCCGGGTGGTGGCCTCCTTGGATGTCGAGAAGGCCTTCGAGACGGTGGAATGGCCTTTTTTGTGGGGAACCCTGCGGAAAATGGGCTTCCCTTTGTTGTTTATTAATTGGCTTCAGGTGATTTATAGAAGCCCGACTTCTTCGGTCCAGTTGGGGGGAGCCCTTTCCGCCCCCTTCAGGCTTTTTAGGGGGACCAGGCAGGGCTGCCCTCTCTCTCCGGCTCTGTTTGCCCTTGCGATCGAGCCTGTGGCTGAGGCACTGCGTGTCTCGCCCCGGGTGTCGGGTCTGCGTATTGGGCTGCTGGAGGAGAGGGTGGCCTTGTACGCAGATGACATGCTGCTCTTTCTTAATGATGCTGGTCCTGCACTGAGGGGAGTGTTAGACGTGCTGGATACTTATGCGGGGGTCATTGGTCTCAGGGTGAACTGGTCCAAATCTCTTCTGTTTCCGATTGATCAGGGGGAAAGGGCCACTTCGCTCTCGGACAACCCCCTTGTTTGGGTTGACTCATTTAAATATCTGGGGGTTCAGGTTTCTCACTCGGCGTCGGATTACCTCACGCTTAATCTTACCCCGTTTTTTTTAGATATCCAGGCCAAGCTCAAATCATGGAGTAACCTGCCATTGTCGCTCTGGGGGCGTGTAAATCTTCTTAAAATGAAGGTCATCCCCAGACTTACCTGTTTTGTCACTCCCCGCAATGGTTGCCTAAGTCTTTTTTCAAAAAACTGAACCAGATTTTTTCCTCCTTTATTTGGGGCTCCTCGCCACCCAGGTACCGCTTGACGACTTTGATGCGACCACGGACACAGGGGGGCATGGCTTTTCCAGACTGTTACAAATACTATCTGTCCGCGCAGCTGGTCACGGTTGCCTGGTGGTTGCAGCCGGACCAAACGAACTCCTCCACTGTTCTGGAGGCCTCGGTTCTGGGTTCGTTGGAGGCCCTCCAGCTTCTGGTTTACCGAGGCCCTCGGGCTCCTTATTCTTTGACTCCCTCCATGGTCGCGACTCTGCGAGCATGGTGGGCGGGGCTGGCCCTGGAGAGGCGTGCACGTTCTGATGTGTCTCCAAATGCCCCATTGTGGCTGAATCCTGGCTTGTCTCACCTCTACCAGATCCCTGACCCATGCGCATGGACTAGGCACGGGATTAGGCTTATGTCGCATGTCGTGGAGCAGGGCTCTTTACTCCCCTTTACCACCCTAATCTCCAGATACAACGTGCCTGGTCACTACCTGTTTCGATACCTTCAACTAGTCCACGCGTTCACAGCGCAATTCCCGAATTCCTCCTGCAATCTGGCACAATCGAAACTGGAACGCACACTTAGGGCCGACTGCGACAGGAAACCTACTTCAGTTTTATACTCCCATCTCATAACTGTGTCGCTGCCGGCTCTTGACAAACTTTGGGACAGGTGGCGGACTGACATCCCCTCACTTGACACGGATGACTGGGATGATGTCTGGGACCTTCCTTTTACCTCCCTGGTCTCTATCAGGGACCGCCTTGTGCAATTTAAAATTGTGCACCGGGCCTACCACACCCCGTACAGACTCCATAAAATGAACCCTGCGCCCTCTCTGGACTGTTGACGATGTGGGGCCTCTCCTGGGGACTTTTCGCATATTTTTTGGCAGTGCCCTAGGGTCCAGCAGTACTGGGAGTCGGTGTTAAATCTGATTGGAAAGGTCACCATGACTACGGTGCCTTTGGCCATGGAGGTCTGCCTATTGGGTCTTATAGAGCCCGTAGTGCAGTCCACCGCCAAACGCACGATGACTGGTCTGCTGCTCTTTTATGCTCGTAAGAATATTGCTATGCACTGGAAAAAGGCAGATCCCCCATCCGTGGTGCAATGGAAGCGCCTGGTGAATAGCAGTCTTCCCCTTTACAAAGATACTTACCTCCATCGGGAATGTCCAAAGAAATACGATAAGGTCTGGCATGCTTGGGTAGCTGACCCCGAAACTGCTTAGCTGGGGACGGTGGATATGATTGCGGGGGGGAATTGGTATATTTGTTCTGTTATGCCTTATATGTGCTCCCCTCCCCTCTTCGAGGGGAACCGTCTTTTGTTTTTGTTTTTCTTTTCTTTTGCCCTCATGGAACCAGATGGGAGATTATTGTACTGGAAGGAGATCTGGGGGCCTCCAGTGGAGCACCCTTTTTGCCTTTTACTGTAAACTGCTGATATGTTATGTTGCATTGCATTTCTCTGTGTCATGGAACAGCTCTTGTACACTGTGAGCACTGTTGTTATATGTGTTGTTTGTTGTGAAAACCTTAATAAACATATTTTTCCAAAAAAAAAAAAATACCTTATACAGCCTACTTCCTCTGGTAATTTACCTAGGCTAATGACATCATGCACATCTCTCTCTTTCTCACTCTCGTGAGAGTTTACCAGCAAGGGAGGGGGGGCAGGAGAGTGGAGGAGTGATGAGTCATAGGAGAGCCAAGGAGAGCTGGAGGGGGCTGGATGAGGGCGGAGATAGGAGGAGACTGCAGAGATCCATGTGTTTTGTTCGAGAGCTCAAATGTACAGGCAAGTAGTGATGTGAGTGTGTCTGTCTGTATTTGTGTGTGTGTGTGTGTCTGTGTAAATCCAGGAAATGAACAGGCAGCAGCTTCAGCTGCCCACAGTTAAAATGGCTTCAGCCAGACCTGGTGAAGGGAGATTTCAGCAGCATATTTGGTACAGAACCACAGTATATATAAAATAATATAACTGTTTGGAGGGAAGCTTCAGAATGGCAAAAAATGTTTTATTACAAATGATGTGAGCAGACTGTAGTTCCTCTTTAACTAGTTGCTGACCACCGGCCGTCAAATGACGGCCAGGCGGCGCACCTATTGTGGCGGGAGGCCGTCATATGACGGCCTCCCTATTTAAACAGGGAATGCGTGCGATCGTGCGCGCGCACCCCTGTTTCTTCGGTGGCGGCGTGTCACGGAGACACCGCTCGCCACCGAAGGGGGTGAACAGCCATTGGTTATGGCTGTTTACCACGTGATCGGCCGTGATGAAGTCACGGCCGATCACAGATGGATCACACCCCGCCTGTGTATGGCGCATGCGCGCGATCACGTCAGTGGCGGCGTGTTCCCCAGGAACACTGCTCGTCACCAATGCTGGTAAACAGCCATTGGCCGGCTGTTTACCCACGTGATCAGCCGATCACTAAAATGTAAACAAACCGCGGTAACGAGATGTTACCGGGTTCTCCTCCCCTCACACCGATCGTGTGTGAGGAGGAGATTGCGGTAACATCTCGTTACCGCCTACAGTACACATCAAGCACACTGATTGCCCCCCCCAATAAAGAGGACCTGTCACCACCCCTCATAGTACCTGTCAATCACAGTCCATCAGAGTACCTGTCACAGTCCATCAGAGTACCTGTCCCAGTCCATCTGAGTACCCGAGTACCTGTCCCAGTCCATCTGAGTACCCGAGTACCTGTCACGGTCTATCAGAGTACCCGAGTACCTGTCACGGTCCATCAGAGTACCCGAGTACCTGTCACGGTCCATCAGAGTACCCGAGTACCTCTCCCAGTCCATCTGAGTACCAGAGTACCTCTCCCAGTTCATCTGAGTACCTCTCCCAGTTCATCTGAGTACCTGTCACAGTTCATCTGAGTACCCGAGTACCTGTCACAGTCCATATGAGTACCTGTCACCGCCCTTCAGAGTACCCGGCTACCTGTCACCTGGCCATCAGAGTACCCGAGTACCTGTCACCAGGCCATCAGAATACCCGAGTACCTGTCACCAGGCCATCAAAATACCCGAGTACCTGTCACCAGGCCATCAGAGTAATCGAGTACCTGTCACCAGGCCATCAGAGTACCAGAGTACCTATCTCCAGCCCACCAGAGTACCCGAGTACCTATTTGCAGGCCATGTCTCATAGAATATACGTTGGGGTGTTTGCTTTCCAAAATGGGGTCATTTTGTGGGTAATTTCACTGTCCTGGTGGTCCAGGACCTTCAAAAGTGTGATGGGTAGGAATGAAATGAGATGTGTTATTTATGCTCCTAGAATGCCTGAACATACTACTTCAATGTTCGGCCTCTCTATGTGGCCAGGCTGTGTAAAAGTCCTACACATGTGGTATCGCCATACTCGGGAAGAGTAGCAGAATGTATTTTGGGGTGTCATTTTTGCTATATACATGCTATGTGTTAGAAATATCTTATAAATTGACAATTTTGTGAAAAAAAAAATGCGTTTTAATTTTTTTCCACATATTCCAAAAACTTCTGGAAAAAAATTAACCGTTCAAAAGACTCATTATGCCTCACATATTATACGTTGGGGGTGTTTTCTTTCCAAAATGGGGTCATTTTATGGGAAATTCCATTGTCCTGGTACTCCAGGGCCTTCAAAAATGTAATAGGTGGTTGAGAAATGAGATGCGTCATTTTTGCTCGTAGAACGTCTGAAGGTACTACATCAATGTTGGTGCTCTGTATGTGGCCAGGCTGTGTAAAAGTCTCACACATGGGGTATCGCCATACTCGGGAAGAGTAGCAGAATGTATTTTGGGGTGTAATTTGTTGTATGCATATGCTGTGTGTGAGAAATAACCTGATAATATGACAATTTTGTAAAAAAAAATAATAATAAAAAAAATCTTAATTTTGCAAAGAATTGTGGGAAAAAATTACAACTTAAAAAAACTCACCATGCTACTTAATACCTTGGAATGTCTACTTTGTAAAAAGGGGTCATTTGGGGGGTATTTGTACTTTCCTGACTTGTTAGTGTCTCAAGAAATGAGATACACCTGATGTACTGAAGGCCTGATCAGATGTGATCAATTTTCAGCAATTGGTACCATAGTTTGTAGACTCTATAACTTTCACAAAGACCAAATAATATTCACTAATGTGGGTTATTTTTTTACCAAAGATGGGTAACAGTATAAATTTTGGCCAAAATTTATAAAGAAAAATTACTAATTAGCAAAAATTTATGACAGAAACAAAGAAAAAGGCATTTTTTTCACAAAATTTACATTTTATTTTATTTATAGCACAAAAAATAAAAAACCCACTATTGATTAAATACCACAAAAAGAAAGCTCTATTTGTGTGGAAAAAAGGTACAGTGTTGGATGAGTAATTGTCATTCAAACTGTGAGAGCGCTGAAAGCTGAAAATTGGTCTGGTCAGGAAGGGGGTGTAAGTGCACTGTATTGATGTGGTTAAGCTTGCTATACACTATTAACTTTTTTAGGTTGAATGAAAAAAAAACTGTCTAGTCCGGTCAGGGCACCTGTGATAACTATGCAAAGTTAGTATCGTATCTCCCCTGCTAAGCTGTTGTGTTCTGACAAAGGGACTGCTCCGCCAAACCACCCCAACCCCCCGCATGAAACACTCTGATCAGCGCTCTCCACCATTGGTCGGGAATCAGTCAGCTGCTGTTTTTACAGCATGCTGTCCCGACATTCGGCCTGTGTCTACAGGGCTTTACCTGCTCTGTGCAATGGTTTTGCACAGCGTAGCCCCGATCCTCATCTTCTGTGGCCACACTCTTTGCTTCTGTTTACACACACGGTGAGTCTTGGCCCTGCCTCCTGTTCCCTCCTCTCAGGATGTGATTGACAGCACCAGGAGCCAGTGGCTACCGTGTCTGAGTCCTGTGAGGGGGGAGGACAATGTTGCTGCTGCTATTGGGCACAGTGCTAGATCGGGATCATGTAAGTATACTGGGGCTCTAGAGGGGTGCTGGTCAACAAAGGTTTAACATCTTAATGCCTTTAGAATCACTTTAAATCACTTTTCTCCTGCCCATGACTACATGTCCCACTCGGAATTGCTTTTCACACATTCACAGGCACTTATTGACATATGGACAGTGTTCTGAGCTGTATGTGTGTTGCACTGTATTTCCTGACATGTAAACAAATAATGCATTCTGTATGCAGGCCAACTAATCGATAGTGAAAATAGTTTACAACTATTTTTATAATCGATTATGCAGATTAGTTGTTTTAGCTCCAGCTTGCATGATGGCATAATTGTCAGTCAAACCATCACAGAGCTGAAAAATGAAAAGTTGCCTGGACAGGAAAGGAATGTAACAATGTCTGCCTTAAATAAGTTAAATGGCAAGTTTATTTGATGCATGGGTAATTGTATTTACATATACAGTGAGTTTGTAATCTGCAATTTGTTGTGGATAAACCACGTGATTATTGTCCGTTTATAGTAAATAATTTGTGACTGAGAATGTATTTACAACAGTGTGTTAGTTTCCAGTACAGATTTTTAGTAACTGTATTAATGTTGACGTTTTCAGGTGATGCTAGTGAGAGTGCTGAAGACATCTTTATTCGAAAGGCAAAAGAAGGAATGGATGGTGATGAAGCTCGATTCAGTGTGGAAATTCCAGTTACAAGCAAAGCCTATCTATGGGCAGACAAATACAGGCCTCGTAAACCTCGGTTCTTTAATCGTGTACACACTGGCTTTGAGTGGAATAAATACAACCAGACCCACTATGATTTTGACAATCCTCCTCCAAAGATTGTGCAGGGCTACAAATTTAATATTTTTTATCCAGATTTGATTGATAAAAGGTCAACTCCTGAATATTTCCTTGAGGCTTGCCAAGACAATAAGGACTTTGCAATTCTAAGGTTTCATGCAGGGCCTCCTTATGAGGACATTGCATTCAAAATAGTAAATCGTGAGTGGGAGTATTCTCATCGACATGGTTTTCGCTGCCAGTTTTCAAATGGTATTTTTCAGTTGTGGTTTCACTTCAAGAGATATCGATACAGAAGATAGATGTGTTGTGACCTGGGAATATATTTTGTCTGATCACTTTTTATTTATACCATGAATAAAAAGATAAAGAATCATTATTTCCTGAAGATGTCCCCAGTGTTTTTTTTATTTAGCTCACAGAAATGTAAATTTGATTTTTATGTGCTGGCATACTGTTTTATGATGAATTGAATTTTTCAATAAAAAGGTTGACTGTTCCTTTGGCTTGCCTTTTTCAACACGAGGCACCACATTTTATCTGTTTGCAATCTTCAATACATAGAAAGAAAGGGAATTCTTTTCAGCCCTAACCAAATGCTTATGCCACATTTGAGTTTTCTGTTGAAAAATAACAAACATGTTATGCTTATCTGCTCTGCGCAGTGGTTTTGCACAGAGCATCCCAGATCCCCCTCTTTTTGGGTGCCCTGGCCCCACCCTCTTGTTGAGTGCCCCCACAGCAAGCAGCTTGCTTTTGGGGTTACCCAAGCCGCATCTCCTTGTGTCAATTCAGATCCAGAGCCGCAGCCAGGACCCCCCTCTCTCCTCATTGGCTCACTAACTTTGACAGCAGCAGGAGCCAATAACGCTTCGCTGCTGTCTAAGCCAATAAGGAGGGAGTTTCCTGGACAGCTGAGCCTCTTCTGTGACATTGCTGGATCGAAAAGGGGGTTCAGTTAAGTATTAGAGGGGCTGCTGCACACAAGTTTTTTTTATTGATGCATAAATTGCATTAAGATAAAAAAAGAATGCCTTTGCCTTTACAACCACTTTAATTTTTCTGGTTGTTTACAAGATGTTATTAAGGATTTATAGCGTTTACAGTTTGCACAGCACTTTACAAAATAAAGGGAAAAAGTACAGTTACAAAACAATTCAATACAAGAGGGTAAGGAGGACCCTCACATGAGAGCTTACAGTCTAAATGGAGAGGCAAGTGATACAAAAGGAAATCCCTTCTATAAAGAGATAAGTGAGTTTTCAAGGATCGCCTGTAGGCAGAGTAGGAGATACTGTAGCTGGATGGATTGAGGTAGGGAGTTCCAGAAGAAAGGAATGGCCCTGGTGATGGGCATGAGAGGAGGTGATGAATAAACAGGTCGTCTACAGAGCAGGAGGTCTTGGGAGAAGCGAAGAAGATGGTTTGGGAGATATTTGGGGCTGAGGCTGATGATATACAGTGGCATGTGCAGAGTTGTGGATGTCTTTGTATGTTGTAGATGGTATTTTAAATTGTGTGCATTGGGCGAGGAAGAATTGCCAAACAGTGGAGGGTTGGCAGACACTGAGCAGTTGGATAGGTGGATGAAAGCAGCAGCATTCATGAAAGACTGAAGGGATGATAGCCTGCATAAAGGTAGACAAGAAGGGATTTGCATTTGTTAAAGCAAGACATAATGTCATGGTCAGCGGTCATGCTCGGAAACCAGAAGCTATAGCAGTAGAGGCTCCCACTGTCCAGCTGGATATGTGAACAGGCAAGTCACCCTGCCGGATGATGCAGGCTCACCCAAAGTGCGGGGTCTAAGTACTGACTGGTGTTCACCAGAGCTCCTGATGGTGGAGATAATTTTTACTGCCTGTTAGTACCATGTCTTGGTCTTCAGGATCATCCCACCAGGAGGAGGTGAGGAATCTGTGCTCTGGTAGCAGATATAGTATGTAAGGATCAAGCATAAGCACAGTCAGTAAACAAGCCAAAGGTCGGTAACAAGTGATTGCAGGTTGGGATTAAGCAGAAGTGTAGTTGAGGTACAGACCAAAAGTTGGTAATGATTGGTAGTGAAGATACAGTATCAGGGCTGGCTTAGCCCTTCCTTCTCTGGGCTGGCCGCTCAGCTGTCGGCTAATTGCCAGCGGTCATCTCTCTCCACGGTTACCAGCTGTTCCTGATGATGCTCGTCTGACCTGCCTACTTAAAGCCTTCCTGCTCACTTCACCTCTGCCTTCGCCTTGGTCACATCACTAGAAACCATCTTCTGCGGTTTGTTTAAAGACTGGCTTGCTGACATCCCTTCTGGCTCCTTATCCTGCTTGCTGTGCTCTACTTGGATCCCTGACTTCTGGCCTGGCTGACTTACCCGATCTGGTTACTGGACTCTGGCTATGCTTGACTACGCTTTTTCTGTTTACCTTTTTATTAATAAACAAGTGTGATATAATTGTACTTCTGTCTCAGCCTGATTCATGGTTTCTGACATACGGACAGCGGCAGGAGTGACAAGAGTGAGGTATTTGCTGGAGAGAGCACAAATGAGCAAGATCACCACATGGATCAGTTTGCCATGGCGTTACAAACGCTCCTGAATCGCTCACCTGGAATCCCCCACGGTGGCTGCTCTGGTACAACCTGAGTCGCAGGCCGTTCCTGCTTCTGCGCCAGTCTCTGTGCAGGCACCCACCTCGTGTATTACCTCTATGAGAGGTATGTCTGGTTCTGCTCTGCTATCCCAGCGATTTGGGGGAGATCCAGTTCAATGCAGAGGGTTTCTCAATCAGGTTGAGATATACTTTGAGATGCTGCCCCAGGCGTTTCCCACGGACAGAAGCAAAGTAGGTTTTGTGATATCTTTGCTTTCTGAGAGAGCCTTGGCCTGGGCTAACCCTCTGTGGTAGATGCAAAAACCTGTTGTCTTGAGTTACCCTCAGTTTGTGGCCTCCTTTTAAAAGGGTTTTTGACGTTCCCGTATGCCCTGCTTCTGCTGCCAAGTGCCTCATGTCCATCAGAGTACGAGAACTGTTGCCGACTATGCCATTGAATTCCGTACTCTGGCAGCAGAGGTTGCTTAGAACAATGAGGCCCTCGTAGCTGCTTTTTCTCATGGTCTCGGATTCCATCAAGGATGAGATAGCAGCCCGAGAAATACCCACTGAGCTGGAGAGCTTGATCTTGTTTGCCATCCTCATTGACTCCAGACTTCTCTTTGACTTGCCTCCGAGCTTTGTAGTCCCACCCATGCCTCCCTCACCTCCCATGCCTCCTGGTACCGAGTTGGTCAGTGAAGAGGAACCCATGCACCTGGGCTTAGCACGTCTCAGCCTTTAGGAGGAGGGAGAGATTGTGCCTTTATTGTGGCCAGGCAGGTCACTTTTTGGAAGTCTTGTCCTACCCATCCAGGGAACGCCTGAACCTTGAGGTCCTGTCATGGACAGACCTTAGGTGGCATTGTTTCGTCCCCAGTTATCCAGAAGGATAAGCCCCTGGTTTTTGTCACCCTTTCTTGGGCTGAGTCGTCCATCGAGATACAGGCTCTAATCGACTCTGGGGCTGCAGGCCTGTTCATTGGTGCTGCATTTGTTTCTCAGCACTCGATTCCGCTGCTGCTGCGTGACACTCCACTTGCCATTGAGGCTCTTGACGGGAGACCTTTACAGCCTACCCATGTGACTCATGAAACTCATGAAAGTTATTTCTTCACCCAGGTTTCCGCTGGTTTTAGGTTACCCTTGGTTACAGAGGCACAACCCCTCTTTTGATTGGCTCAATACTGAGGTTCTCTCGTGGTCACCACAATGCATTTAGACATGCTTCCTGAAGGTATCCAAGGTCCTGTGCACCTCTTCACTCCCCTCCCTGCCGGAGGAGTACCGTGATTTTAGCGATGTCTTTGATAAAGGTCAAGCCGGTAGTTTGCCTCCACACCGGTCTTATGATTGCGCAATTGACCTTCAACCTGGTGCCATACCTCCTCGTGGCCGGGTTTACCCTTTGTCAGTCTTGGAGGATAAGGCCATGGAGGAGTATGTTGCTGACGCACTTTCTCGGGGTTTCATCCGCAAATCCTTGTCTCCTGCTGGTGCTGGTTTCTTCTTTGTGAAAAAAAAAGAGCGGTGAGCTGAGACCTTGTATATAGGGGTCTCAACCGTGTCACGATTAAGAATGCCTACCCGATTCCATTGATTACAGAGTTATTTGACCGCCTCAAGGGAGCAACGGTTTTCACAAAGCTTGACTTGAGAGGGGCATAAAATCTTGTGCGCATTAAGGAGGACGAGTGGAAAACTGCGTTTAATACCAGAACAGGCCATTATGAATAACTGGTAATGCCTTTTGGCCTTTGTAACACCCCAGCAGTTTTCCAGGAATTTATTAACAATGTCCTCCGAGATTTGTTGCAGTTGTGTGTGGTGGTTTATCTCAATGATATCCTCATGTTTTCCAAGTCCCTGGAGAGCCACCACACAGATGTCTGTTGTGTGGTTTAGAAACTAAGAGAGAACAATCTTTATTGTAAACTGGAGAAATGCGAGTTCCATTGTGAACAGGTTACATTCCTGGACTATGGCATTTCCACTGCTGGTTTTTTGATGGACCCAGAGAAGCTTTCGGCAGTCCTACAGTGGCCTTGACCTGTGGGTTTACGTCCTCTGCAGCATTTCCTGGGCTTTGCCAACTACTATCGGAAGTTTATTCCTAACTTCTCGTCTCTGGTCAAGCGCCTGACTGATATGACCAGAAAGGATGGTAACCCAGAGTTGGTCTCCGGAGTCCATTAAGGCCTTTGAGACTCTCAAGGCTGCCTTTGTTTCTGCTCCTGTTTTGGCACATCCTGATCCTATGTTGCCTTTTATCCTAGAGGTTGATGCTTCTGAGACTGGCGCCCTTCTGTCTTAACGTCCTAACTCTGAGAGCGCTATACATCCGTGTGGCTACTTTTCCAAGAAATTTTCACCTGAGTGCAATTATGAGATTGGTGACAGAGCTGTTGGCGATAATTTTAGCCCTGAAAGAATGGAGACATCTCCTTGAAGCTACCACTGTGCCTGTTCTTATTCTTACTGACCATAAGAATCTTACATTCTTGTCTGAGGCTAAGCGACTCTCTCCCAGAAGGGTGCGATGGGCTCTTTTCTTGTCGAGCTTTAATTACATTGTCTCATTCTTACCCGATTCTAAGAATGTAACGGCTGATGCCTTGTCACGACAATTTTCCTCCACTTCCAAGTCGGTTCCGGTTCCTAGGATTCCTCCTGATCGTATCTTGGCTACGGTACGCACCATTCTTGCCTCTCCTTTGGGTGACAAAATTCTTGCTGCTCAGGTCCATGCTCCTCCTGATAAACCTTGTGACCGCTGCTTTGTCCCTGAGAGTCTCCGTACTGCAGTGCTCCAGACTTACCATCTCCCAAGGCAGCTGGACATCCTGGGAAGAATCAACTCATTTGGGCCATTTCCCAACAATTCTGGTGGCCTAGCCTACGGGCTGATGTTACTGCCTTCGTAGCTGCCAGTCCCGTGTGTGCTCAGAGTAAGACTCCATGACACCTTCCAGTGGGCCTCCTACAACCCATACCCAATGGAGAGAGGCCCTGGACTCACCTGTCTATGAATTTAATTGTGGAGTTGCCCAACTCCCAAGGCAACACTGTTATCCTTATGGTGGTTGACCGGTTCTCAAAGATGTGTCATTGTATTCCACTTAAGAAGTTGCCCACCTCTAAGGAACTGGCTTCCATTTTTGCTCAGGAGATCTTTCGCTTACACGGGCTACCCAAGGTGATTGTCTCGGACAGGGGCAGTCAGTTTGTCTCCCGATTCTGGCGAGCCTTTTGTGCACAGTTGGGAATCCAGCTTGCGTTCTCTTTTGAGTATCACCCGCCGTCTAATGGGGCCGCAAGACAAGCCAATCAGTCCTCGGAGCAATTCCTACGTTGCTATATTTCTGACCATCATAACAACTGGTCTGGCCTATTACCTTGGGCAGAGTTTGCTCACAACAGTGCCTTTAATTCTGCCTCCCGATTGTCTCCATTTATGGGGAATTATGGTTTCCAACCTTCCATGTTGCCTGACTCGTTTCTTCCGCAGAGTATTCCTGCATTAGAGGAGCATCTCCGTGGTCTTCCAGGAGGCTTTGCGTCATGCTAATGATAGGTACAGACTCCATGCTGACCGCAGACGCCTGCCTGCGCCTTCCTACCAGGTTGGGAACAGGGTCTGACTGTCATCTCGCAACCTCCGGCTTCGTATTCCCTCACTGAAGTTTGCACCTCGGTTTATTGGGCCTTTCCGTATCCTTCGCAGAATTAACCCATTGGCTTACGCGTTGGACCTTCCTCCTAGTATGCGCATCTCAAATGTGTTTCATGTCTCCTTATTGAAACCTTTGGTCTGTAACCAATTTACCACCTCAGTGCCACGTCCTCACCCTATTCAGGTTGAGAACCATGAGGAGTATGAGGTGCAATCCATTGTTGACTCCCGTAGGTTCCGTGGGCGCAATACAGTACCTGGTGCATTGGAGGGGGTACGGTCCGGAGGAACGCTCCTGGGTTTTATCCTCTGACGTACATGCCCCTGTCCTCCTCCGCGAGTTCTATAGATGGTTTCTCCTCAAGCCCGGTGGCCCTCCGAGGGAGAGGGTTCATTGAGGAAGGGGTACTGTCAGGGCTGGCTTAGCCCTTCCTTCTCTGGGCTGGCCGCTCAGCTGTCGGCTAATTGCCAGCTCTCTTCTCGCTCAAAAGTTACCAGCTGTTCCTGATGATGGTCGTCTGACCTGCTACTTAAAGCCTTCCAGCTCACTTCACCTCTGCCTTTGCCTTGGTAACATCACTAGAAACCATCTCCTGCGGTTTGTTTAAAAACTGGCTTGCTGACATCCCTTTTGGCTCCTTATCCTGCTTGCTGTGCTCTACTTGGATCCCTGACTTCTGGCCTGGCTGACTAGCCGATCTGGTTACTGGACTCTGGCTATGCTTGACTACGCTTTATCTATTTACCTTTTTATATTTTATTAATAAACAAGTGTGATTTAATTGTACTTCTGTCTCAGCCTGATTCATGGTTTCTGATATACGGACAGCGGCAGGAGTGACAAGAGTGAGATATTTGCTGGAGAGAGCACAACAATCTGGCAAACAGGAAGTGCAGAGACTTCCTTAAAGTGGCTGTAAAGGTTCGCATTTTTTTAAATAAAAATAACAAACGTTACCTCTCCTGGCTCTGTGCCAGGGTTTTGCACAGAGCGGCCTCGATCCTTCGCTTCTGGGGTTCCCCCGTTGGCGCACCTGGCTCCTCCTCTTCATCAAAAAAGAAGTAAAAAATCTGCGCTTAGTAAAAACGAATAAGTCAGCAGCTGAACACTATAACCAGGATACTGGGCACAACGAAAATAAAAGAAATAAAGTGCAGCGCTTGGCCACTAAATATGAATGTGGCTTAATAAATATAAAACAAACAAAACTGTGAAATCAAAATATAAATGTTGTGAAAAAACATTAATATACATATTGTGAAAAACATTAATCTAGGATGCGTCTGAAACTCAAGTGTCCAATAGAATCAAAAATATTTATGAAACTCAAGTGTCCAATAGAATCAAAAACGAACTGTGAATCCAAATAATCATAAATAAATTGATGCAGCAAAATAATATAAATAATGTCCCATGTGAATATGAAGCAAAGGTAGCTAATCTTGTTTGTTCAAAAACAATAATACTTGACCACGTGGACCCTTCACCTCTATAGATCAGTAATAAATGGAGGCTTACCAGATCCCCAGTGACCCCCTGTTAAAGGAGGTCAAACTGCGCAGATTCGATCACAGATCACATAGACGTCTCGATACAGGATGCCGGAAAACGACCCAATCATTCGGATGTAACGTGATCTTCCAATCCGCTCGGATCCTCTCAAAGGCCTCAAAACGACGTATCACCTCCTCTGCTGCCTCTCTGAGCAACGTCTCCTCTCTACTTCCGAGGTGAGTGGGAGGAAGTAGAGAGGAGACGTTGCTCAAAGAGGCAGCAGAGGAGGTGATACGTTGTTTTGAGGTGGGTGTATTTGAGAATGGCAGGCGGAAGCAGCAGGTGCAGGCTAGGCATATAGCAATTAGGAGGATCTGGACAGCTGCAATCCAATAAAAACTCCTTTATTGTATAAAATAACAAAAGTTCAAACCACAGTAGGGATAGATACTGATGCATTTTACACTCAACAGTGCTTAGTCATAGCTACGTAACCACAAAGTTTTGCCACAAATATATACTAGTGTATCATGAGCCATGTGATCAATTATGTGATCGATTAGAATTAAATGGAGTTAATTAGTTAAATAGCAAACAAGTGTGATTAAAGCGGGATTCCGCTTCCGAATCTTTTTTATTTTTTCTGTCTTTGTTATGCGTTTACTAATGTGTTTTTGTACTCACTACTTGTGGCTTTTTACTCCCCGGCTTGCCGATTTCTTGCGGAAGAAACCGTTTTAAAAATTCATGTCGGCTGTTTCCATGTTGCTTGTGGGCATTTGAAGCCTACAACCATTTCCTTCCATGATGCGGTGATGCTGTGCTCCCAGCATTCACCGCTCGATCCCACGCATGCTCATTGTTAGCAGCGAGCAGCGCCGTAAAACTTCGGGTTGCCATCACAACGTGCGGCGTCCTCGGAAGTTCCCGCCCTGTTGTGATGGCAACGAAATAAACAATGGTGTCTTCTGACACGTCCTCGTCACGTGACCGGCGTCATGTGACGCCGAAATCTCACGAGATTTCGGCAGGACAGCGTTCCCCACTGACTCATGGGAACAATGTGAGAAACCTCCCAGGGGACTTTGCAGAGCCGAGGAAAGGCGATAACCACGCCTACTCCCACGGGAGGAGAGCCCGGAAGTCACCTTTGAAATGTAAATTAAAAGTTAATTACGGCGATCAGCTTTTTTATAAAGGTTCGTTTTGGCATCTATGGGAGAAACACTATGGCTTGCAAGCTTTTTAAAATGTGAGTACAACACCGCTTTAAAGTGGTTGTAAACCCTTACAAACCACTTTGACCTACAGGTAAGCCTAGATTAAGGCTTACCTGTAGGTCCAAGAAATATCTCCTAAACCTATACGGTTTAGGAGATATTTGCCTGAAGACATGCGCCGTAGACAGCGACGCGCAGGCGCACTGAGCGTGGCATTTCCAACAATGGATCTGCCTCGCGTGTCGGCTCCCGTGCGCATGCGCGGGAGTGACATCATCGCGGCTCCGCCGAATGACAGCAGCGGAGCTGCGAGATGCCACCAGCAAGATGGATGCCGCGGACTACAGGGGACAGCGGCGACTTCGCTGGCTCCTGTGTCAGGTAAGTGACACATAATGGGCTACTATGCGATGCATAGTAGTCCATTATACTTTGCCTTTGCAGGGAATGAAAGAGGAAGTAAACTCATCAGGGTTTACTTCCTCTTTAAGTATAGGAGGCACACAAATATCCAGTAGAAAATGCAGTAGAATACCAATATTTATAAAGGAAAAAAAAAAAAAAGATAATGAAATTTGAATGAATCAAAAAGAATTCCAATTGTATAACCGCAGCTCCTGGATAAACGTGCATGTGTAGTGCTGTAAAAAAAAAAAAGATATATAATAATAAAAACATATGAAGTGCATTTGTGTGTGAAATATAAATAATAAATGTATAATTAATATACAGTCTAGTAGTAAACACCTGAAATGCAACATATATGGAGAAAAATATGAATATGGATAAAACATATATAAAAATATAGATTTCAATGACTGAAATATGTATACAAAAAAAAATTGCACCGATGCCAATTCAATATACGCCAAAAAGTTTTATAAAATCTGATATAGGATAAAACGGAAAATTCCTATCAAAATACTTACTGTAATTTTCCTTTCCTGATGGACTCCATGGCAGCAACGTGTGGGTTAAGTCCCGCCTCCACTACCCTATAGGACACTACTCCCATAAATCTTTGCTCCCTGCCCATGGCCATGTTCGGTAACTAGCCTACTCTAGCCATTTTGGGAGGGAACTCCTGCTGCCATGGAGTCCATCAGGAAAGGAAAATTACGGTAAGTATTTTGATAGGAATTTTCAGTTTTCCTGACAGAATCCATGGCAGCAATGTGTGGGAAATAACTCGCCAAACACACTCAGGTGGGCAAAATGCTGAACAAAGATTTATTTAACACTGTCGGCCGACAGCACCTTTAAACCAAAATCAACAGAAGATTAAGTGGCAGGTTCAACACAATAATGAGCCATAAATGTATGAATGGATGACCAAGAAGCTGCTTTGCAGATAACCTCAGGAGCCACATGACGTGAAGCTGCCCAAGAAGTAGAGAGACTTCTCATGGAATGTGCTGTAACCGCCTCAGGAGGAGCCAAGCACTTCTCTATATAAGCCCACTGGATTGCCTGAACCACCCACGTGGAGATGGATCTGACCGAAGCCTTTGCTTTTACCATGGAAAAGAACAAAAAGGTTATCCAATTGCCGGAAAGAAGCTGTCGCCTCCAAGTATCGTTTCAAAATAACTCCCATGTCAAGAGGATGAAGATCCTGACAGAATTAAAGGTAGGAAGAGTAATATCCTGATTTTCATGGACGACTAAAGTAACCTTGGGATTCGACCCTAGCATTGGCACTAGGACCACTCTGTCAGGGAAGAACGTGAGGAAAGGCTCCTTTGAACCTAGAGACTGTATCTCGGAGACTCTCTTTGCCGAAGATATGGCTACTAAAAAAGATGTCATTAGGGACAATTCTTTGACTGAAAGTGGTTTGTCCAGTTGTGAGAAGAAGTCAAGAACCAACGGTAAATCCCACTTGGGGAATCTAGGTTTCCTCTGTGGTCGAAGTCTGATTGCTCCTTTAAAGAATTGCTGAACCAAGGGATGTTTAGCCCAAGAAACTCCAGAAAAAGCCGAAATTGCCGAGACTTGTACACGAAGAGTGCTGACAGAGATGTCTAATCCAAGCTGTAAGAAACCCAAAACATCCTGAACCGTCAGATTACTGTCAGAGCTAGACCTGGAGGACATGTGTCTTGTGAATCTAGACCAAAATCTCTCATACACCTGGTTGGTACTTTTCCTCCTTGCACTCATGAGAGTAGGAATGACCTACTTGGGGCAGCCCAGAGCCTCTAACCTTCCCCTCTCAAAAACCAGATCCTCAGACATAGATGGGTCGGACAGGGATGTAGCTTTGAGCCCTGGGATAGAAGATCGGGCCTGAGAAGCAAGGGAATCGGGTCTGACGCTGAGGAGCATTAGTAGTGGAAACCATGGCCTGTTGGGCCAGTAAGGTACTACAGCCATCACTTCTACTGCTTCTGATCTGAGTCTCCGCAGGAACTGTAGAATAATAGGAGTTGGAGGAAAGGCGTAAGCTCTGTTGAACCACCATCGTTCTGTCAGTGCATCCACCCCGTAAGCCTGAGGATCCCGAAACCTGGAATAATACCTTGTCAGCTTCTTGTTGCAAGGGGAGGCAAACAGGTCGACCTCTGGGGAGAACCCCAACGTTAGGATCCAACTGAAAACTTCCTTGTGAAGGGACCATTCATTGTTGTCCAGACTGACTCGAGACAGGAAGTCCGCCTGAACGTTCTGCGTCCCTGGAACATAAGTTGCTGTAATGTTGACCAGGTTCTTCTGAGCCCAAGACATAATTGTCTCTACCTCCTGAAGTAGAGACAGACTCCGAGTACCTCCTTGTCTCTTTATATATGCCACTGCCGTCTTGTTGTCTAGTCTGAGTAGAACCGAGGTTCCTGAGATCAGATAATGAAAAGCTAGGAGCGCCCGGAAAGCTGCCCTTAATTCTAGAATTTTCGACACCATCCTCCTGGAAGGGAAGTCCCAGGTGCCTTGTGCTACTTCCGTCAAACAGTGGGTGCCCCAGCCCCTGTTGCTGGCATCTGAAGTTATTGCTATCCATGAGATGGGGAGAATGAAATGACAATTGAACAGATTCTCCTTCTGAAGCCACCAGGGCAGAGAGCTTCTCATTGAGGATGTGATCCGGATAAGCTGAGTTTTGTCACCTAGCCATTGGTGAAGAAACCCTTTTTGGAAAGGTCTCATTTTCCATTGGACCCACTTCACCATTGGGATCGTGGCCACCATAGTGCCGATAATCCTCAGACACTGAAGAGCCTGGAGAGGCTGAGAGAGCCGGATGGATTCTGTCCCGAATTACTGACACCTTCTCTTCGGGTAATGAGATGGTACCCTTTACTGTATTGAAGAGTGCTCCTAGGAATACAAGCGACTGAGAAGGAATTAACTGACTCTTCTCTAGATTCAGGATCCAACCGAATTCTTGAAGAGTGGAGATAACCTGTCCCTTGTGTAATAACATACGGTCTCTGTCCTGGGCTAGCAGCAGAAGATCGTCCAAATAGTGGTGAAGATGAATTCCTTTGGTTCTCAATAAAGTCAATACAGCTAACAACACCTTTGAGAAAACTCGGGGGGGGGGGGGGGGGATGTTGAAAGCCCGAACGGGAGACATACGAACTGAAGATGTAGTTTGCCCACGGAAAATCACAGAAACTGCTGAAAATCTTCTGCCACATGGACATGAAAATAAGCGTCTTTTAGGTCTATTGAAATCATCCAATCGCCTGACTGGACTGATTGTTGTATTGTTGACAACATTTCCATCTTGAACCTCTCCCTTTTGATAAAACGATTCAGATGTATAAGGTCTATGACTGGCCTCCAAGATCCGTTTTTCTTTTGGACCATAAAAAAGAGGAGAATAAATGCCCCACCCTTGTTGATCGTCTGGCACGGGAACGGCAGCGCCTTGAGCCAATAAAGATTTCACGTAGGCTAACAGGATCTGCCTTATTTCTTCTGAGGCCGGAAGGGAGGTGGGAACATACCCGAGTTTTGGGGACCTGCTGAAGGTCCAAGAATGGCCTGAAGAGACCGTTCTGACTGTCCAGAAGTCCTGGATTGAGGCCGCCCAGACATGCCGAAAACATAGAAGACAAGCCCCCGCCTGGCTTATCTGAGTGGGCCCAATCTCAAAAAGATTTTGTTGGTTCCCTCTCTCCTATCGCACTGCTCTTGGCGGATTTCTTAAAGGAAGACTGCCTTGACTTCCATGACCTGGAAAATTCCCGACCAGGTCTATAGCTACGGGCCTCCCTGGCCTGCTCCTGATATTGCTTCTTAGGAAAAAATCTTCTCTGGCTTTTTAAGCCTCTATCCTGAGGAAGAAACCCCAACTTCCCGCCAGTGGCCCGGGTTATGGCATTATCCAATTTATTACCAAAAAGGGAAGAACCCTCAAAAGGGATCCAGCACCATACCTGTTTTGAAGCTGGATCAGCCAGCCGGGGACGGAGCCAAAGAGCCCGTTTGGTGGTGACAGCTGAAAGCATAACCCGAGACACTAAGCGGATGATGTCAATCAAGGCCTCCCCCAGAAAAGCCCGATGCAAGCCGTAACTCCTGGATAGGAGAACTTTTTGCGTCTTCATCCGAAATGTTCCTGAGGGTATCATCCTCACTGTCCGTCCATACTTCCATGGCCTTGGACATTGCTGCTAAAGCCAACGCTGGTTTGCAGGCCGAATCAATAATGGACCCGTGTGGGAGCAATCTTCAGGTAGAAAGACCATAATGGGTCCTACGGAGGAGGATAAAAAAAAGAACACAGCCATGGGCAGGCAGCAAAGATTTATGGGAGTAGTGTCCTATAGGGTAGTGGAGGCGGAACTTAACCCACACTTTGCTGCCATGGAGTCTGTCAGGAAATACTATGGAGGACTATGTAATGCAACTATTCATTTGAAATGGGCAGCATGAATGGGCAAAGGAAAAAAGTAGAAACCTCAAATTAGTAGAAGAGGACCCGCAGAACCAAAAAAACAGCCCTATAAACATATATACATACAAATTACTACATTTATATATATATATATATATATAACAAAACAGAAAATGGATAAAATACTTAAGGGAGGGAGGAAAAGCAAGAGAAAAAGACCATCTGAAGATCCGTGTTGTCATGGACCTTGTACTTTCAACCATTGTTATAATGGGCACAGAAGGTACATGACAATCATTCCAATGGCCCCAATTTTAGTCAAAAAATGTGCCAAAAGGTATTTATATATGTCAACAGATACCAACAAAGAATATACCAACAAAATTATGCATGATCTATATCCTATATTGGAAACAATTGAATGAGTCGTTCAATAAGATCAGCCGATAAATTGAATACAATTGAATGGATTAATCAATGAGCTTGGCCGATATGTTAGGTAATGAATAAATTAAACCTACGTGTCCACATCAACTAAAATGTCGAAGACAAGAGTAAAAATGCATGTGCATGCAGGGGCCACAAAACTAGCATATATGAATGGGTGAATACATAATGTTGAAGGGTTTCACCCAAATGGCATAAATCCATGGGTTATATATCCACTAGAGAAGGTGTCCTAGATCGGTGGTAGGTGTCATGGTCATCATAGCAGGGGGTCACTGTTAACTAAATACATATGCTAATATCAGAATTTAGGGATAACCATGATGAATATATAACGTAAGACCGGAAGATGGTATTGTTACCTTAATGCCGCGTACACACGGTCGGACATTTTGACAACAAAACCGTATTTTTGTCTCAAACTTGTCTTGCATACACACGGTCACACAAATGTAGGAAATTCCAAACGTCAAGAACACATTGACATACAACACGTATGACGAGCCGAGAAAAATTAAGTTTTCAATAGCCAGTGCGGCTCTGCTGCTTGATTCCGAGCATGCGTGGAATTTTGTGCATCGGAGTTGTGTACACACGCTTGGAATTTCTGATAAGTTTTGTTGTCGAAAAATTTGAGAACCAGCTCTCAAACATTTGTTGTCGGACAGCAGACATCTGATGGAGCATACACATGGTCGAATTTTCCGACAACAAGCTCACATCGAACATTTGTTGTCGGAAATTCTGACCGTGTGTACGTGGCATAAGAACAAAGGTTAGGACGTCAGTCAAAAAATACTAATGACCATTCACCTAATCATAATAGTGGGAAACATCCCACTCAAAGTTTAACCCTGCCAGGATTCTGGTATGTAGGTTGAATATCCAGAACACTTCACGTTTGCAAAGTGTTCTTAATCTATCACCCCCCTTTTTGGGAGTCACTATCTTTTCAATGCCTTGTATTGACAGACTAGCAATATCCTTATTGTGGACCAGATTCCAATGTTTGGCTACATTAGTGAACTTGTTTTTCTCGATGTCATATAAGTGACCGTAAAGCCAATTTTTCAGCCAGTGTAGTGTGACCTACATATTGGATACAGCATAGTTCACATGTAATGACATAGATCAAAAAGTTGGTATTACAATTGATAAATGATGAAATCTCAAAATTTCTACCAGTGACACTTGAACAGATGAACTGACCTCTTTTGATGTGGCGACATCCCCTCATGCCGCATCTGTAGTTACCCTTGAAATGCAACCAATTAGAGCTGGATTTCTCGATGGTAAATAAACTGGGTGATAGAGACCCTCTTAGGCTAGGGGCTCTATGGGACATTGTCCTAGTACCTTTTGACAAAATGTTACTGTATGCAGGGTCATTAAAGAGAATAGGTAAATATTTAGTAACTGTACTTTTAATCTTGTCAAATTCAGTGCTGTATGGTGTGGAAAATACTGGAGCATCTCCCACAAAGGGAGAATGTTTCCTATCAGTGCGAGACCCTGGATTTATATCTGATAGTAGTGTGTTTCTAGGGACTTTGCTAGTCACATGAAAGGCTTTGTTGAGAACTTTTTCAGGCTGTCCTCTATCCCTAAATCTATGACCCATATCTTCTGCTTCCTTAGTAAAAATCCATCACCTCACTACACAGACATTTGAGTCTTGAGAACCGTCCAACCTGGACACTTCTGGTGTGTCCTGGATGACCAGAATCGGCTCTCAATAATGCATTACTGGTTGCGGGTTTCCGGTGTAGTCCAGTGACTACAGCACCATTCGTACCCGACAGCTGTACATCAAAAAATTCAATGGAAACCTGAAGGTGTCCAGTGAACCTCAGGTTTATATTTTAATTTTTGTTGCATCAACCTTATCATCTGATATGATGAAAAGCCGGTTATCAATATAGAGACAGAAAAAGACTGTGTCGATGCGATGGGGGCTATCCTATTCAAAGGTGCGGATCTTCTCCCACCACCCCATATAGAGGTTGGCCAGGGAGAGTGAAAAATTTTCCCCCATAGAGGCACCACATCTCTGGAGATAATAGCACCCGTCAAACATAAAAAAAAGTTCTGTGTAAGTAAAAATCTAGACACAGCTAAATAAATTCTTGAAGAACTAATGAAAAGTTTCCCGAAATTTTTAAGTAAAAAACCAACAGCCTGTATGCCCAAAGGGTGAGGAATGCTAGAATACAAATTTGTGAAATCACTGGTGATCCACCTGTAATTGGCTCTCCACTCAAAAACACAATTTAATGAGAAGCTGTGTAGTAGGGTGTTTAATTTTTCCAAACATGTGATTTTCATATGAATTTGCTTACGCCCCAAATCTCAGTGATGTAAAAGATATATATGCCACATTTCAAGAATATTGGATAATATTTAGGGGTTGCACACATTGATCATTTTTATCAAAGCAAAGCCTATGGGCTTTACTGAATAAGTCATATACAACAATGCTGGATGAAGAAAGTCCCGTTCAAGGCTTTCTAGAAGAACGACAAGTGAAAATGGTTGACTACATCCAAAATGTCTTAAAAGACAGAAGTCATCCAAGAGAAGACTACAAAGCGTTATTACAACTCTCACTCCTGTACCTAGGAGGTTGGTCTAAAAACAACTTCAGTTTCAGGATCCCAGGGGCACTGCATCAAGCAAAGTGGATGGCAAAGGCACTATATGCACCTAAAATTGTCCTCTTCACTAAACAGTTGAATATTCCTCAACGACAGTTGGAAGGAATGAAATGGGTTGCACATTTTGTCAGCCTCATATATGTTTGCTTCTGGCATGAGACAATTGTAAGTCTATGAGCTTTTGAGCACTTACCCAGATGCAGACTTCAAAAAATATGCTCTCACAGTTGCTAAGAGACACCTATGCTATCTGGCAGAAACAAACGTAATATTGGCTTTTTTGGATGAACGTATTACTCTGGCTATTAAGGAAAATATGATTAAAAATTTAGAAACCAAACCTGCATAGAAAAAGGAAGTGAAACGATTAGAGGGTAAAAAACATGGTTTTTGAAGGAAAAGACCGGAGCCATTTCATTACTAATAAAACAGACATTCTTTGAATTGTTTGGGATCTGTTCATCAATCGGCCGATTTTGGCTGATTTTGAAGTAGGCTGTTCGGGTGATGCTGTAATGGCTAATGTATAGTTGGCTTGATCATTTTTGGAGTCAGAGAAGCTTACCCTTTTTTTGGGGGGTCTGCATGACCGACCAAAAAAAAATTGAGCCTTTTTCCATACATAAACATTATTGCTCTCATAATCTATGCGGTCTCTGATCATCTTACCTCTCTTATTCTCAATGACATCCTTTTCCATTTTGTCCAGTTTTTTTTTTTAAGCGGCCATCTAACTCTGAAAAGCCACTATGATTTTGTAAAGTGGTGAGGTCTTTATGTATTGTAAAAATTTCAACTTGTAGATTTTCAAGTTCCTTCTTTTTTGATGAAACAATAATATCCATAAGTTTAAATGAGCAGGTTGATAGCATATCAGCCCACTCTTTTTTTAAGGCAATCATCAAACAGATCTAATGTGATAAAATTTTTGATTCTCAAACCACGAGGAATCTTTTCTAAGGAAATATATTCTGTAAGAAAGCCAACATCCCAGAAAGACCTGATTTCCTTGGCCATCAGATGTTCCATTCTCGTGGCGGCTTGTGAATTTAGGATGGGGGGCGCCAGACCCCGCCCCTCCCTTTTAACCCCCCCCACTTCTCATAAGCCCCACCCCTTATTGAAGCCAGCCACTCCGTCCCCTCTATTCCACTAACGTCTACCTATAGTGTCAGGAGTATACAGCTCTGCATCACAGGACAGAGTATACAGCCCAAGCATCACGGGACAGAGTATACAGCCCAAGCATCACGGGACAGAGTATACAGCCCCAGCATCACGGGACAGAGTATACAGCCCGAGCACCACGGGATAGAGTATACAGCCCCAGCACCACGGGACCGAGTATACAGCCCCAGCACCACGGGACCGAGTATACAGCCCCATCACCAAGGGACAGAGTATACAGCCCCATCACCAAGGGACAGAGTATACAGCCCCAGCACCACGGCACAGAGTATACAGCCCCAGCACCACGGCACAGAGTATACAGCCCCAGCACCACGGGACAGAGTATACAGCCCCAGCACCACGGGACAGAGTATACAACCCCAGCATCACGGGAATAGAGTCCCCTCTATTCCACTAACTTCTACCCATAGTGTCAGGAGTATACAGCCCAAGCATCACGGGACAGAGTATACAGTCCAAGCATCACGGGACACAGTATACAGTCCAAGCATCACGGGCCAGAGTATACAGCCCCAGCATCACGAGACAGAGTATACAGCCCCAGCACCACGGGACAGAGTATACAGCCCCAGTACCACGGGACAGAGTATACAGCCCCAGCACCACGGGACAGAGTATACAGCCCCATCACCAAGGGACAGAGTAAACAGCCCCAGCACCACGGGACAGAGTAAACAGCCCCAGCACCACGGGACAGAGTATACAGCCCCAGCACCACTGGACAGAGTAAACAGCCCCAGCACCACGGGACAGAGTATACAGCCCCAGCACCACGGGACAGAGTATACAGCCCCAGCACCACGGGACAGAGTATACAGCCCCAGCATCATGGGAATAGAGTCCCCTCTATTCCACTAACTTCTACCCATAGTGTCAGGAGTATACAGCCCAAGCATCACGGGACAGAGTATACAGCCCCAGCACCACGGGAATAGAGTCCCCTCTATTCCACTAACTTCTACCCATAGTGTCAGGAGTATACAGCCCCAGTACCACGGGAATAGAGTCCCCTCTATTCCACTAACTTCTACCCATAGTGTCAGGAGTATACAGCCCAAGCATCACAGGACAGAGTATACAGCCCCTGCATCAGAGGACAGAGTATGCATCCCGAGCATCACAGGACAGAGTACATACCTCCGATGGTTAAATAAAACCAATCCCCCCTACCACCATCTCTCTCCTCATAATTACACTTGACCCTTTCCTCAGAACTACCCCCCATTGTTGCACAGGACCCCCTCCCTCATTCAGACAGGCGGGATGTTTAGGGTAGAGATGCAGTCAGGGGGTGTTTAGGCTGGAGATGCAGTCATGGGGGATGTTTAGGGTGGAGATGCATGCGGGGGGGGTGTTTAGGGTGGAGATGTAGGCGGGGGTGTTTAGGGTGGAGATGTTTAGGGTGGAGGTGCAGTCGGGGGGTGTTTAGGGTGGAGATGCAGTCGGGAGGATGTTTAGGGTGGAGATGCATGCGGGGGGAATGTTTAGGGTGGAGATGCATGTGGGGGGTATTTAGGGTGGAGATGCAGGCGGGGGGTGTTTAGGGTGGAGATGCAGGCGGGGGGTGTTTAGGGTGGAGATGCAGGTGGGGGATGTTTAGGGTGGGGATGCAGGCAGGGGGATGTTTAGGGTGGAGATGCAGGCAGGGGGGTGTTTTTGGTGGAGATACAGTCGGGGGGGATGTTTAGGGTGGAGATGCAGTCGGGGGGTGTTTAGGGTGGAGATGCAGTCGGGGGGTGTTTAGGGTGGAGATGCAGTCAGGAGGATGTTCAGGGTGGAGATGCATGCGGGGGGAATGTTTAGGGTGGAGATGCATGTGGGGGGGTATTTAGGGTGGAGATGCAGGCGGGGGGTGTTTAGGGTGGAGATGCAGGTGGGCGATGTTTAGGGTGGGGATGCAGTCAGGGGGTGTTTAGGGTGGGGATGCAGTCGGGGGGTGTTTAGGGTGGAGATGCAGGCAAGGGGCGTGTTTTTGGTGGAGATACAGTCGGGGGGGATGTTTAGGGTGCAGATGCAGTCGGGGGGATGTTTAGGGTGGAGATGCAGGCAGGGGGGATGTTTAGGGTGGAGATGCAATCAGGGGGAATGTTTAGGGTGGAGATGCAGGCAGGGGGGATGTTTAGGGTGGAGATGCAGGCAGGGGGGATGTTTAGGGTGGAGATGCAGGCGGGGGGGTGAAGAAACCCTACAGCTGCCAGTCACTGCCACGCACAACACTCAGCAGCCCCACCCTTCCCCCTCCATGAAGCTCTGCAGCAGCTGAGAAACGTGAAAGGGATCAGAGCTGGGGGGAGGGAGGCCTGGCTCACAGCAGGACACAGATCTCACTGTGGAGCAGTCACACTCGGTTTGCTGCTCTGCAGAGGAGGTGGGGGAAGCATGAAGCCGGGAGAGAGAAAGAGACATGCGGGGGGAGTAAATACAGCAATCCTCTCCGATCCCCGCACTCACCTGGTGCTCTCTGGTACACTGTCTGCCAGCCCTGTCAGTCCATTCATCCGCTGCCACACTGTCAAATATTTTTATCCTCCCCACCTCACATCAAAGGGTCTCGGTCCCGACTCCCGGTTAGTTGCAGTCACGTTTCCGGAGTCTGCAATCCACAAGTCACTGTCAGTGAGCCTGCCGGGAAACTAGAAGTGATGCGGCAGTGCCAAAAAAGCACTGCCCAATCACCCTCCGGTCCCGGCCAATAAAAAAGGCAAGACAGGAGCCAGGGCAAATCAGTGGGAGTGTGTGCGGGCGCATGGCTTGCGCCCTGCACATGCCCTGCACACAGGCAAATCCGCTTGCAATCAGCTGATTGCAAGCTAGGAAGCTTCCCATAGACCGTTGTGTGTCTTGCGCCCGGACACTCTTAAAGTGACCATTTTTTTTCTTATTTTTTTTGTCAAAAGCTTGGGGGGGGGGGGGGGCGGCACCCAGGCGCCCCCTATGGACAGGCCGCCACTGTGTCTCAAAGTAACATTGTTATCATCAGTGGATTGAAGGATGTGTGTCTGTAAATTCAATTGGAGAGGGTTGTCTGATGGTGCTGTGAGGGTTCTACTAAACCCGACCTCTGCTGTAGCAGGAACAGATGTGGTATCATCCATAGTAGCAATCTTCTACGAGGATAATTGGATGAAGTAAAAGGAGTGATAAACAACACCTTTGAGATGGTAACAATATACAATGCAAAGGGGAGAAGGAATCACTGCTCCAGGTGTGCTTTGAGAATGGCACTCTCCCCAAAGGTGGAAACAGCAGGTTCAGGCTAAGCATATAGCAATTAGAAGAAGGAGGATCTGGACAGCTGCACTAAAAATGCCTTTATTGTATAAAATAACAAAAGTTCAAACCACAGCAGGGTACAGGATAGATTAGCTGATTACTGACGCGTTTCACACTCTCAACAGTGCCCTCTGCCGAAAGCCAACCTGGGCTTTTCATCACCCTTTAGCCCTCACCTTGTCTCGGCAAAACTGGAAATCCACGAACAACCGAAAACTGGAAGTAGACAGCCAGACAGCCCTATGCTAGTTTTGAATGGATGACGCCCTGTGCGTGTCACCAGGACTAGGAATACAGAGATTTGCATACTGCATACCCATGGACCCCTGCAAAGGACTTTGGATTCACCACTTTGTTGCTGTAATCAAGGACCAATTCAATATCGTCTAAACAGTGAATCTTTTTCAAGCTGGTATATCCAGCAAGCGACCACAGCCTGGACACTTTTTGAGGCTTTGTGGTTTGACTCGGCTATCTGTCTATCCAACTTATATGCGGCGCTGTCTTTAATGTGTCATGGAAACATGGTGCTGAATGATTAACAGGCTCACTGGGGATCTATTGTCCCTGCTCAAGTCACATTGTTACATCACTGAATGCTGCATTCCACTATTCTACCATCTCTATGACTGATAGTGCTACACCAAGAAACCAAACCTGCCTTGTTCATTAACTGGCAGGGATACCTTACAGCCAAAATTGTATTTATCTGTGATGATCAATGCCTTTTTCAATACTGTAGCTACCTAATGCAGCTTTATAGGCATATAGGGAGTCTGGAGGTCCATTGTTAGGCCCAATACGAATACCGGTCTGTGCTACCAAGGTTTCCTAGAAATCACCTTGCCTAATGTACATAAGCATTATATGTTAAGTCACACTAAATAACTTGAGGTTGACACGGGTGAAGGACTCGGATATGGCTGAGCTCATGGGCATGTGTTTTTAAGTGATAACATTGTCAGTTTTTACCAATTTCCTACCAATGTTTACCAATTGTGCAATTTCCTATTGTTTATGTTTTCCTTTCAATGATACGTTTTTTATACTAATTGTTCTAATAAAGTTATATCAGGTTAAACCACAGTTTGTTCATTTTCCTTCATTGAAGCAAGGACACCTTGGGTCCTATTCCCACACCCCTTTTATTTTGACTACTTCTCCTGTTCTGGTAAGTAACTCCTTAGGTGAGTCGGTAACCTGCCACCTGGACCTTGCCAATTGCGTTTTTATTGCGCTTTGACTGCTCCAAAGTCATACCTCCGATGGTTAAATAAAACCAATCCAATTATGAGCATGACTTTAGACTTTTGTTAATTAAAATGTATCTCTCATTTTGACCATTAGACAGAGGATGAAAAGCAGAGGACCGATTTAATTGTTACACCTAAAGCTGAGAAATTGCTTTTCACATTATTCAAAGTAAACTGTTCTGCTATGTCAGATATCGTGTCATCAGGGATTTCCTGTCCCCCGGTGTCATTCATATATAGAGTCATACATCTTTACAATTCTTGAACGTTGGCGCTTTTGCGACAAGTTTATGGGCCTGATCCAAGCTCTTTATTCAAATCCTAAAGCCTATATTAGGCTTTAAGGCCACTACTCCAAACCAATACATATAGCCAAAGGCACCAGAGAAGGCTGTCCTTTATCTCTGCTAATATTTGCAATAGCAATTGAGACACTCGCCATCTCCATTCGCCCAGGACCCCAACATACAAGGCCTAGTCACGGCACCTGTGTTTCATCATCCGAGACGTGCTGCGATGGTCCTCTCATGTGCTCATCTTGAAACATAAGTGGTTTGGCATCGGTGCACACAATCTCTTCCACTTTTTGGGCAGGGCTAGGTGGATGGCCCTGGGAAACCCTGCTAACAGAGTCATCAAAAAGCAGAAGAGACTGCTGCATGATTGGGGCTCAGACTGCTTGGCTGATTTGTAAGCGGGTGAGGTGAAAGACTGATGTACATCGGCTGCAGATGCCAACTCTGATCTTTCAGCAGGAGACTCGGTGGGAGACAATGTGAAGGAACTGGAGGCACTGTCAGCAACCCAATCTACTATCGCCTGTACTTGTCCTGGCCTCAACATTTGTAGAGCCACATTAGGCCCGACCAAATACCGCTGCAGGCTGTCGCCTACTTGCACCTGAGGGAGGTGTTTCACTTGTGCGTGTAGCTGGCACAGATCGACCACGTCCTCTCCCTGCAGCAGGAACTCCACCAGCAGCACCACGACTGGGGTCAAGTCCCTTCTTTGATGGGCTCCTCATATTTATCAAATTTAGGATCTTGCCCTAAATGGGTGTTTTTTGAATAGCAGAATAGAAGAACAGTATCTAAAGTGTGTATCTCACACGTACAGATATGCAGTAAACACTGTAAAATATTTTTTTTGGCCCTAAATGGGTGTTTTTTAGAATAACAGAATAGAGCAACAGTATCGAAAGGGTGTATCTCACATGTACAGATATGTAGAAAATGCTATTCAAAAAAAATGTTTTTGTCCTAAATTATATATTTTTTGAATAGCAGAATTGAAGAGCAGTATCTAAAGTGTGTATCTCACACGTACAGATATGCAGTAAACACTGTCAAATATTTTTATCTGCCCTCAATGGGTGTTTTTAGAATAGCAGAATAGAGCAATAGTATCGAAAGGGTGTATCTCACACATACAGATATGCAGAAAATGCTCTTCAAAAAAAATTTGCCCTAAATTATTATTTTTTGAATAGCAGAATAGAAGAACAGTATCTTAAGTGTGTATCTCACACGTACAGATATGCAGAAAACACTGTCAAATATTTTTATCGGCCCTAAATTGGTGTTTTTAGAATAGCAGAATAGAGCAACAGTATCTAAAGGGTGTATCTCACAGTAACATATGCAGTGCTGGTGCACTGAGCTTGCATAAAATTCCCGCCGACGCCAGACTAACTAACAGACAGATAAAAGTTATATTTTCTCTGGCACTGGGCTCAGGGCAGGGTGTGCTGCACCCACACAAGAAAATCAAGGTAGATCGCTGAGTAATTAGATTTCTGAAACAGGACTAGCTAATTCTCTCTCTCAAAACAGCAGCAGCAACCTTTCCCTACACTAAAGCAGAGTAGCGTGCTGTGCTATGTGCCTCTAGCTTACATAGAGGCTGGGTCACATGCTGCACTGGCCAATCACAGCCATGCCATTAGTAGGCATGGCTGTGATGGCTTCTAAGGGCACACGAGTTAAATGAATGTTTGGCTGCCCTGCAGCTGTTTAAAAAGCTCCATTACATTACCGAACTTGAACCCGAACATACAGGGGTCCGGGACCCAAAATCCCAAAAGTCCGGTACAAACCCAAACTTTACAGTTTGGGTTCGCTCAACCCTAGTTGGGACCAACGCCTATACCACTTTAAACAAATATTGACCATAATATATGGGTTATAAGCATATGTTTTTATGAGCATGAATTTAGACTTTTGTTAATTAAAATTTGGAGATTTTAATCGTATTCTTTGGTTCAGTTTTCATATTGCACCATCCAATCTGTTCTCTCTTCCACAAATTTAGAAATAAAGTGCTTATTTTCTGTGATGATTTATCCACATTAGATTATATCCCATGTAGTCTAAAGACGTCTCGATCTATCAAAGCCACAGTTTGTACAGCAAGAGGCTATCCTCTTAACAGGTATGAAATGAGCCATGATAGTGAGACGGTTAACGACTAACAAGATAGTAATACACTCTTGAGGGAGGAAGGGTGACCCAAAAGTCCATAGAAATTGACCCCCATGGTCTTGATGGAACAGGTAGTGGCTGGAGCAACCCCAAAGGAGAATCTATGGGTGTCTTATTGCGTCTTATTGCATGCACAGATCAGGCACAAGACTACATATCTTTTGACATTTCTTGTAACCAGGCCACCAAAAGGAACGTGGTAAAAGTTCTTCTGTCTTAGAAACCCCAAAATGATCAGCAAGTTTGGCATAATGTACCAGCCTTAGGGAATCAACCAGAATGGATTTAGATACATAGAGACAATGGGGGTTATTTACGAAGGGCAAATCCACTTTGCACTGCAGGTGCACTTGAAAGTGCACTTGGAAGTGCAGTCACTCTAAATCTAAGGGGTAGATCTGAAATGAGGGGAAGCTCTGCTGATTTTATCATCCAATCATGTGCAAGCTAAAATGTTGTTTTTTTATTTTCCTTGCATTTCCCCCTCGGATTTACAGTGACTTTACTTCCAAGTGTACTTTCAGTGCAATTTCAAGTGCACTTGCAGTGCAAAGTAGATTTTCCTTTAGTAAATAACCCCCAATGTGCTTGAGTTCAAAAGCCATTCTTGTACTCAAGGTTAATGTCCTTAGGAAGACAGTTGAAGAATGGGTCCTTTTTATAGCCTTCTTCTGAGGAGACCCAAGAATGTATTGGAATTTGTGGCCCCTAGGAAGTTATTTTCCTGGAGAGGTTCAGACCCCATCGTTTTTTTTTTTTTTCCCCCATTCATTTATATTTTTATTTTTCCAATATGCAAATTTTTTATACAAAAACAACAAAATCCATTTCAATAAATACATACGTAGAAATTCCACTTCCCTCCCACTTCCTCCCCTAGTGTCTCACTCACCCCCTCCTCCCTATTTCTCAGTCAAAATTAATATAGTACAATCACAAACTTTCTATATGTTTTCAAGTTCAGGTACCAGTCCTGAAGCATCAATCCATGCTTTCCATAGCTTATCAAATTTCATTTTGCCTCCCCTTCGTATATAAGCAAATTTTTCCCTGTATTCTTAAACATTCTCAGACAATCTATTACAGAGGGTGGCCTGGGCTTTATCCACTTCCAAGTAATCCCCTTCCTAGCCTGATATAGGCATCTCAGATCTGTGATTTGTGTAGCTGCTGATCTTACATTTTGCTCCATATATCCCAGTATACACAATATTGGGTCCAGCCGTAGATCTAATTCAAATACTGAATTTATTTTACTCAACACCCCTTTCCAATATCTGCATAGTTTGGGAAACCTCCAGAGCATATGGATCAAATCCCCAGTTGTAGCCCTAAACCCTGGGGCAGGATGTATCTGGACATCTCCCAAACTGAGATAATCTTTTTGGCCTGTTATATGCTCTATAAATAACATAAAGTTGTGTAAGTTTCTGGGCTGCTGAGGGACAAGTCTATTGGGGTTACTATACCATCTCATTGGGTGTCTGTTATCTCACCCACATCTTCCTCCTAATTTACCCTGCTATAGAGCTGAAGGACCTTTTCCAATATTTAAGATGGATATTTTTTTATAAAATTTCAAAGTCAACCCTTTTAAGGAAATGGTATCTACCAACATTCTCAGCAAGGGGGCTCTGCTACATTCTGATCTCCTTTCTTTAAATTGTGTTGTCAATGCGTGTCTTAACTGTAAGTACTAATAAAAATTCTTCAGCTACTCCATTACATATAATTGTGATAGTCTTACCACTCCCCTCTGTTTCCTGTTTTTAACCCTTTCATGAGTAAGCCTATTTTTGACATTTGGCGTTTACAAGTTAAAATCCGTATTTTTTTTCTAGAAAATTACTTAGAACCCCCAAACATCATATACCAGTATATATATTTTTAGCAGAGAATCTAGATAATAAAATGGCAATTGTTGCAATATTTTATGTCACACGGTATTTGTGCAGTGGTGTTTTAAACGCAACTTTTTGGGAAAAGGGACACTTTCATGAATTAAAAAAAAAAACAAAACAGTAAAGTTAGCCCAATTTTTTCGTATAATGTGAAATATGATGTTACGCCAAGTAAATAAATACCAAACATGTCATGCTTTATAATTGCACGCACTCGTGGAATGACGACAAACTACGGTACATAAAAATCTCCATAGGCAAAGCTTAAATTTTTTTTCCAGTTACCAGGTTAGAGTTACAGAGAAGGTCTAGTGCTAGAATTATTGCTCTCGCTCTGACGATCACGGCGATACCTCACATGTGTGATTTGAACACCTTTTACATATGCGGACGCGACTTCCGTATGCGGTTTCTTTGCTGCGCGAGCTTGCAGCCAAGGGGGGGATTTACATTTTTTTTCTTATTTATTTTATTTTAAAATTAATAAATTGTTTTTTTTTTTTTTTAAATCACTTTTATTACTGTCACAAGGAATGTACACATCCCTTGTGACAGTAATAGGGGGTGACAGGTACTCTTAATCCACATCACCTAAAAATAAACCAAAAAACACACCATGTATTATAAAAATGCAGCCATACATCTATTACCTGAAGCTGTGGTCTCAGACACTCACCTGTTGTGGTGCCAATTTCAACAACCTTTCCTTCCTCCTCCTCCTCTGCTTCTGGTTTTTGGATTTCCCCTTCTTTGGGAGGTGTGGGGTCCCTGGTGTCCTCAGCTGTCCCGAGTCTTCTCTCCCCTATGAGAATGTAAAAAAGGAATACTTTTAGCACACAGATATTTGAGGGCAGAGATAGGAATGTGAAACATTGCTTGGAAGTGTCGTACAATTGTCTTTTTTGGTAGAGTTCAAAGCTGAAAACATTATTTTTTACACATTCTAAAGCTGGAATACTTACCTGTTTTGTGCAAGTTTGACAGAGGGAGACACATCTATAGTATCCACTGGAGCACACGTGTGGGACACCCTAATAAAAATGGTGTTCTGGTGTCCCACACTAGTGCTTCTGAGTCCAGATGTGTAAACAGCTACTGAGTGTCCTCTCCTTTACACTGAATCAAGTTTGCATTTCATTCTAGTTACAAACTCCTCTAAACAACAAACTTCCTTTGACTAGAAATAGGCATGAAGAAATGTAGTTAACTGCAACTTTCAAAAACATTGTCTTTGAAGTGGGCGAATGAACAATGTTTACTACGAACGATTAAAATGGCCACTTTCATGTTCATGGGTTCAAACTGTACATCACTAAATAAAAGCACATGGAGCAGTATGCAAGAAATAATAATATGAACACACGACAACTGCTTACTCGCTTGATCCTTCTGTACTGATCGTGCTCCCTCAGTTTCAGGTCTGACCAGAGTTTCCTCAGTTGATCCTTGGATTGCCGTACCCCAAAATCCATCTGCAGACTCTGCACAACTTTAGTCATGATCTTGGCCTGACATTTGGGTTTGGGTAAGGTCCATTCTTTCCTTCATAGTCATCCCTCTTCAATATGTCCAACATCTCTACAAAGGACATATTTGAGGCCTTAAATCTTCTCCTCCAGGATTGGGACGTTTCTGGCTTCGGGCTTTCGTCGTCCTCCTTTTTACTGGAATAATTAGCATGCACCTGCTGCTTCCCACTGTGCCGAAAGAGCAGGGGACGGGGAATAGACTAGAAAGAACATCAGGGGCGGGCGGAGCTTCACGCATGCGCACTGTATATAAAGCGTAACACTAGTGCGTTGTACGTACGATCTGTGAGAGGAGGAAGAAGTAACGGAAGCGCCAATCGTTCGAACGAAGGTACAATTTTAACTTGGTACATCACTGGCCTATACTCCTTCTAGATTGAGGCTTATATTGGAACAAGATTAGAATAGTTTAGCCTGCCATTAGGGTTTGTCTTGTGTTGTGTCTTGCAGAGAATATGGATCCCTTCAATGACTCAGATTTTCTAGCCATATTCATTGATATTCTCAGGGAGCTGCCCTGCCTGTGGCAGGTGAACCACCCCTTTTTAAGGACCTAAGGAAGAGGAAGGCAGCGCTGGACAAACTGCTTGCTTTGGGGAAGACCATGGTCCGCATGGCAGACATCACCTATGTGAAGGCCAAAATTGGTGGCCTGAGGAGTACATAACTGAGGGTGCGCAGGAAGGTCCAGGATTCCCTGAGATCAGGAGATGCAGATGACATTTATGTCCCCAGGCTGTTGTACTATGACAGGCTGAATTTTCTGGCAGACCAGAGGGAACCCAGGCCAGCACTCTACAGTCTTCCTTCAAGGCTTCCTTCCCCCCCCAGCTGAGGCTTCCGATGTTCAAGCTGGGCCTTCCAGGCAGCAACATGTGGAGGAGCCCAGTTTGAGTAAGGTATAGCATTGTTCAACATATTTCTTGTTGTACATTTAATGATGTTAACTTGAAGTTATTATTGATCAGTAAGTTCTGATTTAACAAAGTGTTTTACATATCACTAAACAGTAGTGACCAAAAATGATTGGGACAAGAATGAAAAATGCTGGGGTCAGAATGATAGTCTGTTCTTCGGAGGTGTTCACTATACTCATCCACAATATCTTCCCCTACCCTCTCCTATTGCCTTCTCCTCCTGATCTCAGGCCACTGTATTCTGATAACAGCAGCTGGGAGCGCAGCAGGCACTCTCTGGTGGAAAGTGTAAGCAGAGCAACAAGTGAACCAGGATGTCTCTGGCACTGAAATTCATGTAACACCACTCTACATTACTTCGAAGGACTGACTAGAGCAATTTGGGATGATAAGGGGAAGAAGATGATGAAGCATCCATCAATTTTTTTTTCATTCAGTGGATACAGGAAGAGAAAAATCAGCCTGGAGGGGTTAAAAGGGCTCTAGATGCTCTTGGAAGTTTGTAAGACCATTTGAGAAATGAAACTGAATGGATGGAAAGACATTCAGAGGGAAGTTGAGACAAGCAGTGAGAGAAGCAGGTGGCAAAGCTGGTTGACAAAAAAAAATCTGCTTACACTGTGTTCTTTTATTCATTTATTAATGTCTTCTTCACCCTTCACCTTTTTCATTACTGACTCAGGATCTCAGTCTATTGAAGATTACAGAGGAGAGCACCAAAATATTTGTATTGATCTTTGAACTGTTTGTTGCGTATCTTACTTTGGGACTGTGAAAGTTAAAAAGTTTGATGCCCATAGTGGGAGTATTACAGGATTTATATCTGAAAAAAACATAGCTCCGGAAGCAATGAAAACTCCAGTATATAAGAAGAGCAGAGTAAAGCACCGGATATGTCGTGATATACCATGAAATACTGTGATCCATGGACTTATATCAGATTTTGTAACAGAGATGGGGGAGGAGGGGGGAAGGGATAAATAAAAAAGAGGGAGTGACCAGAGGCCCCTGAACGATCAAAGTTCTGGAACTGTGGTTCCTGTGGTCCCTGAATTTTTTTTTATTTTTTTTTCTCTCTCCCATCCTTTTTTTCCTTTTTCTTTTTTTTTCTTCAAAATAATTTTTCTGTTCACGGCTGTTTATAAAGTTTTTGCTTTAGTTTTGCAGGTAAGGTAAGGGGTGTCCCCTCTCAATTAGAATTGGGAAAGAGTAATAGGAAGAGGAGTAAGGGCGTGCAAAAGTTTAGAATCACCTGGGGAAGAAATATCCTAAACAAATATGAGAGGGCGATCCCAGAGAACAACGGAACCTAAAACGCCAAAAGAAAGTCTAAATACAAGTACAATTCAGAAATACCTTAACCACTTCAATACCCAACCATAGTCAAACGACGGCCACAGATGGTATCTCCCATCCTGGGTGGCCACCATATGACGTCTTCGGCTTTCCGCTGCTACTGCGGGCCCCTGGCGGTCTGCAGAGCGGGGATCTGGTGTGTCCCTAGGGACACAGCCGTTCCCCGATGGGGGTATTGAAGTTGTGGCAGTGAGTGGCGGAGCAGTTTTACCGGATCTGTCACAAGCCGGCGCTGCATCACAACATCTGGAAGCGGCATGCACAGCGCACAGCGCAGGAGATCAGTAGTGATCGGGCTGAGTATAAAGTGTATCAGTGTAAAAAGCCAATGAAATTGGCTATTTAGTGACTGGCTGTGTCCAATGACAGCCTGTCACTAAATGTAAACAAAAGGTGTGTAACTCCTGTTGCTGGGTTCTCCTCTTCACACACCGATCCAGTGTGAGGAGGAGATCAGCTAACAGTGAGTTACCACTACTGTACCCCAGTATTTGCCTTACTGTGCCCAGATTGCCCCCCCTAAATAAAGAGTACCTATCACCAGGAGTACCTGCCCCCAGAGTACCTGCCACCGGAGTACCTGTCACAGGAGTACCTGCCACCAGAGTACCCGCCATCTCACCACCTGCCACCAGAGTACCTGCCACCAGAGTACCCACCACCTCACCACCTGCCACCAGAGTACCCGCCACCTGCCACCAGAGAACCTACAGCTACTATGTCCAGAAAGGTGTACACCCCAGAAGAGGCATACCTAATACTCAGCCTGACCGATGAGAGCAACGGGGAGCTCTCACCGCTCAGTTCTGGTTCCGATTCTGTTTCGGAATATGAGCCCCCTGAAGACAGGACATCAGGATCGGAATTAGAGGAGGAAGCAGTCCGTCCTAAAAGAAGACGGTCTGAGCACCAGGCAGCTACCAGCAGTGCCAACAGTGGTAGACCCCAGGAGTAGAGGCCCGGTACAAGCACTGCTAGACCCCAGGAGGAAAGGCCCAGTGCACGCCAAAGAATTAGGGCCCAAACCCAGCTTCCAGAAGGCTTGGCAAACCCATTGTGGCTGCCTTCTTCCACAGGGTCAGCCACGATCCCCCCTTTTACAGCACAGCCAGGTGTGCAGGTCAATACTGCGGATTTTTCCCAAATTTATTTTTTACATTTATTTTTCCCCGACGAATTGGTTCAAGGCATCGTTGGCCAAACCAACCTTTTTGCACAACAATTTATTGCAAACAACCCCAGCTCCAGCTATGCCCGCCCTTTTGAATGGCGACCCCTAACAGCGGCAGAGCTTAAATTGTTTTTAGGCCTAACGCTAAACATGGTACTTGCAGAAAAATAGAAACTCATAAGTATTGGTCGACCAAACCCATCCATCATATGCCAGTTTTCTCCTCATTCATGTCCAGGTCCTGATACGAACTTATAATGCGCTTCCTGCATTTTAGTGACAACTCACAGTGCCCCCCCAACCCCCCCCCCAAAATCACCCAAACTTTGACAAACTGTATAAAATTCGCCCCCTAATTAAATTTTTTTCCAATAAGTTTTCCGAACTTTATGTCCCTGACAAAAATATATGTGTGGACGAATTCCTGGTGCATTTCACAGGCCGGCTGGGAATCAAGCACTATATAGATCAATGTATGGCTTAAAGCTGAACAAGCTCTGCGAAAGCGCCACCGGTTATGTGTACTCTCATTCCTCGTGTACGAAGGTAAAGATTCCCAGCTCCAGCCCTCTGAGTGTCCATCCTACATGGGAATAAGTGGAAAAATAGTTTGGGAGTTGGCATTCCCACTCCCCCAAAAGGGTTATCATATATATATATATATATATATATATATATATATATATATATATATATATATATATATATATATGGATAACTATTACACTAGTTTGCCCCTTCTCCGCCACCTGTACCTAAAAAAAAAAAACTTTGGCCTGTGGTACAACAAGGAAAAACCGAAAGGGCTTCCCACAGTGTCTTGTCACCACATCCATTCAAAGGGGGGAATCGGCAAACTTGAGGAATGAGGAAGTATTGGCTGTGAAGTGGAGGGATAGTAAAGACATGTACATGATGTCCACCATCCACGATCACACCTCGGTGGAACTTCACAGAAGACGCAGTCCCGTTTGCAAGCCTTCCTGTATCAGCTAGTATAATAAATTCATGGGGGGGGGGGGGGGGATTTAAATGACCAGATGATGCAGCCCTATCTTTCAACAAGAAAATCCCTTTTTTTGGTACAAAAAAAAATCGCAATTTACTTTTTTCATTTGGCCCTTTTAAATTCTTTTATCATCTACCAAACGTCAACAGAAACACCCACCACCTTCATAAACTATATTGAAGACATTGTCACTTCCCTGATCTACCAACAAGATTCCCCCCTGAAAGCATTCGCTCAGATTCTGGCAGCAGACTACATGAGCGTCATTTTCCAGACCACATTCCACCATCAGAATCCGGAAGACGACGCCAAAAAAAATGTCGGGTGTGCGCCAAAAGAGGAATAAGGAAAGATACCAGCTTCCATTGTCCCGACTGTCCCTCCCAACCTGGCCTTTGCATCAGAAAATGCTTCAGATGATATCATACGCTGGAAAACTATTATCCCCTATTTCTAATACTGCCATTTCCCTGTTTTCAGTTTCCGTCATGAATATTTCCCTGCCTCAACCAACCGTATCATTGTCTTCCATGTGAACTGACTCTGGCCTGTTTCTCGACTATGCCTCTGCCTACCGTCTGCATTGTTTATCCGCCATGTTTCTGCCTTTCAAGTGAACTGACCCTGGACTGTATCGACTATGCCTCTGCCTACCGTCTATTTCTGCCTTTTACCTGCACTGACCTCGGCCTGTTGACCATGTTTTTGCCTGCCCCTTGGATTGACTTTTAGCCTGTTACATAGGGGTCTCACATGTGAGGGGCTCCAGAATAGTGTTTGGAGTTCAGAAAACCAGTTTTTGTTTTTTTATGTTCCCAGAACAGGGTCTGGTTGTCCGGAGGCTTCAAAGCGATTTGGGTCGGAGAAGCCTCTACCCCTGTCCCCATTCTTTCCTCACCGATGCCCTAAGCTTGATGGTCCTGCCTGCTCCCTGGACAAATACTCTGGTTGTGCTGACCATACCTCTGCCTGCTGCATGTACTATTCCTGCCTGCTGCATGGATGATCCTTTGATCCTTTTGCTTCTGCTGACCACATCCCTGCCTGCTATCTGGACCAATGCATTGGCTGTGCTGACAACATCTCTACCTGTACTGACTATTCCTGCCTGCTGCCTGATTTGCTGTCGCTGTCCATGATCCTGTCTGCTGCCTGGACCGATGCTCTCCTCTGTGGACCACTGCACTACTAAACCACAGGTAATCTTTTCTTTACCCTTTGCTCAGCAGAATGTATTTTGGTTTGTAATTGATACGTACAGTACATGCTATGTGTTAGAAATATGAAGGGCCTTCAACAATTTGATAGGTTGGCAGGAATTTATGTGTGTAATTTATGCTCCTAGAACACCTGACGGTGCTACTTGGATGTTCAGCCTCTGTATGTGGCCAGGCTGTGTACAAGTCTCACACATGTGGTATCGCCATACTCAGGAGGAGTAGCAGAATGTATTTTGGGGTGTCATTTTTGCAGTATACATGCTATGTGTTATAAATATCTTATAAATGGACAACTTTATATAAAAAAAAATGCGTTTTAATTTTTTTCCACAGATTCTAAAAACTTCTTGAAAAAAATGAACCATTCAAAAGACTCATTATGCCTCATAGATTATACGTTGGGGTGTTAGCTTTCCAAAATGGGGTCATTTTGTGGGCATTTCCATTGACCTGGTGCTCCAGGGCCTTCAAAAATGTGATAGGTTGTCATCAAATGAGATGTGCAATTTATGCTCGTAGAATGCCTGACGGTGCTACTTGGATGTTAGACCTCTGTATGTGGCTAGGCTGTGTAAAAGTCTCACACATGTGGTATCACTATACTCAAGAGGAGTAGCAGAATGTATTTTGGGTTGTCATTGCAAGTATGCATATGCTGTGTAAGAGAAATAACTTGTTATTATGACAATTTTGTGCAAAAAAAAAAAAAATGTTCCCAAGAATTGTGGGAAAAAATTACAACTTCCCAAAACTCACCATGCCTCTTACTAAATACCTTGGAATGTCTGTTTTCCAAAAAGGGGTAATTTGGGGGGTGTTTGTACTTTCCAGGCTTGTTAGGGTCTCAAGAAATGAGGCCTTCAGTGCATCAGGTGTGATCAGATGTGATAATTTTTCAATGATTTGCACCATAGCTTTTAGTCGCTATAACTTTCACAGAGAACAAATAATATACACTTACTTATTTGGGTTATTTTTACTAAAGATAAGTAGCAGTATACATTTTGGCCCAAATTTAGGAAGAAAAATGTTTTATTTGCAAAATTTTACAATAGAAACTAAAAAAAAGGTTTTTTTCAAAAATTTCTCGTTTTTTCGCTTATATTTCAAAAAATAAAAAACTCAGAGGTGATTAAATACCACTAAAAGAAAGCTCTATTTGTGAGAAAAAAATGATACAAATTTGGTTTGGGTGGAATGTAGCATGACTGAGTAATTTCATTCAAAATGTGAGAGCGCTGAAAGCTAAAAATTGGTCTGGTAAGGAAGGTGTATAAAAGCCCTGTATTGAAGTGGTTAAAGACGTCAGCTCAAAAAGTCCAGGAGTGGAAAAAAAGCAACAGGGGACAAAAGAGAAGAAGAAAGAGTTGGAGAAACAAAAAGCGGGACAGGCTGATAATTCCAGAGTTGAAATTGATCTGGAGGGTGTTCAGGACCCAAGCGAGACAGTAGAGCAAAGGGCAATGGGGCAAATGCCAATGAAAATGGAGATGTTGGAAATGTTTGCTAAACTAGAAAATTCTATTAAAACAGATATAACAAATGTAAGGATGGATATGGGCCACTTATTGAGCGCATTGGAAGAAGCAGAAGAACTAACAGGAAAACAGGCCAAAGAAATATTAGAACTTAAAACTCAAATGAAAACATTGCAAACTAACCACCAAGATATAGCATATAAGTTGAAAGACCAGGAAAATCTAAGTAGACATCAAAACCTCAGGATTAGAGTCCTACCTGAACAGGGATGACCTAAAAATTGATCGAGTTCATAGGATCAGGAAGCCCCCAGGCCTGAGAGAGGAAATACCCCGAGATGTCATTATTGTTTCATTCATATGAGGACAAAGCCAAGATATGGAGTAAACTTAGAGGATTGCCCCCACTGAAATATGAGAGAACTGATCTTCAAGTTTTTTCTGACCTATCTGCAGGGACTTCGATGTGGAGACGCAAGCTGAAACCCTTGTTAGAACAACTGAGGACGGCAAATATAAAATATAGCTGGGGTTTCCCTGCCTCATTGATAGTATATAAAGAAGGAAGAACAGTCTGTTTGAAGTTCCTGGAAGATCTCCAAGACTTTTGTAAATCTTTGGCTATCCCAGTCCCTAACATTCCTTGATAATTGGAAAAAAATATTAGATGGTGTATGGGATTATAGGCAAATTTTTCTTTTTCTTTTTTCTTTTTTTTAACTTTTTTAATTCAAAGACAATTATTTACTGAAGTATGTAGGGAACTCGAGGGGGAGGTGGGGGGAGAGTTATGCAGCTGGGGGGGCTGAGAGGCTAAAGGTTCATAGAGGGCCCAGGTGGATCCTTTGCACGCCCACTCCGGTCCCTTCTCCCCCCTCCCAGCTCAATGCAGGGGGGAGGAGGCCCGGACACGGGTTGACATGGTCAGAGCACCACCCTAGTAAGGAGGTGTACAGGATGGGATCAGATTGGACACCCAACTGTACACAGGGGGTCGGAATACGGAAGGGGGAGGTGGGGAGGGTGTGGGTGTGGGGAGGGGAGGAGAGGGGGGATTCACCTTGCAGAAACGAGTAAAATATACGACCCAAAGGCAGAACCTAAGATCACTGTTCAGTTCCATTCTTGAATAATAGAGAATATGGAAATACATTTTTTGACATATAATGTCTCCGGTTAAAATATATAAGATACTAAAAGAACTCCTGCAATACCAAGCAGAGGTAGTGTTCTTGCAGGAGACACATCTAACCCAGGAGACAAATATTAAAATATATTCTGAGGACTTTCCGAACTGGTATTATGGTGATTCTCCTAAGAGGGGGGCTAATGGGGTGGCAATTGGGTTTGTAAAAAAAAATAAAATTTACGTTGTTAGACAGGCTGACAGACCCTGAGGGCCGTTACCTTTTTGTGAAGGGTAGAATGGGAGAGAGGATAACGGAAAATTGTATACTCACCTTTCCGTAATTTTCTTTTCCTGACGCATCCCATGGCAGCACACACATTGGGTTGTGACTCCGCCTCCACAACCTGATAGGACTGGTTAGCTATAAGATTTGAAGAGGAGTCCACCGTTGCATTCTCAGTAACTATCACCTTAGAGCGGCGGGCTTCTGTGTGCTTCCATGGGATGCGTCAGGAAAGGAAAATTACGGAAAGGTGAGTATACAATTTTCAGTTTTCCTGACGCATCATGGCAGCACACACATTGGGAAATAACTCGCTACATGGGTGGGTGCTTTTAGAAGTTTTTATTTACTCAGGTACAAGGTATGGATGAATTAGTTTGAATGATTGATCTCCCGAACTCAACCGTAGTTAATTGAGCCGGGTCTATTCTGTAGTGCGACATGAATGTGTTTTTTGAAGTCCAAGTTGCTGCCTTGCATATAGTCTCTGGGGATACTCTACAGTACGCTGCCCAAGAAGCCGCTACCGCCCTCGTTGAGTGCGCTTTCAGACTTTCTGGTATTGGAAGATGCTGGATTAGATATGCTTTCTTGATAGCTTTAATAAACCAAGAAGCTATCCTTCTTGAGGAGGCCGCCTGGCCCTTCTTGGCGCCATGTGGAATGACCAGAAGGTTCTCTGTCTTTCTAAATGGACTGGTAACTTCCAGGTAGGTGGAGATGACGGACTTCACATCCAGAGGATGAGGATTCCCATCTGTATTGAGAAAGACAGGGAGATTAATTAATCTCCGGTAGACAAGAGAGAGTAACTCAAGGACATCAGGGAGCAAGATTCAAGAAGCATATTTAATAGAATAGCAAGCGATAGGCATCAATGGGGAAATAAATCTAGTAAACATCTAGCTAGGATGTGAAAAAGAAAAAAGAAATACATTTTATCGAAAAAAATTCAAAACAAGTCTGGTGAACTGGTAAATACAACCAAAGAGATTGTGAAGGAGTTCAGGAATTATTATGAAACCTTATATGCAGTTAGACAGAAGGGGCAGCAGGAACAAGAGGAAGAGGAGAAAATTAATGAATTCCTGAATAACAGTACACTACCCTCGCTGTCTGAGAGTGATAGATCCATTATGGACAGACCTATTACAGAGGAAGAAATCTATAGTGCATCTATAATGCATTAAAAGGCTCTCTCCCGGGCAAAAGCCCGGGACCGGATGGCTTTACGACGTTCTATTTTGAAAAGTATAAAGAGATATTAGTTCCAAAGCTGTGCCAATATTGGAACAGATTAGATATGGAATGTGAAATGGGTAGGGAAGCATTGTCTGCATCAATTACGGTCGTATTAAAAGAGGGTAAGGACAGTACGCTCTGTTCTAGTTATAGGCATATTGCAAAGGTATTGGCGAAAAGACTGAAGAAGAAGATGACCGACCTGGTGCATCCGGACCAGTTCGGTTTTATACACGGCAGAGAAGGGAGGGACAATGGTGTTCGAGCTTTGCTACACCTCCAGGCTATTAAAACAAGTGGGTTCCTATCAGGGTTGGCTTAGCCCTTCCTTCTCTGGTCTGGCTGCTCAGCTGTCGGCTAATTGCCAGCTCTCTTCTCTCCCCACAGTTACCAGCTGTTTCCGATGATGTTCGTCTGACCTGCCTACTTAAAGCCTTCCAACTCACTTCACCTCTGCCTTCGCGTGGTCATACCAGAAGGAACCATCTCCTGCTGTTTGTTTCAAGACTGGCTTGCTGACATCCCTCCTAGCTCCTTATCCTGCTTGCAGTTGCTGGATCCCTGACTTCTGGCCTGGCTTAGTACCCTGGTTATTGAACTTTGGACTGGCTGACTACCCGATCTGGTTACTGGACTCTGGCTATGCTTGACTACGCTTTTCTATTTACCTTCTTATTTTTATTAATAAACAAGTGTGATTTAATTGTACTTCTGTCTCAGTCTGATTCATGGTTTCTGTCAGTACGCAAAGGCCATGAAGAAGAAGATACAGTCAATCCACTTGTTGGTAATATTTTTTCCAGATTGGATGAGCAAGATCGCCGCATGGATCAGTTTGCCGTGGCGTTACAAATGCTCCTGAATCGCACGGCTCACCTAGAATCCCCCATGGTGGCTGCTCCGGTACAAACTGAGTCGCAGGCTGTCCCTGCTGCGCCAGTCTCTGTGCAGGCACCCGCCTCGAGTATTACCTCTATAAGAGGTATGTCTGGTTCTGCTCCGCTTCCCCAGCGATTTGGGGGCAATCCAGTTCAATGCAGAGGGTCTAGCAATCAGGTTGAGATATACTTCAAAATGCTGCCCCAGGCGTTTCCCATGGACAGAAGCAAAGTAGGTTTTCTGATATCTTTGCTTTCTGAGAGAGCCTTGGCCTGGGCTAACCCTCTATGGGACCCGCAAAAAACTGTTGTCTTCAGTTACCCTCAGTTTGTGGCCTCCTTTAAAAGGGATTTTGATGTTCCCGCATGCTCCGCTTCTGCTGCAAAGTGCCTCATGTCCATCAAACAGAGTACAAGAACTGTTGCCGACTACGCTATTGAATTCCGTACTCTGGCAGCAGAGGTTGCTTGGAACAATGAGGCCCTCGTGGCTGCTTTTTCTCATGGTCTATCGGATTCCATCAAGGATGAGATAGCAGCCCGAGATATACCTACTGAGCTGGAGAGCTTGATCTCGTTTGCCATCCTCATTGACTCCAGACTCAGAGAAAGACGTTCTCTTAAGGAGCGCTTGCGGAAGCCTCCTGTACATTTTCCTCCGAGCTTTGTAGTCCCACCCATCCCTTCCTCACCTCCCATGCCTCCTGGTACCGGGTTGGTCAGTGAAGATAAACCCATGCACCTGGGCTTCACGCGTCTCTCTGCGGATGAGAGAGCCTTTAGGAGGAGGGAGAGATTGTGCCTTTATTGTGGCCAGGCAGGTCACTTTTTGAGGTCTTGTCCTACCCGTCCAGGCAACGCCCGAACCTTGAGGTCCTGTCATGGACAGACCTTAGGTGGCGTTGTTTCATCCCCAGTTATCCAGAAGGATAAGCCCCTGGTTTTGGTCACCCTTTCTTGGGCTGAGTCATCCATCAAGATACAGGTTCTAATCGACTCTGGGGCTGCAGGCCTGTTCATTGATACCGCATTTGTTTTGCAGCACTCGATTCGGCTGCAGCTGCGTGACACTCCACTTGCCATTGAGACCTGCCCATGTGACTCATGAGACGATTCCATTGTCCATGGCCGTAGGGGCTCTTCACCATGAGATAATCCAATTCCAAGTTATTTCCTCACCCAGGTTTCCGCTGGTTGTTGGTTATCCTTGGTTACAGAGGCACAACCCTTCGTTTGATTGGCTCCATGCTGAGGTTCTCTCCTGGTCACCACAATGCAGTGAGACTCGCTTTCTGAAGGTATTGAAGGTCCTGTGCACCTCTTCACTCCCCTCCCTCCCGGAGGAGTCCCGTGATTTTGGCTATGTCTTTGATAAAGGTCAAGCGGGTAGTTTGCCTCCACACCGGTCTTATGATTGCGCAATTGACCTTAAACCTGGTGCCATACCTCCTCGTGGCCGGGTTTACCCTTTGTCGGTCTTGGAGGATAAGGCCATGGAGGAGTATGTTGCTGACGCACTTTCTTGAGGATTCATCTGCAAATCCTCGTCTCCTGCTGGTGCTGGTTTCTTCTTTGTGAAAAAGAAGAGCGGCGAATGTCATTTCCACTGCTGTTTTTTTTTTAGATGGACCCAGGGAAACTTTCGGCAGTTCTACAGTGGCCTTGACCCGTGGGTTTACGTCCTCTGTAGCGTTTCCTGGGCTTTGCCAACTACTATCGGAAGTTTATTTGTAAATTCTGCTCTCTGGTCAAGCCTCTGACTGATATGACCAGAAAGGACAGTAACCCACAGAGTCGGTCTCCGGAGTCCATTAAGGCCTTTGAGACACTCAAGGCTGCCTTTGTTTCGGCTCCTGTGTTGGCACATCCTGATCCTACGTTGCCTTTTATCCTAGAAGTTGAGGCTTCTGAGACTCGAGTTGGCGCCCTTCTGTCTCAACGTCCTAACTCTGAGAGCGCTTTGCATCCGTGTGGCTATTTTTCCAAGAAATTTTCACCTGCTGAGTGCAATTATGAGATTGGTGACAGAGAGCTGTTGGCGATCATTTTAGCCATGAAAGAATGGAGACATCTCCTTGAAGGTACCACTTTGCTTGTTCTTATTCTTACTGACCATAAGAATCTTAAATTCTTGTCTGAGGCAAAGTGACTCTCTCCCAAAAGGGCGTGATGGGCTCTTTTCTTGTCGAGATTTAATTACATTGTCTCATTTTTACCCGGTACTAAGAATGTAAGGGCTGATGCCTTGTCACGACAATTTTCCTCCACTTCCAAGTCGGAGTCGGTTCCGGTTCCTATGATTCCTCCTGATAGTATTTTGGCTACGGTTCACACCAGTCTTACTTCTCCTTTGGGTGACAAAATTTTTGCTGCTTAGGTCCATGCTCCTCCTGATAAACCTTGTGACTGCTGCTTTGTCCCAGAGAGTCTCCATACTGCTGTGCTCCAGACTTACCATTCTCCCAAGGCAGCTGGCCATCCTGGGAAGAATCCACTCATTTGGGCCATTTCTCAACAATTCTGGTGGCCTAGTCTACGGGCTGATGTTACTGCCTTCGTAGCTGCCTGTCCCGTGTGTGATCAGAGTACGACTCCACGACACCTTCCAGTGGGCCTCCTACAACCCATACCCAATGGAGAGAGGCCCTGGACTCACCTGTCTATGGATTTCCTTGTGGAGTTGCCCAACTCCCAAGGCAACACTGTTATCCTTATGGTGGTTGGCAGGTTCTCAAAGATGTGTCATTGTATTCCACTTAAGAAGTTGCCCACCTCTAAGGAACTGGCTTCCATTTTTGCTCAGGAGATCTCCCGCTTACATGGACTACCCAAGGTGATTGTCTCGGACAGGGGCAGTCAGTTTGTCTCCCGGTTCTCATGAGCCTTTTGTGCACAGTTGGGAATCCATCTTGCGTTCTCTTCTGCGTATCACCACAAGTCTAATGGGGCCGCAGAACGAGCCAATCAGTCCTTGGAGCAATTCCTACATTGCTATATTTCTGACCATCATAACTGGTCTGACCTATTACCTTGGGCAGATTTTGCTCACAAAAGTGCCTTGAATTCTGCCTCCTGATTGTCTCTATGGCGAATTAAGGTTTCCAACCTTCCATGTTGCCTGACTCATTTGTTCCGCAGAGTATTCCCGCTTTAGAGTAGCATCTCCATGGTATTCGTTCCACTTGGGTACAAGTCCAGGAGGCTTTGGGTCTTGCTAATGATAGGTACAGATTCCATGCTGACAGCAGTCACCTGCCTGTGCCTTCCTACCAGGTTGGGGACTGGGTCTAGCTGTCATCTCGCAACCTCTGGCTTTGTGTTCCCTCACTGAAGTTTGCACCTCGGTTTATTGGGCCTTTCCGTATCCGACGACCTTCCTCATAGTATGCGCATCTCAAATGTGTTTCATGTCACCGTTGGTCTGTAACCGATTTACCACCTCGTGCCACGTCCTCATCCTATTCAGGTTGAGAACCATGAGGAGTATGAGGTACAATCCATTGTTGACTCCCGTAGGTTCCGTGGGCGCATACAGTACCTGGTGCATTGGAAGGGGTACTGTCCGGAGGAACGTTCCTGGGTTTCATACTCTGACGTACATGCCTCTGTCCTCCTCCGTGAGTTCCATAGATGGTTTCCCCTCAAGCCCGGTGGCCCTCCGAGGGAGAGGGGTCATTGAGGAGGGGGTACTGTCAGGGCTGGCTTAGCCCTTCCTTCTCTGGTCTGGCCGCTAAGATGTCAGCTAATTGCCAGCTCTCTTCTCTCCCCACAGTTACAAGCTGTTCCCGATGATGCTCGTCTGACCTGCCTACTTAAAGCCTTCCAGCTCACTTCACCTCTGCCTTTGTGTGGTCACATCACAAGGAACCATCTACCGCTGTTTGTTTCAAGACTGGCTTGCTGACATCCCTCCTGGCTCCTTATCCTGCTTGCAGTTGCTCTACTTGGATCCCTAACTTCTGTCCTGGCTGAGTACCCAATGTGGTTATTGAACTTTGGACTGGGTGACTACCCGATCTGGTTACTGGACTCTATGCTTGACTACGCTTTTCTATTTACCTTCTTATTTTTATTAATAAACAAGTGTGATTTAATTGTACTTCTGTCTCAGTCTGATTCATGGTTTCTGTCAGTTCCCCAGTCTATTCCTGTTGATGGATGCTGAAAAAGCGTTCGACAGGGTAGACTGGGGATCAGGACTTTGGAAGTTATGGGGGTGGGCCTCCGAATTATTCAATGGATAAAATTATTATACAATCATCCCTATGCCTCAGTAAAGGTGAAGGTGAATGGAGTATCTTCTTCCCCATTCATAATGAAAAACTGAACTAGACAGGGATGCCTGTTGTCACCCCTCTTGTTTGTTCTATCCCTGGAGCCATTATTGGCTTCAATTCGAAACAGCGTTAATATAAAAGGTATTAGGGTGGGTGAGGAGGAGCACAAACTGGCAGCATTTGCTGACGATGTGCTCTTCTTTATTTCAAACCCAAGGATTATGATTCCAAACCTGTTGGAGGTGTTAAAAAAAATACAGAGAAATCTCAAATCTCAAAATAAATCTCAGCGAGTCTGAGGTCTTAAATATAAATATAAACAAACTGGAGGAAGCAAGGCTCTCAAAATAATTTTGCTTCCCGTGGAGAAGGGATATAAAGTATTTAGGAGTGAGATTGTCTGATACTTTAAAAAAAATATTCCTAATAAATGATATCCCTTTGTTAGACGAGATCAAGAAGGAAATTAAAAAAATGTCAATGTGCCCTCTCTCATGGATAGGGCGAATTAATTCAGTAAAAATTATATTGACTCTGAAAATTATCTATAAATTTCAGATGTTGCCCATAGCCATTCCACAAACATATTTCAAAGTTTTAAAAGGTTTGATTTCTACGTTTGTATGGTTCAATAAAAAACTATGAATCACAGCTACAGTATTGAGCAGGGAGAAAAAACAGGGGGGGTTTAGCTGCACCGGACTTCAAAAAATATTATAATGCAGTGGCACTTTCACAGGTGATTGAAATGGACAAAAGAGAGAAATGACAAGAGATGTATTAACATCGAAAACACAATGAGCAATATACACTTAGGTCACGTATTATGGAATTCAAAACAACACGACACTAGGATCGAACACACATGAAGTAACGTGTATTACACTTAAAATATGGGATAGGTTGTACTCACAAAACAAATGGGAGTATAATTCCTCTTTGATAAATTTAAAAGAAAATTAGTTTTTTGAGCCTGGGAGGAGGTCAGTGGGGGGAAACTGGATAAAAAAAAAGAAAATGCATAATTGGGAGACATAATAAAAAATGGAAAAATAAGCACATTTCAAGAACTACGACTAGACACAGAATTAATGATGATTGATATATGGAGGTACATCCAGTTGAAGCATTTTCTCGACAAATTGCCACAACCACTCCAATCTGGAGAAGATTATACTCAGCTGGAGAGGCTCCGTATGCGGGAAAAATCTAAAAATAATATTTCACGAATTTATAAAATTATAATGAAGGGAGAGGGTTTGGATGCTCCACCATATACCAAGAAATGGGAGAATGAATTAGGATCACGCTGTAGTAAGCACAAGTTAGAGAAAAATTTTTATTTGACACACAGTTCAGCGAAAGACATCAAGACGGTTCAAAAATATTATAAATGCTTGTCAAGATGGTATGCGACTCCAGACAAAATTGATAAGTGATAATGATCATAATAATGATAAGTCCTGCGAGCGTTGGAGAGGATGTGGAGCCCTGGGAACTATGGTCCATATATGGTGGGAATGCCCAATTATAAAAAAAATGTGGATAGGGGTTTTACATAAAGATAATCACCCATAAAGAAATTCCGGATGATCCGTGGACATGTGGACATGGAACAGATAGTCCTGTAAGACAATATAAAGCATCTATAACCCCTATCCTGCTTAATGTAGCAAAAAGTCTAATTCCGAAAAAATGGCAAGAAATAGAGAGCCCCAAAATTCGGGATTGGATACTGCGCGTAAGCGCTCTATAAAAACTGGAGAGTTTAGACGAAAAGTTTGAGGAACAGGTTGAAGGATTCGAGTGGAAGGATAAATGGGTGGTATGGAACGAGTTTAACCACTTGCTTACTGGGCACTTAAACCCCCCTCAGTCCCAGACCAATTTTCTTCTTTCATCGCTGATGCACTTTGAATGACAATTGCGCGGGCATACAACACTGTACCCAAATGAAATTTTTATAATTTTTTTCCCACAAATAGAGCTTTCTTTTGGTGGTATTTAATTACAGCTGGGAGTTTTATTTTTTGCTAAACAAACAAAAAAAGATGCAAAAAAAAAAATCATGTTTAATAGTTTGTTATAACATTTTGCCAACAGGTCATTTTTCTCCTTCATTGAAGTGCGCTGATGAGGCGGCACTGATAGGCTGCACTGGTGGGCACTGATAGGCTGCACTGGTGGGCACTGATAGGCTGCATTGGTGGGCACTGATAGGCTGCATTGGTGAGCACTGATAGGCTGCACTGGTGGGCACTGATAGGCATAGTTAAGGCGGCACTAATAGGCACAGATAAGGCGGCACCGATGGGCACAGATAAGGAGGCACTGATGGGCAAAGATGGGCACAGATAAGATGGCACGGATGGGTGGCACAGATGGGTGGCGCGGATGGGTGGCACTAAGGGGCACTGATAGGTACCACTGATAGATGGGACTGATGGGCACTGAAAGGTGGCTCTGATAGGTGGCACTGCTGGGCACTGATGGGTGGCACTGCTGGGCACTGATGGGCACTGGTAGATGACACTGATGGGCACAGATATGTGGCACTGGGGTGCATCACCTTAGTTGAGGCAGATTGTGGGCACTGCTGGGTGGCACTGTGGGCACTGCTGGGTGGCACTGCTGGGTGGCACTGTGGACACTGCTGGGTGGCACTATGGGCACTGCTGGGTGGCACTGACAGGGGGGACACATTTTTTATTGATGTGGCAAAGCAGGGGGCAGGTGGGCACTGGTAGGGCTGGCCCGATCACGGCCGCCGGTGATCGGCTCTTTTTTTTTCTCCTCGCGCTGTCAGCGCAAGGAGGAATAATAGCCGATTACCGGCTCCGTTGTATCACATGATCAGCTGTCATTGGCTGACAGCTGATCACGTGATAAGGGGTCGGGATCGACCCCTTGCTCGGATCGGTGATCAGGCGAGTCTCATAGACTCGCCGATCACAGAGAGCGCCGCGCGCGCCCCTCAGGGGGCGCGCAGGCCGCTCGTGCACGGGACGACGTCAATAGACATAGTCCCGGCAAAGGAGATCCGCGCTGTAGCCATCATTCAGCTATAGCGCGGATCTCAAGTGGTTAAAGAAAACATGGCGATATGTAATAGAGATTATTCAATAATTTAACACAGAAGTGCAGTGAATTATATATGTTTAAGAGGTTGAAGCAAGGTGGGGGGGGGGGGGGAATGGGAAAGTGAATTGTATAATCCTGTAGAATGTGCAACTATATGCTTTTCTTTTTTTGTATGATGTAAAATTTATAACATAAAGAATAAAAAAAAAAGAATGATAGTCTGTTCTATTTATTAACATTCAATTTGCAATGGTCATGAGCTGAAATTTGTGTGATTGATGAACACAAAAATAAAACTGTGTCCTATTTTTATGCACAGGAAGACCTCAGCCGGGAGGAGGCTGTGGCAAGTGGCAGCCGGGAGGTCGACCATCGCCATCCTCCTCCTCCTCCTGCCACAACTACAACAGCAGAGGAGGGAAGTGTCTAAGGAAGACCAGAGGGTGATGGCCTGGGTTCAGTCTGGTCTGACAGAAGATGCAGGCTGTTATATGACCACAGCCTGGGGACATCGATGTCATCTGCTGTTCCTGATCTCTTGGACTTCTGGACCAGACTGTTCTCCCTTATATATGGACTCCTCAGGCCACCAATTTTGCATTTAAATAATTGATGTCTGCCCTGGGGGCCAAAGGCGTCGCCAAATTTACCAGTTTCTCCAGAATTGCCTTCCTCTTTATTTGCTTATGACAGCTAATAATGTTTTTTTGGTTAAAGAAATACTTGCCTATGTGTTTTACTTCAAAAAGGACCGTTTATTTGTGAGTAGGCAGGTACATTTCAAAAATACAAAGTCAAATTAACAAGGGACACCAACACCAAACAACCTCCTCAAGATTAAAAAAAAACAATAAAATAAAAAGATAATAATGGTGCTGTGGTAAGTTGACACACAAAATACACACAAAAAAATTACGAATATGACCAAAATTAAAAAAAAAGGAGCTCTTGAGTAAAAAAAGCAAACACAAAATTTATAAAAAATATTAAAAGATAAAAATCCAAAATGATTCGGGAGATCTAACGAAAAATGTTTTTATATTCATGAAATCAGGAGAAAGAATAAATAAAGAAGTTTGTGAGAAGTCTGTGTGACTTCATTCTTCTACCATTATAAAGAAAAAGAGAATGTGCTGCATTAAACAATTTTTAACATTGGAGGGTGACGAATGTGCTATATTCATTCCAAATGCTAGTTTTACCAAACCAAGCGCTTCCATCTCATAATTTATTCTGAGCATGCGTGGCACTTTGTGCATCGGACTATGCTACACATGATCAGAATTGAAGCAATCGGATTTTGTTGTCGGAAAATTTGAGATACAGCTCTCAAACTTTGTGCTTCGGAAATTCCGACGGAAAAAGTCCGATGGAGCCCACACACGGTCGGATTTTCCGACAACAGGATCCGATTGCACATTTTCCGGCGGAAATTCCGACCATCTGTACGAGGCATTAGAATTGTTTCCTATTGTCCTGTTGGTGGAAATATAGGGAGGGGCTTTGCAAAACAACAAGGTACGGTTTAATTGCGATAACATGGGGGTGGTGTCGGCGATTAACAACATCTCAGCGTCTTCCCCCCAGTGGTCAGGTTGTTATGGCATCTGGTGCTCAGTTGTTTAAGGCTAAATGCTTTTATTTATGCAGTGCATATCCCCGGGGTTGACAGAAAATTAGCGGATGCTTTGTCTCGTTTCCAGTGGGAAGAATTTCACACGCTGGCACCTGGTAGACGGGTCGGAGGCCTCCGAACATATACAGGCCTGGGTGTTTTGTTTTATATGCAGTAACTATTCAAATGGTGTATCGGAGGCTGCTATAGGGAAAAAGATGGCAGCCTTGGCTTTCTTGTTTCAGTTGGTGGGTCACAAGGATTTCACCAAATCTTTTGTGGTTTGTTGGGCGTTAAGGGGCTATCAGAAAGGAAGTTCCAACAAGCATTCCAGACACCCAGTGTCATTTGAGGTGCTGGGTACAATTGTGTCGAATCTGGGGAAGGTGTGTTCTTCATACTTTGAGCAGGTCCTTTTAGGGGCTGACTTTGTGCTGTCCTTTTTTGGAGCTTTTAGAATTAGTGAGCTTGTTTCTCCCTCCAAGCAGGTGTTGGGGGGTTTGCGGTTTGGGGACATACAGTGCTCGGCATTGTCGGTCCAGATTTGGATACGGCGCTCAAAAACAGACTGGCTTGGAAAAGGGGCCCGAGTGGACTTTTTCAGGGGCTATTGCACCCAATTCTTCCCAGTGGCAGCCTGAGAGCAGTTCCTGGTTCTTTACCCACAGGGGGCTGGGGCGTTGTTCATACACCTTGATGGCTTGTGTCTGTCCAGGTTTCAATTTACGGCAGTTTTCCGTAAGTGCCTGCAGGCAGGAGGGTTGATCCCAGGGGATTTTGCAGCTCATCGGGGTGGCCACTGTGGCGTCTTGTGGGAACTTCCTACGGAAGCAATGAAAAGGATTGGCAGGTGGGAATCCACCAGATATCAGTTGTATGTTCATCCACATTTGTTGTGATTCGTTTTCACACTGTCAGTACCTGTTTTCTATTTGTTTATTTTGGTCTCTTGGTGGGTATGTCTTTGTTGTGTCTTTTCAGATTCCCCATGATGTCTTATCTGGATACTGGGACATTTGTACGTTTTTTGGGGGGTAAAAAGGGCGGATGTTAGGCCGGAAGGCAGACAGCTGGGATTGGTGAGAGAGGAAGGCAGAATCAGGTGGATTAGGGTGCCAGGTATGATGTGGCATAAGGTTGTCCCTGAGGTACATTGCTTCTTAAAGTCTGGACAAGCCTCCGGATATTTTGGTCCTTCACATGGGAGGCAATGACTTGGGCATTAGACCCATGAGGCAGGTCATAAAAGACATTCAGTGGTATTTTCTCAGGTTGCAGACTTATTTCCCTGACAGGATTGTGGTGGGGTCGGACATTGTGGCCCACATGTCGTGGAGGGGGGCACGGTCAATTGACAAACTTAACAAGACCCGTATAAAAGTTGATAAGGAGGTGGGTAGGTTTATTGCCCGTAATGGGGGGGGGGGGGTGTGGTGGTCCAGCATTTGGAGTTGGAGGTTGACACCTGGAGGTACTTGAGAGGGGATGGGGTACATCTCAACCCAGTCGAGATTGACCTCTGGGCATTGAGATTGGAAGATGGCATCCACAGGGCATTACTGGTGTGGCTGCAGGCACAAGTGTAAGGATTCACACTGGTGCCGCGGTGGCGTTTTGGTCCTTGATGATAGGTATAAAAACATGAGAAAAGGGTGGGACCCATCTCGGGTATGGAGTCCTCCTGGTTGGTCTGGTTTCAGTCTAGACTACTGGGTAATAAGTTGGTGGGGGTTTGTGGTCAGTGAGTCCTCAAGGTGATTTTGGCAGCTGGGGACAGATGCTAACTTAACGGTATCACAGACTAAAAAGTTGAAGATGGGGTCATCATGGACCGGCAACCAAGTATTTGGATTGGAGCTGGAATATTTTAAATAATGGTTAGAGTTTATTAGGTTTTGTTAAAAAAAGGCCGAACAGGGGCCATTTACATCCAACAGGTGTCAGTGTCATTATTCAATAGTAATGCTATATGCATGTGTGGTTTGGGGTAGTAAGTTATCTGACTGCCCTAGTCAAGACATGTACTCAGCCGAATTGAAACCGAGGCACAGGACATAGATGACAGAGTGTAAGTAGCTTACAGAGATGAATAGGTTAAGAAAAAGGAGGGTGTTAAGGAAAGAACTTGTCCTACCGGATTGGAGGGCAGGATGAGTTGGGGAGGAGTTGTAGGTAAAGTCCAGGAGGGGGGTGGAGCAGAGGTCAGCAGTATGGGGGAAGAAGCATGGTGGAAAGTTCCCTCCCTCCTGCCCCAATAGAAGGGTTTCCTGTGTTTTGGAGTGGACTACAAAAGAGTGTTGTTTTGGTTGGGTCCTTGAAGATACAGTAGGTATAAAAACATGAGGTATTGAGAAAACAGTGGGACCCATCTCAGGTTTGGAGTCCTCCTGGTTGGTCTGGTATCAGTCTAGACTACCGGCTACTAAGTTGGTGGGGGTCTGTGGTCAGTTAGCCAGTCCTCGAGGAGATTTTGGCGGCTGGGGACAGATGCTAACTAAAAGGTATCACAGACTAAAAAGTTGAAGATGGGGTCGTCAGGGATCGGCAACCAAGTATTTGGATTGGAGCTGACATTTTAAATAATGGTTAGAGTTTATTTGGTTTTGTTAATAAAAGGTTGAACAGGCCATCTACATCTAACAGGTGTCAGTGTCATTATTCAATAGTAATGGTAAGGCTATATGCATGTGTGGTTTGGGGTAGTAAATTATCTGACTGCCCTAGTCATGGTTCATCTGCTGGTGGCGCTGTGGTTCTCAGGGCTGATAACTGCAGTTCCAGTGTCCACCACCAAGTGTCTCCCAGAAGCCATCAGTTTTCATTGATCACCTCCACATGGTTTCAGCTACTAGGTGGCTATATAAGGCTGCTCCCACTTGCACTTGCTCTGTATCCAGTATCTTGATGTTTTATTCCCTTCCAGTTTTCTTTTTCCCCCTTGCTATCTGCTCCCTGTTCTCCCCTTCCTTGTGTGTAACTCATTTGTATATATATATATATATATATGGTTAAGTTTGGTTAGGATTGCTGGTTGGACAATTTGTTATTTCATGCATCATCATGTTTATTACTTGCTGGTGTGTGATTATCTTTCATTCACTGTAAATAAATCTCACTTTAACCGCTTCAGCCTCGGAAGATTTTGCCCCCTCCCTGATCAGAGTACTTTTTGTGATTAGGCACTGCGTCGCTTTAACTGACAATTGGCGGTCTTGCGACTTTGCACCCAACAAAATTGACGTCCTTTTTTTTCCCCACAAATAGAGCTATCTTTTCGAGGAATTTGATCACCTCTGTAGTTTTTCTTTTTTGCGCTATAAACAAAAAAAGAGCAACAATTTTGAAAAAAAATCAATATTTTTTACTTTTTGCTATAATAAATACCCCCCCCCCCCCACCCAAAAATATATTTTAAAAAAATTTTTTCCCTCAGTTTAGCCTGATATTCTTTTACATATTTTTGATAAAAAAAATCTCAATAAGTGTTTATTGATTGGTTTGCGCAAAAGTTAGTGTCTACAAAATAGGGGATAGTTTTATGGCATTTTATTATTAATTTTTATTTTACTAGTAATGGCAGCGATCTGCGATTTTTATCAGGACTATGACATCATGGCGTACACGTTGGACAATTTTGACACATTTTTGGGACCATTGACATTTTTACAGCGATCAGTGCAATAAAAATGCATTGATTACTGTAAAAATGTCACTGGCAGTGAAGAGGTTAACCACTAGGGGGTGATCAAGGTGTTAATGCGTTCCCTAATGTGTGTTCTAACTGAAGGGGGGATGGGACTTTGCAGGGGAGAAGACAGATCGCTGTTCATACTCTGAACAGGTGATCTGTCTGTTCTCCCCTCAGGGAACCGGAAACTGCGTTTTACAAACACAGATCCCGGTTCTCGGTGTGCCCCAAAGCAATCGCGGGAGCCCATCAGTGATCGGGACCGACGGGCACTCGCTTCGACTCCGTGGGCGAGCAGGGGGCGTGCGCCTCCGGCAGTGCGCATGCGCCCCCTAGTGGTCAAATATGTTACCAACGTAACATGACGGTGATTCACGCAGCCGAGCCATGTTGCCGCAGTACAACTGCGGCAGCTGGTCGGCAAGCGGTTAAAGATATACATACATGGTCTGGTTTTTGGTATAGCTACATATATCTGGTCCCCCAGCTGCTGACTACTGACATATAGTAACACTGAGGCCCACTAACGACCAGATCAGCTACACCTGGGAACGGGAGCCATTTGCTTGGAATATTTGCTCCCCTTTTTTGCCAAACTGCTTTGAGGGGAGGTTATTTGTCATGTGAAATTGGCATTGGGTGGTAAAGATCTTTACCGCCTGGTTTTGCAAGATTACACCCATGAAAAGCTGTTGGAATGCATTCTGACAGCATGTTTTAGTTGATGAGGGCAGATATTCACTTAGTGAAATACAGCCATTGGTTCAGGTCTATTCTGAACTATTTCATCTACATCTTGGAACCATTATGTTTTCGCTCCTTTTTTTCCCCCTATGTTTCTGGTTGGAATTTTGGGGTGGTTACGGAAACATTGTACAGGTTCCTTTTTCCTGCAGTATTCAGCTTATTCACAGCAGGTGCTGTTAGATTGTGTTACAAGCCTGGTCAGAGATCCTATTGCAAGTGTTAGATGATTCACACAGAACAAAGTCAGATTTGCTGCTAAACATCAATAATCTCTTCCTTTTGGCAACCACAGCTGCCACTGATTGTTCTTTACCTCTTAGGTCAGTACCATTCTATCAGTAACCACACTTCCTCTGCATGTAATCTTTTGAAGGCTTCCCATAATTGTTCATCTGCTGCCTTTCAATGAGGTTCATTCCTCCTCCATGCTGCCTGCCGATGGGTTTCATTCCTCCTCCATGCTGCCTGCCGATGGGTTTCATTCCTCCTCCATGCTGCCTGCCAATGGGTTCCATTGCTTCTCCATGCTGCCTGTGGATGGAGTCCATTTCTCCTACATGCTGCCTGCTGATGGGGTCCAGTCTGCCTCTATGCTGCCTGCTGATGGGGTCCAGTCTGCCTCTATGCTTTGCCTATGGGGTTCAGCCTGCCTCTATCGTGACAGACCCGATCAGGACAGGGGCTTTTGGAAAGGACTAGGGGCAAGCCTCCTACCCACTGATTTTGGCACATGGAGAAAGCAGATCATCCTCTAATGATGAACAACAACAAAGTAATGGACGCTGAGAGCGAGGCTTGGATTCATTCTGTGAATAAGGACAATAAAGCTTCCCTGGATGTAAAGGTGTAATATTAATCCTGTACAAGTTAATAGTCAGAGGGAGTATGGTGTCCCTACAGACTAAGTTTGAGAAGCACTCCTTCACTTGGGACAGAAATATTTATCAATAATATCCCTCAAGAAATCTATGAAGATAAATTAAATCCACCTTTTAACGCTGCTGGAACATGAGTTTGTCTCATAGACTGATGTAGGCTGTTGTAGGCCGATTTGAGGTGGGGTGGGATCAGTGTTTGTTATGTGTGTCTCTCCCATTGTTTGCCTCCTAGGTGTGCATTCCCATTGTTACTTAAGTTAACTAAATCACCAGTGGCGGTCCCGTCAATAGGGGGCACTCGGTTGCCGCCCTCCCCCCAAAGCTGGACAGCTGGAAAAAAAAGTAGTCCTTTAAGAGCGTTCGGTCACCGGACACTGAGCTGTCCACTAGAAGCTTGACTGCTGCAATCAGATGTTTGCACCTGAAAAGCTTCACTGGGCAGTGTTTGGAGTTTAAATAGGGCGCAGGCCATTTGTCCTGAACACTCCTGGTCCCACTCTACATCCATTCATTTCACCCTGTAGTGTTGCACCTGATTGGCGGGTCCGGAGGACGGTAGGCGAGGCTTATCGTGGAACCGTCATTTCCGGTTTTCCCACCACTCGGAGAACACAGACTGAAGGAATGGACAGGTAAGCTAAATTACTTAGCTAAGCAGCACCGACTGTCCTACTCAGATCCGCCCGCGGGCCTCAGCTGGACATGATGGATTGATGATATTGCAGAATGTTGAAAGTTGATGATTTTCCCAGCACTAACAGCCGCTGCTCTGCATAGGCGTACCCTACTGTACATATTACGCAGTCACTTCACCACTTCTCTCCCCACCAGAGAAGCCAGTGTAGACTGGGCCTGGGCATGAGCACATGGCTGGAGGAGCAGAGAGAGAACATACAGATAGTGATCCTTTCTGTTCTGTAGTCAAACAACTGTATACAACTATTTAGCTATTTACACTCACATCTTCCTTCTTGACTATATATGGAGACCTTCCTCTATTATCACTGTGACTGAAGATATACATCATCAGCCCTGTTAATATATATAGCTGAACTGCCCCTGTGTGGGCTAATTTTGTACGCTAATGAAAAATGTATTAAAAAAGATTTCGCAAAAAAACAAAAAAACTATGATGCCTTCCAACATATGCCGATTTGCACCTAAAGGGCACATATCACCCTTCTTCAGACATGGCTCCTATGGAACGGTCCATAACTGTCTTAACGTATTGTACTTCCCAACATGTTCGGCTTTGCCACTGAGTGATACACCACCATTATTCTTCAGTGAAAGCTTCCATGTCACCATTCTGTATCTTCTCCTTTCCTGTATCTTCACGACAGGGTGCACTACAGGCAAGGGGTGTCCATTCACTCACCATTCACCAGTACACACTCAGAGCAACATATTAACCAGCTTTCAGATACAGAGTCTTGAGGAGGGCTTACTCGCCCATATTACTAACCTAAAGTACACATGTCACACTATACCATAACATAAATCAACCCATTACCATATTATATGCATATATACGTGACCCATCAAATTATGCATACTGCTCCCAACCTCCTATAACTCTTTACTGTAAATATGGGTCGGGATTAGGCAGGCTTGCTCACAATTGTCTTTCCTACCACAACTTGGCATGTCCTCCAGAACTCTGAATTGGCAGCAAAGCCTCTAACTTGTACGATGAGCCCCTACCGTCAATCTGCCCCTCAATTTGCATAGATTAATGGGAGACCCTTTTATATAAATATGGTTTAAAAATTACTTACATTTGTGAGTTATATTGAAAATTGAAGTGAATATAGAAAAGCAGCTGCGACTTCCTGCGAGATACACACATCAATCAACAACTTCCAATATCAAGTCACGTTATATTTCCAAAAAGTAAATCGGTGCAGTGAGTTAATCTAATTTAACCTTTCTTTTTTTATTATTATTATTTAATCTTTATTCTTTATTTTAGTCCAATACAAAATATTTTAAAAACAATACAGGTATTCCAGACAAAGTATTTATCCAATATAATTTCTAGCCCCAGCTAGAATATTTTCCTGCAAGGTTATCCCAATCTCCCTCCCCTCTCCCCCCTCCCTTCCCCATTAGGAAAATATTCACTGTCTGTATGTAACGATGCTGAGTTCCTATTTTTATCTATATTCCACTTCAATATTACCCCATCTCTTATCTTAATTTTCGGAGTTTATTATAATGTAATGTTCCCTCCTATTTGTATTAGTTCATCCAAGGAACACCTTTCGAGTTTATCCCTTTTAATAATTCACAACTCTTACTCTAGTTTAGCTCACTAAGGGGGCATTCTCACCAGCCACTCTCTCTGCATCTTTTCAAATTCCCAAAGGTTCCCTCTCTTTATATAAGTTACTTTTTCTTTGCATATAGTTTCATTTATAGTATTAATCTATTCACTTACTGCAGAAGGTTTCTTTGGCTGCGATCTCAGTGCAATCAATGTTTTAGCTTGGAATAAGCATCTTAATATTGCTACTGACATGCTCTGGCTCTCATCTGATTTCTCCTTATAATCCCAATACACAGAGCTTAGCCTCCAGACTCAAGGCTGTCCCATATCCCATGTATGGTGTCCAGGACCCCCTCCCAAAAGTGAAACAACTTTGGACATCTCCACATCATATGTATAAGGTCCCCACTCTCCTGACATCTGGAGCAGTTCTCATCAAGTCTCCTACCATACATGAATAACTTCTTAGGGGTGTATTAGGCTCTGTGTATCAGCATCAAGTGATACACTTTCTGTGAGGGGGATACAGATATCTTAGGTCCCATCTCTAATATTCTCTTCCACTGTTCATTTGTTATTTCTTCAATATCCGCTTCCCATCACTAACCTATTATTAACACAGGGACCCAACCCGGGCGTATTTCCTTTATGCAACTGACCATATATTTCAGTGGTAAGGACCTTAATTGTCTCCATTTTAAATATCTTTTGGAAAAATTGGGTTTTACTCCAATTTAATACTTGAACCTTAAATTTGGCTTCTAAAGTGTGCCTAATCTTTAAGTATCTATAAAATGAGTGAGGTATAAGGTATATCATATTCCCTTCTTAATTCCAAGAAAGTTTTTAAAACATTCCCTTCATATAACTGAATTAGTCATTATGCCTTGTGTTTCCCACTCTTTAAGCACTTGCCTACTGGGTACTTAAACACCCCTCCTGCCCAGACCAATTTTCAGCTTTCGGTGCTCTCACACTTTGAATGACAATTACTCAGTCATGGAGCACTGTACCCAAATAATTTTTTTGTCCTTTTTTCCCACAAATAGAGCTTACTTTTGGTGGTATTTGATCTCCTCTGGGTTTTTTATTTTTTGCGCTATAAATGAAAAAAGACTGAAAATTTAGAAAATTATACATTTTTCTTCATAAAGGTTGACCATAATTTATACTGCTACATATCTTTGGTAAAAATAGCCCAAATTAGTGGATATTATTTGGTCTTTTTGAAAGTTAGAGATTCTACAAACTGTGGTGCGAATCATACAAAATTGATCACATCTGATGTAATGGTGGCCTATCTCATTTCTTGTGACCCAAACAAGCCAGGAAAGTACACATTTTAGTAAGGGGCATAGTGAGGTTTTTGGTGTTGCCATTTTTTCCCACAATTCTTTGCAAAATGAAGATGTTTTTGTTTTTTATTTTTTTTCCAACAAAATTGTCATTGTAATAGGTTATTTCTCTCACATGGCATGTGTATACCACAAATGACACCCCGAATTAAATTCTGCTACTCCTCCTGAGTATTACGATACCACATGTTTTTCACAGCCTGGCCACTTAGAGACCCCCAACAGGCAGGGAGCGCCATCATGTGTTCTAGGAGCATAAATTACACATCTAAATTGTTGACTACCTATTACACTTTTGAAGGCCCTGGAGCACCAGGACAATGACACGTGACACTGACGTGGCACTGATGGCAGATGGTACTGATACATGGCACTGATGGCACGTGACACTGATGTGACACTGACGACAGATGGCACTAATACGTGACACTGATGACACTTGACACCGATGACAGATGGAACTAATCTGTGGTACTGATGACACGTGACACTGATGTGGCACTGATGACAGATGGCACTAATACGTGGCACTGATGACACTTGACACCGATGACAGATGGAACTAATCTGTGGTACTGATGACACGTGACACTGATGTGGCACTGATGACAGATGGCACTAATACGTGGCACTGATGACACCTGACACTGATAGATGGCACTAATATGTGGCACTGATGACACGTGACACTGACAGGTGGCACTGATATGTGGCACTGATGACATGTGACACTGACAGGTGGCACTGGGGATACATGGCACTAGGGACAGGTGGCACTGGGGACACGTGGAACTAGGGATGGGTGGCACTGGGGACACGTGGCACTGGGGACAGGTGGCATGGATAGGTGGCACTGGGGACAGGTGGTACTGGGAACAGATGACACTGTTAGGTAGCACTGGGGACAGGTGGCATTGATAAGTGGCACTGGGGACACATGGCACTGACAGGTGGCACTGGGGACACATGGCACTGATAGGTGGCATTGGGGACAGGTTGCACTGATAGGTGGCACAAGGGACAGATGGCACTGATAGGTGGCACTGGGGACAGGTGGGCATGTGTGTGTGTTTTACTGTGTGTGTGTATGTGTACACACTGTCAGTCGCTGCAGCACGGAAGCTCTCCCTCCTCGCACGCTGTCTCTGTGTGAGGAGGGGAGCCGGCGATGAGAGATGATCTCATATGTTTACATATGAGATCACCACTCATTGGTTAGCCCGATGGAGTGCTAAATGGCCACTGTGATTGGCTATTTAGCACGATCTGTGATTGGCTGTGTCCGTGGGACACAGCCAACACAGAACTTCCCTGATGCGCGCCCACGGCTGCGTGCATTAGGGAAGTAAACAGGAGGATGTCCAGGGACAGCCTCCCGGCAGATAGCGTCCACTCTGTAGCCGTCTTTTGGCTATAGGGCGGGCACGAAGCGGTTAACCTGTCCTATTGGCAACAACTCCTGTAAATTCTTATTATTCCGGGGGGGGGGGGGTGCATTCGAGTATCCCTGAATATCCCATCAGTTTCTTAGCTATTTTCCACACTTTTCATTTCATTATCATTTTTATTGTTGCATTCTTATAATAAAAAAAACAAAAACGCATCTACCAATATGTTATACAATGCTCGTGCTAGAATTATTCTCCCATTTACTCCTCCTCTTCCCATATTGTCACCTTCTATTAACTGTTGGAACTGTGCAGCCAGATAATAACTCTCAGGGTGAGGTACCGCCAAGCCCCCTTCCCTGGTTGGGAGCTGTACGCGACCAAATTCAAGCTTGTCCTCCTTTCCAGATCAATTCTCTGAAGAGGGTTTCGATTTTTTTAAACCATTTTTTACATATCCACACTGGAGAGTTGTGTAGCACATACATTAGTTGTGGCATCCATATCATTTTTATCAGGCTGCATCGACCTGCTACTGATAAGGGGAACCGCTTCCAAATTTTTATTTTTTGTTTGAATTTAATCAATACTATATTTTCACTAATATACTGGTTAGGATCTCTCTTCAGCAGAATCCCCATATATATTATATATGGGGATTAGATATTTCAGTGCATCTACTACAACTAATTGAGGCAGTCCAAAAATATTAGTTACTCATAGGGTCCACCGATAGTAGCTCCGACTTCTCCCAATTTATCACTAATCCAGAAAAATTTCCAAATTCCTCCACAATGTTCATAGCAGCTTTATTTACCCAGTATCTCCCAAGAAAATAAGAACATCTTCCGCATACAATACAATTCTTTCTTCCCCTGTCCTCCTCAGGAATCCTTTTATCTCATAGCTTGATCTTATTGCTATTGCCAATGGTTCCATTGCAAGAGCAAAAATCAGGGGTGACAATGGAATCTTTTCAGAGCTGAATCTTTTCAGAGTATTCATTATTAATCCTAATTTTTGCACTCAGATTATTATATAACATTTTTATCCAGCCTATAAAGGAAGGCCCAAATCCAAACTCTCGCAGAACCCGCCAGACATATCCCCACTTCAGGCTATCAAAAGCTTTGGTCACATCCAGTGACAATACAGCTCTGGCTCCCTCATTGGCTGACGGGGTCTGCAGGTTCAGAAATGTCCTTCTAATATTCATACTGGTAGATCTATTGGCAACAAACCCCCGTTTATCTGGGTGAATACGTTTTGGGACAATCCTGTTCAGCCTAGTCGCCAAAACCTTGGCTATTTTTTTAACATCAGAACACAACAAAGAGATTGGTCTATATGAAGCTGCATCTAATGCCCCGTACACACGAGCGGACTTTTCAACATCCAAAGTCCGAAGGACCGAGTCCGTCAGACTATCGGATCGTGTGTGGGCTGCAACGGACTTTTGATTCGCCAAAGTCTGACGGACTTTAGAAATGAAGCATGCTTCAAATTTTCCCGAAGGAACTCCGCCGGACCCGGTCCCCTTCGAAAACTCCGCTCGTGTGTATGCTACTCCGACGGACTAAAACCGACGCTAGGGCAGCTATTGGCTACTGGCTATGAACTTCCTTATTCGAGTCGGGTCGTACGTCATCACGTTTGAATCCGTCGTAGTATAGTGTGATCGTGTGTGGCCAAGTCCGTTCGGCCGAAAAGTCTGTCAGAACTCCGTCGGAACTCCGGCGGAACTCCGGCGGAACTCCTTTGGAAGTCTGTCGGACATAAGTCCTCTCGTGTGTACGGGGCATAACGGGTCTTTCCCTTCTTTATGTATCACTATAATAATCGCTCTCCTCTTCCACCCCCCTCAACACTCAAAGCAATTCTGGAAGTAATATTTATCCATAATATTTGTATATCTTCATCAGAAGCCCATCCGGACCAGGTGATTTCTGATTCGCCATTTCGGCTACTGCCTGTTGGAGTACTCCAAGGGTTATTGGAGCTTCCAGTTCCTCTCTGTCTTTTTATGAAATGGACGGTATCTCCAGATTATCCATCTCTCCCTCCTGCCCCCTCCTCTGCGTGGTATACAATTTTCGATAATAGTCACTGAATGTGTCTATAATTTCTGAGGTGCATGCTGTAATCTTTCCTCCTACCAGCTTAATTGTAGGTATAGTAGAGGGGGGAGAGTTAGATTTCACCAGTTGTGCCAATATTCGACCCACATTTTCTCCTTCTCCAAAAGAGCATTGTTTCTGGAAAAGTCTTTTATTTTCAACGTTCCTAATAATAGGTAGTTTGTAATCTTGTTGTCTATTTATCCATATTTTTTTTTCCTGGTGATGGATCACTTTCATAGTCATTTTCATAGTCATTTTCAGCCATCATTAACTCTCTTCTGATACTTTCCTCCCATTCCCTTGATTCCCTATTGGATTTTGCCACCTGCTGAATCAGTATACCTCTAAGGAATGCCTTAAGCGTATCCCAGAGGATCCCAGCTGATACTGTACCTCTGTTGTACTCTACAAACTCTCTCAATTTAGGGAGGACCTCATCTGATTTCCTAATAATTTCTAGCCAGTATGGGCTTATTTTCTAGGTCCTTAAAGTTATTTTTTCCCCTAAATTTAGTACCAGCACCAACGGCGAGTGCTCCAAAATCCCTCTTGGTAAGTAACATATATTTTTAACAATTTGTAGTACTCTGGTATTTCCTAAGGCCATGTGTACCCCGGAGAACGTGGAGAGGGTACCTGAAAAGCAGGAGTACTCTCGCGTGTCTGGGTTATGCACTTTCCAGACATCCATGAACTCCACTTCCTCCAGAAATTTACTCAAACAGCTCTTTTTTGTGTTTGCAGGGTGCACCCCCGGGGGGAACATATCGACCTTTGTAATGTTAAAATCATAAATAAAATCTGCATACTGTAAACAGTCCATTCTATTGATAGTAGATCTCCATTGTGAAATCAGCACACAATACACCTGGGAATGGTGATGAGAAAAAGATCTGCCTTTCACCTCCACACACACTGCCACTTACTGACTCTTGTTGATCTCTTATTACAGAAGATCGCATGTGCTTCTGGCTTAATACATAGCCCGGGCCTTTTATGTATGCAGCCAAGGTCTCAGCATCTTCCAAGGTGTTATACCCTTTATAGGTACACTTTGCCAGATATTCCCCATAAGAAATTAAAAGCTACCATAGCATAAAATCTTTGGGTGACTTTAATATATAAAAAAAGTATTGCACTTACATTTGTATAAGTAAACTCGTGCACTATAAAACACTGGGCTGGCCGGCTCTCATATGCAGCCCGTGGTTCCGGGACTTGTGTGAATTGCAGTGACGTCAACACGCCACTCCTCCCTACTCACTTCGTCACACCTAAAGTCGTTCTGGGGCACGGTCGGCGCGCTGACTCACCACTTTATATACATCCATCAATCTGAAGAACCACACCTCATTCTGAGCTTTGAATAACACTTTTCTGATTCTGCCATTTTAAGAAAGGGCAAATGCCCACAGTATACGGAAAAAAATGATTATAAAACAAAAACTATAACTAAAAAATTGCCAGGGTGTGTGAAGTTTTGCATGGAATTGTGCCTACACATTAATAGCACAATTAAACCATGAATCTCTGCCCTAATTTGGAATTCAAAAAATTCTGATCTCAATTATTATTTGGATCAAAATAGTTAATCTCCAATAATATCTAGGGTAAGTAATCAAGATATAAAAAGCCCATTCTATATTCAAACTATTCTATATTGCCAAATCAAGAGATTATCTGATTTGCCCAGAAGGGAATTAAATAGCTTTCCTGGGGACATCTATTACTAACGTACAGCAGCCCCTAGTGGTGAGAGAAATTTACACATATTCCCTATTTAAATTTGGCAAAATCAGATCAAGAATTTATCTAATTCACCTTGGAAGGAACTGAATCGCTTTCATGGGGACACCTATTGTAAGGTATAGCAGCCCCTAGTAGTGAGAAAAATATACACATATTCCCTATTAGAATTTGGCAAAGTCAGATCACCATCAAATTTAATGTGGAAAAGATCTAAATCCCTTCTCCGGCGACTCCTGACTGTAAGATTTTGCGGCCTCTAGCGGTTATAAAAAAAGAGGTAAAAAGACCACAAATAAAATAAAATAAAATAATTTTTTTTATATATTTCTAGTGTTTACTATTAAATATTATTCTCCCTAAATAAAGATCCAATTAATTTAAAAAAGGACTGTGTATTAGGGTCAAGTACCAATTGAACGTGCAAAAATATTTATTACTCAACAGGCACGTAAAACCTTTATAGAAAAGTATCTGAACTCTAATAATAATATTCGATAATAATCTTATCCAAATATAAATCTATTAAAAATGAACCCAGATACGCCATTTTTTTTTTTTTTGCGATTTCCAGGGATGAAAGAAAGGAAGAGAAGGCAAAAGAAAACAGAAAATCTCTCATCAAGCAAAAATAGGAAAACAGATCAATGTATATCAACCAGTACTTCAGTTGAGCATTGAATTGAACCATTCATTATCTGCTCCACAATAAGTGTAGTTTATTTGTTGCAATGTCCTTGTGGGCTGCAGTACGTGGGTAGGACTAAATACACCTTGATCAGCATATCACTAACATCAGAAATGGCTTTAAATATCATTCAGTTTCAAAACATTATGCAATACACCACAATAGGGATCCTGCCAACACCCTATTTATAGGCATTGACAGATTCAGTGGAGGGGGTAGTGCCTTTATTAGAGAACTGTGTTAGGCTATAAATGGCATGGATACATAGAGTACATTGTTGCACCCTGTTTGGTCTTGATGTAGATGTGAATGCATTTATAGGTAACTCTTAAAGTATACTATTGTTGTAAACTCGATCTGAGTTTTGGATGATATTATTTTATGAATGGAATTTTAAGGTAGATAAATAAAGACACCATTAATTATTTCCAATTAAACATCTATGGTGAGAGATTTTCTGTTTTCTTTCGCCTTCTTTTCCTTTCTTTCATCACCGGAAATCGCTATAATATGGTGTATCTGGGTTTATTTTTAATAGATTTGTATTTGGATATGTTTTTTTTTTTTTTATGTATTTTTATGAATTTTCAAAAAAAAGAGAACAATTAAACATACAATGGTCTTACATGGTGTCAATGTGATCCTTGCAGGGATCTCACTATTACATTATCATTCATAGACATCAAACATTAAGTATAGATTATGATAATTGTTGCAGCAGCACAGTTCTCTGGGTCACGAGAGTGCAATTCACAGTTATACATGATATGATAACACATTATGGACTCATTGTGTACACTCGGCACCCACGTGGAAGCTATTTTTTGATCAGGGTCTATTAGGAGGCTTCCGACGCAGTGGAGGGATCTGCCAGCCATTTAGACCAGACCTTGTCGTATTTGTTGGGGCAGCCTCTGTTGGCATATGTGTCTTTACATAGAGGTAAGCTATTATTGAATATTTGTTTCCACAGGGAGAGAGGGGGGGTTGATTTGCGCTAAGGGCTATGGCTTTGCGGGCATAGAACAGGAGCAATCCCACCAGTGTGTGTCTAATACCTGATACAGGTAACAGGTACTAGCTGAAATACCACTCAGCAAGGCTCACGTGTCAGTGTTCCATTTAAATAAACTACTTGGCGCCCAGACGTGCACGTGTGCTCATTGGCGCGCATCTGTGTGCACGTATTAGCATGCATCTGTGTGCGTGTGCACGCATTGGTACGCGCCCGCACATGCACCCATACACACTGGTGTGCCCCTGCTTGTGTGCAGGTTAGGGATGAGCTTGGTGTTCGAGTCGAATGCATGTTCAACTCGAACACCAGCTGTTCGCGCGTTCGGCGAATACCGAACGTTATGGGCCGTTCACGCCAAATTCGTGTGGCGCTCACGACCTACAATGCACTGTACCATTGCAGTGCATTGGCTCCTGATTGGCCAAGCATGCACTGTGACACCGCATACTTGGCCAATTACAGAGCTGGCAGTGAGGAGAGCCATGATTGGCCACAGGCAGGATGTCTGTGGCCAATTATAGCTCAGGGGTTTAGTACACGCCCCACACTATATAAGGCCACCAGCGTGACGGCCTTATGTAGTGTGTTTCGGCGTGCAGGGAAAGAGCAAGATAGGTTGGGACAGTGTGTTCTTTTCTCAGGCATCTGAAGGAGTTAAAGTGGGTGTTGTGTGCCTCCAGCACAGTATACACCTGTATCTACCCTTTATTGCTGGTGTTCTCTAATACAGGCATCTGCAGGAGTTAGTGGGTGTTGTGTGCCTCCAGCACAGTATACACCTGTATCTACCCTTTATTGCTGGCATTATTGACTACAGGCATCTGCAGCATTTACAGTGAGTGTTGTGTGCCTCCAGCACAATATACACTACCCAATTGCTGGTTTCCCATCTCCCTGCAGGCCAGTTCTATGTCTCGGAGGCCAACAAGGAGAGGCAGACAGTCACGAGCCAATAAAAGAGGGCAAGCAGGCTCTGTGTCTAGAGACAACAGTGCTGGTCATGGATGCGGTGCATCGTCATCAGCACGTGGCCATGGGACACGCTTGTCCTTATTTTCGGCAGCTAGACGCGTTGAGCCGCATCATGCCAAAGACTTGGTAGAGTGGATGATCAAGCCCTCCTCATCCTCTCTCACCCAGGCTCAGGGTACTAGCAAAGCAGCTGCCAATGCGTCCTCTTCCCTCGTCTTAATGTCATCAGTCACTCCTTTCCTAGACCCACCATGTCCTCCTGAGGAGTCCCCTGAACTGTTTGAGCACAGTGTTGGGTACATGCTCCAGGAGGATGCCCAGCGTTTTGAAGGCTCTGATGATACCCAGCTAGAGGAAGGCAGTAGCGTGAGCGCAGGGAGAGGGGATGCTCAAGAAGGACAGCAATCTGGCAGTCATGGTCCACCAGCTGCAGCATACTGTCAGGTTTGCTCCAGTGATGAAGAGGGAGGGGATGATGAGGTCACTGACTCCACATGGGTGCCTGATAGGAGGGAGGAGGAGGAGGAGGCACATCTCCACGGAGGCAGGATGCCCTCTGGGGGCCAGCTTAGGGGCAGCACACCGACTGAATCACACTGCAGAGCTCCGCCTGTGCAGGGCGCTGCCTCTGCGCGTTATTCCAAATGTTCTTTGGTGTGGGCCTTTTTTGAGACGAGTGCATCAGATCGCACCGCTGCTTTTTGCAACATATGTCTCAAGCGTATCTCGTGTGGCCAAAACATCAGCCGCTTGGGCACCACATGCTTGACCAGACATATGTTGACCTGCCATGCAGCTCGTTGGCAAGCGTACCTTAAAGACCCACACCAAAGAACCAAGCGGACCTCTCCTTGCTCCTCATCAGCTGGGATCTCCAACCCCACTAGATCTTCAGTCCTCTCTGAAACCTGCACCGAGAGGAATGAAGGTGTAGAATTAGGTGTGTCACAGCCAAGTACTTTTGGGCACTCTGCTAGCAGAGTACACCCACGTCCGATTGTAGCAGGCAAATTTCCCTGCCCCAGCTGCTGAACCGTCAAAAGAAGTTCACTCCCAGTCATCCACATGCCCAGCGGTTGAGTGCTAGCTTGGCTAAATTGCTAGCACTTCAACTGCTGCCTTTTCAGTTGGTAGACTCGGCCCCCTGCCGTGAGTTTGTGCAATGTGCAGTTCCTTGGTGGCAGGTCCCCCAAACGCCACTTTTTCTCACGGAAGGCAATTACGGCTCTCTACCGGCATGTGGAAGGCAATGTCCATGCCTCGCTGGACAGGGGCGGTCAGCAGTAAGGTGCATATTACCGCTGACTCATGGTCCAGCAGGCATGGACAGGGACATTACCTATCTTTCATGGCCCATTGGGTCACTCTTCTGGCAGCTGGGAAGGATGCAGGACAAGGTGCAGTAGTGTTGGAGGTTGCTCAAAGAGTTCAGGAGACTCCTCAGGAGGACGTGGTGGGTCTAGGGAAGGAGTCACTGATGATGACATTGAGAGGAGGGAAGACGATGCGTTGGCAGCTGCTTTGCTAGTACCCTGAGACTGGGTGAGAGAGGATGAGGAGGATGAAGAGGGCTTGGTCATCCACTCTACCAAGTCGTTGGCATGTTGCGGTTCAACATGTCCAGCTGCCGAAAAGAAGGACAAGCGTGTCCCATGGCCACGTGCTGATGACAATGCACCGCGTCCACGACCAGCACTGTTGTCTCTAGACACAGAGCCTGCTTGCCCTCTTTTATCGGCTCGCGCCTGTCTGCCTCTCCTTGCTGGCCTTCCAGACATGGTAATGGCCTGAAGGGAGTTGGGTAAAAAAGCAGTTGGGTAGTGTATATTGTGCTAGAGGCACACAACACCCACTAACTCCTGCAGATGCCTTTATTATAGAACACCAGAGATAAAGGGGTATATACAGATGTATACTGTGCTGTGCTGGAGGCACACACAACTTCCAATAACTCCTGCAGATGGCAAGTGGGCTCAAATAGAGAACAGCTATGTAGGTGGATATAGCGGTATGTACTGGGTACAGAGCATGCAGACAGCACGCACTATCTCCTAACACTACTGACTGCAAGCTCTATTATAAAAGATAGATCACTAGCTATATAGGTGAGGTGAATATAGCGGTGTATACTGTGGTCAGGGCACGCAGACAATAACCACTACACAACAGCAAGATCGAAAATCGGCCGAAAACGATCGGTGTGTACTGTGTTGAAGGTACACAGAACACCCACTGCTTCAGACGCCAACAAACTACACAAGGCTGCCGCGCTGGCGGCCTTATATAGTGTGGGGTGTGCACTACACAGCCTGAGCTATGATTGGCCACAGGCATCCTGCCTGTGGCCAATCATGGCTCTCCTCGCTGCTGGCGCTGCGATTGGCCAAGCATGCGGGGTCACAGTGCATGCTTGGCCAATCATGAGCCAGCAATGCACTGCGCCACACGAATTTGGCGCGAACGGACCAAAATGTTCGGACTTCGCCGAACGGACGAACAGCCAATGTTCGAGTCGAACGTATGTTCGAGTCGAACACGAAGCTCATCCCTAGTTGTGACACACCTCTCTCCTCCACCCCCTCCTCCTCTTCTTCCTCCATGGCCTCTTCCAGTGCTCTGTCCTCAGAACCAGTGGTGCTCCGTAGGCGTTCAAGGGGCTATGCAAGTACAGAGGCAAAAAGATGCCATGCTGTGTTTGCGCTAGTTTGTTTGGGGGATAGGAGCCACACTGGGGCAGATATTTTGTCAGCTCTGCAGGGGCAGACCGAGAGGTGGTTGACGCCTTGCCAGCTTAAACCAGGAATCGGAGTTTGCGACAATAGCACCAACCTCCTCCCCGCCCTCTGACAGGGGCAACTGACCCATGTGCCCTGAGTGGCTCACGTCCTTAACCTGGTGGTGCAGCGGTTCTTGGCCAGGTACCCGGGCTTACAGGATGTCCTGAGGCAGGCCAGGAAAGTCTGTGTGCATTTCTGCCGATCGTTTAATGCCAGTGCTCGGCTGGCTGAGCTCCAAAAGGAGTTGAACCTGCCCAAGAACCGCCTTATATGTGTCATTCCCACCAGGTGTAACTCAACGTTGGCCATGCTGCAGCGGCTGCACACGCAGCAGAGGGCCATCAATGAGTACCTGTGCGATTACGGCACCAGGACAGAGTCAGGGGAGCTCGGTTTTTTCACCACGCCAGTGGGGCATGATCAGGGATGCATGCACTATCTTGTCACCATTTGAGGAGGGCACGAGGATGGTGAGCAGTGACAGTGCATGCATCAGTGACACCGTACCTCTTGTCCACCTGTTGGAGCATACGCTGCATGGAATAATGGACAGGGCACTTGAGGCAGAACAGAGGCAGGAAGAGGAGGACTTCCTTGCCTCTCAAGGCCCCCTTTATCCAGACAGTGTTGCTGTTGTCCCACCTATCACACAGGAAGAGGAGGAGGAGGAGGAGGCTTTTGTCAGCATGGAGGTGGAGTCTGGCACTCAGTATCAGCAGCAGTCTTTTAGGGATGATTTACAGTCCCAAGAAACACGTGGACTTGTACGTGGCTGGGAGGAGGTGGCTGCGGATCATGTTGTCTGTCAGGTCACCTTGAGGCCAGGGGACAGATGCACACCGTAGGGATTAGGAGTGCACCGCAAGGTTGTGGACCCTATGGCTGACTGCTGCGGACGAGGGTCAAGGTGATAAGAAGGTAGGGCCGCTAGAACACAAAGATGGATCCCACCGGGGTTAGAGTGTAAGATTCCCTGGGGCGCGGAGTCTAAGAGCCAGCAGGTGTTCACCAGAGCCTCGAGTGGTGAGGATGGACTTGGCTGCAACTGGCTCCAGGTCACGACCCCCAGGGTCCCCCAGCTCACACCCACAGTAGGCAACAGGAGGATAGGGATGGTGAGGGACAAAGCCAAGGTCGGGGCCACAAGCAGACAGGAATAGTCAGGAACACACCAAAAGGTCAGGATCACAGGCAAACAGGGATGGTCAAGGAGACGCCAAAGTCGGTAACGGAATAACAGCAGAGCACACGGCAGGTAACAGGAAGCTAACACACAAAGGTTGATCAGCAGGGCTGGCCTGCAGTGCACAGGTTAATATAGAGTTCTCTGATAGGAGCTAGGGTGGAGCCATGCCAGAGGATGGATTATAAAAGAAGTCAGGTAAGGGTCGGCTGGTCTCTAGAAATGAACACATGGAGACAGGTAAGCAGACGAACTCTATTGCATAACCATGACATTGTCCTTAGTGACCCAGAGGACTCCGGACCAAATGCCTCAGCTAACCTACGCTGCATGGCCTCCCTGATCCTACAAAGCCTGCGGAAGGATCCTCGTATTCTTCATATCATTACTGGCTGGCCACTCTCCTTGATCCACGGTACAATGGTAAGGTTGCGGACCTTATCTTGCCGTCGGAGAGGATAAGACATCTCCGGGAGGCCTTGCAAAAGGTCTGTGCAACGCTTTCCCAGAGTCTGGGAGGTTACAAACTCCTGGTCCTGGACAACGTGTTGCTGAGGCTTCGGTCATTCACAGAAGGAGCGGTGGAGAAGGTGGTTGTCTGACCGATGCGTTCAGACAATTTTTTAGTCCGCAGCCCCAAGGTATGATCGGTTCCAGCAACCATCGCCAGCGTCTGATTTACATGGTGCAGGAATACCTAGGGGCAAGGTCAGACTTGGACACCTTTCCCACCGAAAATCCTCTGGCTTACTGAGTCTTGAGGATGGATCACTGGCCAGAGCTTGCACAGTATGCAATTGAGCTACTGGCCTGTCCTGCATCCAGCGTTCTTTCAGAACGCACATTCAGTGCTGCTGGAGGCTTTGTAACCGATCACAGGGTGCACCTGTCCACCGACTCGGTTGATCGACTTCATAAAGATGAATCAGTCTTGGATCACCACCAGCTACCAAGCACCTAAAGCTGATGTAACCGAATATTTTTTTTTTGAAATGTCACATCCCTTCAAGACTGCCTATGCTGATGCTGAGTGACTGTCCGGTTATGTTGACTGACTATCCTCTTCCTCCTCAAGGATCCTGCTGATAGCTTGGAAGAACATTTTTGGTTCTGGGTGACGCCACCAGCCCAATTTATTTCAGCCCCTGTTTAACAGGGCCATGTAATTACAATTTTGGATGCAATGCTTTGCAGCAGGGCTCATTCCTGCACTCCAACTAGAGTATATGGGAGAGGTTGCAGTGTCGTGGCACCAGCACCAGTGCCTAAGGTCCAATTTTTCAGCCCCTGTTAAACAGGGTAATGTAATTACAATTCTTGATATAATATTTCACAGCAGGGCCCGTTCCTGCGCCCACCCAGAGTAACCGTGAGGACTTATAGTGTTGTGGCACCAGCACCACCACCAAAGGCCCAATTTTTCTATCAATGTTCAACAATGGCATTTAATTACTATTCTTGATATAATCGTTCACAGCAGTCACTTTGCGGGCTTACAGTGTTGTGGCAACACCAACACCTTGATCCGCCATTTCTGCAGAGCATATAGGGCCGGCCCCTACTTTCAAACATCCAACTTACAAACGTCTCCTACTTGCAAACGGAATGAGACAACAGGAAGTGAGATGAAAAAATACGGACAAAAAAAGCTTAAAAATAGATTTTTTGACTGGAGCTACACTTTAAAAATGTAACAGTTCAAAATTACAAACAGATTCTACTTAACACAACAAATCTACACAGTCCCTGTCTTGTTTGCACCGCCTGTATACTGCTGTTCTGAGTATATAGGGCCTGGGGGCCCCACACCTTTCCTTTTTTTAATTTTGGTACGGGGTTCCCCTTAATTTCCGTACAAGACCCAAAGAGGCTGGTAATGGGCAGGGTGGGCTACCCATGGCATTTTTCTCAATGATTTTCATCCATATTGCCGGAACCAGATATTACATTAAAACCGCAAGCAGTTTTAAATGACTTTTTTTCCGTTAAATGTCATTTTGTGGAGGGACTGTTCTAAACACGGGAAACATGTGGCACTTCACAAGCATACTATAGACACCCCCAGACACAATATTTAAAGGAATATTTCACTTTTTATTTCACTTTAATTGTCATTAAAATCAGTGCTCCGGAAAAAAGGGCAGTTTTTAAAAAAAAAAATTGGCATTGACCCATGTCCCCAAACCCTTTTTAGGACAATATCTTGCATATTAGCCATTAAAATTAGCACTTTTTATTTCGAACGTTCGAGTCCCATAGACGTCAATGGGGTTCTAAAGTTCGCACAAATTTTCGGTCCGTTCGAAAGTTCTGGTCCGAACCGAACCGGGGGGGGGGGGGGGGGGGGCTTGTGTTCAGCTCATCCCTAGTGCACGTGCACGTCTGTTGGCCAAACTTCCCTTACACAAGCGATCTATCAGAAACCAGAGAGCTAAACAGGAAATCCCATATGTCATCCCAGTCATTGTTATCAAAATCGGGGATGTCATGGGGCCATTTAGATCTTAGCTTTTCCAAAGTCGGGAGGGCGGTGATAATCAGGTGTGAATATAAATGAGAAGTGTTTTTTTTTGCAGTGTCTGACCTAAGGAGGTCTTTTAGTGAACATTGGACCAATTGAGGAGGGGAGCTGGAGAATTGGCAGCCGAAGGCATGGGATAGTTACAGAAATCGAAAAAAAAAAAAAAAATAGGACTGTGCTATGTTAAAATCAGAGTTCAATTTGGAAAGCGGGACTAGGGTTTGGCTGGAGACAATCTGTGTCACCGTTTTGACGTTAAATTTGTTCCAGACATGGGGTTAGGCAAGTTATAGATGTGCTCCAGGGTTAGGTTTAGCCAAAAGGGGGGCATTGGGTGAGATTGCCTGTTGATTGCCAGCATGGTGTGCAGTGGATAGGGGGCCCGGGGGCCTCGAAAGAGCAAGAATTTGAGCGCCTCTAGGGATCCCAGCACTGCCATCTAGACCTCGGTAGCTGGGTTGGAGATGCCTGGATTGAGCCACCAAGCACTTGTACTTATATACATCTGGACATACCAACCAACCTTGGGAGGTCAGTCGCATCAGTGTGGTCCAGCTGTATCTGGGGATTAGGCTCCCCATATGAAAGAGACGAGGAGGCAATGTAGACGCATTAAAAAAGATTTAGGAATCCATTGAGAGTGGCGAAATAAATATGTGAATTTGGGTATTATTTTAAATTTTAACAAATTTATATGTCCCAACAGTGAAAGAGGCAATGATTCCCATGCCTACAGCCATCGCCGAGCCTCCCTGAACTACCAGGGACAGGTTTAGGGGTAAGCAGTCAGAAGCCTGCCTGGAGACCACCAACCCTAGGTATTTAAAATTGTCGACCCATTGTAGGGGGAGGTCAGTGGAAGCTGTGGCATGTGCCGCAGGGTCTATGGGGAATAGGAGAGATTTTGACCAGTTGACTCTGAGCCCCGTGACAGACTAAAAGGAGTTAAGGACCTGTAGGGCTCCCTCGAGCAATGGACCCACGTCATTGAGGAAAAAAAAGGGGGAAGAAGGAGAGAACAGACTATACCGGTACCTGAACAAAATATAACAAACTATTTATAATACATTTTTAATTTTATTGATACAAAGTCCACAGTATACATATATAAAAATCATTAAAAGGAGTGAGCACGGTGGCAGACGTGCTAGAGAACAGCTCCGGGTTCCCGGAGATCAATCTGGTGCCATCCGAGTCTATTAGTGGAGCTAAAGGGCTTCCCAACACACCGACCAGCCCAGCACTGCTAACTACAGGGTCCTGTGCTGATGTTGTGCGGCGGATCGATCGGGGGGCGAACGGGAGGCGCTGCCTCCGGACACCTATGGCGGCCGCCATCTTGCCGACCTGAGGCCTACCGAGGAGGACACATTTTGGGCAAATCGGGGGGGGTAAGAGACATCCATCCAACCCCTCCGACCAACCACGCTGTCACCGGGAGCAGTCCGGTGGCTGCGCTGAGCGTTGGGGACAGCCGCGGAGGCCGCGGCCTAGTCGGGCCTAGTGAGGCCTGTGAATCCCCGCTGTTTCCTGAGAGGGCTGCCCGGCGGAAGTGCATCGTGGCAGGCCTGGCCTGGCTCCCGAGGCGGGGGTCCAACCCTGTACCTAACCCAGTCCCAGAGCAGCCTCCTGCAGCTGCCTGAATACTAGGGGAAATCATGAGGCCAGCAACACCCAGGCTGCTGCCGGCTACACACCACTCTGGCCCCCCCCCTCACCTTCCCTCTGCCAACTCATACTCCCACAAGACTGTGCACCAACCTGTGTCTCCGAGGGGGAGGGGGGCTGCTGGTGCATACAGACTCCCTGTTTGGTCAGTGCAGGCCAGGAACCTGCGACCTGCTGCTGGATTGGGTCACATAGAGACATCCAACGGCCCCTAGCTTACTTGGGGCAGTTCCTTACCTTGCTCCCCCCCTTCACCCCACCTGACTTGGGTGCCAATTTGCTGGATTTGGGGGAGCCATTGGCTAACTGGAACCTCAGAGTAGTGGCCAGACCAGTGCTGCAGCCTGGGCCAGGACCGGGGACCCGCCTGGAGAGCCCGCTCGCAACTTTACAGAGCAGGCGTAGCGCCCTCTTGCACAGGCCCTCCTGAGGGTCACGATCTGGTCATGGCTGGTTGAGGCTGGAGTTTACATGAACCCCTGGCCTGAACCCTCTCACCCCGGCAGGCGGTACCATTGAACCATTATGAGCTCGGCTAAGAAGCACAGAACCAGAGCAGCAACACAGGGGACCCCAGCGGGCAAGACTCCGGGAGATATCCACCGCTACCTCAAGCAGCTACAGGAAAAGTCACACGGCGCCAGAGTAGCGACTCCAAGAAGCCAAACACGCGGAGCTACGCTGCAGCCACACACCTCAGTCGCTGGTGAGTTTCCGCCCGACACCCAGTCACCACCTGACGGCTCCCCGGACAACCCCTCTGACTCCCAATGAGCCCCGATGTCAGCCTCCCCACCACCAGATACTCAAGTGCTGGACCAAGACATCAGAGAGATGTTGCAGGCTCTCCCTACCCAGTCAGCCATTGAAGCCCTGATCCTCCGCCTAGAAGAGACCCACAGGCGAGATTTTCAGAAGGTGAGGTGTCCGGTCTGGCAGACCAGATGACGACGGGGGAGACAGCGGTGTCCTCACTGGAAGTTCGGGTGGCGGCGCTGGAACAATCCCGTGATCAGCCCCGAGAAACCGCTGTGGCACTGCAGCTACACCTGGAGGATATCGAGGACCGGAGCCGCCGTAATAACCTATGGCTCCGCGGTATCCCGGAGGCGGTGGAGGGGGAGGATGTGGGGACGAAGGTCAGAGAGATCTTCCGTACCGTGCTGGAGGATCCAGAAGCTGCTATCATCCTGGACAGAGCACACAGAGCCCTGGGCCCCAGATCCTACGATTCGAGCAGACCGCGGGATGGGATCTGCAGATTGCACCGCTACACCCAAAAAGAAGATATCCTGAGGCGCGCATGGGAACATGGTGATATAGTGGTGGAAGGATTGCAAGTCAGGATTCTGCAAGACCTGTCCAGGTCAACTCTCAGACGTAGAGCCCTTCTGCGCCCTCTCCTTGATCTAGCTAAACACAACGGCTTTACCTACCGCTGGGGCTATCCACTCTCGGTGACCTTCCGAGGAGACTCCGGGACCTTTACTCTCCTGACCGCCGCGGACCTGCTGGCATGTTTCCGCTTCCTTCAAGTGGAGCCAATACCAGTCCCAGACTGGCTTCAGGTCCTCCCACGCCAAATGGGTAGATCGGAGCCTCATCATACCGCGGCCCCCTACCGCCTCGCCAGCAAAGAGGAAGATGGAGGTACCGTTCTGCGTCTGGAGGAGCAGCACACGAGTAGACCCTGAGCCCACCCATCCCTGTTGGTTTCACCTCCACCTACTTTATCGGACCCACCCCAGACTGAGCGAACACAGTTTGCTGGCAACCTGCCCCCACATGTTGATGCCTCCCACTATCTCAAGCCACAGACCTCCCGCGAATCCTAGTGGCCCGTTTCACTCCCCCCGAGGGGACTGTCTGTGAGAGATCCTCCTGTGTATACTCCCAAAACTGGCAGACGAACCCACGGTCGGTGGCATTCCCGGCAGACTGGAGGAGTTACATAGCTAACACCCAAGCATCTGGTGGGTGTACCTAACCCTCTTATGAGCTACCCCAGGGACATGGACCACACCAGGACTAATCCGAGTGCACCGCTCCCCACGCTATACTCCCGGGATACAGGCACACAGAAAGCAGTATGCCATCTCTCCATAGAGACACGGAGTAGAACTTTGAGCCCACTCGCTGACTGGTCCCGATGTGGGGGGAGGGGGGGTGCCCGACGTGAACCACGCCTGCTACAATGGGAGACAGGGGCCTTATGGGAGGGGGGGCGCTCAGACACCCAGGGACCTCTAACCAGGTCGGAGCTACTCCCCTACCCCCTTTTATTTTGGGCAATACCCTTACCTTGGAGGAATAACAAGAACCAAGGGGAAGTGGTTGGGCAGTACGCATACGTGCACCAATACTCTTCCACTCTTCCACCTGGAAGATGGACGCAATGCCGACCCTCCTCCCCCTGCCCTGCCCGGGATAACTGTCTGCTCCACCCACAGGTGAGAACACCGAGGCCACCCAGGGACTAACGGGGCCACACTTTGCCGCAGACCAATGTTCCGAAACAGCCAGTGGGGGGCTCTGGGGTTTGAAACCCCTAGACACAGGGATGGGTACTAGGCCTGACTGTATACAGCATATTGCTCTTTACTGCCTCCATGCTAATTATTAATGCACTGTATTTGCTGCTATTGTTCTGTTCTGTTTCATGTAAAAGTTAACTTGTTAATGTAAGACTGCTAGTTGTATAAATAATAATAATAATAATAATAATAAACCCCTGTTTATTATTATTTTTCGGAATGTTCCTCATGGTTAGTAGATGCAGTCTGCATGTCTCGTCATGCCGATACCTGCTCGATGCATTCGCGCAGACTGCCAGGGGGGGGGTTCACCTCACGGCCCCATCTGCTCACACCCCCATATAGGCCTGTGCTCCATACCCAGGGAAATCCCTGCGGAGCGCCTCAGCCAATAGGGCTACAATAGATACTCTCCAATTGCTGTTCTTCCTTGAGACAGCTTCCTAATCTCCTCTTTTTCCTCTCAGAGCTAGCTCCACCTATTCTATCCTATCCTGATACTACTACTACCCCCCCCATTCCCCACCACATAACCCTCTATACACCCCCAAACTACCCCCCAACATGGACATTCTCAACGTACTCTCCCTTAATGCAAAGGGGTTAAACACACCCGAGAAACGACGGATGCTACTCCATGATATGCACCGCACCAGGGCAGACATAGTCCTACTGCAGGAGACGCACTTTAGAGAGAATAAACTCCCGCTACTTAGGAATAGACACTACCCTTTGGCTTATCACTCCAATTACACTGAAGCCAACACTAGAGGGGTTTCTATCCTTATCTCTACTAGAGTGCCCTGGACGCTCATAGCTTCCTAGACAGACACAGAGGGCCGCTATCTGTATCTGAAGGGGCTGATCGGGGACAGGAAGGTGACCCTGGCAAATTTATATGCCCCGAACGCACACCAAGATACATTCCTAAAAAGGCGGGTGAACCACCTCATGCGATTCTCAGAGGGTCAGCTAATCATAGGGGGTGACTTGAACAAACATCTGATCCCAACAGAAGATACCTCCTCTGGTACTTCTTCCATCGCACGTGACACGCGCAAACGTATTGGCCTAACATTGCACTCCGCACAACTGGTTAACGCCTGGCGACTCTTTCACCCAGGAGAGTGCGACTACACCTTTTTCTCCAAACCACACCAGATCTACTCACGCATTGACTATTTTCTAGTCCCCCACAGAAAACTCCATGCGATACAGGACATTAACATTGGTTCGATTACATGGTCAGATAATGCCCCGATCAGTATGCGCTACACCCTATCTGACACGCAAACAAGACAATGGACACAATGGCGACTTAAAGCCTGCTACAGAACCCTGAAGTGCTAACAGATGTGGTCAAGGAATTGGGACATTATTTTGATGACAATGGTACCCAAGACAGTGACGCAGGGGTGGTGTGGGAAGCCCACAAAGCCGTTATCAGAGGGGTTCTTATTAAACACAGTGCCAGAATCAAACAGGCTAGGTCTGCACAATTAGACATGCTTTTAACCAAACTCCAGACCTTGGAGTTGATTCATAAAATGACCCGACCAGACAGCTTGGGATCGAGCTTAACACGATCCGTTCGCAAGTTACCGACCTCCTGCAATTTAAAGCCAAAGCTGCTTTACAAATCTGCCGTAGGAAAACATATGAATCGGGCAACAAATGCGGGCGACTTCTGGCCCAAACGCTGCAGACACAAAGGGTGGCATCCTACATCCCACACATCAGGACCACCGCGGGACTGAAAAGGTCGTTACCCCAACAGATCACACAGGAATTTAAAACCTACTACAGCGCCCTGTACAATTTAGCCCCCCAACATGGACATTCTCAACGTACTCTCCCTTAATGCAAAGGGGTTAAACACACCCGAGAAACGACGGATGCTACTCCATGATATGCACCGCACCAGGGCAGACATAGTCCTACTGCAGGAGACGCACTTTAGAGAGAATAAACTCCCGCTACTTAGGAATAGACACTACCCTTTGGCTTATCACTCCAATTACACTGAAGCCAACACTAGAGGGGTTTCTATCCTTATCTCTACTAGAGTGCCCTGGACGCTCATAGCTTCCTAGACAGACACAGAGGGCCGCTATCTGTATCTGAAGGGGCTGATCGGGGACAGGAAGGTGACCCTGGCAAATTTATATGCCCCGAACGCACACCAAGATACATTCCTAAAAAGGCGGGTGAACCACCTCATGCGATTCTCAGAGGGTCAGCTAATCATAGGGGGTGACTTGAACAAACATCTGATCCCAACAGAAGATACCTCCTCTGGTACTTCTTCCATCGCACGTGACACGCGCAAACGTATTGGCCTAACATTGCACTCCGCACAACTGGTTAACGCCTGGCGACTCTTTCACCCAGGAGAGTGCGACTACACCTTTTTCTCCAAACCACACCAGATCTACTCACGCATTGACTATTTTCTAGTCCCCCACAGAAAACTCCATGCGATACAGGACATTAACATTGGTTCGATTACATGGTCAGATAATGCCCCGATCAGTATGCGCTACACCCTATCTGACACGCAAACAAGACAATGGACACAATGGCGACTTAAAGCCTGCTACAGAACCCTGAAGTGCTAACAGATGTGGTCAAGGAATTGGGACATTATTTTGATGACAATGGTACCCAAGACAGTGACGCAGGGGTGGTGTGGGAAGCCCACAAAGCCGTTATCAGAGGGGTTCTTATTAAACACAGTGCCAGAATCAAACAGGCTAGGTCTGCACAATTAGACATGCTTTTAACCAAACTCCAGACCTTGGAGTTGATTCATAAAATGACCCGACCAGACAGCTTGGGATCGAGCTTAACACGATCCGTTCGCAAGTTACCGACCTCCTGCAATTTAAAGCCAAAGCTGCTTTACAAATCTGCCGTAGGAAAACATATGAATCGGGCAACAAATGCGGGCGACTTCTGGCCCAAACGCTGCAGACACAAAGGGTGGCATCCTACATCCCACACATCAGGACCACCGCGGGACTGAAAAGGTCGTTACCCCAACAGATCACACAGGAATTTAAAACCTACTACAGCGCCCTGTACAATTTAGCCACGACACCACCCACAGCAGCGGCCACAACAGCTTATCTAGAATACTCCCAAATGCCCTCGCTATCAAAGGAGACGCAAGAATCCCTGGAAGAACCCATCACATTACCCGAGCTTCACTTAGCCCTCAAAAACGCAAAACCAGGCAAAGCCCCGGGCCCGGACGGTCTCACCGTCTCTTACTATAAGGCCCTTCTCCCAACCCTAGGCCCACATCTAGTCTCACTGTTTAATGGTTTAGGAACAGGGAAAGCTTTTCATTACACTACACTGCAAGCACAAATCTCTGTCATCCCCAAGGAGGGCAAAGACCCGGCCCAATGCGGGAGTTACCGCCCGATTTCCCTCCTAAACACTGATCTGAAAATTTACACCAAGATCCTGGCCTCCAGATTACAACAATACCTGCCCCAACTCATACACCTGGACCAAGTAGGCTTCGTCCCAACCAGAGAGGCTAGGGACAACACCACCAAAGTCCTCAACCTACTACATGCAGCGGTCGATAGTAAAACGCCATGTATATTCCTGGGAACGGACACTGAAAAGGCTTTTGACCGGGTAAACTGGTCTTTTATGTTCGAGACACTGAGATATATAGGCCTGGGAGATAGGATGCTAAATTGGGTGGCCTCGGCTTACAGGGCGCCATCGGCCAGAGTAAGGACGAATGGTGTTCTCTCAGAATCATTCTCAATCACGAATGGGACTAGGCAGGGATGCCCCCTCTTGCCCTTGCTATTCGCCCTGACCCTGGAACCCTTCCTGTGCCACGTCAGATTGAACCCAGACATCACCGGCATAGGAGTTAATGCGGCACGTCACAAAGTATCGGCTTATGTGGATGATCTCATGTTTTCCCTCTAAAACCCCTCAACCTCCCTACCACACCTCCTACGGGAATTCGACATTTACGGCCATCTCACAAACCTGAAAATCGGAGGCTATGAGCATAGGGATACGGAAGCCCCAACTCCAGCGTCTTAAAGATAGCTTCCACCTGAAATGGACTGACTCAGCCCTGAAGTACTTAGGCACCTACATACCCACTTCCATACCTCAACTGTTTAAGCTCAATTTCCCCCCGCTACTGAAAGCTGTTTAGAAATTACTTGATGAATGGGGAAACAGCCTCCACTCGTGGCTCGGTCGCTGCAACATCCTTAAGATGTCCATACTCCCCAAATTCCTGTATCTAATCCAAGCCCTGCCTATCCGAATACCAGGGAACTACTTTAAACAAGTCCACTCTGCATTTACTCGATTTCTTTGGGCAGGGAAACACCCACGCCTGAATAGGAAATTACTTTCACTACCTAAAACACACGGAGGCCTGGCATTGCCAGACATCCGCATGCACTATCGTGCAACACACCTTAGCAGACTGATGGATTCGTTTCGACATAATGACACCAAATTGTGGACGCAACTGCAACAGGACCAAAGCACCATACCTCTCCAGGGAATCCCCTGGTGCCACAGTACTCTCCCACCCAAGATCAAACAACACCCCCTGATAGGCAACACGGCTAACATATGCTCGCAGCTAATGGCAAACTCACGCCTCACAACTTGCAACTCCCCACTGCGGCCCATCATAGGTCATCCTCAGTTTGACCCGGGCCTACACTATAAGAAGTTCCTTAACCTTCGAGAGGCAGGACTATATCAGGCGTCCCACTTCAGGACCTTGGGCAGATGGCGGACATACGCGGAGCTGTCAGACCCCAACGGCCCATACAAGCTAGACTTCATGAGAGCCTTGCAACTCAGCCACTTTCTAAACAGTCTCCCGCCCCCCCCCCCAATAACTCACAACGACCCCTCACCACTCTGGAAGAGCTTTGTACAGCAACTGGTGTCCTCACGCATACCCTCTCCCGGACCTATGCCATTCTGAATGAACCTCCGAAGGACTACCAACCCCAATCCCTCACCAAATGGGAGAGAGACCTTGACTGCCGTTTTGATGACAACAAAAAACAATACATAATCAAATTCACTCATAAATCCTCCCTCTGCTCCAAAACACAGGAAACAAACTATAAAATCCTGACCCGCTGGTACAGAACCCCGACACTCTTGCACAAACTCTTCCCATCGGCCTCAGACAGATGCTGGCGATGCCAGACAGAAGAGGGCACCCTCCTGCATATTTTCTGGTCATGCCCCCGACTACAGAACTTATGGGGGGAAGTCCGACGTATCACCCAAACATTCACAGACCGGACAGTGCCTGACGAACCAGCCTACTTTCTTCTACATGCGACGGACATACCAGCACGAGCCTACAAAAAGTCTGTGATCACACATCTCCTGGACGTGGCCAAGGCCTGCATTCCACTAAACTGGAAGTCCCCCCCACCCACCGACGGTTGCCCAATGGCTGCAAAAAGTGGACGAGATCAGCCGTATGGAGGACTTGATCCTCACTAATCAACACAGACAAGAAACATACTCCCAGACATGGCAGCCTTGGAATATCTTTAGATATTCTGAGGAGGGACAAAGCCTCAGAGGGACCGACTAACAACTTGTCCAATTGACGCATCCGAGCCCATGCCTACCTTGGATGCTGACTTTGAATGCGTCCGAGAAGGACGCCGCGGCATAGAGGGGTTGGACACACGATTATAGGCTCAAAGACACAACACCTACCAATCCCACTTTCCCATTACCTCCTACGCTCCCACCCCACACTCCTTTCTTATCTCCCTGCTCCTAGGGGCTTTGCCCTATTCTTTCAACCCTTATGGGGCCTGTCCTTTATCTGATTTCTTACTATACATACAAGAAATTAGGGAAATTCCAGAGGGGAGACTAAGTCCACTGGACTAAGGGAACTCAACACTTCCATTTTCCAGCCATACCAACTCACGTCTGCTGGACAGACCCGCTAAGGTCCCACATACAATATCCCGCACACCGACACCTTCTTTTTTTTTTTTAACAGAAAATTTTATTAGACAAATCAGCATTACATTGCAAAGTACAGTAGATCCGACTTTACACAGTTGTAGAAAGGAAAAAAAAAAAAACCACCTTCATCCAGTAACCATTCTTAAATCAATAATCCAGCAGTACAGATAACAGGAGTATCCATTACTCTATCATAAATGCAGGACATCCCCAGCGGAACTTCACAGCCATCATGCAGGTACCTGACATTTGCGCGAGCCCGCGGAAGGGGGGGGCCAGGGAGGAAATGGCCGGGAGAGAGAGGACAGGGCGGTCAGCCGGGGGGGGGGGGATCACCACCGTCTCAGCTCAACTCAAAGTTAGGGGGAGGGGGAACCAAGATCAGCGGACGCATCTATCCAGGATGACCAAATTTTATCAAATTTCCCCGGGCATTGTCTACTTTCATAGGTCAGCTTATACAGGGGGAGCACCAGGTTCACTGATTTCCTCCACAAGACAGGGGTAGGGGGGTCCTCGAGTTTCCATTTCAATAGAATCTCGCGTCTGGCATAATACAATGCGAAGGTAAGGCACAGTTTACAGTACCTGTCCCCCTCAACGTCTGCCAAATGGCTCAATAGTAGGGTTTGAGGGTCGACCTGAAGGTTCGACCCGGTCACAGCATTTAGCGTAGAAACCACTTCCTCCCAGTAGGGCTGGATTTTGGGACATGACCAGACCATGTGCCAGAAAGTGCCCTCCTCCTGTTTACACCTTTGACAATTAGGGTCTCTTTGGGGGTAAATCCGCGCCAGCCTCTGCGGGGTGAAGTAGGCCCTATGCAGGAATTTAAATTGTATAAACCTGTCTTTCGCGGCTATCATTGTTGAAATGTAAGAAGTCAGGCACTCCTCCCATTCCTCCTCCCCTAGGGACGGAATGTCCGAACTCCACTTCTCCCGGGTCTTGGTCAAACTAGTATCATGTTCCACCGTTAGGTAAAGATATAAGGTCGACAGAGTTCTCCCCATCACCCTGGAAGTCAGTAGGCGTTCAATGGAGTCCGATTCCAGAGTCAGAGGGGCAGGAAACTGAGCCCCAAAGGCGTGCTTCAGTTGCCAATATCTGAACTGGAAAGAAATTGGAAGCCCATATGTAGGTCTCAGTTCTTGGAAAGTCATTAGCCTACCCTGATGAACTATGTGCTTTAAAGTAACGATTCCTCTTTTCGCCCACAGAGAAGGGTCTGGGATACTATTCAGGTGAGGGAGCATGGGGTTGCCCCATAGGGGCATATGTGGGGAGATGTGATTGGGCTTTCCATAGCTCCTCCTTGCCTCCTGCCAGACCCTCACCGTGGTACGCATCAAGCCCGTCATGGAGGAGCTCGCTCTAAGCCCCTGAAATGGTAGGTTGCTCAGAGCTGCATAGGAGCCAAGGATGGCTGCCTCCAGGGTGACCGCCGGGTTTTGTGTGGGCTGGGAGAACCACCACCGAATTGTGACCAAAACGGCCGCCCAGTAGTAGATCTGAAAGTTTGGGAGCGCCAGGCCCCCCCCCCGATAGTGGGAGATATAGTATCTGCTTAGCTACCCTGGGGGGTCTCCCAGCCCAGACAAAGGATATCAACAGACTCTCCAGTCTCTTGAAAAAAGTCCTGGGGATGTGGATGGGGGTATTACGAAAGAAATACAGATACTTGGGGAGATAGATCATTTTTAACAGATTGACTCTGCCCACTGGGGATAAAGGGAGAGATCGCCATGCCGCGCACCTAGCCCCTAGTTGCGTCATGAGTGGCTGTATATTGTCCTCCAGATAGTGCTGAACTCTACCACTGACCCTAATCCCCAGGTACATGAAACTGTCCACCCATTTAAGCTGCGGATGAGGCACGCGAGGGGTCGAGGAGTGGAGTGGGAAAAGAACCGATTTGTCCCAATTGATGCGGATACCGGAGTACCGACCGAATCGATTAATCAGTTCCAGTGCAGTGCCCAAAGAAGACGACGCGTCCGCTAAATAAAGCAGAGCGTCATCTGCATACAAGGACAGCTTTTCCTCAATGGGCCCTACCTGTATTCCCTTTATCCCAGCATCCGCTCTCAGCAAGATAGCCAAGGGCTCCATCGCGAGGGCGAATAAGGCTGGTGAGTGGGGGCACCCCTGTCTCGTACCCCGTGCCAGCTGAAACTGCCCGGAGAGACAGCCATTGGTACGGATTCTAGCAGAGGGGCTGCGGTACAGCATGCGGATCCAATTCGTAAATCCCAGGCCAAATCCGAATCGCGAGAGCACCTCCCATAGGTAACCCCACTCGACAGAGTCGAAAGCCTCCGCGTCGAGTGAGGCCACCACACCAGTCTCCCTCCCGGCCGCTCTATCTATGTGCGTGAGTTGGCGTCTGATATTAATGTCTGTGCCTCTGCCCGGCATAAAACCTGTTTGGTCGCTATGGACAAGGGCCGTGATGACTAAGTTTAGTCTGTTGGCCAGGATTTTGGGCAGTATTTTCGCGTCCGCATTTAACAGTGATATAGGGCGGTATGACGAACACAAGGTGGGGTCTTTCCCCGGCTTGGGGATCACCACTATGATCGCCTCGCTCATGGTGTCGGGAAGTTTATCAATATGCGACGACGCAGAGAAAAGATGGTGGAGTCTTTCAGAAAGCTCCGTAGCGTAGTGCTTATAGAATTCCGCCGGGATTCCGTCCGGTCCCGGCGTCTTACCTGCCTGCATAGATTTAAGCGCCTGGAGAATCTCCAGGACCATGATAGGGGCGTCCAGCCTATTTCGGTACGTTTCCGTGAGGATTGGTATATCTATGTCGGCCAAGTAAGTCGTTAGTTCTTCCTTACTGTAATCCGACCTAGAGGTGTAGAGAGATGTATAAAACTCTGCAAAACAGTTGTTAATCCCGTCTGGGGTGTGAAGCAACTGACCGGAGTTGTCCCTGATATGTGAAATGCTCAGCCCCCCTGCCTGTTCTCTGGAGAGCCAGGCCAGCATCCTACCCGACCTCTCCCCCTGCTCAAAGATCCGCTGGGACTGAGCCAGCATTCTCTTCTGGGTGAGAGAGGTACGGAGATCAACAGCCTCCCTGGTCAGGATTTGCAGTTGCCGATAATGGTGGGGATCCCGAGTGCGGACAAAAAGAGCCTCCGCGCAGACCGCCTCTCCCTCTGCCTTTTTTAGCTCTGCTCTACGTTCCCTGCGTATTTTGCCAATGATAGTCTGATAGTGTCCCCTCGTGGTAGCCTTAAAGGCATCCCACACTACTGTGACCCCAGCTGAACCTGCATTCTCCTCCCAATAGCTGTTCAATTCGGTCCTAAAATGAGTATCCACAGCGGCATCTGAGATCCAGAACCTGGAAAGCCTCCATAGTCTAACCGCTGGTCCCAGGGAAAGATCCAATGTCAGGAACAAAGGTGCATGGTCACATATCCCCCTGGGCAATATTTGTATATCTACGACCTTTGGGAGGACTGGGCTCCGTGCAAAGACCAAGTCAATGCGGGAGAATGTTTTGTGGGTGGCAGAGTGACATGTAAATGCCCGAGACCCGGGGTGTCTCCACCTCCAGACATCCGTCAGGCCATATGTGTCTGCCCAGGCAGCAAGCCCAGGTCCATGGTGTCCCCCTGGAGTCAGTCTGTCCATGTCTGGGTCAGGAACTAGATTAAAATCACCCAGGATTAGGGATGAGCCGAACACCCCCCTGTTCGGTTCGCACCAGAACCTGCGAACAGACCTAAACTTCGTGTGAACTTTAGAACCCTATTAAAGTCTATGGGACTCGAACGTTCACAATCTAAATTGCTCATTTTAAAGGGTAATATGAAAGTTACTGTCCTAAAAAGTGTTTGGGGACCCGGGTCCTGCCCCAGGGGACATGGATCAATGCAAAAAAAAGTTTTCAAAAACGGCCGTTTTTTCAGGAGCAGTGATTTTAATAATGATTAAAGTGAAACAATAAAAGTGTAATATTCCTTTAAATTTCGTAGCTGGGGGGTATCTATAGTATGCCTGTGAAGGGGCGCATGTTTCTGGTGCTTAGAACTGTCGCTGCACAAAGTGTCATTTGTGCAGGAAAAAAAGTCTTTTAAAATCACTTGCGGCTAAATTGTCGGGTCTCCGTAATACAGAGAACACTCAATGAGTGTTCTCTGTATTAGCCGACAATTCATTCATTCATTGATTAAAAAAAAAAAAAAAAAGCGTGGGGGTTCCCCTAAATTCAATCAAAAGGCCCTTCAGGTCTGACATGGATATTAAGGGGAACCCCGTGTCAAATTTTAAAAAAAAATTGACGTGGGGGTCCCCCCAAATATCCATACCAGACCCTTCAGGTCTGATATGGATATTAAGGGGAACCCCGCATCAAATTTAAAAAAAAAATTGACGTGGGGGTCCCCCTAAATATCCATACCAGACCCTTTATCCGAGCACGCAACCTGGCAGGCCGCAGGAAAAGAGGGGGGGACGAGAGAGCGGCCCCCCCTCCCTCCTGAACCGTACCAGGCCACATACCCTCAACATTGGGAGGATGCTTTGGGGGTCTGTGACCCCTCAAAGCACCTTGTCCCCATGTTGATAAGGACAAGGGCCTCATCCTCACAACCCTGGCCGTTGGTTGTGAGGGTCTGCGGGCGGGGGGCTTATCAGAATCTGGAAGCCCCCTTTAACAAGGGGACCCCCAGATCCCGGCCCCCCCCCTGTTTGAAATGGTAAGGGGGTACAAAAGTACCCCTACCATTTCACAAAGAAAGTGTCAAAATGGTTAAATAAGACAAACACACTTTTGAAAAATTCCTTTATTAAAAAAAAAAAAAAAATAAAAAATTCCAGCGGTGCTAATCCACTCTTGCTATCCAGCGACGGGTCTCCGGGGTCCAGCGATGGATGATCATATCCAGCGACGGGGGATCTCTCAGTCCAGCGCTGTCCATACCTCCTTCTTCTGTCTCCACTGCGGAGACACTGCAGAGAGCCGAGCGCTGACATTTCTTATATTGGGAGGGCGGGGCCACCCGTCACCTGACCCCGCCCCTCTGACGCAGGAGAGGGAAGCCAGGGGTTCCCCAGTGACGTGTGGGTGACCCCGCCCCCTCTGATGTAACGGAAACCTGACTGGTTAAATAAGACATTTAACCATTTTGACACTTTCTTTGTGAAATGGTAGGGGTACTTTTGTACCCCCTTACCATTTCAAACAGGGGGGGGCCGGGATCTGGGGGTCCCCTTGTTAAAGGGGGCTTCCAGATTCTGATAAGCCCCCCGCCGCAGACCCTCACAACCAACGGCCAGGGTTGTGAGGATGAGGCCCTTGTCCTTATCAACATGGGGACAAGGTGCTTTGAGGGGTCACAGACCCCCAAAGCATCCTCCCAATGTTGAGGGTATGTGGCCTGGTACGGTTCAGGAGGGAGGGGGGGCCGCTCTCTCGTCCCCCCCTCTTTTCCTGCGGCCTGCCAGGTTGCGTGCTCGGATAAAGGGTCTGGTATGGATATTTAGGGGGACCCCCACGTCAATTTTTTTTTAAAATTTGATGCGGGGTTCCCCTTAATATCCATATCAGACCTGAAGGGTCTGGTATGGATATTTGGGGGGACCCCCACGTCAATTTTTTTTTAAATTTGACACGGGGTTCCCCTTAATATCCATGTCAGACCTGAAGGGCCTTTTGATTGAATTTAGGGGAACCCCCACGCTTTTTTTTTTTAATCAATGAATGAATGAATTGTCGGCTAATACAGAGAACACTCATTGAGTGTTCTCTGTATTACGGAGACCCGACAATTTAGCCGCAAGTGATTTTAAAAGACTTTTTTTCCTGCACAAATGACACTTTGTGCAGCGACAGTTCTAAGCACCAGAAACATGCACCCCTTCACAGGCATACTATAGATACCCCCCAGCTACGAAATTTAAAGGAATATTACACTTTTATTGTTTCACTTTAATCATTATTAAAATCACTGCTCCTGAAAAAACGGCCGTTTTTAAAACTTTTTTTTACATTGATCCATGTCCCCTGGGGCAGGACCCAGGTCCCCAAACACTTTTTAGGACAGTAACCTGCATATTACCCTTTAAAATGAGCACTTTAGATTTCTCCCATAGACTTGTATAGGGTGTTCCGGCTTTTCGAATTTGCTGCGAACAGCCCAAATTGTTCACTGTTCGCTGAACAGGCGAACAGGCAATGTTCGAGTAGAACATGAGTTCGACTCGAACTCGAAGCTCATCCCTACCCAGGATAAGAGCATTATCAGAGGCAAACTCGGCCATCTTACTAGTGATTTGGTTCAGCACCAGCAATGAGGCCGGCGGGGGCAAGTACAATCCCACAATGGTCCAGGTCATTGAGTAAATTGTCGCATGAACAATGACATACCTGCCGTCCGGGTCCAAGGCCAGATCCAGGAGCCGAAAGGGGAGGGACTTCAATACTAGGACACTCACCCCCCTGGCAAAACTAGAGTGGATGGAGTGGTAATGGTACCCCACCCAGGGTTTTTTGAGGGAAAGAAGCCTACTTCCAATGAGGTGCGTCTCCTGGAGTACGCATATATGTGGGTTATAGCTTTTAAGAAATTGGAACACCAGGGATCGCTTAACCGGGGAGTTCAATCCCCTGGTGTTCCAGGATACAATGTTAAGTGTGGACATGGATTCTGGGGGCAGTGGAAGGATCAGGATCATTGTGGAACCCGGCTCCCGGATTGGACCGCTGGACCCGGGACATACATATCTGAGGACAATGCAACACTGAAATATCAATATTTTTAGTAAACAAGTACAACAAAACTAAACAGAGAACAAACAAAAAACCCCAATAACCATACATGAGAAAAGAAAAAGGGAAACAAAAGTCCCTGGCCCCATTAGGGGAACAGTCCCCACCCCCCACCCCACCCAACCCCCTTAAACTGAGGAGGGTATCCATCCCAAAGTGCATCAGCTCGCCGGCTGCAACTGGGGGTCCGTGCAGGAGGCAAGTTCCACCCCTCCCAGACAGTGGCGTAACTAGAACCTCCAGGGCCCCGGTGCAAGAAACCATGGAGGGCCCCCCTGACCTCCAGCCAGGGCTCTTCCCACTGATCCCAGGGGTAGCAGGACCTGGATAGCAGGGGGAACAAATCCCCTCCATTTTCCTCCTGCAGTCACTTAATGCCCATCAGAGAGACAGGAGGAGAAGCAGACTTTTAGTGGCCACAGTAGAAAAATTGAGGGGATTTGTTCCTCTAAATGCCCCCTGCCCCCATCCAGGTGTTCATGGGCAATTGTGACCCCTGTAGTTACGCCCCTGGGATGAGTGGCAGTGGTGGTAGTGGGATTATTGACAGCAGTGGTGGTTGAGGAGGGATAGGATCAGTGGCATCCGTGGTGGGGGATGGGATGAGTGGCAGAGGTGGGGAGGATGGAATCAGTGCCAGCGGTGGTGGTTTGGTGGGGATGGGATCAGTAGTAGCGGTGGTGGTGGGGGAATGGGATGAGTGTCAGTGGTGAGGGGGGGTGGGATCAGTGGCAAAGGGTTGTGGTTGGGGGGTGGGATCAGTGATAGGGGGGGTTGAATGGGATGAATGGCAGATGTGGAGGTGGGAATGAGATCAGTGGAAAGGGTGATGGTTGGGGGGGTGGAGGGGGATGGAATGGGATGAGTGGCAGTGGTGGTGGGAGGATGGGATCTGTGGTGAGGGTGGTCGTTGGGGGGGTGGGATGGGATGAGTGGTGGGGAGGGGAATGGTATCAGTGGCAAGGATGGTGGTTGCAGGATGGGATCAGTGGCAGCAGCGGTCATGGTGGGGTGGATCAGTGACAGTAGTGGTCATCATGGGGTGGATCAGTGGTTGTGGTGGTTTGGGGGGTATTAGTGGTGGTGGTGGGGGGGACGGGGAATCAGTGGCAGTTGTGGTGGTGTGTGGGGGTATCATTGGCAGTTGTGGTGGTGTGTGGGGGTATCAGTGGCAGTTGTGGTGGTGTGGGGGGTATCGGTGGCAGTTGTGGTGGTGTGTGGGGGTATCAGTGGTGGTGTGGGGGGTATCGTGGCAGCGGTGGTGGTGTGGGGGTATCAGTGGCAGTAGTGGTGGTGTGGGGGTATCAGTGGCAGCAGTGGAGGGGGTATCAGTGCAGCAGTGGTGGTCCAGGGGGTATCAGTGGCAGCAGTGGTGGTGCGGGGGGTATCAGTGGCAGCAGTGGTGGTCCGGGGGGTATCAGTAGCAGCAGTGGTGGTGCGGGGGGTATCAGTGGCAGCAGTGGAGGGGGTATCAGTGGCAGCAGTGGTGGTCCGGGGGGTATCAGTGGCAGCAGTGGTGGTGCGGGGGGTATCAGTGGCAGCAGTGGTGGTGCGGGGGGTATCAGTGGCAGTAGTGGTGTGGAGGGGTATCGGTGGCAGTAGTGGTGTGGAGGGGTATCGGTGGCAGTAGTGGTGTGGAGGGGTATCGGTGGCAGTAGTGGTGTGGAGGGGGTATCGGTGGCAGTAGTGGTGTGGAGGGGGTATCGGTGGCAGTAGTGGTGTGGAGGGGGTATCAGTGGCAGTGTTGTTATTAAGTGATGGTGCCACTCACTTGCAGATCACTTCGTTCCTCCTCCTTGCTCGGTCTTGCTTGGGCGAGCAGAGAGGCTGGGCAGAGCCTGTGAGTGAAGGTGTGGCCGGAGAAGAGAAGATGGGCGGAGACTGTGAGTGTAGGTGTGGCCGGAGAAGAGAAGATGGGCGGGGACTGTGAGTGAAGGTGTGGCCGGAGAAGAGAAGATGGGCGGAGACTGTGAGTGAAGGTGTGGCCGGAGAAGAGAAGATGGGCGGAGACTGTGCGGGCAGAGAGGATGGGCGAAGCGGACGGGGACTGTCCCCGTGGTGCTGGAGCAGAGGATGGGAGGAGCAGCTGGAAAGGGTGGGCGGAGCTTACCACGACTCCGTGTAAATTACTATCTCCCGGGCGGCAGCGGGCCCCCCCACAGTGGCGGAACTCAAGGGCCCAGTCGCAAATGCGACTGGTGCGACCGTGATAATTCCGCCACTGCTCCCAGACATCCTGGGGGGGTGCAGGTAACCAAGTGAGCGGCTCACTAGGCGTGAGGCAACCGCCTGCTCTATAAAGAAGGCTGACAGGGACAGGGATCTGGGAGGATAAAGAAAAGTTGCAGATTGTCCCATCAGTGAAAATGATCCAAAAAGGGGGGAAGAAGGAGCATATGGTATGAGCCCCCATGCTCCAGGAGGGAGCAGGAAAGGGCAAAGAGGAGCGGCATGTCACAGTCCTCTCCCGACCGTATCTCAGGTCAGGGGTATCAACTTAAATTCCCGCTGGGGAGGTTTCTGCCAGCGTTAGAGGTGAGCCCACCATCGGTGCAAACTGGGCACAACAGGTGCAACAAAGGTCGTGGGCATCCCAACAGTAGAACGGATTGTAAACAATTCCGAAGAGGTAGTTAGTCGATCAGCGGGCGGGTGCCAGCGAATCAATCCAGGCGGATGCCTCTCCGGGGGTGTTAAAGAAGCGGGTCGTCTCTCCATCCTGGACTCGTAGACAGGCCGGAAAAAGAACACTATAGCGGATGTTACGTGCTCTCAAAGTCGCTTTCACGTAATCAAAGGATTTCCTGAGCTTCTGAGTCTCCACCGAGTAGTCAGGGAAGATCATTAGTCTGGCATTCTGATACTGAAGGTCGCCGACCGTTCTAGAAGCGTGGAGAACTGCATCACGGTCTCTGAAATTAAGGAGGCGGAGGATGAAGGTTCGCGGGGGGGCTCCAGGGGGCCCCGGTTTAGGTGGTACACGGTGCGCCCTTTCCACTGCAAAGTGAGGCGAGAAACGAGCAGCAGGGAGGAGGTCCCGCAGCATGCCCTCCACAAAGCAGGTGGGGTTGTTCCCCTCAACCCCCTCTGGGAGGCCGACAATGCGGAGATTATTGCGTCGGTTCCTATTCTCTGCATCTTCGGCTCTGTATTCCAAGGCTTTAACTTTAGTTTGAAGGGTGCGAAGTGCAGCTCCATGCTCGGACACTGTGTCTTCAGTATTGCTCACCCTTTGCTCAGTCTCAGTAACCCTGGATCTGAGTTTGTCTATGTCCTGTCTGATAAGACCCATATCCAGCTGCACGGCTTCCATTTTGGCTGTTAGGGTGGTTTGACAAGTGGCAATGGCCGCCATGACCTCCGCCAGCCAGGGAGGCCGGGACTCGGCTGGATCCATGGGGGCCGTCTGGGAAGCTCTATGGGCACTTCGTGTGGTACGGGTCTCCTCCTGGGGGACCAAGTCTTCCCGGGGGGGGGGGGTCTGGCTGGGATGGAAAAGACAGACGCTTACCCCCTTTACTAAAATTCTTGCCAGAGTTCCGGCGCCTCATTCAGATGGAGTGGCGCAGGACAAGTCCAGGTGGGTTCAGAGAGTGTCCGCCGGCAAATCTCTGGTGCCCCGGCTGTAGAGTCCGGGTGTCGTCGGGCCGTAAAGGGAGGGCTGTGGTTTGTGTGGGCAGAAGGGCCCGTTCCCGTGCCAAGGCGGCCCTTGATCCTTCGGCTGGGGTCCCCCAGGACAGCTGGGGCGCTAAAAAAGTCCCCCGCCCGGTTTCACCTCTCAGGGGCCGTCAGGGGGGCCGCCCCCCAAACTCCCTCCAATCAATGTCCCAGAGAGCCCAGTATACCAGGGGGGGGGGGGGGAGTCTGCAGTGTGCAGGCCAGGCAGGGGATGTCACCTCAGTGCAGGGGGGAGGTTTGCAGAATGGAGCCCCCGGGCCGTCCGCAGGCCATCAGGAAAGGCCCCGGTCGCGGCCTACTCGCCTCCGGATGTCCAGGCTCTGCCCCACCACGTATGGTGTCCGCCACAGGCCGCGGGGGGTGCCACTCCGGGAGTACTGCAGGTGCTCGGGCGGGGGCCGTCAGGAAAGGCCGTGGTCGCGGCCTACTCACCGCCGGAGGTCCGGATTCTGCTTCTGGGCCGCCACTATCCGCCAGGCAGGGGTCCACCCTCCGTGCAGCCACCGGTCTCGGGGGTCCCGCCACGATCCTCCGCGAGCACCGCGCTCCGCCGCCCGGGCGAGGGCCGCCAGGAAAGTCCGCGGCTGCGGCCTAAAACACCGGCAAGGCCGCTCTGTCTTCTCCCGCTGGGCCATGGGGCCAACAAACACCAACCCCAGGCTCCAGAGGGGCTGATTGTGGAGGAGGAAAGTCCTGGATCCGGGTAAATTTTTTTTGCAGAAGCGGAGCTCACTAAAAAAGCAGCCGCTCACAGTGCCATCCTGGCCACGCCCCCCATCGACACCTTCTTAACATTCCGAACGGGAGGTAATCTCATCTGTAATGATGTGTATTTGAATGTAACACTGTTGAAGTGTTATTTTTGTTAATGAGGTCCTTGTGGACTGGTCTTTCTTTCTGTCTCAAATTAAAAAAAAAAATAAATCATTAAAAAAACAAACATATGTTCTAATATACTTTTGTAGCCAAAATCATAGATACTGGTTGACACGTTTCGCCGATGGCTTCCTCAGAACCAGGTAAATATGACTATAGAATCTAGAAGGACCAAAAATGGGAGAGCAGAGGTATACAAGTCAAATACTTCAAGTATAGATTCTAAATATTACACTTATATGTACATTAGCAATAAATATTCCATCATAATTTTACTAAGAATCAGACTCGCTTACATACGTATAGCCTAAGTCAGGTCAGCCTAGAAAGGAGGCCCGTCCTCTGGAGGAGGTGTATCACCCTTAGATAGAATTTAGGGGACAAGTGGATGGTGCCTGTACAGCCCCAAAATACGGGAGTAGCATTCAACAAGATATATCTATCAAAATAATGACCTAATTAAAATATCCGTTATGGTATTCAATGTCCTAAACAATAATCAAACCCCCACCAAAACATCATAGGCTAGAGATACTTACAGCTGCCAGACCAAGAAGTACCCTCAAATTAAATATAAATACACATAAGAAGAGAAGGCTCAGGCAGCAACCTGAAAGTTCCAGAAAAAAGCACCAAATTAGCAATAATATAAAAAATTATAAATAATACACATCCAACAGGGCATGGGGGCTATATCAAATACTCCCATGTCCACCTATAATTCGGCAACCAAATCCGTTGGATAAATTCCGACGGATTTAGTTCGGAAGTGGTGTTGCATACACACGGTTGGACTAAGTTATCGGAAATTTCGGTTGCCAAGAACGCGGTGACATAAGCCATGTACGACGGCACTAGAAAAGGGGAGTTCAGCACCACGTCCGGCACCCTTTGGGCACCTTCTGCTGATCTCGTGTTTATCGTGTGTTAGTAGAAGTTTGATGAGAGACGATTTGCGCTTTTCAGATTTGTGCTTCAGTTCGTTACTGCTCTTCAGTTTGTGCTTGTCGGTGCGTATTTGATTATCAGTGTGTGTAGTCAGTAAGCATTTGTTGCTCATTGTGGACTATATCTTGGTATAGTACGCTTTGATTTGCATTGCTTATTGTCTGCTCGTTTCTGCTTTTCAGGTCGTTCTTTCAGGCATTGCCGTTTATCGTGCTTTCTGTTGTCCGTTCTGACCAGCCAACCGTTTTAAACCATGTTTCGTGTACATACTCGTCGTAGAGTTTGTGCTGTGCATGGGCTTGGTGTTGGGCTTTTAGCTTTGACACAAGCCCGGTCCATGAACAGGGCGAGGAGGAGTTTGTGGACCAAGAATTGGTTGCGCCAGCGTGAACAGTTCTCGCACATACCTTTGCTCCATGAGATCCGGGAGAATAATCCTGATGATTTCAGGAATTATCTCCGGATGACGGACCCTGTTTTTCACCGTCTGCTGGCTTTGCTGTCCCCTTATATCAGCAGGCAGGATACCTGTATGCGGCAAGCCATCACTCCTGAGCAGAGGCTCATCGCTACGTTGCGTTACTTGGCGACAGGGAGAAGCCTTCAGGACCTCAAGTTTTCCACAGGCATCTCCCCCCAGGCTCTGGGGATCATTTTTCCAGAGACCTGTTCTGCCATCATTCAGGTCCTGCAGAAGGACTATATGAAGGTACGTTTTTTCCTTTAACATCACATTCTATGTATTTAATGATTGCTAATGTCTTGTATTTCTTTCCTCATTCCCTAATTACCATGATTGCAATATGCTCTAATTGATATGCTGTGCCCCTTTGTCCTCATGCATGCTGGAAGCTTTTCAAGTTCCTTTTTTGTCCTTCATGCATATTTGCCTTCACTAACTTCCCCACCATGCTCTTCTGGGCCCATAAACCTATAGTCTAGTCAATGTCTTTTGTCAGCTCCATAGTATTGCTTTCCCCTAAACACCCCCTAAAATGTCTACAAATGTTATGTGTGTGCTTAAATTCATGCAGAGTGCCATTTTTTTTTTGGTTGGGCCAAACTCATTAGGAACCCCCCTCCCCCCAACTGCTGGGTCAGCTGATAGCAACCCTCAATCTGCTGACTTTGCCAAACCCAATACCCACTCTACCTACCTTTTTTCCGGTCAGATTTATGGACGAATTCACCAAAGCATGTAGTGCAAGGGCCTGCCTCAATACTTTCAAATGCTACATTTTCTAGTTTTTTTCTCCTATTATTATCTTGATAGGTAATAGCAGAATGTCAAAATGTACTTCCATTTGTTAAATTTTTTTGGTATTATGACACTTCTTACCTGTCCGGTGGGCTGCCAATAGTGTAAGTAAGGAGGGGCTGGCCAAAGTTTCACACATTATTTCTTCATTCAGCTCTCAATGAAGTGGAGAGGGTTACCTGTCCAAAACATCCCCCCCCCCCTCATTTTTTGCAAGGGCCCATCAGATAGGGGGGATGGGGGGGTGATGACTCTGAGAAGGGGACCTTATACTTTAGGCTTTAAATACTCATTTCCCAAAATGTTATACTGATATCGTCCAAAAATGTTTGTCTAATCTGCCTGCAATGTTGATGTGCCAAATCAGTAATTTTTTTTCTTGTTTGACTCCACAATTTCCTTCAACGCCACAGGAATGGCAGACTGTGGCCTCCCACTTTGCCAGCTGTTGGGACTTTCCCAATTGTGGAGGTGCAATTGATGGGAAACACGTCTGCATCATCCCACCCCCCAACTCGGGGTCGTATTATTATAATTACAAGGGGTTTAATAGTATTGTGATGTTGGCAGTGGTTTCAGCGACCTATGACTTCCTTTATGTGGACATGGGGCAAAATGGCCGGATGTCAGATGGTGGAGTGGTCGCACGGACAGAATTCTACTGGCATCTCCAGAGTGGCAGTCTGGGCTTGCCACCCCCAGAGGAGAATGTAGAAGAACTCCCGTTCGTTTTCGTCATGGATGAGGCGTTTGCCCTGGCAAACCACCTGATGTGGCCTTTCCCGATGAGGACCCTCATCCCGGGTCAGAGGATCTTTAATTTCCTGCTGGCCAGAGCCAGAAGAGTTATGGAGAACACTTTTGGAATACTGGCCAGCCGGTTCCGCCTATTATTGACGCCAATCCACATGGCGGAATTTAAACTAAATCACATTGTGCTTGCCTGCTGTGTTCTGCACAATTTTTTGAAAAAACATTCAGCTAAATATGTGGTCTCAGTTGGCCCAGATGCAGACTTGCCTGAAAATGACAACCTCACGGCCCTTGAAGCTGCTCGTCCTGGCTTGCCCCCCCAAAGCGCCCGTGAGGTCAGAACCCAATACATGGAGTACTTTGTGGGTAAGGGGGCCATTGATATGCCAGACAATGTCTGAGAGGCATTTTTTTATATTTTTTTCTTTGAAACTACAATAATCTTTGTTTTCATTTACTGCTTGGCTTTGTTTTAGGTGTCTCCTAGGTATTTTTGCTTTTTTTTTGGGCCTTTTTCTACAACAGTGCAAACCCAAGTTCTGAGCGAGATGAGGCCTTCTTCAGATAATCTTTGCCCCTGTACACACGGCCGGAGATTTTGCCAACCAAATCCGTCGGATTTTGTCCATCGGATTTAGTCCAATGGATTGTGTCCGAAACTGTTGCATACACACGATCGGGCCAAGTTGTCTGATTTAGCGGTTGCCAAGAACGCGGTGACGTAAGCCGTGTACGGCGGGACAAGAAAAAGGAAGTTCAGCACCATGTCCGGCACCCTTTGGGCTCCTTCTGCTGATCTCGTGTTTTAGTAGAAGTTTGGTGAGAGACGATTCGCGCTTTTCAGATTAGTGATTCAGATCGCTACCGCTCTTCAGTTTGTGCTTGTCTTTGCGTATCTGATAATCAGTGCGTGCAGTCATTAAGTATTTGCTTCTCATTGTGGACTATATCTTGGTATAGTACGCTTTGAAAGGCATTTTTTATTGTCTGCTTGCTTCTGCTATTCAGGTCGTCCTTTCAGGCCTTGCTGTTTATCGGTGCTTTCTGGTGTCCGTTCTGACCAGCCGACCGTTTTCCAAACATGTTTCGTCTACGTACTCATCGTACAGTTTGTGCTGTGCAGGGGCTTCGTGTTGGGGTTCTTACTTTGACTTTGACACAAGCCCGGTCCATGAACAGGGAGGGGAGGCGTTTGTGGACCAAGAATTGGTTGCACCAGCGTCACCAGTTCTCCTACATGCCTTTGCTCCGTGAGATCCACGAGAATAATCCTGATCATTTCTGGATTTTTCTCAAGATGACGGACCCCGTTTTTCACCGTCTGCTGGCTTTGCTGACCCCTTATATCACCAGGCAGGATACCTGCATGTGGCAAGCCATCACTCCGGAGCAGAGGCTCATCACCATGTACTTGGCGACAGGGAGAAGCCTTCAGGACCTCAAGTTCTCTACAGGCATCTCCCCCCAGGCTCTGGGATCATTATTCCAGAGACCTGTTCTGCCATCATTCAGCTCCTGCAGAAGGACTATATTATGCTAAGTTTTATCCTTAAACATCACATTCTATGTATTTCATGATTGCTAATGTCTTGCATTTCTTTCCTCATTCCCTAATTACCATCATTGCAATATGCTCTAATTCATATGTTCTGCCCCTTTGTCCTCATGCATATTTGCCTCACTAACTTCCCCACCATGCTCTTCTTGGCCCCTAAAACTATAGTCTAGTCACTTAACAATGTCTTTTGGCAGCTCCATAGTATTGCTTTCCCCTAAACACCCCCTAAAATCTCTACAAATGTGATGTGTGTGCTTCAATTCATGCAAAGTGACCTTTTTTGGAGTTGTGCCAAACTCATTAGTAACCCCCCTCTCCCCAACTGCTAGCTCAGCTGATAGCAATCTTCTATCTGATGACTTGACCCAACCCAATACACACTCTAAATACCTTTTTCATGATCACATTTATGGACAAATTCACCAAAGCATGTAGTGTAAGGGCCTGCCTCAATACTTTCAAATGCTATTTTTATTTTTTTAACACATAAATTTTCTTGCTATGTAATAGCAGAATGTCAAAATGTGCTTCCATTTTGTTATTATGACACTTCTTACCTGTCCGGTGGGCTGCCAATAGTGTAACTAAGGAGGGGCTTCCCAAAGTATCACACATTATTTAGGCATTCAGCTCTCAATCAAGTGGAGAGGGTTACCTGTCCTAAACATCCCCCCTCATTTTTTAGCAAGGGCCCATCAGATGGGGGGGGGGGTTATGACTCTCATAAGGGGACCTTATACTTTAAATACTCAGTTAAAAAAATGTTATACTAATTTTGTAAAAAATGTGGGTGTCTAATCTGCATGCAATGTTGATTTGTCAAATTACTAGTTTTTGTTCTTGTGCCACTACACAGTGTCCTTCAATGCCACAGGAATGGCAGACTGTGGCCTCCCACTTTGCCAGTTTTATTAAAGTTGTGCCTTTTTCACCAACAGTGCAAACCCAAGTTCAGAGCCAGATGAGGGGACAGTCTCTTCTTCAGATAATCTTATTATGTTGTGGGTCTGCTACACACACACCTTCTTTTTTGTTAACTAATGTATGTAGTGCATTACTGATCAAAATCATGCTAATTTTCCGCACCATGGCAGGAAAATGGCATGATTGTCCAAATTTACACCTCACTGTGGGTGCTTTTTACTAAAGGCATATCCACTATGCACTACAAGTGCACTGCAAAAGTACACCCGAAACTGCACTTGGAGTGCAAAGTGGAGTTGCCTTTAGTAAATCACACTCCTCAGCACAAACTAAAATTTTACTAAAAATATTTTTTTTTGCGCAAGGAAAAAGGAAGCCACACATTGTTGATAATTAAACTTTTTAATACAAGCACATTCACATGTGCGTTTCAAAAAGGTTTTTACACACACACACACACACCTTGTTTTTGTTGCTAATGTATGGAGTGCATTACTGACAAAAATATTGCTAATTTTCAGCACCATGGCAGAAATATGTGGGGGTCAGGAAAATGGCATGATTGTCCAAATTTACACCTCACTGTGGGTGCTTTTTACTAAAGGCACATCCACTATGCACTACAAGTGCACTGCAAAAGTATATCTGAAACTGCACTTGGAATGCAAAGTGGAGTTGCCTTTAGTAAATCGCACTCCTTCTCAGCACAAACTCAAATTTGACTACAAATACATTTTAGGACCAATGAAAAAGGAAGCCACACATTGTTGACAATTCAACTTTTTAATACAAGCACATTCATATGTGCGTTTATTAAAGTTTTTTACAACAAACCAAGAGATTTATGTGTATCCAAAACAGAGTTTAATCATATTTTTTTTTACTTGTTTTTTTGTGTAAACAGGCATGTATCAAACCGTAAAATTCAGAACACAGGAACTTACAAAGTTCAACTTTGAAAAGTGAAGACAATATCAGACATGAGTATGTACAAACTGGGCTGATATTGCCTTCATCACATGGTGTGTGACCCCTGAAAAAAACACATTTGGAAGATGCACACAGTGTGTCAACATGTGCTATATCCCATCATGGGGGGATCAATGTACATGCTTTGGGGCTGCAACCCCTTCATCTCAGACACTTTACACAAAACACGTACATTGATCCCCTATGATGGGAGATAGCGCATGTTTACACACTCTGTGCATCTTCCAAATTTTTAATTTTGCAAAATACAACATTTTTATGTTAAAAAGCAAAAATAAAACCCTATCTAGTTTTTTAGTTTTCACACTCTCCCCAAAACATCAATGATGTTCTTCATTTTATTTTTAACATCACTGATGTTTTGTTGTACAATTTCCAAATCCCGATTGCACCCCATTATTTCCCCCGATCAAGATCTAGGCACTTTCACTGGTAAAACGGGAATCTTCTTCCACATCACCTAGAAAACAAAGCAAACAAACACACCATGTAATCCAAATATGGTGATATACATTGATGTGCTTACCGGAAGCTGTGTTCTCCGACACTCACCTGTTGTGGTGACAATTTGTCCAACCTCCACAATCTCTCCTTCCTCCTCCTCCTCCTGCTCCTCTGTTTCTGCTTTTGGAAGTTGCCCTTCTTTGGGAAGGGTGTGGTCCCTGGTGTCCTCATACTTGCAGAGTCTTCTCTCCCCTATGAGAATGTAAACAAAGATTAATTAGCACACATAGGGCAGAAATAGGAATATGAAACATTGCTTGGAAGTGTTGTACAATTGTGTTTTTGGGCTATGTTTACAAGGTGAGAACATTATTGAGGACACTTTGTTAAGCTGGAATACTTCCCTGCAGAACGATGTTTCATACGAACGAACTTGGTGCTTCACTAGACTAGACTGCTTCTATCTAGGCCGATGTTGGGACAAGATTAGGAGGGATTTTAATTGCATTATTAGTATTTGAGGGTTTGTCTTGTGTTGTGTCTTGCAGACAATATGGATCCATTCACCAATGCCAACATTATGGGGCTATTCATAGAACTGTACATGGAGATGCCCTGCCTGTGGCAGTTCCATAACAAGTTTTATAATGACAGATCAAAGAGGAACGCAGCACTGGAGAAACTGCTTGCTTTGTTGCAGATCATGGTCCCCACGGCAGACATGACCTATCTGAATCGTAAAATTGTGGCCATGAAGCTTACATATTTCAGTGAGAGAAAGAAGCACCTGGAGTCCTTGAGAGCAGGAGATACAGATGCTGTTTATTACCCCAGGATGGTGCACTTTGACAGGCTGCATTTTCTGGTAGACCAAGGGGTACCCAGGCCACCACTCAGGCCACCACTCTCCAGGCTTCCTCCAAGGCATCCTTCACCCCCAGCTGAGGCTTCTGATATCCAACCTGGGCCTTCCAGGCAGCACCATGTGGTGGGGCCCAGCTTGAGACAGGTATTGCATTGTTGAACATATTTCTTGTGTTACATTTAATGATGTTAACTAGATGTTCTTATTGATCAGTAAGTTGAGATTTCTCCAAGTGGTTTACATCTCAAGAGACAGTAGTGACCAAAAATGTTTGGGACGGGAAAGAAAAATGCTGGTGTCAGAATGATAGTCTGTTCTATTTGGTAACATTCAATTAGCAAAAGCCAGGAGCACAAAATGGTGTGATTGATGATCAAAAAATTAAAACTATGTCCCCTTTTCATACACAGGATGACCTCAGTCGGGGGGAGGCTGTGGAAATTGGCAGCCAGGAGGTCCACCAACGCCCACCTCCTCCTGCCCCAGCTACAGGAGCACAGCCACAGCCTGGAAGGATGCCTGGTGGGAACTCACAAAGGAAGACCAGAGAGTGATGGCCTGGGTTGAGTCTGGTGTGCCAGAAGATACAGCATCTTGAAGATCCACATCCTGGGGACAGAAATGGCATCTGAATTTCCTGCTCTCTAGAACTTCGGGACCAGACTTCTCTCCCTGAAATATCTACTCCTCAGGCCACCAATTTTTTAATATCTAATTTAGTCATGTCTGCCCTGGGGGCCAAAGGCTGCACCAAAGTTAAGAAGTTTCTCCAGTGCTGTGCTCCTATTTTTAGTTTCTAGCGAACAAAATACATTTTTTTCTTGTTTGATGAAATACTTGTGTAATGTGTTTTCCTTCAAAAAGTACAGTTTATTTGTGAGCAGGCAGGTACATTTCAAAAATACAAAGTGAACTAAATAACAAGGGGTAACAACACTAAACATCCTCCTGTAGATTAAAAAAGAAAAAGAAAATATAAAAAATACAATAATGTTGTTGTAAGTTTACACACACAAAAAAATAAAAAAAAATAAGGAGAAAAGGAGCAAAGTGTCTTTAAAGGAGATTTTTAGGGAATCCCTCCCCCCAAAAACATCCAAAAAATAAAAAAAACAAATCTAAAATTGTGTAGATGTGACGCAAACTAAAATTGTATTGCTGAAATGGTTAAAAAAGAGTAATGAAATCTGTTCGGGAGAAGTGTGTGTGACTATGAGCATCAAAAGAAGTTCGCTCTTGCAGCATTGTTAACCACTTCAATACAGGGCACTTAAACACCTTCCTGCCCAGACCAATTTTGAGCTTTCAGCGCTGTCGCACTTTGAATGACAATTGCACGGTCATGCTACACTGTACCCAAATGAAATTTTTATCATTTTTTTCCCACAAATAGAGCTTTCTTTTGGTGGTATTTGATCACCTCTACGGTTTTTATTTTTTGCGCTACAAATAAAAAAAATACCGAAAATTTTGAAAAAAAAAAAAATGTTTTTTTTTGTTTCAGTTTCAAAACTTTGTAAATAAGTACGTTTTCTCCTTCACTGATGGGGCTACACTGATGGGCACTGATAAGGCGGCACTGATGGGCACCAATGTGGCACCAATGAAGTGGCACTGATAGGCGGCACTGATGGGCGACACGGACGGACACGGATGGGCGACACGGACGGACACTGATAGGTGGCACGGATGGGCGGCACAGATGGGCATAGATAGGCGGCACAGGTGGGCACTGATAGGCGGCACAGGTGAGCACTCATAGGCGGCACAGGTGGGCACTCATAGGCGGCATTGGTGTTATACTATAGTAATGGATGCCAATCAGTGCCAAACAATAATGCATGCCAATCAGTGATGCCCATTGTGGGCACTGATTGGCATCCATTATGGGCACTGATTGGCACCCATTGTGCTGACTGGCATCCCTGGTGGTCTAGGGAGGATTACCTTTTCCCTGGTGGTCTGGTGGTGTCCCTGGTGGTCCAGTGTGGGCATCCTCGGGGGGGCTGTGCTGATAATCGATCAGCACAGACCCCCCTGTCAGAGGAGCAGCCGATCGGCTCTCCTCTACTCGCGTCTGACAGACGCGAGTGAGGGAAAGCCGATCACCGGCTCTTCCCATTTACACTGTGATCAGCCGTGATTGGACACGGCTGATCACATGGTAAAGAGTCTCCGTCGGAGACTCTTTACAGAGATCGTAGTTGCCGGGTGTCAGACTGACACCCCGCAACAACGATCGCCGCGATGCGCGCCCCCGGGGGCGCGCAGCGGCTCATAATCCTGATCACGTCATATGACGTCCGGTCAGGATTATGAAACCACTTTGCCGCCGTCAATTGCCTATAGGGCGGGCGGCAAGTGGTTAAAGAACAAGAGAATGCGCTTGATGAAAGAATTTTTAACATTGCAGCGTGACGAATGTGCTATATCGCTTACGAGCAGTAGTTTTACCTGAACGAGCACTTCCATGTCGGAATTTGAATGTGAGCATGCGTGGCACTTGGTCCGATCAAAATGCTCTACACATGATCGGATTAGGTCCGACCGGCCCAGTTGGTCGGAAAATCTTTCCAACATGTTGGAAAATTGGGTCAGACGGAGATTTGGACGGAATCAGTCCGATGCATACCACACACAGTCGGATTATCTGACGACACGGTCCGATAGGACACATTCCGATGGATTCTCCGACCGTGTGTACAAGGCTTTACTATGTTGTGGGTCTGCTACACACACACACACACACACACACGCCTTGTTTTTGTTGCTAATGTATGGAGTGCATTACTGACAAATATATTGCTAATTTTCAGCACCATGGCAGAAATATGTGGGGTCAGGAAAATGGTGTGATTGGGGAAATGTAAACATCACTGTGGGTGCTATTTACTAAAGGCACATCCACTATGCACTACAAGTGCACTTAACAAGTGCACCTGAAACTGCACTTGGAGTGCAACGTGGATTTGCCTTTAGTAAATAACACCCATTGCTACAGAAAACAACAACTTTACTCCAAATACTGCTTTTGCGCATTGAAAAAGGAAGCCACACATTGTTGATAATTTCACTTTTTAATCAAAGCACATTCACATGTGCGTTTAGAAAAGGGTTTTATAACAAACCAACATATTTGGTGTATAGAAAACATTATTTTGGGTAACATTTTTGTAACTTGGCGTTTTTGTGTAAACAGGCAATGTATCAAAGCATAACATACAGAACATAGGAACTTACAAAGTTCAACTTTGAAAAATGAAGACAATGTCAGACATTAGTATGTACAAACTGGGCTGATATTGCCTTCATCACATGGGGTGTCACCTCTGGAAAAGCCAAATTTGGAAGATGCACACACATTGAGAATCCAAAAGTGGCCATTTGCCTCCTGATCCCATGCCTATTGTCAACATATGCTATCTCCCATAATGGGGTATCAATGTACATGTTTTGGGGGTGCAACCCCTTCATCTCACCCACTTTCCACAAAACACGTACATTGATCCCCCATGATGGAAGATAGTACATGTTGACACACTGTGTGCATCTTCCAAATTTGGCTTTTTGTAAAATACAAAAGTTGTTTTAAAAAAAAAAAAAACTAGCTAGTTTGGGATGTTTCAGACTCTCCCCAAAACCTCAATGATGTTTTTCATTTTCTGTTGAACATCATTGATGTTTTTCTGTATATTTTCTAAATCGCGATTGCACCCCATTATCTCCCCAATCAGGATCTGGGCACTTTCACTGGTAAAATGTGATTCTTCTTCCACATCACCTAAAAAATAAACACACCATGTATTATAAATATGCCGACATACATTGATTAGCTTACCGGAAGCTGTGGTCTCCTACACTTACCTGTTGACAATTTGTCCAACTTCAACAATCTCTCCTTCCTCCTCCTCTGCTTCTGGTGTTGGAATTTCACCTTCTTTGGGAGGTGTGGGGTCCCTGGTGTCCTCAGACGTCCCAAGTCTTCTCTCCCCTATGAGAATGTAAAAAAGGAATACTTAGCACACAGAGGGCAGAAATAGGAATATGAAACATTGCTTGGAAATGTGGTACAATTGTGTTTTTTGGCCGAGTTCAAAGGTGAGAACATTATTTTGGACACCTTCTAAAGCTGGAATACTTACCTGCAGTGTGAACAAATGTAGTGAAGTGTAATTTGGGAAAACATTGTTTTTGGAGTGGGCTAACGAACAATGTTTATTACGAACGATTGAACCCATGAACTTGAAAGTGGCCATTTTAAACTGTACAACATTAAATCAAAGCACATGGAGCAGTATGCAAGCAATAATAATAATAATAATAATATGAACACTCGATAACTACTTACTTTTTTGAAGAACTCGCTTAATCCTTCTGTACTGATCGTGCTCCCTCAGTTTCAGGTCTGACCAGCATTTTCTCAGTTGATCTTTGGATCGTCGTACCCCAAAATTCTTCTGAAGACTCTTCACAACTTTAGTCCTGATCTTGGCCTTTCTGATATTTGGGTTTGGGTAAAGTCCATACTTCCCATCATAGTCGTTCCTCTTCAATATCATCGGTCCCTGTGTGAGGCGAAGGGGTGTGGCGTACAGCTCGGTGGCTCCGCTTCCGGATTTGCTTGCAGCTGCCTGGGCCGTGGCATAGCAACGAGAGCGGAGAGACGCCGTTGGAGAGAGCGATCGATGCGGTGTGCACGGGGCTCCGGATTAAACTGGACTCCCCCCTTTTTTGGATATCGTATATGGTGCCTGAGAACCGGAATCGTATTTAAAGGCACAGTATCCCCGTAGGGGTGTATCTTTTGGAGCAACCGTATCGCATATGGATCTGAATATTGGAATTACACAAAGACTGATCTGAAGGCACAGTACCCCTGCAGGGGTGTATCTTTCTGGTGAGTGGGGAACCTTGTGGGGGAGCACGCAGTCACCTGAAGAACCTAGTCGCAAGCACAAAAGTCACTTTCCTTCTGCTGGATTTGCACAATCGAGGATCTTTTTTGATTTTTAATTGTATCTATTTTTTTCATTTTTCACGTGTGGACATTAATAGACATTTTTTTGGCTCTTCTTTTTTCTGTTTTTGTTTTCTTTAAATTTTGGCTTTATTGTTTATTCATCATTGGTTTAAAAAAAAAAAAAAATATATTATTTCCCTTATTTTTAATTCAGATGTATTTTTGATTTACTATTTCTATGCACATATTTATATATATTTTTTTTGTTTATGATATATAAGTAATTTGGTTGATACATATTCACGCATACACACCCAGCTAGGGTTTTTTTTTGCAATTTTGCACAATTAGGCATATGAGGATTGGAGTTACTGTTTACAAATTTTATAACCATACTGTGTGGTTTTTCATAAGTTTGCATTTTAGCGTGATCATTTGAAAGTTTGTAGTTCATTAATGTTGATTTATTCAACACACATAGGGAATTGTGTGAATTTGACATAATTCACATCAAGTATTATATGTGGCACTTACCTTTGCACAAAATAACTTTATATGGGTTTCTGTAGGTCTTTATTCACAATCTATTGAATCTTTATTGCGATTACTCGATTACTCTCAACGAATATAGAAAGGTTTATGTATACTAATAATCTACTGTTTCGAGGTGACACTTGGTTTAGTGGAAATAAGGGTGGTCCTCCCCTTTATTATTAGGAAGCGCCTGATACCCCACATTTTCTTGAGATTACTAAATATTTTGAAAAACCCTTGCGGGGATTTCTTGGTTGGGGGGCTGCAACCTATATCTAAAATACAGATATTTATATGTTCTTTATTCTTCATATTTTTTCTGCTTCCTGTATTACATAAGCGCGGCTGTGCTCAATCTTTTTAGTTCCTCTTCATTATGTCCACCATCTCCAACATCTCTCCAAAAGACATATTTGAGGCCTTAAATCTTCTCCTCCAGGATCGGGACGTTTCTGGCTCTGGGCTAGGGATGAGCTTCGTGTTCGAGTCGAACGTACGTTCGACTCGAACATTGGTTGTTCGTCCGTTCGGCGAAATCCGAACATTTTAGTCCGTTCGCATCAAATTCGTGTGCGATGGCGCAGTGCATTGCTGGCTCATGATTGGCCAAGCATGCACTGTGACCCCGCATGCTTGGCCAATCGCAGCGCCAGCAGCGAGGAGAGCCAATCATAGCTCAGGCTGTGTAGTGCACGCCCCACACTATATAAGGCCGCCATCGCGGCGGCCTCGTGTAGTGTGTTGGCGTCTGAAGCAGTGGGTGTTCTGTGTACCTTCAACACAGTACACACCGATCGTTTTCGTCCGATTTTTCTATCTTGCTGATGTGTAGTGGTTATTGTCTGTGCCCTGACCGCAGTATACACCTTTCTTTCCATTCACCTCACCTATATAGCTAGTGATCTATCTTTTATAATACAGCTTGCAGTCAGTAGTGTTAGGAGATAGTGCGTGCTGAGTTAGAGTAGGATTTTGCAATATCAATCAATTGGATCGCTCTGCAAATGCTGTCTCATGTACCCCTTAAATGGACAAAGCCTACTTGATCTTTATGCGCAGCCACTGCGCCCATCAAGCGCAGCCACTGTGTCTATCAAGCGCAGCCACTGTGCTCATCAAACGCAAGTACTGTGCCCATCAAACGCAAGTACTGTGCCCATCAAACGCAGCTACTGGTGCCACTAGCGGCTGGTGCTCAAAATTTTTGGGGAGGCGCAAACAAACTGAAAAAAGAAAATCAATTGCGGCCATTGTGCCATCAAACTGTGCCCATCAAGCCCAACCACTGTGTCTATCAAACGCAGCCACTGTGCCCATCAAGCGTAGCCCCTGTGCCCAGCAAGTTCAGCCACTGTGCCCATCAAATGCAACCACTGTGCCCATCAAACGCCGCCACTGTGCCCATCAAATGCAGCCACTGTGCCATCAAACGCAAGCCACTGTGCCCATCAAATGCTGCCATTATGCCCATGAAACGCAGCCACTGTGCCCATCAAAGGCAGCTACTGTGCCCATCAAGAGCAGCCATTGTGCCAACTACCATACCTATCAATTGCTGCCTGTATGCCCATCAATTTCTGCCAGTGTACCCATCAATTGCCGCTCCTGTGCCCCATCAAATGCTGCCAGTGTGCCCATCATTTGCCGCTGCAACTGTGCCCCATCAAATGCTGGCAGTGTGTATCACCCCGGCACTTGCCTGTCTCGCAGCGGGTCAGTGGCGGTGTCCTGCGTGCTCCTTGATGTCTTCTTCCGTCCTCTCTATCAGTCGTCCAATCACAGCGTCTGATGTTTCAGCCAATCAGGTGACAGGTAACAGACCCGAGCACCTGATTGGCTGAGAGGTGGTTCAGTGTTAACAAAGTGAATTCCTTCGCTTTGCTAACAAACAATTGAGTGAGCAGCAAACGCACAGCATTGCACTCGCTGTTCACCTTTTTGGGTGCCTATTAGAGTCTACGGCTCTAATCAGGTGCTTCCAAAAAAAAACAAAAAACATCACTATAATTCAGGTGCCCAGCGCCAGAAAAGGGGCCAGACACCTGAATAGGGGGTGTCAGCGGGGACTATAAATAGATTCATGCAAGGCATGAATCTATCTATGGTGATAGAGCGGTGACAGAAGAGAGGGGGCAGCGCTCCTGCGCCCTTTACGGACGCACTGCCACTGTATGTTATACTTTTCATTTAAAGCCCCTTTCAGAGATAAAATCCACACCCCTGCCTGTTGTAGCCACTTCCTATTGGATGGGCTATGGTAAAAAAAAGGTGGACGTCAGCAGAGAGGATTGGAGGAGACTGGTGGTCCCCTGGGTCGGTGGTACTCCTAACAGTGGGGATGTGGGATCTAGTTTGGGGATTTACATGGGTATATCTGGCTTCACACAGTAAGGGGGAAAAGGCCTAATAGAAAAAGATAGTGGGTATTTAAGTCAAATAATGAAGAGGTAGAGAAAACATTTTGGGAGCCCAATGGATCCAGCAAATTATGCATTCTAATTATTTTCCTATTGCATTCTTCTTTCTTTTCTCCAGTACCACTACATTAAACTCCCACTTAAATTAATATTTTATTGCTTCATAGGCAGAACAAATGTCATTTGTAATTATATGGCAGAGGTTGCAGTGTGGTGGCACCAGCACCAGTGCCTAAGGCCCAATTTTTCTGCCCCTGTTTAACAGGGGCATTTAAGTACAATTTTTGATGCAATGCTTTGCAGCAGGGCTAATTCCTGCAATAAAACTAGAGTATATGGAAGAGGTTGCAGTGTGGTGGCACCAGCAGCAGTGCCTAATGCCAAATTTTTCTGCCCCTGTTTAACAGGGACATGTAATTACAATTCTTGATATAATATTTCACAGGAGGGCCCCTTCCTGTGCCCACCCAGAGTAACGGTGAGGACCACAACCACCAAAGGTCAATTTTTCTACCACTGTTCAACAATGGCATGTAATTACAATTCTTGATATAATCGTTCACAGCAGGGCGCTCCAGCGCCCACCAAGAGTCACTTTGAGGGCTTACAATGTTGTGGCAAAACCAACACCTTGTTCCGCCATTTCTGCAGAGCATATAGGGCAGGCCCCTACTTTCAAACATCCAATTTACAAACATCTCCTACTTGCAAACGGAAGGAGACAACAGCAAGTGAGATGGAAAAAGATGGACGACAAAACAAATTATACAGGGGTGATAACCCTTCCCTATGTTTTCCAAAAAAGCTTAAAAATAGTTTTTTTGACTGGAGCTACACTTTAAAAATGTACCAGTTGAAAATTACAAACAGATTCAACTTAACAAACCTACACAGTCCCTGTCTTGTTTGCACCGCCTGTATACTGCTGTTCTGAGTATATAGGGCCTGGGGGCCACACGCATTTCCTCTTTTTAATATGGGTACAGGGTTCCCCTTAATATGCGTACAAGACCCAAATAGGCTGGTAATGGGCAGGGAGGGCTACCCATGCCATTTTTCTCAATGATTTTCAACCATATTGCAGGAACCAGATATAACATTAAAACCGCAAGCAGCTTTAAATGGTGTTATTTCCGTTTAATGTCATTTTGTGCAGGGACTGTTCTAAACACGGGAAACACGTGGCACATCACAGGCATACTACAGACACCCCCCAGGCACGATATTTAAAAGAATATTTCACTTTTTTTTTTCACTTTAATCGTCATTAAAATCAGTGCTCCCGGCAAAACGGCTGTTTTTAAAACTTTTTTTTGCATTGACCCATGTCCCCTGAGGCAGGAGTCAGGTCCCCAAACCCTTTTTAGGACAGTATCTTGCATATTAGCCGTTAAAATTAGCACTTTTCATTTCGAATGTTCGAGTCCCATAGACTTTAATTGGGTTCTAACGTTCGTTCGAACTTGGGGTCCGTTCGAAAGTTCTGGTGCGAACCGAACCGGGGGGTGTTCGGCTCATCCCTACTCTGGGCTTTCCTCGCCCTCCTCGTTAGTGGAACTCTGATTGCGCACCTGCGTTTTCTACGCCATGTGCTCTCCCCACTGTGCCAAAAGAGAAGGGGCGGGGAATAGTCTAGAAAGAACGTCAGGGGTGGGCAAAGTTTCACGCATGCGCACTGTATATAAAACGCAACACGCATGTGTCGTACGTACGATCTGTGAGCAGAGTGAGGACGATCGTGCAAACAAAGGTACAATTTTTAACTTGGTACATCACTAGCCTATACTGCTTCTATATAGGCGTATGTTGGGACAATATTAGGAGAGTTTAGCATGGCATTATTATTATTATTATTATTAGGGTTTGTCTTGTGTTGTGTCTTGCAGACAAGATGGATCCCTTCAAGCAATCAAATTTTATGGGGCTATTCATTGATCTGCTCAGGGAGCTGCCCTGCCTGTGGCAGAACAACAACCCCTTTTATAATGACCTAAGAAAGAGGAAGGCAGCGCTGGAGAAACTTCTTGCGTTGGTGAAGATCATGGTCCCCATGGCAGACATGACATTTTTTGTTGATGGGATGATGGACTAATATTTGAACATTAGTATATGCATTTCCCTGTCTGCACTTTGTTAATATTTTTTGATTTCATGCTTTATTTATTCACTCATTTGCTTCACATAGCATTTATCGGATCAGTATAGCGCAGCTTATTTGGGAATAAAGACATGACATATGTGAAGGGCAAAGTTGGTGCCCTGAGGTGTATATATCTCAGGGAGCGAAAGAAGCACCAGAATTCCCTGAGATCAGGAGATCCAGATGACATTTATTACCGCAAGATGTTGTACTATGAGAGGCTGCATTTTATGGCAGACCAGGGGGAACCCACGCCACCATCCTCCAGTCTTCCTTAAAGTCTTCCTTCACCCCCAGCTGAGGCTTCGGATGTCCAACCTGGGCCTTCCAGGCAGCAACATGTGGAGGGGCCCAGCTTGAGACAGGTATAGCATTGTTGAACATATTTCTTCTTGTACATTTAATGATGTTAACTAGATGTTATTATTGATCAGTAAGTTGGGATTTAACAAAGTGGTTTACATATCAATAGACAGTAGTGACCAAAAATGATTGGGGCAAGAATGAAAAATGCTGGGCTCAGAATGATAGTCTGTTCTATTTGGTAACATTCAATTTGCAGCAGTCATGAGCACAAAATTGGGTGATTGATGATCAAAAAACGAAAACTATGTCCCATTTTCATACACAGGAAGACCTCAGCTGGGAGGAGGCTGTGGCAAGTGGCAGCCGGGAGGTCGACCATCGCCCTCCTTCTCCTCCTCCTGCCACAACTACAGGAGCCTAGCCACAACCTGGAAGGAAGCCTGGAGGGAAGTGCCCAAGGAAGACCAGAGAGTGATGGCCTGGGTTTAGTCTGGTCTGACAGAAGATGCAGCCTCTTGTAGCACCACAGCCTGGGGACATAGATATAGATCATGTCATCTGCTCTTCCTGATCTCTAGGACTTCTGGACCAGACTGCTCTCCCTGAGATATGTACTCCTCAGGCCACCAATTTTGCATTTTCAAATTTAGTTCATGTCTGCCCTGGGGGCCAAAGGCTTCGCCAAATTGACCAGTTTCTCCAGCGTTGCCTTCCTGTTTGTTTGACACCTAAATAACTTTTTTTTTTAGTTGAAGAAATACTTGCATATGTGTTTTACTTCAAAAAGGACAGTTTATTTGTGAGTAGGCAGGTACATTTCAAAAATACAAAGTCAAATGAACAACAAGGGGTACCAACACCAAACCACCTCCTGTAGATTAAAAAAAAAAAAAAATTAAAAAGATAATAATGGTGTTGTGGTAAGTTGACACACAAAACACAATCAAAAAAATGCAAAGATGAGCAAACTGTCAAAAAAGGAGATGCTGATTAAAAAAACCAACCACAAAAAAAAAAAAGATTGGGTAGATGTGACGAATTAAAATAGTGTATTGCTGAAATTAGTAAAAAGAATAAAGAAATACGTTTGGGAGAAGTGTGTGTGAATATGTGCAGCAAAACAACTTCATTCTTGTAGCATTGTAAAGAAAAAGAGAATGCACTGCATGAAAGAATTTTTTAACATTGCAGCGTGATGAATGTGCTATATCGATTAGGAGCGGCAGTTTTACCTGAGCGAGCGCTTCCGTCTGTTGTCGGAAAATTTTATAGCCCAGCTGTAAAACTTGGTCCGTCGGATATTCCGACGGAAACAGTCCAATGGAGCCCACACACAGTCGGATTATCCGACAACATGGTCCTATCGGACATTGTCCATCGGAATATCCGACTGTGTGTACAAGGGCTTAGACAGCCAAATATAATATACAAAAAAATATATATATATAAATACCTAATATTGGCCACTAGAGGGCCTCTCTTCAAATAAAACCGTAAGATCACCAGCAGCTAGTATTCCCAAACACTCAGTCCATAGATCAAGTCCAAACTAGCAGAAGTTCAATGTCCTCCTAAAGAAATATACACCACAGCGACTAAATAAAAAATAAAAAAATTATAATTAATCATACCCAATATCAAGAAAAACAACCCTAACAAAGCTTTGAATACCCAATGCAAAGACACCATGCAGAGCAAACAATCACAAACTCCTTACCTTCAACGCAACCATCCATCAAATAAGTACACCAACCACAAGGTCTGGCTCCATATCTGCTGTTTATAAAGGCCCGCCTGACGTGTGCATGGGAACAATTGCCAACAGGTGATAAAGACTACACAATTAACTCTATAGTGACCGCTTATGTGCACATCTGTGCGTATGGCGCCTAAATAATGCGTCCTTGCGCCTAGATAGCAGCCATGCGCATTGGCGCATAAAGAGTGCGTTCTCACGCACAAATAATGGGTCAGTACATCCACCATTACCGAAACAACGGAGCATACTTAGTGCGTCACGGCGCACAAGAGACACCTCAATATCTGCGCCAATTCAGTGGCGAAAATCAGCACCCCCACCATATAGCACTACATAATGCTGCATGCGCCAAACGCAACAGAGATGCACAGCTGCACATAAACGGCAAATCCAATAACAGCAGTTGGCAATGCACAACCACTGCATCCTCACACAAAAGAGACACATCAACATACTCGCCAATGCCACGGCGGGAACCGCACAAGCGCCAAACAACAACCCACATCTGCACATGCACCCAACGCAGCAACAATGGCATCCACATGCCAACAGCAATACCAGTGATGACACTCACCTTTCCAGAAACACCAATCGAGCCCAAAACAGACCCCAACATATTAATGCAAACAGCATTGGTGCACAAAAACTGCCGGTGCCATGATAGTCACCAAATATCCAAATATTTAAGTGCCAGCCAGCAACACCACCGTTCGCTTATAAAAACGCCAATCGCATGTGAACGACTATGGATAAAACAATAGGTAAACATTGACTGATAAATCCCATTGTACAAATGCTACCTAAAACAGGGAGGTATGGAGGTCCCCTCAACGCCCCCACCGCAACACCACCCCCAAGGGTGAAAGGGAGACAACAACTGCTGTCCTCCAATCCCCGATGCTATCCAAGCCAAGGGAGACTTACCCTCCTTCCCACAAAAGTTGACAACTCCGAATCCTGGAACAACACAACACAGGACATACATCCCACAACATTTGTTATTCCTTCTTAATGTTAACAACCCCTATAGGAGCTATACAGTACATTTTTTAACCTCATTTGCTTACTCCCATGTTTTGCTCCGACATATATGTACCCATAATCCATTAGATATATACAACACAAAATATGTACAATAAATATTAATACATTACATATATACATCTCATTTACATGATTGGCAGGAGAATACCTCCTACATGTAGCGATGAAGAGGATGGACATACAGCTCAATATAAGTGTCTGAAAATCTCATCAAAGCAAAACAGATTGACCTCATAAATCGCATGAACAGGAGACACTACTCTAAATCGAGATACCAATTAGAGAAAGGGTCTATAACTGAGGGAGTCATTCAAGCCCGGTGCCCTAGTAGCATTCAATTTGAATATCCATTTTGCCTCTCGTTGGAGCAACTTTTGATCAATATTGCCCCCTCTTGGATCTTCTCTGACCCTTTCTAAAGCTGTAAAACATACCATGGAAGTATAGTTTTTATGTTCCAAAGCCACATGCCTTCTTATGGGGGTGTAAAGCAGGTTTTTCCTTATGTAGTATACATGGTCATAGAACCGCCTCCAGAAGTTCCTGAATGTTTTCCCCACATAGAATGAGACACATTTACAGAAAGCTATATAAACAATTCCCTTAGTCTGGCAGTTATCAAAAAATCTCATATTATACATCACTCCATTAGCAAGCTTTGTTAGGGTTGTTTTTCTGGACATTGGGTATGATACATTTTTTTTTTTTTTTTGTTTAGTCGCTGTGGTGTATATTTCTTAAGTGTCGGTTCACACAGGGGCGACACGACTTGCAGCGCGACTCACAGACGCGACCTGCACACGACTTCAGCAGCGACTTGCAAAACGAATACTGTATAGAAGTCAATGCAAGTCGCCTGAAGTCGCCCCAAAAATAGTACAGGAACCTTTTTCTAAGTCGGAGCGACTTGAGTCGCTCCTATTAGAACGGTTCCATAGTACAGAACGGAGCGCGACTTGTCAGGCGGCTAAGTCGCCTGACAAGTCGCGGTTGTGTGAACAGGCACTTAGGAGAACATTGAACCTCTGCTAGTTTGGCCTTGATCTATGGACTGAGTGTTTGGGAATACTAGCTGCTGGTGATCTTATGGTTTTATTTTAGGAGAGGCCCTCTAGTGGCCAATATTAGGTATTCATATATTTTTTTGTATATTATATTTGGCTGTCTTATAGGTGGACATGGAAGTATTTGAAATAGCCCCCATGCCCTGTTGGATGTGTACTATTTATAATTTTTTATATTATTACTAATTTGATGCTTTTTTCTGGAACTTTCAGGTTGCTGCCTGAGCTTTCTCTTCTTATGCGTATTTACATTTAATTTGAGGGTACTTCTTGGTCCGGCAGCTGTAAGTATCTCTAGCCTATGATGTTTTTGGGGGGGGGGGGGTTGATTATTGTTTAGGAGATTGAATACCATAACGGATATTTTAATTAGGTAATTATTTTGACAAATATATCTTGTTGAATGCTATGCCCGGATTTTGGGGCTGTACAGGCACCATCCACTTGTCCCCTAAATTCCATCTAAGGGTGATACACCTCCTCCAGAGGACTGGCCTCCTTTCTAGGCTGGCCTGACTTAGGCTATATGTATGTAAGTGAATCTGATTCTTAGTAAAATTATGATGGAATATTTATTCATAATGCACATATAAGTGTAATATTTAGAATCTGTACTTGAAGGATTTGACTTATATACCTCTGCTCTCCCATTTTTGGTCCTTTTAGGTTCTATAGTCATATTTACCTGGTTCTGTGGAAGCCATCGGTGAAACGCGTCAACTAGTATCTATGATTTTGACTACAAAAGTATATTAGAACATATGTTTTTTTAATGATTTTTATATATGTATAGTGTGGACTTTGTATCAATAAAATAAAAAATGTATTACAAATTGTTTGTTATATCTTGTTCAGGTACTGGTATAGTCTGTTCTCTCCTTCTTCCCCCTTTTTTTGCTTATGTTACTTAGGATGAGGTACCCCCTTTTTTCATATATTTTGGATGTCATTGAGGAAAAGTAGGAGGTCATCTGCGTACAGGGCGACTCTCTCCTCCAGCCAGCCAACCTGCAGCCCCCTAACATGAGGAGAGGTGCGAAGGGCCTCCGCAAGTGGCTCAATCATGATGACAAATAAGGCTGGAGAGAGAGGGCAGCCCTGCCGCGTGCCCCTGGACAGATGGAAGGACTGTGACAGGCCCCTTCCCAGCTTAATGGCCAAGGTGGGGTCACGGTAAAGGACCTTTATCCACTCAATGAAGATCAGGGGCAACCCCACCCTCCGGAGGACCTCCCAGAAAAAAGGCCACTCGACCATGTCAAAGGTCTTTTCAATGTCACCACCCTAGATCCCTCATTGAGATGTTGCGCATGTATGTTAGTATACAGGCATCTCAAATTTATGTCTGTTGCCCTGTTGGCCATGAAACCAGTCTGGTCAGTCTCAATGACAGATGGTAGTAGGGGCTATGGTCTCTTGGTTAGTAATTTGGTGAGGATCTTGAAATCTGTATTAAGTAGGGCAATTGGCCTGTGGGAGGAACAGGATGCGGGGTCTTTAGATGCTTTATGGATGAAAATGACATGAACATGACCCATGGGAGCCAGAAGGGCACCATCAGCCAAACATTGGGAATAAAGCTGGACCAATTTGGGGGCCAGTAGGTCCCCATGAGTCTTGTAGAACTCAATGGGGAGTCAATCTGGGCCTGGGGACTTCCCCGTGGGAAGGACCTAATCTAATAGGTACCTCCTCTGGTCAGCCTCACTAGGTATTCTCTCTCCCTATCAGACAACCAGCCAAGTGCCAATGCGAGGTCCCGTGGCTGGAAGTCCAAAGGTAGCACTGAGGTATAGAGTGAGCTGTAGTACTGGCGGAAGGCCTCTAGTATGTCTGACAGGGAAGAGACTGACCTTCTCGGAGGGGACACCACACTAGGGTATCACCGTCAAGGGGGTTTGTCATGTTGTGCCAGCATCGCTAGATGGTGACCATTACGGTCTCCCTGTTCAAATAACCTTTGTTCCGGTAAAGGTCAAGTCTAGTAACTTCGGTGAGGTGGAGGTGTGGCTCGCGTTTCGCTGCATTGGGGGAGTCAAAGTGTGTGTCAGTGGGGTCAGCAGCATAGATGCCTGATTGGGATGGCTAAAGCCTTGAAGGCGTCCCAGGTCACTGCTGTGGAGGAGGACTCGTAATAAGATCCCAGTATTCCGCTAAGCGTGGTGGAATGGTATTTGTAAGGTTAACGTGGGTGATCCAAAGGGACGAGGAACGAGAATACGGAAACCGAATGTTAAGAAGTAAGGGGCAGTGATCTGAGAGCCCGCTGGGCAAGTATGAGGCGTCCAATACATCTGTCAGAATAGTCGGGTTGGCAAAGGTGAGATCAATGTGGGAGGAAGTTTTATGTGTATTGGAGAAACAGGAGTATGCTCTGGTCGTGGGATGTTTCCATCGCCACACCTCAGAAACACCTAGTGCCTCTGCCCATGAAAGCAAGTCAGTGAATTGTTTGGGTTGGGGGTAGGTCTGTCCGGTCTGGGGCCAGAATGGCATTAAAATCGCCCATGAGTAACAGTCTGGCAGGGCAGCATGGAGTGATTTCCTCTAGAATGGTGTATAAGGTGGAGGAGGAAAAAGGAGGGGGGATGTATACACCTACCAAAATATATTGGACACCCCAGATAGTGAACACTATTAGCCCATATTTACCCTGGGGGTTAGTGTGAACCTGTTCCATCACACATGGGAAATATTTACTGATCAGGATTGTGACCCCTCTGGCATACGTGGAATAAGAGGCATGGAAGGCTCCCTGGATCCATGGCTTTTTCACTGCCAGTAGTTTGCTGTCCATAAGGTGTGTTTCCTGTAAAATTACCATATGTGGGGAATGCAATTTGAGGTATTTGAAGAACACCACTCTCTTAAATTTATAATTGAGCCCCCGGATGTTCCAGGACAGTACAGTGAAGGTGGGGACCTCATGTCCTGTCATTGTGCAGAGGTTTGATGTGGGAAGAGAGGGGGAGCAAAGCAGGTGTGTGTGCACAACTCAGGAGCAGCAAGACCCAGGGAGCCTGTACCAATCAGAATAATGACCAATGGAAGTCCAAATAGACAAACAAACATGAATATATACATAACTAATAAACAATACCCGTGATGACATCGAGGTGTCAGACCTGCCATCATCTGATGGCATCCGTAAAAACTGGGGAGTCATCAGATCAGGCCTATACCCAAAACTCAAAAACAGTAAACCCTTAAACTTTAGTTAGCAACAGTTCAGTGTTGTATTCCAACACTTGTGGAAGTTCTTAGGTAGAGGAAGCAGGTTCCAGATAATAGCACAGTCAAAAAAAAGAAAAAAGAGGGAAAAACAAAGTCAGTGGTTGCTGCTGGAGCTCTTCAGACAGGAGGAGTGGGCGGTAGTCCTGTTTAGGGGGGATGTGATACTTAGCTGCTCCCAGCATGTTGCAGTCAACCATGGTTCCTTAGCCATATGTTGTTAGCGGGAATCTAGCCATGCTGCAGCAGCCTCCTGAGTGTCAAAGAAACGTGTGTTGTAGCCATCAGTGATCCGCAGCCTGCTGGCATATAATAGGCCAAAGCATATACCCTTTTCCCAGAGCTGGCATCTCACATCAGTAAAGGACTTGCGGCATTGCTGTACTTCCTGAGAGAAATCCGGGAAAAAGTATTTTCGTATTTAATTTCAGGCATGGCGCGTGCCGCTGCCAGGATGTGATCTCGATCACGGTAATTTAATAGCCGCAGCAGGAAGGGGTGTGCAAGACCCTGTGGACTCTTTCCACCATGGAGGTGGGAGGCATATTACCCAGGTTCAACAGGGTGGACAGTAATTGTTCAGTAAACTCAGCTGGTCTGGAGCCCTCAGCTCTCTCAGGTAATCCAAGCATGCGGATGTTATTCTCAGTGTCTATAGCACGCTCCTGGATCACTTTCATTTGGAGCTGCAGGGCCCTTACCTCCCTGGAATTTGCTCGGACTGTATCTTCCACCGTGGAGACCCTGTCCTCCCCCTCCATGATGCGGGACCGGAATTTATCCATATCTTGGCGGATGAGACCGACATCTATGGTCAGGAATTCGATCTTAGTTGTCAGAGCTTCTTTGCATGCTGTAATTGCCACCAGGATCTCCGCTCCTGTGGGGGCCACTGCCACCCCAGACTCCACGTCCGCCTGCGTATTCGCTGCCTCGTGGACGAGACGGCCACCGGTTGGGGGGTACAAGGAGCCTTTGGACCAGATTTTGAGTAGCAGGTTTTAGGGTGACCCATCCGGGGTTTACCCTGAGATGAAGGAGGTTTTTGGGGAGCCCGTGGGTAGGTATCAGGGTCAGCGGAGCTGGATGAAGGATGTCAAGGTGCTGACACAGGAGCGAAGCGCCAGCGGATGCGTCCACCCCCCTCACAGGCTATCCACTCCCCCAGCTGCAGTATACTTTAGTCTTTCACCACCAAGGATGCTGGCAGGAGGGAAGGAGGAAAGGATGGCTGGATCACAGTGCCCAAGCTGGGAGGAAGTTGATGGTTCTGTAGGCCCCCAAAATGGCGGCTGGCTGCAGGTGTGGGGAGTCTGTCTTTAGGGATCCCCAGGCGGCCCTCCGATGGCCCACTCCCGATCCACCCCCACCTGGAGAAGCTAACGCGGCACTCGAACACGGTGGATGCAGGTGGCCTCGTAGGCTGCAAGATGGTGGCGGGCCGCAGGTGTGGAGAGTCCGCCTTTAGGGATCATTAGGCGGCCCTCCAAGCACACTCCCGGTCCACCCCCTATGGAGAAGCTGCCCTAGGTGGATGAGGATGGGGCTGCCGCTCCTCCCGCAGATTGCGGCACATGAGCGAGGAGGACGTAGGTGGCCTTGTAGGCCACAAGGTGTTGGCGGGTTTCGGCTGTGTGGAGTCGGCCGTGGGCCGGGTAACAACAAAACCGGCTGGCCGGGATCCATGATTTAGGGTGGGGTTGAGGCAGGGGATGCCCAGGGACCTATAGGGCAGATCTGGAAGCTCACTGGGATAGTCAGTGCAGAGGACGGCAGCAGATTGTTTCAGGATTTGCGGAGCTCCACAGCAACACGTCCTTATCGGCTCACATCCGGACTCGCCCCCTCATATTTAGATACGTTGTTGAATATTATCATTAGAGTTAAGATATTTTTCTCTAATGTAAACCTTGGTAATCAACACTAAAGGTTTTATGTACCTGTTGAGTAATAAATATTTTTGCAGGTTTAATTGGTACTTGACTCTAAGCCCTTGTACACACGGTCAGAGATTCCGGCAGAATGTGTCCTATCGGACCGTTTTGTCGGATAATCCGACTGTGTGTGGTATGCATCAGACTGATTCCGTCGGAATATCCATCGGACCCAATTTTCCAACTTGCTGGAAATATTTTCCGTCAAACTGGTCCAATCGGACATACTGCGATCATGTGTAGCCTACTCCGACGGACAAGGTGCCACGCATGCTCACATTCAAATTCCGACACGGAAGCGCTCGTTCAGGTAAAACTACTGCTCGTAAGCGATATAGCACATTCGTCACGCTGCAATGTTAAAAATTAATTCATGAAGCACATTCTCTTGTTCTTTACAATGCTGCAAGAACGAACTTCTTTTGATGCTCATAGTTACATGAACATATTTCATTACTCTTTTTTCACCATTTCAGCAATACAATTTTATTTTGCATCACATCTACACAATTTTAGATTTTGTTTATTCTTTTTTGGATGTTTTTTTTTTTTTGAAATTCCTCAAAATCTCCTTTAAAGACAGTTTGCTAATTTCTCCTTTTTTGGGGTGTTTTTTGTGTGTAAACTTACCACAACATTATAGTATTTTTGATATTTTGTTTTTCTTTTTTAATCTACAGGAGGTTGTTTATTGTTGGTACCCCTTGTTATTCATTTCACTTAGTTTTTTTTAAATGTACCTGCCTGCTCACAAATAAACTGGCCTTTTGGAAGGAAAAAACACATACACAAGTATTTCATCAAACAAAAAACACCTTTATTTTGGTCGCAATAAAATAAAAAGAGGAACACAGCGCTGGAGAAACTTGTTACTTGGTGCAGCCTTTGGCCCCCAGGGCAGACATGAACAAATTAGAATATAAAAAATTGGTGGCCTGAGGAGTACATATCTCAGGGAGAGAAGTCTGGTCCCGAAGTATTAGAGAACAGGAAATTCAGATGCCATCTATGTCCCCAGGATGTGGATCTTCAAGAGGCTGCATCTTCTGGCAGACCAAACTGAACCCAGGCCATCACTCACTCGTCTTCCTTAGGCACTTCCCTCCAGGAATCCTTCGAGGCTGTGGCTGTGCTCCTGTAGTTGGGGCAGGAGGAGGAGAAGGAGGGCGTTGGTCGACCTCCTGGCTGCCACTTGCCACAGCCTCCCCCCGACTGAGGTCTTCCTGTGTATGAAAAGGGGACATAGTTTTAGTTTTTTGCTCATCAATCACACCATTTTATGCTCCTGGCTTTTGCTAATTGAATGTTACCAAATAGAACAGACTATCATTCTGAGACCAGCTTTTTTCTTTCCCGTCCCAATCCTTTTTGGTCACTACTGTCTATTGAGATGTAAACCACTTTGATAAATCACAACTTACTAATCAATAAGAACATCTAGTTAACATCATTAAATGTAACACAAGAAATATGTTCAACAACGCAATACCTGTCTCAAGCTGGGCCCCTCCACATGTTGCTGCCTGGAAGGCCCAGGTTGGACGTTGGAAGCCTCAGCTGGGGGTGAAGGATGCCTTGAAGGAAGACTGGAGAGTGGTGGCCTGAGTGGTGGCCTGGGTACCCCCTGGTCTACCAGAAAATGCAGCCTGTCAAAGTGAACCATCCTGGGGTAATAAACGGCATCTGTATCTCCTGCTCTCAAGGACTCCAGGTGCTTCTTTCTCTCCCTGAAATATGTAATCCTCATGGCCCCAATTTTCCTATTCAGATAGGCCATGTCTGCCGTGGCGACCATGATCCGCACCAAAGAAAGCAGTTTCTCCAGCGCTGTGTTCCTCTTTGTTATGTCGGCATAAAACTCGTTGTGGAACTGCCACAGGCAGGGCATCTCCTTGTAGAGTCCGAGGAATAGCCCCATAAAATTTGTTTTTTTGAATGGATCCATATTGTCTGCAAGACACAACACAAGACAAACCCTTAAAAACCCTCCTAATCTTGTCCCAACATCGGCCTATATAGAAGCAGTCTAGTCTAGTGAAGCACCAAGTTAAAAATTTTACCTTCGTTTGCACGTTCGTCGCGTCCGCGCCTCACTCTCTTCCCAGATCGTACGGACGATACACGCGTGTTGCGTTTTATATACAGTGCGCATGTGTGAAACTACGCCTGCCCCCTGACGTTCTTTCTAGACTATTCCCCGCCCCTTCGCTTCCGGCGCAGTGGGGAGACCACATGGCGGAGAGAACGCAGGTGCGCACTAATAATAGTTCCACTAACGAGGAGGAGGGTGAGGAAAGCCCGGAGCCTGAAACGTCCCGATCCAGGAAGAGAAGATTTAAGGCCTCAAATATGTCTTTTGGAGAGATGTTGGAGATGGTTGACATATTGAACAGGACCGACTATGATGGGAAGTATGGACCTTACCCAAACCCAAATATCAGAAAGGCCAAGATCATAACTAAAGATGTGAAGAGTCTTCATAAGAATTTTGGGGTATGCCGATCCAAGGATCAACTGAGAAAACGCTGGTCAGACCTGAAACTGAGGGAGCACGAGCAGTACCTAAGGATCAAGCGTGTTCTTAAAAAAAGTAAGTAGTTGTCGTGTGTTCATATGATTATTCTTGCTTGCATACTGCTCCATGTGCTTTGATTTCATGTTGTGCATTTTAAAATGGCCACTTTCAAGTTCATGGTTTCATTCTTTCGTAAGAAACATCGTTCTGCAGGGAAGTATTCCAGCTTAACAAAGTGTCCACAATAATGTTCTCACCTTGGAACTCGGCCAAAAAACACAATTGTACAACACTTCCAAGCAATGTTTCAGATTCCTATTTCTGCCCTCTGTGTGCTAATTATTCTTTGTTTACATTCTCATAGGGGAGAGAAAACTCGGCAAGTATGAGGACACCAGGGACCACACCCCTCCCAAAGAAGGGCAACTTCCAAAAGCAGAAACAGAGGAGCAGGAGGAAGGAGAGATCGTGGAGGTTGGGCAAATTGTCTCCACAACAGGTGAGTGTTGGAGAACACAGCTTCCGGTAAGCTCATCAATGTATGTCACCATATTTTTATTACATGGTGTGTTTGTTTGCTTTGTTTTGTAGGTGATGTGGAAGAAGATTCCCGTTTTACCAGTGAAAGTGCCATGTTCCTGATTGGGGAGATAATGGGGTGCAATCGGGATTTGGAAAATATACAGCAAAACATCAATGATGTTAAAAATAAAATGAAGAACATCATTGATGTTTTGGGGAGAGTGTGAAACACAAAAAAACTAGATAGGGTTTTATTTTTGCTATTTGAAACAAAAAATGTTGTATTTATCGAAATTACAAATTTGGAAGATGCACAGAGTGTGTAAACATGTGCTATCTCCCTTCATGGGGGATCAATGTACGTGTTTTGTGGAAAGTGGCTGAGATGAAGGGGTTGCAGCCCAAAAGCATGTACATTGATCCCCCGTGATGGGAGATAGCACATGTTGACACACTGTGTGCATCTTCCAAATTTGGATTTTTCAGGGGTCACACCCCATGTGATGAAGGCAATATCAGCCCAGTTTGTACATACTCATGCCTGATATTGTTTTCACTTTTCAAAGTTGAACTTTGTAAGTTCCTGTGTTCTGTATTTTACGGTTTGATACATGCCTGTTTACACAAAAACAACAAGTAAACCAAATTTTCATTAACCACTTGGGATCCGCGCTATTGCAAAATGACGGCAATAGCGCGGACCCACATTTTCGGGACTACGTCTATTGACGTAGTCCCGGTTACGAGCGGCCTGCGCGCCCCCTGAGGGGCGCGCGCGGCGCGCTCTGTGATCGGCGAGTCCGTGAGACTCGCCTGATCACCGATCCGTGTAAGGGGTCGATCCCGACCCCTTATCACGTGATCAGCTGTCAGCCAATGACAGCTGATCATGTGATAAAACGGAGCCGGTAATCGGCTAGTATTCCTCCTCGCGCTGACAGCGCGAGGAGAAAAAAAAAAAGCCGATCGCCGGCGGCCGTGTTCGGGACATCAGTCCCGATCACGGCCAGCAATTTAAAAGGACACCTGCCCCCTGCCAGTGCCCACCTGCCACCCGCAGTGCCATCCTGAAATAAAGTAAGTGCCCCCCTGTCAGTGCCACCCAGCAGTGCCCATAGTGCCCACAGTGCCACCCAGCAGTGCCCACAGTGCCACCCAGCAGTGCCCACAGTGCCACCCACAGTGCCACCCAGCAGTGCCACCCACAGTGCCACCCAAAATCTGCCTCAGGTGCTGCACCCCAGTGCCGCCCATCAGTGCCCAGCAGTGCCGCCCATCAGTGCCCAGCAGTGCCGCCCATCAGTGCCCAGCAGTGCCACCTATCAGAGCCACCTATCAGTGCCACCTATCAGTGCCCATCAGTCCCATCTATCTGTGGTACCTATCAGTGCCCATCCGTGCCACCCATCCGTGCCACTTATCCGTGCCACCCATCCGTGCCATCTTATCTGTGCCCATCTTTGCCCATCAGTGCCGCCTTATCTGTGCCCATCGGTGCCGCCTTATCTGTGCCTATTAGTGCCGCCTTAACTATGCCTATCAGTGCCCACCAGTGCAGCCTATCAGTGCCCACCAATGCAGCCCATCAGTGCCCACCAATGCAGCCCATCAGTGCCCACCAATGCAGCCTATCAGTGCCGCCTAATCAGCGCACTTCAATGAAGGAGAAAAATGACCCGTTTGCAAAATTTTATAACAAACTATTAAAACATGATTTTTTTTTTTTTGCATCTTTTTTTGTTTGTTTAGCAAAAAATAAAACTCCGAGCTGTAACTAAATACCACCAAAAGAAAGCTCTATTTGTGGGAAAAAAATGATAAAAATGTCATTTGGGTACAGTGTTGTATGACCGCGCAATTGTCACTCAAAGTGCATCAGCGCTGAAAGCTGAAAATTGGTCTGGGACTGAGGGGGGTTTAAGTGCCCAGTAAGCAAGTGGTTAAACTCTGTTTTTGATACACACAATTTCTTGGTTTGTTGTAAAAACCTTTTTGAAACGCACATGTGAATGTGCTTGTATTAAAAAGTTTAATTATCAACAATGTGTGGCTTCCTTTTTCATTGCGCAAAAAAATTATTTTTAGTAAAATTTTAGTTTGTGCTGAGGAGTGTGATTTACTAAAGGCAACTCCACTTTGCACTCCAAGTGCAGTTTCAGGTGTACTTTTGCAGTGCACTTGTAGTGCATAGTGGATATGCCTTTAGTAAAAAGCACCCACAGTGAGGTGTAAATTTGGACAATCATGCCATTTTCCTGCCATGGTGCTGAAAATTACCACGATTTTGGTCAGTAATGCACTACATACATTACTTACAAAAACAAGGCGTGTGTGTAGCAGACCCACAACATAATAACATTATCTGAAGAAGAGACTGTCCCCTCATCTCACTCTGAACTTGGGTTTGCACTGTTGGTGAAAAAGGCACAACTTCAAAAAACTGGCAAAGTGTGAGGCCACAGTCTGCCATTCTTGTGGCGTTGAAGGACACTGTGTAGTGAAACAAGAACAAAAATTATTAATTTGACAAATCAACATTGCAAGCAGATTAGACACCCACATTTCTGGTCAAAATTAGTATAACATTTTGGGAACTGAGTATTTAAAGCCTAAAGTATAAGGTCCCCTTATGAGAGTCATCACCTCCCCATCCCCCCCCCCCCCCCCCCCCCATCTGACGTGCCCTTGCTAAAAAATGAGGGGGGATGTTTTGGACAGGTAACCCTCTCCACTTGATTGAGAGCTGAATGCCTAAATAATGTGTGAAACTTTGGGAAGCCCCTTCTTACTTACACTATTGGCTGCCCACCGGACAGGTAAGAAGTGTCATAATAACAAAAAGAAAACAAAATGGAAGCACATTTTGACATTCTGTTATTACATACTGTATCAAGATAATTAATAGGTTAAAAAAAGTATTGAGGCAGGCCCTTACACTACATGCTTAGGTGAACTCGTCCATAAATGTGATCATCCAAAAGGTAGGTATAGTGTGTATTGGTTTGGTCAAGTCATCAGATAGAGGATTGCTATCAGCTGAGCTAGCAGTTGGGGGGAGGGGGGTTTCTAATGAGTTTTGCAAATATGCCTGAGGACAAAGGGGCAGAGTATATGAATTAGAGCATATTGCAATGATGGTAATTAGGGAATGAGGAAAGAAATGCAAGACATTAGCAATCATTAAATACATAGAATGTGATGTTTAAGGACAAAACTTAGCTTCATATAGTCCTTCTGCAGGACCTGAATGATAACATAACAGGTCTCTGGAATAATGATAACCAGAGCCTGGGGGGAGATGCCTGTAGAGAACGTGAGGTCCTGAAGGCTTCTCCCTGTCGCCAAGTAGCGCAACGTGGCGATGAGCCTCTGCTTCGGAGTGATGGCTTGCTGCATGCAGGTATCCTGCCTGGTGATATAAGGGGTCAGCAAAGCCAGCAGACGGTGAAAAACAGGGTCCGTCATCCGGAGATAATTCCTGAAATCATCAGGATTATTCTCGCGGATCTCACGGAGCAAAGGCATGTGCGAGAACTGGTCACGCTGGCGCAACCAATTCTTGGTCCACAAACGCCTCCCCTCCCTGTTCATGGACCGGGCTTGTGTCAAAGTAAGAACCCCAACACAAAGCCCCTGCACAGCACAAACTCTACGACGAGTACGTAGACGAAACATGGTTTCAAAATGGTCGGCTGGTCAGAACGGACACCAGAAAGCACAGATAAACAGCAAGGCCTGAAAGAACGACCTGAATAGCAGAAGCAAGCAGACAATAAAAAATGCCTTTCAAACCGTACTATACCAAGATATAGTCCACAATGAGAAACAAATACTTAATGACTGCACGCACTGATTATCAGATACGCAAAGACAAGCAGAAACCGAAGAGCAGTAGCGATCTGAATCACTAATCTGAAAAGCGTGAATCGCTTACGTCACCGCATTCTTGGCAACCGCAAATTCCGACCGTGTGTATGCAAGAGTTTCCGACAAAATACATCAGACAAAATCCAACGGATTTGGTTGGCAGAATGTCCGACCGTGTGTACAGGGGCTAATACACAGTCCATTTTGAAATTAATTGGATTTTTTTTAGGGAGAATAATATTTATTAGTAAACACTAGAAATATATCAAATTTTTATTTAATTCAATTTTATTTTTTACCTCTTTTTTTATAACCACTAGAGGCTGCTAAATCTTACAGTCAGGAGTCACCGGGAAAGGGATTTAGATCTTTTCCACATTAAATTTGATGGTGATCTGACTTTGCCAAATTCTAATAGGGAATATGTGCATATTTTTCTCACCACTAGGGGTTGCTATATCTTACAATAGGTGTCCCCATGAAAGCAATTCAATTCCCTTCCAGGTGAATTAGATAATTTCTTGATCTGATTTTGCCAAATTTAAATAGGGAATATGTGTAAATTTCTCTCACCACTAGGGGCTGCTGTACCTTAGTAATAGGTGTCCCCAGGAAATGATTTAATTCCCTTCTGAGCAAATCAGATAATCTCTTGATTTGGCAATATTAAGTTTGAATATAGAATGGGCTTTTTATATCTTCATTACTTACCCTAGATAGTATTGGAGATTAATTATTTCAATCCGAATAATAATTGGGATCAGAATTTTTTTATTTCCAAATTAGGACAGAGATGCATGGTTTAATTGTGCTATTAATGTGTAGGTACAATTCCATGCAAAATTTCATACACACACCCGTATTTTTAGTTATAGTTTTTGTTTTATATTAAATTTGTTCCACTCACCTTTCTTAAAATGGCGGATTCAGAAAAGTGTTATTCAAAGCTCAAAACGAGGTGTGGTTCTTTAGATTTGATGGATGTATATAGAGCGGTGAGTCAGCACGCCGCCTGTTCTCCAGGACAATGTCAGGTGTGACGAAATATGTAGGGAGGAGCGACATGCTGACATCATTGCGATTCACGCAAGTCCCGTAACCACTGGCTACAATCAAGAGCCGGCCAGCTCTGTGTTTTATACTGCATGAATTTACTTATACAAATGTAAGTGCAATACTTTTTATATATATATATATATATACATATATATATATATATATATATATATATAAGTTACCCAAAGATTTTATGCAATGGAAGCTTTTATTTTCTTATGGGGAATATCCGGCAAAGTGTACCTATAAGGCAGTGATGGCGAACCTTGGCACTCCTGATGTTTTGAAACTACATTTCCCATGATGCTCCACTACACTGCAGAGTGCATGAGCATCATGGGAAATGTAGTTCCAAAACATCTGGGGTGCCAAGGTTCGCCATCACTGCTATAAGGGGTATAACACCTGGGAAGACACTGTCACATACCTAGTGGTGAGCCCGGAATGCAGAAGGAGACCTCTCTTGCGTCCCCGACTCACGGCCCCTGATGATGGTGACAGGAGGCACAGGAGTCAAAGGTAGCACGAGTGCCTGGCAGGATCAACAGCTGGTGGATGGATCAGGCTGACTTCAGGAACTGTAGCTGGACAAGCAGGCCCTAGTGGCAGCGGACAGGGACCAGTAGACAGCAGGAGACCAACAGGAACAGGTGGATCACTCAGGGGCAGGCACGCAGAAGAGTCAGGCAAGCCGGGTCAAACCAGACAGTCAGTACAGGAACAGATGCAGCAGGCAGAGGCCGGAACGTGGAACAGGCCGGGTCGGTAACGGATGAGCACGGATGGACCAGAGGATGAGACAGGTGCAGAGTCATAGACAAGCCGGAGGTCAGAGGCAGGCAGAAGGCAGGGAAGGTCACAGGTCAGGCCGGGTCAATACACAAACAGATCAGATTCAGGTAATAGTCTCAGGAAGGCTGTAGATCAAGCAGCAAGATCTGAAGGGAGAACTGGGTTTAAATAGCCCGCCTGGCGCCGGTAACCGTGCGCGCGCGAACACGCGCACCAGGCACCCGCAGGTGCGCACAGACAGGTGACGGACCACTGTCCCCAGCCAGCCTTTCCTGACATTACCCCCTCCCAAGGGGCAGCCTCCGGATGCCCAACCGGGCCATTTTCTTAGGATGGGATCTCTTGAAGGCTTGTATCAGATGCTTGGCATGTATGTTGCTTTCAGGCTCCCATGAGTTTTCCTCGGAACCGTACCCCTTCCATTTAATGAGGAATTGGACACAGTTATTTCTCTTCCTGCAATCCATTATTGCCTCCACTTCAAACTCCTCTTCACCATTGACCAAAATAGGAGCAGGGGGATCTGTGGCTCGTCCTGGGAAAGGATTAGAGATGGCGGGTTTCAGGAGAGAAACATGAAAAACGGCGTGTACCCAAAGTGATTCTGGCAGTTCCAGTTCGTAGGCCACCTCATTGATTCTCCTCTTGACTGTGAAGGGACCCAGAAACTTAGGGCCCAATTTCTTTGAAGGGCAAGCGAGTCGGAGATTAACTGTAGACAGCCAAACCTGGTCTCCAGGTTTCAGAATCAGTTCCCCCCGTCTGTTTTTATCAAAAGTCTCTTTGTTTAGCGCTTGTGCTCTGGTCATGGTTTCCTGCAACAGTTTATTGTTGGTACTGAAAAAATCCACAGTCTTGAGAATGGCTGGCACAGAACATTCAGGAACAGAGTTAGGTAGAAATGATGGGTGGTAACCAAAATTGGCAAAAAACGGGGTCTGCTTGATGGTTGAATGGATGGAATTATTATATGCAAACTCGGCCAGTGGCAACAGAGAGAACCAGTCGTCCTGAGAAAAGGAGGAAAAGCAGCGAAGATACTGCTCAAGAGTCTGGTTAGTTCTCTCTGTCTGCCCATTAGTCTGAGGATGGTATGCAGCAGAAAAAGATAGCTCGATGCCAAGGGAACTGCATAGTGCTTTTCAGAAACCAGAAGTAAACTGCACCCCCCTATCTGATATGATGTTGGCTGGAACTCCATGAAGTCTGATGACTTCCCTGATAAAAAATTGTGCAGTTTCCGGTGCCGATGGTGTTCCTTTCAAGGGGATGAAGTGTGCCATCTTGGACAGCCGATTCACTACCACAAAGATGGCCGTATGGCCTTCTGAAGGGGGGAGTTCAACAATAAAGTCCATGGAGATTAATTTCCAGGGTCTCTTTGGAGCAGGTAGAGGTTTGAGCAGGCCCCAAGCCCTGGCCTTATTACCCTTGTTGTGATTACAGATGGTACAAGACTCCACGTATCTTTTGCAGTCCTTTGCAACTTGCGGCCACCAGAACGTGCGTTGCACGAGGTCAGACATCTTGGAGACACCGAAGTGGCCGGCTAGTACATGGTCATGGCAGAGCTCGAGTATGGTGGCCCGAAGATTTTCTGGAATGAAGATTTTGTCCTCAAGCCAGAACAGACCATCTTTCGCAAGCAGCCTTGCTTCTGCCGGAGCGTTTCTTCACTGGAAGCTTGCTTAATCCGACTTAAAAGATCTTCCTGAAGAAGGAGAAAGTTTTCCGCTGACAGAATAGTATCTGGAGAGGTAGGTACTTTGGGATCATTGAACATGCGGGACAATGCGTCCGGTTTGGTATTTTTTGAACCCGGTCTGTAGGTGACATGGAAGGCAAACCTGGAAAAGAACAGCGCCCACCTGCAACAAAACGGAAAGAGCAAGATGAGGGGAAGCATTGGTGATTGCAAGGACTTGATCAGCAGAAGGACGAAGCCACTTACGGATCTTGGTTGGGCAGGACCTCACGTAGTGCCCAGGCTCCCCACAATACATGCACAGATCATTCATGCGGCGACGCTGACGTTCTTCAGGTGTGAGCGTTGGTCGTAGCAAACCCAGCTGCATAGGCTCCGGCACATCAGTAGTAGTAGTAGGAGTAGACTGAGCTGGTGGCATAGTACTTGAGTAACTGGGCACTCTCGGCAACATCCAGGTGGGCCTTGACGGACCTGCGGCTCTCTCCGACCTGCATTCACGTAGGCGCCTGTCAATATGTATGGATAGATTGATTAATTCATCCAGAGTCTGAGGAACCCCTACACGGGCGAGTTCATCTTTAAGGGGATCAGACAGACCCAACCGGAACTGGTAGCGGAAAGCAGCATCGTTCCAATTGGTGTCTGCACTCCAACGCCTGAACTCTGCAACGTAGTCCTCTGCGGCCCTGCTGTAATGCATGGAGAGCGGCTTCGGCTGTTGCTGAGAGCTGAGGGTCCTCATAGATTCGGGCCATTGCGTCAAAAAAGGTGGTCAGGTTGGAAAGTTCGTCAGCCTTTTGTTAAAGAAGGCGATGTGCCCATATCTGGGGTTCGTTCTGGAGCAAGGAGATCACAAAGCCCACTTTGGTGGTGTCCAAAGAAAATGTCCGTGGCTGAAGAGCAAAGTATAGCTCGCAGGAGTTGCGAAAGGCCCTGAATTTGCTGCGTTCACCAGAAAATCTTTCAGGCTTGGGCACTCGAGGTTCAGGGGGTAACCTCACCACTGCTGGTGGAGCAGGCATGCTGGCAGAGGCAGATGGTGACCCCTGGGTAGTAGCTGGCGGAGAGAGGGCTTGAACACGTTCCTCCAAACGGGAATAGCTTTCTTGAAGACCTTTAACTGCCTGGGTCAAACCCGCCAAATGCAAACACAGTTCATCCAAAGGAGAGGCTCCCTGTCCCGGCTCGGTCATGGCTGCTTGATACTGTCACGTACCTAGTGGTGAGCCCAGAATGCAGAAGGAGACCTCTCTTGCGTCCCCGACTAGCGGCCCCTGATGATGGTGACAGGAGGCACGGGAGTCAAAGCTAGCGCGAGTGCCTGGCAGGATCAACAGCCGGTGGATGGATCAGGCTGAATTCAGGAACTATTGCTGGACAAGCAGGCCCTAGTGGCAGCGGACAGGAACCAGTAGACAGCAGGAAACCAACAGGAACAGGTGGATCACTCAGGGGCAGGCACGCAGAAGAGTCAGGCAAGCCGGGTCAAACCAGACAGTCAGTACAGGAACAGATGCAGCAGGCAGAGGCAGGAACGTGGAACAGGCCGGGCCGGTAATGGATGAGCACGGATGGACCAGAGGATGAGACAGGTGCAGAGTCGTAGACAAGCAAGAGGTCAGAGGCAGGCAGAAGGCAGGGAAGGTCACAGGTCAGGCTGGGTCAATACACAAACAGATCAGATTCAGGTAATAGTCTCAGGAAGGCTGTAGATCAAGCAGCAAGATCTGAAGGGAGAACTGGGTTTAAATAGCCCGCCTGGCGCCGGTAACCGTGCGCATGCGAACGCGAACACGCGCACCAGGCACCCGCAGGCGCGCACAGACAGGTGACGGACCAGCCAGTCTTTACTGACAGACACTGAGACTTTGGCTGGGTAAACAAAAGGTTCGGGCTGGGTATTAAGCCAGAAAAGCATATGATCTCCTGTAATAAAAGATCAACAAGCGTCAGTGTGTGTGGAGGTGGAAGGCAGATCTTTTTTTATCACTATTCCTGGGTGTATTGTGTGCTGATTTCACAATGGAGATTTACTATCAATAGAATGGACTGTTTACAGTGTGCAGACTGATCAATTTTATTTATTATTTTCAAATTAGAAAGGTTATATTAGATTAACTCACTGCACGGATTCACTTCTATATAAATGTCGAGTGAAACAATGACAAACCCACAAAATTCCATCCCTGTGCCTGGATTTCAGAGACCATGCCCATGGTATACAATGCACCTCTATCTACTGTTAGGTTCAAGGAACACCCACGTTCCATGACTAACGTTATATATCGGTATCCTTTAGGACAAAGAAACAAACTCGTTTATGTCCCAAATAATACCCAGGTGCTTCCTTCCCAGCAATGATCTCTCCATCCAGAACACAGAGTAAAATCTTCCCAACATTTCTCTTTCACCACCATGTAATTGACCTGGCAAAGGAAATCATGATCATGCCCCTGACAGAAGGAAATATCAACCTGCCTCCAGCTTCCATCCTCTGATCACATGTGGATAATTTAGGCTCTGATGCACACAGTAGAATCGCCAGTCAGAAAGCCCATTGATGCCACCAAATATACAGACCGAGTCTGCAATACTGTATATGGGATCAGTGAGGCAGCATAACACCTTTCACAATCCAAACTAGCACAGCCCATCCAGGAATTCAACCAACACATTGGATTAGTGTGAGAGATGTGTTTTGGCAAAATCTTACCGAGCTGTGATGCTAACTCATAAGGCCACTGCCCCTCAAACCGAGACTGTACAATCAGCTTGAAGTTGGTTGATACATCCGCCTGCCTCTGCACGCCACAGCCCGTGACAGATTCTTGTCCTGTACCATCACACTCTCTACCAACCTCTCAACATGGTTGACAAAATCCGGAGCCACTTTAACCTGGGTATTTATGTGACTTTGTTGAATGTTATCAAGAATGACATTAATCTCTCTCTGAGTAACAAAGTGCTAAAGTTACTGTCTGAAGCTATGGAAAAAGGAAAAAATACTGCACTGTGATAATCAAATTTCAAACATAAAAAGCAGCAAACATTACCGACAATCCCAGCGCCCTGCACCAGATCAGCTGTACAGCTTTCCTCCTCCCGGCCGGCCACCGCTATGCATTCATCTGACTGTCAGGCCGCGTACACACGCGCGGACTGTTCGCCCAACTTTGTCCGTCAAACAGTTTCGGCAAACAGTCCGCTCAAAATTAGCATGGACGGACATGGCCACACACGACGAACGAACAGTTTGCTGAAACCGTGCGCGATGACGTGAACGGCACGTACGACGGGACGAAAAATACGACGTCCTATACACTGCATTATAACTTTCGGCGTGTAAATCCTTTCTGAGCATGCGCAGAACTTAGTTTGACGAACAAGCCTACACACGGGCGGACTGTTCGCTGAAACAAGGTTTCAGCGGACAGTTTTTCGGAAATTCCGTAAAACCTTGTTCGTCAAACTGTCCGCTGAAACTGTCCGCTGAAAGCCCACACACGAGTGGACTGTCCGCCCAAACACTGTTCAGCGGACAAAGTTGGGCGAACAGTCCGCGCGTGTGTACGCGGCCTCAGAGTTTGGATGACCATTCCGCTCCCGCCCACCACTCTGCTTTTAACCAGAATAAGGGGAATATTGGTGATCCAATTGAAGTAGGAGCCTGCCTTCATTACAAAGCTCATGGTGACTTGTGAGGCATATGCCCTTTCAGGTTTACATATTTTGGTAAGCCTCACTCTTCCGAGTGGTGGTACTGGCAAAGATTCTCTTGGGGCACCATAGAGTCTGAACACTTGAATATGCGGAACTAATCACTCTTTCACATGGACTTTTTATCTTCACAAACTATATGAACTTATATTATGCACCTGTGCACTTTATTATAATTTTTGCACTTTATCGAGATTTTAATATTAAGTTGGTTTATGTCATATTCTAATAAGTTAAAAGGTATTAATGCACTTTATTGTGTTTAGTTTATTATAGTGTTTCTGTCACTAAGTTGGCACAAGTTACATTATTTTATTCAGATGGTAATGTATTTGTTTACTATCTGTTAGTGCACCATTTTTTCTCTATATGCACTGTCGGAAGCTATGGCTGAGAGTTTGTTCCTGAGGAGACCAATGTCCACTCCATTAATAACACTCATCCCAGCTCTTATTCCTCCCAATATAGTGCTGAATACATCCCTCCTCTTTCAGTTACACTGGTACAATGACTGCACTTGATTCAGTGTATACTCAGCACATATAGGGTAATAGGTTTTATCAACCATTGCAAGACACTGAAGCTCCGTGTGCTGAAGGCCCGGTCTGGTAGCCAGCGTTTGTTCCCTTCATTTAACAGAGCATGCTCCCGCGTGTAGTCAATGGCATTACCTGTGCAAAATTCCAACCTCTCAGGTGAGACATCAGCCAGGCGTATCTCCCCCATATGCAGCTCTGGTGTCCCACATGTCTAGTACTCAAGAACCTCTCCGTAGGACTGCTAAGATTGAGACACCACCCCTACAAGGAAAATTTCACCCCATTGATGTGTCAACTGGCAAACAGACATCTTACTTATGAGTAAGTGCCAGTCTCCTGGGTAACTGCACCATATTAATTCAGTTATGTCAATACATGTCACACATTAAAAACCTTTCCTTCTTTCAATTCCTCCCGCCATAAAAAAAACATATTTTACATTTCTTGTTCTGAAGGATTGGATAGGTTATATTCCTTCCCCAACCTCCAACCCATTGCACTTGTATTCACAGTACGTTTGCATTCATAAATGACAGGAGAGACTCCGGCAAAATGTTTCACAAGTCTTGTTGCTGGGCAAAGTCTTTCAGATTCAGCATTAGTGCTAAATTGTCCATAAGAAAAAGAAACCTTATATTGCAAGTATTAATCTGAATCTTTTCGGTTGTCCCTTCTCTCCTGAATATTTATCAGAAAAAATTTGCGGTGTGGTGTGGCACAGACAAACTGCCAACCAGATGAACATCTTTCATCTCTGTTCCAGAAACCTCTCCAATCTCGCTCCACCAGGACTCTGGAAGTGAAAAACAAGAGCAGAATTAAATTCTTATCCACAATATCTTCTCGCTTGCTATGGTTACTTATTTCTTTTTTTAACTTAATTTCTTTTTTTCTATTGAGGTATTTCAAAATGTTAACATACATTATCAAACAGACATTTCCTCCGAGGCCCAGCCTCCCTCCCCATTACTTCCCACTCCTTGAGTGGTCGTGTGGCTGATATACTATAAACGTTTTAGGTATTGCCTGGGAGGAGTGGGTAACCTATGAAGTGGTCTGTCTAAGGTTCTGTTTATATCAAAGTTCCCAACCCACTTCGGCCTTACTACTCCATACATTCCTCTCAATCACTCATCTTTCATTCTCTCATATTCTGCTTATTTTTGGGTCACTACTCAGCAATTGCATATTTCTCTGCAATAGTAAGATTTACACATTGATCCCTTTTACTTCCCACCAGGTTTTCCAAATCAGGTCATATTTCTTTAATGCCCCTTACTTTATATATACCGATTTCTCCTTAAGGATTACTCCATTCATACTATTTAACCATTCCCCACTGGACGGCGGTGACTCAGATTGCCATCTCCAAGCAATAAAAATCATAGCTTGGAATAGGCATCTCATCACTGCTAGCTGCCTATTTCCTGGATATCCCACTCCCTCCAGTAATCCTAGTAGGCAATGTTTTTCCTCCAACTCAGTGGAGGTTCCAAATGTCCGGTCAATGATTCCCGTCACCCCCGTCCAGTAGCGAAACAACTTCGGGCACCTCCAAAATATATGGTACACATCGGCCTCTAACTCCCCACACCTAGGGCATCTTGAGTCTGGCCGGCGGCCGAACTGGCATAGTTTTCGAGGGTTATAGTGGGTTTTGTATAGCAAGAACGAATGTGGCATCCTCTGAGAGGGGGAGAGCGAAACCAGAGGGGCCAGTACCAAGATTCTCTTCCACTGCAGTTCAGAGATGTCTCCCACATCTTTTTCCCATTTTCTCATGTACAAGGGGGATTCCATCCCTCCCATTCTCCCCTTGTTGATGTGTGGGTATGTGGGTATATTTTTTAAATGAATCCTTTCCCTGACTCTGCATTGATTAATTTTTGAAGGACTGGAGATGTATTCCATTTGGGGGGGCTCCCTCTGAACTGTTCGTCCAGTGCGTGCCTGACCTGTAAGTATCTAAAAAAATAATTATTCGGTAGGGCAAATTGGTCTCTCAATTCCTGGAAGGTTTTCAAAGTGCCATCTAGAGATATCTGGGTAATGTATTTTATTCCACATCTCTCCCAGTCCTTTACTACTCCCAACTTTTGTAATTCTCCCAGTTTGATGTTCTCCCATGGGCAGGGGGTAAATTCCCTGAGACCTCTATACTTCAAGATCGTTTTCGCTGTATCCCATACTTTCATCATTAAATTCAAAGTGGGGAGTCCTGAGGGAAATGATCCCGCCTCCAGGGCTGCGGCTATTGAATCATGTGGAGTGTTTTGTAGAAGCATACTTCAACCTGCTTCCTGGCCTACTAAATTGCACCCCGCTATATGCTGGAGTTGTGGCGCCAAAAAATAACTAAAAGGGTGTGGGAGAGATACTCCTCCCTCCAACTTCTGGAACTGCAGATTGGTTAACCGAATTCTTGCTGGGCGACCCTTCCAGATCATTTCACTGAACAAGATATTTATCCTTTGGAACCACTTTTTATACAGCCAGATTGGGGAATTTTGTAGTACATAAAGAAGCTGTGGCATCCAAATAATTTTGATTAGGTTACAGTGGCCTGCCACAGATAGTGGCAGGTGTTTCCAGACTTTTATTTTGCCCCTAAATTTGGCCATTAACGGGTTAATGTTGTCTGAGGTATAAAGATGAGGGTCTCTGGTGATATTTACACCCAGGTATTTCAATTTGTCAACCTCTTGAATCTGGGCCACCTCCACTGGGAGGTGGCCTTCCAAGGGATATACAGGTAACAAGCTAGATTTTGCCCAGTTTATTTTTAACCCAGAGATTTGACTGAAACTATTAATAATGTTCATAGCTTTCTTAAGAGAATCCTGCATATCTCATGGGAATAACAGAAGATCATCTGCGTATAATGCAAGTTTTTCCTCCAAATCACCTCTTCTGAAACCCCTCACCTGGTCAGAGGATCTGAGAGGAATGGCCAGAGGCTCAATAGCAATGGCAAAGAGGAGGGGTGACGTGGGGCATCCCTGTCTCGTCCCCTTCCTCAATCCAAATTCATCAGATTGTTTATTATTTACCCTTATTCTGGCCTCTGGTGCTCTATAAAGCATTTTGACCCAGTTGATGAAACCCGGTCCAAATTGGACTGCCTCCATTGCCCTCCAAAGGTATTGCCATTCTAAGCTGTCAAAGGCCTTGGCAGTATCCAATGACAAAATAGCCCTCTCTCCGCCCTAATCCTTTGAGACCTGGAGATTCAGATATAGTTGCCTTATATTTGTGCTAGTTGATCTTCCAGGTATAAAGCCCGTTTGGTTGGGGTGGATGAGTTTCACTATGACCTTGTTCAACCTAGCCGCCAAGACCTTTGCAAGGATTTTCATATCTGTGTTCAACATAGCAATTGGTCTATATGAGGCAACATCGAGTGGGTCTTTGCCCTCTTTATGTATGGTGATTATAGTGGAATCCATCATTGATAGTGGTAGCACTCCCGTTGTTAGAGAGGAATTCAATACCCTCAGCAGCTCGGGGAGCAAAACCTTTCCATAGTGCAGTATATCTCGGCAGGGAGGCCATCGGAGCTTGGGGATTTTTGCCTCACCATCTCATTAGTGGTCCGCTGCATCTCCTCAAACGTTATGGGGCAGTCTAGCTCTGCTCTATCCACCCCAGTAAGAAAGGGGAGACTCGGACCCCTAAAATAACTATCCATTTCCTCCCTCGTCTCATTCTGCCGAGAGCTATACAGATCCTCATAAAATTCTTTAAACTTGCTCACTATTTGTGGAGTGTACGAGGTCTCTCTTCCCTCCTCTGCGGTAATTGTAGGTACCACCGAGGAGGGAGAATTTGCTCTAACCAATTGCGCCAACAAGCAGCCCACAGTTTCCCCCTCTCCAAAGGCAACTTGTCTCTGGAAAAGGTATTTGCTCTCTGACTTCTGGATGGTTAATAAGTGATAATTGTGTTGCTCCTGCTATGTTTGCTATGTTTACTTACAGTTCCCTCCTTGAAACCCAGGAACTTAGTATTCTTGGCTTCTGCAACTCTGAACAAATGATCAAAACAACCATGATTTCTTTAGGATGAACCCACTCTAAAATGGATCTCCATGGTAAGAGCAAAAAATAAAAAGTGAACGTGAATGTTGTTTCTCAAAAATTCTGCTTTTAAACTCTAAAAAAAAAAAAAAACAAAGAAAAAAAAAACTACAATAACTCCAGTGGCTAGAATGGCTTTTTACCAACTCTTGTCTTAACCACTTAAGCCTCGGACCAATTGTCAGCCTCGGACCAGAGGTCTTTTTACAATTTCGCACTGCACTGCTTTAACTGGTAATTGCGCGGTCATGCAATGTTGTACCCAAACTAAATTTGCGTCCTTTTCTTCCCACAAATAGAGCTTTCTTTTGATGGTATTTGATTGCCTCTGCAATTTGTATTTTTTGCGATATAAATGGAAAAAGTGGAAAAAAGAAAAAAAAAAAGAAAAAGATATTTTCTACTTTTTGTTTTTAGTCCTACATTTAGGCCAAAATGTATTCAGCCACATGTCTTTAGTAAAAAAAAAAGTCAATAAGCATATATTTATTGGTTTATTGGTTTGCGCAAAAGTTATAGCGTCTACAAACTAGAGTACATTTTCTGGAATTTACACAGCTTTTAATTTATGACTGCTTATCTCATTTCTTGAGGTGCTAAAATGGCAGGGCAGTACAAACCCCCCCAAATGACCCCATTTTGGAAAGTAGACACCCCAAGGAAATTGCTGAGAGGCATGTTGAGCCCATTGAATATTTTTTTTTTGTCCCAAGTAATTGAATAATGACAAAAAAAATAAAATAAATAAAATGTTTACAAAAAGTTGTCACTAAATGATATCACTAAATGCTCACACATGCCATGGTTATAAGTGGAATTACACCCCAAAATACATTTTGCTGCTTCTCCTGAGTACGGGGATACCACATGTGTGGGACTTTTTTGGAGCCTAGCCGCTTACGGCACCCCAAAAACCAATCACCGCCTTCAGGATTTCTAAGGGTGCAAATTTTTGATTTCACTCGTCACTACCTATCACAGTTTTGAAGGCCATAAAATGCCAAAATAGCACAAACCCCCCCCCCCCAAATGACCCCATTTTGGAAAGTAGACACCCCAAGCTATTTGCTGAGAGGCATGTTGAGTCCATAGGATATTCTATATTTTGCCAAAAGTTGCGGGAATATTACAAACTTTTTTTTTTGCACAAAGTTGTCATTAAATGATAAATTGCTCACACATGCTATGGGCATATGTGAAATTACACCCCAAAATACATTCTGCTGCTTCTCTTGAGTATGGGGATACCACATGTGTGGGAATTTTTGAGAGCCTAGCTGCGTACAGCACCCTGAAAACCAATCACCGCCTTCAGGATTTCTAAGGGTGAAAATTTTTGATTTCACTCCTCACTACCTATCACAGTTTTGAAGGCCATAAAATGACAAAATAGCACAAAACTCCCCCAAATGACCCCATTTTGGAAAGTAGACACCCCAAGCTATTTGCTGAGAGTCATGGTGAGTATTTTACAGCTCTCATTTGTTTTTCAAAATGAAGAAAGTAAATAAAAAAACATTTTTTTTTCTTTTTTCAAATTTCAAAACTTTGTGACAAGGGGGGGCGTGGCTTGCTCGCTGAAGAAGATGGCTGCTTAAGCCTAGAGCTTTCCACAGCTGGCCATTTAACAGCAAAAAACAGGCAGGTATTCTCCTCTAAAAACATACCTAAATACTCTGCAGTACTCCTGGGACAGTAGGGGCAATCATTTCTCGCAAAAGCGGACAAGATAGGGGACCATAAAAGCTGTCATCATTTACATTTATTTTACATATGGATGGTAGACTGCAATACGTTGAAAACAAAATGGAGGAATGCACTGAAACAGTGAATGAGCTAGTGGATGCATGTACAGAACAAAAAGATGATTCCATGTGGATCAAGATGAAATTGTCAGATCTCGAGGACCGTTCACGTCGAAACAACATTAAAATGAGGAGTACCAGAGTCAGTTCTACCTATGGACTTACGTAACTATGCAAATACACTATTTTCTACATTATTGCCAGAATTATCGCAGATTGAACTTACAATCAATCGTATTCATAAAATTCCCAAAACATCTAAAACAATCAATTCCCAGAGATGTTATTCTGCAAATTCATTTTTATCAAGCTAAAGAGCAAATTCTCTCCAAAGCGAGGGAGCAAAATACTCTCCCACCACCATACTCAGATATACAATTATTCGCCGATCTCTCGCAATTTACACTACAAATGAGAAGACAGCTCAAAACTGTAACAAAGGCATTATCTAATCATAAGATCACATACAAATGGAGACATCCAGCCACTATCTTGACCACCTACAACAGGAAACATTTTGCTATATCTACCATTGAAGATGGCATGCAATTACTCCAAACATGGGGTATTATAGTTGATCTTCCACATAACACAAAAGAGAAAAAAAGAACTGCGCTAACCTCAAATTCCCAAAGTGAATGAGATATATGTACGTGCTAAACCCACGATATAAACCTTAATATCTTAATATCTCTGAAACCACCTCAAAGAATAGTGCATACAATTATATATACAAAAATATACAAAATAGATATAAAATAAAACACAATTGCGTGTCAATAATGTGAACCACACAAAAACAACAAAGATTGTATAAATCTATATGCATATACCCCTAAAAATAAAAAAATAAAAACATACCCCAAAACTTAAAAAGTGCATGAAATAAATTACTAAAAATTGTCAACTCTATATAATGTCCATATGATTATATGACAAAATATTGCTGTAAAGTGTCCATATAATAAACAAACACCGGTGAAAAATTCTTCATATGAATAGCTGGATTTGAAGTGCACAAATTAAATATCTTCTCCAGGAGTATAATGTGCTTTTCCCATCACCAAACAAATGAATTGGCTCCTTACCAGCTCCAAGCGACCCCCTGTTACAGAGGGTCACCACAGGCAAAATGCAATCAAATGGATATCCAGGTAGCTGTTCCCCCTCAAGCGATCCCAGACCTTTCACACAATGGGGCTATGGCTGTTACTCCACATGTCACTCCCAACTTTGATAGCTTTGAAAGATAATGAGTATTTTCCCCCTACTGCACTCAGCGGCTGACAACTGATTCCAGGTGATCCATGGCGATTCCACATAACACCCCTGCCTTGAAGGAAAAAACAAAATTTGTTCCACTTTGGACAAAAACGTGAACAAAATAGAATTAAATTACACCAAAGGTGGGGGGTGGCTTGGGCATGCCGGATTTGTTTAAATATCACCAGGCGGCACTAATTTCACAATTAATTCGGTTCCATACTAATCGAGACAGGCCGCTCTGGATGCTGCTGGAATCCTCTCAATTTCCAGGAAAAGAAATTAGTCACTTAATGTGGATGAGAGCTAAGGACCGGCCCACGGTGATGTGCCCGACTTTGTCCTTCTCTCTAAATTTGTGGGATAGGCTAACTACTACCCATAACTTCAAATCCGGACATGCCCCGCTAGCCCCTTTGCTTAACAACCCGGTGTTCGCCCCGGGTCTTCGCCCCCAAGAGTTTTCATGGTGGACCAACAAGGGTTTACTTCGGATAGCTGACTTGTGTGACCATAAGGGGGCTCTGTCGCGAGCGTCCCTGCAAGAAAAGTATCAGCTTCCGAGGGCAGAATTCTATCGCTATACTCAAATAGCGCACTTTTTGGCGTCACTGAGTCGCACTTCTGCACTCACCACATGCACCCCGATGGAAACTATTTGTAGGACGTACGACGGCCTCACGGGTCACATATCTCGGCTATACAATATTTTGTTCCCCCCTTCTCAGAAATTGCCATACATGGAGAGATGGGAAGGGGATATGCATGTCACTTTGACGATGGAGGAGTGGAACAAAGTAATACGAAGTGCATCAAAATCTTTCATTAACACATCTTTGATTGAAGCAAACTATAGGGTGCTGATGAGGTGGTATATGGTTCCGGCCCGTCTGGCCACCTTCGCCCCTGGGGCGTCTCCGCGGTGTTTTAGGGGCTGTAATGCGGATGGTACAATGTATCATATATGGTGGTCGTGCCTGAAGGTGCGACGGTTTTGGATACGCACATACAATTTTATATATTCTTTGACCCGAGTGAACCTCCGCAAATCGCCCCTGCACGCGCTGCTGGGACGCCCCGTAGAAGGGGCTTCAAAGCCAATGAGCAGGCTTATAACTTTTATCTTTGTGGCAGCGAGGATCTCCATAGCTAAATCGTGGAAATCACCAATTGTTCCGTTTTACTTACTTAAAGCAAAATTGTCCTGGATAATGGTGAATGAACGTTTATCGGCAATACTCGCTGACAGAATGGCTTGGTTTAATAGAGTGTGGGAACCTTGGATTAGAGATCTGGTAACTGAGTAAAGGGAGTCCTTCTGATGTGGGGCTGGGGGGTGGTCCCCGGGAACTGGAGTGCATCCTTCTTCTTCTTCTTCTTCTTCTTCTTCTTCTTCTTTTTCTTTCTTTCTTCTTTTTTGCTTTTTATTTCTTACTTCTTTATCCTTTCTTACTATAGCTACTTTCGTTCATTTCCTTTTTTTAATTGAGTGCACCTGAAAACACAAGTGCCCGTACCCCCTCTTCTTTTTTTTTTTTTTCTTTTATTATCATATATTTAGGAGGTACTGTGGCACTGAAGTCAAAAAGGGAGGATTGGATAATGAGGGCTCAGATGCTTGTCTCTGGACCCCTAATAGAAGCAAGATGCAGGATAACTACCTGGAGGGGTTGGGCCTGTAACCCTTTGAAATACCCTTGCAGCTTCACACATGTACAACCGTTTCTTTCCTCCTTCCTTTTTATAGTTGAATTGTTCCGTATTATTTTCTTGTGCCTTTATGCATCGACAATGTCAGATACTGAATTTGTAATTTCTTCTGTTGAAAATTGAATAAAAATATTGTAAAAAAATAAATAAAAATAGAATTAAATACAAATGAACTACTCCTGCCTGTTAACTCATATGCATTACTGACATATACGGTCTGGTTTGATGCTCAATACCTTACTACTTGAACTTCACCCCCTATCTTGGTCAGCATTCCTTTGAGTGGATTACTGCTGACTCTTGGAAAATATTTTTTTCTTTACTCTTTTATTTTTTTTTCTTCTCTCCTTTTTTAAATTTATTTATTTATTTATTTATTTATTTATTCTTCCTCTTGCAATATATATTGCCAAATAACTACTAATAGAGTAAAAACTCGTTTTTTCATAGGTTTAAAAAAAAAAATTTACATGTTGTGTGCATGATTTAATAGTAACTGTGAACTGATCATATAACAAATACTTAGATATTTAGAACAATTTTAGTGGTTCAACATCACAAAACACCTAATAGATAAGGCACCACATCCCTGAGAATTGAAACATGAATCAAAAGCAAGAGAGGGAATTAGGGATTTTGATGGTGCAAATAGTGGCTAGATAATAGACATTATTGAATAGGATACAAAATTAAGATACAAATATTTATTAACCACTTGACCACTGGGCACTTAAACACCCTTAATAACCAGACCAATTTTCAGCTTTCGGTGCTCTCACATTTTGAATGACAATTACTCAGTCATGCAACACTGGACATATATGAAATTTTTGTCCTTTTTTTCACACAAATGGAGCTTTCTTTTGGTGGTATTTAATCACCGCTGGGTTTTTTATTTTTTGTGCTATAAAAGAAAAAATACAGAAAATTCTGTAAAAAAATGAATTTTTCTTTGTTTCTGTTATAAAATTTAGCAGATTAGTAATTTTTTCTTCATAAATTTTGGCCAAAATTTATACTACTACATATCTTTGGTAAAAATAAGTACAAATTGGTGGATATTATTTGGTCTTTGTGAAAGTTATAGAGTCCAAAAGCTATGGTGCCAATATCTGAAAATTGATCACACCTGAAGTACTGACGGCCTATTTCAATTCTTGAGACCCTAACATGTCAGAAAAGTACAAATACCCCCCAAATGACCCCTTTTTGGAAAGAAGACATTCCAAGGTATTTAGTAAGAGGCATGATGAGTTTTTTAAAGTTGTCCTTTTTTCCCACAATTCTTTGCAAAATCAAGATTTTTTTAACTTTTTTTTTTTTTCACAAAATTGTCATATTATCAGTTTATTTCTCACACAGCATATGCATACCACAAATTACACCCCAAAACACATTCTGCTATTACTCCCGAGTACGGCGATACCACATGTGTGAGACTTTTACACAGTGTGGCCACATACAGAGGCCCAACATGCAGGGAGCGCCATCAGGCGTTCTGGAGCACCCAGGACAATTCTGACATTTCTCTCCTACATGTAAAAATCATCATTTATTTGCTAGAAAATTACATAGAATACCAAAACATTATATATGTTTTTTATCAAACACCCTGGAGAATACAATGGTGGTCGTTGCAACTTTTTATCTCGCACGGTATTTGCGCAGCAATTTTTCAAATGCTTTTTTTTTTTTTAAAACAGTTTTGTGCTAAAAAAAAAAAAAAAAAAACAGTAAAGTTAGCCCAATTTTTGCATAATGTGAAAGATGAAGTTACACCAAGTAAATAGATACCTAACATGTCACTCTTCAAAATTGCACAGGCTCGTGGAATGGCGCCAAACGTCGCTACTTAAAAATCCCCATAGGCGACAATTTAATTTTTTTTTACTGGTTATATGTTTTGAGTTACAGAGGAGGTCTAGGGCTAGAATTATTGCTCTCGCTCTAACGTTCGCAGCGATACCTCACATGTGTGGTTTGAGCACTGTTTTCATATGTGGGCGGGACTTACGTATGTGTTCGCTTCTGCATGCGAGCACATGGGGACAGGGGCGCTTTAAAAAAAAAAAAAAAATGTATTGTTCATTTTACTTTATTTATTTTAGTTTGACGTTTTTTTCCCCAAAAATAAATTTTTTGATCACTTTTATTCCTATTACAAGGAATGTAAACATCCCTTGTAATAGGAATATGGCATGACAGGTCCTCTTTATAGTGAGATATGGGGTCAATAAGACCCCGCATCTCACCTCTAAGCTGGGAAGCCTGAAAAAAAAAAAAAAAAAAGATTCTGGATTTGATCGTATTGGCGAGTCAGTAGAAGCACCGGAGGGCGGCGGGAGGGGGGGGGGGGGGTGTCTATGGCTGGGTATTGCAGGATATCACCGACTATGGCATGGTATAGCTGGGTATCTCATATTATGGCTGGGTATCTCAGAGTATGGCGTTGCAGAGTATTGCGTTGCAGAGCATTGCAGGATATTGGAGGGTGTTGCAGAGCATTGCAGAGTGTTGCACGGTATTGGCGGGTGTTGCAGAGCATTGCAGAGTGTTGCAGGGTATTGGTGGGTGTTGCAGAGCATTGCAGAGTGTTGCAGAGCATTGCAGAGTGTTGCAGGGTATTGGTGGGTGTTGCAGAGCATTGCAGAGTGTTGCAGAGCATTGCAGAGTGTTGCAGGGTATTGGCGGGTGTTGCAGAGCGTTGCAGGGTATTGCAGAGTGTTGCAGGGTATTGCAGAGTGTTGCAGGGTATTGCAGGGTATTGCAGGGTATTGCAGAGTAATGCAGGGTATTGCAGAGTAATGCAGGGTATTGCAGAGTATTGCAGAGTATTGCTTGCAGAGTATTGCAGAGTAATGCAGAGTAGTGCAGGGTATTGCAGAGTAATGGCAGGGTATTGCAGAGTATTGGCAGGGAATTCAGGGGTTAATTTTCAGTGAGCAGCGATGTGGGCACTGCAGATGCAGCCCACATCGCTGCTGACACCGATCTCTTCCCCCTCCGCTGTTCCAATCGGTACAGAGAGGGGGACGGAGGAACTGGCGTCATAACATGACGCCAGTTTGTTTACAAGTGATCACTCCGTCATTTGACGGAGCGATCACGTGGTAAACGGCCGCTATGAGCGGCCGTTTACCGTGATCCGTGATGCGCCGGGTCCTGTGGACCCTGCGGTCAAGGATGCTCTCGAGTGCGCGCCCCAGGGGGCGCGTGAGAGCGGAATTCTGGGAGGACGTCATATGACGGCCTCCCAGAGTTAAGAAACCGCCCTGTAGCCGTCATTCAGCTATAGGGCGGTTGTTAAGTGGTTAAATTAAAAGTTAAAATTCATTAACAATTATTCATGAAATATAAAAACACAGGACAATACAATGTAGTGCTTGTACTCATTAAGCACACATGATCCCAACATGTTTTGCAGTGGATTGCTTCTTCAGGGGATGTGTGAATTTTTCAAAGAGATCTTAAACTTAGATATTTAGTTTAAGCGTTATAGAAACTAGAGAATATTCTTTTAGGAATATATAGAATTATAGTAACATCTAATTTTGATATATATTTTATATTTATAAGATATATACAGTGGTGTGAAAAAGTGTTTGCCCCCTTCATCATTTCCTGTTCCTTTGCATGTTTGTCACACTTAAGTGTTTCGGAACATCAAACCAATTTAAACAATAGTCAAGGACAACACAAGTAAACACAAAATGCAATTTGTAAATGAAGGTGTTTATTATTAAAGGTGAAAAAAAATCCAAACCATCATGGCCCTGTGTGAAAAAGTGATTGCCCCCTAAACCTAATAACTGGTTGGGCCACCCTTAGCAGCAACAACTGCAACCAAGCGTTTGCGATAACGTGCAATGAGGCTTTTACAGCGTCCTGGAGGAATTTTGGCCCACTCATCTTTGCAGAATTGTCCTAATTCAGTTACATTAGAGGGTTTTCGAGCATGAACGGCCTTTTTAAGGCCATACCACAACATCTCAATAGGATTCAGGTCAGGACTTTGGCTAGGCCACTCCAAAGTCTTCATTTTGTTTTTCTTCAGCCATTCGGTGGTGGACTTGCTGGTGTGTTTAGGATCATTGTCCTGCTGCAGAACCCAAGTTCGTTTCAGCTTGAGTACACGAACAGATGGTCGGACATTCTCCTTCAGGATCTCTTGGTAGACAGCAGAATTCATAGTTCCTTTTATCACGGCAAGTCTTCCAGGTCCTGAAGCAGCAAAACAGCCCCAGACCATCACACTACCACCACCATATTTTACTGTTGGTATAATGTTCTTTTTATGAAATGCAGTGTTCCTTCTACGCCAGATATACTTGGACACACACCTTCCAAAGAGTACCACTTTTGTCTCATCGGTCCACAGAATGTTGTCCCAAAAGTCTTGGGGATCATCAAGATGTGTTGTGGAGAAATTGAGACGAGCTTTGATGTTCTTTTTGCTCAGCAGTGGTTTTCTCCTTGGAACTCTGCCATGCAGGCCATTTTTGCCCAGTCTTTTCCTGATGGTGGAGGCATGAACGCTGACCTTAACTGAGGCAAGTGAGGCCTGCAGTTCCTTGGACGTTGTTGTGGGGTCTTTTGTGACCTCTTGGATGAGTCGTCGCTGCGCTCTTGGGGTAATTTTGGGCGGCCGGCCACTCCTGGGAAGGTTCACCACTGTTCCATGTCTTCGCCATTTGTGGATAATGGCTCTCACTGTGTTTCGCTGGATTCCCAAAGCTTTGGAAATGGCTTTATAACCCTTTCCAGACTGATAGATCTCAATTACTTTCTTTCTCAATTGTTCCTGAATTTCTTTGGGTCTCGGCATGATGTGTAGCTTTTAAGGATCTTCTGGTGGACCTTACTGTGTCAAGCAGCTCCTATTTAAGTGATGCCTTGATTGTGAACAGGTGTGGCAATAATCAGGCCTGGGTGTGGCTAGAGAAATTGAACTCAGGTGTGGACAACCACAGTTATAGTATGTTTTAACAAGGGGGGCAATCACTTTTTCACACAGGGCCATGATGGTTTGGATTTTTTTTCACCTTTAACCCCCCTGACGGTATTCCCGAGTCTGACTCGGGGTGGATTTTTTATACCAAAATCGGTATCCCCGAGTCAGACTCGGGACTGCGTCGCTGGATCCAGGAGGAGGTTTCCTTACCTTCTCCTTCGAATCCAGCGATGTCTCCCCGCTGTACGAGCGAGCCGTGCCTCGCTCGATCTATCACATCGGCGATCTCCGTTCCCTGCGAGCGTTGCGACGCACGGGGACGGAGATCGGCGCCAAATTCAAAAAGTGAAATAAACAGTATACATACAGTATAATGTAATCTTACAGATTACATTGCTGTATGTAAATATTTCACATCCCCTTTGTCCCTAGTGGTCTGCCCAGTGTCCTGCATGCAGTTTTATATTGTAAAAACTGTTCTTTATGCCTGGAAACTGGAGATTGTCCATAGCAACCAAAACTGTCACTGTACATCAAAAATGATTTTAGACCAGCTAGAAAACAGCGATAATAAATTAGAATCACTCGCAGAATTGAGCGATAGCGATTTGTGGGGAGATCCGTCATCAAATACTGAAAAGTAATGACAGTGACAATTCTGCAACTGAGCAAATTTCTGTGTTTTTGATTAGATTACATTATTGAATAATTTTTATTATTGTTATATTATTATTTGGTACAATTATTTATAATTATTTATTATATTATAATTTATGATTTAATTTTTCAAACTTTATCATACCTGGGATGTCTGCTAGACTCTGGTTTGGACAGATTTAAGAGAGTTATTCCTAAGAATTGCAGGACTACAATATAAAACGCCAAATTTTCATGCAAAATAATGGTACCGCTTTTAGCACCTAAAATCCGAAATAATGGTACCGCCAGGGAGGTTAATAATAAACACCTTAATTTACAAATTGCATTTTGTGTTTACTTGTGTTGTCCTTGACTATTGTTTAAATTGGTTTGATGTTCCGAAACACTTAAGTGTGGCAAACATGCAAAGGAACAGGAAATGAGGAAGGGGCAAACACTTTTTCACACCACTGTATATATATTAATATGTCTTTCAAAATATTGTCCCTAAATGCAAGGGGACTGAATCACCCAGCGAAACGAACCTCTATGTGGAGGTCTGCCTTATCCTTTAATTGTGACATATTATGTGTTCAAGAGACACATTTTGCTAAAGATGCATCTCCCAAATGTCAACATAAACATTTTCCTCATATTTTTCAAACAAAATTCTCCAAAAAACAAAGAGGGGTGTTAATAGCTATTAGAGATACTATTACATTTCAATTAGATAATTGTATCACTGACCCTGAAGGTCGCTATATTTTTTTGATTTGTACCATTAACAATATTCAATACATCATTGTATCTATTTATGCTCCGAATATGAGGCAAATGCATTTCATAAAACTATAGAGGAGGCGAAGAAAGTTCAAAAAGGACACATCCTGATATGTGGAGATTTCAATTTGATTCCAAACAATGATATGGATTCTTCTGCTAAGTTCAAACGCTATGCTTCTCCCCTTAATAAGTTCATAACTTCGAAAGACTTATTTGATGTGTGGAGATGTGGACATGCTAATGAAAGGGATTACACATATTTTTCACCACGGCACAATACCTACTCCAGAATAGACTTATTCTTGACAGATAAATGGCTGCTTGGCAAGATTTCATCATCCCATATACATACGGCCACATGATCGGATCACGCTCCCATTAGCTTATCTATAACAACCACATCATCCCAACCAAACTCATATATATATGGAGAGCTAATACCTATATTCTCCAAAATGAAAATTACTCCACAACACTCCAACAACACCTTACTGAATTCTTTTCAATTAATTTGACGTCTATATCTGACCCAATGATATTATGGAATGCTCATAAAGCTGTTATGAGAGGGGTGTTTATATGGATGAACTTACTAAGGAGATAGCATAAGCTGAGGAACACAATAAAAATGATCCTTCTCCTTTCATTAAAACACAAATTTTCCAGTTACGTAATGAATTAAGAACCCTACTTCTAGAGACGCATTAGAAATCCTATAAAAAATTCAGAGCTACCACTTATGCAACAGGGAACAAAGCGGGGAAAACAATGACATTACGCATTAAAGGTTATCGATCTAAGCCCCTGTACACACGGTCGGAGATTTCCACAACCAAATCCGTCGGATTTTGCCCGTCGGATTTTGTCCGTCGGATCTTGTCCGAAACTGTTGCATACACATGGTCGGACAAAGTTGGCAAAAAAATCCGATCTTTCAGAACGTGATGACGTAATTTCGTTACGATGGGACTACATTCAGGCTAGTAGCCAATAGCTTTGATGTAGGTATTTGATCTGAGCATGCGTGGCACTTGGTCCGATCAAAATTCTCTACACATGATCGGAGTATGTCCGATCAGCCCAGTTGGTCGGGAAATATTTCCAACATGTTGAAAAATTGGGTCCGACGGATATTCCGACGGAATCAGTCCGATGCATACCACACACAGTCGGATTATCCGACAACACGGTCCGATAGGACACATTCCGACGGATTCTCCGACCGTGTGTACAAGGGCTCAGACTAAAATTCCATTCCTCTACCATCCTCACACTAATGAAACATTTCTTAAGCCTTCTTCAATAGCTGAAGCATTTAGCTCATATTATAATGATTTATATAACATTAAGAACGATGGCGATACCCACCAACCTTCTCAGGAGGAGATTGACACCTTTTTGGAGAGTGTCAATCTTCCATCTATTTCCCCACAAATATTAGAATTTCTCAATTCTCCCTTTACTATCCCTGAAATTCTACAAATTATCCGTATTCTTCCTAACTTGAAATCACCTGGTCCAGATGGCTTTACGGGGGAATATTTAAAAAAAAGTACTCTAGCACCTATACTATGTGACATTTATAATTTAGCAGCCAATTCTTCATCATTTCCCAATGAAATTCTGAATGCTCTTGTTGCAACTCTTCCAAAACCAGATAAGGAACCATCTTCACCTAAAAATTTTAGACCAATTTCCTTACTCAATTTAGATGTTAAAATGTATGCGAAACTTATAGCCAAAAGACTAGATAGTTTGTTACCCTCTCTTATCCATAGAGATCAGTCGGGTTTCACCAAAGGAAGACAAGCATCGGATGCTACTAGAAGAATGATAAATATAATACACCATGTAAAACTCACCAAATCGCCATCCCTGTTTCTGTCGCTTGATGCTGAAAAAGCATTTGATAGAGTTCATTGGGGATACCTGTCATCAGTTCTGACTAAATTTGGCTTAACAGGTCAAATCAACAAAGCAATATTAGCCCTGTACTCTGTCCCCTCGGCTCGAGTGTATACTACGGATTCTTTATCACCTCCATTCCCAATAACAAATGGTACACGACAAGGATGCCCCTTATCCCCCCTAATTTTTAACCTTGTTATCGAACCCCTAGCTGAGAGTATTAGGTCCAACAAAAAAATTCTAGGAGTTACCATTGCTGAACAAGAACATAAAATCAACCTTTTTGCAGATGATGTTGTTCTTATGATTACTGATCCTGGAAATCCTTACCGGAAATTCAGGAAACACTAAATATGTTCAGAAAAGTTTCTTATTACAGGATTAAGGCGAATAAATCAAGTATATTAAACTTGGGGATAGATGAAAATACTACTAAACATCTTAAATTAAAATTCCCTTATACATGGACTGAAAGTACAATTAAATATTTGGGTATTCAATTATCAAATTCATGTAAAACACTGTTCCAATATAATTATATTCCACTTCGTAATGCATTACAAGAAAATCTCACTAAACTAGCATCCCATGAATTTTCATGGATGGGACATTTGGCAGCATTTAAAATGCTTCACCTTCCACAAAGTTTATACTTTTTTAGAACTCTCCCGTTTCCAATTCCGTCAAAATTTTTACAATCCTTTTAGACTCTGTTTTCTAGATTCATCTGGCAGGGTAAAAAAATCTAGATGTGCTCATTCAAACTTAGTGAAGAAACGTCAAGCTGGGGGAACGGGGTATGTGGATTTCCAAGATTATTATTTAGCTTTGGTTCTCACACAGTCTAAGGAATGGTTTCTATCACCTCCATCTACAATTTGGGGGAAGATGGAAAGTGCTAAGATCCCAGGAAATAATCTATCAATATGGATTCCTTCCATGGCACTTGGAGCCAAGATACCTTCTCGCATCTCCCCAACAATATTAGCGACACTTAAATCCTGGGTTCGATTTCTGCATCTAACTTCCTCACACCCTCTTCCTAACAAAGTCTAAATTCCGCTAAATACTCTACATAATTTCATGAAGACAACCTCATTTACACCATGGATAGAGAGGGGAATTAAATATATATCTGATCTACTTGATAATGGGGTGATCAAACCATTTCCTACACTTCAAAAGAAATTTCAATTGCCAAATTCAGATTTATTCCTCTACATCCGAACTAAGAATTGCATTTCCAACCTCCCATCATGGACCTATAATGTTCCCCAATCGGCTTGGTCCTTCCTTAAGATCCCCATACATCAACAAAAAGGATCTCTCTTTTCTATAATCTTCTTCAACAAAAAAGTGTGTTTACAAAGACTATCCCTTTAATTAGATGGGAAGAACACCTATACAGTTGACCAATGGGAAAAAGCTTGTAACACCACATATAAAGCCACATGCTGCTCTACATTATGGGAAGTATCCATTAAATAGACTCAACGCTGGTATCTTACTCCTGAGAAAATATCTAAATTCAACGGCACATTTGACGACAAATGTTGGAGATTGTGCGGCAAAAAAGGTGATATGTTACATACATTTTGGACATGCCCTAAACTTGGGAATTATTGGGAACAAATCTTTCAAGTTATGTCTGAAATTACCAAAACAGTCATTCCTCCAAATCCCTCACTGGCTCTATTATCCATCGATCTTGATCGATATCCTATCCAGTTTAGAAATGTGTTTACACATATTTTGCTGTCAGCCAGGATCAGTATAACGAGAAACTGGAAAAATCCTGATCCTCCTTCCATAAAAGAAGTGATACAATCGACTCAAACTCATTACATTTATGAATCAATTCTAGCTCTTCGGCCTCACAAAAAAGAACATACTCATAAAATATGGCAGCCATGGTTAAAATGGGCTAGTCCCCAAAACATTGCACGAATTCTTTGTTCCTAGATAACTTGAATTACAAAATTACTTACCCCGCTCTAATATTTTAATCTTTGTTTTGTACAGTTTAGCACCCATAGGGGTGTTCGGGAATATATTTAGGTTCATCATCTTTGAATTACTTGAATTGGCAGTATCTAAATATATGAAGATAATATTTATATTACTTTTGTGTATTATCTCCACAATGGATGTATTAATAACCTCCCGATCGTTATCTTTATTATCCCTATTATAATTGAGATAATTAATATGGTTTTCTTTATATTATATTTTTTATTATTTTTGGATACTATTATCTATGTATCTAAATACTGTAACTGATATGTTATTTAGTCATAATTTCTGTCATTTGTCTTGATAAAAATGTAAACTTTAATAAAAACTATTGATTAAAAAAAAAAAAACTTTGTGACAAAATTACGTTGAACACCCAAAAATCATATATTTTTTAAAGCAAAGGCCCTACAGATTAAAATGGTGGGTATTGCATTTTTTTTTTCCACACAGTATTTGTGCAGTGATTTTTCAAACGCATTTTTTTGTGAAAAAATACACTTTTTTTAATTTTAATGCACTAAAACACAATATATTGCCCAAATTTTTGATGAAATAAAAAAGATGATCTTAGGCCGAGTACATGGATACCAAACATTACATGCTTTAAAATTGCATACAAACATGCAGTGGCGACAAACTACATACATTTTTAAAAGCCTTTACAGGTTACCACATTAGATTTACAGAGGAAAATTACTGCCCTCGATCTGACCTTTGCGGTGATACCTCACATGCATGGTGCAATTGCTGTTTACATATGATGCCAGACCAACGCTTGCGTTCACCTTTGCGCAAGAGAAGAGGGGACAGGGGCGCTTTTCTTTTTTTTTTTAACAGTTCCTTCCGTTTTTTTTTTTTAAATCATTTTTATTGTTATCTTAGGGAATGTAAATATCCCCTATGATAGCAATAGGTAGTGACTAGGGATGAGCTTCGTGTTCGAGTCGAACATACGTTCGACTCGAACATCGGCTGTTCGCCCGTTCGGCGAATTCCGAACATTATGGGCCGTTAGCACCAAATTCGTGTGGTGCTCACGGCCCACAATGCACTTCGATGGCGCAGTGCATTGCTGGCTCATGATTGGCCAAGCATGCACTGTGACCCCGCAGGCTTGGCCAATCACAGCGCCGGCAGCGAGGAAAGCCATGATTGGCCACAGGCAGGATGCCTGTGGCCAATCATAGCTCAGGCTGTGTAGTACACGCCCCACACTATATAAGGCCGCCAGCGCGGCGGCCTTGTGTAGTGTGTTGGCGTCTGAAGCAGTTAGTGGGTGTTCTGTGTACCTTCAACACAGTATACACCGATCGTTATCGGCCGATTTTTCGATCTTTCTCTTCTGTAGTGGTTGTTGTCTGCGTGCCCTGACCGCAGTATACACCGCTATATTCACCTATATATCTAGCGATATATCTATCTTTTATAATAGAGCTTGCAGTCAGTGTTAGGAGCTTGTGCGTGCTGTCTGCGTGCTCTGGACCCAGTGCACACTGCTATATCCACCTACATAGCTCTTCTCTATTTGAGCCATCTGCCATCTGCAGGAGTTATTGGAAGTTGTGTGTGCCTCCAGCACAGCACAGTATACATCTGTATTTACCCTTTATTGCTGGTGTTCTATAATAAAGGCATCTGCAGGAGTTAGTGGGTGTTGTGTGCCTCCAGCACAATATACACCTGTATCTACCCTTTATTGCTGTTCTCTAATAGAGCCATCTGCAGGGCTTAGTGGGTGTTGTGTGCCTCCAGTACAGTATACCCCTTTATCTACCCTTTATTGCTGGTGTTCTATAATAAAGGCATCTGCAGGAGTTAGTGGGTGTTGTGTGCCTCCAGCACAATATACACTACCCATTTGCTGTTTTACCCAACTCCCTTCAGGCCATTACCATGTCTGGAAGGCCAGCAAGGAGAGGCAGACAGGCGCGAGCCGATAAAAGAGGGCAAGCAGGCTCTGTGTCTAGAGACAACAGTGCTGGTCGTGGACGCGGTGCATCGTTATCATCAGCACGTGGCCATGGGACACGCTTGTCCTTCTTTTCGGCAGCTGGACATGTTGAGCTGCAACATGCCGACTTGGTAGAGTGGATGACCAAGCCCTCTTCATCCTCCTCATCCTCTCTCACCCAGTCTCAGGGTACTAGCAAAGCAGCTGTCAACGCATCGTCTTCCCTCGTCTTAATGTCATCATCAGTGACTCCTTCCCTAGACCCACCACGTCCTCCTGAGGAGTCTCCTGAACTCTTTGAGCACAGTGTTGGGTACATGCTCCAGGAGGATGCCCAGTGTTTTGTAGGCTCTGATGATGATACTCAGCTAGAGGAAGGCAGTAGCGTGAATGCAGAGAGAGGGGATGCTCAAGAAGGACAGCAATCTGGCAGTCATGTTCCACAAGCTGCAGCATACTGCCAGGTTTGCTACAGCGATGAAGAGGGAGGGGATGATGAGGGCACTGACTCCACTTGAGTGACTGGTAGGAGAGAGGAGGAGGAGGCACATGTCCAACGAGGCAGGATGCCCTCCGGGGGCCAGCTTAGGGGCAGCACACCGACTGAATCACACCGCAGAGCTCCGCCTGTGCAGGGCGCTGCCTCTGCGCGTTATTCTAAAAGTTCTTTGGTGTGGGCCTTTTTTGAGACGAGTGCATCAGATCGCACCGCTGCTATTTGCAACATATGTCTCAAGCGTATCTCGCGTGGCCAAAACATCAGCCGCTTGGGCACCACATGCTTGACCAGACATATGTTGACCTGCCATGCAGCTCATTGGCAAGCGTACCTCAAAGACCCACACCAAAGAACAAAGGGGACCTCTCCTTGCTCTTCATCAGCTGGCATCTCCAACCCCACTAGACCTTCAGTCCTCTCTGAAACCTGCTCTGAGAGGAATGAAGGTGTAGAATTAGGTGTGTCACAGCCAAGTGCTTCCGGGCACTCTGCTAGCAGTACACCCACGTCCGATTATAGCAGGCAAATGTCCCTGCCCCAGCTGCTGGACCGGCGAAAGAAGTTCACTCCCAGCCATCCACATGCCCAATGAATGCTAGCTTGGCTAAATTGCTAGCACTTCAACTGCTGCCTTTTCAGTTGGTAGACTCGGCCCCCTTCCGTGAGTTTGTACAATGTGCGGTTCCTCAGTGGCAGGTCCCCAAACGCCACTTGTTCTCACGGAAGGCGATTCCGGCTCTCTACCGGCATGTGGAAGGCAATGTCCTTGCCTCGCTGGACAGGACGGTCAGCGGTAAGGTGCATATTACTGCTGACTCATGGTCCAGCAGGCATGGACAGGGACGTTACCTGTCTTTCACGGCCCATTGGGTCACTCTTCTGTCAGCTGGGAAGGATGCAGGACAAGGTGCAGTAGTGTTGGAGGTTGTTCCGCCACCACGCCTCCAAAATGCTACTATTGGTTGTGACACACCTCTCTCCTCCACCCCCTCCTCTTCTTCTTCCTCCATGGCCTCTTCCAGTGCTCTGTCCTCAGAACCAGCGGTGCTCCGTAGGCGTTCCAGGGGCTATGCAAGTACGCAGGCAAAACAATGTCATGCCGTGCTTGCGCTGGTTTGTTTGGGGGACAGGAGCCACACTGGGGCGGATGTTTTGTCAGCTCTGCAGGGGCAGGCCGAGAGGTGGTTGACGCCACGCCAGCTTAAGCCAGGAATGGTGGTTTGTGACAATGGCACCAACCTCCTCTCCGCCCTCCGACAGGGACAACTGACTCATGTGCCCTGTGTAGCTCACGTCCTTAACCTGGTGGTGCAACGGTTCTTGGGCAGGTATTCGGGCTTACAGGATGTCCTGAAGCAGGCCAGGAAAGTCTGTGTGCATTTCCGCCGATCATTTAATGCCTGTGCTCGGCTGGCTGAGCTCCAAAAGGAGTTGAACCTGCCCAAGAACCGCCTTATATGTGACATGCCCACCTGGTGGAACTCAACGTTGGCCATGCTGCAGCGGCTGTACACGCAGCAGAGAGCCATCAATGAGTACCTCTGCGACTACAGCACCAGGACAGGGTCAGGGGAGCTCGGTTTTTTCTCACCACGCCAGTGGGGAATGATCAGGGATGCATGCACTGTCCTGTCACCGTTTTAGGAGGCCACAAGGATGGTGAGCAGTGACAGTGCATGCATCAGTGACACTGTACCTCTTGTCTACCTCTTGGAGCATATGCTGCATGGAATAATGGACAGGGCACTTGAGGCAGAACAGAGGCAGGAAGAGGAGGACTTCCTTGCCTCTCAAGGCCCCCTTTATCCAGACAGTGTTCCTGCTGTGCCACCCATCACACAGGAAGAGGATGAGGAGGAGGAAGAGGAGGAGGATGATGATTGTGTCAGCATGGAGGTGGAGGCTGGCACTCAGCATCAGCAGCAGCAGCAGCAGCAGCAGCAGCAGCAGCAGTCTTGTAGGGATGATTTACAGTCCCAAGAAACCCGTGGACTTGTACGTGGCTGGGAGGAGGTAGCTGCGGATCATGTTGTCCTTAGTGACCCAGAGGACTCCGGACCGAATGCCTCAGCTAACCTACACTGCATGGCCTCCCTGATCCTGCAAAGCCTGCGGAAGGATCCTCGTATTCTTCGGATCAAGGAGAGGGACCATTACTGGCTGGCCACTCTCCTTCATCCACGGTACAAGGGTAAGGTTGCCGACCTTATCTTGCCATCGCAGAGGGAGCAGGATGAGACATCTCCGGGAGGCCTTGCAGAAAGGTCTGTGCAACGCGTACCCAGAGACTGGGAGGTTACAAACTCCTGGTCCTGGACAACATGTTGCTGAGGCATCGGTCAGAAGGAGCGGTGGAGAAGGTGGCCGTCTGACTGATGCTTTCAGACAATTTTTTAGTCCGCAGCCCCAAGGTATGATCGGTTCCAGCAACCATCGCCAGCGTCTGATTTACATGGTGCAGGAATACCTAAGGGCAAGGTCAGACTTGGACACCTTTCCCACCGAAAATCCTCTGGCTTACTGGGTCTTGAGGATGGATCACTGGCCAGAGCTTGCACAGTATGCAATTGAGCTACTGGCCTGTCCTACATCCAGCGTTCTTTCGGAAAGCACCTTCAGTGCTGCTGGTGACTTTGTTACCGATCACAGGGTGTGCCTGTCCACCGAATCAGTTGATCGACTGACCTTCATCAAGATGAATCAGTCTTGGATAACCCACAGCTACCAAGCACCTGAAGCTGATGTAACCGAATAATTTTTTTTGAAATATCACATCGCTTCAAGACTGCCTATGCTGATGCTGAGTGACTGTCCTGTTATGTTGATTGTCTATCCTCTTCCTCCTCCGCTGATATGTTGGAAGAACATTTCTGGTTCTGGGTGATGCCATCAGCCCAATTTTTCTGTCCCTGTTTAACAGGGACATGTAATTACAATTCTTTATATAATATTTCACAGGAGGGCCCGTTCCTGTGCCCACCCAGAGTAACTGTGAGAACTTATAGTGTTGTGGCACCAGCACCACAACCACCAAAGGTCAATTTTTCTACCACTGTTCAACAATGGCATGTAATTACAATTCTTGATATAATCGTTCACAGCAGGGCGCTCCAGTGCCCACCAAGAGTCACTTTGAGGGCTTAAAATGTTGTGGCAAAACCAACACCTTGTTCCGCCATTTCTGCAGAGCATATAGGGCAGGCCCCTACTTTCAAACATCCAACTTACAAACATCTCCTACTTGCAAACGGAAGGAGACAACAGCAAGTGAGATGAAAAAAGATGGACGACAAAACAAATTATACAGGGGTGATAACCCTTCCCTATGTTTTCCAAAAAGCTTAAAAATAGTTTTTTTTGACTGGAGCTACACCTTAAAAATGTACCAGTTGAAAATTACAAACAGATTCAACTTAACACAACAAACCTACACAGTCCCTGTCTTGTTTGCACCGCTTGTATACTGCTGTTCTGAGTATATAGGGCCTGGGGGCCACACGTATTTCCTTTTTTTAATATGGGTACGGAGTTCCCCTTAATATGTGTACAAGACCCAAAGGGGCTGGTAATGGGCAGGGAGGGCTACCCATGCCATTTTTCTCAATGATTTTCAACCATATTGCAGGAACCAGATATAACATTAAAACCGCAAGCAGTTTTAAATGATGTTATTTCCGTTTAATGTCATTTTGTGCAGGGACTGTTCTAAACACGGGAAACACGTGGCACTTCACAGGCATACTACAGACACCCCCCAGGCACGATATTTAAAGGAATATTTCACTTTTTTTCACTTTAATCGTCATTAAAATCAGTGCTCCCGCCAAAACGGCCATTTTTAAAAACATTTTAGGCATTGACCCATGTCCCCTGGGGCAGGAGCCAGGTCCCCAAACCCTTTTTAGGACAGCATCTTGCATATTAGCCGGTAAAATTAGCACTTTTAATTTCGAACGTTCGAGTCCCATAGACTTCAATGGGGTTCTAAAGTTCGTACGAATTTGGGGTCCGTTCGGTTCGAACCGAACCGGGGGGTGTTCGGCTCATCCCTAGTAGTGACGGGTACTCTTTTTTGAAAAAATTGGGGTCTATTAGACCCTAGATCTTTCCTCTGCCCTCAAAGCATCTGACCACACCGTTCGGTGTGATAAAATGCTTTCCCAATTTCACAATGGCGCTGTTTATATCCGGGAGGGAGGATATTCCCTCCCACTGCTTGTTTTACATGAAAGCCAATCACTGGCTGAAAACCAAGATGATACCTAAACCCGCAGGCATCATTCTGGTAAAACCATTCAAACTCCAGCAACATACCAGTACGTTGCTGGTCCTTGTTGGACATATATTGTAATCTTTTTTTTCATGCAGCCTGTTGGCTGAACGATAAAAAGAGATTGATTGGTATGCCCACCATTAGAATACCTCCCTTCATCCACCCACTTCTAATGATGGGCATACATGCACCATGTATGCCCATCCGAAGCATGGGGGCATCCTCCCGCAAAAAAGTTATGCCGCGTACATGCGGTCGAACTTTTCCACGGGCAAGCCCTCCGTCGGAATTTCGACCATATGTACGCAGCATTAGGAGCAAAATCGATCCTCCGCCCCTGCTGCCACCATGTTTTGGCAAATATGCACTTTTTTTTTAACTGTAGTGGTGAAATCACCTCCCACAGTGTTGGAGTCACGGCTTTATGTATCGTGGGAGAAAACGCTGTTGCTGTCAAGATAAATAAATCCGCGCTGCAACTGAATGGCGTACCTGCTAAGCAAATTATGGTTAACATTAAAACAAAGTAACATTACAGTATAACAGTAAAACCTTACCATACCTGCAAAGCAAATACCCCAAAACATTTTTTAAAAATAAAACATTTTTTAACGCAACCTGTGCCTAAACTATGTATATGCCGAAGCATGGGGGCATCCTCTCGCAAAAAAGTTATGCCACGTACATACGGTCAAACTTTTCCACGAGCAAGCCCTCCATTGGAATTTCGACCGCATGTACTCGGCATTAGGAGCAAAATCACTCCTCCTCCCCTGCTGCCCCCATGCTTTGGCATATATGCTCTTTTTTTTTTTAACTGTGGTGGTGAAATCACCTCCTACAGCACTGGAGTCACGGCTTTATGTATTATGTATTCTTGGAGCAAACGCTGTTGCTGTCAAGATAAATAAATCCGTGCTGCAGCTGAGTGGCCCACCTGAAAACAAAAAAATGGTTAACAATAAAACCCAGTAAACAGTAAAGTATAAAAAAAATTACATACCTGAAAAGCAAGCATGATAAAACATAATAAAATATTGCACAATAGAATACAGTAAAAAAGAGCAACAATAGAGAGAGAGAAGAGAGAGAGAGAACAATAAAACGACAACTATTTTTGGGTTTTTATATTTTATATATATATTTTTTTTTTTTACTTTTTTTTTTTTTGAACTTTGACAACTGTAACGGTTCGGGTCTCTCAAAATGCGATGGTATCTTGGGAGACCCTGTGTATGTGTGTCCTAGCCTGTGAAATGCTGTATCCTACGGTAAAACTTGACTAGTGTGTGGTAGCGTTCAAAACATTCACCAATGCAAAGACCAGGATTGCCAGGACGGCATGGACAATAACAACTGGTGTCACATCTATATCCGCGCTTGGTACAGACACAACATCTTCTTTGGGGGGTTCGTTGGGTAGGGGTACTCTCGAGGACATACGGAAAATGCCTCTCATGCAGCCAGCTTACTGCATTTGGTTGGGAATGGTGAGGTGCAGAACCGTCTGGATACAGAAGGTCTGTGACAATTTCTTTCTGGAATAAAAGAAAGGATAAAGTCCCGCCTGAAGCTCTGTATAGCACATGAGCGTTAAGCAAAGCCAATTGAAATAAGTAAACAGACACTTTTTTGTACCAACGTCTGGCCTTATGGGCAACTAGATACGGTGCCAACAACTGGTCATTGAGGTCCACCCCTCCCATATTTTGGTTATATTCGTGGGCACAGAGGGGTTTCTCCACAACACCAGTCGCCGTATGAATTTGGACTGTTGTGTCTGCATGAAGGGAGGTAAGAACAAAAACATTTTTATTATCCCTCCACTTCATAGCGAGCAAGTTATTACACCGCAAGCAGGCTCTCTCCCCCAGCCTAAGATGGTAATCTACAAGCCCCTGGGGAAAGCCCTGGTGATTAGGTTGCACGGTGCCACATGCTCCAATCTGATGATCAAACAAATGACTAAACAGTGGCACGCTCGTGTAATAATTGTCCACGTACAAGTGGTACCCCTTTCCGAATAAGGGTGACACCAAGTTCCACACTATCTTGCCTGCACGCCCTATGTAATCTGGGCAGTTCTCCGGCTCTACGTAACTATCTTTTCCCTCATAAACTGTAAAGATCCATGTATAGCCTGTTGCCCTGTCACAGAACTTATAGAGCTTGACCCCGTATCTGGAACGCTTGTTGGGAATGTACTGTTTGAATGACAAGCGGCCAGAAAATTTAATCAGGGACTCATCAACACAGACAACTTGATGGGGAATAAACAAGGCTGCAAAACGTTGGTTGAAGTGGTTTATGAGGGGCCAAATTTTGTAGAGCCGATCGTATTCAGGGTCTCCACGAGGATGACAAAGTTCATTGTCGTTGAAGTGCATGCTTGTATCATGGGCATATGGTCAGTCGGATGCGTGGACCAATATGTCTGCAACGTCATGAATTTATGTGTGCCCATGTTGAGGGAAAGGCCCAGAAAGGTCTTAAATTCGGAAACCGTAATTGGGTTCCAATCTCTGGCAAGGGAAGGAAACTGGGGATTAGCGGTGATGTGTTGACCAGAATATAAATTAGTTTGGTCCACAATAGATCTATAGAGATCTTCCGTGAAAAACAGCAAATAAAAATCAAGTGGCGTAAAATCAGCTGTTTCCACCTGAATACAGGGTTGGCCAGTGAATGGGGGAAGTATTGGTGCTGCAGAAGTGGTGGGCACCCAATCAGGATTGGCTAATTCTGCAGGAAGGGCACTATGGGAACGATGGGCCTGCCTTTGTCTTCTTCTTGGTGGCAGTGGGACACTACTTGTGCTTGCCACCTCGCCAGCTTGAACTGCACTTATGGGACTCGCCATGTCACCACGTGTTACTGCAGTGCTGGATGTACGTCCAGGGTGTACTAGGCCGCTGGTGCTTGCCAGTTCACCAGAAGGATGAGCGGCGCTAGTACTGGCTCTCTGCTCCATATGAGGGACTGGCGGTTCTTGCACCTCAACAACATCAGAAGATCGGGGTCGGGTATGCCTGACCTTAGCAGGGACCTCACCTTCCTCGTCAGAGCTATCTGTCATGGAGCCGCTGTCCTCTACAGGATCGTATTCTGAGCCTGAATCTGACAGATGAGTGACTTCCTCTTCACTATCTGTCATGCTCAGAAACGTGTAGGCCTCTTCACTAGTGTACCTTCGCTTTGCCATTTTGGGCTCTAAATTTAGTGGTACACTAATGAGATTCACAGGTAAAAAAGCACCTAGGCTGTCAGCGACTGTATAAAACGCTACCAAAAAAAATGTTAGCGATCGCAGGGATCAGGTCTGACTCTGTGAATGCTGCAGTTATGTGTTTTGTAAGTGACAGTGATCGATCGATACTGCACTTAGGTGGGCTGGGCTTGGCGGAGGGGCAAAACACAGGTGCTAGCAGGTATGTGGACTGATCCTGCTAACAATGCATTTTTTGGAACCCTAAACTGCTGGGAAAGCTAGTATAGATCTGATCAGATCAGATATTGATCTGTTCAGATACTATACCACTAAGGGAGGTGTATGCTTTGCCCGTGGATGTTAGCAGTACTGGCATTAACCTAGCGCTGCCTTGGGCGACGTAGACCCTATCTGACCCTGAAATCTAATTGATATCACCCGTCGGGTGTTCAGGGGGTTAAACCTTTATTGGGTAATAAATGGCGGGTGCCCTGATGCTATAAAAAGCAAACTAATTAACCAGCGTCACCCGTAACACTTATACGGTGATCACTGGTGAAAGGGTTAACTAGGGGCAATCAGGGGGTTAAAACCTTTATTAGGTAGTATATGGGGGTATCTGACGCTATATAAAAATCTGATGGGGAACCTAAATAACTAACTGGCTAACCAGTGTCACCAGTGACACTTATATGGTGATCACTGGTGAAAGGGTTAACTCTAGGGGCAATAAGGGGGTTAAAACCTTTATTAGGTTGTATATGGGGGTGCCTAACACTATAAAAACCTGGCGGTGAGCCTAAAAAATAACTAGCTACCTAGCGGCACCAGTGACGCTAATGCAGCGATCAGAAAAACTCTCACTTAGTGACACTGGCAAAAGGGGGTGAAAGGGTTATCTGGGGGGTAATCAAGGGGTTAAACCTTCATTAGGGGTGTAGGGGGCTACCCTGGACCTAAAGGGACCTAACACTAACTGCCCTGATACTTTTTACAGTCACAACTGACACTAAATGCAGTGATCAGTAAATAAATGATCACTGCACTCAGTGACACTGTGACTGAGGGGGGGCAGGGGGTGATCGTGGGGTGACTGGGGTGAAAAGTGTGCCTATGTGTACCTACATGTCAGTGTAGTGTTGGTGCACTTACTTGGATGTCTTCTCTCCTCACCGTCCGGTCAAAAAGACCGCCATGAGGAGAGTGACATCACTTCCTCTTGCCTGTGTTTACACTTACACAGGCAGGGGAAGCTTCTCATTCGCCAGGAGCGATTGCGAGGGGATGGCCAGAAACCAACGACATTCCCTCATCCCGGATCGCTCCTGAAGTGAAACGGACTACCACAGCCAGCGGGAGGGGATCTGATTGGACCCCCCACCCGCTGGAAGGCAGGCACGTACGGGTATGTGCTTGTGCCTGTACGTGCCATTGTGCCGACGTATAATTACATGCGGCGGTCCTTAACTGGTTAAACAAAATGTATTCAGCTGCTAATTGAGAACATATCCAATGACCATCTATCCAGCTGCTAACTTAGGGCATAGCCAATTACCCCCCTTTCAGGTAGACTAAACCTAACAGTTTTTCCACCTGAACAAAACAAATATAAAATAAATAAATAACAAAAAAAAAATAAAAAAAAAATAACAATAAATAAAATAAAAATTAGAGGATAAAAAAACACATAATAACCATAACAGAAAAAAAAATAATAACAATCCAGAGGCTTATCCTTAAAAATACTAAAATATATTTTAGTCCTCTTTAATATTAAAACATAGTTACATAGTTAGAAAAAAGGAGAAAACTACGCTTACCAAGTCAAACAAAAACAAAAACAAGCAGCAATGCCCAAATGTTATACTACATTCACAGACAAGAAAAAAGAAAAAGTGGGCTGCCCTAAAAAATGTGATGAAGTATTATATCAATAAAGAAATACTTTAAACATAAACCCTGTGAGAAACAGAAAAAATGAATTGATAATAATCTCCCAATATTAAAAAATGTGCAAAAACAGTATTAAATATGGATACTCTCCCCAATACTAAAGAAAAAAAAATCCCAAAAAAACATATATATAATCATAATTGATAAATAATTTCCCAAATATTGCAATGGAAGGTTATACAAATGAACATGTGAAAATGTGCAAAAAATTCATACACATATAGACCCAAAAGTCTAATCTGAACATAAACACACAAAAATGTGTAAACAATAAATTCCAAGTGAGGAAATTACATAAAATAATCCATCAACCTAAATCATAATCAATCCATAGCGACTGTGCTGAAAGGTCAATGGAGAAAGCATTCCAAAAAGAGGTAATAATGGTAGCTCCCACAGTGAAGAAAGCGGTGAAATAAATCCAAAAAGTGAGAGTTGTGTACACCTCAACCACAGTACACACTGCCGCTTACCAGAAGCTAATGGTTCCTTGTTAAAGAGAACCAAAAAGCACAGATGGCTATCTCCCCCAGCCTGGGTTCTTGGAACAGTGGAATAGTGTGATCAGCCTCCCTCAGTTCAAACCAAGCATAGATCCAAAGCGTCAGCATATATAAAAAATAAAACCCGCCATACTGTAAAACCATAAAGTTTAATAACGAACAAAAAAAACACAAATTGCGCACTTACATCAAACCAGTGTAAAACAGCTAATATCAATCGAGCCGGCCGGACTCGATAAGCGCCCAATACTTCCGGGACATCTGCGTGAGCGGTGACGTCAGTGCGTCGCTCCCCTCCCTACATGTTTCGTCACTAACAGGACGTTGTCGCACGTGACGTCCTGTTAGTGACAAAACACGTAGGGAGGAGGAGCGACGCACTGACGTCACCTCTCACGCAGATGTCCCGGAAGTATTGGGTGCTTATCGAGTCTGGCCGGCTCGATTGATATTAGCTGTTTTACACTGGTTTGATGTAAGTGCGCAATTTGCGTTTTTTTTATTCGTTATTAAACTTTATGGTTTTACACTATGGCGAGTTTTATTTTTTATATATGCTGACACTTTGGATCTATGCTTGGTTTGAACTGAGGGAGGGTGATCACATTATTCCACTGTTCCAAGAACCCAGGCTGGGGGAGATAGCCATCTGTGCTTTTTGGTTCTCTTTAACAAGGAACCATTAGCTTCTGGTAAGCGGAAGTGTGTACTGTGGTTGAGGTGTACACAACTCTCACTTTTTGGATTTATTTTACCGCTTTCTTCACTGTGGGAGCTACCATTATTACCTCTTTTTGGAATGCTTTCTCCATTGACCTTTCAGCACAGTCGCTATGGATTGATTATGATTTAAGTTGATGGATTCTTTTATGTAATTTCCTCACTTGGAATTTATTGTTTACACATTTTTGTGTGTTTATGTTCAGATTAGACTTTTGGGTCTATATGTGTATGATTTTTTTGCACATTTTCACGTTCATTTGTATAACCTTCCATTGCAATATTTGGGAAATTATTTATCAATTATGATTATATATATGTTTTTTGGATTTTTTTCCTTAGTATTGGCGAGAGTATCCATATTTAATACTGTTTTTGCAAATTTTTTAATATTGGGAGATTATTATCAATTAATTTTTTCTGTTTCTCACAGGGTTTATGTTTAAAGTATTTCTTTATTGATATAATACTTCATCACATTTTTTAGCGCAGCCCACTTTTTTTTTATAGTTACATAGTTAGTAAGGTTGAATAAAGACACCAGTCCATCCAGTTCAACCTGAGTGTGTGTGTCTACAATTGTCCCTATCCCTGTACATTGTACACTCACATCAGCCCATACCCTCAAGTAGCCCACAATCCAAGGTCTGCATTCATATACTATGGCCAATTTTGGACAGAAGCCAATTAACCTACCTGTATGTCTTTGGAGACAAGAACATGAAGGAAAAATCTCTGAAACTCACATCTAAACCTTATTCATAGCAAAGAAACATTAACCAGAAAACAACCATACAGCTCACTAAGGGCTGCTAACATTGTTTCCCCCAGTGCTATATTTGAATGAACATGTGGTTTATGCAACTGTTCTACATAGTGATGCCTTTCCTGTCTCAATTGACTATTTTCAGCTTTAATGCCCCGTACACACGACCAGACTTTTCAACATCAAAAGTCTGACGGAATGATTCCGGCAGACTATTCAAACGTGTGTGGGCTGCAGCGGACTTTTGATTTGCAAAAGTCTGACAGACTTTAGAAATGGAACATGTTTCAAATTTTTCCGACAGAACTCTGCCAGACCCAGTTCCTACTGAGAAATCCGCTCGTGTGTGTGCTAGTCTGACGGACTAAAACCGACGCTAGGGCAGCTATTGGCTACTGGCTATGAACTTCCTTATTCTAGTCCAGCCGTACGTCATCACGTTCAAATCCGTCTGACTTTGGTGTGATTGTGTGTGGCCAAGTCCATTCATTTGGAAAGTCCGTCAGAACTCTGTCAGAACTCTGTCAGAACTCCGTCGAAAGTCTGTCAGACTTAGTCCCTCGAAAAGTCTGGTCGTGTGTACGCGGCATTAAGTCTCCACATTTGGGTCTTAAAAGGGAAATGGGTTTGATTACTATGGCCTCTATGCCTTGGATTGCTACCCCATCTCGCAGAATAAACTTCATAACGTATTGGTGTAGTTTTCGGTTAGCTATGTGACCCCCCCTTTTTACAAACAAAGCTGGTTTCCCTGCCTAGGCCCTTCTCTGAGCATATGGCGATGGAGACTCACATTGATGCATAACATTACTATGATCGGAATCAACAGACTTTACACCTTCATTGTCTGAGCATTTACTAGCAATGGACTTGTCAGTGGTCTCCACTGTTTCAACTCCTGAATCAAATTCAAGCGCAGCTACCACACTTTTATTTAAATATTCCTCATTCAGATCTATAACATTGATTCCCACCATCTCTAACATTGATTCCCACCATAGCAACATCACTTGCAGCAAAGCTAGCATTTGGCTTTTCTACATGTTGTTACAAAGCCTCTTTGCTAAGCACTGAGCATGCGTGGAGGATAACTCCATGGACTTCATGTAATTCCTTCCTAAGCAGTATTATAATACACTCATTCTCAGCCTCTCTCTGATTCAAAGAGGCAATACAACTTTCTCTTTGTTTACACTCTCTTTCTCTTTGTTTTTACGTTTCCTCTAATTCATTAATTTTCTGTTCCAATACACATTTCTCAGTCACTAATTGTTCAATGTGATCACAAACATTTGCATCTGCCTTTGCAACCATTGTTAATATATTCTTAGCCCTTGCACACACGGTCGGAGAATCCGTTGGAATGTGTCCTATCGGACCGTGTTGTCGGATAATTCGACTATGTGTGGTATGCATCGGACTGTTTCCGTCGGAATATCCGTCGGACCCAATTTTCCAACTTGTTGGAAATATTTTCCGACAAACTGGTCCGATCGGACATACTCCGATCATGTGTAGAGAATTTTGATCGGACAAAGTGCCACGCATGCTCAGATCAAATTCCTACACCAAAGCTATTTGCTACTAGCGTGAACATAGTCCCGTCGTAACGAAATAACGTCATCACATTCTGAACGATCGGATTTTCCGACAACGTGTGTATGCAACAGTTTCGGACACAATCCGTCGGACAAAATCCGTCGGAAAAAATCCAACGGATTTGGTTGCCAGAATATCCGACCGTGTGTACAAGGGCTTAGTTACACTTTGTACCTGCTCCTATAATTACTTCTTCTCACCATTGGCCTTCTTTTGGTATAGCAAAGTCTTTCATTTTCAATAATATGCATACAACATTGGCCATCTTCGTTGTCCTGCCTTTTTTTGAAGACGTTTTATGTTTTATCTGATCATTATGAATATTACATTGTCTCAATAACTCATGAAATTGGTGCGTTAAAGTGTTTTCTGCCACTGTGTTAAAATTAACACAGGCATGTCTCTTAAGAAAATCTTCAATAACCTCCATTGATATGCTAAGTTTACACGGAATCTTGTTTAACCAGTCTATACAACAGTTGCATACACAACGCACACAGATACAACACTCAGATACAAGCTGTTTAAAAGCTAACTTTTACCTGTCACAAGGCAGAGCACACTCTTAACCACTTCACACCCGCTCTATAGCCAAAAGACGGCTACAGAGCAAGCGCTATCTGCTGGGAGGGCGTCCCTGGACGTACTCCTATTTACTTCCCCTCTGTGCGCCGCCGCAGGCGCGCATCGGGGAAGTTCTGTGTTGGCCGTGTCCCTCGGACACAGTCAATCACAGATCGTACTAAATGGCCAATCACAGCGGCCATTTAGCACTCGATCGGCCTGTCCACTGAGAGGTGATCTCATATGTAAACATAGGAGATCATCTCTCATCGTGGCTCCCCTCGTCACACAGACAGCATGTGAGGAGGGAGAGCTTCTGTGCTGCAGCGTCAGTGAGAACACACACACACACACAGAGTAAAACACACACACACAGAGTAAAACACACACACACACACAGTGAAACACACACACACATGCCCACCTGTCCCCAGTGCCACCTATCAATGCCATCTGTCCCCTGTGCCACCTATCAGTGCCATCTGTCCCCAGTGCGACCTGTCCCCAGTGCCACCTATCAGTGCCATCTGTCCCCAGTGCCATCTGTCAGTGCCATGTGTCCCCAGTGCCACCTATCAATGCCACCTGTCCCCAGTGCCACCTATCAGTGTCATCTGTCCCCAGTACCACCTGTCCCCTTTGCCACCTGTCAGTGTCATCAGTGCCACATATCAGTGCCACCTGTCAGTGTCACATGTCATCAGTGCCACGTATTACTGCCATCTGTCATCAGTGTCAGGTGTCATCAGTGCCACGTATTAGTGCCATCTGTCATCAGTGCCATGTATTAGTGCCATCTGTCATCAGTGCCACGTATTAGTGCCATCTGTCATCAGTGCCACATCAGTGTCATGTGTCATCAGTGCCACATATTAGTTCCATCTGTCATCTGTGTCAAGTGTTATCAGTGCCACGTATTAGTGACATCTGACATCAGTGTCACGTGCCATCAGTGCCACGTATCAGTGCCATCTGCAATCAGTGCCACGTCAATGTCACGTGTCATTGTCCTGGTGCTCCAGGGCCTTCAAAACTGTAATAGGTAGTCAACAAGTTAGATGTGTAATTTATGCTCCTAGAACACGTGATGGCGCTCCCTGCATATTGGGCCTCTCTAAGGCTGCATTCACACCTGAGCGTAGCGTGTTTGAAAGTTTTTACTGGCGTTTTGTCGCGCGACAACGAGCGTTTTGTCACACTACAACGCGCGACAACGAGCGTTTTGTCTGGAGCCAAGCTTTTGTTCAGCCTGGCTTCTTTTAGATTCTTTTAGATGAATATTCTGATATGCTACAAAGCTTTTATGTGCATCTTGTTACATTCCAGACCCCTGGTATCAACCAGAAAAAGAAACTCCAGAAATATATTAAACCATGTTGCCTTCCAACACTTACCATATTTATTAGCGTGATCGCGTCCGTATAGTGACGAAACGCATAGGTAAGAACGGCGTGCTGACGTCACTGCGTTCTATGCCAGACCCGGAACTGCGGGCAGCAGCCGCGAGCCAGCCGGCTCGATTTTGAAAATTGCCTTTACGTTCATTGAACATGTGAGTTTACTTGCTTTTTATCTGTACAATAAGTCAAAGGGTTTTATGCTATGCGAGTGTCCCCTTGTCTTTTCACATGGATTGGGTCATAATCGCTTAACCATCTGGATTATTTGGAGAGAGAGGTCCGGTGTGGTTCCCTGGGACGGTTTACCTAGACCATCTATATTTGTGATCTTTTGATCTCACTTAACCCTGAGATCTTATGCTCTTGTAAGCGGCCCTAATTACTCATTGGTGGAGGTGCTTCATCTGATTCCTTTCAACAAGATTTTTTGTCGGTGTTAGTCTTCACTTCACATTGGACTACCTACTATTTTGGTTTGTTATAACCTATGGGACTTATTTGGACTATTATTCTTTTTGTTTACACACTGAAGGAATTTAGAATTTTGTTATGCCTATTTATTTTTATTTATGCTTATGTATTTATTTATATAGGTAATTCATCATTTTTATTTTTTTTGGAGTTATTCCAATTAATTTATATCTATTCATTTATAGATTTTTTGAGGGTGTACACCTGACGGTGTGAGTCTTTATTATTTGATGTATGTGGTTTGATTTTTTCACATTTAAATAAGGCTCGATTGTGTTTTTCATTTTATCCAACTTATTTATATAATTAATTTATTTATTCACTTGATTTATTTCACATTATTTATTTTCCACTTGTTATTGATTTATTCACTTATATGAACACATGTGGGTAGTAGTACATAATATTAAGAGTATTTGTCTTGGTTTCTTTATAGAAATAACTTTTTTCATTTTAGTCAGCAACCTTTAAAATTACCAGTTTTAAGTTATTGACCAGGGGGGAGAGAGCATCTAATAGTAAGTGCACCAACACTACACTACACGGACACCAGTCCAGGTAGATACACTTGCCACCCCCCGATCACCCCCCCCCCCCAGTTAACCCCTTTGCACCGTCACTGTGTCACCCAGTGCAGCATTCAGATTTTTTTTGATCGCTGTACTGATGTCATTAGGGTAATTAGTATTAGGCCCAGATAGGTCTTTAACCCCTTGATCATCCCCTTTCACCAGTGATCACTATTAGTGTCACGGGTGACGATGGCTAGCTAGATTTTATTTTATAGCGTCAGGACACCCGCCGTTTATTACCCAATAAAGGTTTAACCCCCTGATCACCCAGCAGATTTAGAGTCAGTCAGGGTCTGCGTCGCCCCAGGTAGTGTCAGATTAATGCCAGTAGTGATAACACCCATGCACGCACCATGCACCTCCCTTAGTAGTATAGTGTCTGAACAGATCAGTATCTGATCAGAACTAGATTAGCGTGCGCAACAGTTTAGGGTTCCTAAAAATGCAGTGTTAGCAGCATCAGCCTAGATACCTGCTAGCACTTGCATTTAGCCCCTCCGCCCAACCCAGCCCACCCAAGTGCAGTATCAATGTCACTTACAAAAATACAACACAAATAACTGCAGCGTTCGCAGAGTCAGGCCTGATCCCTGCGAATGCGAACAGTTTTTTTGGTAGCATTTGAATCAGTCGCTGACAGTCAGGTGCTTTTTTTCTTGTGAGTGTGACTAGTGTACCAGTAAATTTAAAGACCAAAATGTCAAATCGAAGGTACACTAGCGAAGAGGCCTACACGTTTCTGAGCATGACAGATAGTGAAGAGGAAGTAACTCATCTGTCAGATTCAGGCTCAGAATACGAACCTGTAGACAGCAGCGGCACCCTGACAGATAGCTCTGACAATAGAGTTGTGGTCCCTGCCAAGGTCAGGCCAGACCGCTTTCTTCTGCTGTCATTGGGGTGCAAGAACTGCAGGGCTCTCATATGGAGCAGAGAGCAAGTACTAGTGCCGCTCATCCTTCTGGTGAACTGGCAAGCACCGGCGGCCTAGTACATTCTGGTTGTACATCAGCACTGCACTGCAGTATGATGTGGTGATGTGGCGAGTCCCATAAGTGCAGTTCAAGCTGACAAGGTGGCTAGCACGAGTAGTGTCCCGCTGCCACCAAGAAGAAGACAAAGACAGGCCCGTCGAGCCCATAGTGCAATTCCTGCTGCATTCGCCAATCCTAATTGGGAACCCACCACTTCTGCAGCACCCTTACTTCCCCCATTCACTGGCCAACCCGGAATTCAGGTGGAAACAGTTGATTTTACATCACTTGATTTTTATTCGCTGTTACATAGTTACATAGTGTGTGAGGTTGAAAATAGTCCATCAAGTCCAACCCATGTCTTTGATTATATGTCAGTATTACATTGTATATCCCTGTATGTTGCAGCCGTTCAGGTGCTTATCTAATAGATTCTATTCTGTTTTTCACCGAAGATCTCTATAGATCTATTGTGGACCAAAGCAATTTATATGCTGGTCAATTCATTGCCGCTAATCTCCAGCTGATCCTTGCCAGAGATTGGAAACCAATTACGGTTTCCAAATGTAAGACCTTCCTGTGCCTATCCCCTCTCATGATCATAACTAAAAAGAGTGGGTTGCAGTCATATTGGTTCACTGACCCAATTCACCATATGCCCGTGTTCTCTGCCTCCATGACCAGGATATGATACAAGCAGATTTTGCAGCTCATGCACTTCAACTATAATGAACTATGCCATCCTCGGGGTGACCCTGAATTTTGATCGGATCTACAAAATTCGGCCCCCCTGTAAACCATATATACATATAGTTTTATGGTTTACGAGGGAAGAGATAGTTACGTAGAGCCGGAGAACTGCCCAGACTACATAGGGAGCGCTGGTAAGATTGTGTGGGACTTGGTGTCACCCTTATTCAGAAAGGGGTACTACTTATATGTGGACAATTATTACACAAGAGTGCCACTTTTTAGTCACTTGTTTGATCACCAAATTGCCACATGTGGCATCATGCGATCTAATCACTGGAGCTTACCCCAGTGGCGTGTAGATTCCCATCTTAGGCTGGGGGAGAGAGTCTGCTTGAGATGTAATAAGTAGCTTGCTGTGAAGTGGAGGGATAATAAGAATGTTTTCGTTCTGTCCTCCCTTAACGCAGTCACGACGGTCAAAATTCCTACGGCGACTGGTATTGTGGAGAAACCCCTCTATGTCCACTAATACCACTAATATAACCTTAATAGGTGGACCTCAATGACCAGTTGTTGGCTCCGTACCTAATTGCCCGTAAGGCCAGACGCAGGTATAAAAAAGTGTCTGTATTTCAATTGGCTCTGCTGAATGCTTATGCGCTATACAAAGCTTCAGGAAGAACTGGATCCTTCCTTAAATTCCAGGAAGAGATCATCACAGTCTTTCAGTTTCCAGGAGGTGCTGTGGCCCAACTTTCCAATCCAAATGCAGTAAGCCGGCTGCATGAGAGGCATTTTCCACATCCTCTCTGGTCCTCCCCTACTCAAAGAAACCCCCAAAGAAGATGTGCCTGTAGAAAGTGCAGATATAGGAGTGGCACCGTTTTTATTGTCCCTCCTGTCCTGACCAACCTGGTCTTTGCATTGGTAACTGTTTTGAACGTTACCACACACTAGTTGAGTATTAGTGTAGGGTACAGCACTACACAGTCCCAGGCAACACGTACACAGGGTCTCAAAAGATGTGATGGCCATCACATTTTGAGAGACCCTAATCTGCAGTGTTCAGTTTACAGTTTCTATGAAAGTGAAAAAAAAAAACCCACAAAAACACTTAAAAATAAAAAAGCCAAAAATTGTTGTGTTTTTTTTTCCCTCTCTCTATTGTTCTCTCTGTTATGTTCACTCTATACTGTCCACTCTAAACAGCGTCTTCTCCCACGATATGTAAAGCCATGACTTCAGTGCTGTCGGAGCTGATTTCACCACCACCATTAAAAAGAGAGCATATTAGACATGTGCATTTCGTTTCGTTCCGAATTGAAATTCGGACGAATTTTCATTATTCGGACATTCGGATGCATCCGAATTACCGAATTGCAATGCTAACGAATTCAAACGAAATTCGAATCAAATTCGAAAAAATGACATTTTGCGACCCGACTTTGGGGCCATGTATCTCGGGGCCACTTATAGCTAGGAACCCCAAATTTGGATATGTTGTAGTACTAGTTCTACTGCGTTTGCATACCAATTTGGGGTTGCTAGCTATAAGTGGCCCCGAGATACGTGGCCCCAAAGTCGGATCACAAAATGTCATTCTCTTCTGCAGAAAAGTAATATAAATAAAATAAGATGTGTGTGTTTTTTTTCACTGTACACTGCAAGTATGAGAAGTTGATGTGACAGATGTATATAAGTAACTAACAATCTTCCAAAATTTCTAATTCAAATAGAAAAGATTAGAAAAAAAGATAATTTAATAGAATAAAATAGAAAGAATATACAACCATCTTCTGAAATTCAAATTTCAAATAGAATAAATTTGAATTTCAAATAGTATGAATTCAAAATTTTTAATTAATTAATTTTAAATTTGGATAGAAAAGATTATAATAAAATAGAAAATAGACTAGAAAAATGATAGAACAGAACAGAATAGAATATATTATATTTTATTCTGTTCTGTTCTATTGTTTTTCTAGTCTATTCTTTTATATTCTATTAAAATCTTTTCTATTAAAATCGAAATCATTATATACTAAATTCGAATTTTCGGAAGATGGTGGTTTTATAATATAATGGGATTTTTATATACAGCTTACCTGTAAAACCCTTTTCTTGAGAGTACATCACGGGACACAGGAGCTTCATTACATAGTGGTTATATAGGCACCTCTGGTGATTGGACACTGGTTGACCCCAATTAAGGAGAATTCCTCCCCTATATAACCCCTCCCATCTGGGAGGCACCTCAGTTTTGTAGCAAAGCAATAAGAAACCACGTAAAAACCCAAGAGGGGCGGGAGCCCTGTGTCCCGTGATGTACTCTCAAGAAAAGGATTTTACAGGTAAGCTGTATATAAAAATCCAATTTTCTTGATCATACATCACGGGACACAGGAGCTTCATTACATAGTGGGATGTCCCATAGCAATGCTCAGATTGAGGGGAGGGAGACACAGATCATAAATATAGACTGCCAGGGACCGGAGGACCTAAACTGCAGCCTGCAGTACACTGCGCCCGAAGGCGATATCCTCTTGCCCTCTGACATCCACCTGATAGAATCTGGTGAATGTGTGGACTGATGACCAAGTCGCAGCCTTACAGATCTGAGCCAGGGAGGCCTGGTGATGCACTGCCCAAGAAGCACTAACAGCCCTAGTAGAGTGCGCTTTCACCCGAAAAGGAGGAATCTTCCCCTTTAAACCATAGGCCTGAGAAATAACTTGTCTGATCCACCTTGAGAGAGTGGATTTTGACGCCGCCTGGCCCTTTCTAGGGCCTTCCGGCAGAATAAATAAACAATCAGTTTTTCTTATCTGAGAAGTTGCTTGAAGATAAATACTGATTGCTCTAACCACATCCAAAGTGTGTAAAGATTCTTCTTCTGTGGACTGAGGGTCTGGAAAAAAGGATGGTAGGATTACATCCTGATTCAAATGGAAACCCGAAACCACCTTAGGTAGAAAGGACCTGTTGGAACGCATGACCACCCGGTCCTTATGAATAATTAGATACGGCTCCTTGCTGGAAAGAGCTGCTAGCTCTGATACTCTTCTAGCCGTGGATATGGCTACCAAGAAGACCAATATTTTAGTCAGGAGAACTAATGAAGCCAGATGCAAAGGTTCAAATGGTTGCCCCTGCAAAGCCGAGAGAACCAAATTCAGATCCCAAGGGCATACCGGAGGTTTGACTGGCGGTCTTATCCGCATGGCCCCCTGGATAAAAGCCCATACTAGGGAATGTGATGCAAGCGGCTTTTGAAAAAATACTGACAGGGCCGAAATCTGCACTTTGATAGTGCTTATGGCCAAATTCATTTCTAGGCCTGACTGGAGAAAGGCCAAGATTCTGTTAATGACATACTTTCTAGGATGCCATTTCCTGAGTTCACACCAGGAAACATATGTCCTCCAGATCTTGTAATAAATAAGCCTGGAGGCCGGCTTTCTGGCATTGACCAGAGTAGAAAGGACTGGCCCCGAAAGGCCACGGTCTCTCAGAATGTGGGTCTCAGCAGCCAAACCGTCAAATTCAGACTGCGTAAAGCAGGATGGTAGATTGGACCCTGTGAGAGCAGATCTGGCCGGAGAGGGAGGGTCCATGGCCTGCCTACTGCCAACTTCATGATTTCTGCGTACCATGGTCGCCTGGGCCAAGCCGAGGCCACCAAAAGGACCGACTTCGTCTCCCTCTTGACTCTTCCCAGGAACCGCGACAGAATCGGGCTCGGGGGGGGGAGGCATAGATCAGGTTGTACTGATCCCAGGGAACTGTCAGAGCATCTGACCCCTGAGCAAGTGCATCTCTTGTCCTTGATACAAACTTGTCCAGCTTCCTGTTGAACCTGGATGCAAACAGATCTACGTCTGGAGTACCCCACTTGTGACATATGTTCTGAAACATGTCGGGGTGCAGAGCCCATTCTTCTGGGCACAACTGCTGGCGGCTGAGAAAATCCGCCTGCCAATTCTCCACTCCTGGGATGAAGACTGCAGAAAGACACGGAACATGCTTTTCTGCCCAGACAAGTATGCGATTCACCTCTTTTTGGGCCACCAGACTTCTGGTACCGCCCTGGTGATTGATATAAGCCACTGTGGTGGCATTGTCGGACTGAACCCGAACCGGGAAACCTCGCAGTCTGTAAGACCACTCTATGAGTGCCATGTAAACTGCCCGGATCTCCAAGATATTTATGGGCAGTAGACTCTCGGTCGCAGACCATTTCCCCTGCGAGCATGTTTCCTCCAATACAGCTCCCCAGCCTGTCAGGCTGGCATCTGTTGTGATAATCTTTCATGGGAGAGGAAGAAAAGTTTTGCCCTTCAGCAAATTCTTGGTTTGTAACCACCAGACAAGACTCTTGCGTGTCCCTGGGGATAGACGCATAGGAAGATCCAGAGATTGGGGCTTCCTGTTCCAAGCCGCAAGGATGCATCCTTGCAGAGGCCTTGAGTGGAACTGGGCGAATGGGACGGCCTCGAAAGAGGCGACCATCTTCCCTAACAGTCTCATGCACAACCCGAATGGAGGAAGATCTTCTGCCCAGAATCAGGCGCACCAGATCCCCAATGGCCAAGGCTTTAGCCTTGGAAGAAACACCCTGCCCTGAGCGGTGTCGATGATCATACCTAGGTATTCCAACCTGGTAGTCGGTTGTAGGGACCACTTTTCTAGGTTTATGATCCAACCTAGGAGTTCTAGGTGTTCTAGCGTTTTGGTGACGCTGTGACTTAGGAACGCTGCAGTTTTCTCCATGAGAAGCAAGTCGTCTAGATAAGCCATGACGGCTATGCCCTGAGCTCTTAAGATTGCTAAGAGAGGGTCCAGAATCTTCGTGAAGACTCGAGGGGCTGTAGCAAGCCCGAACGGCAAGGCCACAAATTGAAAATGGCGCCGCTCTACCGCGAACCTTAGAAATTTTTGGTGTGCGGGAAAAATTGGCACATGGAGATATGCATCCTTGATATCTATTGATGCCATGAATTCTCCCCCTTGCAGGGAGGAGACCACAGTGCGGATTGACTGCATTCGGAAGGACCGGATGTGTAAAAATCGGTTCAGATCCTTCAGATCCAGGATAGGTCTGACACTTCCATTTGGTTTTGGAACGGTGGGATAGTAACTGATCTAAGGCCAGAAATAGCGGTTTTTGCTTTACTGGACCCCTGGGGATCCTTGACCTTAGGAAACGAGAAGGTGGAATCTCCTGAAACTCTAGCCTGTAGCCCAGAGATATCGAAGGGATTACCCACTTGTCCTGGATCTCTTTCCGCCAGGCTCCTGCAAACTGCAGGAGCCTTCCCCCCACTCTGCCGAGCAGGGGCGCCCCTTCACAAGGAAGATCTTGGGCTTTGCTTGGCAGGCTTTCGCCCCCAAGTCTTTTCCTGCCCCTGGGCTCTGCCTTGAGCCTTTCTAGTAGAGGAGGGCTGAGAAGGCCGTCGCCACTGCTTAGAGCTTGATGCTTCAGGAGAGAGAGCACGCCTGAATGACGGACGTTGGCTCTTTTTGATTGGAAGGAGAGTAGATCCTACCCCCTGAAATATTTTGGACGAATTTATCCAATTTTTCTCCAAACAAACTTTCCCCTTTAAACGGGAACCCAATCAAATGCTTCTTGCATGACAGCTCAGCTGCCCAATTCTTTAGCCATAGGGCCCTTCGCATGTGTACCAACATGAGGGACAAACGTGATGCTTGTTGGACAGAATCCAAAATCGCATCAATCATAAAGCACAGAATATGAGGCAGTTCTGCACACTTCCTCACTGGGAAGGATCCCAAGCATCTGCTTAACCTGTTCCTTGAGGAACTGACACAACCCCACGGCTGCGACTGTAGGTTGCACCACAGCGCCAGTCATGGAAAAGGAGGCTTTTTAATAAGGTTTCCAGCTTCTTATCAGTTGGATCCTTTAAATACCTGCGCAATATCCAAAGGACAAGTCAGGTTTCATTCACGCAAGAAACAGCCGCATCAACAGATGGGACCCCCCACTTCTTGGTGAAACTTTCCTCCAGAGGATAATGCAAAGAAAACCTTTTTAGGAGGAGCAAACAGTTTATTGGGATGTCCTCAATCCTTATACAACAATTCATCCATTAAGGGATGGATTGGAAAGGAATAGGCAGTCTGTGGGGCTTTCCTGACTCCCAGGGAAGAAACAGAGGATGTAGCGACTTCAGCAGCAGGCATTCTGAATGTGGTACGCACCAATTCAGTATAATACTGCACCTGTTTTCTGAGTGCCTGGGAGGAGGGGACTATCTCCTCTTCCACTGATTCATCCGACTGCTCATGATCCCCATCCTAAGATAGGGATCTCTCCTCATTTTCAGAAAAAATCATCTGAGAGAGGAATTTCAGGAGAGGGAGGGGATCTACCCCTTTTCTTGCTATATTTCAGGGAAGCAGAAATAAAAACTCATTATTTTCTCTTCAAAACCCTCCAATGTAGCCCTAAGGGAGTATCTCAGTGACATAAACTGGGGCTGACACATTAGGAGAGGCTGCAAACCTGACAGGTGCACTGACTCGTCTTGAGAGGCTGGCTCCAGTCTTGCAGGGGGGGATGGTAACTTACAGGCACTCTTTTAGAACCCCTGGACCTAGGCGGTGATTTACCAGTGCCTTTGCTACCTCCCCCTGAAACCCTCATACGAGGAGACATAGTCCTAAGCTATAAAGCAGAGGTACTAGTACAAGTGCAATCACTGTTGTGCTTAAAGTCTCACAATAATATATATGCTTAAACTGCACAACCTGATGCTGAGTAGGTGTCTAGGTTTGCCTGGATCCAATTCCATGGATGCTTACTGCCCACAGCTCCTGTGTCTCCACTTACAGCCCCCTGACGCTCTGGACTTTTTACAAAAATGTGCATTACAGCGCTGTGCACACTAACGTGCATGGCTCACAACCACACTCCCCCCTCCTCCATTAGGCCGGGAACGCGCCCCGGTGCGCGTGCACGAGGACTGCGGGATCCAGGGGGGGAAGGAGAACCCCAAACAGGGCTGCGTGGGACCCCCAAACTACATGGGACCTCTGTTTACCTTGATGTGGCAGGGACTGTAATGGAGACGTGAGTCAGCTGGAGAACCAGGCTTCACTGAGCGTATGTATTGAAAGGCATGTAAGTATGCATCAGGCTGCTCTTACTCCCTCTAGTGGTGGAAACCAGGTAAGACATACAACTACTCACAATGAAGAAATCCATTCATATATTTAAATATACAGGATGACTTCCTTTACCTGTCCTCGCCGCAGGAATTGCTGAACCAGACAAATTCCAGCCTTCACCCATCACGGCGGGTATTGTTAGCCAACCTTCAGGTTTATTTGGGGCTCCTTCTCGGAAGAACCTCCCACCTGGGCCATGTAGAAAGCTCTGCCAGAAACTTTCGTGCGCTCTGTATAAACAGTACACCAAGTCTGGTTCTCCCAGAGCCCAGTCTTCCAATGGAGAGGACTTACAGGCAAAACCTCGCTTCTTCGGCTGACGAGGCCCGGGTACCATACCATCTTGGGAGTCAAATATCGGCCCGAGGTATGGATCCGGTTTGTTGTAGCCCTTCGGCCCTCGCAGGGACCTGCATAGAGCTAAAGTTTTTACGTGACCATCACCATAGACACTGGCGAAAATTGGGGTCAACCAGTGTCCAATCACCAGAGGTGCCTATATAACCACTATGTAATGAAGCTCCTGTGTCCCGTGATGTATGATCAAGAAATATATATTTCTTTCCGACATTCGAATTTTGTATAGAATGAATTCAAATTTGAATAGAAAAGATTAGAATGGAAATAGAGAATAGACTAGAAAAACAATAGAACAGAATAGAATATAGATACTATCTATTTCATTTTTAATTTCTTTTGCAGATTATATTTGTTTCCATAAGATCTCGTGCAGACTATTAGCATCTATTTAAATTTTTGCAGATCTCCTGCACACTATTAGTATCTATTTTGTTTTTTTTTTTTTTTTTTTTTTTATTCTTTATTTATATCCAATTTTTTTCATAACAAAATAAGTACATGTATGAAAAGGAGAGGGAACATATTCATACAAATACAATATATACAACACCAAAAGAAAAAAGATTATTAGTTTAAACCTACTCCATTGTGAACTTAAAATACCTCTCTACTCTCCCCCTCACACCCCCCCCCCTGCCCACCCCGCCCTTACCTTGTAGAATCGCTAGTGGGTTACCTCTTAGTGACCGTTATTTCTAACCGGGTAATATTTTCTTCTGAAGTTTATTGTGTAATTTCCTCCACATATCTCCAAGACAATTTAAATTCTTCCCACGATGCCCATTTGTTTGAGCCTCCCTCTTCTGCTAATAAGTCAACATCCCCTTCGTTATAATTTTCTATTTTTTGTATTTCATTTATACGGAAAATCCAATCCGATATTTTAGGGCTCTCATTTTCTCTCCATTTTTTTGGGATTAAATTTTTGGCGGTGTCTAACAGGATTGGAATTAATGAGGTTTTATATTGCTTTATGGGTTCGTCTGTCCCATGAAATAGGACAATCCACGGATCTTCTCTTATTTCTTTTTTTATTACAACTTTAATTATCTCTAAGATTTTTCTCCAGTAAGTTTTAATAATGGGGCAGTCCCACCAAATGTGGGCCATAGTCCCAGTTTTTTTACACCCACGCCAGCAATCCGCAGATTGCTCTAGTCCCATTTTGGCCATTTTATCGGGTGTCGCATACCACCTTGCAAGGCACTTGTAGTTCGTTTCTATCAATTTATTATCTACTATCCCCGAGTGAATTAGTTTAAAAATCTTATTACGAGTTTGTGTGCTACATCGTGACCCCAGCTCTAATTCCCACTTTTGGAAGTATGGTGGGTCCTCCAATTCGTCCCCCTCAGAAAGAATCTTATATAAAAGCGTAATATTTTTTTTTGATTTTTCTCTCAGACATAGACGCTCCAGGGGTCTCAGTTCCTCTTCACTACGGATTGGCTGAGGTAAATTTGAAATGAAGTGGCTAAGTTGGAGGAACCGCCACCCGTCCATTTTCATGAGGTCTGTGTCCAGACTAAGTGCTTGGAGTGAAGCTATTTTACCATTGACTAATATATCTTTTAATTGTGCGGTGTCTTTCCTAATCCAATTACCCCCCACCTCCTGTTTGCCCGGATTGAAAAAATCATTATCTTTAAGAAAAATCAAAGGTGAATTGTACCCCCACTTGTTTTGTGAATGTGTTCGGTCCCAAATCTTTAAGGCTAAACGTGTTATCTCGTGAGCGTGAGGTCCAATGGACCTGAACTGTGGAGGGTTCCATATCGTGCGTCCTAAAAGTGCTTGACTCATTGTGTTCTCTACACTCACCCACCTCTTTTTATTTGCCTCTTTCGCCCATTCAACTACTCGAGACAGAACCACTGCATTGTAGTATCTTTTTAGATCCGGGACAGACAGTCCCCCTTGCCTTTTTCCCCTGCATAACACCCCCATGGCAATTCTCGGTTTTTTATGTTGCCAAATATACTTCGAAATTAAATTTTTCATTAATCTAAAATAAGCCGAAGAGAGCGGAATGGGAAGCATTTGAAACTTGTATATAATCTTCGGGATTAGTATCATTTTAACTGCATTGATACGCCCTAACCAAGAGAGGGAGCATGTTGAAATTTTTTTTATTTCTCTTTTGATTTCATCGAGTAAGGGGATATAATTCTTCGTGAATATTTTCCTAATGGTGTTCGACAGATAGATTCCCAAGTATTTGATCTCCTTGCGCCATGGGAAACGGAATTCTGTCCGAAGGTTCTCCTCTTCCTGGGTACTGATGTTAACATTCATAACTTCGGACTTGCTGAGGTTTATTTTCAAATTCGATATTTTGCCGAATTTTTCCAACGCCCTCAGCAAGTTCGGAATCGTGATCCTAGGTTTAGTAATGAAAAATAAGACGTCATCCGCATAAGCGGCTAATTTATGTTCATCCCCTTCCAACTTGATCCCCGTTATATCCTGATTTTTTCGGATATAGGTCAATAACGGCTCCAGAGATAATGCAAATAGGAGTGGAGACAGTGGGCACCCCTGTCTGGTGCCGTTACTCATTTGAAATTGAGAGGAGGATTCTCCATTAATTTTGACAGAGGCCTGCGGGTGGTTATAGAGGACCTGGATCCATTGGATCATTCTCGGGCCTATACCCATAACTTCCAACGTTTCTATCATAAGTCCCCAGTCTACCCTGTCAAATGCTTTTTCTGCATCTATAGACAGGAATAGAGCTGGGGACCCACTATTTTTTAGGGCCTGGAGGAGGAGTAAAGCCCTCACCCCGTTGTCCCTTCCTTCTCTCTCGGGAATAAATCCGACCTGATCTGGGTGCACTAGATCACTCATCTTGTTCTTCAGCCTGGCTGCCAGTATTTTGGCGAATAATTTTGTGTCCGCATTCAATAATGCTATTGGCCTATAGCTTGAGCAAAGTAAGTGATCCTTCCCTTCCTTCGGAATTACCGTAATTGAGGCCCGTAAAGCTTCAATGTTCATGTCGTATTGTGTACCGAGCCCGTTCATATAATGACATAGTCTTGGGACTAAGATTTCCTTAAATTTTTTATAGTAAATAATCGTGAACCCGTCAGGCCCGGGACTTTTGCCCAATTCCGTCTCCTTTAATGCTCTAAAGATTTCCTCCTCAGTGATAGGTCTGTCTATACTGTTTCTTTCACTCTCATGTAATTGGGGTAAGTTAGTATCATGCAAAAATTCTTTAGTGATTTCCTTATCCCCTTTACCACACCTCCCTTTTTGGCCAACATTATATAGGGCACTGTAGTATTGTCTAAATACCTCCGCGATTTCCTTAGTGGTATGAACCATCTTCCCGTTCTTATCCTGGATTTTATCGATAAAATTGATCTCCCTCCTCCCTTTTAGTTGTCTCGCTAAGTATTTGCCAGTTTTATTTTTCCCATAGTGTCTCTCTCTAATTCTCCCTTCAAGTGACCTCCTTGCTTCCTGATCCAAAAGGTCTTTAAGTTCCTCCCTTTTATTAATCAAAAGGTGAAGAAGTTCCGGCTGTTGGACCTTTTGTTTTTTGTGCTCTTGTTCTAATCTATGGACTTCTTTAATCAGGTACTCCCTTCTCTGAATTTTAGCTTTTTTTTTATTTGTGCCAATGGAGATGAGGATACCCCTAATATATGCTTTATGTCCTTCCCATAGGGAGGCACCCGAGATATCCCCTGTATCGTTCGTCGAGAAGTAGAATTCTAATTCTTTCCGGATTATCTCGATGGTATCGTTGTCCTGAACAAGATTTTCATTTAATCGCCAAGTAAAGGGTTGTCTGTATAGCCCTGGTATCCTCAACTTCATTGTCACAGGAGAGTGATCAGAGAGGGCGGCTATTCCTATCCCTGTCTCTACGACGTCCTCTAACAGCCTGTGGTCCACCAATATGTAATCCAATCTGGAATACGTCCCGTGCACTGGGGAATAGAAAGAGAAATCCTTCGTTTTCTCATGTTGTGTCCGCCAAGCGTCCACCATTTGATGTTGTTTCAGGCGATGTTTCAATATTTTCAGGGTCCTCTCATTCGTCCCCCTTGCGCGGGACGTACTGTCCATGGCGGAATCCATACAAAAATTAAAATCCCCTGCTAGGATTACATCACCAGATTTAAATTCTGCTAATCTTCGCAGGATCCGTTTCATATATCCTAAGGGATTATTATTTGGACAATATACGTTAGCAAGAGTAAACACCCTGTTTCCTAGCTCACCCTTAAGGAACAGGTATCGGCCCTCAGGGTCAGTCAATCTATCGGTCAAAGTAAATCGTGTATGTTTCTCGAATCCAATTGCCACCCCCTTAGCCCTCCTAATTGGGGAGTCACCGTAGAACCAGGTCGGGAAGCTGTCTGAGTATAACTTAACATTCGAATCCAGGGAGAGATGGGTCTCCTGCAAGAATACTACTTCAGCTCTACATTGATGTAATTCCATTAAGAGTTTGTATCTTTTGTTTAGGGCGTTTAATCCTCTTACATTGTAGGATATAAAATTTACCTCAGTCATCCTGTACTGACTACTGGCATACTTAATCTATATTTATTTATCCAACCCAAGATTTTCATGACTCTTTCGGTCCCCCACACTACAAGGCGATTCTCCTCCCTCTCCTCCCCCCGCCCCCCCCATCTTCTCCGAGCTAAGGTCCCTGCGGAAAGATCTGCAAAAATTTGTAGGGTTGTCCCTTCATATTGTAATGAGGGCAATCCTCTTAGTTTACTCCAAATCTTGGTTTTGTCCTCGTAGAGATGAAATTTTACGATCACGTCTCGGGGTACCTCTACCCTCAGTCCTGGAGGTTTCCTTACTCTATGGACACGATCTATTTTTAATTCTTCACCTTCCACTCTTCCTAGTAAAGGGTTAAATAGCTTTGTCATCTTTGCACCGAGGTCTTCTCCTTGTTGTTCAGGTAAGGCTCTAATCCTCAGGTTCTGTCGTCTGCTCTGGTTTTCCTGTTCCTCCAGTCTGTATAAAATGTCCCTGTGAGCCTCTTGCATTTTTCTAGACTGCGCTTTTAAGTCTAGTAATTCCTGAGCTTGTTTGCCCATTAGATCCTCCGTTTCTTCAATTCTCCTTAACAGGTGACCCATATCCGCCCTAACGGTTAGGATCTCTGACTTAATTAAATTTTCCAGTTTCAAAAACATTTCTTGTATTTCACCTTTGGTAGGTATTTGGGAGATATCTGTCTGTTCTCTATTTTTACCATCCAGGTCTGACTCTGTTTCTTCACCAGAGGAGACGCCTTGGATCCCAGTTGCTTTTCCAGCCTCCTTCCTCCTCTCTCGCTTGCCCGCTTGTTTTTTATCCAGGCCTGGACTTTTTTGGCTTGTCTCTTTAAGATATTTCTGAATCGAGCTTGTATTTAGGCTCTCTTTAGGGGCTTTAGAGTCATTGACTTTTGGGTTTCTACCCTTCATGTTGTCCCTCTTTGGCTTTCTCCTCCCCAGAGTTCCCTATCGCTTGGAGACACCTTAGATGAAGGCTGTGGGATTGCAAATAGCAAGAAAAAGACCAGGGTGCAGGTAATAGTAAAACTAAAATAGTCAAGTCCTTTCCTCTGAGCTAGCTATTGGCCTGTCTATGAGACAGCGAGCTCTTCCCAGGAAATCAGTCCATAAAGCTCTCGGGTCACGGTAAGCAAAGGGGAGATCTACTGCGCCCCTACTTAGGCAAGGGTATAGGCCAAGGTATCTCCTTTAACTGTCCATATCTTTGAGCGGTAGAGGCCAAAAGGAGAACAAAAGAGGAGGATAATGCCAAAACGGGCCACAAGGGGTCCCCTATTCTCCCTTTACACACAGGTGTATTCTCCCCCAAAAAAAATAAGATTGAAAGTGTAATTTTCTAGTTCTGGGTGATTACCAGATGCTATATTTGGGGTCTTTGGTCCCTCCTGTGATAGGGGAATCCTCTTGCGACTCTCAGACTTAGTCGTCCCCGGTTTCTCCACTCGTTCAAAGCGGGGGCATATGGTCTTGCCCGTGACTGCCTTACAAGCAGACGTGGGTCCTTAAACTGGGCTACCTTTAATTTAAATACACTCGAGCCGGAGCAGCAAAAAAAAAAAAAAAAAAAAAATGCCCCACCAATCAAAATTATATCAGAGATCAATACTGAACTTTTCAAGGCTTAAATAACATGTAAAAATTGCTATATATCATCAGTGTCCTGGGCAGTACTTTTCAGGGCGTAGAGTAGCATGTGAATCTTAATATGTGTATTCAAAGTGCTGCTATTCAATGAGTTGCATTTGAATCCATCAGCTTGCTCCTTAGTTGCTCCTGCTCAGTACTTAACTGGAAGATATGTAACAGTCCAGGAAAAAAAAGCAAAGCAGTTTGGAAGGGTCTGACCTGTTAGTAGTCTTCTGCGTGTATTGGATCTTCAGCTCACAGGGACTGTTCTCCCTCAGCAGCATCTGGTGGAAGAGTATGGGGGGGGGGGGGGTAAAGCCGAGGACTCCGCTCGCTCCAGCGCGGTCCTCCGTGCCGTCTACCGGTGTCCCTCCGGATCACGCTGTGAGTGCTCTCTGGTCCGGGCAAGCGAGCGTTCGAGTGCGGGTGCTGGGGCCGGAGCGGGAATCATTTAGGAGCGCCGCGCTCTCTCCCTGCGCTTAGCTCCGGATGGTGCGGCGAATCCTCCTCCATCCCGTCACGTGGAAGCCGCCGCTAGGCCCCTCCCCTCTCACGTACGCCGCATGACGTCCCCCCGTATCTATTTTGTTTTCTAACCAGATCTCCTGCAGACCATTAGCATCTATTTTTTAGCAGATCTCCTGTAGACTATTAATAGCCATTTCACTTCTTTTTTTTTTTGCAGATCTCCTGCAGACTGTTAGAATCAATTTAAATTTTTGGAGATTACTATTTATTTCCATCAGATTTCCTGCAGTATAATAACATATATTTCATTGTTTGCAGATCTCCTGCAGACTATTAGCATCTATATCTAAAGGAAATATCTGTTCTAATGCAAAAAAATAAAAATGAAATAGATGCTATTAGTCTGCAGGAGATCTGCAAAAAAAATGAAATAGATGTTAATATACTGCAGGAGATCTGATGGAAATAAATAGTAATCTGCAACAAAAAAAAATGAAATTGATTCTAACAGTCTGCATGAGATCTGCAAAAAAAGAAGTGAAATTGATGCTAATAGTCTGCAGGAGATCTGGTGAAAAAAACTAAATATATACGAATATTCTGCAGGAGAGCTGCAAAAAATGAAATAGATGCTAATAGTCTGCAGGAGATCTTATTAAAACAAATGGTAATCTGCAAAAAAATTAAAAATTAAATAGATAGTATCTATATTCTATTCTGTTCTATTGTTTTTCTAGTCTTTCTATTCTAATCTTTTCTATTCAAATTCGAATTCATTCTATACGAAATTCAAATGTCGGAAATATATATATATATATATATATAACCATCTTCCGAAATTCGAATTTAGAATATAATGATTTCGATTTTAATAGAAAAGATTTTAATAGAATATAAAAGAATAGACTAGAAAAACAATAGAAATAAACAGAATAAAATATAATATATTCTATTCTGTTCTTTTCTACCGTTTTTCTAGTCTATTTTCTATTTTATTATAATCTTTTCTATCCAAATTTAAAATTAATTCATTTAAAAATTTGAATTCATACTATTCGAAATTAAGATTTATTCTATTCAAATTTTAATTTCAGAAGATGGTTGTATATTCTTTCTATTTTATTCTATTAAATTATTTTTTTTCTATTCTGTTCTAATATTTTCGATTTGAATTAGAAATTTTGGAAGATGGTTAGTTACTTATACTTACTTATATATATCTGTCACATCAACTTTTCATACTTGCAGTGTACCAGTGCAAAAAAAACACACACATCTTATTTAATTTATATTTATGGTATCAATGAAGTTGTCAGCATGCCTGATTGAAGAAGTCACAGATGTCGATCGCAAGGCAAGTGCATATGCTGTATGTCATTGTCCACTAGCCAAAAGTTGTGTATTGTATTTGTCCACTTGCCGCGTCACCTGCTACAAGTTCTGTATTGTCCACTTGCCACGTCACCTACCAGGAGTGCCACGTGACCTGCCACGAGTGCCACGTGAGCTGACACGAGTGCCATGTGGCCGGCCACGAGTGCCATGTGGCCTGACACGAGTGCCACGTGACCTGACACGAGTGCCACGCGACTTAACACGAGTGCTTTGTGACCGGCCACTAGTGCCATGTGACCAAGTTGTGGATTGTCCACTTGCCACGTCACCTGCCACCAAGCGACCCCAGATATGGGCAATATGAAAGTACTTTTCTGCAGCAGAGAATGACATTTTGCGACCCGAATTTGGGGCCACATATCTCCGCGTCACTTATAGCTAGAAACACATTTGGTTCGCAAACACAATAGAACTAGCACTACAACATATCCAAATTTGGGGTTTCTAGCACCAAGTGACCCCGAGTTATGGGGCCCCAAAGTTGGGTCGCAAAATGTCATTCTCTGCTTCAGAAAAGTGCTTGACATTTTGCGACCCGACTTTGGGGCCCCATAACTCGGGGTCACTTGGAGCTAGAAACCCCAAATTTGGATATGTTGTAGTGCTAGTTCTACTGTGTTTGTATACCAAATTGGGGTTTCTAGCTCCAAGTGACCCCAATATACATGGCCCTAAATTCCGGTCGCAAAATATTTTCGAATCCGGTTGAAATAGTTTCGAATGCAGTTGAAATAATTTCGAATCATGTTGAAATCATTTCGAATTCGGTAGAAATATTTTCGAATTTGGTTGAAATATTTTCGAATGTGACCGATTTTTCAAATTCGGTAGGAAACTAAACGAAATACGAAAACGAATTTAAGGAATTTAACGAATATAACTAAACTAAATTAATTAATTAACGAATTAAAACGAAACAAAACTAAACAAATTTTTTCCTTTTGCACATGTCTAGAGCATATATGCTGAAACATGGGAGTAGGGGTTGAGGAGCGATTAGCTCCTAACATTAGGGGTGGATTGCCCCCATACTTCGGCATATATTTTTTAGGCACAGATTGCAATGTTTTATTTTTACTATGTTTTATTGTATTTGCCTTGCAGGTATGGTAAGTCTTACTGTTATACTATAATGTTACTTTGTTTTATTGTTAACCATCATTTTCCTAGCAGGTCCCCAGGCGATAGTGGACGCGTTTGCAGATTTCTACACAGATCTGTACAATAAGCCGGATATTCCCCACAATCCCCCGACCCCGGGCTTGACTGACCATATAACCCAGTACTTAGAAGATATAGCATTACCCTGACTGCAGGACACGGACCTCCGTGAACTGAATGCCCCTATCACTGAGGAGGAACTACTTGCGACCGTGAAGGCTCTCCCGACTCATAAGTCCTCGGGGCCGGATGGGCTCCCTTACGAGTATTACAAGGCGTTTTTGCCTCTCCTGAGCCCACATATGACCAAATTATTCAACGCCTTTCTCCAACAGTCCCCGGTCCTGACCGAAATGCTGGGCTCATTTATTTCCCTTATTCCTAAACTGGATAAAGATCCGACCTCCTGCGCTAGTTACAGGCCCATAGCCCTATTGAACGCGGATCTAAAAATTTTCACAAAAATTTTAGCAAATCGTTTAAATGCGATCCTCCCTTCCTTAATACATAAGGATCAAGTGGGCTTTGTCCCTCTGAGACAGGCAGGAGACAACACCAGGAAGATCATTGATCTTATTGATGTTGCGAACAGGCACAACCTAGCGTCTCTGGTCCTTAGTTTGGACGCAGAGAAAGCTGGCCCTTTATGACGGCTACGTTACACCGTATCGGCTTTCGGGGCACATTCCTTTGCGCAGTACAGCACCTCTACACTACTCCCTCCTCACAGGTTAAGACCCCCTTCGCCACGTCCTCAACTTTTTCCATTGCTAATGGCACCCGCCAGGGCTGTCCACTGTCCCCTCTGCTGTTTGCGCTGTGTGTAGAGCCCCTGGCGGCTGCCATTAGAGGCAACCCAGACATTCGGGGATCCCAGTCAGGGGCAGGGAATTTAAAATATCGCTCTTCGCGGACGTCGTCATCCTCACCCTGACTCAGCCTAGGATCTCACTACCCAACCTTCACTCTGAGCTGGACCGCTATGGAGAGCTCTCGGGATACAAAATTAACGCGTCCAAATCGCTTAATATGGAGACGGACAAGACAACCCACCTGCGTTCCGCGTTTCCTTACAAATGGGAAAGCTCCTCCCTTAAATACCTGGGGGTCTTTCTCACACCATCGTTTCATACTTTATACCAGGCCAATTTCCCCCCCCCTCTATCGGGTAATTAGGGAACTAGTCCACAAATGGAAGGCACACCACATATCGCTCCTCGGGCGGATCACGTCTAAAAAAATGCTGATCCTCCCTAAGCTCCTATACTTATTTCAGGCGTTGCTGATTCCGGTCCCATACGCGCATCTATGCACACTTCAGAAGGACTTGTTGAAATTTGTATGGAATTATAAAAAACACCGGGCACCTGGCTCTGTCATGACAGCCTTACGCTCAGATGGCAGCTTGGCATTCCTTGACCTGGTTTGTTATTATCAGGCCGCCTAGCTACGGGCCATAGTCTCCTGGTTCTCACAGAGGTCCTATAATAAGTGGTCAGAGATTGAAAAAATTTGGCTAGCTCTGGTACACCCGAACAGTTTCCTATGGGGTGCGAGCATAGATATAGATTTGGGTCAGTTACTGGGGCCGATGGCTCAGTTCCGCCTGCTTTGGCGGAAGCTGTCTCGTGAATGCAGTCTCCACTCGGAATTCTCCCTGATGACCTAATTTCTCTGTAACCCTAAGTTGCCGACTAGTCTGACCCACCAGATGTCCTGGCCCTGGGCTTCACGGAGTTTGTTCCATTTGGGGCACTTGGTGGACCCCAGAACGAGACAGCTTTTGACTTTCTCGGAGCTGCAGGATAAGCACGACCTGCCCTGACAGACGTTCTATGGCTACTTACAAATCAGACATTTTGCACAGACCATAGCCTCGCACCTACAGTTCTCTCTGCCCTCCCCATTCGAACAGATAATCCTGGAAGGACGGAATCGCAGGGGGCTGATTTACGATATTTACTGTATCCTTAACACACACCATTTCCAAACAAAGGGTAAACACACATACATTAAGCGCTGGGAGAGGGAACTGGGTGAGGAGATCCCCCTTGAGGCTTGGCAGGGGGTATGGCGTCAGGTGGCCAAGTCCTCTCTGTGTACACTGTACAAAGAGAATTCTTAAAAAATTCGCCTCTTCTGGTATCAGACCCCAGATATACTCCACAAAATATACCCCTCCGCCTCTGACCGCTGTTGGTGTTGTCTGAAGGAGCGGGGCTCCCTGTTCCAAATCTATTGAACCTGTCCTCTGATTGCCCAATTCTGGCTTATGAGTTGACAGCTGCTCCAGCGCTTATTTGAAGTGCTGGTACCGCACTCTCCCAAATTTTTCTTCCTAGGCCTGTCCCAACCTACACTGGCCAAGCCGGGTCTGAAGCTCCTTAGGCATATCTTGACAGCAGCCTGCTGCCTGATAGCCCTTAACTGGAAGAACCCATTGCCCCTATCCGCAGAGGCCTTATACTCCAGGATTAAGGACGTTTAACTCATTGGGAAAATTACTGCTAGGGTGAGAGATCGGCTTGAGGAGCACGATCTGGTCTGGGGGAGATGGAGGCTGCTGGAGGACTGATGGCGAACCGGTGCTGGCACGGTGATGTAGACCACTGGTGCTCTATTTCTTTTACCTCACTTCTTTCTATCCTTTCCTCTCTTTTTCTCTTTGTTCATAATGCTGATGGTCTTTGCTATGTTCTGAATTTGGCGTATAGGCTGAGTAGCAGACCTTGGGTGGCCACGCGGTTGTTGGCATGGATAGCTGACTTATGGTGTCTTCTGTCCGGCTGCGCACCCCTGGTCAGACCGCTTAATTTTGCTGCACCTCCCCATACTGTGTCGTTTTGCACTGCTTGTTTGCTTCTGACTTCTCACAATTTGGGAGCCATACTGCTACTACTGTATGCTTGTACTGCTTTCTCTTTCATGAGATTACGAAAAATAAATAAATTGTTATTTGAAAAAAAAATGTTTAAAAAAATTCATTTTTTTTCCCCCCAAAAAAATTGCAACACCCACCATTTTAATCTGTATGGCCTTTTCATGTAAACAAAAAGTGTCAGAAAGGGCTTTGTCTTCAAGTGGTTAGAAGTGGGTGATGTGTGACATAAGCTTCTAAATATTGTGCATTAACCCCCCCCCCCCCCCCCAAATGACCCCTTTTTGGAAAGTAGACACCCAAAGCTATTTGCTGATAGGCATGTTGAGTCCATGGAATATTTTATATTTTGCCACAAGTTTTGGGAAAATTACACTTTTTTTTTTTTGCACACAGTTTCATAGTTTCATAGTTAGTAAGGTTGAATAAAGACACCAGTCCGTCCAGTTCAACCTGAGTGAGTGTCTACAATTTTCCCTATCCCTGTACATTGCACACTCACATCACATGTCCCTACCCTCAATGAGCCCACAATCCAAGGTCCCCATTCATATAATAGGGCCACTTATGGACAGAAGCCAATTAACCTACCTGAATGTCTTTGGATTGTGGGAGGAAACCAGAGTACCCGCAGGAAACCCATGCAGGCACAGGGAGAACATGCAAACTCCAGGCAGGTAGTGTTGTGGTTGGGATTTGAACCAGTGACCCTTCCTACTGCTAGGCGAGAGTGCTAACCCCTACACCACTGTGCCATCCTCATTAAATGAAATATTGTTCAAATATGGCATGGCGCTGCTTTAACTGGTAATTGCACAGTCATGCATGCTGTACCCAAACAAAATTTGCATCTTTTTATTCCCACAAATAGAGCTTTCTTTTGATGGTATTTGATTGCCTCTGCGATTTTTATTTAAGACCAGAAAAAAAAAAAAGAAAAAAAAAGAAGATATTTTCTACTTTGCTATAAAAAATTTTAATAAACTCAATTTTAGTCATACATTTAAGCCAAAATGTATTCAGCCACATGTCTTTGGTTAAAAAAAATGTCAATAAGCGTATATTTATTGGTTTGCGCAAAAGTTATAGCATCTACACAGCTTTTAGTTTATGAGTACCTTTCTTATTTCTTGAGGTGATGAAATGACAGGGCAGTACAACCCCCCCCCCCCCCAAATGACCCCATTTTGGAAAGCAGCCACCCCCAAGGAAATTGCTGAGAGGCATGTTGAGCCCGTTGAATATTACAATTTTTTGTCATTTGTCACAAGTGATTGAAAAATGACAAAAAAAAAAATACACAAAAGTTGTCACTAAATTATATATTGCTCACACATGCAATGGTTATATGTGGAATTATACCCAAAAATACATTCTGCTGCTTCTCCTGAGTATGGGGATACCTCATGTGTCAGACTTTTTGGGGGCCTAGCCATGTACAGGAATTTTTGATTTCACTCCTCACTACCTATCACAGTTTTGAAGGCCATAAAATGCCAAGATAGCACAAAACCCCCCAAGTGACCCCATTATGGAAAGTAGACACCCCAAGGTATTTTCTAAGAGGCATGGTGAGTATTTTGCAGATCTAATTTTTTTTTTCTTAAATGAAGAAAGAAAAGAAAAATACTCAACATGCCTCTCAGCAAATAGCTTGGGGTGTTTTTTTTTTTTTTCAAAAAACAACAAGTTTATTGGTGGACAAAATCAGCAAGTCATACAGCATACAAAACATTTGAGAATAACATGGCTTTCAGAATACACAGACAGATGTCATACAGAGCAACGATAAACATTACAGCTACGGCGGTCAAACTCACTTCAGAATCACCCCAACAACCCACCCACCACCCACCGGCCAGTTCCGCCAATAGACTGGGAACTTAGAGCACATATAATTGCTAGATTGCAATTGTAAACAAGCTTGGGGTGTTTACTTTCTAAAATGGGATCATTTGGGGAGGTTTTGTGCTATCTTGTAATTTCATGGCCTACGAAACTGTTGTGCCGCATACACACAACCGGACTTTCTGGCAGACTAGGTCTGACGGTCTTCCCGACGGCCTTTAGGCAGAGTTCTGATGGACTTCCGAACTAAGTCCGTTCAAAAGTCCATTTGTTTTGAACGTGATGACGTAAGACGGAACTAAAAAGGAAGTTCAATAGACAGTAGCCAATAGCTTCGCTTGCATTGTATTTGGTTTGTCGGACCAGCATATAGACGAACGTTTTTTCCTGATAGGAATTGAGTCTGTCGGACAGATTTGAAACATGTTCTATTTCTAGGTCTGTCAGATTTTTTATATGAAAAATGATTGGATTAGCCCACACACGATTGGAATGTCCGACTAAATGATTCTGTCGCACCTAGTCTGCCGGAAAGTCCAGTCGTGTGTATGCAGCATTATAGGTAGTGAGGAAGTGAAGGCGGTACTTGGTTTTTGGGGTCCTGTACATGTGGTATCCCCATACTCAGGAGAAGCAACAGAATATATTTTGGGGTGTAATTTCACATATGCCCATGGTATGTTTAAGCAATAACGGAAAATTGTATCAAATACTAATTTTCCTTTTCTGACGCTAAACCATGGCAGCATACTAGTGATAGAGCTCCACCTCTTGACCACTCCCTCAGAACCAGTGAATAGCATAAATGAAGGCATGGTTAGCCATCACCCCATTCTTTGTAACAAGCCACATACCGGAACGCACATGGGTGGGCTCATATGCTGCCATGGTTTGGCGTCAGGAAAATTACGGTAAGTATTTGATACAATTTTCAGTTTTCCAGACGCCAACATGGCAGCATACTAGTGATAAATAACTAGCTGATAGGGTGGGATCTATTTGTCAAACCAATCTTCTAATGAGACAGAGGACTGAATAGTCCTTCCTACAAAGTCCTCTGATGACAACGGCCTCCGGTCTATTCCGCCAAGTTTGAGTAGGAATGTTGGAGCAACCGTGATACCCCTTTACAGATGGGCACCATAGATTCTCTTGAATGTGTTGCCTATGAGGCTTTAACCGCTCTGGTAGAGTGCTCTGCCGCTGCTGACAGAGGCTCGCGACCTCCAGTCCTATACAGAACCAAGCCTGCTAGGATCCAGGCAGTAACCCTTTTCCCTTGATTCCCAGCTGGAATGAAAAAAGGTTTATTTAGATGACCTGAAAGGGACAATTATGGAGAGATACTCCTTTAACCACTTAAGGACCAGGCCTCTTTTTCAGACTTGGTGTTTCCATGTTTAAAACAGTTTTTTTTGCTAGAAAATTACTTAGAACCCCCAAACGAATAAAATGTCGGTCATTGAAATACTTTTTTTCACACCGTATTTGCGCAGCGGTCTTAGAAGCGCACTTTTTTTGGAAAAAATTCACTTTTTTGAATAAAAAAATAAGACAACAGTAAAATTAGCCCAATTTTTTTTTTATACTGTGAAAGATAATGGTATGCCGAGTAAATTGATACCCAACATGTCACGCTTCAAAATTGCGCCCGCTCGTGGAATGGCGTCAAACTTTTAGCCTCAAAAATCTCCATAAGCGACATTTAAAAAATTCTACAGGTTGCATTTTTTGCGTTACAGAGGAGGTCTAGGGCTAGAATTATTGCTCTCGCTCTACCGATCGCGGCGATACCTCACATATGTGGTTTGACCACCGTTTTCATATGCGGGCGCTACTCACTTATGCGCTCGCTTCTGTGCGCAAGCTCGTCGTAACGGGGTGTTTTTAAAAATTTTTTTTTTTTTTCTTATTTATTAAAATTTATTTTATTTATTTTTACACTGTTTTAAAAAAATAAATAAAATGGATCACTTTTATTCCTATTACAAGGAATGTAAACATCCCTTGTAATAGAAAAAAGCATGACAGGTCCTCTTAAATATGAGATCTGGGGTCAAAAAGTCCTCAGATTTCATATTTGGGCTAAAATGCAAAAAAAAAAAAAAAAGAAAATCTGACATTTAAAAAAAAATATACCTTTAAGAGGTATGGGCGGAAGTGACGTTTTGACGTCGCTTCCGCCCTCCTATGGTATAGAGACGAGTGGGGGCCATCTTAGCCTCACTTGTCTCTATGCCCAGCAGACGGAAGGACCCGATCGCCTCCGCCGCTACCGACGTCTCCGGTAAGCGGCGGAAGGTGCGGGAGGGCGGCGGGAGGGGGGGTGGCACCTCTCCCGCCGCCGATAGCGGTGATCTCGTGGCGAATCCGCCGCGGAGACCACCGTTATCGTACAGCCGACCGCCGCCTGAAGAGATGGATATCTCGGTTGTGGCAGCAGCTGCTGCCGTTACCGAGATATCCCTCTTCAAATATAGGACGTACATCGTCGTGCGGCGGTCGGCAAGTGGTTAAAGTTCTAAAAATGAACAGTACATGTGACTTTCCTGTGTGACATTCTGGAAAGTTAGGCAATGTCCAGCTGTCTGTTAAATAGCAGACTGTTGCTACGTTTGATGCAGGATGATCTACAAGATCCAACTCTACTCTTTCTGGAAAGAAAGGAATATATTATATATCATTTTTTTCCTTTTTACTTTGAAGCTCCAGGAGCATCTCTGATAACCTTCTGCTTAAAGTTCATGCAATTGATACTGCCTTGTAAGGCCTTGATGGCCTGAACCGAACATTGCTCTGTTGGAACAAATGGTTAAACTGATATGAGATCCAGCAACTGTGATAGATCTTTCTTCCTTGGTGACCGACTCCTCACGACTGCCCTCAAAAGTTGTGCAGTTGACTGAAGGATTCTTGGTCCTTTTCAAATGTGTTATTGCCAATATAGCCCACACTCGTGAGCTATGTGAGGATAGGTTAAGGCCTGGAGGAAGAATAGAACAGCTGACACTGGAAGGGCAGTAGGATCAACATCTCAACCTACCAAGAAATACCAAGAAATAGCAAACTTGTTCCCGAAATTAGTCCTAGATGTTGTAAGTAGAATGTCTTCTCCCACACAACAAAAGTAGAGATCACTCTGGAGTGAAACTGGAGAAACCGGAGTTGCCCATCCTCCCCCTTTAGTGCCCTAGCTTACAGCCCCAGTCTGCGCATGTTATAGAGGGGAAATGTCTTCTGTATCCTGAAATGAATGGCCAGGGAAAACCGAGGGCCTCCTGGTCAATATGGAGGACTGGCTATGACAACTATGTTCTCCCTTAACAGCGGGGAATCTCACTTACAGGAAATGTTGGGGAAAATATATAGGTTAGAGTGCAGTCCCAGGGAGAGACCAGAGCATCTGCCCCTTGCGCCTTGGGGAACAGACAAAATCAGACCAAAGTTTGTGATTACTGTGGAAAACAACTGTGGCAAACAAGGAGGTCTGTCTGTGGTAGGCCCCACCTGTGGACCAGCTCAGAGAAGACCTGGGTCATAGACCCACTCATTGTGCTCTGGAAGCTTGTACCTGTTCAAAAGCAAGCGCTGGGTGGTAAACCGTTTCCGAAATTTTGCTGGTGATCTTCCGCCCCAGGAATTATGGGTTTCACCTCTCTCAATTGCATATTGCTGTGAGTTTCATCCTGGAGCTGAATATAGGCGACTGCTACTAAACTGCAAGGAGATTGGTCCTCCTTGTCTATGTGTAGTAAGGCCAAAATGCTAAAAGGGCTGTTTGAACCGCAGCGCGTTCAAGATTGCCCTCCTTGGCTGGGAATCTTTGCTTGCCTTGACCGAAAATTCTTTTGCAGTACATCTTCTCAGCTGTCTTGCAGACATGATTCGTAGCCCTTCTCCATTTTAAAGGTCCTAATGGACCGAGACTTCCTCAAGGTCTTTCCAGAATGTACCCTTCTTTTTTTTTTTTAAGTACAGAAAACATTCCTATCAGCAGATGGCGGCACAGAAGGTTGATGAGACTGGATCCAGGAACAAACTTCACAGTATGAAGACACAGTCAGGAGGCTGTATATTGCCCATCCCACAGCAGCCCACTGACCCTCTTAGGTGTTCCTGGGACAGGCAGAACCTGCCCCCAGACTCCTCCTGTTGTTTATGGGCACAACTAATTGCTTCGCCCAGAGCTTCCATCGGCCAGTGCTCATGTGCGGACCAGCCGCAGCCCTATGACATCATCGGGAGCCACCTCACGCCTATAGGGATACCCTGACACCTACTGCATGGTGCAGCCCACTCCTCACTCCCCCGCAACCTACCTAAAGCCAAAAAAGATGTGAGAAGAGCAAGAACAGAATAAAACAGATAAAGTCAAAAGGAAATGACAGGCTGGCCCCCCCAAAGCTCTGGAACCAAGTCATGCTGAATGGCAGATTTCGTTCCTAAAGAGGAAACACTGCAGGGACTCATCAAGACCACACAGACGAGGGTCTCTCAGGCTTATTAGCGCAATGTTAGCAGCCCAAGCACTGAGACTACGCACTGGGAGAAGCTTGAACCCAGCCAGATACTGCGGCAGGGTGGGGGGCATAAAATTCCTTACTTCATCACTGGTGCGTAGAGATATGAGGAAAAAAGGAAGAATGTGGTGGCGGCTAACCATGCCTTCATTTATGCTATTCACTGGTCCTGAGGGAGTGGTCAAGAGGCGGAGCTCTATCACTAGTATGCTGCCATGTTGGCATCAGGAAAGATCATTTAGTGACAACTTTGTGAAAAAAAAAATTGTTTTAATTTTCCCGCAACTTGTGGCAAAATATAAAATATTCCATGGACTCAACATGCCTATCAGCGAATAGCTTGGGGTGTCTACTTTCCAAAATGGGGTCATGGGGGGGGGGGGGGTGTTGTGCTATCTTGGCATTTTATGGCCTTCATAACTGTGATAGGTAGTGAGGAATGAAATCAAAAATTGACACCCTTAGAAATGCTGAAGGCGGTGCTTGGTTTTCGGGGTCCTATATGCGGCTAGGCTCCCAAAAATCTCACACATGACGTGTCTCTATACTCAGGAGAAGCAGCAGAATGTATTTTTGGGTGTAATTCCACATATAACCATTGCATGTGTGAGCAATATATAATTTAGTGACAACTTTTGTGTATTTTTTTTTTTGTCATTTTTCAATCACTTGTGACAAATGACAAAAAATTGTAATATTCAACGGGCTCAACATGCCTCTCAGCAATTTCCTTGGGGGTGGCTGCTTTCCAAAATGGGGTCATTTGGGGGGGGGGGGGTTGTACTGCCCTGTCATTTCATCACCTCAAGAAATAAGAAAGGTACTCATAAACTAAAAGCTGTGTAGATGCTATAACTTTTGCGCAAACCAATAAATATACGCTTATTGACATTTTTTTTAACCAAAGACATGTGGCTGAATACATTTTGGCTTAAATGTATGACTAAAATTGAGTTTATTAAAATTTTTTATAGCAAAGTAGAAAATATCTTCTTTTTTTTTTTTTTTTTTTCTGGTCTTAAATAAAAATCGCAGAGGCAATCAAATACCATCAAAAGAAAGCTCTATTTGTGGGAATAAAAAGATGCAAATTTTGTTTGGGTACAGCATGCATGACTGTGCAATTACCAGTTAAAGCAGCGCAGTGCCAAATTGTAAAAAGTTCTCCAGTCATTGAGCAGCCAAATCCTCCGGGGCTGAAGTTAAATAGGATTTGACTAGTTTTTTTCTTTAGAAATGTAATTTTTGCTGTAGCATGTTTTATGCATGCTACAGATGCATCGCTTTACAGGCACATTAAGGGGACTCCCCAGGCACTATATTTAAAATAATTTTTCATTTGTAGTGTTACACATTAAGCAAATGGGAAATCCATACTGTCACCCAGCCGGACTATGCTGTGGCTTGAAGGGGTTGTTTGTTTGGTTTAGGATCCTTACTGTTGCCTGTCCTGAGTTCTTTTTGCAGCCAGTTGAGCCTGTTGTGCCATGTCTGGGAGGTCCAGGTACTCACTTTGAAATTGAGAGCTGCATCTGCTATGACAGCCCCAGCAGTAGAGGTCCTCTGGGGAAGGGCAGAGTGCTATCTGAACCTTGTCCTGACCCAGGTTTTATCTCTCTGATCTCAGGTGCATTTGGGGACCCGGGTTGGGTAACCTATGCCTTGGGTAGACCTGAGTGGCAGGTAAAATGTGGAGCAGTCTCTAGTAATCCTGAGGTCAGGGCACCTATATGGATTGAGGACTCCGGTGTTAAGCCTTCAGAATCCAAGTGTTGGGATAGATGCTGCATTAGAGAATTGTAAACTCAATGTTTTGCATTTTCAGAGATCTGACCAGTAGGAAGCCCATCAAGTTTTTGCCCCCCCCCCTCCCCCATGGTAGGGTACTCAGCCTCCAGATCCTGGCAGTGAGGTGCCCAGTCAGCTTCTAGACCCTGGTGGTGGGAAAGAGTAGAGCATCCAGAGGGTCGCTCCTTTAGGTGGGGGAACGGTCAGGATCTGGTTCATCTGCTGTTGGTGCTGTGGTTCTCATGTGGTTCTGATAGCTACAGTTCCAGTGTCCACCAGTAGGTGTCTCTTAGAAACCATGAGGTTTCATTGATCAGCTCTACATAGTTTCAGCTGCTAGGTGGCTATATAAGTCTGCTTCCAAAAGCACACAGTGCCTTTTGTGCTAGTTTTGGCTGCTCCTGCTTTGTACCCTGTTTGTTGTGCTGCTGCCTGACTCTATTGCCATTCACTGTTAATCTTGCCTTTGCTCTGTATCTAGTATCCTGCTACCTTCTTCCCTTCCAGTTTTGTTTCCCCCCTTCACATCTGCTGCCAGCTCTCCCCTGCCTTCTTTGTATCTCATTTGTACATTTGTATACAGCACATACAGTATATAGTTAAGTTTGGTTAAGATTGCTGTTTAGACATTTTGTTATTTAGATTTGCTTCTCATGCATTGCCATGCTTGCTGGTGTGTAATTATCTTCCATTCCTGTAAATAAAACTCACTTTAAAAATATATACATACATACATACATGGTTTAGTTAGTTTTTTGGTGCAGCCACATATATCTGGTCTCCCAGCTGCTGACTCCTGGCATATGACCACATCAGCTACACCTGGGAACTGGGAGCTATTTGCGCCATCCTCTGGAACACTCTATATCCCAATCTGCCCAGCTATCTTCTACTCTGCCCCTCTTTAGGTGATCATGAAAACTCCGCCTTTGCCTAACAACTGAGTTATTTTTTCTTCATGAACTCGTCCCCACACAGTTATTATTATTGTACAATTTGCTCCTCCCTTTTAGATTGTAAACTGTTATGAGCAGGACTCTCCTAACGCTCTTGTATTTAATTGTATTATAACTCTACTCTCTGCATATTGTTAAATGCTGCACAAAGTGTTGGCCTATTCAAACCCTGCATACCAATATTAAAAAATATAAAAACTAAACAATCCACTCACTAAGAGCACAGCATATGCAGTGCCTTGAAAAAGTATTCATACCCCTTGACATTTTCCAAATTTTTTCATGTTACAACCAAAAATGTAAATGTATTCTTTTGGGGGGATTTTATGTGATAGACCGACACAAAGTGGCACATAACTGTCAAATGGAAGGAAAATTATAAACGGTTTTCAAATTTTTTGACAAAAACCTGAAAAGTGTGGCGTGCATTTGTATTCAGACCTCTTTACTCTGATACCCCTAACTAAAATCTAGTGGAACCAATTGCCTTCAGAAGTCACCTAATTAGTAAATAGTAACAACAAAAAATGCAAATGTGTTCTTTTTTTTTTCTTTTGCCACCTCAGTGAATCCAATAATATCCAAAGGATCCAAATCAGCTTGTCGCTCAGAATCCCTCTCATACAACTTCACATCATTGTGGCAGTTTATCTTCCTTTATTTATTTATTTATTTATTTATTTTTCCTTTTGAAAATATGTTATTTAGGATATTTTCCAAAATATTTCAATATGCTATCCTCACCCATATTTTCTAACGGCTCAACATTACCCCCAGCCTCATCCCTACATCCCCTAACAATTTTATCCCCCCCCCTCCGCCCACCCCTCGTCACCCATTCCATTTCATGGTAGTGTGTTTATTGCTCCTCTCCTCCAGACTATTACATAGGCATTCCATCTTATAAGTCTCTTCTACAGCGTCGACCCAGTCCCATATTGAAGGCGCCTCAGTCTCCTGCCATTTTTTGGGGATTAATTTTTTCCCTGCATTTAATAAATGCGGGATTAAGGACTCCTTATACTGTTTTACCCCACCCTTTATACCATGAAATAAAACTACCCAGGGGTCAGCAACCACCGTGATTTTAGTTATCTCTTTGATGTGAAGTAAGATCTTATTCCAGTATTTTTTAATCTTCGGACAGCCCCACCATAGGTAGGCCATCGTGCCCACCTCCTTACACCCACACCAGCATTCCCTTGAACTATCTGGTTGGAATTTACTGTTCTTTTCTGGGGTGTAGTACCATCTCGTCAGACATTTATAACTCGTCTCTGCCGTTTTAGAATCTACGGCAGAGCCATAAACTAATTTGAATATTTTACCTATTGTTACATTATCTTTTTGTGTGCCCAGTTCCCTTTCCCATCTTTTGATGAATGGAGGTACTCCCCACTCCCCCCCCTGATAGCAACAACTTATACCACCTTGAGACGATCCCCTTGGGGTTCTTTGATATACATAATTGTTCCAAGGGGGTCAATTCTCCTGCCGATCTAATCGGCTGCGGTAGTTTTTTCACAAAGTGGGAGAGCTGGGCGTATCTCCATCCATCAATCACCATTAAACCTGTTTTTTGCTTTATTTCGTGAAATGGAGCTAAAACTCTGTTCATAATTACATCTTTTAACTGTGCTTCCTCCTTCACCAAATTTCCTCCTATCTCTTTACAACCTAATAAAAAGTACTCATTTTCCTTTAGTGCTATGAGAGGTGAATTATGTTTCCCATTTGCTTGCCTATAAACCTTATCCCAAATTCTAAAAGTGTTACGTGTTATATTGTTCCCTTCTAGGGACACTATCCTCTTGTGTGGGGGGTTCCATATTTGCTTTCCTAATTGTGCCTTACAACTTACGTGCTTGAGGTTTACCCACCTTTTTTCCATGTTATCCCTCTTAGTCCATTCACTCACTCTAGACAAAACAACCGCATTGTAATAAGTCTGTACGTCTGGGATCGCCAACCCACCCCTATCTTTAGGTTGTCACAAGCTGGCGAGGGCTAGTCTAGGTTTTTTGTTCTTCCATACAAATTTCATTAGCACCGATTTTAATTTCGCAAGATAAACATTGGGAAGTGCTATCGGTAGCATCTGGAACCTGTACAGAATTTTTGGAAATATTGTCATCTTCACTGTATTTATGCGCCCTAACCACGATAATGGTCTATTACTGCATCTTTTGCATTCCGCCTGGATTTCGTCTAGTAACGGTATATAATTAATTCGGTACAGTTTCTTCTCGGACTTAGCCAACTTAATACCCAGATACTGGAGTTCCTTCCGCCATGGGAAACTCCATTCCCGGTGGAATGTTTGCTCCTCGACTCTGTTGATATTGATGTTTAACCAGTTCCCGACCGGCGCACGGCGATGTACGTCGGCAGAATGGCACGGGCAGGCATATTTGCGTACAGGTACGTTTAATCTTTAATGTCGCCCTGCCGGCGGCGCGCTCGCGGGCCGGTCGGGACCCCTGCGAGTCCAGTCACGGGTCCCACGCACTCGATCGTCTCACGGGACGGCTGAATGGAGGAAATGCCTAGCAACTAGTGACGCTGATCTCTGCTCCATGTGATTGGAGCAGAGATCAGTGTTCACTAAATGAAAGCCCAGCCCCCACACAGTTATTAACACACCCTTAGGAACACTTAACCCCTACACTGCCACCCACTGGTTAACCCCTTCACTGCCAGTGTCATTTACACAGGAATCACTGCATTTATATAGCATATAGAATGGTCCCAAAAATGTGTCAAAAATGTCCGATGTGTCCGCCGCAATGTCGCAGTCACAATAAAAATCGCTGATCACCGCCATTATTAGTAAAAAAAAAAAAATTATAAAAAATTATTAATAAAAATGCCATAAAATTATCCCTATTTTTTATACGTATATCTTTTGCGCAAACCAATCAATAATCGCTTATAGCGATTTTTTTTTCCAAAAATATGTAGAAGAATACGTATCGGCCTAAACTGAGGGAAATTTTTTTTTTTATATATTTTTGGGGGATATTTATTATGACAAAAGTTTAAAAATAATGCGTTTTTTTCAAAATTGTCGCTTTTTGTTTATAGCGCAAAAAATAAAAACCGCAGGGGTGTTCAAATACCACCAAAAGAAAGCTCTATTTGTGGGAAAAAAGGACGTCAATTTTGTTTCGGAGCCACGTTGCACGACCGCGCAATTTGTCAGTTAAAGCGACGCAGTGTCGAATCGCAAAAAGTGGTCTGGTCTTTGACCAGCAAAATGGCCGTTGAAAGCCCTCTTGGTTTTTTGTTCCAGCAGGCCCTTCAATTCTTCCCTTTTATTTACTAATTTTTTATACACCATTTCCTTTTGTTTCTGGCCTTTTTTATGCTCTTGTTCCAATTTATATATCTCTTCCATTAATACTTTGATATTCTCGGCCCTCATTTTATTTTTTTTTGACCCTAATGCTATCAAAATTCCCCTGATATATGCTTTGTGTGCATCCCATAGTGTGTGACCTGCTATTCCCGTCGTATTGTTTAATGCAAAATACTGTTCAATTTATCTACCAATCTTGGCTCTATCCTCCTCATCACGTAGCAGATCTTCATTGATCCGCCACGACTGAGATCTTGTCCCGCTCCTCGAGATATTCATTCTTATTTTTACTGGGGCATGGTCCGAGAGGGTAGTCGCTTCTATACCGGCTTCTGCCACATAATCTAGCAAACCATGATCTATGAGTATGTAATCAATGCGGGAGTATGCCCTATGAACCGCAGAGTAAAACGAGTAGTCCCGGGCCTACGGATTCATAACTCTCCATACATCCACCAATTGACTAGTATATAATTTTTGCAAAATATTTTTTAGCTGTTCATTTCTCCTCCTCTGTGCCCGGGACGTACTGTCCACTCCCGGATTCAAACAAAACTTTATATCTCCCAGCATGATCACATAACCCTTTTTGAATTCCATTAATTTAGTTAATATTCTGTTTAAGAAACCGATAGGGTTACTATTGGGGGCATAGATATTGACTAGCGTACACTCCATCTCATCCAGTGTACCCTTCAGGAACAGATATCTCCCTTCCGCATCACTCATTCTATCTAATAATTGGAACCTCATTTTTTTCGAGAAACCTATAGCAACCCCTCTACTTCTTGTAGATATTGTGTCGCTATAGTACCAAGTAGGGAAATTCTGATGTGTCTCCTGAAGAGCAACTACATCAGCTTCATATTGTTTTAGCTCCGCAAGGATCTTGTACCTCTTTGTTGGGGTATTCAATCCCTTCACATTGTATGACAAAAAATAAGTGCCTATCATTATATTATTTTACATCCTATTAACCTAACACATCTCTTCCCCCGCCCAGGTGCTTTACTGTATTGCTCAGGTGGTCTACTATTCATCCCTTTCACCCATATCCCTCCCACCCCCACCTCCCGTCCCGTCTCCCCCACATCCCGTCACCCCCTCCCCCCACTCCCTGCGGCCTCATCTCGGCCCTTGGTTGGTTGATGGTCGTGTAAGCCCATACCATCTCCCAATCAACTTATTTTGGGGCCTGGGGCTCCTTAACCTGCGCCTCTTCCCCCCTCCTCCATTAGGTGAGAGGATACCTGACCTGTATCCCCTGCGATCTCCTGTTTCCCCTGTTGGTCCATACGGTTCTCAGTGGCCTCTACTCTCTCTAACAGGCCTCCCAGATCCTCCCGGAGCCCCATGATGTCTACTTTAATTGCATTTTCGAGTCTCGACAACATCTCCAGCATTTCTCCTTTTGTGGGGGGGTGATCATCTACCCTTGACTCCTCTACTTTACTATTTTCCATTTTACTGTCTGTTACTGTGTCGTCTCTAGATTGGTGGGCCATTCCCTCTTTATGTTTTTCCGATCCTTTTCTCTGTTCTTGCATAGGCTGCTGTTTCTTGCCTGCTCCGGGGTTTTTAGGTCTTGCTCCTTGGGTCATGTATTGTTGGATCGTGCTGTCCAATCCTTTCTCCTTTGGGGTCCTCGAGGCCCCACTTTTGGAGGCTTTATTTGCCGATTTGCTCATGATGCCCTTCTTGGATAGTTTTTTATGTCTCCCCAGTTTTTTTCTGTTATCCTACTTGCACACTTCTTAGTCCTGCTGCTTCCTGGGGGCTAAGTTTCCCACTTCTCCCTGGGTCCGTTACTCTTCCTTCCTAGTGCAACCTCGGATGATGCCCACCTTTCTTAATTTTCGCTGCAGTTACCCTGTGCAATTTATATATTAAATATCTGATGGAGTACTTTCTCCAAGTATAGAGATTGGGTCTATCAAACTGTTGCAAATGTGCCCACCTGGGGATACCTTCCCGCTGAACGTTACACCCTTTTTTCCAGAGATGCCCTTCTGAAACAATTTTTTATCCACTTACCTTTCCATACACAAAAGCTCCCATACAAATATAGACAGGGGTTCCAAGGCACTGCAACGATGTAACGTTTCTCACAGCACTTTGTATTATTACATCATTTAGCGAATTCCCAGGCATGGGTCTTATATAGTTCCAATGCCACCTGGCCTTATTTGACTTTTCTCTGAATATTCACACATAGCTTTGGAATGTTACAGCATTATCTGGCTAGGTTCACTCACATAGTGCCCTCCTACCAGAGATTACGCCCTTTTCTACGTTGTATACGTCCAAAACCACCTCAATAAAATTCAACTTCTATGCCTGGGGTTCACCAACCATGAATGTGTGATAGTTCCTCTGCAGCGTAACCTATTGGTATTTCTCTGGATATTACCAATGCCGTACTTCAAAGTATTCCCTCATTTATCATTAACCAAGGCATTTTCTGTGTGTAAGAGAGAAATCTAGTACAGCATAGCCTTATAGTCTATTCTCTGAATATTTCCAGCCTGACGCTTAGAAATGTTACCACAGTGTTTATCTGTCTGGAATTCTTCCTATTCAGTGATCTCTTCCCACCATAGATACAGCCTTTCCCAGGGATATCCATCCACACAATATATGTTAATTCATCTTCCAAAAGAAGGAATCCACATGTATATATACTCCAAAGATCACAAACAGCACAATCTTATTAGGCAGTTCTCTGAGTATTACAGAAAGGGTCTTTTGAAAGAATACATGTTACCGTACTTTTGCCTAGACGCTCGGATTCCTCCAGCACCTCACTGTCTTGTAGGAGAATCCATCCAGCTTCTCATCAGCGGAGGGAGAGGGGGGGTGTGGAGGGAACACAGGCAGAGGGGGGCCGCCGGCTGCTCAGTGTTACCATCCAGCCCACTCGAGCCGCTTATCCATCCTCGGGGGGCCGGGATACAGGACCACGCCAGATACACGTCACAGAGCTAGAGCAGGGGGGAGCCCACATTTGCCTGGCTCGGAGCCTCTCACCTCCCCTGGCCGTGCCACGTCCTCCATCCCCTGCCTGCTCGTTCACTGCGATTAGCGCCGGATAGCCCCTCCCCCAGGGCGGGCGCTACGTCCTCGCGTCCCACACTCCGCCCATGATGGTGTATGTGTGCAAATGTGTTCGAAATTACCTGTGTGTAATTTAATCTCAGTATAAATATAGCTGTTCTGTGAAGCCCCCAGAGGTTTGTTAGAGAACCTTAGTGAACAAACAGCATCATGAAGGCCAAGGAACACACCAGCTTTGAACATTTCACAGAGCACTGTCTAATCCATCATCTGAAAATGGAAAAAGTTTGGCACAACTGCAAACCTACTAAGACATGGCCATCCACCTAAACTGACAGGCAAAGAGAGCATTAATGAGAGAGGCAGCCAAGAGGCCCATGGTAACTCTGGAGGAGCTGCAGAGATCCACAACTCAGGTGGGAGAATCTGTCCACAGGACAACTATTAGTTGTGCACTCTGGCCTTTATGGAAAAGTGGCAAGAAAAAAGCCACGGTTGAAAGAAAGCCATAAGAAGTCCAGTTTGCGAGAAGCCATGTGGGGGACACAGCAGGAAGGAAGAAGAATGAGACAAAAATGTTACTATGTGTGGTGGAAAACTAACATTGCACATCACCCTGAACACATCATGTGCTTTTCTTCAGCAGGGACAGGGAAGCTGGTCAGAGTTGATTGGAAGATGGATGGAGCCAAATACAGGATGATTTTAGAATAAAAACCTGGTAGTCTGCAAAAGACTTGAGACTGGGGCAGAGGTTCAGCTTCCAGCAGGAAAACGACCCTAAACATACAGCCAGAGCTACAATGGAATGGTTTGGATCAAAGCATTTTCATGTGTTAGGCCGCGTACACACGGGCGGATTGTCTGTCCAACTTAGTCCGCTGAACCGTGTTTCAGCGGACAATCCGCTCGTGTGTGGGCTTCAGCGGACTTTTTCAGCGGACTGTCTGACGAACAAAGTCTTACGGAATTTCCGTAATTTTGTCCATTCAAACTTGGTTTTGTCCGTCCAAACTTGGTTTCAGCGGATAGTCCGCTCGTGTGTAGGCAAGTTGGACGGACTAAGTATGGCGCATGCTCAGAAAGGATTTACACGGCCGAAGGTTGCATTGCAGTGTATAGGACGTCGTTTTTCTAGTCCCGTCGTACGTGCTGTACACGTCATCACGCACGCTTTCAGTGGACTGTCTGCTCATCGTGTGTGGTCAAGTCAGTTCATTCAAATTTTGAACGGACTGTCTGTCGGATTGTCTGACGAACTTAGTTGGGCAGACAATCCGCCCGTGTGTACGCGGCCTTAGAATGGCCCAGTCAAAGTCCAGACCTAAATCCAATTGAGAATCTGTGACAAGACTTGAAAATTGATGTTCACAGATGCTCTCCATCTGACAGAGCTGGAGCTATTCTGCAAAGAAGAATGGGTAAAAATGTCACTGTCTAGATGTGCAAAGCTGGTAGAGACATACCCCAAAAGACTGAATACAAATTCACGCCACACTTTTCACACATTTATTTTCAAAAAAAATTTGAAAAACATTTATGATTTTTCTTCCACTTCACAATTATGTGCCACTTTGTGTCGGTCTATCACATAAAATTTCAATAAAATACTTTTACGTTTTTGGTTGTAACATGACAAAATGTGGAAAATTTCAATGGGTATGAATACTTTTTTTAAGGCACTGTAGTATTCATTTTACTAGACCCTAGATAATAGACATGCACCATCTGTGGATACACTTCCTTTCTGGAAGTTAATAGTCACTTCTGCTTCAAAGCTTTAAAAAAGAAAATATTCTCCCTATTTCGCAATTTATGTTGCACTGTCCTCCACACTGTAATTATTTCCCCATGTTGAGTTCACAAATGCGCTTCTTTCCTGGGATGTGTTGAGTTATTTAGTTGGAACTACAATATTTTGAAAGAAAAAAATATGTTTCATCATTCTTTAGCAAGCACAAATGCTAGCACAGACACCCATTTTCATATCGGAGTATAAGTACACAAGGCACCCTGCCAGCAATTTGAAGTAGTTAAGACTGCAGACGAAGAAAACTCCCTCTGTTGTTGAAAAAGACTAAAGGAATCTAATAATACAAGGCAAGTACAATGTTCTTTTATTTCTGTTACAGTTTAGCCAGCAAGAAAAGGGCAGGTTAAACATATGACTGTACAGGTTTTATGCTTTTAGTATAGAGCCACTTCAGATATCTGTGTTGGTAGTTGTTTGTTAAGCTAATGTACTAAGATGCAGTCTGCCAGACACAGAAAAGTCTAAGCTGCTCAGTTTTACATTTCAAGAAAAAAGTAGTATTAATTAAAACACACACATGTATGAAATAATTGAAATAGGGATGTGTCTTTGCCTGCTACACTGAAAGAGATGTCACCTGATGTTAGTAAAAGCTGATGTCATTTTCTAGTTCAATGGTCACTTTATATCTGCCTTTTAAGGTAATGAATGCAAAATACATTATATGTAAAATGTATTACTGTGTTTTGATTCGTTTTATTCATAATCACGTGAACTATCATTTCAAAAGAACAAAAGCTATGAATAGTAAATTCCAGTTAAATATACAGCTATTATATGAAGTTTACTCTTAAAGTAACAGTTCAGTGTATGTATAGTAGGTAGGCATTCAACACACTTTCTTTCAAAATTGATGGATATAACTAGTTGAAGTTTCTGAATGTGTAATTGCAGAGCATTAGCACTTGTAAATTCTACTGCTTTAAACAGGCTGCTATTTTGCAGAATGTAAGGGTCTGCTGTGATAATTTATATATATACAAAGGGTCTTAAAGTTTCCACACTCTTTTATATTTAAATAAAGTGTGCAAACTTTTTGAAGAACCCTTGTGTGTGTGTGTGTGTGTGTGTGTGTGTGTGTGTGTGTGTGTGTGTGTGTATATGTGTGTGTGTATATGTGTGTGTGTATATGTGTGTGTGTGTATATATATATATATATATATATATATATATATATCTTGCACATATCGTCTTGCCAGCTTTTTTTTATTTATTTTTTTATTTATAACAAGGGAAAGAAAACTGATCCACAGGGATCACAATACAAGAAAATAATAACAGACGTCACAGGTATACATTAAAACAGTCGCATGTAATGCTTTATTGCCCTTTCCATGGGGCAGAAGTCCCTCAAACATAGGAGTGCAATGTTAACCCCGTGGATTCAGCATCCTCCCCACTTTTTACCTTTTATCAAAGCATAAGGTGTGATCCGAGACCACTAAAGGAGAGAGAAGTAGAAAAGAGGTAGACGGAGCAGAGTGGAGAGAAAAGAAAAGGGAGGGAAGAGGGGGAGTAAGGGGAGGTAGAGAAGGGGGGGCAAGGGGAAGGGGGTGTGGGGGGGTCCGGTGAACATGGATTCAGTGGCTTTCGCCCCTTAAGGCTAGGTCCTCTCGGCTGCCCCCATTAGGGGGAAGAGAGTCTGATCTTATCGGTCCGGGTCGACAAGTCAGTCCCCCTAAGTTTCCATTACTCGTCTGAGTATTTAAACGTGTTCCATGCCTGCCACGTCCTGGAGTAGCTCTCCTGTCTATGTTGACTGGTGAGAACCAAATCCTCCATCCTGCTGACTTCATCTACTTTGTAAAGCCATTGAGTTATGGATGGTGGGTGGGGGGATTTCCAGTTCAATGGAATGCAGGCCTTGGCTGCATCCAGGAGGGTGGAGAACCACAGATTTTTTTGTACTGTCAGGCCAGAACGCTGGTCGCGTGAAGGAGGAAGAATGCCGGATCATCCGGTACCGGCCGGTCTGTGAAAAGTTGGGTTATCCGGCGGACCTCCGTCCAGTAGTGTCGCAAACGGGGGCTGGACCAAAAGATGTGTAAAATGGTACCCTCCAACAGCGATCAGAGGTCACTGGGGAAAAGTTTATGTAGGAGGGCGGGGGTCCTGTACCAGCGTGTGAGGATCTTACAGTTTGTTTCCTGGGTTTTAGTGCAGAGGGAGGATTTATGAGAGAAAGTAAGGATATGTTGGGACATTTGGGTTGTGAAGCGGTTACCTAAGTCTCTCTCCCATTTGAGAAGGCCAGGGGGTCGGCGAATCCCCAGGCACTTCCATCAGTAAGGCGTAGGACAGAGAAAGGGTATGTGAAATTACACCGGCCTCTTTTCAAATCGTCTCCAAAGTTGTGAGGGGCTGTTGCCTATCATTTGTTGGGGGCGGCATACTGCTAAGAAAATGGCTGAGTTGTGAAGCTCTCAGGAAGTCCAGTTTGTATTGGCCATCAGGAACAGACAGTTCCCTGTGTGTCCTCCACCCTCCCGAGGCACTAAAGTGGGAAGCCTGAAACAGGCCTGAGGACGGGAGGTCCATAAATTTCTTGTCCCTCAGGCCTGGTTCGAAACGGGGGTGCCCGATGATGGGCCTCAAGGGGGAGTTGCATGTGGAGATGTCGGGTTTCAACAGTATTTGTGAGAAGACTTTGGCCGTAGTACCCACGAGGGGGTGGCGTGTGAGGGCGGGCGGCAGTGCAGGGAAACACCAGGGTGTCCTATGGAGTGGGATGTCGAACTGATCCTGCTCTAATCACGTCCACAGTTTAACGTTGCTATGTCGGCACCAATCAATTAACCTGCTAAGGTGGGCAGCCTGATAGTATGTTCTAACTGCTGGGAACGTCAATACCCCTCGGGACTTCGGGAGGGAAAGTATCTTCCTGCTCAGTCTCGGGTGCTTCCCTGCCCAGAGAAAACGTGCAAAAGTTGCTTGAACTTCTTTAAAGTATCTGGTGGGTATATGAATCGGAAGCGCTTGAAGGAGATAACGAAATGTAGGTAGTATTGTCATTTTGAGGATATTACAGCGGCCAAACCACGAGTGGAGGCCACTGCTCCATCCATTTAGTAGTCCTTGTACTGTTATCAGCAGGGGGGGGGGGGAAGTTAAGGTTATATAATTGAGACAACGAAGCGGGAATAAGAGTGCCCAGGTATTTCAGGGCTAAGCCAGTCCACTTGAGCTTAAAGCTCTCTTTGAGTAGCTAGAGTTGGTGCTGAGGTACTCCTATTCCCATGGCTTCCGATTTAGAAAAATAGATTTTTAAATTGGAAAGGCGGCCATAGATGTCACATTCTTGTAGGAGGCTCGGTAGCGACATCATTGGGTTTGAGAAAGAAAACATAAGATCATCCATGTAAGCAGAGACCTTATGCTGTGGCTCTTTGATTCCAATGCCAGTAATGTCCGGATTAAACTCAATATTAAAAAATATTTTGCAAACCCCAATATAAAAATAAGTATTCCCACTACAGAGTCATTATATGTACATAGTGGGTTAAAAAACAATTCTGTGTTCAATCCTAATAAAGGAATGCATCACCATATAGAAGTTTTTAAAAATATGGTACAGCATGATGTGAGGAATTTAGAAATTAAAAGACAGGCTAAAAATAAAACTATATGGGAAGGTATAAAAATGATAGAGGAAAACAAACAGATAGTGATACGAGCAGCAGATAAGGGGGGAGGTCTGGTGATATTATCTCGTGACTACTACTATCATGAGATGGGACGATTATTAAATGATACAAATACCTATAAAAAATTAAATGGTGATCCGACTCTAAAAAAAAAAAAACACAACTCACAGATTGGGTAACAGAGGGCCTATATAAAGATATCTTAAATCAAAAGTAAGCTGATTACCTTATACCACATGCTCCAAAAATTCCAGTAATGTACATTTTGCCAAAAATACACAAAAACAATGAGAGCCCACCGGGTCGACCTATAGTAAGCGGGATGGAGTCCATGTTTGCAAGATTGGGAGAATATCTAGATGGCTTTTTTAAACCACTAGTGACCAAAAGTCCTTCGTATTTGAAAGACAGCAGGGATTTGTTAGTACTTCTACAGGATTTAGTAGCATCAGAAGACACCATCATGATTACGGTGGATATTGAGTCACTGTATACTAATATCCAACATAAGGATGCACTCACAGCAATAAAATGGGCATTAACAAAAGAATCCAAACTCAAGAAGGTTCAGATAAATTATTTGATTAGAGGCCTTGATCTTGCTAGGAGTAATAATTTTTTCTGGGCCAATAATGAGTATTATAACCAAATAGCAGGAGTGGCCATGGGAGCCCAATATGCCCCCAGTGTAGCCAATATTGTTCTGAATAGGTGGGAATCAGAAACTATCTATAAAAACATGAACAAATCCCTTATTTTCTATAAAAGATATATTGATGATGTAATTCTTTTTTGGAGAGGTACTTTGGAAAGTTTTAAGGAATTTTTGAATAAAATGAACGGTAATCAATACTGCCTAAAGTTCACAGCTGAATACAGCAAGGTGGAAGTAAACTATTTGGACCTTACTATTACTAAAAAACATAACAAGTTTGTCACCAAAACTTATTTTAAAGCTACAGATAGAAATGGGTATGTGCCCACACATAGTTGTCACCACCCACAGTGGATAGGAGCAGTTCCTAAAGGACAATATATGCGATTAAAACGGAACTGCGAGGAGGAGTCTGATTTCCACCTACAAGCCCAGGTTCTAACTAGTAGGTTCCTAGAAAAAGGCTACTCCCAAAAAACCCTAGAGAAAGTTGTAACACAGGTGTCACAGATGGATAGACAAACTTTATTTGTATCAAAAACTAAACCAGAGCACTAAGGAGCTACAGCCTTTGTGACAGGGTTCAATAGGCAGTATAGACAAGTAGAAACTATTTTTAAAAAGTATTGGCCCATTTTACAGCAAGATAAAGATCTGGTATCTATAATTCCACAGAACGCTAAATTCATTTACAGAAGGGCACCGGGTTTGAGAAATCAACTAGCCCGTAATGTTCCAGACCCCCCAAAAAAGCTTTCAACCTTTCTTGATGGATCCGGTTTTCATTACTGTACCAGATGCAAAGCCTGCAAGACAACCAGAAGACCCGGTTCATCAAAAAAGGTTATTCAGTTCCAATCTCAAATCACTAAGATGGAGTATAAAATTAAACCATTAATCACATGTAATTCGGATCATGTAACTTATGTGCTAGAATGCCCATGCTCTTTACAGTATGTAGGCCGAACTACTAGGCAGTTAAAAATTAGAATTAATGAACATCTCACAAATATTAAGAAAGGTTTTCCCAATCACAGTGTGTCAAGACACTTTAAATCACATCATGATAGCGACCCTTCACTTTGTAAATTTTATGGGATCGATAAGATTTCAAAACATTGGAGAGGAACACACATGAAAAGGGAAATATCAAAGAATGAAACAAAATGGATATATAAATTAAAGACAATGCAACCTTTAGGAATGAACATTGAGCTTGATTTAAATAGTTTTTTGTCCAATGATTGAAACCCCCCTTTTTTTTGCTCTAGAGTCTCTCTTTTTCCCATTCTTAATTCGATTTTTTATGTTATGATGTAGGGTTGTGCTTTGTTCTTTCCTTACATATATAGATAGGATTCTTACTAAAGATTTTTTGGGAATGGTATGAATATATCTTATAAAAAGTGTAATTTAATATTCAGGTTTAAAAACCATTCTCTGTTTAATGAGTGGTATTAGATACTTTCACCTATAGACTGACATCTAGAGGTTAATTTTGTGTACTACAAGAAATTAATTCCCTCTTCTTTCTTTTAATAGGAATTAATTGACAGAATTATTATAATTTTTCAATTTTTATTTATTTTTATTTTTTTTAAATATTTCTGCCATGTATAGTTTTTTCCCTGTGATTTAGGGTGAACTATGTTGAGTTTTTTATTTGTTCGTTTTTTTACTTGTTAAGTATGGAAGCCAGTCATGTTTTATAAACAATGGATTATCTACCAAGCCTTGAGTGGGACTGAGGCTGCGTACTAAATTAAGTGTTTCTCTATTGGTCCTTTTGATCGATCGAGACACCATAAAGAACGTTGACTCTGTGACTAGGTACGCTTCCTGATGACGTGTCAAACGAAACGTACGTCGAGGCGGTACCTAGTCACGTTCGTACACGTACAGTTCCGGAAGTTTTTGGTTGTCAGCTGTTTCTTGGTGGAACGCACGCCCTACACAACGAGGAACTACGCATCCATTACGAAACGATTGTTTTAAGCGAGCAGCCCCAGTGCCAGGTCGGGCACAGGCATATGTAAGCAGCCATTTGGCCTTATGTTTTTTAATTTATTTTATTATTAAACGGTGTCACACTATGGATTCTGTTTGCTCTCCTTTTTTTATGACCTGTCTGAATCTATGAGAAGGTTTTTTCCATAAGAGGTCCAGCATATTCCATGTGAGCAGGGAATTCACCTACATAAGCCTATTTGACTATCTTTTTAAGTAAAGTGGTCAACAGCATCTGGTAAGAAGACAACTTTATCTTCACAGTTGGGGTGTTTTTTCTGTGTCCAAAAAAAGTTTGGTGAAGGGACGTGTCACAACTTTGTAGAAGATTTCAGCCGCCTTCTGGCATATGGATTTAGGTGGAGTTTTCCACTGAATGAATCACTGTCTTGGAGTGTGGACATTTTTGTTTTTCTAGTATCTAAGTGGGACTTTATTTAATAATTATTTTCATATTATTATTCATTTCATTGCAATTATTTGTTTTTTGTTTTCCAATTCATGGTGATAGTGACTATTACTTGAGATGTTTTATGATTATTAATTGTCATTGACGTTTATATTTACAATTTTTCAGCGCCCCTACCATCACTCTATTTTCAGCACTACAAGTTTGTCCTCTTGTTTCTAGGGAGCAGCTATTAGTGTTTTCACTTGGTATATTTGATTCACTGATTATTAGTTTATTTCTTTTTTTCACATTTTTAATAGTGGCGCGGAGTTTACTAGCTGTTGTTTTTCAGCCATATCTTCACAATGTCCGGATTAAGCCAGACGTGGCACAAGAACGGTTCCAGGGTCAGGGCAAATAGTAGGGGTGAAAGGGGACAGCCCTGCCTAGTCCCGTTTGTAATCGGGAAGGCCTCAGGAAGGAAGCCGTTCGCCCTCACCCTGGCCGAAGGGGCAGTGTAAGCTGCAGCAATCCAGCGCATCATCCTGTCTCCCAGGCCTACCCGCCGGAGGGCCTCAAACATGAACTGCCAGTTGACGCGATCAAACGCCTTCTCAGCATCTGTGCCCAAGAAGACGCTTGGCGTTCTCCTGCTAGTTGCCAGATGGATTAGGTTAAGGACTTTGGAGGTGTTGTCCCTGGCCTCCCTAGTTGGAACAAAGCCCACCTGGTCTAGATGGATAAGATGGGGCAAATGGTGCTGGAGTCTGGATGCTAAGATTTTGGTGAATATTTTTAGGTCAGTTTTCAGGAGGAAGATGGGGCGGTAACTGCCGCATAGACTTGGGTCCTTACCCTCCTTGGGAATGACTCCTCTAGGGATTCCTGAGTTTCCCTCAGGAGTGTTGGCATCTGGGCCAGATCAAGATAATCGACCATATCCAATCGTGAGGACGGGGGTGAGGTTAGATTGTATAGGGAGCTGTAGTAGGATCTGAACTCCTGTGTAATCTGTTGTGACATTGAGAGCTTCTGTCCCGAGGCAGTTATGATGTGCGGCATATAGGCCACAGCCCGCTGGGTCTGAATGGACCTCCCACATTTATTCCCCCCTCCGTAAGTTTTTCTACGGCATACTTGTAATACCGCCTTGGCCTTAAATTGTAAAAGGTCTGTAATTTGTGATCTAACCATGTCAAGCTCAGCTCTTAGGTCCCTGGTCAATGTACAAGTTCTAGGTCTCGAAGTTTAGTGAGTACCAAGTCTAGTTGGGCGGTCTGTGCCTGTTTCAGCCTGGAGCCATGTTTAATAAGACTCCCTCAGATTCCACCTAACTTAATAGATGCATATGCCCTAAATTTTCCACCTTTACTAAGGGAAGTTAGCATATTGTTAGATGAATGGAGTAAATTCTCACATTCTTGGTTCGGGAGATGTAATATCTTGAAAATGAATATAGTGCCAAAATTTCTCTATTTGTTCCAGGCTGTTAAAAAGGGCCACTGTTGCCAATCGCGTTAGCGCGCACTTGAATGCCGTGCACGCACGCGCACCCGCGCCGAAGTCCAGGCTGACTAGCGGCACAAGTGCGCATGCGCGGACAGCGGTCCGCTCACAAAGTGCGAGCGGGACCCTGACATTGCCCCCCCCGCAAGGGGCAACCTCCGGGTGCCCCTAACGACTCTCTTTTCAGGGTGTGCGGGAAAAAAGGCCCGAATTAATCTCTCAGCGTGCAGGTTATCATCAGGTTCCCAAGAGTTACTCTCTGGGCCATAGCCCTTCCATTTAATCAAGAACTGACCTTGTCCCTGCCGTCTTCTGAAGTCCAGAATGGCCTCTACCTCGTATTCCTCATTCCCATCGACAAGAACAGGCTCAGGCGGTCTTGTTCGTCTATTAGGAAAAGGGTCAGGTACAGAAGGTTTGAGCAGGGATACATGGAAAACCGGGTGTATTTTCATGGATTCAGGTAAAGACAGTTCATTGATCCTTCTTTTAACCGGAAAAGGCCCCAAAAATTTGGGTGCCAGCTTCTTGGAAGGATAGGCTAATTTAAGATTGGAAGTTGAAAGCCATACCTAGTCCCCGATTTGAAGAACCAATTCTCCCCTTCTCCTCCGATCGAAGGCCTTCTTACTGTCCAACTGAGCCTTGGATATGGCTTCCTGTAGGATCCGGTTATTGCGGTGAAGAAAGGTCACGGTGTCCTGGACTGCCGGAACAGAAGATTCTGGAAGGAGATCAGGAAGAAATGATAAGTGGAAACCATAATTGGCAACGAACGGAGACTGCCCTGTGGTTGAATGACTGGCGTTATTGTAGGCGAACTCCGCTAAAGGCAAAAGGGATACCCAATCATCCTGCACAAAGGACGTGAAACACCTAATATATTGTTCGAGAGTCTGATTAGTACGTTCAGTCTGTCCATTGGTCTGGGGGTGGTAAGCAGAGGACAAGGCTAATTCTATCTTCAGAATCTCACACAGGGCTCTCCAAAATCGGGAAGTAAACTGGACCCCCCTGTCAGACACAATATCAGCGGGTACCCCGTGTAGTCTAATGATCTCCTATTGAAGATACAGGCCGTCTCAGATGCTGAAGGGGTCCCTTTCAAGGGTAGGAAATGGGCCATCTTGGACAAACGATCAACAACTACAAAGATGGCTGTATTGTTATCAGAGGGAGGAAGTTCGACTATAAAGTCCATGGTGATCATTCGCCAGGGTCGATCAGGTGCAGGGAGCGGTTTCAGCAGCCCCCAGGCTCAGTTTCTGGTAGCTTTACTCCGGATGCAAAATTCCTTAATGCCGGGCCACCAGAAAGTACGCTGCACGAGTTCCAGAGTCTTACGAGAACCAAAGTGCCCTGCTAGGGGATGATCATGAAGAAGGGTAAGGACCCTTATCCGGACGTCCTCAGGGACAAAGATTTGACTGTCCTTCCACAGCAGACCTTCTCTGGTTGTCAATGTAGTCCCCGGAGGACAAGAAGAATTAAGAGATGCTTCTCTTATCTGGGACAGCAGATCTGGCTGGACGAGCAAAAAGGTGCTAGCAGGAAGAATGGTATCTGGAAGCGCAGCATCCTTAGAACCGTCATACATGCGTGAGAGCGCATCCGGCTTCACATTCTTTGAACCAGGGCGGTATATAATGTGGAAGCAGAACCGAGAAAAGAATAGGGCCCAGCGGGCCTGCCGGGGGTTCAGACGCTTAGCAGTTCGGAGGTACTCTAGGTTCTTGTGATCGGTTTAAATCAGCACAGGATGGACCGGACCCTCAAGCAAATACCTCCATTCTTCTAATGCAGACTTGATGGCCAGCAGCTCCCGGTCTCCCACGTCGTAGTTCCTTTCAGCAGGAGAAAGTTTCCGGGAAAAGAACCCTACGGGGTGCATCAGGTCATTACTGCCTTGACGTTGCGATACTACCGCCCCCACAGCCACTTCGGAAGCGTCGACTTCAAGAATGTAGGGCCGATACAGGTCAGGATGGTTGAGAATGGGGGCAGAAGTGAACAGGCTTTTGAGCTTCTCGAAGGCCTCCTGTGCCTCAGGGCCCCAATGGAAGTGCACATTTTGCTTAGTGAGTTGAGTGATGGGGGTGATGATGGCAGAAATCCCCTTAATGAACTTCCTATAAAGGTTCGCAAAACCCACAAAGCGCTGAATCCCCTTCTTATCTGTGGGTGGCGGCCAGTCGAGTACAGCGGATACTTTCTGTGGATCCATCCTGATGCCTGCTGGGGAAATCTCGAGGCCAAGGAATTGAATGTTCTGCTGCTCGAACCTGCATTTCTCGGCCTTAGCGTATAACCCGTGTTGACGGAGCCGGAGCAGCACCCTGCCGACATGCCCTCGATGTTGCTCCAGGGACCTGGAGAAAATCAAGATGTCGTCCAAGTAAACTATGACAAAAATGTCCAAAAAGTCCCGGAACACATCATTTATAAGGTGCTGAAAGGTGGCAGGGGCATTGCAGAGCCCGAAGGGCATCACCAGATACTCGTAATGCCCAAAACGAGTTCGGAAGGCAGTCTTCCATTCATCACCAGCCCGTATGCGGACCAGATTGTATGCTCCCCTTAAGTCCAATTTAGTGAAGATTGTGGCCGATCTCAACTTCTGGAAAAGTTCTGGTATCAAGGGCAGAGGGTAGCGGTTCTTGACCGTAATTTTGTTCAACTCGCGGTTATCCACGCAGGGCCGAAGTGACTGATCCTTCTTGGTGACAAAGAATATTCCAACGCCTGCGGGAGAGGTGGAATGGCGGATGAACCCCTTCTCAAGGTTTTCAGTAATGTAGACCTTCAGGGCCTCCTGTTCTTTCTTGGACAAGGGGAAGATGCGCCCGAACTGAATCTCAGCCCCTGGAAGGAGCTCGATAGTACAATCATAGGGACGGTGAGGAGGAAGGGAGTCAGCCCCATGTTTACTGAAAACATCCAGGAACTCATGATACGGTTCGGGTACTGATTGACATAAGTCCTGATCAGAGTCTAGGCAGAGAAGCGTCCCAGGCTGGACGGAAACCCCAGGAAAGCAATGGTCTAAGCAATAGGGAGACAGAAACTTCACCTCTCCGGAGGACCAGTTAATGGTGGGATTATGGCCCTGTAGCCAAGGTATGCCCAGGATCACTGGAAACAGGGGTGAGGAGATAACATCGAAAGTTAATAGTTCCTTATGCTGGCAAGAGAAGGTAGTTGGTAGTGGAAGTGTCTCCTGGGTGACTTGGCCTGACTTGATACGAGAACCGTCTGCCAGGAAGATGGATAGCCCGTGGGTCTTCCTCCGAAGGGGTATGGAATGCAGGCTGGTGAAAGCGGAATCGATAAAGCAGCTGCAGGCCCCGGAATCAATGATGGCATTGGTGAAGACCGTCTTTTCCTGAAGCTGTAATGAGAGAGGAAGGGCAATGTGGGTGGTGTTGGCTGGCATGGGTACAGGCTGGCAGACACAGAAGAGAGGCACTTACGTGTCTTAGCAGGGCCGTTGATTACATAATGTCCAGATCCACCACAATAAAGGCATAAGTTCAACTGCCGGCGCCGGGTTCGCTCTTCAGGTCACAGGGTGGGTCGCAACAGACCGAGCTGCATGAGTTCATCGGTGGCCTGGGCAGAGCTGGCAGGTCCCCATTGTGGGGGAGGAGAGAAAAAGGGCGCAGGGGTTTGTACTCTCGCAGTCATCCAAGCCGACCGATGAGGTTGAGAGGAGCGTTCGGCTCTTCGTTCTCAAAGCCGCCGGTCAATCTGGATGGCAAGTGCGATTAGGCCCTCCAGAGAGTCCGGGGTACCAACATGGGCCAATTCATCCTTAAGACCTTCGGAAAGGCTGACTCGTTCCACTGGGTGTCTGCGCTCCAGTGTCTGAAGTCCGAAACCTAGTCCTCGGCCGTTCTGCGGCCTTGCTGGAGCGCAGATAGAGCAGATTCAGCAGTGGCAGTCCGTTGAAGGTCATCATAAAGCTGGGCCATCCCCTTAAAGAAAGAAGAGAGAGTCTGGGTCAGGGTATTGTCATTCTCCAGGAGGTGATGGGCCCAGGTCTGAGGCTCTCCTTGCAAAAGGGAAATGACGAATCCCACCTTGGTTGCTTCCAGGGAAAAAGTTCTGGGCTGAATGGCGAAGTATAACTGGCAGGCGTTGCGGAAGGCCCGGAACTTGGAACGGTCCCCTGAAAACCTCTCAGGAATAGGCACCCTTGGTTCAGGTGGAGGCATCATAACAGCAGGAGGAGAGATGGGTTGAGCAGGAGGAGACGGAGGTACCGTGACCGTAGGCCCGGAACTGGACAGATGCTGGACTCGTTCCTCCAATCTGGTATATCCTTCCTGAAGAGATTTCGCGGCCTGGGTGAGAGCCGCAAGGTGAGAACAGATCTCCTTCATGGCGGAGGCCCCTTCCGCAGGCTCAGTCACGGCTGTTTGTACTGTTAGGTACCTGGGTGGTGAGCCTGACTTGATGGAAGGAGACCTCTCTTACGGCTCTGGTTCAAGTCCCACTGGAGTGAGAACAGTGGTACGAGAGCACAGCGGAGTAGGAGTGTCTGGCCGGATGCAGCAGCAGATGCAGGCGAAGCGCTGAACCTTCAGATGCAGGGACCACAGGAGCTGGTGGAAGCAGAAGACGGCTTGGCAGAGCTGGCAGTAGCGGCAAGGCTGGCAACCTGATGAACCCAGAAGGCCGCAGCGGATCCTGGAAAACCTCAGAACGGAATACAGACGAGACAGGTCAGGAAGGCAGGAACCAGCAGACAGGTGACAGATAGCGCAACGTCAAACAGGCAGAGATTCAGCAGCAGAAATCAGTCTGAGACAAAGTCAGGCAAGCCGGGGTCGGGCAGGAGAGAGCAGCGTAGTCAGACAGGAGCCGGGTCAAATATGGTGGCGTGCGCCCGCGCCTGAGTAGCGAAGTGAGTACGCATGCGCAAAGGCCGGTCCGCTCGCAAAGTGTGATCGGGACCCTGACACAGGCGTTACCTATCTCGATTCCATCCGCCTTCTTTAGTAAAACTCGAACAATGTTTACAAAATTTATATGGGAAAGTAAATGGCCAAGGATTAATAGGAATTTGTTAACACTATCTAAAGAGGTGGGTGGAATAGCGGCACCTGATCTATATAAATATTATCAAGCTACCCAGTTAGGCATAATTATTGATTGGCGCAGCCATAGAGATAGTAAAAGGTGGACTGCCTTGGAACAACAAGTCAGCAATATACCCTTAGGTAGAGCTATATGGTGCCATGCAGTGTTACCCTAAGAGCTATAAGAAGGCGCGGTGGCCCGGCAGAAGAACCGAAGAGGGGGACAAGACCCCCGAAGTCGGAAGAAGAGGCTGGCGGCGAGGAAGAAAGCTGGACTCCTCCGCTAGCAAAAGAGCTACAAGAAGATAGCGGAGGAGTCCGGCGAGAAGACCCCCGGAGCTGTGCAATAAAGTATTTTATCTCGTGTGTTGTGTTTTTTTGTACTTTTATTTTACAGGTGAATGGGTAGGGGTACATTGTACATTGTACCCCATACTCATTCACATAGGGTGGGGGGGCCAGTATCCGGGGCCCCCCTTATTAAAGGGGGCTCCCGGATTCCGATAAGTCCCCCGCCCGCATACCACGAAACCAACGGCCAGGGTTGTCGGGAAGAGGCCCTTGTCCTCATCAACATGGGGACAAGGTGCTTTGGGGTGGGGGGCCCCCCTTCCCCAAGACATCCACCATGTTGAGGGCACGCGGCCTGGTACGGCTCAGGAGGGGGGGGGGGCGCTCGCTTGCCCCCCCTTTCCTGGCCGGCCTGGGTAGCGTGCTCGGACAAGGGTCTGTTGTGGACTTGGGGGGGACCCTCACGCAGATTTTTTTCGGCGTTGGGGTTCCCCTTTAAGTCCATACCAGGTGGCGGGGCCGGCGGCGTCTCCTTCGCGGGCCCCGCCTACCTGAAGACCCGCTCAAAATGAGCGGACTTTTCTCCGGGCGGGAAAAGTCCGCTCATTTCAAAAGTACGGCGGACTGGCACACACACGGCCGGATTGTCCGCCGAAATGCGAGTCCGGCGGGAAGATTGGAGTGCAACACGGCATTCTAAGTCCGCCGTACTTTCGGGTCAAAAAAGTATGCCGGAGGCTACACACGGGGGGATTGTCCGGCGGACTCGAGTTTGCTGGACTTTTCCACCCGCTTGTTTGATCGTGTGTACGCGGCATAAGATATATGCGTTAACATCACCTTCTGAGGATTTTGGTATATCGAGCTTAGATAAGTGGGGGAGGGACCTTGAACAAACTTTTACACCATCCCAATGGCAGAAAATAATACATTTAACTTTTAAATCATCTAGATGTACTAAGATACAGGAATTAAATTATAAAGTACTAATGCGTTGGTATTACACCCCGTCTCGAATGAATAAATTCTCTTCAGAAATGTCGGATAGGTGCTGGAGGGGTTGTAAGGAGAGAGGCACCATAACTAGTTTGGGCTCCATGGGAGTCATTTTTACAATCAGATGAAGGGAAAAGGTTGATTGGAGAGGAACTAGAGGAATAGATTAGTTAGTAAGTGATGTGGCACTGGTTCCCCTGTCAGCAGGGGCGACATATTTGTACTTATTTAATTTGGTACCCCCCCCCCCTTTTTTTCTTTCTCTCTCTCTCTCTTCTCAGTGCTATAAGCCCCTTATGGGATCTAGGGCTTTGGAGCAGAGGGTTGTTGAGGGGAATTGTTATTGTAATATTGTTAGTTGCGTATAAAAAAAAAAAAAACTGGCAGGAATGCATCGTGTATCATTGGTTAAAATAATACATTTTTGTTTTGAAAATTGATTTGATAAGTTGTTCTATGTAATTATTTTTAATGATCTATGTCATGTATTCCTGCAGAGAAATAAAGTATTTAAAAAAAATAAATAAAAAGACTCCCTCTGATAACAGCCTTATGGGCTTCCCATACCACCCCTTTATTGCTGTCAGGAGTCACATTAGTGGCGAAGCAGTGACCCAACTCCGTAACCACATCGGCTAGGACCGTCGGATCTTGTAATAGGCTCTCGTTAAGGCGCCATGGTGGGCGTTGTTCCGGTCTTGTGTCCGATAGAGTGAAGGAGATGCTAATCGGGGCATGATCTGACCACGTAATAGACCAGATGAAGGTATTCTCAACCGTGTGTAAGTGTTTGTGGGGTATCAAAAAATAATCAATATGCAAACAATTTTGATGGGGTGCCGAGTAAAAGGTGTAATCGCGTTCGCCAGGGTGAAAAAGATGCCACGAGTGCACATTGTGGAGTGCCTGACCGATACGCCTGCACATCTCCCGTGAAGTAGATGAGGTGCCTGAGGAGGTGTCCTCCACAGGGTTAAGGGGTATGTTCAAGTCGCCTCCTAACATAAGCTGGCCCTCTGAGAATCTGAGATGGGTCAGTCTCTTTTCAATGAAGGCATCCTGTCGATCGTTTGGGGCATAGAGATTGGTGAGCGTCACCTTTCGGTCACCTACCGTCCCCTTCAAGTACAAATACCGGCCGTTTTTGTCTGTCTGTGAAACTGAGAGTCCAGGGCACCCTAGCCGAGATAAGGATAGATACCCCTCTGGACTTAGCGTCAGTATAGTTTGAATGGTAGACCAGGGGATAAAATCTATTCTTAAGCAGCGGGAGGTTATTCTCCCTAAAGTGTGTCTCCTGTAGCATGACTATATCCACCTTGGCCCGGTGCATATCGTGTAACAGCATCCGCCTTTTTTTGGGCATGTTTAGGCCCTTGGCGTTTAATGATATTATGTGAAGTGAATCCATGTTCGTGGGGGGGGGGGGGGGGGGAGGGGGCAGGGATGAAGGGAGGAGGGGGCAGGGATGAAGGGAGGGGGGGAGGAGAGCGTAAGCAAAGTAGAGAGGGTTACAGGAGAGTAGCAGAAAAAGTAAAGAAAAACGACACAGATCTGTGTCGCTGGGAAAGGGGTGACTAAATTAGCCTAAGTGGCTGAAGTACTCCCCAGGGTTTCCCTGGATATGGAGCACAGTCCTAAGTGGGGGAGTAGAAGGACAGAACGGGGAGATGTACCCATGTCCATCCCCACTCACCCCCGACGTAACATGTTGGGTAGTTATATCGATACCGGCGCAGGATAAATCCCACATCTAAACAGCATAACAGTCTTCATAAAGTTAACGTTTGAAGCAGAACCAAGCATTAAACATAAAACATGTATCTATTAAACCTGGGCAGGAACAATAGAAGGAGCAGACAAGCCAGACAAACAAACAAACAAAGCAGAAAAACATAGTGAGCACTGCTAGGGCAGCGTGATACCCCCCGACCCCACCTCTCCCCACCCTCATACACTGGGGCTGTAGGCCCCATTCTTCCACGGTCCTCGCGGCCGCGGGGCATAAAAGCATAATCCCGCATATTCCAGAAGAAGTTAGAACCCCCGACAGGTGCATGCCAGGGGAGTAGCAGAGAGGCCGGGGCGGGGGGGATAGGAACCACCCCCTGGCCATACAGTGGTCGTGTTCAGACCCCTAACGGGCCCCCCGCTCAGCCCCCCACACCACAACACTCTGTAGCATCCCACCCCCCCCCACATTCCACCCCCCACTGAACTAGTTCAGCCCAGTAATCAGGTCCGTGGGCAACAGCTTGAAAACAGGCAAAACATGTGTCTAGTTTGTGCCAGCGAGACGTTCATGGGGAGAGCGCCCATAAAAGCCATGGTGGGTATGCCCACTCTCCATGGACGTGCACGCCCTGCTAGCGCTGATGTGTAGCCATCTCCACAGGGCCTGGCGGTGTGTAGGAAACAACAAACAAAAAAAAAGGGGGGGAACAGGAATTCTCGTCCAGGGTAGGGGGCAAGTCCAGAGGCATATCAATGTTTGCCGAGAGTGTCGGGCTAAGTGCTCAGTGCTGAAGGCAGGCACAGGGGAGGGCAGGCCAGGGGGCAAGTCACAAAAAAAATGGCTCAAGGCCTACTCAGGCAGGGCATCCCTGGATCTTGAACGGCATCTTCCCCTGCCACGGAACTGATGGGGTGGCAGGGGGCCATGGTTTGCTGTCGGTCCTGATCTGCCTTGTTGCCGTGGGAGAAGCTGTAGCCAATCAGGGACCTGAATCGGTTCCGTGCCCAGAAATAGGAACAGGGCTGGTAGATCTGCCAGTGTTTGCAGGATGAAGGAGCCAGTTTCCTTGCGGAAGATCATGGATAGTGGGTAGCCCCAGCAGGACATCGATACATTCTGTTTGGCCAGAGCTAGGACTGGCCGGAGGATGGCTCTGCGTCGGAGGGTAGCCCTGGTTAAGTCCTGTAATATTTTAATCGGTGATCCCTGGACCTCCTCCTTTTGAGTGAACTGATGGAGCCTGCATATAATGTCCCGCGGCCTGCTCAGGTCAGCGGACTTGGGGCCCAGAGCTCTATGGGCTCTGTCTAGGATAATGTTTGCTGCAGGGTCCTCCAGTACTTCTCGGAGTATGCCCCTGACCGTGTCGCCAACCTGCTCCACCTCAGATGTCTCAGGGACTCCCCGAAGCCGCAAGTTGTTGCGACAGCTCCGGTCCTCAATGTCCTCAAGGTGGAGCTGTAACGACACTGCTGTGTCCTGGTGACGGCTGTGGTCTCGCTCAAGTGCCACCACACGTGCGTCCAGGGTGGTCAGCGAGGACTCCTCGATGATAACCCGCTCTGCCAGAGAGGAAACCTCACCCCTGACCTCCTGGATGTCCCTCCTGTGCGTTTCCTCCAGCTGGAGGATCAGGGCCTCAATAGCGGAGTGGGTGGGGAGAGCCTGTAACATGTCCCGGATGTCCTGGTCTATCGGGGAGGCCTCCGGAGGCTGTGAGCAGGCCATCTCTCCACCTCTCGGGACAGCGGTAAATACCCTGTGGAGCTCCCAGGTGCGATGGACTCCAAGTCCTCAGGCTCTGCTGCGGTGTCACGCTGGGCCGCACAGGATACGGAACCTCGTGGCGCTGCGGCCCTGGAGCCGGGGGAGATTTCCTGCAGTCTCCTGAAATAGCGCTGGATCTCGCCCAAGTTTTTGCCTGAAGGGGTGCCCCGGTGCTTGCTCTGGTCCTGTACCGCTTTTGTGAGCTCATGCCGGTATACAAGGCTGATTGATGCCGAGTGGTGAGGGTTAGGGCCGGGAGCTTTCCAAAAGTGCAACCGCACTCGGCCATGTCCAGGCCACGCCCCCTCACAACGTTTTTTAGTAGTAATCAGTATTTTACGTATGAATTATAGCATGGTTCTGGTATTTTTTTTTCAATGTTCTGTAATGTTATTATTCCAGTGGCGGTGTGTCCATAGAGAGCACAGGAGCGCCGCCCCCTCTCTCCTGCACTGCTCTATCACCAATAGATAGATTCATGCATTACCCTGTCACCTGATTGGCTGAAGCGTCAGGTGCTGTGATTGGACGGCTATCAGCAATTGATGGGCACACTGGTGGCAATTGGTGGGGCACACTGGCGGCATTTGATGGGGCAAACTGGTGGCAATTGATTGGGCCCACTGGCAGCAATTGTTGGGCACACCGGCGGCAATTGATTGGGCATAGTGGGGGCAATTGATGGGCACAGTGGTGGCACTTGATGGGCACACTGGCAACAATTGATGGGGCACACTGGCAGCAATTGATGGGGCACACTGGCAGCAATTGATTGGGCACAGTGGTGGCAAATGATGGGCACAGTGGCGGCAATTGATGGGTACAGTAGCTGTGTTTGATGGCACAGTGTCAGCAATTTATGGGTACAGTGGCTGTGTTTGATGGGCGCAGTGGCTGCGCTTGATGGGCACAGTGGCTGCACTTGATGGGGTGTTTTTTTTTCCATTTGTCTGCGCCCCCCAAAAATTTTGAGCACGAGCCGCCACTGGTTATTACGTTGCAATCGTGCCCTGTGATTGTCAAATATCTTGTTTCTCTTTAGTCCCTACATTTCTCATGGTAGGCAGTATGAACATAAGAGAGAAACAAAGTCTGTCTAATACAGATGAGCTCAAGGTTTGATCTGAACATAAATAAGAAACACAGTAATGATACACTTAATATATTTACCCAACAAAGAAACAATTTTTTCCAGTCCAGCAGCCACTCCTTGGAACTGTTACTTCCAGTCCAGGGGCCCCTCCATAAAGCGACTGCTACCTCCAGTCCGGGGGCCCCTCCATAAAGCGACTGCTACCTCCAGTCCGCGGGCCCCTCCATAGAGGGACTGCTACCTCCAGTCCGGGGGCCCCTCCATAGAGGGACAGCTACATCCAGTCCAGGGCTCCCTCCATAGAGGGACTGCTACCTTCAGTCCAGGGGCCCCTCCATAGAGGGACTGCTACCTCCAGTGCAGTGGCCCCTCCATATAGGGACTTCTACCTCTAGTCCAGGGGCCCCTCCATAAAGGGACTGCTACCTCCAGTCCAGGGGCCCCACCACAGAGGGACTACTACCTCCAGTCCAGTGGGCCCCCCTTAGAGGGGCTACTACCTCCAGTCCAGCCCCCCCCTTAGAAGGACTACCACCTCCAGTCCAGGGGGCTCCTCCATAGAGGGACTACTACTTCCATTCCAGGGACCCCTCTATAGAGGGACACTACTACCTCCAGTCCAGGGGCCCCTCCACAGATGGACACTAATACCTCCAGTCCAGGGGCCCCTTCTATTGTAGAGTGACATAGAATGGAAAGCCCCAGGAGTGACAATAGTGACAGTAGTAAGGAACACTGTGCTCCCCTCCTGGCAGTGTAGGGGTTAAGGTGCCTGCCCGGTGTGTGCCCTGTATGTGGGTCTCACCTGAGATATGTTGAGCCCACGTGGCTCTCCCCTCCTCCAATAGTGCAGGTAGGAGTGTGGGCACAGGGTGGTATGGGCGCTTTATCTGAGGTAAAAGCAACAGAACTGTCACAGTGGGGCTGGGGGAGTTTAGGAAGCATTCTCACAGCAAGCGCCAGCCCAGCAGCGGCAGCACTACCCAGTGGAAGTGAAGCTGTGCAGAGAGGGGCAGAGGGCTGATCACTCCACTGTGACAGGGCTGCAGTTGGGATTACAGGAGCAGTATCAGCAAATGTGGGTGATTTCTCCTTTCGAGATGCCTGCCCAGCTATGCCTGCATCTTTTGGTGGAAGTGCCTACCTACCAGAGCTAAATATACTGTTGGCAATGGTGACCCACAACAATGATTGGGCCCGGGGCAGCTTCCCCATTTGCCCTGACTTAGACGGCTCTGGTGGAACTGCATATAGATTTGCATAGTTCAAAGTTATAGGCCACTCAGTGTTTATGAGAAGGTGGAGACTCCTTGAACAGATGAAAAGGACTACAAAGGCTGGGACGGTGATAATAATGGGGGATTTCAACTACCCTGATATTCACTGGAGTAATGGCACTACTGGAACCGTTAAAGGGTAACTCCACTTTCGTGGGGAAAAAAAAACAATATAGCCTGTACAATTGTGATACAAGTCATATTGTACTTGAATGTTATTAAAAATTACCTTTCCTTTTCAATCTGCAGCCGCTGTAATTTTCTATAAATGCAAAGCAATATGGCTACATAGAGTTGTTCTGTACACAGAATGTTTACTCCCCAGAAACATCATTTCCTGCTTGTGTGATTGGCTCACCAATTTTCCCAAAAGTCTGCCTAAGATACAAGTCCAATTTCAGGCATCCCCTGCAACAAAAATGTAATTTTTGGTGAGATATTTCCAATAGGAACACGTCTAAAGGGATGCAGGCCCAGCAGCTTTCCTCATTAGTGCCCTGTAGCTGCCACAGCTGACTGAGAATTATGAAACCACTCCCATTAGACCCACTCTGTCCAGAGGCACAGACAAACACACATGGATTTCTTAAGAATAACAAAAAGGTAAGAATCTGCAACAAAAGGTTGTTACAATCCTTACACTGTACATAGATCACCCAACGCTCGCTTGTACCCTCCCCCTTTCCTGCATGCTTGGAAAAGGATCTGAATCTTGGGGGGACCCCACACCTTTTAACATTGTTCTATTGCTGGTAATGTGTGTGTTGTGAAAGAAAATAAAGGAACCAATAGGTTCCAAACCTGCGCAAACCAGTAACCAAAAAAAACAAACAAAACAAAAGTGAAAAAAAAAAACACCTATAACATGAAAAAGGAACCACGCTCTTATATCATAAATCACCATAGTGAATAAACAAATAAATCTTAGTTTAAATTATAAAAATTGTATAGTCCATGTATAGATCCCGCACATGAATAAACATCCTCAGTGAGTATAGAAGAGGTTCCTCTCCACCCACATGCAGACACATAATGCACTCACCAGATTTAAATGACCCCTATTACAGGGAGTCAAATTGCGCATATGGGAAAATCCAAGATGTTGGAAGGCAACATGGTTTAATATCATATTTCTGGAGTTTCACTTCCTGGTTGATGCAGACAGGTGACCTTTGCAATGTAACAAGTTGCACATCAAAGCTTTGTAAAACAAAAGCTTGGCTCCTGACCGACTGGTGTGATAAGAGAAGATGATTGACGAATGTCCTGCTACAAAGGATCAAAAGGCATTGAAGATTGACCCAGGATATGGACAATGCTGCCCCTAGAGTCCAATACAGCAGGATGGACAGTAATATAATATATTGAGGGAGAACTGCCCCTCAAATACGTTGATTCGTCAAAGGTCTAGATGGGCCAGCAATAGGGTTCGGGCTGAACGGTGTATGATTGAAGTATAAAAACGGCTGAATGAGACAGAGAGCCATGCAGACCAATTTGATGCAGTGTGCAGCGTATGATCTGAGCACTGACAGGCTGACCCCCCACCCTTTTAACCTCTGCAGCAATGCTGGCAGCACTGATACATCTATTTCCCAAAGACAACCTCTGGTTATGACGCTGGGCACGTGCACTCAACTACTTTGTTTGAGTCCATGCTCAGGTGGACTTCAAATGACAGTAGTTCTCTGGCCTGAGACTCAGAAGGGAATCAGAGAGAGGAGCTCTGTTTGTTTGGACTGAAAATGAAGGATTGCTTTACCTCAGGTTTTGTGGGGCATGGGGACCAGCCCCACACCATACAGAGAGCAGTCTATTGTTTAGTTTAGAACCAGACAGCAAGGATTTGTTTTATTTTTATGACTTTGCAAACTACCTGTAAATAAACCTGGCAACCCTCCACATTTTAAAGAAACTGCCTGTATGCTGACTAGGGATGAGCTTCCTGTTCGAGTAGAACCCCTGTTCGACTTGAACATCGTCTGTTCACCCGTTTGCCGAATTCCGAACATTATGGGCCGTTGGTGCCAAATTTGAGTGTGCTTCATGGCCCATAATTCACTGCGGCATCGCAGTGCATTGCTGGCTGATGATTGGCCAAGCATGCACTATGTCCCGCATGCTTGGCCAATCACAACGCCGAACTGTAATTGGCAAAAGCCAGGGTGGCTTTGGCAAATTATGGCTCGGGGGTTTAGTACACGTCCCACACTATATAAGGTCGCCTGCGCGGCAGCTTTGCGTAGTGTGTTGCGTCGGTCGAGAGAGAGACGGAGAGACAGTGTCTTTGAATTTCATTTGATGCTGTTGCAATTACAGTCAGTGTATTTTGCCACCCGCACAGTGTATACCTAAAGCTACCCCAATTGCTGGTGTTCTTCTGATCCTATACAACAGACAGCTGTAGCAATTAGTCGATGTATTGTGCAACCTGCACAGTGTACACCTAAAGCTACCCCAATTGCTGGTGTTCTGCAGGTCCTATACCACAGACTGCTGTAGCAATTACAGTTGATGTATTGTGCCACCTGCACAGTGTACACCTAAAGCTAGCCCAATTGCTGTTGTTCTGATCATATACCACAGGCAGCTGCTGCAGCAATTACAGTCTGTGTATTGTGCCACCTGCACTGTGTACACCTAAAGCTACCCCAATTGCTGGTGTTCTGCTGGTCCTATACCACAGACAACTGTAGCAGTTACAGTCGATGTATTGTGCCACCTGCACAGTGTACACCTAAAGCTACCCCAATTTCTGGTGTTCTGCAGGTCCTATACCACAGGCAGCTGCTGCAGCAATTACAGTTGGTGTATTGTGCCACCTGCACAGTATAAACCTAAAGCTACCCCAATTGCTGGTGTCCTGCTGGTCCTATACCACAGGCAGCTGTAGCAATTACAGTCGGTGTATTGTGCCACCTGCACAGTGTACACCTAACGCTACCCCAATTACTGGTGTTCTGCTGGTCCTATACCACAGGCAGCTGTTGCAGCAATTACATTCGATGTATTGTGCCGCCTGCACAGTGTACACCTAAAGCTACCCCAATTGCTGGTGTTCTGCTGGGCTTATACCACAGGGAGTTGTTACAGCAATTACAATCAGTGAATTATGCCACCTGCAAAGTGTACACCTAAAGCTACCCCAATTGCTGGTGTTCTGCTGTCCCTATACCTCAGGCAGCTGTAGCAATTACAGTCGGTGTATTGTGCCACCTGCACAGTGTACACCTAACGCTACCCCAATTGCTGGTGTTCTGCTGGTCCTATACCACAGGCAGCTGTTGCAGCAATTACATTCGATGTATTGTGTCGCCTGCACAGTGTACACCTAAAGCTACCCCAATTGCTGGTGTTCTGCTGGGCTTATACCACAGGGAGTTGTTACAGCAATTACAATCAGTGAATTATGCCACCTGCAAAGTGTACACCTAAAGCTACCCCAATTGCTGGTGTTCTGCTGTCCCTATACCTCAGGCAGCTGTAGCAATTACAGTCGGTGTATTGTGCCACCTGCACAGTGTGCAGCTAAAGCTACTCCAATTGCTGGTGTCTGCTTGTCCTATACCACAGGCAGCTGCTGCAGAAATTACAGCTGATGTATTGTGCACAGTGTATGCCTAAAGTTACCCCAATTGCTGGTGTTCTTCAGATCCTATACCGCAGGCAGGCAGCTCCAGTAATTACAGTCAGTGTATTGTGTCAAATGCATAGTGTGCACCTAAAGCTACCCCAATTGCTGATGTTCTGCTGATCTTATCCGCAGGCAGCTGTAGCAATTACAGTCGGTCTACTGTGCCATCTGCACAGTTTGCACCTAAAGCTACCCCAATTTCTGGTGTTCTTCTGATCCTATACCGCAGGCAGCTGGTGCAGCAATTACAGTCGGTGTATTGTGCCACCTGCACAGTGTACGCCTAAAGCTACCCCAATTGTTGGTGTTCTTCTGATCCTATACCACAGGCAGGCAGGTCCAGTAACTACAGTTGGTGTATTGTGTCATCTGCACAGTGTGCACCTAAAGCTACCCCATTTGATGGTGTTCTTCAGATCCTATACCACAGGCAGGCAACTCCAGTAATTACAGTTGATTTATTGTGTCATTTACACAGTTTGCACCTAAAGCTACCCCAATTGCTGGTGTTCTGCTGATCCTATCCGCAGGCAGCTGTAGTAATTACAGTCAGTGTATTGTGTCATCTGCACAGTTTGCACCTAAAGCTACCCCAATTGCTGATGTTCTGCTGATCCTATACCGCAGGCAGCTGCAGTAATTACAGTCAGTGTATTGTGTCATCTGCACAGTGTGCACTTAATGTTACCCCTATTGCTGGTGTTCTGCTGATCCTATACCTCAGGCAGCTGCAGTAATTACAGTTGGTGTACTGTGTCATCTGCACAGTGTGCACTTAAAGCTACCCCAATTGCTGGTGTTCTCATAGTAATAATACTACAGGCAGGCAGTTGCTTCTGCTAGCTGCAGTATAATCAGTATATATGTACCAGCTTTGTGCAGCTACATCTCCCTGCAGGCCATTAGTATGTCTGGAAGGCCAACAAGGAGAGGTAGACAGTCACGAGGCAATAAAAGGGGGCAAGCAGGCTCTGTGTCTAGAGGCAACAGTTCTGGTCGTGGACACGGTGCATCCTCATCAGCATGTGGCCGTGAGACACACTTGTCCTTATTTTCGGCAGCTGGACGTGTTGAGCCGCAACATGCCAAAGACTTGGTAGAGTGCATGACCAAGCTGTCCTCATCCTCCTCATCCTCTCTCACCCAGGCTCAGGGTACTGGCAAAGCAGCTGCCAATGTGGCCTCTTCCCTCATCTCAATGGAATCAGTCACTCCTTCCCTAGCCACACCATGTCCTCCTGAGGAGTCCCCCGAACTGAGCACAGTGTTGGGTACATGCTCCATGAGGATGCCTAGCGTTTTGAAGGCTCTGATGATGATACTCAGCTAGAGGAAAGCAGTAATGTGAGCCTAGAGAGAGGGGATGCCCAAGAAAGACAGCAATTTGGCAGTCATGTTCCCCCAGCTGCAGCATACTGCCAGGTTTGCTCCAGTGATGAGGAGGGAGGGGATGATGAGGTCACTGACTCCACGTGGGTGCCTGATGGGAGAGAGAGGAGGAGGAGGCAGAGAGTGCCAACGAAGCAGGATGCCCTCCAGGGGCCATATTAAGGGCAGCACATCGACTGCATCACACCGCAGAGCTCCACCTGTGCAGGGCGCGGCCTCTGCGTGTTATTCCAAAAGTTATTTGGTGTGGGCCTTTTTTGAGACGAGTGCATCAGATTGCACCACTGCTGTTTGCAACATATGTCTCAAGCGTATCTCGCGTGGCCAAAACATCAGCTGCTTGGGTACCACATGCTTGACCAGACATATGTCGATCTGCCATGCAGTTCATTGGCAAGCGTACCTAAAAGACCCACAACAAAGAACAACGTGGAACGCTCCTTGCTCCTCATCAGCTGGGATCTCCAACCCCACTATACCTTCAGTCCTCTCTGAAACCTGCACTGAGAGGAATGAAGGTGTAGAATTAGGTGTGTCACAGCCAAGTACTTGTGGGCAATCTGCTATCGGTACACCAACATCCAATTGTACCAGGCAAATTTCCCTGCCCCAGCTGCTGCACCATGGAAAGAGATTCAACTCCCAGCCATCCACATGCCCAGTGGTTGAATGCTAGCTTGGCTAAATTGCTAGCACTTCAACTGCTGCCTTTTCAGTTGGTAGACTCTCCCCCCTTCAGTGACAATAAAGAATACAAGAAGAAATGTAAGGGTGCAATAAGGATGGCTAAGAGCATGAAAGACATAGCAGAGGAGAGCAAAAAAAAAATCAAGAAATTCTTTAAGTATATAAACAGGAAAAAATAGAGGACAGACCTTATTGGCCACATAAAGAATGAGGAAGGACATCTGGTTACAAAGGATGGGGAGATGGTAAAGGTATTGAATTCTTCTCCTCAGTCTTCACGGGGGAATCGGGGGGGTTCAGGAACCATAACTGCAGGGTTTATCCTCATGACGCATCACAGGAAGCACTTCCATGGTTAACAGAGGACAGACTTAAAATTGGGAAATTTAACACTAATAAATTACCGGTACCAGATGGCTTGCACCCGAGGATACTTAGGGAACTCGGTCAAGTAATTGCCAGACCATTGTTCCTAATTTTTACTGACAGTCTACTGACTGGAATGGTACCAGCTGATTGGAGAAAAGCCAATGTAGCACCAATATTTAAAAAGGGCTCAAAATACAGCCCTGGGAATTACAGACCAGTTAGGAGGAGATGATAAGGGACTATATACAAGATTCATGAAGAATTGTTCTTGCCAAACCAATCTACTAACCTTCTATGAGGAGGTGAGTTGCCAGCTAGATAAAGGAAGGTCCGTAGGCGTGGTGTATCTGGATTTTGCAAAAGCATTTGACACAGTTCCCCAAAAATAAGGTCTGTTGGCATGGATCATAGGTTGACTACATGGATTGAAAATTGGCTACAAGGACAAGTGCAGAGGGTGGTGATAAACGGGGAGTACTCGGAATGGTAAGGGGTGGGTAGTGGGGTCCCCAGGGTTCTGTGCTGGGACCAATTCTATTTAATTTGTTCTTAAACGATATGGAGGATGGGGTAAACAGTTCAAACCTCTGTATTTGCAGACAATACTAAGCTTAGCAGAGAAATAACTTCTCAGCAAGATGTGGAAACCTTGCAAAAAGATCTGAACAAATTAATGGGGTGGGCAGCTACATGGCAACTGAGGTTATATGTAGAAAAATGTAAAATAATGCATTTGGGTGACAAAAATATGAATGCAATCTATACACTGGGGGGAGAACCTCTGTGGGAATCTAGCATGGAAAAGGACCTTGGGCTCCTAGTAGATGACAGGCTCAGGAATGGTATGCAATGCCAAGCTGCTGCTAACAGAATATTGGCATGCATTAAAAAGGGGATTAACTCCAGAGATAAAACTATAATTCTCCCGCTCTATAAGACTCTGGTCCGGCCGCACCTGGAGTATGCTGTTCAGTTCTGGGCACCAGTCCTCAGGAAGGATGTACTGGAAATGGAGCGAGTACAAAGAAGAGCATCAAAGCTAATAAAGGGTCTGGAGGATATTAGTTGGATGAGGAAAGGTTGCGAGCACTGAACTTAGTCTCTCTGGAGAAGAGACACTTGAGAGGGGATATTATTTCAATATACAAATACCATACTGGTGCCCCACAATAGGGATAAAACTTTTTCGCAAAAGGGAGTTTAACAAGACTCGTGGCCACTCATTAAAATGAGAAGAAAAGAGGTTTAACCTTAAACTACGTAGAGGGTTCTTTACTGCAAGAGCGGCAAGGATGTGGAATTTCCTTATACAGGCGGTGGTTTCAGAGGGGGGCATTGATAGTTTCAAGAAACTATTAATTAGATAACCAGCTGAATGACCGCAACATACAGGGATATACAATGTAATACTGACATATAATCACACACATAGGCTGGGCTTGATGGACTTGTGTCTTTTTTCAACCTCACCTACTATGTAACTATGTGAGTATGTACAATGTGCGGTTGCTCAGTGGTAGGTTCCCAAATGCCACTTTTTCTCATGGAAGGCGATTCTGGCTCTCTACTGGCATGTGGAAGGCCATGCCTTGCTGGACAGGGAGGTCAGTGGTAAGGTGCATTTTACCACTGACTCATGGTCCTGCAGGAATGGACAGGGACGTTACCTATCTTTCACGGCGCATTGAGTGACTCTTCTGGCAGCTCGGAAGGATGCAGGACAAGGTGCAGTAGTGTTGGAGGTTGTTCCGCCACCAGGCCTCCAAAGTGCTACTAATGGTGATTGTGACACACCTCTCTCCTCCAACCCCTCGTCTTCTTCTTCCTCCGTGGCCTTTTCCTGTACTTTGTCCTTGGAACCAGCGGTGCTCTGTAGGCATTCAAGGGGCTCCGCAAGTACGCAGGAAAAAAGATGCCATGCCGTGCTTGCTCTGGTGTGCTTGGGGGACAGGAGCCACACTGGGGCAGATATTCTGTCAGCTCTTCAGGGGCAGGCTGAGAGGTGGTTGACGCCACACCAGCTTAAGCCAGGAATGGTGGTTTGCGACAATGGCACCAACCTCTTCTCCGCCCTCGAACAGGGACAACTGAACCATGTGCCCTGTGTGGCTCACGTCCTTAACTTGGTGGTGCAGAGGTTCTTGGGCAGGTACCCGGCCTTACAGGATGCCCTGAGGCAGGCCAGGAAAGTCTGTGTGCATTTCTGCCGGTCATATAATGCCAGTGCTCGGCTGGCTGACCTCTAAAAGGAATTGAACCTGCCCAAGAACCGCCTAATCTGTGACATGCCCACCAGGTGGAACTCAACGTTGGCCATGCTGCAGTGGCTGCACACGCAGTACAGGGCCATCAATGAGTACCTGTGCGACTACGGTACTAGGTCAGGGTCAGTGGAGCTTGTTTTTTCCCCCATGCCAATGGGCCATGATCAGGGATGCATGCACTGTCCTGTCACCATTTGAGGAGGCCACAAGGATGGTGAGCAGTGACAGTGCATGCACCAGTGACACTGTACATCTTGTCCACCTGTTGGAGCACACGCTGCCTGGAATAATGGACAGGGCACTGGAGGCAGAACAGAGGCAGGAAGAGGAGGACTTCCTTGCCTCTCAAGGCCCCATTTATCCAGACAGTGTTCCTGCTGGCCCGCCAATCACACAGGAAGGAGGAGGAGGAGGAGGAGAATTGTGTCAGCATGGAGGTGGCACTCAGCATCAGCCTTTTAGGGATCATTTACAGTCCCAAGAAACCCGTGGACTTGTACGTGGCTGGGGATCATGTCGTCCTTAGTGACCCAGAGGACTCCGGACCAAATGCCTCAGCTAACCTATGCTGCATGGCCTCCCTGATCCTGCAAAGCCTGCGGAAGGATCATCGTATTCAGCAGGTCGAGAGGGACCATTACTGGCTGGCAACTCTCCTTGATCCACGTTACAAGGGTAAGGTTGTGGACCTTATCTTGCCGTCGCAGAGGGAGCAGAGGATGAGACATCTTCAGGAGACCTTGCAGAAAGGTCTATGTAATGCGTTCCCAGAGACTGGGAGGTTACAAATTCCTAGACCTGGACAACGTGTTGCTGAGGCTTCGGTCAGTCACAGAAGGAGCGGTGGAGAAGTTGGCCATCTGACAGATGCGTTCAGACAATTTTTTACTCCGCAGCCTCACCGTATGATCGGTTCCAGCAACCTTTGCCAGCGTATGATTTACATGCTGCAGGAATACCTAGGGGCAAGATCAGACTTGGACACCTTTCCCACCGAAAATCCTCTGGATTGCTGGTTCTTGAGAATGGATCACTGGCCAGAGCTTGTACAGTATGCAGTTGAGCTACTGGCCTGTCCTGTATCCAGCGTTCTTTTGGAACGCACATTCAGTGCTGCTAGAGGCTTTGTAACCGATCACAGGGTGCACCTGTCCACTGACTCGGTTGATCGACTGACCTTCATAAAGATGAATCAGTCTTGGATCACCACCAGCTACCAAGCACCTGAAGCTCATGTAACCAATTAATTTTTTTTGAAATGTCAGATCCCTTCAAGACTGCCTATGCTGATGCTGAGTGACTATCCTGTTATGCTATCCTCTTCCTCATCAATGATCCTGCTGATAGCTTGGAAGAACATTTTTGGTTCTGGGCGCTGCCACCAGTGGCTAAGGCCAAATTTTTCAGGCCCCGTTTAACAGGGGCGTGTAATTACAATTTTTGATGCAATACTTTGCAGCAGGGCTCATTCCTGCTCTCCAACTAAAGTTTCTGTGAGGTGTTGCAGTGTTGTGGCAACAGTGCCTAAGGCCCAATTTTTATGTAATTACAGTTCTTGATATAATATTCCACAGCAGGGCCCGTTCCAGCACCCACCAAGAGTAACTATGAGGATTTACAGTGTTATGGCACCAGCACCACCAAAGGCCCATTTTTTCTACCACTGTTCAACAATGGCATGTAATTACAATTCTTGATATAATAGTTCACAGCAGGGCATTCCAGCACCCACTAAGAGTCACTTTGAGGGCTTACAGTGTTGTGGCAACACCAACACCTCAGGCCCAAATTTCTGCAGAGCATATAGGGCAGGCCCCTACTTTCAAGCATCCAACTTACAAATGACTCCTACTTGCAAACCAAAGGAGACAACAGGAAGTGAGATGAAAAAAGACAGACGGCAAAAAAAATTATACAGGGGTGATAACCCTTCCCTATGTTTTCCAAAAAGCTTATAAATAGATTTTTTGACTGGAGCTACACTTTAAAAATGTACCAGTTCTAAATTACAAACAGATTCTACTTAAAGAGGAAGTAAACCCTTCCAAACAACTTGGACCTACAGGTAAGCCTAGATTAAGGCTTACCTGTAGGTCCAAGCAATATCTCCTAAACCTATATGGTTTAGGAGATATTTGCCCGAAAATGGGCACCGCTGTCTACGGCGCATGCGCCGTAGACAGCGGCGCGCAGGCGCACTAAATGCGGCAAATCCATGAATGGATTTGCCTAATTTGTCGACTCCCGTGCGCATGCGCGGGAGTGACGTCATCGCGGCTTCGCCAAGTGGCAGCGGCGGAGCTGCGAGACGCGACTCCCGTGCGCATGCGCGGGAGTGACGTCATCGCGGCTTCGCCGCTGTGATTCGTCGGAGCTGCGAGACGCCACCAGCAACATGGATGCGGCGGACTACAGGGATCAGCGGCGACTTCGCTGGCTCCTGTGTCAGGTAAGTGACACATAATGAGCTACTATGCGATGCATAGTAGTCCATTATGCTTTACCTTTGCAGGGAAAAAAAGAGGAAGTAAACCCATCAGGGTTTACTTCCTCTTTAACACAGCAAACCTACACAGCCCCTGTCTTGTTTGCACCTCCTGTATACTGCTTTTCTGAGTATATAGGGCTTTTTTAAAATTTGGGTACGAGGTTCCCCTTAATATCTGTACAAGACCCAAGGGGGCTGGTAATGGGCAGGGGGGGCTACCCATGCCATTTTTCTCAATGATTTTCATCCATATTGCAGGAACTAGACATTACATTAAAACCGCAAGCAGTTTTAAATTTTTTTCCATTAGAAACGCCATTTTGTGCAGGGACTGTTCTAAACATGGGAAACACGTGCCACTAAAAAAAAGGCATACTGTAGACACCCCACAGGCATGATATTTAAATGAATATTTCACTTTTTTTCACTTTAACCACTTAAGCCCCGGACCAATTGTCAGCCTAAGGAGCAGAGGTCTTTTTACAATTTTTCACTGCGGTTCTTTAACTGGTAAATGCACGGCTATGAATTGTTGCACCCAAACAAAATTCGTGTCCTTTTCTTCCCACAAATAGAGCTTTCTTTTGAAGGTATTTGATTGCCTCTGTGATTTTTATTTTTTGTGATATAAACGGAAAAAGACCGAAATAAAAAAAAAAAAAAAAGATATTTTATAATTTTTGTTATAAGAAAAATCTAATAAACTCAATTTTAGTCATACATTTAGGCCAAAATGTATTCAGCCAGATGTCTTTAGTAAAAAAATTTCAATAAGCGTATATTTATTGGTTTGCGCAAAAGTTATAGTGTCTACAAACTAGAGTACATTTTCTGGAATTTACACAGTTTTTAATTTATGACTGGCTCATTTCTGGAGGTGCTAAAATGGTAAAATTGCAGCAAGGAAATTGCTGAGAGGCATGTTGAGCCCATTGAATATTTTTTTTTGTCCCAAGTGATTGAATAATGACAAAAAAAAAAATGTTTACAAAAAGTTGTCACTAAATGATATATTGCTCACACATGCCATGGTTATATGTGGAATTGCACCCCAAAATAAAATTTTCTTCTTCTCCTGAGTACGGGGATACCACATGTGTGGGACTCTTTGGCAGCCTAGTCGCGTACTGCCCCCCCGAAAACCAATCACCGCCTTCAGGATTTCTAAGGGTGCAAATTTTTGATTTCACTCCTCACTACCTATCACAGTTTTGAAGGCCATAAAATGCCAAAATAGCACAACCCCCCCCCCCCAAATGACCCAATTTTGGAAAGTAGACACCCCAAGCTATTTTCTGAGAGGCATGTTGAGTCCATGGAATATTTTATATTTTGCCATAAGTTGCGGAAATATTACAAACTTTTTTTTTTTTTTGCACAAAGTTGTCACTAAATGATATATTGCTCACACATGCCATGGGCATATGTGAAATTACACCCCAAAATACATTCTGCTGCTTCTCCTGGGAGTGTGGGACTTTTTGGGAGCCTAGCCACGTACGGGCCCCCAAAACCAAGCACCGCCTTCAAGATTTCTAAGGGCATACATTTTTGATTTCACTCCTCACTACCTATCGCTACCTATCACAGTTTTGAAAGCCATAAAATGCCAAGATGGCACAAAGCCCCCCAAATTACCCAATTTCGGAAAGTAGACACCCCAAGCTGTTGAGGGGCATGTTGAGCCCATTGAATTTTTTTTTTTTTTAGTCCCAAGTGATTGAATAATGTACGCGGCTAGGCTCCCAAAACGTCTCACACATGTGGTATCCCCATACTCAGGAGAAGCAACAGAATGTATTTTGGGGTGTAATTTCACATATGCCCATGGCATGTTTGATCAATATATATCATTTAGTGACAACTTTGTGCAAAAAAATAATAATAATTTTTGCCTCTCAGCAAATAGCTTGGGGTGTCTACTTTCCAAAATGGGGTCATTTGGGGGGGGGGGGGGGTTTGAACTGTCCTCGTTTTTTATGAATGAATGAAATATTTGTATAGCGCACACCGCGAACTGAATCGCTTCAAGACGCTGTGAAGAGCTTGGTTGTCCATCATCTAGAAGAGGAAGGTCATGAGTTTATTCTTAAAAGCCAGGTGGTTTTCTTCCAGGCGGATGATGGTTGGTAGAGCGTTCCATAGCCGAGGTCCTTGGACAGCAAATCTCCGATCCCCCTTTAATTTGTACCGGGATTTGGGCACGCGGAGGAGGTTTTTGTTGGCTGTTTGAAGACTGCGGTTTGGTGTGTAATGATTTATTTTCTCAATTAGGTATTGAGGAGCATCTCTATGCACGCATTTCTGGGTGAGGCAGAGGGTCTTGAATGTGATCAGATTCTTTACGGTTAGCCAATGTAGGTTCCTCAGGGAAGGGTAGATTGATTCCCAGGGTTTTTTTCCTGTTATCAGCCTTGTCACTGTGTTTTGGATAAGTTGTAATCGCGCAAGTTGATATTGTGGTAATCCTATGTAAAGCGAGTTTGCATAGTCCAGTCGTGAATGAATGACTTTTCCAACTACCACTGCTTTGTCATTCTTTGGGATAAAATGGATGAGTCTGCGTAGCAGGCGTAGCAGATGGTGAGAACCACTGACTACTGCTCCTATTTGAGCATCCATTGACATTTGTGAGTCCAAAAAGACTCAGAGACTCTTGGCCTTGGTCTTTGGGGAGATGGTCTGCCCAAAGATGGCGGATGGTGTCCAGGAGGTTTTGGTTACAGAATTATGGTTTGGGTGTAAGATAAGCAGCTGTGTCTTTGATTCCTTGAGTTTGAGGGAGTTGGTGGTCATCCAGTCTTCTATTAAATTGAGGCAATTTTCTAGTTGTTGGTGGTAATCGCTTTGTCCAGTGATACGGAAATAAAGTTGCATGTCGTCAGCGTACGAGTGGAAGCAGAGGTATGAACATCTGATAATTTGGAGGAGTGGGCGGATGTAAATGTTGAAGAGGACTGGTGACAAGGGTGATCCTTGAGGGACTCTGCAGGTGACTGCCCAGGATTCAGAGAAGAAGTCTCCTAGTTTCACTGTCTGTGAACGATTTCCTAGGAAGGACGTGAACCATTGGAGATCTGAGCCTTTGACTCCTACCACTTCTGTGAGGCAGACGAGTAGAGTATTGTGGTCTACTGTATCAAACGCTGTGCTGAGGTCTAACAGTACCAGGAGACATGACTCTCCATCATCTGCTGCTTCGAGGGCGTTGCCCCATATCTTGAGGAGACCTGTTTCTGTTCCATGGCCCAGGCGGAAGCCTGATTGCAGCGGGTCCAGGAGCTTGTGTGTATCCAGGTGGAGTTGTAACTGTTGTACTACAGCTTTCTCCATGATCTTGGAAATGGTGTTAAGGCTTGTAATTGGCCTACGGTTGTTTGGGTCCTGAGGGTCGAGATTAGGTTTAGGTTTAGGTTAGCAGGGGTTTGACAATGCCGTGTTTGAAGGTGCCAGGAACGATCCCTTCTTGGAATGAGCGGTTTATAAGGTGCGTTATAGTGGGACCCACGATGTCGGAACATTCTTTCAGTAGTTTTGTGGGGATGATGTCAATTGGTACTGTCACAAAGTTTATCGATGATGTTTTTTTGTGGTGTCCGCACAACATTTAGAAGCTTGTCACACAAAGGGCTGGAGCAAGGATTTTTTACACCCTAGGCGAAACCTCATTTTGCCACCTCCATTGGCTCCACCCCTGCCTCCACCCACTTTGCCCTGCCCTTGTGACAGAAGGCGCTGCTATACAGGAAGCATTGGCTCTGCTTCCTCTAGCACTGGCTCCAGTGCTGCTTTGCACCTCTAATTACACTACCGGTCAGACTGAGCTAGTTACATGCTGCATCCTGCAGAGCATGCAGACGTGGAGGGTAACCAGTGGCCGGGCACCCCTAGGCAGCAGTGCGCCCTAGGCGGCTGCCTAGTTTGCCTAGTGGTAGCACCGGCCTGATCACACATCACCCACTCTTCTAGCCACTTGAAGACAAAACCCTTTCTGACACTTTTTGTTTACATGAAAACGTATTTTCTTTTTTGCTAGAAAATTACGTTGAACCCCCAAACATTATATATTTTTTTAAAGCAAAGGCCCTACAGATTAAAATGGTGGCTATTGCTTTTTTTTTTTTCCACACAGTACTTGCGCAGCGATTTTTTAAATGCATTTTTTGGGGAAAAAAATACACTTTTCAAAATTTTAAAGCACTAAAACACCCTATATTGCCCAAATTTTTGATGAAATCAAAAAGATGATCTTAGGCCGAGTACATGGATAACAAACATGACATGCTTTAAAAGTGCGTACAAACGCGCAGTGGCGACAAACTACATACATTTTTAAAAGCCTTTACAGGTTACCACATTAGATTTACAGAGGAGTTCTATTGCTAAAATGACTGTCCTCGATCTGACCTTTGCGGTGATACCACCCACTTCATGTATGGTGCAATTGCTGTTTACATATGATGCTGGACCGATGCTTGGGTTCGCCTTTGCGCAAGAGCAGGGGGGACAGGGGTGCTTTTTTTAAATTATTTTTATTGTTATCTTAGGGAATGTAAATATCCCCTATGATAGCAATAGGTAGTGATGGGTACTCTTTTTTAAAAAAAAATTGGGGTCTATTAGACCCTAGATCTTTCCTCTGCCCTCAAAGCATCTGACCACACAGTTCGGTGTGATAAAATGCTTTCCCTATTTCCCAATGGCATTGTTTATATCCGGGAGGGGGGACATTCCCTCCCACTGCTTGTAAAAGCAGTCTAGAGGCTAATTAGCTGCTAGGATTGCTTTTACCTGAAAACCGATCACTGGCTGAAAAGAATGATATAAGATGATACCTAAACCTGCAGGCATCATTCTGGTATAACCATTCAAAGTCAAGCAACATATCAGTAAGTTGCTGGTCCTTGTTGGACATATATTGTAATCTTTTTTTTCATGCAGCTTGTTGGCTGAACAAAAAAAAGAGATTGATTGGTGGGTATGCCCACCATTAGAATACCTCCCTTCATCCACCCACTTCTAATGATGGGCATACATGCACCATTTATATATGCCGAAGCATGGGGGCATCCTCCCGCAAAAAAGTTATGCCACGTACACACGGTCAAACTTTTCCACGAGCAAGCCCTCTGTCGGAATTTCGACCGTATGTACGCGGCATTAGGAGCAAAATCACTCCGCAGCCCCTGCTGCCCCCATGCTTCGGCATATATGCTTTTTTTTTTTTTAACTGTGGTGGTGAAATCACCTCCTACATTCATGGCTTTATGTATCGTAAGAGCAAACGCTGTTGCTGTCAAGATAAATAAATCTGCGCTGCAACTGAATGGCGTACCTGCTAAGCAAATTATGGTTAACATTAAAACAAAGTAACATTACAGTATAACAGTAAGACCTTACCATACTATACATGCAAAGCGAGTACCAAAAAAAAAAACATAGTAAAAAATAAAACATTTTTTAACGCAACTTGTGCCTAAAATATATATATATGCCGAAGCATGGGGGCAGCCTCCCGCAAAAAAAGTTATGCCGCGTACACACGGTCAAACTTTTCAACGGGCAAGCCTTCTGTCGGAATTTCGACCGCATGTACGCAAAATCGCTCCTCTGCCCCTGCTGCCCCCATGCTTCGGCATATATGCTTTTTTTTTTAACTGTGGTGGTGAAATCACCTCCTATAGCACTGGAGTCACGGCTTTATGTATCGTGGGAGCAAACGCTGTTGCTGTCAAGATAAATAAATATGCGCTGCAGCTGAATGGCGCACCTGAAAACAAAAAAATGGCTAACAATAAAACACAGTAAACAGTAAAGTATAAAAAAAATTACATACCTGAAAAGCAAGCATGATAAAACATTGCAGAATAGAATACAGTAAAAAAGAGCAACAATAGAGAGAGCATAGAGAGAGAGAGAGAGAGAGAACAATAAAACTATTTTTGGTTTTTAGATTTTATAATTTCTTTTATCATACATCACGGGACACAGAGCAGTTATTCATGACTATCTGGGTTATACGCTACCTTTAGGTAATTGGACACTGGCAACCAATAGCAAGAAGGTTCCTCCCATATAACCCCTCCCATACGGGAGTTACCTCCGTTTTTTCGCCAGTGTCTTCAGGTGATGGTCATGAACGTGAAGCTTATCAAATCTTCGCCAATGGAGCGTCCCAGTGAGGATGTTGTAATCGGATCCATTTGAATGGCACGAAGCTAAAAGGAATGGTACCCGAGCCTTGGTGCAAGAACAAGGTTTTGCTTGTAACGTGTACTATTTAGGCGCTAGACCCTTGGATAGTGGTATTCTGGTCATTTTCTTGCCCAAGATAACCCAAAGGGTGCTTTACAGGCCCAAGGGTGTGGACCCCAAGATGGGGTACCCAGTCCTTGAAGGTCCACAGAGGCACTACCCGCCGTGATGGGGGAAGATTAGACCTGGTTTTCAGGTCCTGCTGCGTGGAATGGTGAGTACTCCCTCTGGGATTGCTGTATTTCCCTTCTGTTACTGTGTCTTTCAAAGCTGTTACAGAAGGTCTCCATGCTGTGTTTTTTATAACGCTGAAGCGCTGGCGCATGCGGAGACGCCGGTGCCGTATGAACATGCGTGCTGTGGCCGTACGGTCATACACGTGCGCCGTTGAGGTGATTTTCGCCTCGTGCGATCGGCAGTCTCGAGGCACGCGTGCAACGTATTTTGGTGCGGCGTTTCATATGATGCCATTTGGAAGCCTTTAAAAGGAGGCAGTTCACCTGGTGTGTGCGCGGAGGCATAGAGCTTGTTGCGCATGTGAGTCTACAGGTTTTTGGACACAGTTAGGTTAAAGGGGACAGTGTTAAAACTGTAATAGCTGCTGTATACTGGATTACAGTTAAAAGCTCAGAGGGAGTGCTGTCCTCACATACTTGCAAGCAATGTCTTCCAGGAAAAGAGGAACAGGGAGCAAGACCAATACAGGGTTAAGAGTACCTCCTTTAAAAACAGGAGATCAAACTCTGGAGGATATTATCCCAGCTTCCCCTGAAGGTCCTGCGGCTTCTGGCTTGGCTGAGCCATTGCATTTGTCAGGCATTGTGGCCACAACTGGTGTCTTTGCCTCGGCTTACGTTAATAAAGATGATTTGGCATCCACATTATCTGGCCTTGAAGGTAAAATAGTGGGTATGATTGCCTTGGTAACACAAGCAGGGAGAAAGCGGAACAGATCTCCCTCTCCAGAACCTGAGCATGATGGTGAGTCATCTGATAATCAGGATTCTAATAAGCAGGCAGGGCCTGGGGACCCAGACCCAGAGTGGGAGGAGGATCTGGTCGTAAAGGATCGGGAAGAAGGAGAAGCTGAGGACTCCTCAATGGGAGAGTCTAGCTCTGACGAGCCATTTTCAGCCTCCCATTCCCAAAAATTATTTGTCCATTCTCTGGCAGAGATGGTTTGAGCTGGGTTTAAATTACCCCCAGTCCAGGAAACTGGACCTTCCTGTTCTACTTTGGGTTCTTTTCCACCTCAGCAGGGTTCCCAGGCATTTCCTGTGCATCTGTTATTAGAACAGGTGATCTATGCAGATTGGGATCATCCTGACAGGATATATTTACCTCCTAAAAGGTTTCCCCTCCTGTATCCTATGGAGGAGAAATTCAAGAAGAAGTGGGGTACACCTCTGGTGGATGCTGCCATTTTTCAGTAAATAAAAATTTTACCTGCCTGGTGGATAACGGCCAATAAAAAGCTAGAAACCTTGCTAAAGGTCTCCTTTAGCTAGCTCCTTTAGCTAGAAACCTTGCTAAAGGATCCGGCCAATAAAAAGCTAGAAACCTTGCTAAAGGTCTCCTTTACAGTAGCTGGTTCAGCTGTTCAGCCAGCAAAAAAGGCTATTGGCATTTGCCAGTCCTTAAAGGATCGTGTTAAAAAAATTGGTCAGGAACCTACCTTGTCAAGGAGAAGCTACCGAGGAATTATCGGAGCTCCCTCGCACCTTGTGCTTTGCAATAGATGCATTAAAAGATGCAATCCAATAGATGTCTCGTTGTGCACTTCTGTCCGTGCATATGTGCAGGATCTTGTGGCTAAAAAGCTGGTTGGCCGAAACACCATGCAAAAAGCTTCTTGCAGCTTTCCCTTTTCATGGTGAACGCCTGTTTGGCGAAGATCTTGATAAGTATATCCAAAAGATCTCAGGTGGGAAAAGCGCGTTGCTCCCTGTTAATAGGAAGAATAAGCGACCCTCCTTTAAGATTCTCCATGCGCCAGGACCTAGTTCTTCTTCTCCCAATCGGTATCGACGGCCTCAGCAGTCAGGTTTTAAAAAACCGCAGGGTCAGAAAAAACCCTGGACTCAAAGGTCAAACAAGCCCAGTTCTAAGTCTACCCTGTGAAGGGACTCCCCTGCTCTTACGGGTGGGGGGAAGACTTCGGCTGTTCTTGGATGCTTGGAAAAAACTGGTTCAGGACAAGTGGGTCATTTCCATTATAACATCAGGTTACAAGATAGAGTTTCAGGGGGGAGTTCCCTCCAACTCGGTTCTTGAGCTCAAGGGTTCCGGCGGAACCAGAGGAAAGGAAATGTATGCTTCTGGCCTTAGAGCATCTGCAAAAGCAGGGAGTAATCATCGAGGTCCCGCACGGGGAAAGGTTCAAAGGGTTTTACTCAAACATGTTCACTGTACCGAAACCGAATGGGGAGGTAAGGCCCATTTTGGACCTCAAATCCCTCAATCTATTTCTAAGTGTTCAAAGTTTCCGTATGGAATCAACTCGTTCAGTGGTAAACTCCCCAAAGAAAGGGGATTGCTTAGCATCCATAGATATCAAGGATGCATACCTTCATGTGCCCATCTCCATGCCGCATCAACGGTTTCTCCGCTTCGCGGTAGAAGGGCAACATTTTCAATTCGTCGCATTGCCGTTCGGTTTAGCCACAGCTCCTCTGGTCTTCACAAAGATTCTGGCCCCTGTTTTGGAGGTCCTAAGATCCCAGGGAATTGCAGTGGTAGGATATCTGGACGATCTTCTTTTGAAGGATCAATCTCGTCCCATCCTGGTCCAAAACGTCTTAAAGACCATACAAATTTTGCAACACCTAGCTGGATTCTGAATATGAACAAATCAAACCTTCACCCCACTCAAGTATTAATGTACTTGGGCATAAACTTGGACACTATCCAAGAAAAGGTGTTTCTGCCTCCTGTAAGGATCAACTCCATAGCGGAGCTGGTCCGGAGGATGAAAAGAGAGAAAAAAAAACATCTGTTCGCCTTTGTATGAGGCTATTGGGCAAAATGGTTGCGTCTTTCAGAGCAGTTCCTTATGCTCAATTCTACTCCAGGTGGTTCCAGAGCAAAATTTTAAAGGCCTGGAACAAAACCACTCTGTCTTTTTTTGATCATCCTATGGTCTTGTCCCAACAGACACTACGGAGCCTAACTTGGTGGTCTGAAAGTCCTGTCCACCAGTGGCCTGGAAAGTTGTGACCAAGGACGCCAGCCATCCGGGCTGGGGAGCAGTTCTGGGGGAAGCATCGGTCCAAGGTCAATGGTCTCGAGCAGAGAAGGCCTTGCCCATCAATCTCTTGGAGATTCGGGCAGCCCGACTAGCTCTGCATTCCTGAATAACCAAGCTGCAGGGTCTCCCAGTCCGGGTTCAAACCGACAATTCCACAGTGGTCACTTATATCAACCACCAAGGGGGCACCAGGAGCGTAGCGGCTCAAAAAGAGGTGGATCACATATTAAGATGGGCAGAGAGGCATGTGCCGTTTCTGTCGGCGGTATTCATACCGGGGGTAGACAACTGGAAGGCAGACTATTTAAGTCACCAAAACTTGTTGCCAGCGGAATGGTCCCTTCATCCGAGGTCTTTTTCCAGATTTGTCAGCATTAGGGGACCCCGGATGTGGATCTTCTAGCATCCAGGTTCAATGCCAAGCTGGACAGATTTGTGTCCAGAACCAACGATCCTCTTGCAGTCGGGACAGACGCATTGGTGACTCCTTGGCACCAGTATTCGCTGCTGTATGCCTTTCCTCCAATCCAGATCCTGCCGCATCTGCTGTGCAGGATACAAGAGGAACTAAGACCAGTGATCCTGGTGGCCCCAGCCTGGCCTAGGAGGTCCTGGTACACTGAGATTGTGAAATTAGCAGTAGGGGACCCATTGCACCTTCCGTTACGCCCAGAACTATTGTCCCAAGGACCAATATTCCATTCTGTTTTACGGTCGCTGAATTTGACGGCCTGGCTATTGAAGCCAGGGTGTTAAAGGGCCGCGGAGTTAGAGGTGCAGCCTTGTCCACTTTGATAAATGCTAGGAAGCTGGTTTCCAGGGCCATTTACTACAGGTTTTGGAAATCATACATTTCCTGGTGCGAAGGGAAAGGTTGGAACCCTTGTAAGTATACAATTGGAAAGATCCTTGCTTTCCTTCAGGCAGGGGTATGCTTAAGATTGGCCTTGGGCACAATTAAAGGTCAGATTTTGGCCTTATCTGTCTTTTTCCAAAGACCAATTGCAGCCCATTCCTTGGTGCATACCTTTGTTAAGGGAGTGACGCACCTAAGACCACCGATTAAGCCCCTTTTTATGCCCCTGGGACTTGAAATTGGTACTGTCAGTCCTTCAGTATATTCCCTTTGAGCCTATTAAGCAGATTCCTTTGGTCTTATTGACCAGGAAATTAGTCTTCTTGGTGGCCATAACTTCGGCCAGAAGAGTGTCGGAGCTAACCGCCCTTTCATGCAGAGAACCTTACTTAATTCTGCACCAGGACAGGGCAGTCTTGCGCCCTCGTCAGGAGTTTTTTCCAAACGTAAAAGTCAGGAAAACTGACTCTCTATTTATTCTGCCTGAGGGTCCTAAGAAAGGACAGGCATCTACGACTTCAACTATCTCAAGGTGGATTCGTCAAACTATCATTCAGGCATATGAGTTGAGGCATAGGATTCTACCAAGAGACCTGAAAGCACATTCCACTAGAGGGGTTAGTGCTTCACGGGCAGCGCATCGACAGGTGTCTTTAGCTCAAGTCTGCAGGGCAGCAGCTTGGTCTTCAGTTCACACATTCACCAGATTTTATCAGGTGGATGTCAGGTCTCGAGAAAAGACAAACTTTTGTCATAGCGTGTTGCAGGCGGCCTTATAGGACCAAAGGACAGTTGGGACTTGTCTAAGCTGTGTATCCCTCCCCTCAGGTGCATTGCTTTAGGACATCCCAGATAGTCATGAATAACTGCTCTGTGTCCCGTGATGTATGGTAAAGAAAAACTGATTTTTAAATACAGCTTACCTGTAAAATCCTTTTCTTTGAATACATCACGGGACACAGAGATCCCTCCCCTCTCTCCTGGGACTCTTCATTGCTTGCTACAAAACTGAGGTAACTCCCGTATGGGAGGGGTTATATGGGAGGAACTTTCTTGCTATTGGTTGCCAGTGTCCAATCACCTAGAGGTAGCATATAATCCAGATAGTTACGAATAACTGCTCTGTGTCTCTTGATGTATTCAAAGAAAAGGATTTTACAGGTAAGCTGTATTTAAAAATAATTTTTTTTGTGTTTTTTTTTTTACACTTTTTTTGTAACTGTAACAACTGTAACGGTTCGGGTCTCTCAAAATGCGATGGCATCTTGGGAGGCCCTGTGTAAGTGTGTCCTAGCCTGTGAAATCCTGTACCCTACGCTAAAACTTCACTAGTGTGGGTAGCGTTCAAAACATTCACCAATGCAAAGACCAGGATTGTATGACAGCGTGGACAATAATAATGGGTGTCATGCCTATATCCGCGCTTGGTACAGACACAAAATCTTGTTTGCGGGGCTCGTTGGGTAGGTGTACTCAGGAGGACATACGAAAAAGGCCTCTCATGCAGCCGGCTTACTGCATTTGATTGGGAAAGGTGAAGTGCAGAACCGTCTGGATACAGAAGGTCTGTGACAATCTCTTTCTGGAATATAAGAAAGGATAAAGTCCCGCCTGAAGCTCTCTATAGCACATGAGCGTTCAGCAAAGCCAATTGAAATAAGTAAACAGACACTTTTTTGTACCAGCGTCTGGCCTTAAGGGGGAACTAGATACGGCGCCAACTGGTCATTGAGGTCCACCCCTCCCATATTTTGGTTATATTCGTGGACACAGAGGGGTTTCTCCACATCACCAGTTGCCGTAGTAATTTGGACTGTCGTGTCTGCATGAAGGGAGGTAAGAACGAAAACATTCTTATTATGTCTCCACTTCATAGCGAGCAAGTTATTACACTGCAAGCAGGCTCTCTTCCCCAGCCTAAGACGAGAATCTACACAAACCCCTGGGGAAAGCCCCGGCGATTAGGTCACACAGTGCCACATGCGCCAATCTGTTCATCAAACAAATGACTAAACAGTGGCACGCTCGTGTAATAATTATCTTTTCCCTCAAACCGTAAAGCTCCATACATAGCCTGTTGCCCTGTCACAGAACTTATAGAGCTTGACCCCGTATCTGGCACGCTTGCTGGGAAAGTACTGTTTGAAAGACAAGCAGCCAGAAAATTTCATCAGGGACTCATCAATGCAGATAACTTTATGGGGAATAAACAAGGCTGCAAAACGTTGGTTGAAGTGGTTTATGAGGGGCTGAATTTTGTAGAGCCGATCGTATTCAGGGTCTCCACGAGGATGACAAAGTTCATCGACGTTGAAGTGCATGAACCGCAAGATCTGTATAATTTCCTGGACATGGAGGTAGAGAACACGGGCATATGGTCAATTGGATGCGTGGACCAATACGTCCGCAACGTCATGAATTTATGTATGCCCATGTTGAGGGAAAGGCCCAGAAAGGTCTTAAATTCGGAAACCGTAATAGGTTTCCAATCTCTGGCAAGGGAAGGCAACTGGGGATTAGCAGTGATGTGTTGACCAGCATATAAATTAGTTTGGTCCACAATAGATCTATAGAGACCTTCCGTGAAAAACAGCGAGTGGCGTAAAATCAGCTGTTTCCCCCTGAATACCAGGCTGGCCAGTGAATGGGGGAAGTACGGGTTCTGCAGAAGTGGTGGGCACCCAATCAGGATTGGCGAATTCTGCAGGAAGGACACTATGTTAATGACGGGCCTGCCTTTGTTTTCTTCTTGGTGGCAGCGAGACACTACTTGTGCTTGCCACCTCGTCAGCTTGAACTGCACTTATGGGACTCGCCACGTCACCGCGTGTTACTGCAGTGCTGGAGGTACATCCAGAGTGTACTAGGCTGCTGGTGCTTGCCAGTTCACCAGAAGGAATAGCGGCGATAGTACTGGCTCTTTGCTCCATACGCGGGACCTGCGGTTCCTGCACCTCAACAACATCAGAAGATCGGGATCTTAGCAGGGACCTCACCTTCATTGTTAGAGCTATCTGTCATGGAGCCGCTGTCCTCTACAGGATTGTATTCTGAGCCTGAATCTGACAGATGAGTGATCTTCGCCATCTGTTATGCTCAGAAATGTGTAGGCCTCTTCACTAGTGTACCTTCGATTTGCCATTTTGGGCTCTAAATTTAGTGATACACTGGTATAAAAGCACCTAGACTGTCAGCGACCAAAAAAAAACTGTTAGCAATTGCAGGGATCAGGCCTGACGCTGCAGTTATGTGTGTTGTGTTTTGTAAGTTACAGTGATTTATTGATACTGCACGTGGGTGGGCTGGGCTGGGCGGAGGGGCAAAACGCAGGTGCTAGCAGGTATCTGGGCTGATCCCGCTAACAATGCGTTTTTTGGAACCCTAAACTGCTGGGGACGATAATATAGATCTGATCAGATCAGATATTGATCTGTTCAGATACTATACCACTAAGGGAAGTGTATGCTTTGCGCGTGGGTGTTAGTAGTACAGGCCCTGCCTGGGGCGACGCAGACCCTATCTGACCCTAAAACCTAATTGATATCACCCACTGGGCGATCAGGGGTTAAACCTTTATTGGATAATAAATAGCGGGTGCCCTGATGCTATAATAAGCAAACTAACTAACCAGCGTCACCTGTAACAATTATACGGTGATCACGGGTGAAAGGGTTAACTAGGGCCAATCAGGGGGTTAAAACTTTTATTAGGTAGTATATGGGGGTACCTGACGTTATATAAAAACCTGACAGGGAACCTAAATAACTAACTGGCTAACCAGCGTCACCAGTGACACTTATACGTTGATCACTGGTGAAAGGGTTAACTCTAGGGGCAATCAGGGGGTTAAAACCTTTATTAGGTTATATATGGGGGTACCTAACGCTATAAAAACCTGGTGATGAAACTAAAAAATAACTGGCTACCTAGCGGCACCAGTGACACATGCAGCGATCAGAAAAACAATCGCTTAGTGACACTGGCAAAAGGGGGTGAAAGGATTACCTGGGGGGCAATCAAGGGGTTAAACCTTTATTAGGGGGTATAGGGGGCTACCCTGGACCTAAAGGGGCCTAAAGCTAATTGCCCTGACACTTTTCACAGTCACAACTGACACTAAATGCAGTGATCAGTAAATGACCACTGCAATCAGTGACACTGTGACTGGGGGGTGACTGGGGGTGAAAAGTGTGCCTATGTATGCCTACATGTCAGTGTAGTGTTGGTGCACTTACTGTGATGTCTTCTCTCCTCGCCGTCCAGTCAAAAAGACCGCCACGTGGAGAGTGACATCACTTCCTCCTGCCTGTGTTTACAGTACACATGCAGGGAAAGCCTCTCATTCACCAGAAATCAACGGCCACGCCCTCACCACGGATTGCTCCTGAAGCAAAATGGACCGCTGCCGCCAGAGGGGGGGGGGTCCGATCGGAAGGCAGGCACGTACAGGTACGTGGTTGTGCCTGTCCGTGCCATTGTGCCGACGTAAATGTACAGGTGGCAGTCCCTAAGTGATTAAGCATCAAAAAAATCAGTGCTCCCGAAAAAAACGGTCGTTTTTAAAACCTTTTTTTGCATTGATACATGTCCACTGGGGCAGGGGCCGGGTCCCCAAATCCTAGGACAATAACTTGCATATTAGCCTTTAAAATGAGCACTTTTGATTTCAAACGCTTGAGTCCCATAGACTTTAATGGGGTTCTAAAGTTTGCGCACATTTTCAGTGCATTCGCAGTTTCTGGTGCGAACTGAACCGGGGGTGTTGAGGTCATCGCTAGTCATGAAATAGCATTAAATACAATTTGATTGTTTCTGCATGCTTTCTGCACGATATCCTCCTTCAAAATGAAGTTCTGCATGCAACATATAATGTCATATGGGGGCATGGTGTCTGAGCCTCGCGCTCTCAGGGCTCTATGTGCTCTCACAAAATCAATGTCGGTATCTTCAGGTTTTTTCAGCTCTCTCTGTGCTTCCCAGCCGCCTCAGCCAAGGCCATTTTCTCAGTAAGCACCAGCAGATTGGATTTAGGATCAGTTATTGCTGCTGAGAAAGTAGACTTAATGTCTGCTGCAAATATGGACATGTTAGCATATGATTAGAGTGTGAAAGTCCCCTACCATTATCCTCTGCCGCGGCTTGAGAATCTTCACTGAAGTCTTCTTCTGTGTGTGTCGGCGCCATCTTGGCTCCGGCCACGTTGCTCCGGGACAGTGACTGGTTCTTAAACATTTTCGGATATATTCCTGCCCTGAGAGGCCGTTGCCGAACAGCGGGATTTGAGTGTGTGGTGTCCAGTTTTTCTGCTTGGTCATTATTGTGGGCTAAGGTGCAGAATGACAGGCTCAAGCCTGCAGGTCCGCCGGAGCTCCTCTAACAAGCAGCCATCTTAGCCGCGTGCCAAGCCACGCCCAAGGATAGATTGTTTTTCCGATGCCGAGACAGTACGGTTCTGGTCTGCTTCCCACTTCTGCAGAAAAGATAATTGTGGCTATTTGGGTAGTGTACGTTTTGGATAAGACTTGTGGCAGAGTTCCTTCTTCTACGCAGTATTCCTCAAAAGGTCATCAAAATCCTATTGAAGTGGCTAGGATCAGCTATTGAATGTAGAAAATGATGTAGCCGTATCGCGCTCCAAAAAGGAAGTTGAAAACGCCCATTGTTGTCCATCAGTGACTGAAGGGAAGGTCAATGATTGCCCTCCAAAAAGTGGGGGGTGCGATCTCGACCTGTCCGAGAAAGAGCTTGCAATTCAGATCTTTCAAGTCCAGGAGGAAATGCTGGGTTGCATAAAATAGGGAAGAGCTTGGATTCTCCGTTGGAGAGTGAAGCGGAGGAGATAGCTTTGGATCATAGGCGTAATGTAGCCCCCATTAGGGAATGAGACTTCACTGTAATGGGTACACCGGAGTGGCACCACACAATTCCTTTCAAGGGGATAGTAGTCTGGGCTTGATCTATTTGGAGCCAAATTTTATGAGCTTGATATCGACTCCAGTGTATGCATCTCCTTATATGTACTGCTAGGAAATACTTCTTCACGTCTGGGAGGGCTATTCCCCTGTAATGCTTGGGTAACTTAAGGTATCTTCTGGGAAGACAAGGTTTTGAATGGGCCCAGATGAATTTGGTGAAAAGTGAATGTACTTGGACAAAGAATTTTGATGGGATCTGTATTGGTAGGGTTTGGAACAAGTAGAGAAATTTCGGGAGTATACTAATTTTAATAAGGTTACATCTACCAAACCAGGAATGCCAGCCCTCCAGGAGGATTTGACTCTCCATCAACAAAAGGTGGGAAATTAAGCTCCTAGGTATGGGACAGATCGCTGGGAATAAATATGCCAAGATATTTGATGGCACAGTATGTCCATTTAAATTTGTAAGTTGATTTCAGTGGTATTAAATGGGCAGGGGTTATGTCAATGCCCATTGCTGTTGATTATGAGATTTGAGAATGCGCCATAGGTTTCAAATTCCTTAAGAAGATTGTAAAGTGATATTGTGTGATTGGTCAGTGAGAAGAGAAGATCGTCAGCGTATGCTGAGATTATATATTGTGAGTCGCCTATAGTTTTTCCTGATATGTCTGGGTTCAGGTGAATTCTACAAAGGAAGGGTTCTAGGGATAAGGGGGATAGCAGGCATCCTTGTCATGTGACATTAGTGATGGCGATGGGTTCCGATAAGATACCATTGGCCTTGACCTGGGCTTTAGGTGAGGAATATATTTTATTAATCCACGTAATCATATTAGTTCCTAGGCCGATAGGTTGAAGCACTGATGCCATATAGGCCCAGTTAACACTTTGCTTTTTCAACATCCGTGCTGAGAAATACACTGGGTGTATGAGTTTTAGAGGCAACATGTATCAGATTAAGTACCTTGGTAGTATTGTCCCTAGCTTCCCTTGATGGTATGAAACCCACTTGGTCTAGAGGTATTTTGTCCTGTAGCTGTAGTACAATGCGCATGGCCAGAATTTTTGTGAAAAGTTTTAAATTGACGTTAAGGAGGGAGCTACTACAGGAAGACAGATTTTTCCCTTCTTTGGGTATGACAGTGATGTGGGCTTTTAGGGTATCTCTAGGGAGATTGGTGTTGGAGCATTAAAAATCCTTACCGTGTATGGTCCTAAGGTTGGGAGTAAGGATTGATAATATTGCAATGTAAAGCCATCAGGACCCAGGGCTTTACCTGGTTTCATCTCTTTATAGCTCCTCTATAGTAATAGGGGATTTTAGTTCTTCCCTGACGTCTGCAGGAAGTTGGGACATCTGAGACAAAGCAATATATTCAGCTAATGTTGTCGGGGTGGCTGTTCCCTTAGGGAGATCGTATAGGAATTTGTTTGCAATTTCGTTTGAAAGAACTGCTTTATGTCCCGAGGGGGAGATAATTTGAGGTATATAGGCATTAAATTTGCGATCCCTGACTGAGTTAGCTAGCAGTTTTCCACATTTATTGCCGAACTCGTCACAGCTCGAGTTTGCAGCAGAATTGAAGTGCCGCTTTGGCCCTGTATTGCAGAAAATCTACTATTTGCTCCCGAAGAGACAGTAGTTCTGTCTCCAGTGAAGGGGTAGGTGTTTGTTTATACTGTGTTTCCAGCGTGTGTATTTTGTTGAGGAGTGTGGTCAATTATTTTTCCCAGTCTCTCTTTATAAGTGCACTGTGTCTAATCACAGTACTCCCCGGATGACCATTTTGTGGGCTTCCCAAGGTATACCGGGGTCACATTCTGATTGGTCATTAATGGAAAAGGTACCAGTTACTTACCGGTAACTGTATTTCTGGGAAATCTTCCAGGACGGCACACCTGAGAGATGAGAGGCTCCTCCCTACAGGAAACACAATCAATCGACAGCTGTTTTAAGTCCCCACCCTTCCCCTTGATCCTCAGTTTGTAGAGAAGTAACTCCTGAACCAGGTTCACAAGGGAAATCATTCCTCATAGGTACTCACCTTCTAGTGTTCTAGAATTTTCCCTCCTCCAACGGGCGGGAAGTAGGCCTGCCGTCCTGGAAGATTTCCCAGAAATACAGTTACCGGTAAGTAACTGGTACCTTACTCAAGTCATCTTCCAGGACGGCACACCTGAGAGGATAAACAAGTACCTCAGGCCTACCTTAGGGTGGGGCCACTGCAAGACCCTCTTGGCGAACCTTGGTTCTGCAGTGAGCTTTACCTCCACTCCATACGCTCATATGCTTGATGAAGGCATCTTAGCTGGATCATGCGGCTGATCTGCAGGTCTGCTCCACAGATGTTCCTGCCTTTTCCGCTTCGGATGCAGTATCTAGGCGAAATGGGCTCTTAAAAATGGAATCAGAAAACATGTTAAACTTGTAGGTTAGCAATGTTGCCTATCTCACACATCTAACAACCATGGCCTATTGTGCCTGTAGGTGCTACTTAGAACCACTAAAAAGATAAATAAGAGACCTGTGTAAGACAAGGACACTACATTAATCAATAAGAGGGCCTGTCTTAACACTACCCTGTTGAGGGAAATAAAACTGCAACTGTTCCTTTTTATCTTTATGTCAGCAAAAGACTAAAGGGAAGCCTACTTAAGGGAAATAGATTAACAGAAGCTTGAACCCTGGGTTTAAGGCATGCCCAATCTATGTCCTTACTTATGCCCGAGAGCCTTCTTCAGGAGATTAAAGTCCCTAGCAGGAGTAGACTACCCATATTGCTACGTCTAGTTTTGCTAAAAGGGCGAAATGAAGGCCATGCACCGAGCCGAAACCTATTCGATCGGGTATACATCTTTATACTCCATCCTCAGGCCCTAATACTCCTCTGAACAGAACTCTCCAAGTTCTTACTAAACAGGGCGATTCATTATCCCCTTTCTCCAGTGTCCCATAACCCTACAGGGCTACAACCCTAGGAAATGGTTCTGGCATCCCTGAATGTAAGGGTTCGAGGTTTTCTGACATGTGGCAACTGCAGCCCGAACTCCTGGCCCCTCCATGGAAAAGAAGGCTGAAATACAAAAAGGTGATACATGTATTATTAATATCACAACTAAAATGATCATAGATTGTGGGCACGGCACAATAGATTTAGACAGAAAGGACACAAGCATAGACAACAATGTTGTGTACCTGAGTGTGACTAGCTAAACCCATATATCAAATATGGGAAGAGACCCAAACCTCAATGTAGACAAACAGTCCTCACAGTCTGGTTTTCTGATGTGCTGCCAAGACGTAAAAACATTAAGACAGAAGCAAACCCTAAATGCTGCGTATTTCTTTAGTGCAGCTAGCTAGGTCATAACTGATATATAAATACAGAAAGGACAGGAACCCCCTTTACTGTTGTGTTTTACCTATGTACAGCAAAACAAGGCTATAAATATAAAGACAGAAAGACCCAAACTTCTATGTTGTGCATTTCTGACAAACCACCAAATACAGTTATAAGATTAATATGAACACCAACTCTCGTGTTGTGCATTTCTACTATGCCACAGGGAAAAATATGGAACACAAGACAATCCTTTCTGTCATGCACTTCTGTAGTGTAGTTCAGATATAACCAACACTGAGAAAGGACACAAGCAATCTGCAGCATTGTGTTTTTCTGAAACAGAAAGCACCAACAAGCTTCAATCTTGAGTATTTCTGCTGTGCAACAACATAAAAGCAGACACTGAGGAAAAAGACAGACAGCCTTTACAGCTGCAATCTTTCTGGTCTGCTGAAAAATAAAACAATAACGCCATGATGAGTATTCCTGCTGTGTAGCAAAACCTCAATCAGAAGGGACAGATAAGTTTAGGGTTCCCACACCCGTGCGACACAAACTGCGACTTGGGACTGCAAGACGCATGAGAAGTCATATACTATGGCTTCCAATGGGTACCATTTGTGTCTGTGCGACACCAGCAGTCCCTGATTCCTGGATCCACAGACCTCAATATTACACAGGTCGCAGGGAAAAAAATTGCAATTTTCAGGTCGAACAAGTAAGGGGTCCCCAATGCTGTGACTCCCTGGAGGATTGCAGCCAACAAACCCCTGCTGTGTATCCCTAAGATGCAGAAAGGTAGATCAATGAGAAACACTGCTCACTGCTGTGCCTGATATACAAACGATAAGGCAGTAAATATAGGACCTACAGGACGCAAACATTCAATATTTGTGTATGTCTGATGTGTAGCAATATACCAATACTGAGCAGAGATGCCACCATCCTCAATGTGTCTCTCAGCTGAGCAGCAAAAACAAAATCAGAAAAAGACAAGCAATCTTCACTGATGTGTCCTTTCTGATATGCAGCCAATAAGGCAGTATATGCAAGACATAAAGGACAGACAACCTTCAATCTTGTATATGTCTGATGTGCAACAATATAACAATTCTGAATAGAGATAGCACATCCATATTGAAGCGATTTGGCTTTGCGACTCAACATGTCAAATCGCATGGCTAAAATCAGCACACCACCACTTTGTGGTGCTACACGGATTACCAAAGGCAGTATATGTACTACACCTGGCAGGGGTTCAATTTGTATTTCTGCTATGTAGCCCAACAAATTCGAACCATCAATTTTCACTGCTGCCTTTCTGATAAGGCAGTAATACAGGACACAAAACCTCACAGACCTTAATGCTGTATATATCTGATGTGCAACAATAAAACACTCTGAATAGAGATAGCACATCCATATTGAAATGATTTGTCATGCGACTCAACATGTCAAATCGCATGTTTAAACTCGGCAGCCATTGCCGTTAATAGCACTGTCTGAATCAGCACAACGCCACTCAAATCAGGACCATCAGACTTCTCTGCTGCCTTTCTGATAAGTAACCAACAAGGCAGTAAAACAGAACACAAAGCCCCACAGACAGACCTTAATCTTGTGTATGTCTGATGTGCAGCAACATAACCATTATGAGCAGAGATATCACCAGACTCAATGATGTGCATTTCTGCTGTGCAGCACAAAACCAGGAAGTACAGACCACCTTCACTGTTGTATTTTTCTGATCTGTAGCCAAACAAAGCAGTACCTTTAGGATATAAAGGACAGCAAACAAGCTTCAGTGCAGTGCATTTCTGATGTACACCAATATAGCCCTTATAAGCAGAGATGTCACAAATCTCAATGTGTATTTCTGCTGTGCCACAAAAACATCCCAGCAAGGACAAACCTTCACTACTGAGGTCTACTGGTGTGCAGCCAATGAGGAGTCATGGTCTATCCCTTTATGAAATAACCAACAGGCAATTTATTTCATAGGCATAGCCTGGGCTGTAGATATTAAACCTTCACCACCAGTGAAGGAACAAATCCTAAAATGGTTGGACACCCTACTATTAGTAGTTGTCCTACCTTACCTCCACAGACTGAGCAAACACTAGCCAGCTCAAACCCAGATGGGTGCTGATTAGCAACTAAAGTCTCAATGAGCCCAGCCCTAGAGACCAATTTAAGACAGCCTCTAGAAGAGGTAGTTACCAGTTTAGCCTGGGGGGGGGGGGGGGGGGGGTAAATAGCTATTTGCAGGCTTCAAACAAGCAATTATGTAGCTCTTGCGTAGGTTTGCACAGAAAATCCTCAATTAAAAGGATGTAGGAAGCGATCTATGGTGAATCGCCTTTAGATCTGCCACTGAGTGGATTGTAGCCCAAACCAATAAAAAAAGTTTCTTCTTACCTCCTATACTATAATATAACCACAGTGTAAACGTGGAGTGGGAGGTTGGAGCTTATGAAAGTTAACTATAGCAAGCAACCCCCAAAAGGAGGATCTGTCACAAGGGAACCCCTACTGTGCCACACAGTAGCTTGGTCTCTGCCCATCCTTGAATGTTAGGTCAGCTTTTAAACATTGTGAAGCAACTTCAGATTCCTAGCAGCTGGGTTAATAGGGCCGGTAACCTAGTGCACCTGCTGACCAGGGGAGCTTCTGAATCCACCAAACACTGCCCAATTAATCACTTGTTCAGTGGTATACCTGGCCTGTAAGTAACTTTGTATCTACCAGGTCCCCTCTGTATGCTATATTCATCCCTACTAATGTACCACAACTGGGCATGTAGGGAGAGGCTGGCAACCTACTGCTGCAATAACCACAGTGTCTCTGCTGTAAGAGGGAGCTGTGGCTGGTGGTTTTAGCAGTGGCGTCTGCGCTATTTGTATCCCGACCCCAGGTTCTGCACTGCACCAGTCAGTATATACACGGGGAAGGGGGAGCAATGGCCTACCTACCTCTTTCTCATCTGAGGTGGTTTAGGCACACTCGTCTCTGCACCACCTGTCCACCATACAGCTTCTCTGATGTAAGAGGGAGCTGCAGCTGGTGTTTTTAGCAGAAGCTTAAGGGCTATTTGAATCCAGACCCCAGGGGAGATCTCAAATGCCCAGAAACCCTCTCGCTGGAATTGGGGATTTTGCAGCTAAATTCCCACAGCAAAAGGAAAGTACTCACCGTTGTCGTCTTCCTCTTTTTGCCACAGCCAGCGGGCTTGCTTTTCCATCCTTATGGTTCACACGCAAGGAGGATAGCCGCCAAAGTGCTCCCCCCCCCCCCCCCCAACTGCTGTCCCCATAGGGAGGTGCCAGGTTAGGCTGTGTCCTGCACTGTACCAGTCAGTCTATATACATGGGGGGGGGGGGCAATGCCTTCCATTCCTCATTCCCATCTGAGGTGGTTAAGGCAGACATCCACCGTAGTAAACTGGTGCCTCCTTGCTCTAGAGAAAGGAGGATGTGGGCGCCTGCTCCTACTGACTTTCAGCCTTCCCTCCTGGGTAAGAACGCCGCCGCCATTTTCCCGAAGTTTGAAAATGACGCGGGTGCTTGTTGCCACACCCTCTCCGGCAGCCCACGCGAGCTACCAGGGACCCAGGAGTCGGGGACATGATCCCCCTGGAAAGAACCGATGGCCAGCACCCCCGTCTGAACAGCCACCTGTACAGGTAAGGAGGGGAGACAGGATAATGGCCCCTGAAGTTCTGGGTACACCACTGTACCCAGGGTCCTTCAGTTCTCAGGGGGGCTCTTCCAATTTCTGCTGCCCCCCCTGAGGAAAAGATAGGGGAACCCCCCAGGAAGGACAAGAATATCCTACCAGACCCAGAGGCTTCCCAGGCTTGTGGTCCGGCTCCCAGGGGGAGACCACCAGCCCCAGGCTTCGGGTCATTTGGAAAAAAACAAACAGTTTCGCTGTGTAGGGAGAAACACAATCAAAAACTGAGGATCAAGGGGAAGGGTGGGGACTTAAAACAGCTGTCGATTGATTGTGTTTCCTGTAGGGAGGAGCCTCTCATCTCTCAGGTGTGCCGTCCTGGAAGATGACTTGAGAAAGTATTGTTTCAGTTCATTGGTGACATTTGCTATGACTTATAGGGTCTGAAGGAGACTTTAATTTAGTCTCCAAAAACGAGTTTTAGTGGTCGGAACCATTGAAAGTGAGTACTTCATAGACACAGGGGCATGATCAGACCATGTGTTATTCCCTATTTCGGAGTTAGTTGCTGCTTGCAATTGTTGGTGAGCGATCAGAAAGTAATTAATTCTTGAATATACCTTGTGCGGGGAGGAGTAGAGGGTATAATCTCTTTCTCCGGGATGTTGCAGTCTCCAAACATCCACTAATTGTGCTGTAAGTGTTGTGATACTCATTTATGAATGCCAGTGAGGACAGAGGACAGACCCGAAGATGTATCCGTGGGGGGAATCAAAGTAATATTGAGATCGCCTCCCAGGATCAACTGGCCTGCCGAGAATTCTAGTAGCAGCTCCAGATAAAGAGGTCCTGGATAAAGAGGTCCTGGTGGTCATTAGAGGCATAAACATTAGCCAACGTCGCCCATGAGGTGCCGATGGCGCCCTTCAGAATCACATAGTGGCCTGTACTGTCTATCCGTGTGACCTGACTAGTCCAGGGTAATTTGCTAGAGAGGAGTATGGAGACCCCTTTTGACTTGGCAATAACATTCACGGTGTGGTAAGATAGAGGATAGAGCTTATTTTTAAGGCTAGGTGGTCTGTCAGCTCTAAAATGTGTTTTTTGGATGAACACTACATCAGGTCTAGCTCTTTGTAAATCATTAAGGAGCATGGGCCATTTTTCTGGTGTGCTCAAGCCCTTTGAGTTTATCAAGGGTATTTTAATTGAATTCACCGCTACCGGAGTCAGGAATGGGAGGAGGGGGGAGGTGATTGGAGAAGTGGTCGAATTTAAAGTAGAAGGAGGAGAAGATATATGATAAGTAGAAGATAGCTGGAGAGAGGGTATAGAAGTGAAGACTTTTACAAGGTTGGCAGAAAGGCACTACCCACCCATCTACCTATAATTAGAAAGAGGAGGTATGACGAAAAAAAACCCAGAGGGGAGAAAAATTTCAATGAAGCACTCCTCAGAAACTATCGAGGATTGTGCTTCCGCCTGCGTGGGAGAGAGGGTGGATTGGCCCGAGAGGAGCTAACACAGCTCCACCCAGCCACCCCAGCCTGAACAGTGGTATGTAAATTATAATGAAGGTATTGAAACTAGAGAACTCTTAACTATACAGAACAAATTAAACCAACCCCAACACCCCCCACACTGTCATACATTACAAACATTAACAACAGGTGTCCACATCTAGTGGTCAGGCTGCCCATTCTGCTCAGATTTTCTTAGTGAGAGGGGTGAGCCCATCTGGCACACTCCAGATAGTGGCTACTGCTGGACTCCTCATCACAGACTGGGTAGCTATGTTGGCTGCTTTATGCCCCATGTGTAAGCACCTTAGTACCGAAATATATATCTCCCTATGAGCACGAAGGGAGCATCTGCTCAACCCTTCAAGGAGCTCCCTCATAGAAGCCCTTACCCGTCTAGGTGGAGTGGCCCAGCCTCCCCCCCACAGTATGCAAGGAAGGAGGAGAGGGACAGCAGCCCCCCCCCCCAGATTCCCCAGAGTGTACCTACAAGTGGCGCCACCCCAATGCCTCTAGCCATGGCATCATTCAGCGGAGCCCAACTGTCCCCAGTAGGAGGGTGGGATCAGAGCACCAGAGGGAGAGACCTGAACCAGCACCCCAGCACATGCACAGACAGGAGCCAGCAAGCTGGAGATTTATCCAGATAACAAACAAAAATGAAGGCATCCCAACCTCCTAGTTGTTGTGCATGGAGCATAGCTCAGGCCTCTCCCTCCAGGACCTGCCCCCCCTCCACATTTGTATGCTCGTAACGGTCCATACTATTAATGTACATCCCCAGAGCAGTCAAAGTACCGGCAGTGTTGAGTGTTGCATTGCATCAATTCGGTCACCACTTTCTGAAATGTATAAGGCACAGTTTGTGACCCCCCCATTAAAGATTAAAAGCATCGAGACCTGTAGTGTCCTTTTACATTGGAGGTCCTTCCAGAATATACTTAATTGGCCCCTCCACCTCCGTGCTGTGGGAAGAAGTTAATGGTAAAATAACAATCGCTAATTCGATGGTGGGGTCCCAGCGTCTATTGAACAATCCCGCCCTTCATGCATAAAACAACACCTTGGGTGAGGATCCAAGTGGATGCCGAGTTCAGAAACTGATGGGAGAGTGTGAGCAGCCTAACTTGGGCAAAAAATTGGGTAACAACCAAAAACATGCAGGGGAGCAGGTGGCAACATTCTCTCAAGTGTGTTCCTTAGGTCTTATGAGATGACTCCAGCGAGGGCACCCAGGAGCGGAGGCGACTCCTCTGCGGTCTAGGTGAGGGATTTCTCCAGGAGTTGAATTGGTTGAAGCAGGGCGGTGGGTCTCGGCAAGAGTTGTAGCCAGACAGAATTGGCTACTTTCCCATAAAATCAAAGAGAGCTGGGAGATCTTCACGGAGGGTGAAGTATCGGTGTTCTCTCCTGAAAGTTGCAGAGAGGGGGAAGCCCCAGCGGTATCTAATCCTCTCCTGGCGGGCTAGCTCCAGGAATGGACGGAGCATTGCTCTGTGCTGTAGGGTCGCTCTTAAGAGATCGGGAAGGATTTGTAGCGGGGCACCATCAAATTCCGCATCTCCTATCTCCCAGGCTTTCCGTAAAATGATGTCCTTATGGGAGTAATGGTGTATCCAGCAGACAATGTCCTGCGGTCTATCCGGATCACATGTGCGGGGACCCAAGGCTCTATGGATACGGTCGAATGACATGTTAGCAGGGTATGCTTCTCCCGATATCTCTTGGAATATGGCAAAAGCAGAGTGTGGCAGGCGCAGCACTATGAAGTGCCTTATACGCTGTGGCATTAGAAGAATTTTAATCTCTGACCTTTTAGTCCAAACAGGACTATCTCTTACTCTATAATACCTCTAGCACCGTTCTATGGAAGCAGTAGGTTTAAAGAGCACACCAAACCTCTCTATCTTCTTTATTAACTTCAGCTTTTCTTCATAAATAACACTGACAATTTAGTAGCAGGCAGTGCACGTACAAACATGTGCTAAATAAAGTATAACAAACAGCGGTTCAACTGTTCAATCTTGTCACTCTACATAAAATGGTAGATATATTTCTCTCTTCAGTATCTGTACTTTTACTTTAAACACTTTAGACACTTTATGATCTCTCTGAAAGGTATATCTGAGGCTTAATAAATAATTTTGTTTGCTAGAACATTTGTTTGATAATGCTTGCTATGGTGTCTGCCTGTTTGTTTGATAATGCTTGTTTGTTTGATAATGCTTGTTTGATTGGTGGAACTACAAGTGAACACATAACTAGTTCAGTATACAGTTCTAATCACATTATTTAACAATAGTAAAGTATATAACTGTATTAAATACCTATTTTGGCCACTTGCTTCCATAAAACTGAACTCTGTTGGATTTTTAATCTGTGCAGGTCCTCTCTCTCTGGTGTAATGAGTTCTAGCCATGTGCTGGGTAATTTGCAGACAAAATAATAGGTGTAAGGCTGGCTGTGATTGGCCAACACTCTTGATCAGTGTGAGATTGGCTGTGATTGGCCACAACTCCTGATGAGTCACAAAGGTTTAACTCTATGCTTTCTGGTGCCAATTCTGCTGTGTCTTTGAGCTTACCTTTTACTGTCATATAATGAATCTTAAAAGACATATGTTTCTCGTTTGCTTCTGTGAACACAATATACAACTGTTATATGACATTCGTGTATAAAGTCACAGTAGATAAATCTGCTTTTATCTCTCACATGTGAGCATATAAACTTTATTAAGGTTATTAGCAGGTCCAGCTGTATATGCATGTAAATCACATTAGCAACCTAGGACAGGTTTTAGCTGGCCAGCTACATGAAGTCTGTAAGATCTTCGGGACCTGTTAAGACCCCGTAGGCACAAGTTGTTTCGCCTGTTTCAATCTTCAAGTTCCTCCATTTGCAGCTGTAAAAAGACCGCTCATGTGGCATGGGATGCTTGCTGGGAGTCTAACACTGTTACCCTCCACCCAGGGTTGGAGACTGAGGCTTCACCCACCTCCAGGCGAGCCGATACTGCCCCGACATCTTTTTTGATGACATCTAGGCTTCAATGTCTGACCCCGTCGGCAAGGCTTGTAGAATGGCTTGTAGTTCTGTTCTCATAGGTAGAGGCTGTTGTTGTGAGCCCTGTGGATCCGAGCGGAGCATGGTTGGTATGTCTGAGAAAGTATCTGATCTAGCTGAGGTCCTTGGGGAGGCTGAAAAGTCCCAGGGTGGCTGTGCCTCGTGGGTAAGAGGATCCAATCTGCCATTTTGGCAGCCTGAGAGCTCTCTGGCAAATGAGAAATAACTGGATTTCACCTCTTCTGGGTTGTGATTTCTTAGATTTCTTGTTTTCTTTACCATTTCTAGGGATGGCCGAACGGTTCGCCCGGCGGTCGTTTCGCGGCAAATTTCAGCTGTTCGCCGTCCGCCCGATCGGTGGACTATTGCCGCCGTTTGCCCGGCGGACTTCCGTGTTTACTGTGTAAAAGAACTTTGACCTATGATGACACAGCCATCATGCGGTACAGGACAGCCAATTGAGACATTACAGCACATGGACACTTGGACATTCCCCCTAACTTATAAATAGACCCGATCCGACGGCCATTTTACATTCTTTCGTATGTCACTATAGGGAGATGTTGCTGTGTGGAGCAGAGAGGGACTTCAGTCACCCAAATCGCTAGCTATTAGGTCCACAAAAGTTCTTTTCAGGACTGGTATGGTATAGGTGTTAGGTGTAGTTCAGGATATAGGTTTGAGGCACTGCTGTGCTAGTGATTGTTGCAGCAGCCTGTCTTTTGTCAGTGTAGAGAGAGGGACAGGACGCTGTGTGCAACAGGGACAGTCAGTTTAATCATTAGCTGTTACTATTAGGTCCACAAAAGTCCTTTTCAGGACTGGTATGGTAAAGTAGTACAGGATATAGTTTTGAGTGCTATTCAAGTTATTGTTCCAGCAGCCTGTGTTTTGTCAGTTTAAATAGGGACAGGCAGGAAGCTGTGTGTGGCAGTGAGGGACAGTCAGTTTAATCAGTATCTGTTACTATTAGGTCCACAAAGGTCCTTTTCAGGACTGGTATGGTAATAGGCTTGTACACGTATAATATTCTTTCTTCCAAATATAGAAAGAATATTATACTTGACTGCCGCCCTTCTGCTGCAGTAGTCCTTTATCAGTATAGGGACTGAGGTACAGTCTGCTAATCATTCACAACCTACTAGTTCCACAAAGGTCCTTATAAGGACTGGTAAGGTATAGGGTACTACAGTACATAGGGTTGAGTGAGGTACAGTCTGCTATTCCTTAAGGACTGGTATAGGTCCACAATATATAGGGTTGAGGTGCACTACTGCTGACTGCTGCCCTATTCTGCAGCAGTCCTTTATCAGTATAGGGACTGAGAATTTTGTCACAGGGTCATTTAAAAAATGACAGGCAGAGGAAGAGGCAGGCCCTTCCGCAGGGGTGGTAGGGGTAGGGCAGGAGCAACAGGCTTGAGCCAAAGTGGGAAGTTGCAGAAGGTGCGTTCAATTACTTTAAAGGACGCACCAGACTTGGTTGAGTGGCTCACTCAGCCTTACTCTTCTGCACCCTCCTCATCCTCTCGATCTGCACCCTCTTCTTCACTCTCTGCTATGTGCACCCCCAAAGACACTACCACCAACAACACCACCACCGCCACCGCCACATACCTTCCGCTTGAGTCACAGGAATTATTTTCCGATCCATATCAAGACATTTCTGATGCGCAGCCACTCTTGGCACTGGTTCAGGAAGAGGAGGTAGCAAGAACCGCCACTCAGCAGTCTGACGAGAGTACCCAGATCAGCCCAAGGAGGAGGTTGGTCCCCGGTGTTGCTGCCTACTCCGAGATCTCTACTTATAAGGGGAAAGTGACGTCGATGATGACGTGTCTAGTGATGTCACGTGGGTGCCCACAAGAGAGGAAGAGGAGGGGAGTTCAGAGGGAGATATGGACCAGCAGATAGGGAGGAGAAGCAGGAATAACTTACATTGCACAGGAGGGACAAAGCAGACTGCTAATGTATCAGGAGCGAGTCATCAACCATGTACGGTCACATCTGGCGCTCCCAGGACGCCGGAACATGGCTCCACAGTGTGGGCTTTTTTTAACGTGTCCGCTGCTGACAATAACGTTGCCATCTGCAATCTTTGCAGTCAACGCATTAGTCGCGGTAAGCCCAACACTCACCTAGGGATGACCGCCTTAAGAAGGCACATGAGCAGCCATCACCAAGCCCAGTGGGAGCAACGGAACACACAAAGCCACACTCCAGGCTCTCACCGTCCAGCCTCGTCTTCTACTTCTCCTTCTCCTCTCTCCTCACAATTGTCCTCCACTCCACCTTCCATCACGCCAAGCTCACGTTTTTCTGCAAAAAGGCAGGCTTCCGTGGGCCTAATGTTCGAGCGTAAAAAAAATTATGACGCCGGATAACCCTCTTGCCCAACGGTTGATGGCTGGCTTGTCAGAACTGATAGCCCGCCAACTACTGCCATATAAACTGGTGGACTCGGAGGCCTTTCGAAAATTTGTGGCCATTGGAACACCACAATGGAAGGTCCCAGGAAGGAAGTATTTCTCAGAGAAGGGTATCCCAGAGCTATATGGCCATGTTCAGCAGCAAGTGAATGCATCTCTGGCACACAGTGTCAGTGCCAAGATACATCTGACCACAGACACGTGGTCTAGCAAACACGGGCAGGGAAGGTATATCACTTTTACTGCCCACTGGGTGAACCTTCTGACGGCCGTCAAGCATGTAACCCGTGGCACCCGTGTAGATTTGGTTTTACTGCCACAGATTGCATGCTGACTTCTCCTTTTCCGCTGCTAGCGTCTCTTCCGCTGCACCGCCCAAGCTCCCCAGAACCTATTCAACATGCCAGGTGAGACGTTGCCATGCCGTGCTGCGTCTGTTGTGCCTGGAAGCCAAGAGCCACACTGGCCCGGCACTCCTTTCAGCTTTGCGTTCACATGCAGATCAGTGGCTAACACCGCTCAATTTGACAGTTGGTAAAGTGGTGTGTAACAACGGTGCCAATCTGCTTAGCGCATTGAAACAGGGCAAAATGATGCACGTGCCATGCATGGCATACATCTTAAACTTGGTCGTGCAGCGATTCATTGTCAAATACCCTGGGGTCCAGGACATCTTGCGGCAGGCAAGGAAAATCTCAGCCCATTTCAGAAGATCTTACACGGCCATGGCTCGCCTTGCTGACATTCAGCGGCGAGACAATCTGCCGGTCAGACGTCTTATTTGCGATTGCCCGATGCGATGGAACTCAACCTTCTATATGCTTGATAGACTGCTCCAGCAGAAACGTGCAGTTAACGCCTACCTATATGAACTCTGCGGCAGAACAGGTTCTGGGGAGCTGGGGTTTTTTTCATCGTGCCAGTGGCTGCTCATGCGCGACGCATGCAGACTTCTGCGGCCATTTGAGGAGATCACCAAACTGGTCAGTCGCAGCCATGGCGCCATCAATGACATGGTACCTTATGCCTTCTTTATGGAGCGTGCATTGCGTTGTGTCATTGATCAAGCTGTGGAGGAGCAGGAGCGGGAAGATGAGGAAGTCGCAATGCTGGATGAATTCCCAGGGGGGGCTACTCTATCTGAGACAAGTCAACAACAGGAGTCTGAAGAGGAGTCAGAGGAGGATGGTGCCGGGGCGGATGAGGAGGAGCGAGAAGAGCAAGCTTTAAACCTTTCTGGGATACCTGTTGCTGTGCGTGGATGGGGAGAGGAGAATGAAGAGGACGACATTAGCCTGGATGATGAGCAGGAGCCAGGCCACCAAACCTCTTCCAGTTTAGTGCAAATGGGGGCCTTCATGCTCCAGTGTTTTAATAGGGACCCCCGTATAAAAAGCATAAGGGTCAAGGACCAGTACTGGGTGGCAATGTACTTAGACCCCCGGTACAAACACAAAATGGTGGAAATGTTACTGCCATCACAGAGGGCTGTCAGAATGGAGCACTTCCAGGCCTTGCTTCGAGAAATGCTGCATTCTGCTTTTGTGTGCGCTGGCAGAGGAGCAATTCCCACTCCCAGAGAAGGAGTTGCGGGTACCAATCCAACAGCGCCTGCAAGAAGAGGCCGGTTTGAAGATGTGTTGGTGACTTCTGATATGAGGTCATTCTTTCAGCCGACCCATCGACAGGTGTCATCCGGATCCAGCATCAGGGAACGCCTAGAACGTCAGGTGTCTGACTACATCGGGTTTACGGCCGATGTGGACGCTCTGAGGAGAGATGAACCCCTGGACTACTGGGTGGGCAGGCTTGACCTCTGGCCAGAGCTTGCCCAATTTGCAATCGAACTGTTGGCTTGCCCATCGTCCAGTGTCCTGTCCGAAAGGACGTTTAGCGCAGCAGGGGGGATCGTGACTGCTAAGCGTACTCGCCTAGCTCACGACAGTGTTAACTACCTCACATTTCTAAAAATGAATGAGGCATGGATCTCTGAGGAATTCAACACATGTGACCATGTATATGTCTATAAATGATTTTTTTAATCGAGCACACAGACCTTCTTTCTTCATTTGGCTCACTTCCTTGTCCAAAAAAAGCACACCGTACTATATGCCCGTACCCTCCTGTTTGAAGAGGTTGAGCGGTGTCATATTTCTACTGGGGCTGCTTATTATGAGGGGCTCCCACCATCCCTGTGCTGTGCTGACTTCCTCCTGGGGCTGCTTATTATGAGAGGCTCCCACCATCCCTGTGCTGTGCTGACTTCTTCCTGGGGCTGTACCTCTGCTGTGCATATTATGAGGGGCTCCCACCATCCCTGTGCTATGCTCATTATGAGGGGCTCCCACCATCCCTGTGCTATGCTGACTTCCTCCTGGGGCTGCTTACGGTGCAGGTGTCAGTGCTGTATATCACGGTGCTGGTGTCAGTGCTGTATATCACGGTGCTGGTGTTAGTGCTTTATGTCACGCTGCTGATGTCAGTGCTGTATATCACGGTGCTGGTGTCAGTGCTTTATGTCACGCTGCTGATGTCAGTGCCCTCTATCATGGTGCTGGTGTCAGATCACTCTATCACGGTGCAGGTGTCATTGCTGTATGTCACGCTGCTGATGTCAGTGCTGCTGTATATCACGGTGCTGGTGTCAGTGCTGTATATCACGGTGCTGGTGTCAGTGCTTTATGTCACGCTGCGGATGTCAGTGCTCTCTATCACGGTGCTGGTGTCAGATCACTCTATCACGGTGCAGGTGTCATTGCTGTATGTCACGCTGTTGGTGATCATCTCCTGCACCCTCTTCTTTGCCTACCCTGACCTTCCCTCTCCTCCATTGCCTTCATGCGCTCCACAGTCCTGAATTGTCACAACAATTTCACATATAAAAAAAGAATGCTTGTAGTTGTCGATCCCAGACTCACCTCATACATGTGTTATGTCATTGGCCATGTGGTGGGACTATGTTTGCACAGCTAGTAAGTATTTTGTGGCTGCAAATTTGACCTGTAGGTTTGCAAAGTTCGCCTCCCATTGAAGTCAATGGGGCCCGTCGTGGTCCACGTTCGCGAAACGTCCCATCGGAAGTTCGTCCATCACTAACCATTTCACTTGCCTGCCCTGTACGTAGCGGGTAAGTTTGATTAAAATAGGCCAGGGTGGACAGGATAAGGACAGGAGCTCCTTCAGTACACGTTTTAACTCGGCCATGTCCTCCTTTGCTTTTATATGCATTTTTACATGGGAGTTAAGCCATCCAGGACTTTTGTTTGCTCTTTTACATTTATTATCCAATGGGATGCATTGGCTAATGCCCTTATTTAATATGCTCTTAAAGAAAACCCATCTCTCCTCTGTGTTCCTTACATAGTTACATAGTAGGTGAGGTTGAAAAAAGACACAAGTCCATCAAGTCCAACCTATGTGTGTGATTAAATGTCAGTATTACATTGTATATCCCTGTATGTTGCGGTCGTTCAGGTGCTTATTTAATAGTTCTTTGAAACTATCAATGCCCCTCGCTGAGACCACTGCCTATGGAAGGGAATTCCACATCCTTGCCGCTCTTACAGTAAAGAACCCTCTACATAGTTTAAGGTTAAACCTCTTTTCTTCTAATTTTAATGAGTGTCCACGAGTCTTGTTAAACTCCCTTTTGCGAAAAAGTTTTATCGCTATTGGGGGGTCACCGGCATGGTATTTGTATATTGAAATCATATCACCTCTCAAGTGTCTCTTCTCCAGAGAGAATAAGTTCAGTGCTCGCAACCTTTCCTCATAACTAGGGATGAGCCGAACACCCCGGTTCGGTTTGCGCCAGAACTTTCGAACTGACCCAAAATTCGTACGAACTTTAGAACCCCATTAAAGTCTATGTGACTTGAATGTTCAAAATCAAAAGTGCTAATTTTAAAGGCTAATAAGCAAGATATTGTCCTAAAAAGGGTTTGGTGAACCGGCTCCTGCCCCAGGGGACATGGATCAATGGCAATTTTTTTTTTAAAACTCCCCTTTTTTGGGGAGCACTGATTTTACAATGACAATTAAAGTGAAAATAAAAAAAGTGAAATATTCCTTTAAATATCATGCCTGGGGGGGTTGTCTATAGTATGCCTGTGAAGTACCACGTGTTTCCTGTGTTTAGAACAGACCCTGCACAAAATTAAATTTAACAGAAAAAAGTCATTTAAAACTGCTTGCGGTTTTAATGTAATGTCTGGGTCTGGCAATATCTGGAAATATTATATCAATAATTGTAATTACATGCCCCTGTTACACCGGGGCTGAAAAATTGGGCCTTAGGCACTGGTGCCACGACACTGCAACTTCTCCCAAATACTCTAGTTGAAGTGCAGGAATGAGCCTTGCTGCAAATCATTGCATCAAAAATTTTAATTACAGGCCCCTGTTAAACAGGTGCTGAAAAATTGGGCCTTAGCCACTGGTGGCGTCACCCAGAACCAAAAATGTCCTTCCAAGCTATCAGCAGGATCATTGAGGAAGAGGATAGTCAGTCAACATAACAGGACAGTCACTCAGCATCAGCATAGGCAGTCTTCAAGGGATGTGACATTTCCCAAAAAAATTATTCGGTTACATCAGCTTCATGTGCTTGGCAGCTGGTGGTGATCCAAGACTGATTCATCTTTATGCAAGGTCAGTCGATCAACCGAGTCAGTAGACAGGCGCACCCTGTGATTGGTTACAAAGCCTCCAGCAGCACTGAATGTGCGTTCCCGAAAGAATGCTGGATGCAGGACAGGCCAGTAGCTCAATTGCATACAGTACAAGCTCTGGCCAGGGATCCATCCTCAAGACCCAGTAAGCCAGAGGATTTTCGGTGGGAAAGGTATCAAAGTCTGACCTTGCCCCTAGGTATTCCTGCACCATGTAAATCAGATGCTGGCGATGGTTGCTGGGACCGATCATACCTTGGGGCTGCGGACTAAAAAATTGTCTGAATACATCGGTCAGACGGCCACCTTCTCCACTGCTCCTTTTGTGACTGACCGAAGCCTCAGCAACACATTGTCCAGGACCAGGAGTTTGTAACCTCATAGTCTCTGGGAACGCGTTGCACAGACCTTTCCGCAAGGCCTCCCGGAGATGTCTCATCCTCTGCTCCCTCTGCGATGGCAAGATAAGGTACCCAACCTTACCCTTGTACCGTGGATCAAGGAGAGTGACCAGCCAGTAATCGTCCCTCTCCTTGATCCGAAGAATACAAGGATCCTTCCGCAGGCTTTTGCAGGATCAGGGAGATCATGCAGCATAGGTTAGCTGAGGCATTCAGTCCGCAGTCCTCTGGGTCACTAAGGACAACATGATCTGCAGCCACCTCCTCACAGCCATGTACAAGTCCACGGGTTTCTTGGGACTCAAAATCATCCCTAAAAGACTGCTGATGCTAAGTGACAGGCTCCACCTCCATGCTGACACAATCCTCCTTCTCCTCTTCCTGTGTGATGGGTGGGACAGCCTGTCTGGATAAAGGGGGCCTTGAGAGGCAAGGACATCCTCCTCTTCCTGCCTCTGTTCTGCCTCAAGGGCCCTGTAGATTATTCCACGCAGCGTGTACTCCAACAGGTGGACAAGAGGTACAGTGTCCCTGATGCATGCACTGTCACTGCTCACTATCCTCGTGGCCTCCTCAAATGGTGACAGCACAGTGCATGCATCCCTGATCATGCCCCACTGGCGTGGTGAAGCCAAGCTCCCCTGACCCTGTCCAGGTGCCGTAGTCACACAGGTACTCATTGATCGCCCTCTGCTGCGCGTGCAGCCACTGCAGCATGGCCAACGTTGAGTTCCACCTGGTGGGCATGTCACATATAAGACGGTTCTTGGGCAGCTTCAACTCCTCTTGAAGCTCAGCCAGCCAAGCACTGGCAATATATGACCGGCGGAAATGCACACAGACTTTCCTGGCCTGCCTCAGGACATCCTATAAGCCCAGATACCTGCCCAAGAACCGCTGCACCACCAGGTTAAGGACGTGAGCCACACAGGGCACATGTGTGAAGTGTTCCTGTCGGAGGGCAGAGAGGAGGTTGGTGTCATTGTCGCATACCATTCCTGGCTTAAGCTGGCGTGGCATCAACCACCTCTCGGCCTGTCCCTGCAAAGCTGACAAAATATCTGCCCCAGTGTGGCTCCTGTTCCCCGAACAAACCAGCGTAGCCCCATGAATGCCTACGGAGCACCGCTGGTTCCGAGGACAAAGCACTGGAAGAGGCCATGGAGGAAGAAGAAGGGGAGGGGGTGGAGGAGAGAGGTGTGTCACAACCAGTAGTAGCATTTTGGAGGCTTGGTGGCGGAACAATCTCCATCACTACTGCACCTTGTCCTGCATCCTTCCCAGCTGCCAGAAGAGTGACCCAATGGGCTGTGAAAGATAGGTAACGTCCCTGTCCATGCCTGCTGGACCATGAATCAGCAGTAATATGCACCTTTCTGCTGACCACCCTGTCCAGCGAGGCATGGACATTGCCTTCCACATGCCGGTAGAGAGCCGGAACCGCCTTCCATGACAAAAAGTGGCGTTTGGGAACCTGCCACTGAGGAACCACACATTGCACAAACTCACGGAAGGGGGCCGAGTCTACCAACTGAAAAGGCAGCAGTTGAAGTGCTAGCAATTTATCCAAGCTAGCATTCAACCGCTGGGCATGTGGATGGCTGGGAGTGAACTTCTTTCGACTGTCCAGCAGCTGGGGCAGGGAAATTTGCCTGCTACAATCGGATGATGGTGTACTGCTAGCCGAGTGTCTGCAAGTACTTGGCTGTGACACACCTAATTCTACACCTTCATTCCTCTCAGTGCAGGTTTCAGAGAGGACTGAAGGTCTAGTGGGGTTGGAGATCCCAGCTGATGAGGAGCAAGGAGAGGTCCGCTTTGTTCTTTGGTGTGGGTCTTTAAGGTACGCTTGCCAACGAGCTGCATGGCAGGTCAACATATGTCTGGTCAAGCATGTGGTGCCCAAGCGGCTGATGTTTTGGCCATGCGAGATACGCTTGAGACATATGTTGCAAATGGCAGTGGTGCGATCTGATGCTCTCGTCTCTAAAAAGGCCCACACCAAAGAACTTTTAGAATAACGTGCAGAGGCAGCGCCCTGCACAGGCAGAGCTCTGTGGTGGGATTCAGACAGTGTGCTGCCCTTAAGCTGGCCCCCGGAGGGCATCCTGCCTCATTGGAGATGTGCCTCCTCCTCCTCCCTCCTATCAGGCACCCACATGGAGTCAGTGACCTCATCATCCACTCCCTCTTCATCACTGGAGCAAACCTGGCAGTATGCTGCAGCTGATGGAACATGACTGCCAGATTGCCGTCCTTCTTGAGCATCCCCTCTCTCTGCGCTCAAGCTACTGCCTTCCTTTAGCTGGGTATCATCATCAAAGCCTTCAAAACGCTGGGCATCCTCCTGGAGCATGTACCCAACACTGTGCTCAAACAGTTCGGGGGACTCCTCAGGAGCACATGGTGGGTCTAGGGAAGGAGTGACTGATGACATTGAGACAAGGGAAGAGGACGCGTCGGCAGCTGCTTTGCTAGTACCCTGAGCCTAGGTGAGAGAGGATGAGGAGGATGAGGAGGGCTTGGTCATCCACTCTACCAAGTCTTCAGCATGCAGCTGCCGAAAAAAAGGACAAGCGTGTCCCATGGCCACGTGCTGATGACGATGCACCGTGCCCATGACCAGCACTGTTGTCTCTAGATACAGAGCCTGCTTGCCCTCTTTTATTGGCTCATGACTGCCTCTCCTTGTTGGCCTTCCAGACAGAGTAATGGCCTGCAGGAAGATGGGAAAACCAGCAATTGGGATATCTTTAGCTGCATACTGAGCAGACACAGTACACGGACTGTAATTACTGCAGCTGCCTGTGTTACAGAAACAGAACAACAACAGTAAGGGGTAGCTTCAGGTGTATACTGTGCAGGAGGCACACAACATCCACTGTAACTGATGCAGAGGCCTGTATTACAGAAACAGAACATCAGTAATAAAGGGCAGGCTTCAGGTGTATACTGTGCAGGAGGCACACAACACCAATGTTAACTGATGCAAATGCCTGTATTACAGAAACAGAACACCAGTAATAAAGGGTAGCTTCAGGTGTATACTGTGCAGGAGGCACACAACACCCACTGTAACTGCTGCAGATGCCTGTATTACAGAATCAGAACAACACCAGCAATAAGGGGTAGCTTCAGGTGTATACTGTGCAGGAGGCACAACACCCACTGTAACTGATGCAGATGCCTGTATTACAATAACAACAAACCAGTAATAAGGGGTAGCTTCAGGTGTATACTGTGCAGGAGGCACACAACACCCACTGTAACTGCTGCAGATGCCTGTTTTACAGAATCAGAACCACACCAGCAATAAGGGGTAGCTTCAGGTGTATACTGTGAAGGAGGCACACAACACCCACTTTAACTGCTGCAGATGCCTGTATTACAAAAAAAGAACAACACCCGCAATAAGGGGTAGCTTCAAGTGTATACTTTGCAGGGGGCACACAACACCCACTTTAACTGCTGCAGATGCCTGTATTACAGAAACAGAACACCAGCAATAAGGGGTAGCTTCAGGTGTATACTGTGCAGGAGGCACACAACACCCACTTTAACTGCTGCAGATGCCTGTATTACAGAAAGAGAACAACACCAGCAATAAGGTGCAGCTTCAGGTGTATACTGTGCAGGAGGCACACAACACCCACTGTAACTGCTGCAGATGCCTGTATTACAGAATAAGAACAACACCAGCAATAAGGGGTAGCTTCAGGTGTATACTGTGCAGGAGGCAAAACACCCACTGTAACTGCTGCAGATGCCTGTATTACAATAACAACACACCAGTAATAAGGGGTAGCGTCAGGTGTATACTGTGCAGGAGGCACACAACACCCACTTTAACTACTGCAGATGCCTTTATTACAATAACAACACACCAGTAATAAGGAGTAGCTTCAGGTGTATACTGTGCAGGAGGCACACAACACCCACTGTAACTACTGCAGATGCCTGTATTACAGAATCAGAACCACACCAGCAATAAGGGGTAGCTTCAGGTGTATACTGTGCAGGAGGCACACAACACCCACTTTAACTGCTGCAGATGCCTGTATTACAAAAAAGAACAACACCAGCAATCAGGGGTAGCTTTAAGTGTATACTTTGCAGGGGGCACACAACACCCACTTTAACTGCTGCAGATGCCTGTATTACAGAAACAGAACACCAGCAATAAGGGGTAGCTTCAGGTGTATACTGTGCAGGAGGCACACAACACCCACTTTAACTGCTGCAGATGCCTGTATTACAGAAACAGAACAACACCAGCAATAAGGGGTAGCTTCAGGTGTATACTGTGCAGGAGGCACATAACACCCACTTTAACTGCTGCAGATGCCTGTATTAAAGAAACAGAACACCAGTAATAAAGGGTAGCTTCAGGTATATACTGTACAGGAGGCACACAACACCCACTGAATAAGCTCTAGGTCCCCAAGCAATAAAGACACTGTCCCTGTCTATCGTGCTCTTTCCCTGACTGCCGCAACACACTACACAAGGCCACCACACTGGCGGCCTTATATAGTGTGGGGTGTGTACTAAACCCCCCTGAGCTATAACAGCTATAACAGTTATGGCTCTCCTCACTGCCGGCGCTGTGATTGGCCAAGCATGCGGGGTCACAGTGCATGCTTGGCTAATCATGAGCCAGCAATGCACTGTGATGGCACAGTGCATTCTGGGCCGTGAGCGCCAAACGAATATGGCGCGAACGGCCCACAGAGTTCTGGCTTTGCCGAACTGGTGAACAGCCGTTGTTCGAGTCGAGTTTGTACTCGCTCCATTTCCAGTACATCCTTCCTGAGGACTGGTGCCCAGAACTGGATAGCATATTACAGGTGCGGCCGGACCAGAGTCTTGTAGAGCGGGAGAATAATCATTTTATCTCTGGAGTTGATCCCCTTTATAATGCATGCCAATATTCTGTTTGCTTTGTTAGCAGCAGCTTGGCATTGCATGCCATTGCTGAGCCTATCATCTACTAGAACCCCCAGGTCATTTTCCATCCTAGATTCCCCCAGAGGTTTTCCCCCTAGTGTATAGATTGCATTCCTATTTTTACCAGCCAAATGCATTATTTTAAATTTTTCTACATTGAACCTCATTTGCCATGTAGTTTCCCACCTCATTAATTTGTTCAGATTTTTTTGTAAGGTTCCACATTCTGCGGAGAAGTTATTGCCCTGCTTAGCTTAGTATCGTCCGCAAATACAGAGATTGAACTGTTGACCCCATCCTCCAGGTCATTTATGAACAAATTAAATAGGATTGGTCTGAGCACAGAATCCTGGGGGACCCCCACTACCCACCCATGAGTACTCCCCATTTATCACCACCCTCTGAACTCACCCTTGTAGCCAGTTTTCAATCCATGTATTCACCCTATGGTCCATGTCAACGGACCTAATTTTGTACAGTAAACGTTTATGGGGAACTGTGTCAAATGCTTTTGCAAAATCCAGATACACCACATCTACGGGCCTTCCTTTATCCAGCAGGCAATAGGGATGAGCCGAACACCCCCCGGTTTGGTTTGCACCAGAACCTTCGAATGGACCGAAAATTCGTACGAACTTTAGAATCCCATTAAAGTCTATGGGACTCGAACATTTGAAATAAAACATGCTAATTTTAAAGGCTAATATGCAAGTTATTGTCCTAAAAAGGGTTTGGGGACCGGCTCCTGCCCCAGGGGACATCAATGCAAAAAAACTTTTAAAAATGTCAGTTTTTTCGGGAGCACTGATTTTAATGACGCTTAAAGTAAAAAAAAAAAAAAAAAAATGCCTGGGGGTGTCTATAGTATGCCTGTGAAGTGGCACATTTTCCCCGTGTTTAGAACAGTCCCTGCACAAATTTATATTTGTAACAAAAAAAAAGTAATCTAAAACTGCTTGCGGTTTTAATGTAATGTCTGGTTTTGGCAATAAAGATGAAAATCATTGAGAAAAATGGCATGGGTAGCCCCCCCCCCCTGCCCATTACCAGCCCCTTTGGGTCTTGTACGGAAATTAAGGGGAACCCCATACCCAAATTAAAAAAAGTAAAGGTGTGGGGCCCCCAGGCCTAATATACTCAGAAGAGCAGTATATAGGCGGTACAAACAAGACAGGGACTGTGTAGGTTTGTTGTTTTAAGTAGAATCTGTTTGGAATTTTGAACCGTTACATTTTTAAAGTGTAGCTCCAGTCAAAAAATCTATTTTTAAGCTTTTTGGAAAACATAGGGAAGGGTTATCACCCCAGTATCATTTTTTTTGGCCATCCTTCTTTTTTCATCTTACTTCCTGTTGTCTCCTTCCGTTTGCAAGTAGGAGACGTTTGTAAGTTGGATGTTTGAAAGTAGGTGCCTGCCCTATATGCTCTGCACAAATATGGGCCTAAATTGTTGGTGTTGCCACAACACTGTAAGCCCTCACAGTTACTCTTGGTGGGCGCTGGAACGCCCTGCTGTGAACTATTTTATCAGGAATTGTAATTACATGCCATTGTTGAACAGTGGTAGAAAAATTGGGCCTTTTTTGGTGGTGGTGCTGGTGCCACAACACTATAAGTCCTCACAGTTACTGTCTGTGGGCGCTGGAACGGGCCCTGCTGGAACGGGCCCTGCTGTGAAATATTATATCAAGAATTGTAATTACATGCCCCTGTTAAACAGGGGCTTGAAAATTGGGCCTTAGGTACTGGTGCCACAACACTGCAACACCTCACAGAAACTATAGTTGGAGAGCAGGAATGAGCCCTGCTGCAATGTATTGCATCAAAAATCATAATTTCACGCCCCTGTTAAACAGGGGCTTAAAAATTGAGCCTTAGGCACTAGTGCTGGTTCCACGACACTGTAACCTCTCACAGATACTCTAGTTGGAGAGCAGTGATCCATCTTCATGACCCAATAACCCAGAGGATTTTCAGTGGGAAAGGTTTCCAAGTCTGACCTTGCCCCTAGGTAAGGCCTCCCAGAGATGTCTCAGGCCCTTGCTCCCTCTGTGATGGCAAGATAAGGTTTGCAACCTTACCCTTGTACCGTGGATCAAAGAGAGTGGCCAGCCAGTAATGATCCCTCTACTTGATCCGCTGAAAACGAGGATCCTTCCACAGGCTTTGCAGGATCAGGGAGGTCCGGAGTCCTCTGGGTCACTAAGGATGACATGATCCGCAGCCACCTCCTCCCAGCCACGTACAACTCCACGGGTTTCTTGGGACTGTAAATCATCCCTAAAAGACTGCTGCTGATGCTGAGTACCAGGCTCCACCTCCATGCTGACACAATCCTCCTCCTCCTCATCCTCTTCCTGTGTGATCGACGGGACAGCAGGAACACTGTTTGGATAAAGGGGGCCTTGAGAGGCAAGGTAGTCCTCCTCTTCCTGCCTCTGTTCTGCCTCAAGTGCCCTGTCCATTATTCCATGCAGCGTGTGCTCCAACACGTGGACAAGAGGTACAGTGTCACTGATGCATGCACTGTCACTGCTCACGATCCTCGTGGCCTCCTCAAATGGTGACAGGACAGTGCATGCATCCCTGATCATGGCCCATGGAAAAAAAATGAGCTTCCCTGACCCTGTAAAAAATTGTCTGAACGCATCGGTAAGATAGTCACCTTCTCCACCGCTCCTTCTGACCAATGCCTCAGCAACAGGACCAGGAGTTTTTAACCTCCCAGTCTCTGGGAACGCGTTGCACATCTTTCTGCAAGGCCTCCCAGAGATATCTCATCCTCTGCTCCCTCTGTGATGGCAAGATAAGGTCGGCAACCTTACCCTTGTACCATGGATCAAGGAGAGTGGCTAGCAAGTAATGGTCCCTCTCCTTGTTTCGAAGAATGAGGATCCTTCCGCAGGCTTTGCAGGATCAGGGAGGCCATGCAGCGTAGGTTAGCTGAGGCATTCGGTCCCGAGTCCTCTGGGGCACTAAGGACAACATGATCTGCAGCTACCTTCTCCCAGCCGCGTACAAGTCCACGGGTTTCTTGGGACTGTAAATCATCCCTAAAAGACTGCTGCTGCTGCTCCTGAGTGCCAGGCTCCACCTCCATGCTGACACAATCATCCTCCTCCTCCTCCTCCTCTTCCTGTGTGATGGGTGGGACAGCAGGAACACTGGATAAAGGGGGCCTTGAGAGGCAAGGAAGTCCCCCTCTTCCTGCCTCTGTTCTCCCTCAAGTGCCCTGTCCATTATGCCATGCAGCGTATGCTCCAACAGGTGGATAAGAGGTACAGTGTCACTGATGCATGCACTGTCACTGCTCACCATCCTCGTGGCCTCCTCAAATGGTGACAGGACAGTGCATGCATCCCTGATCAGGGCCCACTGGGGTGGGGAAAAAAAAAAGAGCTTCCCTGACCCTGTCCCGGTGCCGTAGTCGCACAGGTACTCATTGATGGACCTCTGCTGTGTGTGCAGCCGCTGCAGCATGGCCAACGTTGAGTTCCACCTGGTGGACATGTCACAGATAAGGCGGTTCTTGGGCAGGTTCAATTCCTTTTGGAGCTCAGCCAGCCGAGCACTGGCAATATATGACCAGCGGTAATGCACACAGACTTTCCTAGCCTGCCTCAGGACATCCTATAAGCCCGGGAACCTGCCCAAGAACCGCTGCACCACCAAGTTAAGGATGTGAGCCACACAGGGCACATGGGTGAAGTGTTCCTGTTGGAGGGTGGAGAGGATGTTGGTGCCATTGTCGCAAACCACCATTCCTTGCTTAAGCTGGTGTGGCGTCAACCACCTCTCAGCCTGCCCCTGCAGAGCTGACAGAATATCTGCCCTAGTGTGGCACCTGTCCCACAAGCACACCAGCGCAATCACAGAATGGAATATTTTTGCCTGCGTACTTGTGTAGCCCCTTGAGCGCCTACGGAGCACCGCTGGTTCCAAGGACAAAGCACAGGATTAGGCCATGGAGGAAGAAGAAGAGGAGGGAGTGGAGGAGAGAGGTGTGTCACAACCAGTAGTAGCATTTTGGAGGTGTGGTGGCGGAACAACCTCGAACACTACTGCACCTTGTCCTACACTTGAGACATATGTTGCAAATAGCAGCGGTGCGATCTGATGCACTCGTCTCAAAAAAGGCCCACACCAAAGAACTTTTTCTGCGGTGTGATTCAGTCAGTTTTCTGCCCTTAAGCTGGCCCCTGGAGGGCATCCTGCCTTGTTGGAGATGTGCCTCTTCCTTTCTCCTATCAGACACCCACATGAAGTCAGTGACCTCATCATCCCCTCCCTCCTCATCACTGGAGAAAACCTGCCAGTATGTTGCAGCTGGTGGAAAATGACTGCCAGATTGCTGTCCTTCTTGGGCATCCCCTCTATCTGGGGTCACGCTACTCCTTCCTCTAGCTGGGTATCATCATCAGAACCTTCAAAATGCTAAACATCCTCCTGGAGCATGTACCCAACACTGTGCTCAAACAGTTCGGGGGACTCCTCAGGAGGACATGGTGGGACTAGGGAAGGAGCGACTGATGCCATTGAGACGAGGAAAGAGGCCGCGTTGGCAGCTGCTTTGCCAGTACCCTGAGCCTGGATGCGAGAGGATGAGGAGGAGGAAGAGGGCTTGGTCATCCACTCTACCAAGTCTTAAGGCATGTTGTAGCTCAACATGTCCAGCTGCCGAAAATAAGGACAAGCATGTCCCATGGCCACGTACTGATGACGATGCACCTCGTCCACGACCAGCACTGTTGCCTCTAGACTCAGAGCCTGCCTACCCTCCTTTATTGGCTTGTGACTGTCTGCCTCTCCTTGTTGGCCTTCCAGACATAGTAATGGCCTGCAGGGAGATGAGAACACCAGCAATTGGGGTAGCTTTAGGTGCACACTGAGAAGATAACACAGTACACCGACTGTAATTACTGCAGCTGCGGTATAGGATCAGCTGGACACCAGCAATTGGGGTAGCTTTAGGTGCACACCATGCAGATGACCGACTGTAATTACTGCAGCTGCCTGCTGGTTGTATAGGATCTGAAGAATACAAGCAATTGGGGTAGCTTCAGGTGTACACTGTGCAGGGGGCACAATACACTGACTGTAACTGCTGCAGCTGCCTGTGGTATAGGACTAGAACAACACCAGCAATTGGCGTAGCTTCAAGTGTACACTGTGCAGGGGGCACAATAAACCGACTGTAACTGCTACAGCTGCGTGTGGTACAGGACTAGAACAACACAAGCAATTGGGGTAGCTTCAGGTGTACACTGTGCAGATGGCACAATACACCGACTGTAACTGCTGCAGCTACCTGTGGTATAGGGCCAGAACAACACCAGCAATTGGTTTAGCTTTAGGTAAACACTGTGTAGGGGGCACAATACACCGACTGTATTTGCACTAGGTTCAAAATAAATGAAGACACTGTCTCTGCCTATCTTTCTTTCTATGAGCCACTGCAACACACTACACAAGGCCACCACGCAGGCAGCCTTATATAGTGTGGGGCGTGTACTAAACCATCCTGCCTGTGGCCAATTATGGTTCTCCTCCGTGCTGGCGCTTTGATTGGCCAAGCATGCGGGTCATAGTGCATGATTGGCCAATCATCAGCCAGCAATGCACTGCGATGCCACAGTGTATTGTGGGCCATGAGCGCCACACGAATATGGCACAAATGCCCCATAAAGTTCTGGCTTCGCCGAACGGTCGAACACCCGGTGTTCGAGTCAAACGCATGTGAGTTGAACCTAGTGCAAACACAGTCCGTGTATTGTGCCCCCTGCACAGTGTTTACCTAAAGCTACCCCAATTGCTGGTGTTGTTCTGGTCCTATACCACACCCAGCTCATCCCTAGCTGGCAACTCACCTCTTCATAGAAGGTTAGTAGATTGGTTTGGCAAGAACGATTCTTCATGAATCCATGCTGATTACTGCTAATGATACCGTTCTCATTATTAAAATCTTGTATATAGTCCCTTATTATCCCCTCCAAGAGTTTACATACTATTGATGTTAGGCTATCTTGTCTGTAATTCCCAGGGATGTATTTTAGGCCCTTTTTAAATATTGGTGCTACATTGGCTTTTCTCCAATCAGCTGGTACCATTCAGCTGGTACCATTCCTGTCAGTAAAAATTATGAACAATGGTCTGGCAATTACTTGACTGAGTTCCCCAAGTACCTTTGGGTGCAAGCCATCTGGCCCCGGTGATTTATTAACCACAGTATAAACAGTATACTATATATACCTGTATCTACCCTTTGTTGCTCGTGTCTAATTGAGCCATCAGCCATCTGCAGGAGTTAGTGGGTGTTGTCTGTGTGCCTTCAGCGCAGTATACACCTGTATCTAACTATATTGCTCTTCTCTAATTGAGCCATCTGCCATCTGCAGAAGTTAGTTGGTGTTGTGTGCCTCCAGCGCAGTATACACCTGGATCTACCTATATTGCTCGTCTCTAATTGAGCCATCAGCCATCTGCAGGAGTCAGTGGGTGTTGTCTGTGTGCCTTCAGCACAGTATACACCTGTATCTACCCTTTGTTGCTCTTGTCTAATTGAGCCATCTGCCATCTGCAACAGTTAGTTGGTGTTGTGTGCCTCCAGCGCAGTATACACCTGTAGCTACCTATATTGCTCTACTCTAATTGAGCCATCTGCCATCTGCAGGAGTCAGTGGGTGTTGTCTGTGTGCCTTCAGCACAGTATACACCTGTATCTACCCTTTGTTGCTCTTGTCTAATTGAGCCACCTGCCATCTGCAGGAGTTAGTTGGTGTTGTGTGCCTCCAGCGCAGTATACACCTGTAGCTACTGTGAGGGGTTAGCTCGGCAGCAGGTGTGTGTGACCCCCTGGATGGGTTCACAACACAAAATCAGGCACAGCAGACAGCGTTGTAGGTGCAAAAACAAAAGATTCGGTTTATTTATGCTACATGCAGTGATACATATAACAGCCAAACAAAAATAAAACATGAAAATAAATCCTGGTCAACTTGACCTCTAACTACACACTTAGATTCCCTGTCTAACAACTGAGTGCAGCCTTGTGCTGCACCAGTCCCTGTCTTTGTTGTAGAGGTTTGCCACACAGGCGTTAACTCACCGCACAGAACAGATATCACACTCCCCAGTCTATACAACACAAAACTGGTTCCAGGATGGAGCATCTCCCTAAGCATGCTGTTTTTTTTGTAGAGGTCTTAATGAGCCCACTTACTTCAGCTGGGCTCATTAACTCTTCCCCTCTAATTGTAAAAGTCTGCATAAAGCCTGAATCTAGGGCACACGTATTTCCCATCCTGGATACAACCAGGTGACTTTACCTGCGTGCTGCCACATACCCCCCCCTCTTGTTTCAACCTTGGGGTTGTAACACAAGCAGTCAGACACGCATGTATCCGAGACAAAGCATCCACATTCCCCATTTTAACACCAGGGCGATGCTTAACTGTAAAGTTAAATTCTTGTAGGGCCAGGAACCACCTATTTACCCTTCTATTGGTCTCCTTGTTCTGAGCCATCCACTTTAAAGGAGCGTGATCAGTCACCAGGTCAAAGTGCCTACCTAGCAGATAGTACCGAAGGGAATCTAGAACCCACTTCACTGCTAAACATCCCTTCTCAATCGTGGCGTAATTTACCTCATGGGACTTCAACTTCCTGCTGAGGTAAATGACTGGGTGCTCTTCCCCGTTCCAGACCTGGGATAACACTGCTCCTAACCCAACGTCTGATGCATCAGTTTGTACAACAAAGTCCTTAGAGAAGTCTGGTGAGTACAACACTGGCTGGCTACATAAGGCTGTTTTTAAGGACTGAAATGCTTCTTCAGCCTCTGGGGACCATTTAACCATGACAGACTCTTTCCCTTTTGTCAGGTTGGTGAGGGGCACAGCCTGAGAAGCAAAATGGGGAATGAATCGTCGATAATAGCCAGCGATTCCCAGAAAGGCTCGTACCTGTTTCTTGCTGTTGGGACGTGGCCAACTCTGTATGGCCTCGACTTTATTGACTTGGGGTTTTATCACCCCCCTCCCAATAGTGTACCCAAGATATTTGGCCTCCTTCTGTCCAATGGTACACTTCTTTGGATTGGCCGTAAACCCAGCTTCCCGGATAGAGTCTAGGACTGCTTGTACTTTCGGCAAATGTGAGACCCAGTCTGTGCTATGGATAATCACATCATCCAGGTAAGCTGCAGCATATTTCTGATGGGGCCTCAGAATCTTATCCATTTTCCGCTGGAATGTTGCCGGTGCATTCTGTAACCCAAACGGCATTCTCTTATATTGGAATGCCCCATCTGGGGTTACAAACGCAGTTTTCTCCTTGGCCGACTCGGCCAGGGGAATCTGCCAATACCCTTTGGTGAGATCAAGAGTTGTCATATATCTGGCTGTTCCCAGCCGGTCAATCAACTCATCTATACGCGGCATGGGGTAGGTGTCAATTTTAGTAACTTTATTTAATTGTCGAAAATCATTACAAAACCGCCAGCTCCCATCAGGTTTGGGCACTAGTACGATAGGACTGGACCAGTCACTCTGGGACTCCTCTATCACACCCAATTCCAACATCCTTTGAACCTCCCCACGTATTGCCTCCCGTCGGGCCTCTGGTATTCTATAAGGTTTTAGTTTTACCCTTTCTCCTGGCGGGGTGATAATGTCATGCTCTACGCCAGATGTTTGTCCCGGAAGCTCAGAGAAAATCTCTTTGTTACGAAGTACAAACTCTTTAACCTCCTGTTGTTGGGGTTTCGATAAGGTGTCTACTATTCCAACCTCAGGAACTAAGCAATCAGGCTGTACTTGTGACAAAGTCTCTGCGACTAGGGATTCCCTATCCCTCCAGGCTTTCAGCAGATTGACGTGATAGATCTGCTCCGGCTTTCGCCTTCCTGGCTGTCTAACCCTGTAGTTCACCTCACTAATTTTTTCAATTACATCATATGGACCTTGCCATTTGGCCAGAAATTTGCTTTCAACCGTGGGGACTAGCACCAAGACCCTATCCCCCGGGGAAAAAGTATGGGTCTTGGCCCCACGGTTGTACACTCTCTGCTGTGCTAACTGCGCTTGGGTTAAATGTTCCTTTACAATTGGCATTACCTATGCAATTCTATCTTGCATCAGGGCGACATGCTCAATCACACTCCTGTGAGGAGAACTCTCATTTTCCCAAGTTTCCTTGGCGATATCCAGCAGCCCTCTTGGGTGTCTCCCGTAGAGCAACTCGAAGGGTGAGAAACCCGTAGAGGATTGGGGTACCTCCCTAATGGCAAACATTAGATAGGGTATTAGACAGTCCCAATTCTTTCCATCTCTATCCACCACCTTCTTTAACATTTGTTTAAGGGTTTTGTTGAATCTTTCAACCAACCCATCTGTTTGGGGGTGATACACAGATGTACGCAATTGTGTCACTTTGTACAACTTGCATAATTCTTTCATAACCCGGGACATAAAGGGTGTACCTTGGTCCGTAAGCAGTTCCTTACAAATACCCACGTGGCTAAAAACAAGAGATAGCTCTTTGGCTATGGTTTTGGCCGAGGTATTTCGGAGAGGAATTGCTTCCGGATAAGGGGTGGCATAGTCCAATATAACCAAAATGTACTGATGCCCTCTGGCGGACTTCATTATCGGACCTACCAAATCCATTGCGATCCTTTCAAAGGGGACCTCAATGATAGGAAGAGGTACCAGCGGGTTACGGAAATGTGGCATAGGTGCCGACTTCTGACACACAGGGCAGGAGCAACAATAATTTTCTATTTCCTTCATGACCCCAGGCCAATAGAATCTCTGCAATACCCTCTCTCTGGTTTTCTCTGTCCCCAGATGACCTCCCAGAATGTGCCCATGAGCCAATTCTAACACCAACTTCCTGTAAGGTTTGGGCACTACAAGTTGCTCAATGGTGTCTTCTGCCCTTTGAGCCACTCGATACAGCAGGTCCCTTTCCATAGTGAAGTAAGGATAAGTGCAAGTCTTATCTGGGTTCACTAACTCGCCATCTATTTTCACCACATTTTCCTGTGCCTTTATTAGGGTGGGGTCTTTTAACTGTTCTGTGGCAAAATTTTCCCTGTGAACCTCAAGATCCGAAAACTCCACAGACGGCATGTTTTCATCTGAGGATGTTGGCTCCTCCCCAGTTTCTCCCGCCAATACCGACAAGGGAAATTCAGGAGAGTCCTCACCACTCCCAGAGGAATTCTGGTCATCTTCCTGGTTTATAGGGGCACCAGTGGGGGGCTCAGGACAATCCCAGAGTTCCCAGAATTTTGGAAAATCCCTTCCCACAATAGCATCATGTGGTAAGTGAGACACTAACCCCACCTGATGAGAGAGGTTACCTTTGGGGGTCTCAAAAAACACTGAAGTTACAGGATACTCTCGGGTGTCCCCATGCACACAAATAACAGCCACCCTGTTCTTCCCAGAGACCTCTGTAGTAACTAATTCAGCTTTTATCAATGTTACCAGGCTACCTGAATCCAGCAACACATCAACATTTCTACCATTAATACACATTTTACATAAATGTTTCTCAGGTCCCCGAATGGCAGTGCATGCAACTGTCACAAACAGCGACTGACGTCTCTCCCTTATAAAGTCACATTGCATAGGCTCATCCACAACGGGGCAATTGGCTGCAATATGTCCCTCTTGCCGGCAGCGGTAGCAAATAATCTTTTTCGCTGTCTCTTGCAGCCTGGGCTTCCTGGGCTGCTCCTGCCAGACCTTAGGTAGAACTCCCACCCTCTCACTCTCTCCACCCTCACCCCTTGGAGTCATCTTACCCGCCACTGGGGATGATCTGGTCTTAGGGTGGAAAGTCCGTGAGTCCCTGGAAGAGGTGGTCAGGTTCTCTGTAGCCAAGTACCTCTCAACCAGATCCACAAGTTTATTTGCATTTTCTGGGTCTCCATGGCTTACCCATTTTTGGATGGCAGTAGGAAGAGCTCTCAGGAAACGATCCATAACAACACGTTCCACAATGTTTGGTGCGGTCAAAGTCTCTGGCTGCAGCCACTTCCTGCTCAGGTGAATGAGATCATACATTTGAGACCTGGGGGGTTTTCCAACCTGAAAAGTCCAATTATGCACACGCTGAGCCCGGACGGCCAGGGTGACACCCAGCCGTGACAATATTTCTGTTTTTAGCACCACATAGTCTTTTGCTTGGTCAGGCTCTAGGTCATAATAAGCTTTCTGCGATTCCCCAGTTAACAGAGGGGCCACCAGTCCAGCCCATTGCTCCTTAGGCCACTTTTCCCTTTCAGCAGTCCTTTCAAATGTGGTCAAAAACACCTCCGGATCATCCTCTCCAGTCATTTTTGTCAATAAACGGCTCACACCAAAGGATGCGGTATTATTGCAACCACTTGCTTCATTGGTCTGCGGACGTTGCTGTATTAATGTCTCTATTTTCTGTTGAAAACTCTGCTCTTGCTTCTGCAACAGGTCTATAAAGCGGGCTTCAGATTGCTGCTGTGCTTGTTGCTGAGCTTCCAGACTCTGCAGGTGAGCTTTCTGCTGGTCTGCAAGGCTCTGTTGTTGAGCTGCAAGGCTCTTTTGTAAAGCCTCATTTGTTTGCTGCCGATTTGCATTTGCTAGAGCCAGCTGTCTCAGTATCTCCTCCATGCTGGCCTTTAAAAAAATTGAAAAAAAACTGCCAAAATTCTCCACCAACTGTGAGGGGTTAGCTCGGCAGCGTGTGTGTGTGACCCCCTGGATGGGTTCACAACACAAAATCAGGCACAGCAGACAGCGTTGTAGGTGCAAAAACAAAAGATGCGGTTTATTTATGCTACATGCAGTGATACATATAACAGCCAAACAAAAATAAAACATGAAAATAAATCCTGGTCAGCTTGACCTCTAACTACACACTTAGATTCCCTGTCTAACAACTGAGTGCAGCCTTGTGCTGCACCAGTCCCTGTCTTTGTTGTAGAGGTTTGCCACACAGGCGTTAACTCACCGCACAGAACAGATATCACACTCCCCAGTCTATACAACACAAAACTGGTTCCAGGATGGAGCATCTCCCTAAGCATGCTGGGGTTTTTTGTAGAGGTCTTAATGAGCCCACTTACTTCAGCTGGGCTCATTAACTCTTCCCCTCTAATTGTAAAAGTCTGCATAAAGCCTGAATCTAGGGCACACATATTTCCCATCCTGGATACAACCAGGTGACTTTACCTGCGTGCTGCCACACTACCTATATTGCTCTTCTCTAATTGAGCCATCAGCCATCTGCAGGAGTTAGTGGGTGTTGTCTATGGGCCTTCAGCGCAGTATAAACCTGTATCTACTTATATTGCTCTTCTCTAATTGAGCCATCTGCAGGAGTTAGTGGGTGTTGTCTGTGTGCCTTCAGCGCAGTATACACCTGTATCTATTGAGCCATCTGCCATCTGCAGGAGTTAGTTGGTGTTGTGTGCCTCCAGCGCAGTATACACCTGTAGCTACCTATATTTCTCTTCTCTAATTGAGCCATCTGCAGGAGTTAGTTGGTGTTGTGTGCCTCCAGCTCAGTATACACCTGTATCTACTTATATTGCTTTTCTCTAATTGAGCCATCTGCAGGAGTTAGTGGGTGTTGTCTGTGTGCCTTTAGTGCAGTATACACCTGTATCTACCTATATTGCTCTTCTGTAAATTGAGCCATCTGCCATCTGCAGGAGTTAGTTGGTGTTGTGTGCTTCCAGCGCAGTATACACCTGTAGCTACCTATATTTCTCTTCTCTAATTGAGCCATCTGCCATCTGCAGGAGTTAGTGGGTGTTGTCTGTGTGCCTTCAGCGCAGTATACACCTGTAGCTACCTATATTGCTCTTCTCTAATTGGGCCATCTGCCATCTGCAGGAGTTAGTTGGTTTTGTGTGCTTCCAGCGCAGTATACACCTGTAGCTACCTATATTACTCTTCTCTAATTAAGCCATCTGCCATCTGCAGGAGTTAGTGGGTGTTGTGTGCCTCCAGCACAGCACAATATACACCGGTATCTACCCTTTAATTGCTGGTGCTCTATAATAAAGGCATCTGCAGGAGTTAGTGGGTGTTATGTGCCTCCAGCACAGCACAATATATTCCTGTATCTGCCCTTTATTGCTGGTGTTCTATAATAAAGGCATCTGCAGGAGTTAGTGGGTGTTTTTTACCTCCAGCACAATATACACATACAGTCGGTGTATTGTGCCCCCTGCACAGTGTACACCTGAAGCTACGCCAATTGCTGGTGTTGTTCTAGTCCTATACCACAGGCAGCTGCAGCAGTTACAGTGTATTGTGCCCCCTGCACAGTGTACACCTGAAGCTACCCCAATTGCTTGTATTCTTCAGATCCTATACAACAGGCAGGCAGCTGCAGTAATTACAGTCGTCATATGCACGGTGTGCACCTAAATCTACCCCAATTGCTGGTGTCCAGCTGATCCTATACCGCAGCTGCAGTAATTACAGTTGGTGTACTGTGTTATTTTCTCAGTGTGCACCTAAAGCTACCCCAATTGCTGGTATTCCCATCTCCCTGCAGGCCATTACCATGTCTGGAAGGCCAACAAGGAGAGGCAGACAGCCACGAGCCAATAAAAGAGGGCAAGCAGGCTCTGTGTCTAGAGACAACTGTGCTGGTCGTGGACGCGGTGCATCACCATCAGCACATGGCCATGGGACATGCGTGTCCTTATTTTCGGCAGCTGGACGCGTTGAGCCACATCATGCCGAAGACTTGGTAGAGTGGATGACCAAGCCCTCCTCATCCTCCTCATCCTCTCTCACCCAGGCTCAGGGGACTAGAAAAGCAGCTGCCAACGCATCCACTTCCCTCGTCTCAATGTCATCATCAGTGACTCCTTCCCTAGACCCACCACATCCTCCTGAGTAGTCCCTTGAACTGTTTGAGCACAGTGTTGGGTACATGCTCCAGGAGGATGCCCAGTTTTTTGTAGGTTCTGATGATGATACTCAGCTAGAGGAAGGCAGTAGCATGAGTGCAGAGAGAGGGGATGCTCAAGAAGGACAGCAATCTAGCAGTCATGTTCCACAAGCTGCAGTATACTGCCAGGTTTTCTCCAGTGATGAAGAGGTAGGGGATGATGAGGGCACTGACTCCAGGTGGGTGCCGAGGAGGAGGAGGAGGAGGAGGCACATCTCCAACAAGGCAGGATGCCCTCCGGGGGCCAGCTTAGGGCCAGCACACCATCTGAATCACACCGCAGAGCTCCACCTGTGCAGGGCGCTGCCTCTGCACGTTATTCTAAAAGTTCTTTGGTGTGGGCCTTTTTTGAGAACACACCGCTGCTATTTGCAACATATGTCTCAAGCGTATCTCGCATGGCCAAAACATCAGCCGCTTGGGCACCACATGCTTGACCAGACATATGTTGACCTGCCATGCAGCTCGTTGGCAAGCATACCTCAAAGACCCACACCAAAGAACAAAGCGGACCTCTCCTTGCTCCTCATCAGCTGGGATCTCCAACCCCATTAGACCTTCAGTCCTCCCTGAAACCTGCACTGAGAGGAATGAAGGTGTAGAATTAGGTGTGTCACAGCCAAGTGCTTGCGGGCACTCTGCTAGCAGTACACCCACGTCCGATTGTAGCAGGCAAATTTACCTGCCCCAGCTGCTGGACCGTCGAAAGAAGTTCACTCCCAGCCATCCACATGCCCAGCGGTTGAATGCTAGCTTGGATAAATTTCTAGCAATTCAACTGCTGCCTTTTCAGTTGGTAGACTCGGCCCCCTTCTGTGAGTTTGTGTAATGTGCGGTTCCTCAGTGGCAGGTCCCCAAACGCCACTTTTTCGAATGGAAGGCGATTCCGGCTCTCTATCAGCATGTGGATGGCAATGTCCTTGCCTCACTGGACAGGGCGGTCAGCGGTAAGATGCATATTACCGCTGACTCATGGTCCAGCAGGCATGGACAGGGACATTACCTGTCTTTCACGGCCCATTGGGTCACTCTTCTTGCAGCTGGGAAGGATGCAGGACAAGGTGCAGTAGTGTTGGAGGTTGTTCCGCCACCACGCCTCCAAAATGCTACTACTGGTTGTGACACACCTCTCTCCTCCACCCCCTCCTCTTCTTCTTCCTCCATGGCCTCTTCCAGTGCTCTGTCCTCGGAACCAGTGGTGCTCCGTAGGCGTTCAAGGGGCTACGCAAGTACGCAGGCAAAATGATGCCATGCCGTGCTTGCGCTGGTTTGTTTGGGGGACAGGAGCCACACTGGGGCAGATATTTTGTCAGCTCTGCAGGGGCAGGCTGAGAGGTGGTTGACACCATGCCATCTTAAGCCAGGATTGGTGGTTTGCAACAATGGCACAAACCTCCTCTCCGCCCTCCGACAGGGACAACTGACCCATGTGCCCTGTGTGGCTCATGTCCTTAACCTGGTGGTGCAGCGGTTCTTGGGCAGGTACCTGGGCTTACAGGAAAGTCTGTGTGCATTTCCGCAGATCATTTAATGCCTGTGCTCGGCTGGCTGAGCTCCAAAAGGAGTTGAACCTGCCCAAGAGCCACCTTATATGTGACATGCCCATCAGGTGGAACTCAACGTTGGCCATGCTGCAGCGGCTGCACACGCAGCCGAGAGCCATCAATGAGTACCTGTACGACTACAGCACCAGGACAGGGTCATGGGAGATCAGTTTTTTCTCACCACGCCAGTGGGGCATGATCAGGGTTGCATGCACTGTCCTGTCACCATTTGAGGAGGCCACAAGGATGGTGAGCAGTGACAGTGCATGCATCAGTGACACTGTACCTCTTGTCCACTTGTTGGAGCATACGCTGCATGGAATAATGGACAGGGCACTTGAGGCAGAACAGAGGCAGGAAGAGGAGGACTTCCTTGCCTCTCAAGGCCCCCTTTATCCAGACAGTGTTCCTGCTGTCCCACCCATCACACAGGAAGAGGAGGAGGAAGAGGAGGAGGATGATTGTGTCAGCATTGAGGTGGAGCCTGGCACTCAGCATCAGCAGTCTTGTAGGGATGATTTACAGTCCCAAGAATCCCGTGGACTTCTACGTGCCTTGGAGGAGGCAGCTGCAGATCCTGTTGTCCTTAGTGACCCAGAGGACTCCGGACCGAATGCCTCAGCTAACCTGCGGTGCATAGCCTCCCTGATCCTGCAAAGCTTGCGGAAGGACCCTTGTATTCTTCGGATCAAGGAGAGGGATCATTACTGGCTAGCCACTCTCCTTGATCCACGGTACAAGGGTAAGGTTGAAATAGAAAAAGACAGATGGGACTTTATATGAGACCATGGCCATCCAGCACACAGGTCTCCATCCCTATTTACATTCAGTAAAAAAAAAGGGAAAATTAAGGGCAGAGGGGCATTGGGACTTTATATGAAACACACTTACTCGGGTAGGATGAGACATTGAATATAATAAAGAAAAATATTGTATAATAACAGCAATGGGCATAATGCAATAATTGGTATATATTTAATAAAATTGCAAAGATATGATACAAAATAAATAGACATTAATGCATCATATTGTAAAATAATTAATAACAGCAAGATACGTAAACATGATTAATACAAATATTATAATATAATTCATAATATAGTAAGCTATGTACAACATGATTATAGATAGTATCAAAAATATACCCATAATAACAAACATAATGAACATATTATAATAATTCAATGGCTCAGCCAAATAAAACCCATGGTAAAAGGCATGGTAACTGTGACAAGGCATCAAATAATTAATCTCTACGCGTTTCGTAGAGTAGTATCCACTCGTCAGGAGCAGCTATCTGGGAATATCTAGAATGAAAAGTAAATAAATAATAAATAATGATAAACTAATAACAGGAAGAGAGGGATCAAAAAATATGGTACTACCCCTCTTACCTGTGGGTATAAATGGAATTGTGTATAAACCATATAACTTATAAATATACTTGATGGTAAGCACCAGGGGGTAAAGAAACCATCCAACCGGGAGCTGAGGCGGCGACAAGGCGGTAGCAGGGCGGAATCAGCCTGGGAACAATGAAGTGAAGTGCGTGAGGAGGATCTCCCTTGCGCAGCTGGGATGATCAATATGAAGCCAAAGGGTGTAACTAAAGGAATGAATGAAATTGTGTGGTGAGCAGGGTAAGTATATATATATATATATATATATATATATATATATATAAAAACCTAACAGAGAAAAAATTAATTGCTAAAAAATAAGTGTGGGAGGGAAATGAAAAGACAGAGTATGGATACCCTAAGTGAGATGAACGTAAAACAAAAGGATCATGTAAAAATATTCATCCCACAAGCAGCAATTAGTCAACCATAAAGTGAGTTTACCTATGGCTTGAATTAGCCAATGTGAAATAGAATGTAGTGGAGGATTCAAGATGAATCCAAGTGTGGTATCCCCGTAGGCATGAAGTTCAGCCCGCCAGACCGACAGTGTCCCACCAACGTCACGCTGAACCGTGCACTGAGAGAGGATGCGACCACACATGGACAATGAACCGCCCATATGTAGGTGCCAGGACCTCCGTCAGTATAGCACGTAGCTGGTCAAAAAACACGCCGGCGCATGGCATCAGAATGATGTCAGCTGTGCGTGCGTCTAGGGCGTAGCGCCGTTGCGCAGTGAGTACATGCCCCCAGCCCCGCAATCAACAAGATTGAGGGAGTGGGAGAACGACGCAGTGCGCATCGCAGCTCCCGGACATAGATGAGATCAACCCCCAGCGCCGGCCATACAATAATGTTATCAACAAAACAAGATATCCCCTTATTGAAAATATCTTGTATTGGCACTTGATGCATGTCAACAGTAAACCATGAAGTTCAATAGAAGATGAGTGTGTGTTTCCATCCCTATTCAATTGAAATAGAAAAAGGCAGATGGGACTTTATATGAGACCATGGTCATCCAGCACACAGGTCTCCATCCCTATTTACATTCAGTAAAAAAAAGGGAAAAATAAGGGCAGAGGGGCATTGGGACTTTATATGAAACACACTTACTCGGGTAGGATGAGACATTGAATATAATAAAGAAAAATATTGTATAATAAAACAGCAATGGGCATAATGCAATAATTTGTATATATTTAATAAAATTGCAAAGATATGATACAAAATAAATAGACATTATTGCATCATATTGTAATGTAATTAATAACAGCAAGATAAGCGAACATGATTAATACAAATATTATAATAGAATTCATAATATAGTAAGCTATGCACAACATGATTATAGAAAGTATCAAAAATATACCCATAATAACAAACATAATGAACAAATTATAATATTATATTATTCAATGGCTCTCTTCCTGTTCTTAGTTTATCATTAGTAATTATTTATTTACTTTTCATTCTAGATATTCCCAGATAGCTGCTCCTGACGAGTGGATACTACTCCATGAAATGCGTAGAGCTTAATTATTTGATGCCTTGTCAGGCCGCGTACACACGGGCGGACTGTTGGCTCAACTTTGTCCGCTGAACAGTGTTTCAGCGGACAGTCCGCTCGTGTGTGGGGCTTCAGCGGACAGTTTCAGCGGACAGTTTGACGAACAAAGTTTTTCGGAAATTCCGAAAAACTGTCCGCTGAAACTTGGTTTGAGCGAACAGTCCGCCCGTGTGTAGGCCACTTTCGAAATGAGCAAACTGTTCCCGCTCGGAGGGAAGTCTGCTCATTTCGAGCGCGTGTGCAGGTAGGCGGGGCCCCCCCTTCCCCAAGGCACCCCCCATGTTGAGGGCACGCGGCCTGGTACGGCTCAGGAGGGGGGGCGCGCTCGCTCGCCCCCCTTTCCTGACCGGCCGGGTAGCGTGCTCGGACAAGGGTCTGTTGTGGACTTTGGGGGGACCCCCACGCCGATTTTTTTCGGCGTTGGGGTTCCCCTTTAAGTCCATTCCAGGCGGCGGAGCCCGCGACGTCTCCGTCGCGGGCCCCGCCTACCTGCACACGCGCTCGAAATGAGCGGACTGTTGCCTCGTGTGTGGGCGAGTCCGCTCATTTCAAAAGTTGCGCGGACTTAGTACGACGAACAAAGTTTGCCGTATTTGTCCGCTCAAAAAGTGCCGTGTGTGGGCGTGTTCGTTCATTCAAAAGTTTGAGCGGACTGTTTGACGAACTTAGTTTCGGCAGACAGTCCCCGCGTGTGTACGCCGCCTCACAGTTACCATGTCTTTTACCATGGGTTTTATTTGGCTGAGCCATTGAATTATTATAATATCTTCATTATGTTTGTTATTATGGGTATATTTTTGATACTATTTATAATCATGTTGTACATAGCTTACTATATTATGAATTCTATTATAATATTTGTATTAATCATGTTTACGTATCTTGCTGTTATTAATTATATTACAATATGATGCATTAATGTCTATTTATTTTGTATCATATCTTTTCAATTTTATTAAATATATACCAATTATTGCATTATGCCCATTGCTGTTATTATACAATATTTTTCTTTGTTACCGAATGTCAGCCCCACCCCCGCCTAACCCAGAAAATGCCAACCCTGGCCCTGATGGAGGAGGAGGGTTCAATCTCTGACTCCTCCCACAAATACAGTCTACAGTCTACAGCCTTCACACATTTTTTTTTCTAACACCCTAGAGAATAAAATGGTGGTCATTGCAATACTTTTTTTCACACTGTATTTGCGCAGCGATCTTACAAGCGCACTTTTTTTGGAAACAGATCACTTTTTTTGAATAAGAAAATATGACAACAATAAAGTTAGTCCAATTTTTTTTATATTGTGAAATATAATGTTACGCTGAGTAAATTGATACCCAACATGTCATACTTCAAAATTGCGCTCGCTTGTGGAATGATGTCAAACTTTTACCCTCAAATATCTTCATAGGTGAAGTTTTAAAAATTCTACAGGTTGCATGTTTTGCGTTACAGAGGAGGTCTAGGGCTAGAATTATTGCTCTCGCTCTACCGATCGTGGCAATACCTCACATGTGTGGTTTGACCACTGTTTTCATATGCGGGCGCTTCTCAAGTATACGCTCACTTCTGTGCGCGAGCTCGTCGGGACAGATCGCTTTAAAAAAAAAAAAAAATCTTATTTATTTTACTTAATTTTATAAATGTAATCACTGTTTTAAAAAAAAAAAAACTTGGATCACTTTTATTCCTATTACAAGGTATGAAAACATCCCTTGTAATAGAAAAAAGCATGGCAGGTCCTCTTAACCACTTTCAGACCGGACCATTTTGCTGGTAAATGACCAGAGGTCTTTTTACACTTTGGCACTGCGCTGCTTTAACTGGTAATTGCGCGGTCATGCAATGTTGTACCCAAACAAAATTTGCGTCCTTTTCTTCCCACAAATAGAGCTTTCTTTTGATGGTATTTGATTGCCTCTGCGATTTTTATTTTTTGCGATATAAACGTAAAAAGACCGCAAATTTTGAAAAAAAATGATATTTTCTACTTTTTGTTATTAGAAAAATCCAATAAACTCAATTTTAGTCATACATTTAGGACAAAATGTATTCAGCCACATGTCTTTGGTAAAAAAAAAGTCAATAATTGTATATTTATTGGTTTGCGCAAAAGTTGTCACATCTACAAACTAAGGTACGTTTTCTGGAATTTACGCAGCTTTTAGTTTACGACTGCCTATCTCATTTCTTGAGGTGCTAAAATGACAGGGCAGTACAAAACCCCCCCAAATGACCCCATTTTGGAAAGTAGACCCCCTAAGGAAATTGATAAGAGGCATGTTGAGCCCATTGAATATTTTATTTTTTTGCCTCAAGCGATTGAATAATGACAAAAAAAAAATTTTTTTTTTTTTTTTACACAAAGTTGTCACTAAATGATATATTGCTCACACATGCTATGGGCGTATGTGAAATGACACCCCAAAATAAATTCTGCTGCTTCTCCTGAGTACGGGGATACCACATATGTGGGACTTTTTGGGAGCCTAGCCGCGTACAGGGCCCCGAAAACCAAGCACCGCCTTCAGGCTTTCTAAGGGCGTAAATTTTTGATTTCACGCCTCACTACCTATTACAGTTTTGAAGGCCATAAAATGCCAAGATGGCACAAAACCCCCACAAATGACCCCATTTTAGAAAGTAGACACCCCAAGCTATTTGCTGAGAGGCATGTTGAGTCCATGGAATATTTTATATTTTGCCACAAGTTGCGGGAAAATTACAAACTTTTTTTTTTTTTTTTTTTTTTTCACAAAGTTGTCACTAAATGATATATTGCTCATGCATGCCATGGGCATATGTGAAATGACACCCCAAAATAAATTCTGCTGCTTCTCCTGAGTACGGGGATACCACATATGTGGGACTTTTTGGGAGCCTAGCCGCGTACGGGGCCCCGAAAACCAAGCACCGCCTTCAGGCTTTCTAAGGGCGTAATTTTTTGAGTTCACTTCTCACTACCTATTACAGTTTTGAAGGCCATAAAATGCCAAGATGGCACAAAACCCCCACAAATGACCCCATTTTAGAAAGTAGACACCCCAAGCTATTTGCTGAGAGGCATGTTGAGTCCATGGAATATTTTATATTTTGCCACAAGTTGCGGGAAAATTACAAACTTTTTTTTTTTTTCACAAAGTTGTCACTAAATGATATATTGCTCACGCATGCCATGGGCATATGTGAAATGACACCCCAAAATAAATTCTGCTGCTTCTCCTGAGTACGGGGATACCACATATGTGGGACTTTTTGGGAGCCTAGCCGCGTACGGGGCCCCAAAAACCAAGCACCGCCTTCAGGCTTTCTAAGGGCGTTACAGTTTTGAAGGCCATAAAATGCCAAGATGGCACAAACCCCCCCCCCCAAATGACCCCATTTTAGAAAGTAGACACCCCTAAATTTAGGGGTACACTAGTGAGACTAGGTAATAAATGGCGGGTGCCCTGAAACTATAAAAAAATAACTAACCAACCAGCGTCACCTGTAACAGTTATATGGTGATCACTGGTGAAAGGGTTAACTAGGGGGCAATCAGGGGGCTTTATGCGGTAGTATATGGGGGTCCCTGGCGCTATAAAAAGCTGCGGCGAACCTAAATACCTACCTGCCTAACTAGCGTCACCTGTGACACTAATACAGCGATCAGAAAAACGATCGCTTATTAGGCTGGGTTCACACTGGAGCGATGCGGGAACGCCACGAATGCGCGGCGGGTTCCCGCATCGCATGCCTCCCGGCGGCAGTTCACACTGCCCTATGCGAACTGCTGGGAGTGTCAGTGAAATGTTAATGACACCCCCAGATCAGTTCGCATATCGCAGTGCGATCTGCAAACTTGGATCGCATGGTGTGAACACCCATGCGATCCGATTCTGCTGCGGACCAAAAAAAGGGTCCCGTGCGAGTTTGCGGCGGGTGCGGCGGGTGCGACACGAATTCAGCCATACTATCTGTATAGCTGAACTCGAATCGCACAGAGATCGGATGTGATTTGCACTGCAGTGCGGTGCGAATCACATCCGTTCTCATAAACCGCTGCAATGTGAACCCAGCCTTAGTGACACTGGCGACGGGGGGTGATCACGGGGTTAAACCTTTATTGGGGGGGTTAGGGGGGTACCTTAGAACTAAAGGGGGCTAACCCTAACTGCCCTAACAGTTATTAGTCACAAATGACACCTGCCGGGTGATCAGGGGGTTAAACCTTTATTAGGTAATAAATGGCGGGTGCCCTGAAACTATAAAAAAATAACTAACCAACCAGCGTCACCTGTAACAGTTATATGGTGATCACTGGTGAAAGGGTTAACTAGGGGGCAATCAGGGGGCTTTATGCGGTAGTATATGGGGGTCCCTAGCGCTATAAAAAGCTGCGGCGAACCTAAATACCTACCTGCCTAACTAGCGTCACCTGTGACACTAATACGGCGATCAGAAAAATGATCGCTTATTAGGCTGGGTTCACACTGGAGCGATGCGGAAACGCCGCGAATCCGCGGCGGGTTCCCGCATCGCATGCCTCCCGGCGGCAGTTCACACTGCCCTATGCGAACTGCTGGGAGTGTCAGTGAAATGTTACTGACACCCCCAGATCAGTTCGCATATCGCAGTGCGATCTGCAAACTCGGATCGCATGGTGTGAACACCCATGCGATCCGATTCTGCTGCGGGCCAAAAAAAGGGTCCCGTGCGAATTTGCGGCGGGTGCGGCGGGTGTGGCGGGTGCGGCGGGTGCGGCGAATGGCTGAACTCGAATCGCACAGAGATCGGATGTGATTTGCACTGCAGTGCGGTGCGAATCACATTCGTTCTCATAAACCGCTGCAATGTGAACCCAGCCTTAGTGACACTGGCGACGGGGGGTGATCACGGGGTTAAACCTTTATTGGGGGGGTTAGGGGGGTACATTAGAACTAAAGGGGGCTAACCCTAACTGCCCTAACAGTTATTACAGTCACAAATGACACCAATGCAAAAAAAAAAAAAAAAAAAAAAAAAATGACATTGGTGTCACTGTGACTGGGGGGCAGGGGTAATTGGGGGGGTGATCGGGGGGTAAAGGGGGGGTGTGAGTGTGCCTGGCATGTTCTACTGTGTGTGGGATGTGTTGGTGCAACTCACTGATCCGCTCTCCTCCGTGTCGGAACGAAAAATACCGACACGGAGGAGAGAATACATCACTTCCTCTCCTGTGTTTACATTACAGGAGAGGAAGTGATGTCACCGGGGATTTCCATTCGTCGGGAGCGATCGCGAGGGGGTGGCCATGAATGAATGGCCGTCCCCTCGTCCGGGATCGCTCCCGAACGAAAACCGACCGCCGCAGGCACCGGGCGGGGGCCCGATCGGGCCCCCGACCCGCGGGAGGCAAATCACGTACATCTACGTGCTTATGCCTGCCCGTGCCATTCTGCCGACGTACATCGGCGTGAGGCGGTCGGCAAGTGGTTAAATATGAGATCTGGGGTCTAAAAGTCCTCAGGGTGAGCGGTGGGAGGGGGCCCCTCTCCCGCCGCCGATAACGGTGATCTTGCGGCGGACCCGCCGCAGAGATCACCATTATCGTAAACATGACCGGCTCCTGAAAAAAATGGATATCTCGGTTGTGACAGCAGCCTCTTCAAAGTGCCTATATAAATGTACAGGAGCCGATCGGCAAGTGGTTAATGTTAAGTTTCCCAAGTGTAATTTTAATTCTGTCCTCTGTTAACCATGAAGGTGCTTCCTGTGATGTGTCTTGAGGATAAACACTGCAGTTTTGGTTACTGAAGCCCCCCCGATTCCCTCATGAAGACAGAGAAGAATAAATTCAATATCTTCGCCATCACCCCATTCTTTGTAACCAGATATCCTTTCTCATTCTTCATGGGGCCAATATGGTCTGTCCTTCCTTTTTTACTATTTACATACTTAAACAATTTCTTGGGATTTTTTTTTGCTCTCCTCTGCTATGTGTCTTTAATGTTCTATCTTAGCCATCCTTATTGCACCCTTACATTTCTTGTTGCATTCTTTATAAAGTCTGAATGCTGATGATGACCCCTCAACCTTGCATTTTTTGTAGCCCTTCTCCTTTGCTTTTATATGCATTTTTACATTGGCGTTAAGCCATCCAGGACTTTTGTTCACTCTTTTAAATGTATTACCCAATGGGATGCATTGGCTAATACCCTTATTTAATTTACGCTCTTAAAGCAAACCAATCTCTCCTCCGCGTTCTTTGTTCCTAAGATTTTATCCCAATTTATGCCTTCTAGTAAGGGTCGTAGTTTAGACAAGTTTGCACTTTTGAAATTCAGTGTCTTTGTATTCCCCTTATGTTTCCTATTTACGTGATTTATACAGAAGCCAATTGACCTGTGGTCGTTGTTCCCTAAATTGCCCAGTATTTCCACATCCGTAAACAGGTCTGTATTGTTGGTAATCAGTAGATAGTATTATATTCCCCTTAGCTTCATCCCTTTGGAGCTCATAAGGATTCCCCCTCCTCCCTAGCTCCCTAGCGTTGTCATCTCTCACATTCACATTCACTTGTACATTATTCTCGATATATAGTCATACCCCTCCCCCTTTTTACCCTCTCTATCCTTGCGATAAACGGTATACCCTTGAATGTTTGCCAGCCAATCATGAGAGCTGTTGAACCAGGTCTCTGAAATTCCCACAAAATCCAAATCCTCCTCGTACAATAGTATCTCTAGTTTATCCATCTTGTCCGCCAGGCTCCTGGCATTGGTGAACATGCCATGTAGTTTAGACTGGTCGCATATTATCCTCTTATTGGGTGTTCTGAGATTGCATCTAGGACTTGCTACTATACTTACCTTGGGTTTATGTGCTTTGGTCAACCTACCACTAATGCCCCCAATACTACCCTCTGGAATATGTTCTGTGCTGACTATCTCTACCTCTGCACCCTCCCCTCCATCGCCTAGTTTAAAAACCCCTCTAACTTTTCGGGCATCGTCATTCCCAGCTGATCCGCACCCTCCTCATTTAGGTGCAGTCCGTCCCTTCTATAGTAACGGTTATCGACTGAGAATTTGGCCCAGTCCTCCAGGAACCCAAACCCCTCCTTACTACACCAGCTCTTCAGCCACTTGTTTACTTCCCTAATCTCCCTCTGCCTTTCTGGTGTGACTCAATGTACTGGTAGTATTCTTGAGAATACTACCTTGGAGGTCCTTTTCCTCAACTAAGTCCCTAAAATCGTTCTTTAGGACACTCCATCTGCCTCTGACTTTGTCATTGGTGACAACGTGCACCATGACAGCTGGGTCTTCCCCAGCCCCTCCAAGTAATCTGTCCACCAGATCCATGATGTGCCAAACCCAAGCGCCTGGTAGACAACATACTGTTCGTCGCTTCAGGTCTTTGTTACAGATTGGCCTCTCTGTCCTTCTAAGAATTGAGTCTCCTACCACCAGAATCTGCCTTTCCTTTCCCTTCCCCCTCCACTTTCACTGGAGCAGTTCTTCCCCCAGCAGCTAGGAGAGTCCCTCAACTCCACCAGTTCTGGTCCCTGACTGGGATCACTGATGCCACTCAATGGAGTGTAGTTATGGGGATGCTCCAGCCCTGGATCGGCTCCCTGGCACTTCCCCCTCTACCCTTCCTCACTGTCACCCATCTACTCTTTGCTAGTGCCTGCACCTCTTTGTCTCCACCCACCTCTGTGCTGGCCCCTGCTGTGTACGTTCCTGGCTCTCCTTTAGTATGGAGGGATGTCTCAGTGCTGACAGTTGCTTCCCCAGATTCAGAACCTGGGCTTCCAGGGAAACAATGCGCTTACATTTTGCACAGCAGTATTCACCCTTGATCGAACGATCAAGGAATGCATACATGCCACAAGATGTACAAGTTGCCTCTCCACACCCGCCGGGCATCATACCTATTAAATTTAATGAGGATTGGGGATTATACCCTGTCCAAGTTACCGAACACCCAGCTTCCTGACACTAATACTCAAGACAATACACAGGTACTCAACAAGACAATACACAGGTACTCGCAGACCTACGTGCACCCGTAGACCACTCACAGACCTATGTGCACTCGCAGACCTACGTGCACTCGCAGACCTACGTGTACCCGCAGACCAACGTGCACTCACAGACCAACGTGCAGACCTACGTGCACTCACAGACCAACGTGCAGACCTACGTGCACTCACAGACCACTTGCAGAACTACGCGCACTCGCTGACCACTCACACTCACAATACACAAGTACTAATCCACACACACTACTCAGACAACACTCAGGTGCTCACACTACACAGGTACTATGACCCCTGTTATAACCTCCTGTTTTCAACTCTGGTTTTTAACTCACCACTTAGTCCAGTTCCACCAACTCTGGTTTTTAACTCACCACTTAGTCCAGTTCCACCAACTCTGGTTTTTAACTCACCACTTAGGCCAGTTCCACTAACTCTGGTTTTTAACTCACCACTTAGACCAGTTCCACTTGGACAGAGTTCCAGCAGACTCAAAGATGAGCAGGCTCACAATGAGTTCTACACAAGGTTATATAGGCCTCAAGCACCTGTGACCAATTAACCACTCCTCTTAATTAGTAGGCTGAAGGAAGCAAAGAAAAAAGAAAATAAGCTGTTTAAAAAGTGTCCCAAAAAAGGTGTTAAAAAGCTACAAGGAAAAGCACCATAAAGAACCTAAAAATGCAACCCAGCAATCACCAGCAGACAAAAGCAAGACTTGTTCATTCTCCACTCAAGGTCCCCACTGTTTAACTTCCAACCAGCAGTTCCTAAGATTTTATCCCAATTTATGCCTTCTAGCAAGGTTCGTAGTTTAGGGAAGTTGGCTCTTTTGAAATTCAGTGTCTTTGTATTCCCCTTATGTTTCCTATTTGTGTGATTTATACTGAAGCCAATTGACCAGTGACCGCTGTTTCCTAAATTGCCCCACATCTGTGATCAGGTCTGTATTGTTGGTAATAAGTAGATCCAGTAACGCTTTATTTCTAGTTGGTGTGTCTACCATTTGACCCATGAATTTGTCCTGCAAGACATTTAGGAACTGGCGAGCCTTTGATGAATGCGTGGTTCCCTCCGCCCAGTCTATGGGGGTAATTTACTAAGATGAATGCGCTGCGCCGGTTCACACCTTAATTTGTGCACCAGATAAATTATTAATTGAGCACATGAACCAGCGCACGCATAAGTGCAACAAATAATATGCTGGTGCATGTGATAATATGCCATTGATAATAGCACACGCTGTATCATTAACAGTCCATTCACAAGGGGCAATACGACTTCCATCGTAATTTTGGGAGGCAACTTGGACACGACTTGTGTATGAATCACAGCGCGACTTGCGCCGACTTACAACATGACTTTAAGTCGTCCCCAGGCCAGGCAACTTTAATTTAAAAAAAAAAAAGGCGTGGGTTCCCCTCCAAAAGCATACCAGGCCCTTCAGGTCTGGTATGGATTTTAAGGGGAACCCCGTGCCAAAAAAAAAATGGCGCGCGGTTCCCCCTCAAAATCCATACCAGACCCTTATCCGAGCACGCAACCTGGCAGGCCGCAGGAAAAGAGGGGGGGTGAGAGAGTGGCCCCCCTCCTGAATCGTACCAGGCCACATACCCTCACCATTGGGAGGGTGCTTTGTGGTACCCCCCCAAAGCATCTTGTCCCCATGTTGATGAGGACAAGGGCCTCATCTCCACAACCCTAGCCCGTGGTTGTGGGGGTCTGCGGGCGGGGGGCTTATCGGAATCTGGAAGCCCCCTTTAACAAGGGGACCCCAGATCCCGGTCTCCCCCCCTGTGTGAAATGGTAAGGGCTTACAAAAGTACCCTTACCGTTTAAAAAAAAAGTGACAAAAGTGTTAAAAATGACAATTCCTTTATTAAAGTCTTCTTCTTTCCATCTTCCACTTCTCTCCTTCTGACACTTATATAACGGAACCGTGCGTCAGAGGGGGGCGGGTTCACCGGTGGCCCCCCCTCCGTTATATAAGAACTGTCAGAAGAAGAGAAGAGTACCCCCTTACCATTTCACACAGGGGGGAGGCCGGGATCTGGGGGTCCCCTTGTTAAAGGGGGCTTCCAGATACCGATAAGACCCCCACAACCACTGGCTAGGGTTGTGGGGATGAGGCCCTTGTGCTCATCAACATGGGGACAAGGTGCTTTGGGGGGTACCATAGATGGCCTGCTGACACTGATTGGAATGAAGCAGCCCTCAAGTACCAGTACCATCTAGGGATATCCAAAACCTGGCCCAGGTTGAGACCCCAGCTACCTTGGAGGATCTGATTCAATTGGCTATTAAACTGGATAGACGTCTGCAGGAACGGCGATCAGAACAATTCCAAAACCCACGACCTACTTGGATGATGCCCAGGATTCTGCAAGTCTCTGCTCCCCTATCAGAACCTTCTGCCACCCCAACTGCAGAAGGGGAGCCTATGCAACTGGGTTTAGTCCGTTCCTCCCACCCCTGAAGAGAAGCATTGCCGCTGGCAGGCCAACCTCTGCATTTATTGTGGAGGAATTGGACATTTCCTGCGCAACTGCCCCATAAGACCCAGTAAGTCTTCTCAACAAAGGCCTATGAACTTTCAGGTATCTGGATCTTCCCCCTCTCATCTTGTTCTTCCTGTCTCCTTACATGTGGCATAAAAGGGAGATCAGGCTCTTGGCTATCATTGATTCAGGTGCCTGCAGCTGCTTCCTGTATTCCTCTCTGGCTAAAAGACTAAGCATACCACTTCATGATAAAAAACAGAAACTTGAAGTCCATTTGGCTGATGGGTCTTTGCCTAGTTTTGAACTTGCCACTCAAGAAACTACACCCATTATGACAATTACAGATTCGGGCCACCAAGAATTCATTTGTTTTGATGTACTACATTCCCCTTTGTTCCCTGTCATCCTAGGACTTCCTTGGCTGCAAGCCCATAACCTCCAGATGCAAATCTCCTTCCCCTCAGTCTATTGTCTGCAGCGTTGCTTTGTCCCTGGTTCTAGCAATCCAGCTAACTGTGTTGCCATCCAAACCATATCCAGCTTACATCAAAATGTCCCAGCAGCTTATCAAGAATTTTTGGATTTTTTTTGACAAGAAAAGAAAAATCAGCCCTATGATTGTCCCATAGAATTACTCCCCGGGGCAGAAATTGCATTTGGACGAATTTTCCTGTTATCTGAAGTTGAGTTAGAGGCCCTCCGAATATACATTGATGAAAATCTGGAAAAAGAGTTCATCCGTCCCTCTTCCTCTCCCGCTGGGGCTGGCGTCTTTTTTCGTTGAAAAGAAGGATGGTTCACTGAGACCTTGCGTGGATTATAGGAAGCTTAACAAGATCACCATAAAGAACCGGTATCCGGTCCCCCTCATTCCTGAAAACCGCACAGGTCTTCAACAAATTAGATCTGTGAGGAGCCTATAATCTTGTTCGAATACATGAGGGAGACAAGTGGAAGACGGCATTTAGAACCCGATTCAGACACTTTGAATATCTTGTTATGCTGTTCGGCCTGTGCAATGCCCCAGCTACATTTCAATACCTGGTAAACAATATCTTCAGAGAATTCCTGAACAACTTTGTTATCGTTTACTTTGATGACATTCTCACTCGCTTCCTGAAGACGTTAACAACGAAAAGTACGTCAGAGCGGCACTTGGTCAAGCTATTCAATGCCATTTCCGGCCCTCTGGTTTGTCGGTCTGTAGGCCTGGAACGCACGCCACTATCGAATGCGGAAGAATTTTTCCTTGAGTTGGAGAGTGATTCTTTTGGTCAGAGCGAGCAGTCCCAGTGCCAGGCTAGGCATCTAACCATGTAAGGAGCCTTTTGGCTGTTCTTTTACTTATTTCTTATTTTTTATTAAAGTCAGTATTATGCTATGGATTTTTTTTGTATTTTTTCACATTTGCCGCTTGAGTCTGTGAAGAGAGACACACCATCTAACATCATCTGCATTGGTATCCATATGAGCAGGCATTATCCTGTACAAGCGTTGTTTGACTTACTTTTTAATTAAAGTGGTCAGACGGATCTGGTAAGCAGTTTGGACTTGTATTTTCACTACTGGTGTAGTTCTACGTTCATGGTGGAGGGAGTCGCAAGTTTTCTTCCGACCTGTCGTTGCTATATCACGATTAATATTTGTTTTTCACTTTCCGGATCGGCAGAATTCATCCTTTGTAGAGACACGTTATTGGGACTTTACATTGTCAATTTATTATTATTATTATGTATGGTGGTTCACTTATGTCCACTATTTCTCCAGTATAATCATTGTCATGATGTGTATATTTTTCACTTTGGTGATGTTCACATTATTTTAAGCACTTTTTTTCCAGCCATTTTGATTCAGTGGTTTAGGAAGAGAAAATAATTTTTTTGCTAATTAGTGGTTTAGATTAATATTCTTTACAGAGCGCCCTTAATCATTGTTATCATTCTCACTTTTACTGCAGAGCTCCATTGTACCCATGTAAAAAGGGTATTTTCTACTCTAAGGGAGCATGAACTATACAATAAAGCTGAGATATCCGATTTTGAAAAATCATCTATTCAGTTTTTGAGATTTGTCATCTCCACTGATGGGATTGCCATGGATCCCCAGAAAATAAAGGCAATCTTAGAGTGGCCAGCTCCTTCGGACATCCAGCGATTCATTGGCTTTGCTAATTTTTATCTGAGATTTGTGAAGGGCTTTTCTGCAATTATCTCACCCATTACCCAGTTGACTCGCCAACAGGTGCGATTCCAATGGTCCCAGGAGGCTCAAATAGCTTTTGACAAATTTAAGAAGCTGTTCATCTCTGCACCAGTCCTACAGCACCCAGACCCGGCCTTGCCTTCCGTACTAGAAGTCGATGCCTCAGAGATAGCCACAGGTGCAATTTTATCCCAGCGTCAGGGACCTAAAACCTTTTCTTTTTAATCAAAAAAAAGTTTTCATTATGTCAAAAATAAAAGGCACTTTCAGTATAATTATGTATATATACAGTCCATACAAAGAGTATAGATGATTATACAGCTACAGGGAAAATGCATACTAGCTTTATAATGTAACTTATACAAATGCTAGTACGACTTCCATATTGCCTTTTGTAGAAACTTCCATAAAGTATAGATCAAGTTGATGGTCACGACAACATTGTTCCAATATCTAATGCCATGTACACACAACTGGTTTTCCCATCGGAATAAACTCTGGAGGTTTTTTCCGACGGAGTTCTGATGGAATTCAGCTGAAACTGTCTTGTGTACACACGATCACACCAAATTCCAACCGTCAAGAACGTGGTGACATACAGCGTGTACGACGGGACTAGAAAAAGGAAGTTCAATACCCAGTGCACCACTCTTTGGGCTCCTTCTGCTAATCTCGTGTTAGTAGAAGTTTGGTTAGAGATGATTTGCGCTTTTCAGACTCTTTCTTTTCAGATCGTTTGAACTGCTGTTCAGTTTGTGCTTGTGAGTTTGTATCTGTTCTTCAGTGCGTTCTTGTCTGCTCATTGCTGATTTTCAGCTCACTCTTCACAGGCCTTGCTGTTCTTCAGTGCATTCTGTTACGTTCGTTCTGACCAGCCGACCTTTTTGAAACCATGTTGCGGTTACATACTTGTCGTAGAGTTCGTGCTGCGTGGGGGCTTGGTGTTGGGGTTTGTACATTGACCCAAGCCCAGTCCATGAACAGGGTGAGGAGGAGTTCATGGACCAAGAATTGGTTACTCCAGCATGACCAATTCTCTCATATGCCTCTGCTGCGTGAAATCCAGGAGAATAATCCTGATGATTTCAGGAATTTTCTCTGGATAACGGACCCTGTTTTTCACTGTCTGTTGGGTTTGCTCATCCATTATATTATGAAGCAGGACACCTGCATTCGGCAAGCGATTACTTTGGAGCAAAGGCTCGTCGCCACCTTGCGTTACTTGGAGACTGGGAGAAGTCTGCAGGACCTCAAGTTCTCTACAGGCCTCTTCCCCTAGGCCCTGGGAATCATTATTCCAGAGACCTGTTCTGCCATCATTCAGGTCCTGCAGAAGGACTTTATTAGGGTAAGTTTTATCCTTTAACATCACATTACATGTATTTAATGTTTGCTAAAGTATTGTATTTATTTCATCGTTCCCTAATTACCATAATTGGAATATGCTGTGAATGTCCCCTTTATCCTCATGCATGCTGTAAGCTTTTAAATACTCCTTTTTTGGCCTACATGCATATTTGCCTTCACTAACCTCCCCAGCATTCTATCCTGGGCCCATATACACCTATAGCCTAGTCCCTTAACAATGTATTTCGTCAGCTCCATTGTAGTGCTTTACCCAAAACACCCCCTAAAATCTGTACAAATGTTATGTGTTTCCTTAAATTCACCTGGTGGTGAGCCTGATGTGAAGGAAGGCCTCCCGTACAACTCTGGCTCAAGAGCCGCTGGTAGTGGGACAGCTGGCGCTGGAGTACGGTGCAGTAAGAGTGCCTGGGATAAGTCCTGAAGTCTGTGTAGGTAGTAGCCAGGAACACACAGGTGGGAAGCCAGACTTGGCAGCTAGCTGGCTGGAGCGTAGCCGGATCACAGGCAGGTCTAGGCAGCAGATGAGCAGAACAGGTACAACAGCAGGCAGGAGCGTGGTCAGGTCACAGGCAGGCTCGGCAAAAGGTAGGCAGATCAGGTATGACAGCAAGCAGGAACGTAGTCAGGTCACAGGCAGGTTTGGCAACAGGTAGGCAGATCAGGTATAACAGCAGGCAGGAGAGAAGTCAGGGAGCAACCTGGAGTGGTATTCAGGAAACAACACAGGGAACAAGATTTCAGGTAACTCTGTAGACCAAGCAGCAACCAGATAGTACTAAGTTCTGTGTTTAAATAGGCCGTCTGGCACCAGTTCTGGCGACAGGCCTTGCATCTGCGTCTACTGATGCACCCATGGCAAATTTGTGAGTATTTTTTTGGCACCTGCACACAGGTACGCACCTGAGAATGTCAGCTTAATTCTGTGTAAGATATCCCTGACATTGCCCCTCCCCCTTACGGGCAGCCTCCGGATGGCCAGTTGGTTCCTTTTCAGAGGGTGGCTGTGGAAGAAGGCATGTATTAAGTCCATAGCATGTACATTCTGCTCTGGCTCCCAGGAGTTCTCTTCTGGCCCATAACCTCTCCATTTGATTAGGTATTGCAGTTGACCCCTTGTCCTTCTGCAGTCTACAATTGCTTCAACCTCAAATTCTTTGTCCCCATTGACCATCACTGGTTCAGGAGGTATAGACCACCGATTTGAAGAAATCCACAGTGCTTTGGATGGCTGGTAACGAGGACTCAGGGACAAAGTCGTGCAAAAAGGGGGGATGGAAGCCATAATTTTAAAAGAATGGGGATTGCTTGGTGGCTGCATGACAGGAATTGTTATTGGCGAACTCGGCTAAGGGTAAGAGTGATACCCAGTCATCCTGCACAAATGAGGTGAAGCAACGGATGTAACAAATGTACTGCTCCAAAGTCTGATTCGTGCTTTCGGTCTGGCTGTTAGACTGCGGATGATATGCTGATGACATGGAAAGTTTGATTTTTAAGACTTCACATAGTGCCCACCAAAATCTTGAAGTAAATTATCGATGGGTACCCCATGGAGTCTAACGATTTCCTTAATAAACACTCGAGCAGTCTCTACAGGAGAGGGTGTGGCCTTCAGTGGTAAGAAATGGGCCATCTTAGTCAGCCGGACAATTATGACAAAGATGGCTGTACAGTCCTCAGAGGATGCCAGTTCGACTTTAAAGTCCATGGAGATCATGGTCCATGGCCTGTCGGGCACAGGCAAAGGTCTGAGCAAACCCCAAGCCTTATTTTGGGTGGTTTTACTTTGGATGCAGGTAATGCATGCATCTATGTATTTTTTGCAGTCTTTCTCCAGGTTAGGCCACCAGAACGGTGCGTTAAACTAGGGGGTGGTCATGGCAGGATCCCAGGACTGGTATTCGGACTGCTTCTAGGACGAAGACTCTGTTCCCCTTCCAAAGAAGTCCTTCTCTGGCCTGTAACGTATCTCTGATAGGATCAGGGGTAACTGGGGATGCCTGCTTCAGCTGTGACATAAGATCTGATTGTAACAACAAAAAATTTCCTGCTGGTAGGTAACAGATACTGGTAAGTCCTTTGGGTCCTCGGACATGCGTGACAGCACATCAGGCTTGGTGTTCTTTGACCCCGGTCTATAGGTGATATGGAATGAGAACCTTGAAAAGAAAAGTGCCCATCGGCCTGGTGGGGCTTCAGTCTCTTGACAGCCCTTAAGTATTCAAGGTTCTTGTGATCTGTATAGATCAATATTAGGTGGGCAGCTCCTTCTAGCAAATACCTCCACTCTTCCAAAGCGGCCTTTATGGCAAGAAGCTCCCGATCACCCACATCATAATTCCTTTCCGCTGGAGCAAGTTTCCTAGAGAAGAAGGCTACTGGATGGATTCAATTCTTGGGGCCTTGACGCTGAGACAGGACTCCCCCGACTGCACTTTCAGAAGCATCTACCTCCAGGATATAAGGTAGTGCCGGAGCTGGATGGCTTAGTACAGGGGCAGTTGTAAATAGTCTTTTAATGGTCTCAAATGCAACCTGGGCTTCAGGAGACCAATGGAAACAAACACCCAGTTTGGTGAGTTGGGTAATAGGTGTAATGATGGCTGAAAAGTTCTTGATAAATCTGCAATAGAAGTTAGAAAACCCCACAAAACGCTGGATCCCCTTCTTATCAGTGGGTGCCGGCCAGGTCAGAATTGCAGACACCTGTTGAGGGTCCATCTCAATGCCTTTGGTAGACATGATCAAACCTAAGAACTGAATACTCTGCCATTCAAACTCACATTTCTTGGGTTTGGCATAAAGTCCATGAACACAAGAATGTCGTCCAAGTAAACAATGACGAAAATGTCCAGATAGTCTTTGAAGACATCTGTCAGGGAAGTAATTTGGATCAAGCTCACCATCTCCCTGCTCACAGGCACAGCGGAACGGCGCCTTTGGCATACAAATTCACCATCGATAGGTGCTCTGGCACATGCGCATTCGTGGCCCTACTGAGCGGCGTGCATGGGCACAAACACACGCATAACGCAAATTGCCTGACCAGCCTATAAAAGGAGCCTTAGCAGACAGACAAGTTGCTGGTTTGTCTCAGCTCACCTGTGTTCCTCTGCTTCCTGTTTATCACTTCCTGTTGTGACCCGGATTGCCTGAAGACTACGCTGTTTCTCTCCTGACCTGACTCCTGGCTTGTTTAACGGACTTCCTGCTCTCTCCTGTGTTTGACCCTCAGCCTGCCTTTGGATTATCCTCTGCCTCTTGCTCTTAGCCTTGCTGGCTCCCGGACTGATACCTGTGTTTGACCCTCGGCCTGCCTCTGGATTATCCTCTGTCCTCTGTCTTCTGCACTTAGCCTTGCTGGCTCCTGGACTGATTACCTGTATTTGACCCTCGGCCTGTTTCTGGACTTTCCTTACCTGTTTTACAGACTTGCTTGCAGACTTCCAGACCTTCACACAAGTCAGGTATCCCGCTGTAGGCTTGTGCCTCTGGGAGCAACCCACTCCCTCGTACTCGTAGTGGCCAAAACGGGTACGGAAGGCTGTCTTCCACTCGCCCCCCTGCCATATGCGGATGAGATTGTAAGATCCCCTCAGGTCTAATTTAGTAAAAATGGTGGCAGAATGAAGTCTTTGGAAGAGCTCTGGGACCAAGGGAAGAGGATAGCGGTTCTTTACCATAATCTTGTTCAGCTCTCCTAATCTGCACATGGCCGTAGTGAGTGGTCCTTCTTCACCACAAAGAATATCCTTGTCCCAGCAGGTGAAGTAGAAGGGTGGATGAAACCTTTTTGGAGACTTTCTTCAATGTATTCCTTCAGAGCTGGTAGTTCTTTTTTGGACAGTGGGAAGATCTGACCAAATGAAATAGCAGCCCCTAACAGGAGCTCAATGGGGCAGTCATAGGCCCTGTGCAGAGGTAGGGTGTCTGCTCCCTGCTTGCTGAACACGTCCAGGAACTTGTGGTAGGCCTCTGGCACCTTTTGGCAGAGTTCAGCATCAATGTCCATAGACAACAGGGTGGGGGGCACAACAGTAGGGTTGGACAGACAGTGCTTCGGACAGTAAGATGATTGGTACTTGATATGGCCTGATCTCCAATCGACCACAGGATTATGGGCCTATAGCCATGGTAGACCCAAAATGACAGGGAACAGAGGTGAGGAGATAGCATCTAGATGCAAAAGTTCTTTATGGCCGGTAAGGGTTGTAGTCAGCAGCGGAGGAGTTTCCTGAGTCACCAGTCTGGATTTTATACGAGAGCCGTCAGCCAAGAATACGATAAGTCTTTGCTCTTTGGATTGAAGAGGAATACCTTGTTGGGCAGCAAATTCCAAGTCAATGAAGCAACTACACGCCCCAGAGTCCACAATTGCGGTTGCTGACACACTTCTCCCTGGGCATTGGAAGGTAACAGGAAGTGGCAATTGAGCAGAAGTTGCTGGCGGGATCGATTGGCTTACTGGAGAAACGGAGGGACATCCACGTCCCTTAGCAGGACAATTCTGTACACAGTGACCTGCCCCTCCACAGTAGAGGCAGAGGTTGATTTGAAGACGTCACACCCATTCCCCAGGGGACAGTGACAGGCGGATAAAGCCTAGTCATGTGGGTGCGGAAGGAGCCAACTTGACAGAAGTCGGACGAACAGGAACTGGGAACTTAGGCATCATCCATAAAGGTTGGGATGGAACTGATGACCTCTCCCGCCTATGTTCTTGCAGACGGCGATCAATCTGAATTGATAAGGTAATTAAGTCCTCCAGGGAGCTTGGAGCACCCACATGAGCTAACTCTTCTTTCAAGTTTTCCGATAATCCTAAGCGGATTTGATATTGCAGGGCTGCGTCATTCCAATCGGTGTCTGCACTCCAGCATTGGAAGTCCATTATATAGTCTTCGACCGCTCTGCGGCCTTGCCCGAGTGCATGGAGAGAGGACTCGGCAGTGAAGGTTAATTGAGGGTCCCTGTATAACTTGGACATTGCCTGGAAGTAGGAGGACATAGTATTTAGTTGTATGTCCTTCTTGTGGACAGCTGGCGCTGAAGCACAGTGGAGTAAGAGTGCCTGGGATAAGTCCTGAAGTCTGTGTAGGTAGCAGCCAGGAACACACAGGTGAGAAGCTGGACTTGGCAGCTAGCGGCCTGGAGCATAGCCGGATCACAGGTAGGTCTAGGCAGCAGGCGAGGAGATCAGGTACAACAGCAGGCAGGAGCGTGGCCAGGTCACAGGCAGGTTTGGCAACAGGTAGGCAGAGCAGGTATAACAGCTGGCAGGAGCATAGTCAGATCACAGGCAGGTCTGGCAACAGGTAGGCAGATCAGGTATAACAGCAGGCAGGCGAGAAGTCAGGGAGCAAGCCAGAACGGTATTCAGGAAACAACACAGGGAACAAGATTTCAGGTAATGCTGTAGACCAAGCAGCAACCATACAGTACTGAGTTCTGTGTTTAAATAGGCCGTCTGCCACCATTTCTGTTGCCAGGCACGCGTGTGTGCGAGCGAGCTACTGATGCACCCGTGGCAGATCTGTGAGTATTTTGTTGGCACCTGCGCACAGGTGCGTGCCTGAGAATGTCAGCTTAATTCTGTGGATAACTTGCTTGACAGGCAGAGCGCCAGAGGCTTTTTTTTTGGGTCCCAAACTCAGCTTAAACCCCCCACTAAAGTTTTTACAATGGGCCATCAGAGGGGGTGAGGAATCTGATAAGTGGACCTTAGATTTTTGTCTTGAAATATTCATACTAATAAAATAAATGTGATACTGATGTCGGCCAAGAATGTTTGTGTCTAATGTGCTTGCAATGTTATGTGCAAAAGTACTTATCTTTTTTTTATATGTTTTGACTCCACAGTTTCCTTCAACGCTCCTGGAATGGCAGACTTTGACATCCCATTTTGCTGACCGTTGGGACTTTCCCAACTGTGGAGGGGCTATAGATGGGAAGCACATCCACATTACTATTATAACTATAAGGGGTTTAATAGTATAATGTTAATGGTGATGGTGTTGGCACAAGTTCCTCTATGTGGACGTGGGGAAGAATGACCGGATGTCGGATGGAGGAGTCTTTGCCCAGACAGAGTTTTACCAATGTTTCCAGACTGGTGGCCTGGTATTGCCACCTCATGTGGACAACGTGGAAGGACTCCCATTCATCTTTATTGCTGATGAAGCGTTCGGTCTGGGCAAGCACCTGATGAGGCCATTCCCCCAAAGGACCCTCACCCCGGAGAGGAGGGTTTTTAACTACCGACTGGGTTTTTTTTTGGAGTTCCCCTTCTTTCTCATGTGGGGGGTTCATGGTGTCCTCTGATTTGTGTCCTCCGAGTCTTTTCTCCTCTATGAGAGTGAAACAAAGGGTATACTTAGCACTCAGATTTTTTAGTCCAGAAATAGGAATACGAAACATTGCTGGAAAGTGGGGAACAATTGTTTGTTTTGAGCAGAATTCCAAGCTGAAGACCTGATTTTTTACCTTACCCAAGCTGGAACACTTACCTTTTTTCTGTCAAATTTCACAGATGGAGACACCCCAAGTATCCACTGGATCACCTGTGTGGGACACCTTCAAAAGTTTGTTCTTGTGTCCCACACTAGTTTTCCTGAGTCTAGATGTCTAAACAGCTGCTGAGTATCCTCTCCTTACATTACACTGAATCAAGCTTGCATTTCATTCTAGTTAAAAACACATCTAGACATCAATGTCCCAAACTTATTTTTAGACAAATAGGCATATGTCAGAAACCATGAATCAGACAGAGACAGAAGTACAATCAAATCACACTTGTTTATTAATAAAAATAAAAAGGTAAATAGAAAAAGCGTAGTCAAGCATAGCCAGAGTCCAGTAACCAGATCAGGTAGTCAGCCAGTCCAAAGTTAATTAACCAGATTGGGTAGTCAGCCAGTCCAAAGTTAATTAACCAGATCGGGTAATCAGCCAGTCCTGAAGTCAGGGATCCAAGGAGAGCAACTGCAAGAGGGATAAGGAGCCAGGAGGGATGTCAGCAAGCCAGTCTTGAAACAAACGGCAGGAGATGGTTCCTTGTGATGTGACCAACGTGAAGGCAGAGAAGAAGTGAGCTGGAAGGCTTTAAATAGGCAGGTCAGACGAGCATCATTGGGAACAGCTGGTAACTGTGGAGAGAGAAGAGAGCTGGAAATTAGCCAACAGCTGAGCGGCCAGCCCAGAGGAGGAAGGGCTAAGCCAGCCCTGACAGCATGACCATATGTATTTAACCTGTATCTGCCCAAAACATCCTAATTAATGAGCGAACAATGTTTCCTATGACCGATTAATGTGCCCACAAACATGAAAGTCGCCATTTCAAACTGTACAACAGTAATGAAAATAACATGGCGCAGCATGCCAGTAATAATAATAATAATCGGAACACACGACAACTACTTACTTTTTAGAAGAACTTTCTTGATCCTTCTATACTGACCCTGCTCCCTCAGTTTCAGGTCTGACCAACGTTTCCTTATTTGCTCCTTTGATCGTCGTACCCTAAAATTTGTGTGCAGACTCCTCACAACTTTCGTCATAAATTTGTCCTTTCTCACATTCGGGTTGGTGTATGGTCCATTCTTGCCATCATAGTCGTCCCTCCTCAAGATGTCCACCATCTCAAGAAAGGCCATATTTGAAGCCTTAAATCTTTGCCTCCGGGATTGGGACATTTCGGCCCCCGGCCTTTCCTCCTCCTTGTTCTGACTCCAACAACACACCTGCTCTGTCTTTGCCATGTCGCTCCTACTGCGCACCGAACAGAAGGGGCGGGGAATATTCTCAAAAGAACATCGGGGGCGGGCAACGTGGGTGGAGTTTCACGCAAATGCAGTGTATATAAAGTTAACATGCGTATGTCTTACATACGTTCTGTATGCGGAGGAAGGACAAACGTTTTAACGAAGATAACATTTTAACTCGGGCCATCAGTGGCCTATACTGGTTCAAGATTGAGGCCTATATTGGGATAAGATTATGAGGGTTTAGGCTGACATTAGTGTTTTGGTCTTGTTTATTGTCTTACAGCAAATATGACTCACTTTAAGGACCCAGAGTTGAGTTCATGGCACGTTTCATAGACAAATACAGGGAGATGTGGAATTTGTGAGAGGTGAAACACCACTTATATTATAATAAACAATCTAGAGAAACACTGGAGAAACTTCTGGAATTTGTGAAGACTCAGGTCCCCGATGCAACCATTGTGTTCTTGCAAAAGAAAACTGGGATCTTGAGGAACATGTATAAGACGGAGCATAATAAGATCCAGAAATCACTCCAATCAGGAGCATCAGAAGCACAAGTGTATGTACCCAGGCTTTGGTACTTCAACAAACTGCAGTTTCTGGATGACCAGACTAAAGCCAGGGAATCACTTTCTACTCTTCCCTGCAGCTTTCCCTCCACCCTTCCTTCAACCCCAGCAGAGGCTGATGAGGAACAACCTGGGCCTTCCATCTTGGAAGAAGTGGATGTGCCCAGCTGGAGCCAGGTATATTTTTAGACATATTTATTGTCCTAATATTAATGATGTTAACTAGATGTTATAATTGATAACAAATTAATGATTTAAAGCAAAGAGATTTACATATCAATAGACAGTATTGGCCAAAAATGTTTGGGACAAGAATGAAAACTACTGTGGTCAGAATGATAGTCTTTTCTATTTATTAACATTCAATTTGCAAGTCATGAGCTGAAAATTGTGTGTGATTGATGAAGCAAAAACTAAAACGATGTCCTTTTTTATAGACAGGATGAGCTCAGCCAGGAGGAGGGTCTGGAAAGATGCAGCCAGGAGGAGGCCGTGCCCAGTGTCAGCCAGGAGGAGGCCGTGCCCAGTGTCAGCCAGGAGGAGGCCGTGCCCAGTGTCAGCCAGGAGGAGGCCGGCCCAGTGTCAGCCAGGAGGCCCAGTAGGAGCCTCACCCAATCCCAGGTGCCTCCCCTCTGCTTTACAACAAAAAGGCCCAGGAAGGGTACGATGACAGAGGAGGCAGAACTGGGCCTCATTAGGGAAGCAAGTGATGTCCTCAGAAGCCCCCCAAATGCTGAAGAGGCCTATGGCTGCTATATAGCCATGAGATTGCTGAAATGGGAGGAGGGCTAACACTTCCTCTGTGAGGGAATTATTTATGAGGCTCTTCAGAAGGGGTTGAGGGGTCAGCTGACTGAACAGCCACATATATGAGCTCGCCCATCCTCCTCCTCCTCCTGCCACAAGTCCACCACCAGAGGCACAGCCTTCAAGGAAGGCTGCGGGAAAGGGTGCAGGGAAGGCTGCAGTAAAGAGAAGAAAGTGATGACCTGGCTTCAGTCTGGTCTGACAGAAAATGCAGGCTGGTGTAGTACCACAGCCTGGGGACAAATATGTAATTTGCTGCTGGTCCTAAACTCTGGGATTCCTGGACCAGATTGTGCTCCAAATTATATGGACTTCTCAAGCTAACAATTTTATTTTCCACAGACTTAATGTGTGCCCTGGGGGCCAAAAGGCTTTGCAAATTCCAAAAGTTTCTCCAGCGTTGCCTTCCTCTTTATTTTGTTATCAGACAGAATAAATGGACATTTTTTTTCTGAAAATACTTGCCTATGTGTTTTTCTACAAAACGGACAATTTGTGAGTAGGCAGGTACATTTCTAAAAGTCAATGTCAAATTAACAAAGGACACCAACCACCTTGAGGTTAATAAAAAATACAAGATAATAATGTTATTGTGGTAACTTGACACACAAAAAATTAAATTATGTATGGAGATCACTAGAAAAGAATTTTTCAATAATCCCCAAAAAAGGAGATCTTGATGAAATAAAAAAAAAAAAAGACTATAAAAATTAATTCTAAAAATGATTATGGAGATGTGGCTTTTAGAAATTGAAAGATTATTCATGAGATTAGGAGAAATAATCAAGAAATAAGTTTGTGAGAGCTCTGTGTGAATATGAGCCGCAAAACAACTTCATTATTCTAGCATTAAAAGAAGAAAAGAATACACTGCATTAAAAGATCACAGAATTTGCTGCTAGCTCCATTACAAACACTAGTTTTACCTAGGGATGAGCTTCGTGTTCGAGTCGAACGTACGTTCGACTCGAACATTGGCTGTTCGTGCGTTCGTCGAATTCCGAACGTTTTGGCCGTTCGCGTCAAAATTCGAGTGACGCGCGCGCGGACCACAATGCACTGCGTTGGCGCAGTGCATTGCTGTCCGATGATTGGCCAAGCATGCACTGTGACCCCGCATGCTTGGCCAATCGCAGCGCCGGCAGCGAGGAGAGCCATGATTGGCCACAGGCATCCTGCCTGTGGCCAATCATAGCTCAGACTGTGTAGTGCACGCCCCACACTATATAAGGCCACCTTTAAGGCGGCCTCCTGTAGTGTGTTACTTTGCATCTGAAGCAGTGGGTGTTCTGTGTACCTTCAACACAGTACACACCAATCGTTTTTGGCTGATTTCCTATCTTGCTGCTGTGTAGTGGTTGTTGTCTGTGCCCTGACTGCAGTATACACCACTATATTCACCTCACCTATATAGCTAGTGATCTAGCTTTAACCACTTAACAACTGCCCATTGCCGATTAACGGCTTCAGGGCGGTTGTTTAACTCAGAGAGGCCGTTAATTAACGGCCTCCCAGAATTCTGCTCTCGCGTGCCCCGAGGTGTGCGCACTCGAGAGCATCCGTGACCGCCGGGTCCATAGGACCCGGCGCATCACGGTAAACGGCCGCTCATAGCGGCCGTTTACCACGTGATTGCTCCGTCAAATGACGGAGTGATCACTTGGAAACAAACCGGCGTCATGTTATGACGCCTGTTCCTCCCTCCCCTTTCTGTACCGATCGGTATAGCAGAGGGGAAAGAGATCGGTGTCAGCAGCGATGTGGGCTGCATCTGCAGTGCCCACATCGCTGCTCACCGAATTTAACCCCTCAATTCCCTGCCAATACTCTGCAATACCAGTGCATACTCTGCAGTACCCTGCCATTACTCTGCAGTACCCCGCCATTACTCTGCAGTACCCCGCCATTACTCTGCAGTGCAGTACCCCGCCATTACTCTGCAGTGCAGTACCCTGCCATTACTCTGCAGTACCCCGCCATTACTCTGCAGTACCCCGCCATTACTCTGCAGTGCAGTACCCCGCCATTACTCTGCAGTGCAGTACCCCGCCATTACTCTGCAGTGCAGTACCCCGCCATTACTCTGCAGTGCAGTACCCTGCCATTACTCTGCAGTGCAGTACCCTGCCATTACTCTGCAGTACCCTGCCATTACTCTTCAGTACCCCCCATTACTCTGCAGTAACCCCCATTACTCTGCAGTACCCCCCAATACTCTGCAGTACCCTGCCATTACTCTGCAGTACCCCGCCATTACTCTGCAGTACCCCCCCATTACTCTGCAGTAACCCCCATTACTCTGCAGTACCCCCCAATACTCTGCAGTACCCTGCCATTACTCTGCAGTACCCCGCCATTACTCTGCAGTACCCCCCATTACTCTGCAGTAACCCCCATTACTCTGCAGTACCCCCCAATACTCTGCAGTACCCGCCATTACTCTGCAGTACCCCCAATACTCTGCAGTACCCTGCTATTACTCTGTAGTACCCCGCCAATACTCTGTAATACCCTGCCATAAATTGCCATACCCAGCCATACTCAGAGATACCCAGCCATACTCGGTGATACCCTGAAGTACCCAGCCATAGACGCCCCCCACCCCTCACCGCCCTCTGGTGCTTCTACCAACTCGCCAGTACGATCAAAGCCAGAATCTTTTTTTTTATTTTTTATTTCAGGCTTCCCAGCCTAGAGGTGAGATGTGGGGTCATATTGACCCCCCAGATTTCACTGTAAAGAGGACCTGTCATCCCATATTCCTATTACAAGGGATGTTTACATTTCTTGTAATAGGAATAAAAGTGATCAAAAATATATTTTTGGGAAAAAAAATGTCAAACTAAAATAAAGTAAAATGAACAATAAAAAAATAAAATAAAAATTAAAGCGCCCATGTCCCCATGTGCTCGCATGTGCCACACATGTGAGGTATCGCCGAGAATGTTAGAGCGAGAGCAATAATTCTAGTCCTAGACCTCCTCTGCAACTCAAAACATGTAACCAGTAAAAAAATATTTAAAGCGTCGCCTATGGGGATTTTTTAAGTAGCGACGTTTGGCGCCATTCCACGGGCATGTGCAATTTTGAAGAGTGACATGTTTGATATCTATTTACTCAGCATAACTTCATCTTTCACTTTATGCAAACATTGGGCTAACAAGTGGTTAATAATAGAGCTTGCAGTCAGTAGTGTTAGGAGATAGTGCGTGCTGTCTGCGTGCTCTGTACCCAGTACATACCGCTATAATATAGGGCAGGCCCCTACTTTCAAACATCCAACTTACAAACATCTCCTACTTGCAAACGCAAGGAGACAGCAGCAAGTGAGATGAAAAAAGATGGACGACAAAACAAAATTATACAGGGGTGATAACCCTTCCCTATGTTTTCCAAAAAGCTTAAAGATATTTTTTTTGACTGGAGCTACACTTTAAAAATGTACCGGTTGAAAATGACAAACAGATTCAACTTAACACAACAAACCTACACAGTCCCTGTCTTGTTTGCACCGCCTGTATACTGCTGTTCTGAGTATATAGGGCCTGGGGGCCACACGCATTTCCTTTTTTTAATATGGGTACGGGGTTCCCCTTAATATGTGTACAAGACCCAAATAGGCTGGTAATGGGCAGGGAGGGCTACCCATGCCATTTTTCTGAATGATTTTCAACCATATTGCAGGAACCAGATATAACATTAAAACCGCAAGCAGTTTTAAATGGTGTTATTTCCGTTTAATGTCATTTTGTGCAGGGACTGTTCTAAACACGGGAAACACGTGGCACTTCACAGGCATACTATAGACACCCCCCAGGCACCATATTTAAAGGAATATTTCACTTTTTTTTTTTCACTTTAATCGTCATTAAAATCACTGCTCCCGCCAAAACGGTAGTTTTTAAAACTTTTTTTTGCAGTGACCCATGTCCCCTGAGGCAGGAGGCAGGTCGCCAAACCCTTTTTAGCACACTATCTTGCATATTAGCCGTTAAAATTAGCACTTTCCAATTCGAACGTTCGAGTCCCATAGACTTCAATGGGGTTCTAACGTTCGTACCGAACGCGGGGGTCGTTCGCAAGTTCTGGTGCGAACCGAACCGGGGGGTGTTCGGCTCATCCCTAGTTTTACCATACTGAGAGCTTCCGTCTCATACTTGCTTCAGAGCATGCGTCGTTTTTGGTACGTGGGAACAGCATACAGGCAAGCGGTTTTCCCAATAGGAATTGTTTTTTTTCGGAAATATTTAAAACATGTTCTATTTCTAAGTCCGTCAGAATTTTCAACGTAAAAAGTCTGATGGGGCATACACATGATTAGAATATACAATGAAAATCTCTCGTCTGACTTTTGTAACACCAGCATTGTGGTCCGCGCGCGCGTCACTCGAATTTTGACGCGAACGGCCAAAACGTTCGGAATTCGCCGAACGCACGAACAGCCAATGTTCGAGTCGAACATACGTTCGACTCGAACACGAAGCTCATCCCTAGTCTTTAGGATATTGTAGGGTAGTTCATTTTATTCTGGCTACCTTATTCTTCCAAATTAAGGACCTAAACTGTGAGTCTGCCCATTGGAACCAGTACTTTTGTATCCAGATAGGTGCATTATGCAGTATAACAGCAATTGCGGGGCCCATGTCATCTTAGTCAAGTTAGCTCTCCCTGTGATTGACAGTGGCAATTTGCACCAGGTAGCACACTTATTTTAAAATTTCTGAAGTAAAGGTTTTAGGTTAGGAGTTATATAGTCTTTGGGGTCTTTTGTCAATACCATTCCTAAATATCTAAAGGATGTGACCACTTGTATCCTGGACACACTATCAGGTAACGCTGAAGGCAGATCATCCAGCAGGAGGAGCACTGACTTGTGCCAATTGATGGCAAAACCCCAAAAATCCCAGAAACAGCTGGTAGATCCCCATAGCAGCAATAGGTGATTCAGCCATATGTCTTACGTACAATAGGGCGTCATCAGCATATAGCGATATTTTATCTTCCCTATGTTTCTGTCTAAAGCCTATAATGTCTGATGATGCTCTGATTCTAGCCGCTAAGGGCTCAAGTGCAAGGGCGAAGAGCAGGTGAGACAATGGGCACCCCTGTCTAGTACCCCAGAATAGTGATGGACGAACTTCCGACGGGACGTTTCGCGAATGTGAAATGCGAACGAGGCCGGTAGTTCGCGAACCGTAACGTTCGCAGTGGGCCCCATTGACTTCAATGGGAGGCGAACTTTGCAAACCTACAGGTCATATTTGCAGCCACAAAATAATTACTAGCTGTGCATACATAGTCCCACCACATGGCCAATGACATAACACATGTATGAGGTGAATCTGGGATCGACAACTGCAAGCATTCTTTTTTTATTTGTGAAATTGTGACAATTCAGGACTGTGGAGCGCATGAAGGCAATGGAGGAGAGGGAAGGTCAGGGTAGGCAAAGAAGAGGGTGCAGGAGATGATCACCAGCAGCGTGACATACAGCAATGACACCTGTACCGTGATAGAGTGATCTAACACCAGCACCGTGATAGAGAGCACTGACATCAGTAGCGTGACATACAGCCATGACACCTGCACCGTGATAGAGTGATCTGACACCAGCACCGTGATAGAGAGCACTGACATCAGCAGCGTGACATACAGCAATGACACCTGCACCATGATAGAGTGATCTGACACCAGCACCGTGATCGAGAGCACTGACATCAGCAGCATGACATACAGCAATGACACCTGCACCGTGATAGAGTGATCTGACACCAGCACCGTGATAGAGAGCACTGACATCAGCAGCGTGACATAAAGCACTGACACCAGCACCGTGATAGAGTGATCTGACACCAGCACCGTGATAGAGAGCACTGACACCTGCACCGTAAGCAGCCCCAGGAGTAAGTCAGCATAGCACAGGGATGGTGGGAGCCCCTCATAATGAGCATAGCACAGGGATGGTGGGAGCCCCTCATAATATGCATAGCACAGGGATGGTGGGAGCCCCTCATAATATGCACAGCAGAGGTACAGCCCCAGGAGGAAGTCAGCATAGCACAGGGATGGTGGGAGCCCCTCATAATAAGCAGCCCCAGGAGTAAGTCAGCATAGCACAGGGATGGTGGGAGCCCCTCATAATATGGGAGGGCACGGGCATATAGTACGGTGTGCTTTTTTAGTACAAGGAAGTGAGGCAAATGAAGAAAGAAGGTCTCTGTGCTCGATTTAAAAAATCGTTTCTAGACATATACATGGTCTACTGGTCACATGTGTTGAATTCCTCCGAGATCCATGCCTCATTCATTTTTAGAAATGTGAGGTAGTTAACACTGTCGTGAGCTAGGCGAGTACGCTTATCGGTCACGATCCCCCTGCTGCGCTGAACGTCCTTTCGGACAGGACACTGGACGAGGGACAAGCCTACAGTTCCATTGCAAATTGGGCAGGCTCTGGCCAGAGGTCAAGCCTGCCCACCCAGTAGTCCAGGGGTTCATCACTCCTCAGAACGCCCACATCGGCAGTTAACCCGATGTAGTCGGACACCTGTCGGTCTAGGCGTTCCCTGATGCTGGATCCGGATGACACCTGTCGATGGGTCGGCTGAAAGAATGACCTCATATCAGAAGTCACCAACACATCTTCAAACCGGCCTCTTCTTGCAGGCGCTGTTGGATTCGTACCCGCAACTCCTTCTCTGGGAGTGGGAATTGCTCCTCTGCCAGTGCACGCAAAAGCAGAATGCAGCATTTCTCGAATCAAGGCCTGGAAGTGCTCCATTCTGACAGCCCTCTGTGACGGTGGTAACATTTCCGCCATTTTGTGTTTGTACCGGGGGTCTAAGTACGTTGCCACCCAGTACTGGTCCTTGACCCTTATGCTTTTTATACAGGGGTCCCTGTTAAAACACTGGAGCATGAAGGCCCCCATTTGCACTAAACTGGAAGCGGTGGGGTGGCCTGGCTCCTGCTCATCATCCAGGATAATGTCGTCCTCTTCATTCTCCTCTCCCCATCCACGCACAACAGGGATCCCAGAAAGGTTTAAAGCATGCTCTGCTTGCTCCTCCTCATCCACCCCAGCACCATCCTCCTCTGACTCCTCTTCAGACTCCTGTTGTTGACTTGTCTCAGATAGAGTAGCCCCCCCCGGGAATTCATCCAGCATTGCGACTTCCTCATCTTCCCGCTCCTGCTCCTCCACAGCTTGATCAATGACACGATGCAATGCACACTCCATAAAGAAGGCATAAGGTACCATGTCACTGATGGCGCCATGGCTGCGACTGACCAGTTTGGTGATCTCCTCAAATGGCCGTAGAAGTCTGCATGCGTCGCGCATGAGCAGCCACTGGCGCGGTGAAAAAAACCCCAGCTCCCCAGAACCTGTTCTGCCGCAGAGTTCATACAGGTAGATGTTAACTGCACGTTTCTGCTGGATCAGCCTATCAGGCATAAAGAAGGTTGAGTTCCATCGCATAGGACAATCGCAAATAAGACGTCTGACCGGCAGATTGTGTCGCCGCTGAATGTCAGCAAGGCGAACCATGGCCGTGAAATGGGCCGAGATTTTCCTTGCCTGCCGCAAGATGTCCTGGACCCCAGGGTATTTGACAACGAATCGCTGCACAACCAAGTTTAAGACGTGTGCCATGCATGGCACGTGCGTAATTTTGCCCTGTTTCAATGCGCTAAGCAGATTGGCACCGTTGTCACACACCACTTTACCAACTGTCAAATTGAGCGGTGTTAGCCACTGATCTGCCTGTTAACGCAAAGCTGAAAGGAGTTCCGGGCCAGTGTGGCTCTTGGCTTCCAGGCACAACAGACGCAGCACGGCATGGCAACGTCTCACCTGGCATGTCGAATAGGTTCTGGGAGCTTGAGTGGCGCAGCGGAAGAGACGCTAGCAGCGGAAAAGGAGGAGCCAGCCGAGGAGGAGAGGGAGGAGGATGGAGTAGGAGGAGGAGAAGGAGAAGAAGAGCCAGGCCTGCATGCAATCCGTGGCGGTAAAACCAAATCTACACGGGTGCCACGGGTTACATGCTTGACGGCCGTCAGAAGGTTCACCCAGTGGGCAGTAAAAGTGATATACCTTCCCTGCCCGTGTTTGCTAGACCACGTGTCTGTGGTCAGATGTATCTTGGCACCGACACTGTGTGCCAGAGATACATTCACTTGCCGCTGAACATGGCCATATAGCTCTGGGATGCCCTTCTCTGAGAAATACTTCCTTCCTGGGACCTTCCATTGTGGTGTTCCAATGGCCACAAATTTTCGAAAGGCCTCCGAGTCCACCAGTTTATATGGCAGTAGTTGGCGGGCTATCAGTTCTGACAAGCCAGCCGTCAACCGTTGGGCAAGAGGGTTATCCGGTGTCATCATTTTTTTACGCTCGAACATTAGGCCCACGGAAGCCTGCCTTTTTGCAGAAAAACGTGAGCTTGGCGTGATGGAAGGTTGAGTGGAGGACAATTGTGAGGAGAGAGGAGAAGGAGAAGTAGAAGACAAGGTTGGACGGTGAGAGCCTGGAGTGTGGCTTTGTGTGTTCCGTTGCTCCCACTGGGCTCTGTGATGGCAGCTCATGTGCCTTCTTAAGGCGGTCGTCCCTAGGTGAGTGTTGGGCTTACCGCGACTAATGCATTGACTGCAAAGATTGCAGATGGCAACACTATTGTCAGCAGCAGACACGTTAAAAAAAGCCCACACTGCGGAGCCATGTGCATCCTGGGAGTGCCAGATGTGACCGTACATGGTCGATGACTCGCTCCTGATACATTAGCAGTCTGCTTTGTCCCTCCTGTGCAATGTAAGTTATTCCTGCTTCTTCTCCCTATCTGATGGTCCATATCTCCCTCTGAACTCCCCTCCTCTTCCTCTCTTGTGGGCACCCACGTGACATCACTAGACACGTCATCATCGATGTCACCTTCCCCACCGGAGATCTCGGAGTAGGCAGCAACACCGGGGACCAACCTCCTCCTTGGGCTGATCTGGGTACTGTCGTCAGACTGCTGAGTGGCGGTTCTTGCTACCTCCTCTTCCTGATCCAATGCCAAGAGTGGCTGCGCATCAGAAATGTCTTGATATGGATCGGAAAATAATTCCTGTGACTCAAGCGGAAGGTATGTGGTGGTGGTGGTGGTGGTGTTGGTGGTAGTGTCTTTGGGGGTGCACATAGCAGAGAGTGAAGAAGAGGGTGCAGATCGAGAGGATGAGGAGGGTGCAGAAGAGTAAGGCTGAGTGAGCCACTCAACCAATTCTGGTGCTTCCTTTGACGTAATCGCACGCACCTTCTGCAATTTCCCACTTTGGCTCAAGCCTGTTGCTCCTGCCCTACCAAAGGACCTTTGTGGAACTAGTAGGTTGTGATTAGCAGACTGTACCTCAGTCCCTATACTGATAAAGGACTGCTGCAGAATAGGGCAGCAGTCAGCAGTAGTGCACCTCAGCCCTATATATTGTGGACCTATACCAGTCCTTAAGGATTAGCAGACTGTACCTCACTCAACCCTATATACTCTAGTACGCTATACCTTACCAGTCCTTATAAGGACCTTTGTGGAACTAGTAGGTTGTGATTAGCAGACTGTACCTCAGTCCCTATACTGATAAAGGACTGCTGCAGAATAGGGCAGCAGTTAGCAGTAGTGCACCTCAACCCTATATATTGTGGACCTATACCAGTCCTTAAGGATTTGCAGACTGTACCTCACTCTACCCTATATACTCTAGTACGCTATACCTTACCAGTCCTTATAAGGACCTTTGTGGAACTAGTAGGTTGTGATTAGCAGACTGTACCTCAGTCCCTATACTCATAAAGGACTACTGCAGCAGAAGGGCAGCAGTCAAGTATAATATTCTTTCTATATTTGGAAGAAAGAATATTATACGTGTACAAGCCTATTACCATACCAGTCCTGAAAAGGACCTTTGTGGACCTAATAGTAACAGCTACTGATTAAACTGACTGTCCCTCACTGCCACACACAGCTTCCTGTCTGTCCCTATTTAAACTGGCAAAACACAGGCTGCTGCAACAATAACTTGAATAGCACTCAAAACTATATCCTGTACTACTACACCATACCAGTCCTGAAAAGGATTTTTGTGGACCTAATAGTAACAGCTAATGATTAAACTGACTGTCCCTCTCTGCAACACACAGTGTCCTATCTGTCCCTCTCTCAGCCCTGACAAAAGACAATCTGCAGCAACAATGACTTGAATAGCAGTGCCTCAAACCTATATCCTGAACTACACCTATACCATACCAGTCCTTAAAAGAACTTTTGTGGACCTAATAGCTAGCGATTTGGGTCACTGCAGTCTCAACCCTGCTCCACACAGCAACCTCTCCCTATAGTGACAGTAGAAAGAATGTAAAATGGCAGCCAGATTGGGTCTATTTATAAGTTAGGGGGAATGTCCAAGTGTCCATGTGCTGTAATGTCTCAATTGGCTGTCCTGTACCACATGATGGATGTGTCATCATAGGTCAAAGTTCTTTTACACAGTAAACACGTAAGTCCGCCGGGTGAACAGCGGCAATAGTCCGCCGATCAGCCGAAATTCGCCGCGAACCGACCGCCGGGCGCACAGTTCGGCCATCCCTACCCCAGAACAGTAGAAAGGCCTCCGATAACGCTGCCCATCGATAGTTCCACTCCACGCTGTCAAATGCCCTGGCAGCATCGAGTGAGTGAACCGCTCTATCACCCAAATTTTCTATTGGGAGTTGAATATTCAGGAAAAGCCTCCTGATGCTAAAGCGGAGCTACACCCTAAAGTGGAACTTCCACTCTGTATAATACAGGTATCTGCACCCACTTCCGGGCATAGCTAGCCGCAGAATAGCCGCAGATGCCCGTGCCTCCCCCCCCCCCTGTTGTATTCTGGGAAACACATGGTTCCTAGAACACAATGGGGACCAGAGAAGATGTGCATCGTGACTCGTGAATGCGCAGTAGGGAACCGGCCAGTGAAGCCGCAACGCTTCACTTCCTGATTCCCTGACAGAAGATGGAGACGAGGGCAGCCATGAGACGATCGATTGCTCGTCATCTGCTGATCACATCATGGGCTCCCTGGACAGATAAGTGTCAATTTATTAAAAGTCAGCAGCTGCAGTATTTGTAGCTGCTGGCTTTTAATATTTTTTGACGGTGGACCTCCGCTTTAAGTGCTGTGGACCGTGCTGGGATAAAGCCAGACTGGTCTACATGGACCAGTCCAGAGATAACCTTTGCTAGTCTTGTTGCCAGCACTCGTGCCAGCAACTTGATGTCTGAGTTAAGTAACGAAGTGGGTTTGTATGAGTTAGGCTGTAGGGGATCCTTACCCGGTTTAGGTTTTCTTTCCAAAATGGGGTTATTTTGTAGGAAATTCTATTGTCCTGGTGCTCCAGGGCCTTCAAAATTGTGATAGGTAGGAAAGGAAATGTGTAATTTATGCCTTTAGAACACCTGATGGTGCTACATGGATGTTGGGCCTCTGTATGTTGCCAGGCTGTGAATAAGTCTCACACATGGGGTATCGCCATACTCGGGACGAGTAGTAGAATGTATTTTGGGGTGTAATTGCAATTACGCCTGCACCGTGTATGAGAAATAACTTGTAAATATGACAATTTAGTGAGGGAAAAAAAAATATATATATATATTTCTTAATGTTCCAAAACATTGTGGGGAAAAAATTGCAACTTCAAAAAATTCACTATGCCTCTTACTAAATACCCCTGACTGTCTCTTTCCAAAAAGGGGTCATTTGAGAGGTACCCTATTTATCGGCGTATAACATGCACTTTTTTCCCCCTAAAATCAGGGGAAATTGGGGGTGAGAGTTATACGCCGATCCCCCGCTGTTTCTATCCCCTTCTACCGCTCTCTGCAGCTTCCGGGTATTTTAGGCTATCTTCGGCCGTTCTCGGCTATTTTCAGCCACGAGAACGGCTGAGAGTGGCCGAAAATAGGCGAGAATGGCTGAAAATAACAGAGAATGGCCGATTGCGGCTGAAAATACCCGAAGGCCGATAAGAACGGCTGAGAATGGGCGAGAACTACTGAGCGCCGCCGAGATACACAGGACATCCACTCTGTATCTCGCCGGCGCCATTTTTAAACGGCAAACACACTAACAAGGCTGCAAATGACTGACAAGTCTGCAATAGAAGGTGCAAATGACTGACAAGGCTGCAATGCAAGGCTGCAAATGACTGACAAGGCTGCAATAGAAGGCTGCAATAGCAGGCTGCAAATGACTGACAAGGCTGCAATACAAGGCTGCAAATGACTGACAAGGCTGCAAATGACTGACAATGCTGCAAATGACTGATAAGGCTGCAATAGAAGGCTACAAATGACTGACAAGGCTGCAATGCAAGGCTGCAAATGACTGACAAGGCTGCAATGCAAGGCTGCAAATGACTGATAAGGCTGCAATGCAAGGCTGCAATTGACACTGACAAGGCTGCATTGATGGACATTTAAAATGTAAGTTTTTTTCCTTAAACTTCACTCCTAAAAAAAAAAATTTCTTTTAAATTCCCTCCTAAACTTGGGGTGCATGTTATACGCTGGTGCGTGTTATACGCCGATAAATACAGTAGTTGTACTGTCCTGACATTTTAGGGTCTCAAGAAATGAGATAGGCCATCAGTGCATTAGGATTGATATAACTTTCACACAAACCAATGATCATACACTTATGAGGATTTTATTTTTACTAAAGACATGTAGCAGAATACATTTTGGCCTATATTTTCGACAAAATTTGATATTTTTTGGGGGTTTCTTTTAAAACAGAAAGTAGAAAATGTAATATTAGCTCTTTTTTCGCTTATATCACAAAAAAAATAAAAAAATTAAGTGGTGAATAAATTCCACCAAAAGAAAGATCTATTTGTGTGAACAAATGATAAAAATTTCATTTGGGAACAGTGTAGCATGACTGAGTAATTGTCATTCAAAGTTTGAGAGCACTGAAAGCTGAAAATCGGCCTGGGAAGGAAGGGGGTGTAAGTGCCCTGTACTGAGGTGGTTAAAAAAAATCTTATTTATTTTACTTTTTATTTTTACACTGTTCTTTAAAAAAATAAAAATAAATAAAAAGTGTCACTTTTATTCATATTACAAGTAATGTTAATATCCCATGTAATAGAAAAAAAGCATGACAGGGCCTCTTAAATATGAGATCTGGGGTCACAAAGACCTCAGACCTAATATTTACACTAAAATGCAATAAAAAATAAAAATAAAAAGTCCCAGGTGTTTTACAACAGTGAACGAATATTCGCTAATGTAACACCGATCCTCCTCCCAGCCAATCAGGAAGCAGGTCACACCCTTCACCCGATTGGCTAAAAAGATAGGTAATCCTATTTGATGCCTAGGAGGAGGGGAGGAGCCGCATGCTGGGAGTGCCCTACTGGCCTCTCTGGGAAGTGGGGTGCCACTGGCCTGAATTTTGAGAGACAAAGGTTCTGCAATAGGGATGAGCTTCGTGTTCGAGTAGAACATACGTTCGACTCGAACATCGGCTGTTCGCCTGTTCGGCAAATAACGAACGTTATGGGCTGTTCGCGCCAAATTCGTGTGGTGCTCACGGCCCACAATGCACTGTGCCATCACAGTGCATTGCTGGCTCATAATTGGCCAAGCATGCACTGTGACCCCGCATGCTTGGCCAATCACAGCGCCGACAGCGAGGAGAGCCATGATTGGCCACAGGCAGGATGCCTGTGGCCAATCATAGCTCAGGTTGTGTAGTACACGCCCCACACTATATAAGGCCGCCAGTGCGGCGGCCTTGTGTAGTGTGTTGGCGACTGTAGGAGATAGTGGGTGTTCTCTGTGTACCTTCAACACACCGTTCATTATCGGCCGATTTTGCGTTCTTGCTCTTCTGCAAGAGTTTGTGCCTGTTGTCTGCGTGCCCTGACCGCAGTATACACAGTTATATCCACCTATATAGCTAGCTATATTGCTCTTTTGTAATAGAGCTTGCAGTCAGTTGTAGGAGATTGTGCGTGCTGTCTGCGTGCCCTGACCGCAGTATACACCGTTATATCCACCTACATAGCTAGCTATATTGCTCTTTTGTAATAGAGCTTGCAGTCAGTTGTAGGAGATTTGGCGTGCTGTCTGCGTGCTCTGAACCCAGTATACACTGCTATATACATCTATATAGCTAACTATTTTGCTCTTTTTAAATAGAGCTTGCAGTCAGTTGTAGGAGATTGTGCGTGCTGTCTGCGTGCTCTGAACCCAGTATACACCGCTATATCCACCTATATAGCTAGCTATCTTGCTCGTTTTAAATAGAGCTTGCAGTCAGTTGTAGGAGATTGTGCGTGCTGTCTGCGTGCCCTGACCCCAGTATACACCGCTATATCCACCTATATAGCTAACTATCTTGCTCTTTTTAAATAGAGCTTGCAGTCAGTTGTAGGAGATTGTGCATGCTATCTGCGTGCCCTGAACCCAGTATACACCGCTATATCCACCTATATAGCTAACTATCTTGCTCTTTTTAAATAGAGCTTGCAGTCAGTTGTAGGAGATTGTGCGTGCTGTCTGCGTGCTCTGAACCCAGTATACACCGCTATATCCATCTATATAGCTAGCTATCTTGCTCTTTTTAAATAGAGCTTGCAGTCAGCGGTAGGAGCTTGTGTGTGCTGGCTGCATGCTCTGACCTGTCCTGTGACTGTGAGAGCTTCCAGAGAGGTGGAAGAGGAGAGGGAGCTGATGGCGTCGGCCAGCCCAGGTTCGGGGCCCTCTTCCAGGCCTGGGCCCACGGTTCTCCCCCTGGAGTGAAAGACCTCTCCAGGGAGGAGAGGTTGTTCCTGCAAACACAGTTTGAGCTGCTGGATTGGACCCGGGCCCAGCCGGGAGAGGACCCTGGAAGGATGCAGAAGCGTCGGCCAAGGATCAAAGCCCTTGTGCAGAAGGCCACGTTGGCCTATGTGCTAAAGTCTGAGAGACTAGCGGACCTGCGGAATCGCAGAGACCGCTCAGCCAGTAGCAGAAGGGGGAGTACCAGGAGGCCATTGAGGGCCTGAAACATGAATGCAGAGACCTATGGCGGCTTCTGGGCGGTCTCTGCAAATGCGGTGTTGGTGAGAGGGGCTTCCTCTCTGAAGTAAAAAAAGAACTCCTGAGGGCGAGCCAGGAAGGATCCCAGGCAGCCAGGAGGAGAGGCTCTTACCAGAGAGTGTTGCTGGAATCGGAGGAGAAGCTGCGAACCCCGGTGGAGGAAGTAATCTCAATGGGTGAGGAAGACCAGCGCCCTGAGGTAGAGACCAGCCGGGTGAGCGTGGCCCCCGGAGCCGTAAGTGTGGAGGGTCCCCGGATCCCTGTTGTTTCACCTGCTCAGCCAGAGGCTGTGGAGCAGATAGATCCGGGTATGGAACCCCATGATGCACAGGGAAGCTCCGGGGGAGAGGCAAGTCAGATGGAACAGCATGGAAGGAAGCTGGTGGTGGTCCTTGCTAGGGGCCATGCTGTGCGGCCCCCCCAGTGGCCCCGGTCGAGCCCGCAGCATCTGAGACAGTGCGAGGGGTGCCGGCCGTAATGGCGGCCCCCGCCGCGGCTGCATGTAGTGAGGGGGAGGTGCCGGCAAGTGCGGACTGTGTTCAGAAAAAACACCTTGGACAAACATCCTCTGCAGACACCAGGGAGGGTGGGGGCGGGGAGGTGGATGTGTCACTTCCTGTTTCCGGAGGTGCGGCCGGAAGTGACCTCCATGAACCGGAAGTACCACTTGCGGTGACTCCGGAGGTTGTGAAAGAATGTACTGAGGAGGTGGGGACACCCCGGGACTCGGTGACCAAGTCTCCTGCTCCTCTGGGTCAGGTAGGGGCTTTGGGGGTCTCGGGGGCTCCTCTGGTGGCTACTACCTTGGGTACCCCGGAATCCTCCAGTGGAGCTTTACCCGGTGGACAGACAAGTTGGGGGGAGTCCCCTATGGGGGAACTAAGGGGAGAATGCCCGGCCTTGGACTTCATCAGGAAACTGGAGGGGTCCCAGCGGCAGGAGCAGGATATGGCACGGGGAATGGAAGTGGCTTCCTCTCAGGCCCCCGCCGCTGTGGGGGGTGTGGCTACGTCTCCATCTGCGGAGGTGGTTGGGAGCAAGGCACCTGTTGGGGGAGGGATAGAGGGTGGGAGTCAGGGGATGTGTGCTGCTCCGTCAGAGCCCATGGGCTCATCTCAGCGGGGGTCTGACCCTTCCCCCACAGTCCCGAATCCCATCTTGGGGACGCAGGAAGAGGCAAACCTCTTAGGTGCCCTGAAAGCTGGGCGCTCATTTGCCCAGGTGGCAGGTTCCTCTGTTCCTCTGGGCCCCCTGTATGGCCAGTATGGTGCCCAGAACTCCAGGCCCCCCCCTGAGGAACAGCTCCAGGGGGCACAGGCTTGGTCAAGGGGTACGGGGGGTCCGGAGAGGCGCAGGCGGAATGTGGTGCAGCTCAGGTGGGAGGGGACGGCCGCGTGTCCCAGTAGGAGTCAAGTAATTGACTACCTGCTGGGATTACGCTTCAAGGTTTCTGACTTGTTCGCGGTCATACATCCTGCGAACAGCAAGGAGTTCGATGTGAGCTTCCTCTCCGTGGTCTCTATGGAACTTTTCCTGACCCTGTACGAGATCGTCAGGAAGTCAGATCCGTGGAAAGGTTTCCGTGTAGTGAATGAATGAATGAAATACTTATATAGCGCACAATGCGAATTGAATTGCCTCTAGGCGCTGTGGCGAGCTTTGATCATCTGCTAAAAGAGGAAGGTCTTGAGTTTTTTCCTAAAAGCCAGGTGATTTTCTTCCAGGCGGATGTTGATTGGTAGAGCATTCCATAGCCGAGGCCCTTGGACAGCGAATCTCCGATCACCCTTGGATTTATACCGGGCTTTGGGCACGAGGAGGAGGTTTTTGTTGGCTGATCGAAGACTGCGGTTTGGTGTGTAATGATTTATTTTCTCCATTAGGTATTGCGGAGCTTCTCTATGTACGCATTTGTGGGTGAGGCAAAGGGTCTAGAACGTGATCCGATTTTTTACGGTTAGCCAATGTAAGCTCCTCAGTGAAGGAGAAATGGATTCCCAGGGTTTTTTTCCTGTTATCAGCCTTGCCGCCGCGTTTTGGATCAGTTGTAATCGCGCAAGTTGATATTGTGGTAATCCTATGTAAAGCGAGTTTGCGTAGTCCAGTCGTGAATTAATGATTGTTCCAACTACCACTGCTTTGTCATTCTTTGGGATAAAAGGGATGAGTCTGCGAAGCATGCGCAGCAGATGGTGAGATCGACTGACTACAGATCCTATTTGCGCATCCATTGACATTTGTGCGTCTAAAATAACCCCGAGACTCTTCGCTTTGGTCTTTGGGGAGATAGTCTGCCCAGAAGACGGTTGGTGGAGACCAGGAGGTTTTGGTTGCGGGCTTATGATTTTGGTGTAAGATAAGAAGCTCTGTCTTTGATTGGTTCAGCTGGAGGGAGTTGGTGGTCATCCAGTCCTCTATTGATTTGAGGCAGTTTTCAAGTTGTTGTTGGTGATCTTTTTTTCCATTGATCCGGAAATAAAGTTGCGTGTCGTCAGCGTAAGAGTGGAAGCAGAGATCTGAGCATCTGATGATTTGAAGGAGTGGGCGAATGTAAATGTTGAAGAGAACGGGTGACAACGGAGAGCCTTGAGGGACTCCGCAGGTGACTGCCTGAGTTTCGTAGTACCTCTTTCGAGGCAGGAGGAGATAAAGAACGTGACCGCCTTGGTTAGAAACGAGTCCCTTCCTCCTGAGGACATCGCAACCTGGCTGGCACGGTATGGGCAGCTCCAGACAGGGTTGAGAAAGAATTTGGATGAGCGCGGGGTCTGGACAGGTGCTTGGTTGGTCAGGATCTGGCTAAAGCGCCACAACAACACCGCGGCGCATGTACCCGGGAGTGCGTTTATAGGGAGAGACCGGATCCTGGTCTTCTACCCTGGCCAGCCCCGTTGCTGTTTCAAATGTGGCAGTCCCACGCACCTTAGCGCGGACTGCACTATGCCTCGCTGCGTGAGGTGTAATGGTTTCGGCCATTCACCTGAGGGTTGCAGACTTATAGTCTGCAACCTCTGTGGGGAAATGGGGCACCCCTTCAGCCGCTGCCCCAAAGCTTTTAGGGGGTGCCAGGCTGAGGAGAGTGCTCCAGGCCCGGAGGGTGGGCGGGTCCCTAGACAAAGTGGGGGCCCCAATCCTTCTGGGTCACAGAATGAGGGCGCCCCCCTCCCTCAAAGGGTCAGACCCCCCAGGCGTGAGCAGGGGGCGGATACTGCAGGGGTGGGTATGTCAGCAGGTTCCCCAGCCCCGTCCGGTTCTGTGCCCGATGGGGCGATGGTAGGAAATCCAGCAGAGGTTCAGGCTAAACCAAAAAAGCCCTCTGTTAAGAAGCATGCTCCCCCCCTCCCCCAGTTCCCGCCCCTTCCCCCCCTTGTTTCCCCTCTCCCTGCCTCCCCTTCCCGTCCCCCGCCACCTTCCCTTTCCCCCCCTTCTCCTTCCTCGTCCGCCTCTCCCCCCCAGATGTACCATGTCCGCCTCCGGATCCGGTGGCCCTTCTCATGCCTCCTCCCGCCTCCACAGAGGTGGTGGGTGGTCAGCGGGTTGACCTGGAGGGTGGTATCCCAATGGACACCTCTGAGGTGGGTAAGGGGGTGAATAAGCGCCCCAAGGAGGTGTCTAGTGGGAGGTCGGACGGCTAGAGTGGGAGAGAGCCCCCCAAGTCGGGCTGGGTTAAGAAAAAAACAAAAAAACGGAAGAGGAAGGGCCTGAGAAGGAGGGTGGCGAGGACCCTCAGCCCAGCACCAGTCTGGGGGCAGGTGGGGGACCCTCGCTCGCCCTCTGGAACCGTTTTGGGGTCCTATCCTCCGATTCCGAGGAGGATTACCTTAGGTTTGTAATATAGAGAGGAACGTAAACTTTAATCACTAAGGATGACGGTACCCGCTCCAATACGCCTTGCGACGATTAATGTTGCAAGTGTGCGTTCTGCGGTGGCGGCTAGGTTTTCAGCCTTTGATTTTCTCGGCCGCGTTGAAGCGACGTTTTGTTTTTGCAAGAGACCTGGCTGGCATCTGTGGCAGAGATGCACCTAGCAAAGAGGGAGTGGAGACATGGGCCCTCCCTCTGGTCTCTTGCGGCTGAGCCCTGCAGTGGTGTTGCGGTCCTTTTTAAGACTGGTTCGGTGGCTTGTCGACGAGTGATTGAATTAGAAATCGGTAGGTGTTTGATTGTGGATGCAGTTGTGAGAGGGGAATTTCTCCGCCTCATACATTTCTATGGTCCTCAGTCAAGGAGAGGGAGGAAGGACATTCTTGCGCTGCTGAAACCATACCTGTTTACAACCCAGCAGGTGGTCTTTGGTGGTGACTTTAACCAAGTCCCCAGGTCAAAGGACCGGGCAGGCACTTCAGGCCCTCTGGGATATGATAGTATCTTTTTGAATCGCATAGTGAGGGAGGCCAGGTTGGTGGATGTGCACGTTCACCACTTCCCCAACCTCACTGGTTTCACATACTCCAGAGGTAGTAGTAAGAGTAGACTAGATAGTTTTTTTTTTGAAGGGGGACTCGTCCTTTGCGGCTCCTGTGTTGCATGCGGTCGAGTTTTCCAATCACTGTATGGTGTCGGTCACCCTGAAGGAGTGTCAGTATGACCGTCTCGCCTCCCTGGTTCTTGAGAGGGATTATGGGAAGTTCACCAACCCGGACCCCTAGGGATCGTCAGAGCCCATTTTTCGGACCTCTTGAAGAAGAAGCCTTTGGACCTGGGAAGAGCCAAGAAATTTCTTGATGAGACTCCACTTGAGGTGGGGTCTGACCCCCTTGGCTCTTTGACAGAGGAGATCTCTGTGGCCGAAGTTGAACAGGCCATAGACTCTTTGTCTCTAAAGAAGTCGCCGAGACCCGATGGGTTCACGTGGAGTTCTACAGGACCTTTAAGGGCCTCTTTGCTCCTTGTCTGAGGGAGGTGTTCAGCGAGCGTTTGGCATCTGGCCTGCTTCCTCCCTCGATGAGAAGGTCGGCCTTGATCCTTCTGTCAAAGGGGAAAGATCCGTCCCTGGTGGAGAATTGGCGCCCTATCGCCCTTCTCTCTACGGATAGAAAGATCCTGGCGAAGATTCTGTTTGTGCGTATGTCTGCAGTCGTGGGCAAGCTACTGTCTGCTTCCCAGCACTGCACGGTTCCTGGCCGCAGCACCTTTAGTGCTGTCCTCAATGTCCGGGAGGCTGTGAAAAGGTGCAGGGCAACGGGTGATGGGCGGTATCTGTTGGCATTAGACCAGGCGAAAGCTTTTGACCAGGTGAACCATGAGTATCTCTGGCTTCTCTTGGGGAGATACGGTCTGCCTGATCAATTCATCGATTGGCTCAGAGTTTTGAACAGGGGGGCTGAAAGCTTCCCTCTTGTCAATGGTTGGGTGGGTCCTACCTTTCCGGTGGACTCTGGTGTTAGGCAGGGCTGCCCGCTGAGTCCGCTGCTCTACGTCTTTGCGGTTGACCCCTTCGTAAGGAGGCTAGACTGCGGACACCTGAGGGGGGTCCAGGCGGAGCCCTGCAGTGGCCCGGATAAGGCGGTAAGGGTGGTGGCCTATGCGGACGACGTCTCGATAGTAGTGGCTAGCCGAAAGGAGGCCCAGTTTGTGGAAACACAGATTGGAGATTACTCCGAGGCGTCCAGTTCGCTGGTCAACTGGACTAAGAGTGAAGTTCTCTGGTTGGGGAGGGAGGGTGGGCAGTTTTCCCTCCCGGACGTCTTCCCCATTCCCCGGCCAGAAATTAGAATTCTGGGCATCCTTTTTGGCCAGGGTGACTATCCCAAACTAAACTGGGAGCGCAGGCTGTTGAGTGCCACCCAAAAGGTTAATGCCTGGAAAGGCTGGAAGCTGTCACTGAGGGAAAGGGTGAGCCTGGTCAAAACCTATTTGCTTCCCGAATTCCTCTTTGTCAGCTATGTTTGTCTTCTGCCAAGATCGCTCTATGCGCGGATCTGCGGTCTGTTCTTTCTGCTTTTGTGGGGAAACAGTCTGAATCTGATAAAGAGGGAGGTCCCGTACCGACAGAGGAGGCAGGGTGGGTTGGACATGATTAATCCCACGGTTTCCTTTACCTTGGTGTTTATTAAGTTCAACCTACAATCCATTTTTCAGGACGAACCCTCCCTGTGGGAACGCTCATGTAAGAACTGGTTTCTGGTTTTCCTGAGTGGGTGGGAGGGGGGTGGTCGCCCCGGTGATCTACGGAGATCCCATGGGTACCTCCCCACCTATGTTCCAACTGCCCTAAGGGTACTGAGGTGGTGGAGGATAACGACCCTGGAGGTGGGCTCGTTGGGTCGGCGCGAGCTGTACCAGCGGGTCATGACCTCTGACTTTTTGAGACCATTAGCCTTAAGGGATTGTCTGGACAGGGATCTCAGGGAGGGATTAGCTCTTCTGAATTCTAAGAGAATTCTGGCCAAGTTCTGGGATCTTGCATGGAGGGCGTTCCATGGACGGCTCTATGTGAGGTCGAACTTAAAGTACCAGAGTCTTGAGGACAGGGGCTGTCCTCGTCCCGAGTGTGGAGGGGCACTGGAGACCATGGACCACTTTTTGGTTGAGTGCCCTTTCAACTTGGAGGTTCTGGGGGAGGTTGGGGATGCCATTGGCTATCCCCGTCTCCGGGCCCTTACCTATTCTAACAAGGTGTACGGCGACTTCAGGGTCCGGAGGGGTCATGAGTTATCGTCACTGTTTTTAGTTAGTACAGTTTTCCTTTATTACACCTGGCACGCGCGGTGCTTAGTGTCCACTAGGGGCAAGTTCCTGCCCGTGCATGAGGTGGCGGGTGATATCTTTCGGGAATTGCTGAAGGTGAGGTATCTTGAAGGAGAAAGAACGGGCAGGGAAAGGTGTGCCAGATTGTGGAGAGGCTTTTCTTTCCGGCCACCTTGATGATCCTCCCCCTTCTTTTTCCCTAGGTGGTGGGTCTGTCTGTCCTGTCCCTCACGTTTAGTTTTTTGGACAATCTAATTTTAAAAGCATGGTAGGCACTGATGGTTTCGTTACGTTCCTGTTTATAAAGGGTGTGCAGTGTATATAGATAGGTTGCTATTGTAGATAAACTGTTCTAATCCGAGTGACTTTTCTTTTAAGCTGGTGAAGAAAGCATGTTTTCTTTTCTATTTTATTTAGTCTGTTTAAGTTAGTTTTCCTTTCTTCTTTTCAAGAATGAGTATTTATGTCTTTGTTTTGTAAATACAACTGGCAGCAGTTTTTTTTTAAATAAAAACCTCCACCTATATAGCTAACTATCTTGCTCTTTTTAAATAGAGCTTGCAGTCAATTGTAGGAGATTGTGCGTGCTGTCTGCATGCTCTGAACCCAGTATACACCGCTATATCCATCTATATAGCTAGCTATCTTGCTAGTTTTAAATAGAGCTTGCAGTCAGTTGTAGGAGATTGTGCGTGCTGTCTGCGAGCTCTGAACCCAGTATACACCGCTATATCCACCTATATAGCTAGCTATCTTGCTCGTTTTAAATAGAGCTTGCAGTCAGCTGTAGGAGCTTGTGTGTGCTGGCTGCGTGCTCTGATCTCTGAGGACTTCCAGAGTGGTGGAGGAGGAGAGGGAGCTGATGGCTTCAGTCAGCCCAGGCCAGGTGGCTGTTTCTCAGCCTGAGGAAAGGCGTGGTGCCCTAAAGCTCCAGGAGTTCGTTAAGGAGGAGAGGCTGTACTTAGAAAACCAGCTTGACTGGTCTCTGAGACAGCCAGGAGAAGACGTGGAGAAATCTGCGGAGAGGAAAAGGAAAGCCAAGAGCTTAATGGTAAAGGCTTCTTGCTGTTACTGCGAAAAAATGAAAATTTTGGCTGAGCTGAGGAATAGACGCAACAGATCGGGTGTCGGAAAGAGACCAGATTTTAAAGCTGCCATAGATGGGCTGAAAAAGCAGTGTAACATGCTTAGTGGGCTTTTGTCAAACCTAATTGAAAGTGCTTCAAGCGAGAAAGACTTTTTACTGGGTATAGATAAGGTCATGAGAGTGGTGTGTGAGGAAGGCACTCAAGCAGGAAGACGCCGCAAGCAGCGTTTAACCATAGCCGCAACGCCTGAAGGAGAGATGGGAGATCCCTCTATGGAGGACACCCGTGGAGAGGCAGATGTAGATGGAGGGTCCAAGGCGGCAAGGCGCCATAAACAACGTCTATCGCAGACAGTAGAGCCCATGATAGAGGCGGCGGACCTTTCAGAAGATGAGGTGTCAGCAGAGGAGGAAAAGAAACCAAATGTTTTGACTTCAAAAGTGACAGTTGTGGAGAGTAATGGTATGAACTTTAAACCCACGACCACTGGTTCAGGTAACACTGCGGAGGGTCCCAGCAAACCTGGGGGTACTCAGCCTGCAAGCAAGGCTGTGATCCCAGTGGTAGCAGTGAACTCCAGTGATGCGGTTGTGAGCCAGGGTCAGAGGGTGAAACAAATCCAGGATGGCGTGATGGACTCTAAACCTATGACCATGGGCTCAGGTAATACTGTGGAGGGTCTCTGTAAACCTGGGGGTTCTCGGCCTGCAAGCAGGGCTGTGGTCCCGGTGGTAATGGCAGACTCCAGTGAAGCAGTACCGAGCCAAGGTCTGAGGGGGAAGCAAAACTTGGTAGTACAGCTTAAGAGACTAGAGGAAGATAAAAAGACAATGAACTTACCTTGTCAACCCCTGGTGAACCCAGCCGGTGTTTGCGGGGAGGGCACGCCATCAGTGGCTTTGTCGGCTGCCGCTGCTGCAAGCCGGTCTCAGGGCAAGGGGAAAGGACTTAAGGGTGAGGGTGGGAAAAAGGTTCAAGCCAGCATGGCCGTTGCTGTAGGAAATACAGTAACGGCCAGCAGTAAGGTAATGGCGGCACAGCTTAGTGAGACGCCGTCTTCCCGCGTTGGGAGAGGAGGTGGTGGCAAACAGGAAGTGAACGAATGTTTGGCGGGAAAGACTGGCGCGGTTTCTATGGGCGGGAAAGCTGTGGTCACGCCGGAAGTGACGCGCTGCCCGGAAACGGAAGTCGACCGCATGGAGCATTTCCGGTCGGTGACTTCCGGCGGAACGGCCCAGCGGGAGGAAGTGGGTGGAGTAAGTGATGCCTGTATGGAGGAGCCTGATAATTTTCAACCTGGCCAGGTGTCAGCATGGGGTGATTGTCCTATGGGCGATCTAGGGGACAACAGTCCGGCAATGGCTTATATCAGACATCTGGAGGAGTCCCAGCAGAACAATAAGGGACAGGTTGAGGTGGATTCCTGTGGGGCACATACGGAGGTGGGTGAGTCGGACAGCCTGGATGCTCTCATATGTGACCAGCCATTAAATGACTTGGAGGTGAGCTCTCCAGTAGTCCGGCAAGAGAATATGGAGGTAGAAGGTGATAGACAAACTGAGGAGGTTGGTGCCGCTCATTCAGGTCCTGTGGAGGGGGTGTCCTCCCCCAGGCCTGTTTTAAGGGGTTCACCGGAGGTCAGGCTCCTAAATGCACTAGGGGAGAAGCGCTCTTATGCGAACGTGGCTGGTTCAAATGTGTCTCTGGACCACCTGTACAATCAGTTTGGTGCCGGTAATTTTCGTGTCCCCCCAACTGACCAATTCTCCGGAGCCAATTCGTGGTCTCGGGGTACAGGTGGTCCAGAGCGCAAGCGCCGTAATGTGGTGCAACTGAGATGGGAGGGAGTGGGTTAATGCCCCAGTAGAGGTCAGGTAGTTGACATGGTTTTGTCATTGGGCATCAAGGTCAGCGAGATCTTTGCGGTCATTCACCCCGCGGGATCTCCTGATTTTGATCTAAGCTTTACCAATGTTGTGATTATGGAAATTTTCATCACTTCCTTTGGCCTGATTAGGGGGACGGATCCCTGGAAAGGCTTCAGGATCATCCCTCTGAGTCGGCAGGAAGATGTGAAGAGTCTAACAATTTTGGTGAGGAAAGAAAGTTTGCCGCCAGAGGACATTGCGACATGGCTAAGTAGGCATGGTCAACTGCAGTGTCCCCTGAGCAAGAGTTTAGATGAGCGCGGGGTTTGGACTGGGGCGTGGAACACCAGGATTCGGTTGCGGAGAGCTGGGAATACGGTAGCACATGTTCCCGGTAGTGCGTTTATTGGAAGAGACCGAATCCTGGTGTTCTATCCAGGACAACCCAGGCGATGCTTTAAATGTGGATGTCCGACCCATCTAAGTGCGGACTGTACAGTAGTGAGATGCATAAGGTGCAACAAGTTTGGTCACTCTGGTGAAGCTTGCGGCCTGATTTGTTGTAACCTGTGTGGACAAATGGGTCACCCCTTTAGTAGGTGTCCTAAGGCCTATAGGGGTGATGGCCCGTCTGGTGGTCAATCCAGAGGGGAAGCCCCTCCCCCTAGGCCCGGAAGGGGAAATGTGGGTGAAAGACAGAATGTGGCCGAGGAGGCGCGGAGAGAACCTTCAGGGGCAGCTAAAACCCCTCTTGTTGAGGAGACCCCTGGTACTGCTGATGTGCCTGGAGATGGGGGGTCATCTGAATTAAATGTACCAATGGAAGGTGTAGCTTGTCCTGAGGTTGCCTCTACAGCGAAGGTTTCTGGGGACAAATGTATCTCTCCTGCTCTTCCTTCTGCTGGGAGTACCCCAAGTGGCAAAGTGCTGGCCCGTCGGGGACGGAGTCCGGCAGGGGGGAGGGGAGGAAGGGTTTTGAGAAGAGGGTCGATACGTCAGAAGCCGGAACCAGTAAGGAGCTCCTCCCGGAGTAGGAGCCCCCTTAGATCTCCTGGCCCGGCTTCTCTCTCTCCGTGTCGTCTTCCAGGTAAAGGGGTTGAATCCTCAGATTCGTCAGTATCGGGGGATGAGCAAGGGAATAGTAAGGTGATGGAAGTGGAGGTTGGTGCAGCTCAGGATAAAGAAATAAGGGAAGGTTTGGGTGAGGAAAAAGGTCCTATACCTGGTTGTAGTAGTAAAATTATTGGCAAGAAAAAGAAGAAAAAGAAGGAGCGTAGTGACTGGGATAAGGTCTTTGACAGTATGTTTGATGACCAAGTACGGGATCTTATTTTGTCTCCGTTATGTAAGCAAAGTGGCGCTAAGTAATTAAGTTAATGTTAAATTACTTTTGTTATGTAACCTTGTAAAGTTTGTTATGTCATAAGTTATGTTTGGTAGCAGTCAAATTTAATAAAAACATCCACCTATATAGCTAACTATCTTGCTCTTTTTAAATAGAGCTTGCAGTCAGTTGTAGGAGATTGTGCATGCTATCTGCGTGCCCTGAACCCAGTATACACGGCTATATCCACCTATATAGCTAACTATCTTGCTCTTTTTAAATAGAGCTTGCAGTCAGTTGTAGGAGATTGTGCGTGCTGTCTGCGTGCCCTGAACCCAGTATACACTGCTATATCTACCTATATAGCTAACTATCTTGCTCTTTTTAAATAGAGCTTGCAGTCAGTGGTAGGAGCTTGTGCGTGCTGGCTGCGTGCTCTGATCTGTGTGAGCTCCCAGACTTCCAGGAGGAGTGCAGCGTGATGACTTCTTCCAGCCCAGGGCCAGGGCCTTCTTCCCGGCCGGCCGTACAGCATGGAGCCCCTAGGTTCCAGGAATGGACACAGGAGGAGAGGCTGTTCCTGGAGGACCAGTTGGACTTCCCTGATTGGTGCACAGCACAGCAAGGAGAGGATTTGGTGGAAACCACAGGAAGGAAGAATAAGGTGAAGGCTTTATTGGTGAAAGTTTCAAGAGTGTTTTGTGAGAAAATGAGGATTTTATCCGAACTAAGAAACAGAAGGGATAAAGCTGGAAGTGCCAAAAGATCTGAGTTTAAGACGGCTATTGATAGCCTAAAGAAACAGTGCAACCAGATTGGTGAGTTGGTAACGGCAATGGTGGACAGTGCAACATATGAAAGAGGCTTTCTGGAAAAAATTGACAAAATCATGAAAGTGGCGAGTGAGGAGGGATCCCAGGCGGTGAGGAGCCGTAAGGAGCAGCGTCTGTCCCAGGCAGTGGAACCTGAGAGAGAGGCGGCGGGACCCTTGGAGGAAAGACAGTCCGCAGAGGAAGAGGTGAAACAGAAAACCCCAGCAAAGACATTTGTGGAAGGTACAGACTCTAGCCCTAAGACCGCTGGTTCTGGTAGTGCCACAGAGGGTCCCGGTAAGCCTATGGGCACTCAGCCTGCAAGCAGGGCTGCAGTCCCGCAGGTTACGGCAGATCCCAGTGATGTGGTGAAGAGCCAGGGTCAGAAGGCAAAGCAAGTTCCTGTGGTACAGCTTAAGAGATTGTCAGAAGAAGGAAAGAAATCTGAGGACTTACCTTTAAAACCCCCAGTGAATCCAGCCGGTGCTTGCAAGCAAGGCAAGCCGTCAGTGTTGCTGTCGGCTGCCGTTGCCGCAGGCCAGGTGCAGGACAAGGGGAAAGGACTGGCGGGAAGTGTGGGTGGAGGGAATAGCCAGGTCTGCATGACTACTGCCGTCAGAGACACAGTGGCGTGCAGCAACAAGGCTATGGACGGTGAAACAGCAATGGCGCCGGGAGATGGTGGAACGCCGTCTTCCCGCAAAGTGGGAAGAGGAGTAGCCAAACAGGAAACTGGTGTTGGTTTGGCGGGAGATTTTGGCGCGGTCTTTGGGGGCGGGAAGGTTGGTGGAGAAGCTGCAGTCGCGCCGGAAGTGAGGTCACGCCCGGAAACGGAAGCCAGCTGTGTGGAAAACTTCCGGTCACGGACCTCAGGGACTTCCGGTGTCGAAACCCAGCGGGAGGAAGGTGGTAATGTAAGCAATGTTGTTATGTCTGAAATTCTACCCCCAGGGCAAGTATCAGCTTGGGGTGACTGCCCGATGGGAGATCTAGAGGATGATGATTTAGCCATGAATTATATTAGATGCCTAGAGGGCTCTCAGCAAGTTCCGGATCAAATAGTGGTGGACTCCTGTGGAGCTCACATGGAGGTGGGGTTGTCTGACAGCCTGAGTACTCCTGTGGAAGGTCCCCAGGTAGTCCAGCAGGAGGACATGATCACAGAGGGTGTGGGACAGGTTGGAGAAGAGTGTGCCCCCCGGGTGGATCCTAAAGAGGGAACTTCTTCCCCCAGACCAATTTTGAGGGGTACACCGGAGGCAAGGCTTTTAAATGCCTTAGGTGAAAGTCGTTCTTACGCCAATGTGGCAGGATCGTCCGTACCTCTGGACCATTTATATAACCAATTTGGTGCTAGTAATTTTCGAGCTCCCCCGGCGGATCAGCCTGCTGGAGCTGGTTCATGGTCCCGTGGTACGGGTGGTCCTGAGCGCAAAAGGCGCAATGTAGTACAGCTAAGGTGGGAGGGGGAGGGGCAATGCCCTACTAGAGGGCAGGTTGTGGATATGGTTTTATCGCTGGGGATCAAGGTCAGCGAGATCTTTGCAGTTATCCATCCTGCGGGGTCTCCTGACTTTGACCTGAGTTTCACTAATGTGATAATCATGGAGATTTTCATTACCTCCTTTAGTCTGATTAAGGGAACAGATCCTTGGAAAAATTTTCGGATCATTCCCTTGAGCAGACAGGAGGATGCTAAGAATCTCACGATTCTCGTGAGAAATGAGAGTCTGCCACCTGAAGATATAGGGACATGGTTGAGTAGGTATGGTCAGCTACAGTGTCCATTAAGTAAAAAGCTGGATGAGCGGGGTGTTTGGACTGGAGCGTGGAGCGCCAGGATCCGGCTGCGTAGAGCCGGTAACACGGTGGCGCATGTCCCAGGGAGCGCGTTTTTGGGGCGCGACCGGATCCTGGTGTTCTACCCGGGACAACCCCGGCGTTGCTTCAAATGTGGGTGTCCGACCCATTTAAGTGCGGATTGCACAGTGGTGAGGTGCATCAAATGCAATAAGTTTGGGCATTCAAGCGAGTCATGCGGTTTAATTTGTTGCAATCTGTGCGGCCAGATGGGGCATCCTTTTAGCAGATGTCCCAAAGCCTTCAGGGGTGAAACCACATCTGGTGGCCAGCCCAGGGATACAAGTGCCCCTTCTGGAACTGAGCAGGGCAACATGGGAAGTGAACAAACCACTACTGGGAAGGGGAATGGAACAGAACAGGGCAACAGGGACAGTGAGCAAACCACTGCTGGCGGAAAGGTGAGGGCGTCCTCTAACGCTGCTGTTGTTGCCCAGGCCAAGGTGCCCTCTCGTGTCTCTGATGCGCCTGGTGGGGTGGGTCGGACTGCTGACAGTCCGTCGGTGGCTCCGGTCCCTCCCCCGGACGAGAGTGCTCCTGGGGGGAGGGAAGTACCCAGTCGGGATCTAAGTCCAGAAGGGAGGAGGAGGAGTAGAATTTCTAGGAGTGGGTCAGTCAGGCAGAGGCCGGAGCGTGCAAGCTCTTCTCGGTGCAGGAGTCCACTTAGATCTCCCGATCCGGCCCCTCCCTCTGTACGTCGAGGTCTTCCTAGTATAGGTGTCGAATCTTCTAGTTCATCTATGTCAGAAGGTGAGCAGGAGGATGGTAAGGGTAAAGAAACTGGGTCTGGTAAACCTCAGGTAAAGGGTATAGTTAAGGAAGTTTCTGGGGAGGAAAAGAGTTCTGTACATAAGTGTAGCGGTAAGGCTATTGGTAAAAAAAAGAAAAAGAAAAAGGAGCGTGGTGAGTGGGACAAATTTTTTGATGGTATTTCAGATGATCAGGTCCGTGACCTAGTCATGTCCCCTTTGTATAAGTCAAAACAATGTTGATTTAAGCAATGGTATAGTTTAAGTTATGTATAGAAATTATGTTTGTAAAGTTTTTTCTGTTATAAGTTATGATTGTAATGTTTGGTAGCAGTTCTATACAATAAAAACCTCCACCTATATAGCTAACTATCTTGCTCTTTTTAAATAGAGCTTGCAGTCAGTTGTAGGAGATTGTGCGTGCTGTCTGCGTGCCCTGAACCCAGTATACACTGCTATATCTACCTATATAGCTAACTATCTTGCTCTTTTTAAATAGAGCTTGCAGTCAGTTGTAGGAGATTGTGCGTGCTGTCTGCGTGCCCTGAACCCAGTATACACCGCTATATCCACCTATATAGATAACTATCTTGCTCTTTTTAAATAGAGCTTGCAGTCACTTGTAGGAGATTGCGCGTGCTGTCTGCGTGCCCTGAACCCAGTATACACCGCTATATCCACCTATATAGCTAACTATCTTGCACGTTTTAAATAGAGCTTGCAGTCAGTTGAAGGAGATTGTGTGTGCTGTCTGCGTGCTCTGAACCCAGTATACACCGCTATATCCACCTATATAGCTAACTATCTTGCTCTTTTTAAATAGAGCTTGCAGTCAGCTGTAGGAGCTTGTGTGTGCTGGCTGTGTGCTCTGACCTGTGAGAGCTTCCAGAGTGGTGGAGGAGGAGAGGGAGCTGATGGCTTCAGTCAGCCCAGGCCAGGTGGCTGTTTCTCAGCCTGAGGAAAGGCGTGGTGCCCTAAAACTCCAGGAGTTCGTTAAGGAGGAGAGGCTGTACTTAGAAAACCAGCTTGACTTGGTTGACTGGTCTCTGAGACAGCCAGGTGAAGACATGGAGAAATCTGCGGAGAGGAAAAGGAAAACCAAGAGCTTAATAGTAAAGGCTTCTCGCTGTTACTGCGAAAAAATGAAAGTTTTGGCCGAGCTGAGGAATAGACGCGACAGATCAGGTATCAGGAAGAGATCAGAATTTAAACCTGCCATAGATGGACTGAAAAAGCAGTGTAATATGCTTGGTGAGCTTTTATCAAATCTAATTGAAAGTGCCTCAAGCGAAAAGGACTTTCTGTTGAGTATAGAAAAAGTTATGAAAGTGGCGTGCGATGAGGGCTCTCAAGCAGTAAGACGCCGCAAGCAGCGTTTAACCCCAACTACAGCGCCAGAAGGAGAGATGGAGGGTCCCTCTATGGAGGACACCCATGGAGAAGCAGAAGTGGAGGAAAAAAGGCCGGTAACCCCAATATTGGTGAAGGCTCCAGCTGTAGCTGCAACCCCGGCCAGGAAAGAGACATCCCCGGTAAATGGGAGTGTGGAGGAGAGCGGTCATGGGAGAAGAAACCCCAAGGCAAAGAATGCTGTTCCCGATGGTACTGCGGAGGGGCCAGGTAAGCCTAAGGGGAGCCAGCCTGTGTGTGTGGCTGTGACCCCAGGTGGCGGTTTGGGTCCCGGTGATGCAGGAGGGAGACAATATCAGAAGGATAGCAAGGAGAAGAAAGACTTTAAGGAAAAATGTGAGAAGATTCCTGTGGTACAGCTAGCAAGACTGGTAGAAGATAAAGAAAAACCGGACTTACCAAAACAGTCCCCAATGATCCTGGCCGGTGATTGCAAGCAAGGCACGCCGTCAGCTGAGTTGTCGGCTGCTGCTGCTGCAAGCCAGACCCAGGGTAAGGGGAAGGGGGTTAAAACGTGTGGAGGGAGTGAGAAGAGCAAAGACAGCTTGGCTGGCAGTGTGGTTGGTGGTGCAGTGAAGGCTAGCAGCAAAGCTCCGGGTGACTTGGTAATGGCGGCCGCCAACAATAGAACGCTGTCTTCCCGCGGGAGGGAGGGTGGTACTGTTGGGCGGGGAGCCAATAGGAGTGCAATGAGAGCGGGTGACGCACTTCCGGTAGGCGGATCTGTTCCTGGCGGGGATGGTTCGAGGCCGGGAGTGAAGATCGCGGAAGCGGAGGTTGACTGCGGGAGGCCCCTTCGGTCAGTGACACCTGGGACTTCCGGTATTCCATCTTGTCAGGAGAATGCCGGCGGGACTGATATGGAAATATCTAATGGTCTGGAACCAGGTCAGGTTTCTGCTTGGGGAGATTGTCCCATGGGGGAGCTAGGAGATGACAGCCCTGCTATGGATTATATTCGAGGTTTAGAAGGGTCCCAACGGGAGCAGGGACAGGTGCCAGTGGATTCCTGTGGGGCCTATACAGAGGTGGCCTGGCAGGAGAATTGGAACGCCCTCTTCTATAGTTCAGAGGAGGAGGCCCCTCCAATGGAACAGTCTAGTAGGGGGGGGAGGAGAGTAGGTGTCCCCAAGCTGAGAGGGTTGCTGTGTTGCCCCTGGTTGCTCCACCTGTTCCAGCAATAGAGACTCCTCTTCCTGAACCTGTTTTGAGGGGTACACCGGAAGTGAGGCTGCTAACAGCCTTAGGGGAAAGACGTTCCTACACAAATGTGGCAGGGTCAAATGTTGCGCTGGACCACCTGTACCATCAGTTCGGGGCTGGTAATTTTCGGGTGCCCCCGGCTGATCAGTCCTCCGGGGCAAATTCATGGTCTAGGGGGACGGGTGGTCCTGAATGCAAACGTAGGAACGTTGTACAGTTAAGGTGGGAGGGGAGTGGCCAATGCCCTACAAGGGGTCAGGTTGTGGACATGATCCTATCATTGGGGATCAAGGTTGGGGAAATTTTTGCAGTAATCCACCCATCGGGTTCCCTGATTTTGACATAAGCTTCATGAATGTGGTAATCATGGAGCTTTTTATTACTTCATTTAGTCTACTCAGGGGGACGGATCCGTGGAAAGGGTTCCATATAATTCCTTTGAGTAGACAAGAGGACATCAAGAACATAACAATCTTAGTTAGAAATGAGAGTCTGCCCCCAGAGGACATTGCAACCTGGTTAGGAAGACATGGCCAATTGCAGTGTCCTCTAAATAAATGCCTGGATGAACGAGGGGTGTGGACTGGGGCATGGAACACTAGGATTAAGTTAAAAAGGGCCGGCAACACAGTTGCACATGTCCCAGGTAGTGCTTTCCTGGGAAGGGATAGGATCCTGGTGTTCTATCCAGGCCAACCCCGTCGTTGTTTTAGATGTGGGTGCCCAACCCACTTGAGTGCAGACTGCACAGTGGTGCGGTGCATCAAGTGCAACAAATTTGGGCACTCAGGGGAGTCTTGTGGCCTGATCTGCTGCAACCTCTGTGGTCAAGTGGGGCATCCATTTAGTAGATGCCCCAGGGCGTACAGGGGAGAAGCAGCAGCGGGCAGTAGATCGGGTGGTAATGCTGCTCCCCCTCTAGCTGGGCGGAGATCTGGAGGGGAGGGGCAGAGTAACGTGTCTGGGCAGGGGGGGCAGGAGGAACCCCGGACTCAGAAGGAACCTAAGGTGCCCCAGAAAGAGAAGGGGGTTTGGTCTACGAATGTAGCCCGGGCTCCTGATAGTATAGTTCAAGCTTCTATAAGTAAGGTTGGGTCCGTGATGCCTTCTGAGTCTCTCCCTTCCGGGGGAGTGGTGCAGGGATCTTGTCCCCCAGTTCCTGGTCCCTCTCCCCTTCCTCGGAGGCAGCGATCTGGTGGTCGCTTAGCTGCCACCTCCTCGTCTGATTCCTCAGCGGATGAGAGCCAGACTGGGGAGGAGGAGATGGAGGTGTCAGTAAAGGGCGCTCAGAAGCGTCCTAAAGAGTTATCAGATGAGGAAGGTGAGGTAACCTGGGTAACGGTCAAGAAGAAGCATAGTAAAAAGAAGAAGAAAAGGGTCCCACTACCTGAGGTGGAGTCTAGGTCCTCACCAGGGCCTAGCAACAGGGGTGAAGCTCATCTTCTAGATTTTGTAAATATATATATGAAGATATGTAAATATAATTGTACAGTTCCACGGATGTTGTGATTCCAAGTTATATGATTATGTTATGAGTGGAATGTAACTGATGTTGTTTTTGTAAAGTTTTGATTTCTTGTATGTTTTGGTAGTAGAAAATTAAATTAAAAAAATATCCACCTATATAGCTAACTATTTTGCTCTTTTTAAATAGAGCTTGCAGTCAGTTGTAGGAGATTGTGCGTGCTGTCTGCGTGCTCTGAACCCAGTATACACCGCTATATCCATCTATATAGCTAGCTATCTTGCTCGTTTTAAATAGAGCTTGCAGTCAGTTGTAGGAGATTGTGCATGCTGTCTGCGTGCTCCGAACCCAGTATACACCGCTATATCCACCTATATAGCTAGCTATCTTGCTCGTTTTAAATAGAGCTTGCAGTCAGTTGTAGGAGATTGTGCGTTCTGTCTGCGTGCCCTGAACCCAGTATACACCGCTATATCCACCTATATAGCTAACTATCTTGCTCTTTTTAAATAGAGCTTGCAGTCAGTTGTAGGAGATTGTGCGTGCTGTCTGCGTGCTCTGAACCCAGTATACACTGCTATATCCATCTATATAGCTACCTATCTTGCTCATTTATTTATTTATTTATTTATTTATTTTCCATAAAATTCTATTGAAAAAAAGTTTTTTCGTAAAATGTACAGGCTATATAGATACAACAAAATAGAGAAACTGTTGGTGCCTGAGCACCGTCTCACAAACCAAAAACGGAGAGTACCACTCTCCCTGACAAACTGAAAAAAAAAATGAGGTAGCTACGACTGGATGGATCTGAGAATAATAAGGCACTAAGTTGACCTCGGGGAGAAGAACAGGGTATAAAACATGTCAACAAGAAAGCTCTGATGGGGGGGAGAGGAGGTGGGTGGGGGCCCAAATTTACAGTCCTGTCGTAGGTAGCTACCCAGTAGTAGAAGGGGCTACGGTCGGCCAATGGCCATTGTAGACAAAGGAGTTCTCAGCAAGGTGAGCTCGTTCTTGAGGAGTGAGTTGCGATGCCATAAAAGAGTCCCATCTGCTGTGGAAGCGCTGATTGGCTTTCTCGTGGGCTAGATTGGTGTTGATTTTGTCGCGGAATAGAAGTTGCAGGAGATCTTTATTGACCTGAGTGACGGAGGGTTTGGAAGCAGACGTCCAGTTGGCTAATATGGCCCGTCGTGCCAGCAGGAGGCAGATCAAGGCCCATTCTTTGCCTTGGGGGCCGGGAGCGTTTGACCAAGGAAGTAGTGTAGGATCCCAGTGTCCGAAGATAAGGAGTAGAGGGTCTTTGGGCAATTTTAGCAGTGTAATCCTAAAGATGAAGGCCAGGATTTGGTCCCAAAAAGCAGAGATAAAAGAGCAAGTCCAGTAACGGTGCACAAGAGAAGGCTTAGATTGGTGGCACAAAGGGCATAGTGAAGACGAGGCGAGTGTGGTTGTTTGGCAGGAAGAAAGGGGATATGCGCCCGGTGAGCGATTTTTAGTTGTGTTTCCCTCCAGGATTCATTTGGAACCAAGTTGTAGACAGCGTTGAGGCCTTGAAGGATCTTGTCCACTATATCTTCCTCCGGGAAGTCTTTTGCCCAATTGGACACTTAGGATGAGTCCAAAGAAGGTGTCGTTTTTAAGAGTAGAGGCTTATAGATTTTGTAGGAATCTTTCAGTATAAGTGTCTCGAGGAATGATGATATGAATCTCGTGGATTTGACTCTGCAGGTTTTATGGAGAAAGCTGAGACATTGGCCATAGTGAAAGGCAGATGTAGCGGTGAGGGAGAATCGAGCAGCTAGAGTACGGAAAGGTAATGCTCGAGCAGTATCAGGATCAGTATCAGGATCACAAAGGGAGAAGAAGGTGGTGAGACCCTTTTGCCGCCATCACTCATAAGGTTGGTGTTCCAGACCTGGAGAAAAGCTCGGGTTGCCTCGTATCGGAAGGAATTTTGAGATGAAAGGGGAGAGTCTGAGGTCGCGTACACACGGGCGGATTGTCTGGCCAACTAAGTTCGTCAGACAATCCGACAGACAGTCCGTTCAAAATTTGCATGAACGGACTTGACCACACACGATGAGCAGACAGTCCGCTGAAAGCTTGCGCGATGACGTGTACGGCACGTACGACGGGACGAAAAATCCGACGTCCAATACACTGCAATGCAACCTTTGCCGTAAATCCTTTCTGAGTATGCGCCAAACTTAGTCTGTCGAACTAGCCTACTCACGAGCGGACTGTCCGCTGAAACCAAGTTTGGACGGACTGTCTTACGGAAATTCCGTAAGACTTTGTGCGTCAGACAATCCGCTGAAAAAGTCCACTGAAGCCCACACACGAGCGGATTGTCCGCTGAAACACTGTTCAGCGGACTAAGTTGGGCAGACAATCCGCCCGTGTGTACGCGGCCTGAGACTTTTCCTTACCTCCCTCCAGGCAATAGCGGTGTCTCTCAACAGAAGGTTATGTTGATGCGGTGTTGGTAGAGATTTCCACTTACAGTGGAGAAGGGCTGTTAGGGAATAGGGGTGGACCATTTTAGCCTCCAGTTGATAGTTGGAACATTTGGACTGTTGGGTTATCCAGTCCAGGCATACTCTCAAAAGACAAGCAAGGTTATACATTCTGAGGTTCGGGAGACTAATACCGCCTTCGGTCCTGGGAAGATGGAGTTTCGAGAAGGCTATGCGTGGTCGCTTGTTTCGCCATATAAATTTTGATATCGCGGAATTCAACAATTTGGAATCTTTGTGTCTTATAAGTAAAGGTATTGTCTGGAGAGGGTATAGCAGGCGTGAGAAACTGACCATTTTCACCAAATGGCATCTTCCCAGGAGCGAGAGGGGCAGATCCATCCAGTTGTCTAATTCCTGGGTGATTTTGGCAAAAAGTGGGGGGTAATTCAAGTGGTATAGAGAGGAAGGGAGTTTCCCTATTTTGACTCCTAGGTATGTGATATGGGACTTTGCTATAGTGAAAATGGAGTTTTGAACCCATGCTGGAGGGGGGGAGGGAGCCTGGGGCAGAATATCGCTTTTGGAGTAGTTTATGCGCAATCCTGAGCATTTTCTGAATAGATCAAAGGTATATTTTATTGTGGGCATGTCTGCGGAAGGGTCAGCTGAGAAGATGAGGACATCATCCGCAAAGAGGGATGTCCTCAATTCCTGCTCCCCTATTTTTATGCCATGTATCTGGGCTACCGTTAATAGATATCTGGAAAGTGGTTCCAGAGCTAAATTGAAGAGGAGTGGGGATAGGGGGCAACCTTGTCTCGTGCCTTTGTGTAGGCGAAATTCGTTCGAGAGGAGGCCAGCAGCTACTAATCTGGCTGCTGGTGAGGTGTACATGGAATTTATTAGGTGAAGGAAAGGGCCAGAGAATCCCATTTTATGTAGAACCATGGAGAGCTATTCAAAGTTCACGTTGTCAAAAGCCTTTTCGGCATCAAGAGTAACAATGGCATAGTCACCATTTGGATTGCATCTGGCATGTTCTAGCGCCATCATCACCTTTCTGATGTTAATCTTTGCCATTCTGCCTTTCACAAAGCCAGACTGGGCAGGATGTATCAGAAAAGGGATGATGTTGGCCAGTCTCGTTGCTACTATTTTAGAAAGAATCTTGATATCAAGATTCAGGAGTGAGATGGGCCTGTACGATCCGGGTTCCTGGGGGTCTTTCCCCTTTTTTTCTAGTAACTTAATTATTGCCTGATTGCCCGTGGGAAGGTAGGGGCCACCAGACCACATATGTTAATAGACATTTTGAAGAGTGGGTGCCAGGAGCGGGTTCAGGGACTTGTAGAATTCGCCTGTTAGGCCATCTGGGCCAGGTGCTTTAGAGGAGGCTAAATTTCGGATCGTGGCAGTTATTTCCGTAAGAGAGATGGGGGCATTAAGGGATTCTAGTTGGGAGGAAGACATTTGTGTCAGTGTCACTTTGTCTAGGAAGTCCCACGCCGTGGGTTTGTCAATGGGATTGGCGGCATATAGCGTAGAATAATAACGCAGAATGGCCGAATTTATGCCTTTTTGCGTGGTCGTAACAGAGCCATCTGGCTCACGGATGGAGGGGATGATAGTCGGGCGGTAGGTTCCCTTGCAAAGTCGGGCTAGGAGCTTACCTGCCTTGTTTCCAAATTTATGGAGGGTGGCGTCTAGGTATGCTCTCTTGGTCGATTCCAAGGTGTCTGCCCAGGTGTCAAAGGATTGTTTGGCTATTTGCCAAGCAGCCCGGTTTTCAGGGGAGTCATGAGTGTACAGTGCTCGTTAAGCCTGGTGAAGTCTGGAGCTGGAGGTGTTGTAATTGAGGTGTGTGTTTTTCTTAAAGGACGATGCAGACGAAATGATGCGACCCCTAAGAAAAGCTTTCCCCGCATCCCAGAATAGATTTGGGTCATCTGTGTGAGTCGCATTCGTTTGCATGTAAAGCTGCCATTCTTTTGTGATATAGGTTTGGAAGTCCGCATTGTGTTGGAGGAAGGAGGGGAAACGCCAAATTTTAGGATTGGGGTGTATGTCTGGGGTCTCTAGGGACACAGAAATGGGAGCATGATCAGAGATAGCTATATCGTGTATCTCCGCTTCTGGGATTAGAGGGAGTAAATAGTCGGAGCAAAATAGATAGTCTATCCTGGTGAAGACATGATGTGGGTAAAAGGAGAATTCCCTATCGGTCGGGTGGTGTAGTCACCATATGTCCCGGAGGGGAAGGGATTTCATCGTTGCTGCAAACATCGTTGGGTTTATAGGGGTTGGGAGCGGGATGGGGAGTAGTTGCGGGGATTTGTCATCTAACGGGTGAATAATAGAGTTAAAGTCACCCCCAACGATCTGGGGGAGGTGTGAATGGCGTAGGAGCCAAGTGGTCAGTGTATTGAAAAATTGCTTCGTGGGGCTGTTAGGGGCATAGATGTTAGAGATTACTAGTTCCCTTGTCCCAATGAGGACACGGATAGAGAGAAGCCTGCCCTGGTCGTCCGAGTCTGTAGATAAGAGTTTACAGGGGAGATGTTTGTGAATGAAGACAAGAACTCCTGCTTTGCGGCCTAAGGCCTCAAATCCCACAACCGTACCCACCCAGAGTTTCCTCATCCGAACAAAGTTGGGTGAGGAAAGGTGGGTTTCCTGAAGTAGTTCTATATCTGTTTTCAGCCTTTTGAGATGGCGAAGGACCTTCATTCTTTTAAAAGGGGAACGAAGGCCCTTCACATTTCACGAGATTATCCGCAGCATGATGGGGTTGCACTGGGGATATGTTATACAAGTATTAGAGCTACTAAGATATTGGGGCCTGGGTAGGATAGGTAGCTAAAGGCTGAGTTAGCCTGCCAGGCCCTAGGAAGTGGGGTAGCAAATGGTGTCATAAAATTAGCGGGCTCAATGGGGAGATGGACAGAGAGGGGGGGAGGGGAAGGACTGGTATGTGTACCAAAGGTAGAGTATACAGAAGTGAACATATTCATTAACCAACTTCGCTTTTTTCCGCATGGGGGTCACCGTGAGGACCAGCTACCATAACCAGCCCCGTGTCTGATGTGAGGGTTTCCGCCCTTCAAAGAAGGAATAGGGAGTATCATCAGTGTCGGCAGGGGATTGGAGCGTGATTATAGGTCCGCACAAAGGCGCCCAGGGGAAGAAAACATGGGTACATGTATAATGAAATCAAAATCTAGAGTAAAAAGAGCAAGGAAAATACCACAAAAGAAACAGAAAACAAAAGAACAAAATTAACCGAGATGTCGATGGAGACATCCCCATAACCGTTTAACTCAGATCGAATACTACCTGAAAGGTGTGGACAGTCCAGGGAGGAGAGTCCAAGAACAGTTCACCTTGACCAGGTCGGGGGGTGGCCAGGTAAGGCCATCCGGAAAGAATATGAGCCTGTGCCAGGGGGGGCACCGTTGATAACATCTCCACTCAACGGGCAGTTAGGCCATGCTGTGTTGGGCCCGAGGCAGTTCTGAGCCAGAAATTCAGTGTGATGATCCTGCAGTGGTTGAGGTATGGGAGGCTGTTGTACATACTGAGCTGTTGCAGGGCCGGAGATTTGTGGAGGGGCCTGGGGTTGTGAAGACAACGAGTTTCTCTGAATAGGCTGTGTAGCTGGCTGATCGCCTACCTCCATAGCTGGGGCCGTCTCCGCTGAATAGGCCGCGCAGGCCAGTTCCGTGTAGGCCGAAGCCGGGGCCTCGATTTGCGGCAGGGCCGACCGTACGGTGGCGGCCGCGTACGATCGCGGCCCGGTTTTTTCAACGAACCGGTCCATCTCGCAACCGGATTCGTGGAGAGGGCGGCTGGAGTTGTTGTGAGCGAAACGTTTTATAGGGTGGTCTGCGGGAGCTGTGAGGAGAGACAGCTACTCCTATGCTACATGCGGCGCCGGAACCGGAAGTTCTCTTGCTCGTTTCAAATAGAGCTTGCAGTCAGTTGTAGGAGATTGTGCATGCTGTCTGTGTGCTCTGAACCCAATATACACTGCTATATCCATCTATATAGCTAGCTATCTTGCTCGTTTTAAATAGAGCTTGCAGTCGGTTGTAGGAGATTGTGCGTGCTGTCTGCGTGCTCTGAACCCAGTATACACTGCTATATCCACCTATATAGCTAACTATCTTGCTCTTTTTAAATAGAGCTTGCAGTCAGTTGTAGGAGATTGTGTGTGATGTCTACATGCTCTGAACCCAGTATACACCACTATATCCACCTATATAGCTAACTGTCTTGCTCTTTTTAAATAGAGCTTTCAGTCAGTGTTAGGAGATTGTGTGTGCTGGCTGCGTGCTCTGACCTGTGAGAGCTTCCAGAGAGGTGGAGGAGGAGAGGGAACTGATGGCTTCAGTCAGCCCAGGCCAGGTGCCTGTTTCTCAGCCTGAGGAAAGTCGTGGTGCCCTAAAACTCCAGGAGTTCGTTAAGGAGGAGAGGCTGTACTTAGAAAACCAGCTTGACTTGGTTGACTGGTCCCTGAGACAGCCAGGTGAAGACATGGAGAAATCTGCGGAGAGGAAAAGGAAAGCCAAGAGTTTAATAGTAAAGGCTTCTCGCTGTTACTGCGAAAAAATGAAAGTTTTGGCCGAGCTGAGGAATAGACGCGACAGATCAGGTATCAGGAAGAGATCAGAATTTAAACCTGCCATAGACGGACTGAAAAAGCAGTGTAATATGCTTGGTGAGCTTTTATCAAATCTAATTGAAAGTGCCTCAAGCGAAAAGGACTTTCTGTTGAGTATAGAAAAGGTTATGAAAGTGGCGTGCGATGAGGGCTCTCAAGCAGTAAGACACCGCAAGCAGCGTTTAACCCCAACTACAGCGCCAGAAGGAGAGATGGAGGGTCCCTCTATGGAGGACAGCCATGGAGAAGCAGAAGTGGAGGAAAAGAGGCCGGTAACCCCAATATTGGTGGAGGCTCCAGCTGTAGCTGCAACCCCGGCCAGGAAATGGGAGTGTGGAGGAGAGCGGTGATGGGAAAAGAGACCCCAAGGCAAAGAATGCTGTTCCCGATGGTACTGCGGAGGGGCCAGGTAAGCCTAAGGGAAGCCAGCCTGTGAGTGTGGCTGTGACCCCAGGTGGCGGTTTGGGTCCCGGTGATGCAGTAGGGAGACAATATCAGAAGGAAAGCAAGGAGAAGAAAGACTTTAAGGAAAAATGTGAGAAGATTCCTGTGGTACAGCTAGCAAGACTGGTAGAAGATAAAGAAAAACCGGACTTACCAAAACAGTCCCCAATGATCCCGACCGGTGATTGCAAGCAAGGCACGCCGTCAGCTGAGTTGTCGGCTGCCGCTGCTGCAAGCCGGACCCAGGGTTAGGGGAAGGGGGTTAAAACGTGTGGAGGGAGTGAGAAGAGCAAAAACAGCTTGGCCGGCACTGTGGTTGGTGGTGCAGTGAAGGCTAGCAGCAAAGCTCCGGGTGACTTGGTAATGGCGGCCGCCAACAATAGAATGCCATCTTCCCGCGGGAGGGAGGGCGGTACTGTTGGGCGGGGAGCCAATAGGAGTGCAATGAGAGCGGGTGACGCACTTCCGGTAGGCGGATCTGTTCCTGGCGGGGATGGTTCGAGGCCGGGAGTGAAGATCGCGGAAGCGGAGGTTGACCGCGGGAGGCCCCTTCGGTCAGTGACACCTGGGACTTCCGGTACTCCATCTTGTCAGGAGAATGCCGGCGGGACTGATATGGAAATATCTAATGGTCTGGAACCAGGTCAGGTTTCTGCTTGGGCAGATTGTCCCATGGGGGAGCTAGGAGATGACAGCCCTGCTATGGATTATATTCGAGGTTTAGAAGGGTCCCAACGGGAGCAGGGGCAGGTGCCAGTGGATTCCTGTGGGGCCTATACAGAGGTGGCCTGGCAGGAGAATTGGAACGCCCTCTTCTATAGTTCAGAGGAGGAGGCCCCTCCAATGGAACAGTCTAGTGGGGGGGGGAGAGTAGGTGTCCCCAAGCTGAGAGGGTTGCTGTGTTGCCCCTGGTTGCTCCACCTGTCCCAGCAATAGAGGCTCCTCTTCCTGAACCTGTTTTGAGGGGTACACCGGAAGTGAGGCTGCTAACAGCCTTAGCGGAAAGACGTTCCTACGCAAATGTGGCAGGGTCAAATGTTGCGCTGGACCACCTGTACCATCAGTTCGGGGCTGGTAATTTTTGGGTGCCCCCGGCTGATCAGTCCTCCGGGGCAAAGTCATGGTCTAGGGGGACGGGTGGTCCTGAACACAAACGTAGGAACGTTGTACAGTCAGGGTGGGAGGGGAGTGGCCAATGCAGTACAAGGGGTCAGGTTGTGGACATGATCCTATCATTGGGGATCAAGGTTGGGGAAATTTTTGCAGTAATCCACCCATCGGGTTCCCCTGGTTTTGACATAAGCTTCATGAATGTGGTAATCATGGAGCTTTTTATTACTTCATTTGGTCTAATCAGGGGGACGGATCCATGGAAAGGGTTCCGTATAATTCCCTTGAGTAGACAAGAGGACATAACAATCTTAGTTAGAAATGAGAGTCTGCCCCCAGAGGACATTGCAACTTGGTTAGGAAGACATGGCCAATTGCAGTGTCCTCTAAATAAATGCCTGGATGAACGAAGGATGTGGACTGGGGCATGAAACACTAGCATTAAGTTAAAAAGGGCCGGAAACATGGTTGCACATGTCCCGGGTAGTGCTTTCCTGGGAAGGGATAGGATCCTGGTGTTCTATCCTGGCCAACCCCGTCGTTGTTTCAGATGTGGGTGCCCAACCCACTTGAGTGCAGACTGCACGGTGGTGCGGTGCATCAAGTGCAACAAATTTGGGCACTCAGGGGAGTCTTGTGGCCTGATCTGCTGAAACCTCTGTGGTCAAATGGGGCATCCATTTAGTAGATGCCCCAGGGCGTACAGGGGAGAAGCAGCAGCGGGCAGTAGATCGGGTGGTAATGCTACTTCACCTCCAGCTGGGTGGAGATCTGGAGGGGAGGGGCAGAGTAACGTGTCTGGGCAGGGGGGACAGGAGGAACCCCGGACTCAAAAGGACCCTAAGGTGCCCCAGAAAGAGAAGGGGGTTCGGTCTACAAATGTAGCCCGGGCTCCTGATAGTATAGTTCAAGCTTCTATAAGTAAGGTTGGGTCCGTGATGCCTTCTGAGTCTCTCCCTTCCGGGGGAGTGGTGCAGGGACCTTTTCACCCAGTTCCTGGTCCCTCTCCCCTTCCTCGGAGGCAGCGATCTGGTGGTTGCTTAGCTGCCACCTCCTCGTCTGATTCGTCAGCGGGTGAGAGCCAGACCGGGGAGGAGGAGATGGAGGTGTCAGTAAAGGGCGCTCAGAAGCGTCCTAAAGAGTTATCAGATGAGGAAGGTGAGGTAACCTGGGTAACGGCCAAGAAGAAGCATAGTAAAAAGAAGAAGAAAAGGGTCCCACTACCTGAGGTGGAGTCTAGGTCCTCTCCAGGGCCTAGCAACAGGGGTTAAGCTCATCTTCTAGATTTTTTCCTCAGGGGATGAGTGTGTTGAAGATATGTAAATAAATAAGTTGTACAGTTCCACGGATGTTTCCAAGTGATATGATTATGTTATGAGTGGAATGAAACTGATGTTATTTTTGTAAAGTTTTGATTTCTTGTATGTTTTGGTAGCAGAAAATCATTAAAAAAATATCCACCTATATAGCTAACTATCTTGCTCTTTTTAAATAGAGCTTGCAGTCAGTTGTAGGAGATTGTGTGTGCTGTCTACGTGCTCTGAACCCAGTATACACCGCTATATCCATCTATATAGCTAGCTATCTTGCTCGTTTTAAATAGAGCTTGCAGTCAGGTGTAGGAGCTTGTGTGTGCTGGCTTCATGCATTGATCTGTGAGAGCTTCCAGAGTGGTGGAGGAGGAGAGGGAGCTTATGGCTTCAGTCAGCCCAGGCCAGGGGCCTGTTTCTCAGCCTGAGGAAAGGCTGTACTTAGAAAACCAGCTTGACTTGGTTGACTGGTCTCTGAGACAGCCAGGAGAGGACGTAGAGAAATCTGCGGAGAGGAAAAGGAAAGCCAAGAGCTTAATGGTAAAGGCTTCTCGCTGTTATTGTGAAAAAATAAAAGTTTTGGCCGAGCTGAGGAATAGACGCGACAGATCAGGTATCAGGAAGAGACCAGAATTTAAAACTGCCATAGATGGACTGAAAAAGCAGTGTAACATGCTTGGTGAGCTTCTGTCAAATCTAATTGAGAGTGCTTCAAGCGAGAAAGACTTTTTATTGGGCATAGAAAAGGTCATGAGAGTGGCATGTGATGAAGGCTCTCAAGCGGTAAGATGCCGCAAACAGCGTTTAACCCCAGCCGCAACGCCAGAAGGAGAGATGGAGGGTCCCTCTATGGAGGACACCCATGGAGAGACAGATGCAGAGGAAAAGGAGCTGGTAACCCCAACATTGGTGGAGGCCCCAGACGTGAATGAAGCTGTGGTTGCAACCCCGGCCAGGAGTGAGACATCCCCGGTAAAAGGAAGTGCGGAGGAGAACGGAGATGGGAGAAGAAAGCCCAAGGCAAAGAATGATGTTCCTGGTGGTACTGCGGAGGGGCCAGGTAAGCTTAAGGGGAACCAGCCTGTGTGTATGTCTGTGACCCCGGGTGGCAGTTTGGGTTCCGGAGATGCAGGAGGGAGACAACATTAGAAGGATAGCAAGGTGAAGAAAGACTTTAAAGAAAAATGGGAGAGGGTTCCTGTGGTACGGCTAGCAAGACTGGTAGAAGATCCGGACTTACCAAAACAGTCCCCCTTGATCCCGGCTGGGGATTGCATACAGGGCACGCTGTCAGCTGAGTTGTCGGCTGCCGCTGCTGCAAGCCTAACCCAGGGTAAGGGGAAGGGGGTCAAAGGGTGTGAAGGGAGTGGGAAGAGTAAGGACAGCTTGGCCGTCACTGTGGTTGAAGATACAGTGAAGGCTAGCGGCAAAACTCCAGGTAACTTGGTAATGGCGGCCGCCGACAGTGGAGCGCCGTCTTCCCGCGGGAGGGAGGGCGGTGCTATTGGGCAGGGGACCAATAGGAATGTAACGAGTGTGGGTGATGCGCTTCCAGTAGGCGGGTCTGTTCCTGGTGGGGATAGTTCGAGGCCGGAGGTGAAGATCGTGAAGAGGTGGACCGCGGGGGGGCATTTCCGGTCAGTTACGCATGGGACTTCCGGTACTCCATCTTGTCAAGAGAATGCCGGTGGGACTGATAATAATATGGAGATATCCAATGGTTTAGAGCCGGGTCAGGTTTCCGCCTGGGGGGATTGTCCCATGGGGGAGCTAGGTGATGACAGCCTTGCTATGGATTATATCGGGGGTTTGGAGGGGTCCCAACAGGAATATAGACAGGTCCCAGTAGATTCCTGTGGGGCCTATGCAGAAGTAGCTTGGCAAGAGAAATGGAACACCCTCTTCTATAGTTCAGAGGAAGAGGCTCCTCCAATGGAACAGTCTAGTAAGGGTGGAGAGGTGAGTAGGTGTCCCCAGGCTGAGGGGGTTGCTGTTCTGCCCCCGGTTGCTCCCCCTGTTCCTGTAATGGAGGCTCCTCTCCCTGAGTCTATTCTGAGGGGTACACCAGAAGTGAGGCTGTTAACAGCCTTAGGAGAAAGACGTTCCTATGCCAATGTGGTAGGGTCAAGTGTTGTGCTGTACCACCTGTACTATCAGTCCTCCGGGGCAAATTCGTGGTCTAGGGGGACAGGTGGTCCTGAGCGCAAGCGCAGGAATGTTGTACAGTTAAGGTGGGAGGGGAGTGGCCAATGCCCTACAAGGGGCCAGGTTGTGGATATGATCCTATCATTGGGGATCAAGATGGGGGAAATTTTTGCAGTGATCCACCCATCGGGTTCCCCTGATTTTGACATAAGCTTCACGAATGTGGTAATCATGGAACTTTTCATTACTTCGTTTGGCTTGATCAGGGGGACCGATCCGTGGAAGGGGTTCCGCATGATTCCCTTGAGTAAGCAGGAGGATATCAAAAATGTAACAGTTTTAGTCAGAAATGAGAGTCTGCCCCCAGAGGACATTGCAACTTGGTTGGGGAGACATGGCCAATTGCAGTGTCCCCTAAATAAATGTTTGGATGAACGCGGGGTGTGGACTGGGGCATGGAGCACCAGGATCAAGTTAAAAAGGGCTGGCAATACAGTTGCACATGTTCTGGGTAGTGCCTTCCCGGGAAGGGATAGGATCCTGGTGTTCTATCCAGGCCAGCCCCGTTGTTGTTTTAGGTGTGGGTGCCCAACCCACTTGAGCGCAGACTGCACGGTGGTGCGGAGCAGCAAGTGCAATAAATTTGGGCACTCAGGGGAGACTTGTGGTCTGATCTGCTGCAATCTCTGTGGTCAAATGGGGCATCCATTTAGTAGATGCCCCAGGGCGTACAGGGGAGAGGCAGCAGCGGGCAGTAGATCAGGTGGTAATGCTGCTCCGTCCCCAACAGGGCAGAGATCTGGAAGGGAGGGGCAGGGTGACATTTTTGGGCCAGGGGGGCAGGGGGAACTCCAGGCTCAAAATGTACGTAAGGTGCCACAAAAAGAGAAAGGGGTTTGGTCGGGTAATGTAGCCCGGGCTCCTGATAGTATAGTTCAGGCTTCTACAAGTGAGGTTGGGTCCGTGGTGCCTCCCATGTCTCTCCCTCCTGGGGGTGTGGCGCAGGGATCTTGTCCCCCAGTTTCTGATCCCCCTCCTCTTCCTCGGTGGCATCGATCTGGTGGTCGCTTAGTTGCCATCTCCTCGTCTGATTCCGATACCTGGGTAATGGTTAAAAAGAAGCATAGTAAAAAAAAGAAGAAAAAGGTCCCACTACCTGAGGTAGAGTCTAGGTCCTCACCAGGGCCTAGCAGTAGGGGAGAGACTAAACTTATAGATTTCTCCTCTGGGGATGAGTGTGTTCAAGATATGTAAATTATAGTTATGTAGTTCCACAGATGTTGTGGTTTCAAGTGATATGATTTTGTTATAAGTGTAATGTGAATATTAACTGATGTTGTTTTTGTAAAGTTTTGATTTTCTTGTATGTTTGGTAGCAGAAGACTATTAAAAAAAATATCCACCTATATAGCTAACTATCTTGCTCTTTTTAAATAGAGCTTGCAGTCAGTTGTAGGAGATTATGCGTGCTGTCTGCGTGCCCTGAACCCAGTATACACCGCTATATCCACCTATATAGCTAACTATCTTGCTCTTTTTAAATAGAGCTTGCAGTCAGTTGTAGGAGATTGTGCGTGCTGTCTGCGTGCTCTGAACCCAGTATACACCGCTATATCCACCTATATAGCTAACTATCTTGCTCTTTTTAAATAGAGCTTGCAGTCAGCGGTAGGAGCTTGTGTGTGCTGGCTGCGTGCTCTGATCTCTGAGGACTTCCAGAGTGGTGGAGGAGGAGAGGGAGCTGATGGCTTCAGTCAGCCCAGGCCAGGTGGCTGTTTCTCAGCCTGAGGAAAGGCGTGGTGCCCTAAAGCTCCAGGAGTTCGTTAAGGAGGAGAGGCTGTACTTAGAAAACCAGCTTGACTTGGTTGACTGGTCTCTGAGACAGCCAGGGGAAGACATGGAGAAATCTGCGGAGAGGAAAAGGAAAGCCAAGAGCTTAATGGTAAAGGCTTCTCGCTGTTACTGCGAAAAAATGAAAATTTTGGCTGAGCTGAGGAATAGACGTGACAGATCGGGTGTCGGAAAGAGACCAGATTTTAAAGCTGCCATAGATGGACTGAAAAAGCAATGTAACATGCTTAGTGGGCTTTTGTCAAACCTAATTGAAAGTGCTTCAAGCGAGAAAGACTTTTTACTGGGTATAGATAAGGTCATGAGAGTGGCGTGTGAGGAAGGCACTCAAGCAGGAAGATGCCGCAAGCAGCGTTTAACCATAGCCACAACGCCTGAAGGAGAGATGGGAGATCCCTCTAAGGAGGACACCCGTGGAGAGGCAGATGTAGATGGAGGGTCCAAGGTGGCAAGGCGCCATAAACAACGTCTATCGCAGACAGTAGAGCCCATAATAGAGGCGGCGGACCTTTCAGAAGATGAGGTGTCAGCAGAGGAGAAAAAGAAACCGAATGTTTTGACTTCAAGAGACACAGTTGTGGAGAGTAATGGTATGAACTTTAAACCCACGACCACTGGTTCAGGTAACACTGCGGAGGGTCCCAGCAAACCTGGGGGTACTCAGCCTGCAAGCAAAGCTGTGATCCCAGTGGTAGCAGTGAACTCCAGTGATGCAGTTGTGAGCCAGGGTCAGAGGGTGAAACAAATCCAGGGTGGCGTGATGGACTCTAAACCTATGACCATGGGCTCAGGTAATACTGTGGAGGGTCTCGGTAAACCTGGGGGTTCTCAGCCTGCAAGCAGGGCTGTGGTCCCGGTGGTAATGGCAGACTCCAGTGAAGCAGTACCGAGCCAGGGTCTGAGTGTGAATCAAAACTTGGTAGTACAGCTTAAGAGACTAGAGGAAGATAAAAAGACAATGAACTTACCTTGTCAACCCCTGGTGAACCCAGCCGGTATTTGCGGGCAGGGCACGCCATAAGTGGCTTTGTCGGCTGCCGCTGCTGCAAGCCGGTCCCAGGGCAAGGGGAAAGGACTTAAGGGTGAGGGTGGGAAAAAGGTTCAAGCCAGCATGGCCGTTGCTGTAGGTAATACAGTAACGGCCAGCAGTAAGGTAATGGCGGCACAGCTTAGTGAGACGCCGTCTTCCCGCGTTGGGAGAGGAGGTGGTGACAAACAGGAAGTGAACGAATGTTTGGCGGGAAAGACTGGCGCGGTTTCTATGGGCGGGAAAGCTGTGGTCGCGCCGGAAGTGACGCGCTGCCCGGAAACGGAAGTCGACCGCATGGAGCATTTCCGGTCGGTGACTTCTGGCGCAACGGCCCAGCGGGAGGAAGTGGGTGGAGTCAGTGATGCCTGTATGGAGGAGCCTCATAATTTTCAACCTGGCCAGGTGTCAGCATGGGGTGATTGTCCTATGGGCGATCTAGGGGACAACAGTCCGGCAATGGCTTATATCAGACATCTGGAGGAGTCCCAGCAGAACAATAAGGGACAGGTTGAAGTGGATTCCTGTGGGGCACATACGGAGGTGGGTGAGTCGGTCAGCCTGGATGCCCTCATATGTGACCAGCTATTAAATGACTTGGAGGTGAGCTCTCCAGTAGTCCGGCAAGAAAATATGGAGGTAGAAGGTGATAGACAAACTGAGGAGGTTGGTGCAGCTCATTCAGGTCCTGTGGAGGGGGTGTCCTCCCCCAGGCCTGTTTTAAGGGGTTCACCGGAGGTCAGGCTCCTAAATGCGCTAGGGGAGAAGCGCTCTTATGCGAACTTGGCTGGTTCAAATGTGTCTCTGGACCACCTGTACAATCAGTTTGGTGCCGGTAATTTTCGTGTCCCCCCGACTGACCAATTCTCCGGAGCCAGTTCGTGGTCTCGGGGTACAGGTGGTCCAGAGCGCAAGCGCCGTAATGTGGTGCAACTGAGATGGGAGGGAGTGGGTCAATGCCCCAGTAGAGGTCAGGTAGTTGACATGGTTTTGTCATTGGGCATCAAGGTCAGCGAGATCTTTGCGGTCATTCACCCCGCGGGATCTCCTGATTTTGATCTAAGCTTTACAAATGTTGTGATTATGGAAATTTTCATCACTTCCTTTGGCCTGATTAGGGGGACGGATCCCTGGAAAGGCTTCAGGATCATCCCTCTGAGTCGGCAGGAAGATGTGAAGAGTCTAACAATTTTGGTGAGGAACGAAAGTTTGCCGCCAGAGGACATTGCGACATGGCTAAGTAGGCATGGTCAACTGCAGTGTCCCCTGAGCAAAAGTTTAAATGAGCGAGGGGTTTGGACTGGGGCGTGGAACACCAGGATTCGGTTGCGGAGAGCTGGGAATACGGTGGCGCATGTTCCCGGTAGTGCGTTTATTGGAAGGGACCGAATCCTGGTGTTCTATCCAGGACAACCCAGGCAGTGCTTTAAATGTGGATGTCCGACCCATCTAAGTGCGGATTGTACAGTAGTGAGATGCATAAGGTGCAACAAGTTTGGTCACTTTGGTGAAGCTTGCGGCCTGATTTGTTGTAACCTGTGTGGACAAATGGGTCACCCCTTTAGTAGGTGTCCTAAGGCCTATAAGGGTGATGGCCCGTCTGGTGGTCAATCCAGAGGGGAAGCCCCCCCCTAGGCCCGGAAGGGGAAATGTGGGTGAAAGACAGAATGTGGCCGAGGGGGCACGGAGAGAACCTTCAGGGGCAGCTAAAACCCCTCTTGTTGAGGAGACCCCTGGTACTGCTGATGTGCCTGGAGGTGGGGGGTCATCCGAATTGAATGTACCAATGGAAGGTGTAGCTTGTCCTGAGGATGCCTCTACAGCGAAGGTTTCTGGGGACAAAAGTATCTCTCCTGCTCCTCCTCTTGCTGGGAGTACCCCAAGTGGCAAAGTGGTGGCCCGTCGGGGACGGAGTCCGGCAGAGGGGAGGGGAGGAAGGGTTTTGAGAAGGGGGTCGATACGTCAGAAGCCGGAACCGGTAAGGAGCTCCTCCCGGAGTAGGAGCCCCTTTAGATCTCCTGGCCCGGCTTCTCTCTCTCCGTGTCGTCTTCCAGGTAAAGGGGCTGAATCCTCAGATTTGTCAGTATTGGGGGATGAGCGGGGGAATAGTAAGGTGATGGAAATGGAGGTTGGTGCAGCTCAGGATATAGAAAGAAGGGAAGGTTTGGGTGAGGAAAAAGGTCCTATACCTGGTTGTAGTAGTAAAATTATTGGTAAGAAAAAGAAGAAAAAGAAGGAGCGTAGTGACTGGGATAAGGTCTTTGACAGTATGTTTGATGACCAAGTACGAGATCTTATTTTGTCTCTGTTATGTAAGCAAAGTGGCGCTAAGTAATTAAGTTCTAGTTAATGTTAAATTACTTTTGTTATGTAACCTTGTAAAGTTTGTTATGTCATAAGTTATGTTTGGTAGCAGTCAAATTTAATAAAAACATCCACCTATATAGGTAGCTATCTTGCTCGTTTTAAATAGAGCTTGCAGTCAGTTGTAGGAGATTGTGCGTGCTGTCTGGGTGCCCTGAACCCAGTATACACTGCTATATCCACCTATATAGCTAACTATCTTGCTCTTTTTAAATAGAGCTTGCAGTCAGCGGTAGGAGATTGTGCGTGCTGTCTGCGTGCCCTGAACCCAGTTTACACCGCTATATCTACCTATATAGCTAACTATCTTGCTCTTTTTAAATAGAGCTTGCAGTCAGTTATAGGAGATTGTGTGTGCTGTCTGCGTGCTCTGAACCTAGTATACACCGCTATATCCATCTATATAGCTAGCTATCTTGCTCATTTTAAATAGAGCTTGCAGTCAGTTGTAGGAGATTGTGTGTGCTGTCTGCCTGCCCTGAACCCAGTATACACCGCTATATCCACCTATATAGCTAACTATCTTGCTCTTTTTAAATAGAGCTTGCAGTCAGTTGTAGGAGATTGTGCGTGCTGTCTGCGTGCTCTGAACCCAGTATACACCGCTATTTCCACCTATATAGGTAGCTATCTTGCTCGTTTTAAATAGAGCTTGCAGTCAGTTGGAGGAGATTGTGCGTGCTGTCTGGGTGCCCTGAACCCAGTATACACTGCTATATCCACCTATATAGCTAACTATCTTGCTCTTTTTAATTTCAATAGTTTTTTATTGAATGTCACAAAGTCATAATAACATACAAAAGTCAGACATTTATACATTCAGAATTTACAAGAACTCAGCGTGGGGTAGCAATCAGAAATGAACAATAACACAGAAATTTTGAAAAGAAAGTCAAGAAAATTTACATAAAAGTAGAAAGAAAACCGGATGCATAGTAAATTTTGTTTTGTTCCACTTAAGTTGGATTTGTTGCCTCACAAGAAATATATACTATAATTAGTGTATGTATTTAAAGACATAGGATATCAGCAAAAGTATTATCACAAGAGTTATAAGAGAGTAGTTCGCCTAGAAATATGCAATGGTATTAGTAAGAAGCAGATTTGTGCCAATCTAACCAGGGCTTCCATAAGACTCGTTTGGCTTCTAGGTTGTTCTGAGATGCTGCGAACATTAATTCATATTGTATGTGTATGTCCACCTCTCTAATGATCTCCCCTAACTGAGGTGTGTCTACGGTCTTCCATCGCCTTAGTATCGCTAGTCTAGTGCTCACCAATATATGAAAAACTATCAGTCTGTACTTTTTCGGAAATTTATCAATCCCTAGTGATAACACCGCCAGTCCAGGATCTCCGCTCGTGAGAGTACCGGTTATTGCGGAGATCAGGTGAAACACCTGACACCACACCGTAATCAGTTTTGGGCACATCCAAAGTATGTGGCCCAACGACCCCCTACAACCGCATAGTCTCCAACAGAGCGGTGAGGCCTGGGGATGGAAACCCGCCAGCCTCACCGGGGTTAGATACCATCTTAACAAGATTTTAATAGAAAGTTCCCACATATTTGCTGATTTAGTCGCCAGATACACGACCTTTATAGATTCCTCCCATTGTTCCTGTGAGTAGGAATGCCCCAACTCTAGTTCCCACGATCTCATAGATGGAGACCTCCGGAACTCCGACTTGCGGTTTAAGAGGTTATAAAACAAAGATATGCCTTTAATGTTTGTCTGAACATTTCGGTAATATAAATATACTCTCACCGGGAGGGGGATTTCGGTTATAGGGATTGTATTAAGGAGATGTGCTATCTGCATGTAAGTGTATTGGTCCCTAGTCTCCAACCCAAACTCTAGTTGTAACGCTCTGAACGTTTTAATTGCTGGGCCTAACATAATATCTTGCACTGAAAGAATCCCCCTCTTCTGCCATCTCCCAACGGATAACTGCGGAATAAGGAGTCTTAAGCTTGATAGCGTTAGAGGAAGTGCCTTGGTGGGTTGATCGGAGGTGACATTATCTAGTAGTATTTTCCAGGCCATCAACGTGGCCTTCATGGGAGGGGACAAGATTCCACCCACCCTCGGGGATAGTGGGCTTGTTAGTAATAAGTCTACTATGGGATGCTGTGGGCATTGAGCTTGTTCAATTTCTAACCATCTAGTACCTCTGCCTTGAACAAACCAGTACCTTGCCTGAGCCAAAATAGCTGCCAGATAGTAATCCCGCAGCAGGACGTGCCCTGCCCCTCCCGCTCTCTTCGTCTGAATCAGTTTCTTGAAGGCGCACCTAGCTTTTTTACCTTGCCATAGAAAGGAGTTAATCTTAGATTGTGCTTTAGCGAAAAAATCGTTTGGAACCGGAATAGGAAGGGTCCTAAATATATATAATAATTGGGGTAATATCAGCATCTTAAAAGCAGCCAACCTACCTGACCAAGACAATTCCCTTTTGGAAATAGGCAACAGTTTGGAGTCCAGATCCTCTAAGAATGGCACATAGTTGTCGTTATACAATTTACCTATTCTCTCAGAGAGCACTATACCTAAGTATTTGATGCCTGTAGAGCTCCAAGTATAAGGGAAGGATCTCTGCAGTCTGGATTTAGTTCCACCATCTATCCCCAGTCCTAGTATCTGAGATTTCCCTTCGTTTACCTTATAATATGAAACCTTATTGAACAGCGTTAAAGATTCATGTGCCTCAGCCAGGGAAGTCTCCACATTAGTTAGCATCAATATCACATCGTCAGCGAACAAGCTGATACTATGACTATCTGCCCCAACTCCGAAACCCGTTATACGTGGATGGGATCTAATATGGATTGCTAGAGGTTCCATCAGTAGATTAAATATCAATGGAGAGAGAGGGCACCCCTGCCGTGTTCCATTTGAAATAGAAAACGGGGAGGACATAACTCCTGATACAAAAACTCTCGCCGATGGTTTAGAGTATAATGCTTTAATAGCCGAGTCGATGCCGCCCTCAAATCCAAAGGCCCTCAAAACCTCACCGAGATATTGCCAATGAATTCGGTCAAAGGCCTTCTCCGCGTCTAGAGACAGAAGCAGAGAAGGCCTCCCCTCCGCCTCGGCCAGAGGAATTAAGTTAATAAGTGTACGGGTCGCATCTGAGGCCTGTCTATTTTTTGTAAAGCCCGTCTGGTCAGGATGAATGATCGAAGGTAGTATATCCACCATCCGAGCGGCGATTATTTTGGCATATAGCTTCAAATCGCTGTTGAGTAAGGAGATTGGTCTAAAATTTTGCGGAGATATCGGATCCTTCCCCGGCTTAGGCAAGGCTATGATCAAAGCTTCCAGCATCTCTGGCGGGAAAGAAGCAGAGGCAGCAGCTTTATTGAAAATTGTGGTAAGGTGTGGGGTAAGAGCGTTTTTAAACAGTTTATAGTATTCCCCGCTAAAGCCGTCCGGTCCAGGGGATTTATTAGGTGGTAGGGAATTAATTGCTGACTGAATTTCAGCATCAGTAAATGGGGCATTGAGCACATCCACTTGCTCCTGGGTAAGACGTGGGATCGGGAGTCGGGCAAGAAAGTCCACAATGTGTTCTCGATTTGGCTGGTGGGTCGAGGGGTCGTCTTTAAGGTTATATAGTGCACTATAATAGGAACTAAAGGCGTCCGCTATTTTCTTAGGGTGAGTTTCTTTTGTGTTAGAGGTAGGGTGGAAGATAAATGGGATTTTAGATTTATACCTGTGGCCCTTGATTTTATGGGCCAGGAGTTTACCACCCTTATTGTCAGAGGTGTAAAATGTCATTTTCCTACGTTTGCTGTATTTCTCAAAGTTTTCGAGTAGCAGTACCCTCAGGTCGTGTCTATGCTGAGCTAATTTTTGGGAAATAAGGACTGTCGGTTTAGCTTTATTAAGCGATTCTAGTTTCTCAATGGCTGACAATAAGCTTGTAATTTTGCTTTGCCTCTGCCTCTTTAGCCTCGCTCCCATTTGGATACAAATACCCCTCATATACGCCTTATGGGCGTTCCATAACACAAATGGATCTGTAACAGAATCAACATTATCAATAAAAAAGTCAGTCAGATGTTTCCGGAGGACCTTCCTGCACTCCTCTCTCTGAAGCACATAGGTGTTGATTCTCCAGGGCGGGCTCGCATTAACTGTTGCCGAGCCCGCCATGGATAGCACCACCGGTGCATGATCAGACCAAGTTATTGGCTTGATGTCCACCGAAGAGGTCCGCAATAGAGACTGCTGATCAACTAAGAACAGGTCTATCCTGGAATACACCTGGTGTGGAGGGGAAAAGTAGGTATAGTCCCGCTCGTTTGCGTGCAGGCATCTCCAAGCGTCATATAGGCCGTGTTGATGTATAGCGGGTTGCATAGCCTGGCGCAGCCGCGTGGACTGAGATGTAGAATCCGAAGCCGGGTCCGGGGTTAAATTAAAGTCCCCACACATAAGCAGCCTTCCCCTTTGGAGTTTCCGTACTCTTCGCATCAAGCTGTTAAAAAACCTCACCTGGTGGTTGTTAGGGGAGTATACGTTTACAATCGTGTAGGTAGTTAAGTTCACATCACAGATTAGTATCAAGAATCTGCCATGGGGATCACTAACAGCTTCGTGCAATTGAAAAGCCACAGAGTCTCTGATAGCCGTTAGGACCCCTTTTCGTTTGGTATTCGCGTTAGCTGTGAATATGTGCGGAAATTTTTTGTGTAAGCATTTGGGAGCTTTAGCAGTCACGAAGTGAGTCTCCTGGGCACATACAATATCGCATTTGTGCGATTCCGCTTCTCTCCAGAGCGAGTGACGCTTCACGGGGTGGTTGAGCCCCTTAGTGTTAATAGATAATATATTTAGAGCCATAGAGGGGTTGGATGCAAGGGATGCTGAAAAGTGTGCTGAGCAGCCCCCCCGCAAAAGGGCTCTCCTCCCCATGAGGGGCCCAATTCCCCCTCAAGCAAGCCACCAGGGTTGTCAGGTAAACAGTACTCACTTTTGGGAGAAGGGCTGATCCGGTCCTGGAGCTGTGAAGGTTCTGTGATTCTGGCCATGAAGCAACCTAGGATGTCCATTTCGGCCTCATCCTCCATTTGATAAGTAGGTAACGGTTGGCAATTGGTATAGCATCCAAAAAAAAGAAAAAAAACAACAAGAGAATGTAACAGAAGAAATTAAAAAAGAACATTAGTTAGTGAACGGATTAGCAACGGCCGCTCTATAGACTCTAGAGCAGGTCTGACAAGAAATAGCCGTGAGCAGCGGGTGCTGCAAAGGTAACTGGGGGAAAAAGTTCAGCCTGAGGCTCCTCAAGAACAGAGAACATGGGGATCCAAATTTAGAGGGATACATCCGTCCCGTCTCACGAGTGCGATTTGGCGTTCTTTGAGGTGACGGTTTTCCAATCCTGAGCAACCATTTTTGGGGCAGAAGACATTACTGCACTGATTTCCAAGTCTGAGAGTATACCCAACTCTCGTAAGAGGGTGATGCCAGCTTCCAACGAAGTAATGTGGTGTGTGCGATTATCCTTGGTCACAGTCAATTTCGTAGGGAATCCCCATTTGTATACTATCTTATGGTTTCTCAAAGCTTTGGTAATGGTATTTAGGTTCCTTCTCTTCTGAAGAGTGTATTGCGAAAGGTCTGTGAAAAACTGCAAGTGCTGAAGTTGTGGCGGAATACGTTCTTTTTGACGCATGGCTGCCATAAGGTCCTCTTTCACATGGAAGAAGTGTAGCCTTTAAAGTACATCTCTCGGTACCCGATCAGATAAGTGAGTCGGTTTGGGAAGACGATGAATCCGATCAATCGTCACGTCAAGATCCGACGCCTCTGGGAGTATTTGTTTAAACACCGTCACCACGTGCGAGTAAAGGTCGGCTTGTACGATCGTTTCGGGGATACCCCTGATTTTGATATTATTTCTTCGTGACCTATCTTCGAGGTCCGCTAATTTCTCCTTTAGCCTCTCCACCTCCCCTTCCCTCTCCTCATGGGCATCAACTAGATCGTTTATAGTCCCAGCATATTCTGCCATCTTATTTTCTATGTGATCCACTCTAACTCCAATAGCATTAAGATCTTTATGAAACCCGTGCATACAGGCTGCCATATCCGACTGGATGGTGCTGCGGAGCGATAACAACATGTCTTTCAGGACAGTATCAATCACCGGTTGATTTTGAGTGGGATAGGATTCAATGGGTTCGGGTATCTCCCGGGTGTCATCCCCTGAATCTGCGGTTGGGCTGCCCTCTTCGCTCAATCCGCTGCCATCCAGCTTGGGTTTTGATTTAACCGGGCTGCTAGTAGAAGGGGAGGAAGGGTAGGAGTGCTGGCCATTGGTGGGGGACTGTTTATGTCGCCGATTACCTGCTGCTGTGTCCCTCGTGCGCGGCGATGCTCTCTGCGGAGAGTAGGCCCGGGCGCCATCTTGGGCCTCCCTGTCAGGGAGTCTAGTGTAAAAGTCCGTGAGCCGTTGCAGTTTTCCCGCACCTCGGCGCTTGCCGGGCATGGTCCCAGAGGGTAGGGAAGGTCTTCCGCCATCGGGATATGCTTCCAAAGGGCACGGATGGAATCGATTTGAGCCGCTTAGATCCCCAGTCTCCGGAGCTCCGGGATTATGCGACCATCCGGAACTCGCGTCAGGCCACGCCCCCTATCTTGCTCTTTTTAAATAGAGCTTGCAGTCAGTTGTAGGAGATTGTGCGTGCTGTCTGCGTGCCCTGAACCCAGTTTACACCGCTATATCCACCTATATAGCTAACTATCTTGCTCTTTTTAAATAGAGCTTGCAGTCAGTTGTAGGAGATTGTGTGTGCTGTCTGCATGCTCTGAACCTAGTATACACCGCTATATCCATCTTTATAGCTAGCTATCTTGCTCATTTTAAATAGAGCTTGCAGTCAGTGGTAGGAGATTGTGCGTGCTGTCTGCGTGCTCTGAACCCAGTATACACCGTTATATCCACCTACATAGCTCTTCTCTAATTGAGCTATCTGCCATCTGCAGGAGTTAGTGGATGTTGTGTGTGCCTCCAGCACAATATACACTACCCAATTGCTGGTTTTCCCAACTCCCTTCAGGCCATTACCATGTCTGGAAGGCCAGCAAGGAGAGGCAGACAGGCGCAAGCTGATAAAAGAGGGCAAGCAGGCTCTGTATCTAGAGACAACAGTGCTGGTCGTGGACGCGGTGCATCGGCATCATCAGCACGTGGCCATGGGACACGCTTGTCCTTCTTTTCGGCAGCTGGACATGTTGAGCCGCAACATGCCAATGACTTGGTAGAGTGGATGACCAAGCCCTCTTCATCCTCATCATCCTCTCTCACCCAAGCTCTGGGTACTAGCAAAGCAGCTGCCAACGCATCGTCTTCCCCCCTCTCAATGTCATCATCAGTGACTCCTTCCCTAGACCCACCACGTTCTCCTGAGGAGTCTCCTGAACTCTTTGAGCACAGTGTTGGGTACATGCTCCAGGAGGATGCCCAGTGTTTTGTAGGCTCTGATGATGATACTCAGCTAGAGGAAGGCAGTATCGTGAATGCAGAGAGAGGGGATGCTCAAGAAGGACAGCAATCTGGCAGTCATGTTCCACAAGCTGCAGCATACTGCCAGGTTTGCTCCAGCGATGAAGAGGGAGGGGATGATGAGCACACTGACTCCACGTGGGTGCCTGGTAGGAGAGAGGAGGAGGAGGAGGAGGAGAAGGCACATGTCCAACGAGGCAGGATGCCCTCCGGGGTCCAGCTCAGGGGCAGAACACCGACTGAATCACACCGCGGAGCTCCGCCTGTGCAGGGCGCTGCCTCTGCTCTTTATTCTAAAAGTTCTTTGGTGTGGGCCTTTTTTGAGACAAGTGCATCAGATTGCACCGCTGCTATTTGCAACATATGTCTCAAGCATATCTCGCGTGGACAAAACATCAGCCGCTTGGGCACCACATGCTTGACCAGACATATGTTGACCTTCCATGCAGCTCGTTGGCAAGCGTACCTCAAAGACCCAGACCAAAGAACAAAGCGGACCTCTCCTTGCTCCTCATCAGCTGGGATCTCCAACCCCACTAGACCTTCAGTCCTCTCTGAAACCTGCTCTGAGAGGAATGAAGGTGTAGAATTAGGTGTGTCACAGCCAAGTGCTTCCGGGCACTCTGCTAGTAGTACACCCACGTCCGATTATAGCAGGCAAATGTCCCTGCCCCAGCTGCTGGACCGCCGAAAGAAGTTCACTCCCAGCCATCCACATGCCCAGCGGTTGAATGCTAGCTTGGCTAAATTGCTAGCACTTCAACTGCTGCCTTTGCAGTTGGTAGACTCAGCCCCCTTCCGTGAGTTTGTACAATGTGCGGTTCCTCAGTGGCAGGTCCCCAAACGCCAATTTTTCTCATGGAAGGCGATTCCGGCTCTCTACCGGCATGTGGAAGGCAATGTCCTTGCCTCGCTGGACAGGGTGGTCAGCGGTAAGGTGCATATTACCGCTGACTCATGGTCCAGCGGGCATGGACAGGGACGTTACCTGTCTTTCACGGCCCATCGGGTCACTCTTCTGGCAGCTGGGAAGGATGCAGGACAAGGTGCAGTAGTGTTGGAGGTTTTTCCGCCACCACGCCTCCAAAATGCTACTATTGGATGTGACACACCTCTCTCCTCCACCCCCTCCTCTTCTTCTTCCTCCATGGCCTCTTCCAGTGCTCTGTCCTCAGAACCAGCGGTGCTCCATAGGCGTTCCAGGGGCTATGCAAGTACGCAGGCAAAACGATGCCATGCCGTGCTTGCGCTGGTTTGTTTGGGGGACAGGAGCCACACTGGGGCGGATGTTTTGTCAGCTCTGCAGGGGCAGGCCGAGAGGTGGTTGATGTCACGCCAGCTTAAGCCAGGAATGGTGGTTTGTGACAATGGCACCAACCTCCTTTCTGCCCTCCGTCAGGGACAACTGACCCATGTGCCCTGTGTGGCTCACGTCCTTAACCTGGTGGTGCAGCGGTTCTTAGGCAGGTACCCAGGCTTACAGGATGTCCTGAAGCAGGCCAGGAAAGTCTGTGGGCATTTCCGCCGATCATTTAATGCCTGTGCTTGGCTGGCTGAGCTCCAAAAGGAGTTGAACCTGCCCAAGAACCGCCTTATATGTGACATGCCCACCAGGTGGAACTCAACGTTGGCCATGCTGCAGCGGCTGCACACGCAGCAGAGGGCCATCAATGAGTACCTGTGCGACTACGGCACCAGGACAGGGTCAGGGGAGCTCGGTTTTTTCTCACCACGCCAGTGGGGCATGATCAGGGATGCATGCACTGTCCTGTCACCGTTTGAGGAGGCCACAAGGATGGTGAGCAGTGACAGTGCATGCATCAGTGACACTGTACCTCTTGTCCACCTCTTGGAGCATACGCTGCATGGAATAATGGACAGGGCACTTGAGGCAGAACAGAGGCAGGAATAGGAGGACTTCCTTGCCTCTCAAGGTCCCCTTTATCCAGACAGTGTTCCTGCTGTGCCACCCATCACACAGGAAGAGGATGAGGAGGAGGAGGAGGATGATTGTGTCAGCATGGAGGTGGAGGCTGGCACTCAGCAGTCTTGTAGGAATGATTTACAGTCCCAAGAAACCCGTGGACTTGTACGTGGCTGGGAGGAGGTAGCTGCAGATCATGTTGTCCTTAGTGACCCAGAGGACTCTGGACCGAATGCCTCAGCTAACCTACGCTGCATGGCCTCCCTGATCCTGCAAAGCCTGCAGAAGGATCCTCGTATTCTTCGGATCAAGGAGAGGGACCATTACTGGCTGGCCACTCTCCTTGATCCATGGTACAAGGGTAAGGTTGCCGACCTTATCTTGCCATCGCAGAGGGAGCAGAGGATGAGACATCTCCGGGAAGCCTTGCAGAAAGGTCTGTGCAACACGTTCCCAGAGACTGGGAGGTTACAAACTCCTGGTCCTGGACAACGTGTTGCTGAGGCATCTGTCAGAAGGAGCGGTGGAGAAGGTGGCCGTCTGACCGATGCTTTCAGACAATTTTTTAGTCCGCAGCCCCAAGGTATGATCGGTTCCAGCAACCATCGCCAGCGTCTGATTTACATGGTGCAGGAATACCTAGGGGCAAGGTCAGACTTGGACACCTTTCCCACCGAAAATACTCTGGCTTACTGGGTCTCGAGGATGGATCACTGGCCAGAGCTTGCACAGTATGCAATTGAGCTACTGGCCTGTCCTGCATCCAGCGTTCTTTCGGAACGCACCTTCAGTGCTGCTGGTGGCTTTATTACCGATCACAGGGTGCGCCTGTCCACCGAATCAGTTGATCGACTGACCTTCATCAAGATGAATCAGTCTTGGATCACCCACAGCTACCAAGCACCTGAAGCTGATGTAACCGAATAATTTTTTTTGAAATATCAAATCCCTTCAAGTGTAGACTGCCTATGCTGATGCTGAGTGACTGTCCTGTTATGTTGATTGTCTATCCTCTTCCTCCTCCGCTGATATGTTGGAAGAACGTTTTTGATTCTGGGGGATGCCACCAGCCCAATTTTTCTGCCCCTGTTTAACAGGGGCACTTAATCACAATTTTTGATGCAATGCTTTGCACCAGGGCTAATTCCTGCACTAAAACTAGAGTATATGGGAGAGGTTGCAGTGTCGTGGCACCAGCACCAGTGCCTAAGGCCCAATTTTTCTGCCCTGTTTAACCACTTAAGGAATTGCAATGGCACGTACAGGCACAAGCACCCCTGCTGGATACGGCGGTCCGTTTCGCTTCAGGAGCGATCCGGGATGAGGGGATGGCCGTTGGTTTCTGGCCACCCCCTCTCGATCGCTCCTGGCGAATGAGAAGCTTCCTCCCACTGTGTATTGTATACACAGGCAGGGAGGAAGTGATGGCATTCTCCTCGGGGCGGTCTTTTTGACCGGACTACTAGGAGAAGACTAAAAGTAAGTGCACCAAACACTACTCTAACACATAGGTACACATAGGTACACAAACCCCCCCGATCACCACCCCGATCGCCCCCCGATCCCCCCGCCCCCCACCCCCCGTCACAGTGTCACTGATTGCAGTGATCATTTATTTACTGATCACTGCATTCAGTGTCAGTTGTAAAAGTAAAAACTGTCAGGGCAGTTAGTGTTAGGTCCAGGGTAGCCCCCTACAACCCTCCAATAAAGATTTAACCCCCTGATTGCCCCTAGAGTTAACCCTTTCACCCCCTTTTGCCAGTGTCACTAAGCGATCATTTTTCTGATCGCTGCATTAGTGTTGCTAGTGTCGCTAGGTAGCTAGTTATTTTTTTAGGTTCACCGTCAGGTTTTTATAGCGCTAGGTACCCCGATATACTACCCAATAATGGTTTTAACCCCCTGATTGCCCCTAGTTAACCCTTTAACCCCCTTTTGCCAGTGTCACTAAGCGATCATTTTTCTGATCGCTGCATTAGTGTCTCTAGTGTCGCTAGGTAGCTAGTTATTTTTTTAGGTTCACCGCCAGGTTTTTATAGCGCTAGGTACCCCGATATACTACCCAATAATGGTTTTAACCCCCTGAGTGCCCCTAGTTAACCCTTTCACCCCCTTTTGCCAGTGTCACTAAGCGATCATTTTTCTGATTGCTGCATTAGTGTCGCTAGTGTCGCTAGGTACCTAGTTATTTTTTTATGTTCACCGCCAGGTTTTTATAGCGCTAGGTACCCCGATATACTACCCAATAATGGTTTTAACCCCCTGATTGCCCCTAGTTAACCCTTTCATCCCCTTTTGCCAGTATCACTAAGCAATCGTTTTTCTGATCGCTGCATTAGTGTCACTGATGTCGCTAGGTAGCTAGTTATTTTTTTAGGTTCACCGCCAGGTTTTTATAGCGCTAGGTACCCCGATATACTACCCAATAATGGTTTTAACCCCCTGATTGCCCCTAGTTAACCCTTTCACCCCCTTTTGCCAGTATCACTAAGCGATCGTTTTTCTGATCGCTGCATTAGTGTCACTGATGTCGCTAGGTAGCTAGTTATTTTTTTAGGTTCACCGCAAGGTTTTTATAGCGCTAGGTACCCCGATATACTACTTAATAATGGTTTTAACCCCCTGATTGCCCCTAGTTAACCCTTTCACCCCCTTTTGCCAGTGTCACTAAGCGATCATTTTTCTGATCGCTGCATTAGTGTCACTAGTGTCGCTAGGTAGCTAGTTATTTTTTTAGGTTCACCGCCAGGTTTTTATAGTTCTAGGTACCCCGATATACTACCCAATAATGGTTTTAACCCCCTGATTGCCCCTAGTTAACCCTTTCACCAGCGATCACAGTATAAGTGTCACTGGTGACGCTGGTTAGCCAGTTAGTTAATTAGGTTCCCCGTCAGGTTTTTATATAACGCCAGGGACCCCCATATACTACCTAATAAAAATTTGAACCCCCTGATTTCCCCTAGTTAACCCTTTCACCAGTGATCACCGTATAAGTGTTACGGGTGACTCTAGTTAGTTTGCTTTTTATAGCATCAGGGCACCCACCATTTATTACCCAATAAAGGTTTAACCCCCTGATCACCCGGCGGGTGATATCAATTAGGTTTTAGGGTCAGGGTCTGCGTCGCCCCAGGCAGCGCTAGGTTAGTGCCAGTACTGCTTACACCCACGTGCAAAGCATAAACCTCCCGTAGTGGTATAGAATCTGAACAGATCAATATCTGATCTGATCAGATCTATACTAGCATCCCCAGCAGTTTAGGGTTCCAAAAAAACGCATTGTTAGCAGGATCAGCCCAGAAACCTGCTGGCACTTGCATTTTGCCCCTCTGCCCAGCCCACCCAAGTGCAGTATCGATCGATCACTGTCACTTACAAAACACTAAACACATAACTGCAGCGATCGCAGAGTCAGGCCTGATCCCTGCGATCGCTAACAGTTTTTTTTGGTAGCATTTTATATTTAAATCCGGAAGGCAGTGCTTGGTTTTCGGGGTCCCGTACGTGGCTAGACTCCCAAAAAGTCCCCCACATGTGCTATCCCCGTACTCGGGAGAAGCAGCAGAATTTATTTTGGGGTGTAATTCGTCTTATGCCCATAGCATGTGTTAGCAATATATCATTTAGTGATAAATTTGTGCAAAAAAAATAAAAATTGTAATATTCCTGCAACTTGTGGCAAAATATAAATTATTTCATGGACTCAACATGCCTCTCAGTAAATAGCTTGGGGTGTCTACTTTCCAAAATGGGGTCATTTGGGGGGGGGTTTGTGCTATTTTGGCATTTTATGGCCTTCGAAACTGTGATAGGTAGTGAGGAGTGAAATCAAAAATCTGCACCCTTAGAAACCCTGAAGGCAGTGATTGGTTTTCGGGGTGCCATATGCAGCTAGACTCCCTAAAAGTCCCACATATGTGGTATCCCCGTACTCAGGAGAAGCAGCAGAATATATTTTGGGGTGCAATTCCACATATAACTATGGCATGTGTGAGCAATATATCATTTAGTGACAACTTTTTGTAAACTTTTTTTTTTTTGTGTCATTATTCAATCACTTGGGACAAAAAAAAAATATTCAATGGGCTCAAAATGCCTCTCCACAACTTCCTTGGGGTGTCTACTTTCCAAAATGGGGTCATTTGGGGGGGTTTTGTGTTATTTTGGCATTTTATGGCCTTCGAAACTGTGATAGGTAGTGAGGAGTGAAATCAAAAATTTGCACCCTTAGAAATCCTGAAGGCAGTGATTGGTTTTCGGGGTGCCGTACGCCGCTAGACTCCCAAAAAGTCCCACATATGTGGTATCCCCGTACTCAGGAGAAGCAGCAGAATATATTTTGGGGTGCAATTCCACATATAACTATGGCATGTGTGAGAAATATATCATTTAGTGACAACTTTTTGTAAACTTTTTTTTTTGTGTCATTATTCAATCACTTGGGACAAAAAAAAAATATTCAATGGGCTCAACATGCCTCTCCACAACTTCCTTGGGGTGCCTACTTTCCAAAATGGGGTCATTTGGGGGGGGTTGTACTGCCCTGCCATTTTAGCACCTCAAGAAATGAGATAGGCAGTGGTAAATTAAAAGCTGTGTAAATTCCAGAAAATGTACTCTAGTTTGTAGACGCTATAACTTTTGCGCAAACCAATAAATATACGCTTATTGTTTCAAATCTTCTTTTTATTATTATTTTTAAAAAAATCAACCATATTACATACTAGTTCATTTACAACATTATACGTAAACCCCATTCAATATATACCACACTTATTAACATCAACATACCCCCATACACACACAAAAAAAAAAAAACTCATCTTAACCCTCTCTCTCCTCTTGCCTCTCCATCCCTTTTACATTATAAATATTCCCTCAATCCATTTGAGAACCTAAACTCTTCCCACTGCTTCAATACAATTGGTAACTGATTATTTATATATCCTTCTTCTCTTATTTGCTTTTCCATATAACATATTTCGTTCAGTTCACATACCCATTCCCATACTGTTGGACTCACCGTTTCTTTCCATTTACGTGCTATTATTGTTCTGGCTGCTGTTGTCATATGTTGTATTATCCCATTTTTCATACTATCCACTGTATCTGATGTAAGAGAGAATAATGCTACCTTCACATCTGGAGCCAGTTTTTTGCCAGTCACTTTTTGGTATATCTCGAAAACATTTAACCAAAAGTTTTTTACTTTCTTACAACTGAACCAGATATGTTCCATTGTCCCTTTTTCTATCCCACACCTCCAACATTTCTCTGTAATTTCTTTATTAATTTTTTTTAATGCCACTGGACTCCAGTACCACCTCATTGTCACTTTATAATTTCGTTCTTGATGTTTTTTTCGCTGTTGAGGTTTTATGTATTATTCCTAAAAAAAATTTCCATTCTTCTTCTGTAATTATTTCTCCCAGTTCTTCTTCCCACTTTCTTATTCCTATTAAATCTCTAATATCTCATGTGGGTAACAACGATACATATACTTTAGATAGTTTATTCTTATGATTCTGCTCTTTTAATATTATCTGCTCAAATTTAGTTAATGGTCTATTTATTAAGTTTTTATTTGTTTCAACAAATATTTCTAATTGATGATATTGTAACCAGTGTTTTTTTACATCTAATCCAAGATCAGTTAGACTAGGCATATTTCCATCCACCAGTATCTGGACCAATCTTATATTCTCCATCTTGTTCCATTTCAAGTAGCTAACGCTTTCCAATGCTGGCTTAAATTCCGGGTTGGACATCAATGGAGACAAGGATAGTTTGCCTTTGTTCAATACTGTATCCCATATTTTTAAAGTAGCTCTTACAAAGATTGGCAATTCCCTTTTTTTTCCCTTAATTCAGGTTTTATCCATGGCAGAAATTTTAGCTGTGTCCCCGCAATATCTTCTTCCAAAACTACCCATTGTTTATTTTTACTATCATGTTGCCAGTTTATAATTCTAACCAGTGATGCCGCTTGCATATATTTAAAAAAATCAGGTAATGCTAAACCTCCATTTTCTTTTGTTAATGTTTCCCTTTTTATTCGAGAGTTTTATTTTGCCCATATAAAACGACTTACGGCCTTCTTTAGATCTATCATTATCCTCTTAAGTAGAACGATGGGTAGTGTTTGGAAGACATATAAAATTTTTGGTAATAGTTCCATTTTTATTATATTTATTCTCCCTAACCATGAATATGTTATTTTTTCGTATTTTTGCAATTGTTTTATTACTTTACGTATAACCACATTATGATTTAATTCCTGTATCTGTTTCAAATCCCTCGGGATCATAATACCCAGGTATTTGATCGCTTCTTTCTGCCATTTAAACAGGAAATCTTTCTGTAAAAGTAGTTGCATTTCTTCTTTTAGAGTAATATTCATCATTTCTGATTTATCGTAATTTACCCTAAAATTGCTTAATTCCCCAAATCTATCCAGTTCTTTTATTATATTAGGGATTGTTATAATAGGGTTTGTTATATATAGCAGTAAATCATCTGCATATACTGCCAGCTTATATTCTTTATCCTTAATTTTAATCCCTTGTATATCTTTATTTTTCCTTATTGCATTAATTAGATGTTCCATTACTATTATGTATAATAACGGGGATAGGGGGCACCCTTGACGGGTCCCGTTTGACACTTTTATATACTCTGAAAACATCCCATTTATTCTAACTTTGGCCCTTGAATTGGCATATAATGCCATAATCCTGCCTAACATTCTAGGACCCAGTCCTATCTGTAATAATGCCTCCTCTAAGAACCGCCATCCCACCCTATCGAAAGCTTTCTCAGCATCTATAGTTAGTAAACAGGCTGGGATGGTGGCCCTCTGAGCATGCTCCATCAGCGTGCATGTCTTTATTATGTTATCCCTGGTTTCTCGCCCCTTTATAAACCCTGTTTGATCTAGCTTTATATATTCTGGCATTCTTGAAGTTAATCTGTTAGAGATAATTTTTGAATATAGTCTAATATCAATGTTTGTTAATGAGATAGGACGAAAGTTTTTACTTAATGTATGATCTTTTTCTGGTTTTGGGATAAGTATAATATGTGCTTCCGTACTCTGGTACAAAAGTTTGCGTTTTAGTTATAGAATTGTATGTTTTTTTAAGTAAAGGTATAATTAAATCTTGAAATTGTTTATAAAACCTTGCTGTGTAGCCGTCTGGTCCTGGGCTCTTTTCCAGGGCCATTTCAGCTATTGCCTGTTGTATCTCCTCCCCTGAAATTTCTTCTTCCATTTCCTCAATTACTTCTCTAGGGAATCTAGGCAAAGCTGTTTCGTTAACGTATTTTCCAATATTTTCCGCCCTTTCCTCTTTTTTATTTTCCTGTTGAATTTCTATATTATATAATTTATCATAATAGTTTTGGAATGTTTTTATAATTTCAGTAAATATACGCTTATTGACATTTTTTTTTACTAAAGACATGTGGCTGAATAAATTTTGCCCTAAATGTATGACTAAAATTGAGTTTATTCGATTTTTCTTATAACAAAAAGTAGAAAATATCATTTTTTCTCTAAATTTTTGGTCTTTTTCCATTTATATCGCAAAAAATAAAAATCGCAGAGGCAATCAAATAGCATCAAAAGAAAGCTCTATCTGTGGGAAGAAAATGATGCAAATTTCGTTTGGGTACAACATTGCATGACCGCGCAATTACCAGTTAAAGCAGTGCAGTGCGAAATTATAAAAAGACCTCTGGTCCTTAGGCTGTTAATTGGTCCGGGGCTGAAGTGGTTAACAGGGGCATTTAATTACAATTTTTGATGCAATGTTTTGCAGCAGGGCTAATTCCTGCACTAAAACTAGAGTATATGGGAGAGGTTGCAGTGTCGTGGCACCAGCACCAGTGCCTAAGGCCCAATTTTTCTGCCCCTGTTTAACAGGGGCATTTAATTACAATTTTTGATGCAATGCTTTGCAGCAGGGCTAATTCCTGCACTACAACTAGAGTATATGGGAGAGGTTGCAGTGTCGTGGCACCAGCACCAGTGCCAGCAGCCCAATTTTTCAGCCCCTGTTTAACAGGGGCATGTAATTACAATTCTTGATATAATATTTCACAGGAGGGCCCGTTCCTGTGCCCACCCAGAGTAACTGTGAGGACTTATAGTGTTGTGGCACCAGCACCACAACCACCAAAGGTCAATTTTTCTACCACTGTTCAACAATAGCATGTATTTACAAATCTTGATATAATCGTTCACAGCAGGGCGCTCCAGCGCCCACCAAGAGTAAATTTGAGGGCTTACAATGTTGTGGCAAAACCAACACCTTGTTCCGCCATTTCTGCAGAGCATATAGGGCAGGCCCCTACTTTCAAACATCCAACTTACAAACATCTCCTACTTGCAAACAGAAGGAGACAACAGCAAGTGAGATGAAAAAAGACGGACAGCAAAACAAATTATACAGGGGTGATAACCCTTCCCTATGTTTTCCAAAAAGCTTAAAAATAGATTTTTTGACTGGAGCTACAATTTAAAAATGTACCAGTTGAAAATTACAAACAGATTCAACTTAACACAACAAATCTACACAGTCCCTGTCTTGTTTGCACCGCCTGTATACTGCTGTTCTGAGTATATAGGGCCTGGGGGCCACACGTATTTCCTTTTTTTAATATGGGTACGGGGTTCCCCTTAATATCCGTACAAGACCCAAAGGGGCTGGTAATGGGCAGGGAGGGCTTCCCATGCCATTTTTCTCAATGATTTTCAACCATATTGCAGGAACCAGATATTACATTAAAACCGCAAGCAGTTTTAAATGACGTTATTTCCGCTAAATGTCACTTTGTGCAGGGACTGTTCTTCACAGGCATACTATAGACACCCTCCAGGCATGATATTTAAAGGAATATTTCACTTTTTTTTTCACTTTAATTGTCATTAAAATCAGTGCTCCCGCCAAAACGGCCATTTTTAAAAACATTTTAGGCATTGACCCATGTCCCCTGGGGCAGGAGCCAGGTCCCCAAACCCTTTTTAGGACAGTATATAGCAGTTAAAATTAGCACTTTTAATTTCGAACGTTCGTGTCCCATAGACTTCAATGGGGTTCTAACATTCGTACGAATTTGGGGTCCGTTCGAAAGTTCTGGTGCGAAACGAACCGGGGGGTGTTCGGCTCATCCCTAGTCTTGAGGATGGATCACTGGCCAGAGCTTGCACAGTATGCAATTGAGCTACTGGCCTGTCCTGCATCCAGCGTTCTTTCGGAACGCATCTTCAGTGCTGCTGGTGGCTTTGTTACCGATCACAGGGTGCGCCTGTCCACCGAATCAGTTGATCGACTGACCTTCATCGAGATGAATCAGTCTTGGATCACCCACAGCTACCAAGCACCTGAAGCTGATGTAACCGAATAATTTTTTTTTTAAATATCACATCCCTTCAAGACTGCCTATGCTTATGCTGAGTGACTGTCCTGTTATGTTGATTGTCTATCCTCTTCCTCCTCCGCTGATATGTTGGAAGAACGTTTTAGGTTCTGGGTGATGCTACCAGCCCAATTTTTCAGCCCCTGTTTAACAGGGGCGTTTAATTAAAATTTTTGATGCAATCCTTTGCAGCAGGGCTCATTCCTGCACCACAACTAGAGTATACGGGAGAGGTTGCAGTGTTGTGGCAGCAGCACCAGTGCCAGCAGCCCAATTTTTCAGCCCCTGTTTAACAGGGGCGTTTAATTACAATTTTTGATGCAATGTTTTGCAGCAGGGCTCATTCCTGCACTACAACTAGAGTATATGGGAGAGGTTGCAGTGTGTCGTGGCACCAGCACCAGTGCCAGCATCTCGCGAGATTTCGGCTGTAGTAGCCGCAATGTCTCCTGGGATTACTTGGACGAGATCCCAGGAGACAGTGCGGGGTTCAGCAGGAAGTGATGCTGATCCCCGCAAGAGACCGCCCATCGCCACAGGGGATGAAAATCAAATACTACTAATTACATAAGGTAGATTAATAAAAATAAAAATAAAACTGTGGCATTATCAAATGTACGGTCTAGAGGGAACAGAATGGGAAAATGTTATTAATATGTGTGCAGAACCTGTTGTTTTACATTTGGATAGTAAAACATTTTTTTCTGCCGGTAAATACCTTATACAGCCCACTTTCTGTTTCTTGTCTGGCAATAAGTCTAGGCTTATGACATCATTCACAGCTCTCTCTCTCTCACTCTAGTGATAGTTTGTCAGGAATGGAGGGGAGAGCTGCAGAGATTGAGGTGTGCCTTTGTGTAAATCCAGGAAGTGAACAGAGAGCAGCTTCAGCTGCCCACAGTGAAAATGGCTGCAGCCAGCCTTAGTGAGAGGGAGATTTCTGCAACATATTTGGCAAGTACAGAATCCCACTATATATAAAATAATATGCAAAGTGGTTGGAGGGAAGCTTCAGAATGGCAAAATTGTTTTTATTACAAATTATGTGAGCAGAGTGCAGCTCCTCTTTAAAGTTGTAAGCCCTCACATATAGAGTATATAAATGCAGGCAGTGTACAGTATATAAGTGCAGTCAGTGTACAGCATATAATACAGTGCAGTCAGTGTACAGTATAAAAGTGCAGGCAGTGCACAGTATATAATACAGTGCAGTTGGTGTACAGTATAATACAGTGCAGTCGGTATTGTACAGTATATAATACAGTGCAGTCGGTGTACAGTATATAAGTGCAGGCAGTGCACATTATATAATACAGTGCAGTCGATGTACAGTATTTAATACAGTGAAGGCAGTGTACAGTATATAATACAGTGCGGTGTACACAGTATATTATACAGTGTAGTGCGGTGTGGAAAAAAAAAACATCATGTCCGGAAGACCACCAAGGAGAGGCAGACGCTCCAAGGCCACTAAAAGAGGGCAAGCACCTTCTGTGTCTACAGCAAAAAGTGGTGGTCACGGACATGGAAGGCAGGGCACACTTGAACTTTTTTTCTGCTGCTTGCGTGTTATTGAACCACATCACGCAGAAGAGTTGGTGGAGTGTCACCCAGGCGTCACCCAGGCTCATACTAGTTTGCCTTGCAGTGCAGCTGCCAAAACAGCCTATTCCACCGGCTCCTTTTCCACAGTTACTATTTCCGTAGCTCCTAAGTGTAGGAGTCACAAGAATTATTCGACCATAGTGTCGGTTACATGTTGCTGGAGAATGCGCAGCAATTTGAAGGCTTCGATGTTGGTTCCCAGGTTGAGAAATGGAGTAACTAATGTGAGCCTAGAGAGAGGGGGTGTCACAGAAGGACAAGAAACTAGCACTCATGTTCCTCCAGCTGCAGCATACTGCCAAATTTGCTCCAGTGACGAAGAGGGAGGGGATGATGAGGTCACTGACTGTACTTGGGTGCCTGAGAGAAGAGAGGAGGAAAGTGAGGAGGATAAGGCACAACTCCAACAAGGCAGGATGTCCTCCAGGGGCCAGCTTAAGGGCAGCCACCATATTGCATCACAACATCGAGCTCCACTGGTGCAGGGCACTGCTGACTCCCCGCTGACTTTCAAGTTCATTGGTGTAGGCTTTTTTCAACACATGTGCAGTAGATCACATCCTTGCTATTTGAAAACTATGTGTGTAGCGGATCAAGCGTGGCCAGAACAGCACCCGCTTGGGCACCACATGCATGACAAGACATATGGTGACTTGCCACACAGTCTGTTGGCAACAGCACCTGAAAGACCCACATCATAAAAAAGGCTGACTTCCCCTTGCTCCTCATCTGGCATCTACTATACTTCAAGTCCTCTCAAAAACCTGCACTGAGAGGAATGAAGGTATAGCAATAGGTGACTTGCAGTACTTGCAGCCAATCTTCTAGCAGCACAACACCAGTTGATTTCAGCAGGCAAATTTTGCCACTCCAGTTGCTGAACTGCAAAAAAAATCCCAGCCATCCACATGTTCAGTTCTAAATTGCTAGTACTACAACTGCTGCCTTTTCAGCTGGTAGATTCTGCCCCCTTTCATGAATTTGTGGAATGTGTTGTACCACAGTGACAGCTTCCAAAAAGACATTTCTTTTCACGTAAGGCCATTCCAGCTCTCTACCGTCATGAGGAAGGAAATGTTTTGTCTTCATTGGACAGGGCAGTCAGTAGCAAGGTTCATATTACCGCTGACTCATCCAGCAGGCATGGTCAGGGATGTTACCTTTCCTTCACGGCACACTGGGTAACTCTGCTGACAGCTGGGAAGGATGCAGGACAGGCTCATGGCTCAGGGGGACTAAGTCCACGCCCCACACTATAAAAGGCTGCCTACATGGTGGCCCTATGTAGTGTTGTTGGCCTGGACGGAGAGCTAGTGTGATTTAGATTAAGCAGGCAGGTTATTCAGTTAGTGGCAGAGTATTTGATAATATATATATATATATATATTTCTTGATCATACATCACGGGACACAGGAGCTCATTACATAGTGGTTATATAGGCACCTCTGGTGATTGGACACTGGTTAACCCCAATTAAGGAGAATTCCTCCCCTATATAACCCCTCCCATATGGCAGGCACCTCAGTTTTTTCGCCAGTGTTTATGGTGGTTGGTCACGTAAAACATGTGCTATGAAGAAAGCTCTGTGCAGGTCCCTGCGGGGGCCTAAGGGCTACAACAAACCGGATCCATATCTTGGGCCGATATTTTGACTCCTAAGATGGTATGGTACCCGGGCCTCGTCATCCGAAGAAACGAGGTTTGGCCTGAAAGTCCTCTCCTATTGGAAGACTGGGCTCTGGGAAAACCAGACTTGGTGTACTATTTACATAGTGGCATGAAAGTTCCTGGCAGAGTCTTTTACATGGTCCAGGTAGGAGGTTCTTCTGAGAAAGAACCACAAAAAAACCTGAAGGTTGGCACAACTCTGCCCGCCGTGATGGGTGAAGGCTGGAATCTGTCTGTTTTCAGCAATTCCTGCGGCGAGGACAGATAAGGGAAGTTAATCTAATATATATTATGGATTTCTTCATTGAGTAGTAGTATGTCTTACCTGGTATCCACCACTAGAGGGAGTAAGAGCAGCCTGATGCATACTTACATGCCTTTTCAGTACACACGCTCAGTGAAGCCTTGTTCTCCAGCTGTCTCACGTCTCCACTGCAATCCCACGTCTCCACTGCAATAGAGGTAATACAGGGGTCCCACGTAGTCTGGGGGTCCCACGCAGCTCCGATGGAGTTTCCCTTTCCCCCCCTGGATTCCGCTCCTGGCCTAATGAAGTAGGGGGGAGTGTGGTTGTGAGCCGTGCACGTCAGTGTGCACGGCGCTGTACTGCGCAGGCGCCAGGTGGCAGATTTAAAAAGCCCAGAGCGTCAGGGGGCTGTAAGTGGAGAAACAGGAGCTGTGGGCATTAAGCATTCCAAGGGATTGGATCCAGGCAAACCTTAGACACCTACTCAGCATCAGGTTGTGCAGTTTAAGCATATATATTTATTGTGAGACTTTAATGACACCAGTGATTGCACTTTGTACTAGTACCTCTGTTTTGTAGCTTAGGACTATGTCTCCACGTAAGAGGGTCTCAGGGGGAGGTAACAAGGGCACTGGTAAATCACCGCCTAGGTTCTAAAAATGCCTGTAAGTTACCATCTCCCCTGCAAGACTGGAGCCAGCCTCACAGGACGAGTCAGTGCCACTGTCAGGTTTTGCAGCCTCTCCTAATGTGTCAGCCCCGGTATATGTCACTGAGGACTCCCTTAGGGCTACATTGGAGGGTTTTGAAGGGAGAATAATGAATTTTATTTCTGCTTCCCTGAAAGATAGCAGGAAAAGGGGTAGATCCCCTCCCTCTGCTGAGATTCCTCTTTCAGATGACTTTTCTGACAATGAGGAGAGATCCCTATCTTGGGACAGGGATCTGGAGCAGTCAGAGGAATCAGAGGAAGAGGAGAGAGTCCCCTCCTCCCAAGCGCTCAGAAAACAGGCGCAGTATTATACTGAATTTGTGCGTACCACATTCAGAATGCCTGCTGCTGAAGTCGCTACGTCCTCTGTTTCTTCCCTGGGAGTAGGGATGAGCTTCGTGTTCGAGTCGAACATACGTTCGACTCGAACATCGGCTGTTTGCCCGTTCGGCGAATTCCGAACGTTATGGGCCGTTCGCGCCAAATTCGTGTGGCGCTCATGGCCCACAATGCACTGCGCCATCGCAGTGCATTGCTGGCTCATGATTGGCCAAGCATGCACTGTGACCCCGCATGCTTGGCCAATCACAGTGCTGGCAGCGAGGAGAGCCATGATTGGCCACAGGCAGGATGCCTGTGGCCAATCATAGCTCAGGCTGTGTAGTACACGCCCCACACTATAGAAGGCCACCAGCGCGGCGGCCTTGTGTAGTGTGTTGGCGTCTGTAGGAGTTAGTGGGTGTTCTGTGTACCTTCAACACGGTATACACCGATCGTTATCGGCTGATTTTTCGTTCTTACTCTTCTGTAGTGGCTGTTGTCTATGTGCTCTGAACCCAGTATACACCGCTATATCCACCTATATAGCTAACTATCTTGCTCATTTTAAATAGAGCTTGCAGTCAGTGGTAGGAGATTGTGCGTGCTGTCTGTGTGCTCTGAACCCAGTATACACCGCTATATCCATCTATATAGCTAGCTATCTTGCTCGTTTTAAATAGAGCTTGCAGTCAGTGGTAGCAGATTGTGCGTGCTGTCTGCATGCTCTGAACCCAGTATACACCGCTATATCCATCTATATAGCTAGCTATCTTGCTCGTTTTAAATAGAGCTTGCAGTCAGTGGTAGCAGATTGTGCGTGCTCTGAACCCAGTATACACCGCTATATCCAACTATATAGCTAACTATCTTGCTCGTTTTAAATAGAGCTTGCAGTCAGTGGTAGCAGATTGTGCGTGCTGTCTGCATGCTCTGAACCCAGTATACACCGCTATATCCACCTTTATATCTAACTATCTTGCTTGTTTTAAATAGAGCTTGCAGTCAGTGGTAGGAGATTGTGCGTGCTGTCTGCGTGCTCTGAACCCAGTATACACCGCTATATCCATCTATATAGCTAGCTATCTTGCTTGTTTTAAATAGAGCTTGCAGTCAGTGGTAGGAGATTGTGCGTGCTCTGAACCCAGTATACACCGCTATATCCAACTATATAGCTAACTATATTGCTCGTTTTAAATAGAGCTTGCAGTCAGTGGTAGGAGATTGTGCGTGCTGTCTGCGTGCTCTGAATCCAGTATACACCGCTATATCCATCTATATAGTTAGCTATCTTGCTCGTTTTAAATAGAGCTTGCAGTCAGTTGTAGGAGATTGTGCGTGCTGTCTGTGTGCTCTGAACCCAGTATACACCGCTATATCCACCTATATAGCTATCTATCTTGCTCGTTTTAAATAGAGCTTGCAGACAGTGGTAGGAGATTGTGCGTGCTGTCTGCGTGCTCTGAACCCAGTATACACCGTTATATCCACCTACATAGCTCTTCTCTAATTGAGCCATCTGCCATCTGCAGGAGTTAGTGGATGTTGTGTGTGCCTCCAGCATAAAAGAGGGCAAGCAGGCTCTGTGTCTAGAGACAACAGTGCTGGTCGTGGACGCGGTACATCGTCATCATAAGCACGTGGCCATGGGACACGCTTGTCCTTCTTTTCGACAGCTGGACATGTTGAGCCGCAACATGCCAACGACTTGGTAGAGTGGATGACTCTATCTCCTCATCCTCTCTCACCCAGGCTCAGGGTACTAGCAAAGGAGCTGCCAACGCATCGTCTTCCCTCCTCTCAAAGTCATCATCAGTGACTCCTTCCCTAGACCCACCACGTCCTCCTGAGGAGTCTCCTGAACTCTTTGAGCACAGTGTTGGGTACATGCTCCAAGAGGATGCCCAGTGTTTTGTAGGCTCTGATGATGATACTCAGCTAGAGGAAGGCAGTAGTGTGAATGCAGAGAGAGGGGATGCTCAAGAAGGACAGCAATCTGGCAGTCATGTTCCACAAGCTGCAGCATACTGCCAGGTTTGCTCCAGCAATGAAGAGGGAGGGGATGATGAGGGCACTGACTCCACATGGGTGCCTGGTAGGAGAGAGGAGGAGGAGGAGGAGGAGGAGGAGGCACATGTCCAACAAGGCAGCACATCGACTGAATCACACCACAGAGCTCAGCCTGTGCAGGGTGCTGCCTCTGCGCGTTATTCTAAAAGTTCTTTGGTGTGGGCTTTTTTGAGACGAGTGCATCAGATCGCACCGCTGCTATTTGCAACATATGTCTCAAGCGTATCTCGCGTGGCCAAAACATCAGCTGCTTGGGCACCACATGCTTGACCAGACATATGTTGTCCTGCCATGCAGCTCGTTGGCAAGCGTATCTCAAAGACCCACACCAAAGAACAAAGCGCACCTCTCCTTGCTCCTCATCAGCTGGGATCTCCAACCCCACTAGACCTTCAGTCCTCTCTGAAACCTGCTCTGAGAGGAATGAAGGTGTAGAATTAGGTGTGTCACAGCCAAGTGCTTTCGGGCACTCTGCTAGCAGTACACTCATGTCCGATTATAGCAGGCAAATGTCCCTGCCCCAGCTGCTGGACCGGTGAAAAAAGTTTACTCCCAGCCATCCACATGCCCAGCGGTTGAATGCTAGCTTGGCTAAATTGCTAGCACTTCAACTGCTGCCTTTTCAGTTGGTAGACTCGGCCCCCTTCCGTGAGTTTGTACAATGTGCGGTTCCTCAGTGGCAGGTCCCCAAACGCCACTTTTTCTCACGGAAGGCGATTCCGGCTCTCTACCGGCATGTGGAAGGCAATGTCCTTGCCTCGCTGGACAGGGCGGTCAGCAGTTAAGGTGCATATTACCGCTGACTCATGGTCCAGCAGGCATGGACAGGGACGTTACCTGTCTTTCACGGCCCATTGGGTCACTCTTCTGGCAGCTGGGAAGGATGCAGGACAAGGTGCAGTTGTGTTGGAGGTTGTTCCGCCACCACGCCTCCAAAATGCTACTACTGGTTGTGACATACCTCTCTCCTCCACCGCCTCCTCTTCTTCTTCCTCCATGGCCTCTTCCAGTGCTCTGTCCTCAGAACCAGCGGTGCTCCGTAGGTGTTCCAGGGGCTACGCAAGCACGCAGGCAAAACAATGCCATGCCGTGCTTGCGCTGGTTTGTTTGGGGGACAGGAGCCACACTGGGGCGGATGTTTTGTCAGCTCTGCAGGGGCAGGCCGAGAGGTGGTTGACGCCACACCAGCTTAAGCCAGGAATGGTGGTTTGTGACAATGGCACCAACCTCCTCTCTGCCCTCCGACAGGGACAACTGACCCATGTGCCCTGTGTGGCTCATGTTCTTAACCTGGTGGTTCAGCGATTCTTTGGCAGGTACCCGGGCTTACAGGATGTCCTGAAGCAGGCCAGGAAAGTCTGTGTGCATTTCCGCCGATCATTTAATGCCTGTACTTGACTGGATGAGCTCCAAAAGGAGTTGAACCTGCCCAAGAACCGCCTTATATGTGACATGCCCACCAGGTGGAACTCAACGTTGGCCATGCTGCAGCGGCTGCACACGCAGCAGAGGGCCATCAATGAGTACCTGTGCGACTACGGCACCAGGACAGTGTCAGGGGAGCTCGGTTTTTTCTCACTACGCCAGTGGGGCATGATCAGGGATGCATGCACTGTCCTGTCACCGTTTGAGGAGGCCACAAGGATGGTGAGCAGTGACAGTGCATGCATTAGTGACACTGTACCTCTTGTCCACCTATTGGAGCATACGCTGCTTGGAGGCAGAACAGAGGCAACCTGCGCTTCATGGCCTCCCTGATCCTGCAAAGCCTGCGGAAGGATCCTCATATTCTTCGGATCAAGGAGAGGGACCATTACTGGCTGGCCACTCTCTTTGATCCACGGTACAAGGGTAAGGTTGCCGACCTTATCTTGCCGTCGCAGAGGGAGCAGAGGATGAGACATTTCCGGGAGGCCTTGCAGAAAGGTCTGTGCAACGCGTTCCCAGAGACTGGGAGGTTACAAACTCCTGGTCCTGGACAACGTGTTGCTGAGGCATCGGTCAGAAGGAGCGGTGGAGAAGGTGGCCGTCTGACCAATGCTTTCAGACAATTTTTTAGTCCGCAGCCCCAAGGTATGATCGGTTCCAGCAACCATCGCCAGCGTCTGATTTACATGGTGCAGGAATACCTAGGGGCAAGGTCAGACTTGGACACCTTTCCCACCGAAAATCCTCTGGCTTACTGGGTCTTGAGGATGGATCACTGGCCAGAGCTTGCACAGTATGCAATTGAGCTACTGGCCTGTCCTGCATCCAGCGTTCTTTCGGAACGCACCTTCAGTGCTGCTGGTGGCTTTGTTACCGATCACAGGGTGCGCCTGTCCACCGAATCAGTTGATCGACTGACCTTCATCAAGATGAATCAGTCAGTCTTGGATCACCCACAGCTACCAAGCACCTGAAGCTGATGTAACCGAATAATTTTTTTTGAAATATCACATCCCTTCAAGAGTAGACTGCCTATGCTGATGCTGAGTGACTGTCCTGTTATGTTGATTGTCTATCCTCTTCCTCCTCCGCTGATATGTTGGAAGAACATTTTTGGTTCTGGGTGATGCCATCAGCCCAATTTTTCTGCCCCTGTTTAACAGGGGCGTTTAATTACAATTTTTGATGCAATGCTTTGCAGCAGGGCTAATTCCTGCACTAAAACTAGAGTATATGGGAGAGGTTGCAGTGTCGTGGCACCAGCACCAGTGCCTAAGGCCCAATTTTTCAGCCCCTGTTTAACAGGGGCATTTAATTACAATTTTTGATGCAATGCTTTGCAGCAGGGCTCATTCCCGCACTACAACTAGAGTATATGGGAGAGGTTGCAGTGTCGTGGCACCAGCACCAGTGCCAGCAGCCCAATTTTTCAGCCCCTGTTTAACAGGGACATGTAATTACAATTCTTTATATAATATTTCACAGAAGGGCCCGTTCCTGTGCCCACCCAGAGTAACTGTGAGGACTTATAGTGTTGTGGCACCAGCACCACAACCACTAAAGGTCAATTTTTCTACCACTGTTCAACAATGGCATGTAATTACAATTCTTGATATAATCGTTCACAGCAGGGTGCTCCAGCGCCCCCCAAGAGTCACTTTGAGGGCTTACAATGTTGTCGCAAAACCAACACCTTGTTCCGCCATTTCTGCAGAGCATATAGGGCAGGCCCCTACTTTCAAACATCCAACTTACAAACATCTCCTACTTGCAAACGGAAGGAGACAACAACAAGTGAGATGAAAAAAGACGGACAGCAAAACAAATTATACAGGGGTGATAACCCTTCCCTATGTTTTCCAAAAAGCTTAAAAATTGTTTTTTTGACTGGAGCTACACTTTAAAAATGTACCAGTTGAAAATTACAAACAGATTCAACTTAACACAACAAACCTACACAGTCCCTGTCTTGTTTGCACCGCCTGTATACTGCTGTTCTGAGTATATAGGGCCTGGGGGCCACACATATTTCCTTTTTTTAATATGGGTACGGGGTTCCCCTTAATATCCGTACAAGACCCAAAGGGGCTGGTAATGGGCAGGGAGGGCTACCCATGCCATTTTTCTCAATGATTTTCAACCATATTGCAGGAACCAGATATAACATTAAAACCGCATGCAGTTTTAAATGACGTTATTTCCGTTAAATGTCATTTTGTGCAGGGACTGTTCTAAACACGGGAAACACGTGGCACTTCATAGGCATACTATAGACACCCCCCAGGCACGATATTTAAAGGAATACTTCACTTTTTTTTTCACTTCAATCGTCATTAAAATTGGTGCTCCCGCCAAAACGGCCGTTTTTAAAACTTTTTTTTGCATTGACCCATGTCCCCTGGGGCAGGAGCCAGTTCCCCAAACCCTTTATAGGACAGTATCTTGCATATTAGCCGTTAAAATTAGCACTTTTAATTTCAAATGTTTGAGTCCCATAGACCTCAATGGGGTTCTAACGTTCGTATGAATTTGGGGTCCGTTCGAAAGGTCTGGTGCGAACCGAACCGGGGGGTGTTCGGCTCATCCCTACCTGGGAGTCAGGAAAGTCTCACAGACTGCCTATTCCTTCCCAATTCATCCCTTAATGGATAAATTGTTGTATGAGGATTGGGGACATCCAGATAAAATGTTTGCTCCTCCTAAAAGGTTTTCTATGCATTATCCTCTGGAGGAAAGTTTCACCAAGAAGTGGGGGGTCCCATCTGTCGATGCGGCTGTTTCTTGCGTGAATAAAAACCTGACTTGTCTGTTGGATAATGCTCAGGTATTTAAAGATCCAACTGATAAGAAGCTGGAAACATTATTAAAAGCCTCCTTTTCCATGACTGGCACTGTAGTGCAAATCGCATACTTGTCTGGGCAGAAAACCATGTTCCGTGTCTTTCTGCAGTCTTCATTCCAGGAGTGGAAAATTGGCAGGCGGATTTCCTGAGCCGCCAGCAGTTGTGCCCAGGAGAATGGGCTCTGCACCCCGACGTGTTTCGGGACATATGTCACAGGGGGGGTACTCCAGACGTAGATCTGTTTGCGTCCAGGTTCAACAGAAAACTGGACAATTTTGTGTCAAGGACAAGAGATGCACTTGCTCAGGGGTCAGATGCTCTGACGGTTCCCTGGGATCAGTACAATCTGATTTATGCCTTCCCCCCCGTGCCCGCTTCTGTCGCGGTTCCTGGGAAGAGTTAAGAGGGAGACAAAATCGGTCCTTTTGGTAGCCCCGGCTTGGCCCAGGCGACCGTGGTACGCAGAGATCATGAAGTTGGCAGTAGGAAGGCCGTGGATCCTCCCTCTCCGGCCAGATGTGCTCTCACAGGGTCCAATTTACCATCCTGCTTTACACAGTCTGAGTTTGACGGTTTGGCTGCTGAGACCCACATTCTGAGAGATCGCGGCCTTTCGGGGCCAGTCCTTTCTACTCTGGTCAATGCCAGAAAGCCGGCCTCCAGGCTTATTTATTACAAAATCTGGAGGGCATATGTTTCCTGGTGTGAACTCAGGGAATGGCATCATAGAAAGTATGTCATTAGCAGGATCCTGGCCTTTCTCAATTTGGCCATAAGCACTATCAAGGTGCAGATTTCGGCCTTGTCAGTGTTTTTTCAGAAGCCACTTGCATCGCATTCCCTGGTGCGGGCTTTCATCCAGGGGGCCATGTGGATAAGACCGCCAGTTAAATCCCCGGTATGCCCATGGGATCTGAATTTGGTTCTCTCGGCTTTGCAGGGGCAACCATTTGAACCTTTGCATCTGGCTTCATTAGTTCTCCTGACTAAAAAATTGGTTTTCTTGGTAGCCATATCCACGACTAGAAGAGTATCAGAACTAGCAGCTCTTTCCACCAAAGAGCCGTATCTAATTATTCATAAGGACCGGGTGGTCATGCGTCCCAACAGGTCCTTTCTACGTAAGGTGGTTTCGGGATTCCATTTGAATCAAGATGTAATCCTACCATCCTTTTTTCCGGACCCACAGTCCGCAGAAGAAGAATCTTTGCACACTTTGGATGTGGTTAGAGCAATCAGTATCTATCTTCAAGCAACTGCTCAGATAAGGAAAACTGATTGCTTATTTATTTTGCCGGAAGGCCCTAGGAAGGGCCAGGCGGTGTCAAAATCCACTCTCTCAAGGTGGATTAGACAGGTTATTTCTCAAGCCTATAGTGTTAAAGAGAAAAATCCCTCCTTTTCAAGTGAAAGCGCACTCTACTAGGGCTGTAAGTGCTTCTTGGGCAGTGCATCACCAGGCCTCCCTGGCTCAGATCTGTAAGGCTGCAACTTGGTCATCAGTCCACACATTCACCAGATTCTATCAGGTGGATGTCAGAGGGCAAGAGAATATTGCCTTTGGGCGCAGTGTACTGCAGGCTGCAGTTTAGGTCCTCCGGTCCCTGGCGGTCTATAATTATGATCTGTGTCTCCCTCCCCTCAATCTGAGCATTGCTTTGGGACATCCCACTATGTAATGAGCTCCTGTGTCCCGTGATGTATGAACAAGAAAATGGGATTTTTATATACAGCTTACCTGTAAAATCCTTTTCTTGAGAGTACATCACGGGACACAGGGCTCCCACCCCTCTTGGGTTTTACGTGGTTTCTTATTGCTTTGCTATAAAACTGAAAACTGAGGTGCCTCCCATATGGGAGGGGTTATATAGGGGAGGAATTCTCCTTAATTGGGGTTAACCAGTGTCCAATCACCAGAGGTGCCTATATAACCACTATGTAATGAGCTCCTGTGTCCCGTGATGTACTCTCAAGAAAAGGATTTTACAGGTAAGCTGTATATAAAAATCCAATTTTTTGATATATATATATATATATATATATATATATATATATATATATATATATACTCTGCAGCATCCAATGTAGCCTATATCTATAGTGCATTCCATGGTATACTATTTCTAATATACTTCAGGAGGTGTATTTGAGATCTATATATATATATATATATATATATATATATATATATATATATATAGTTTCATAGTTTCATAGTTAGTTAGGTTGAATAAAGACACCAGTCCATCCAGTTCAACCTGAGTGAGTGTCTACAATTGTCCCTTTCCCTGTGCATTGCTACACCCACAACAGTCCCTACCGTCAAGGAGCCCACAATCCAAGGTCCCCATTCACATACTAGGGCCAATTTTGGACAGAAGCCAATTAACCTACCTGCATGTCTTTGGATTGTGGGAGGAAACCGGAGTACCCGGAGGAAACCCACGCAGGCACAGGGAGAACATGCAAACTCCAGGCAGGTAGTGTCATGGTTGGGATTTGAACCAGTGACCTTCTTACTGCTAGGTGAGAGTGCTAACCACTACACCACTGTGCCGCCCAATATATATATATATATATATATATACACACACACACACACACACACTCTAGTATATATATATTGAAGTAACTGATCCATACAACCTATTATTAACTCTTCTCTTCCCATAGTTATTTCGTTTATAAAACCCTGCTAGGCACACTGATATAAAGTTATTTATGAAAACGCACACACTGCTGCTAGTAAAACACTATCTTATTTATTTCCCAAGAAATTAGGAAAGCTAACAAAGTATTAAAAAGACATTACAATATCACAAAGCTTCAATCAGAACATATAATACAAGAATATGAAAGATACTTACCAAACGGTCCTTCGTGAGGCTTTGCTGCATCGGCTAGGCTCAGACCAGGAGAGGGCTTTCACCATGAGGTTTAGGCCAGAGCCATCACCCAGGAGCATGCTGTATTGTCCACTATGATCAGTGTCTCCATTAACCATGAGCCGTCTAGCTCACTCTTATTCCCTTTGAAGCCTGCAATCACACATATCACAGCAGGTGGGTCTGAGCCAAGCTATTGTTCTTCTGATTACAAAGCTTTCATGTGCTTAATTCAACTGAGGCTAAGTGACTATCTCAATCATGAGCAAATACCAGAAGTATTATATGAATTCAATCCAACATTACCGCTTTGCGCCTGAAAGGCACATACCATCCTTCTTCAGACACGGCTCCTATTAAACAGTCCATAACTGTGTTAACATGTGTGGCTCCCCAACATGTGTTTCCGAACCAGTACCTATGGAACAGTCCTTAGCTGTGTAACGTGTTGTGGTTTTCAACATGTGCTTCAGAAACAGCTCCCGTGGAACAGTCCATAATGGTCTTACCGTGTTGTGTTTTTCAACATGTGCAGAAACAGGTTCTATGGAGCAGTCCATAATTGTTTTACCGAGTGGTGCTTCCCAACACGTGCCGCTTTGCCACTGAGTGACACACCACCATCATTCTTCAGCGACAGCTTCCATGTCACCATTCTGGATCTTCTGTATCTTCAGGACGGCAATACAGGCAAGGGGTGTCCATTCATTCACCAGCACACATTCAGAGTAACATATCAACCAGCTTTCAAATACAGAGTCTTGAGGAGGGCCATTCTTGCCCATATTACTAGCCTACAATACCCATAGGTCACACTATACCATAAAATAAATCAACCTATTACCACAATATATACATATATATGTATTACGCACCCCTCTCCCAACCTCCTATAACCCTTTACTGTAAATATGGGTTGGGATTCGGCAGGCTTGCTCACAACGGTATTGCAGGGCTCTGACTTGGCCGCAAAGTCTCTAACTTGTACACAGAGACCTTACCGTCAAATCGTCCCTCAACTTGCATAGAGAAATGGGAGACCCTTCTAGATAAATATTGAGTTTAACTACACCTATAAATTTACAACAATGACCCAACCCACACAATTCCAGCCCTGTGCCTGGATTTCAGAGATCATGCCCATGGTATACCATGCACCTCTACCTATGGTTAGGTTCAAGGAACCCTCTAGTTCCATGACTAATACTACACCGGTATTCTTTAGGACAAAGAAACAAACTCGCCTACATCCCAAATAATACCCGGGTGCTTCCTTCCCAGCAATGATCTCTCCATCCAGAACACAGAGAGAAATAACTTCCCAACATTATTCGTGCATCCCCATGTATTGACCTGGCCTACAAAGGACATCATGGTCATGCTTCTGAAAGAGGGAAATATCACCCTGCCTCCAGCTTCCATCTTCTCTGATCACATGATGATGTAGCCTCAAATGCAACAAGACAGAATCCCCAGTCAGTAAGCCCATTGATTCCACCAAATATACAAACCGAGTCTGCACTTCTGTGTATGGGAACATACAGCATAACACCATTCACAATCCAAATTAGTACAGCTCATCCAGGCATTCGGCCACTACTTTGGATTAGTTTAAGTGACGTGTTTTGGCAAAATCTTACTGAGCGGTGATGCTAACTCATCAGGCCACTGCCCCTCATACAGAGACGGTACAATCAGCTTGATGTTGGCTGATATTTCCGCCTGCCACGGCGTGCATGCCAGATTTCTGTCCTGTACCATCACATTCTCTACCAACCTCTCAACATGGTTGACAAAATCCGGAGCCACTCTAACCTGGGTGTTTCTGTGACTTCGTTGAATGTTATCAAGGACGCCCCCAATCTCTCTGGGCAACAAAGTCACACTCCTTCTCTGAAGCTATGGTTGTGAGTTTGTTCCTCAGGAGGCTGATGTCCACTCCATTAACAACACCCATCCCAGCTATTATTTCCCCCCCAATATAGTGCTGAATACATCCCTCCTCTTTCGGGTTACTCCTCAGAAATAAGCATCCTGCATGGACCTCATTCTGTGTTCACACATCTCTGGGAGTAAGTCACTGGTACAATGACCGCACTTGATTCAATGTATACGCAGCACATATAGGGTGATTTATAGGGTTTTTATCAACCACCGTGAGATGCTGCAGCGCCATGTGGTGAATTCATACGGTACCCTGGTAGCCAGCGTCTGTTCCCTTTATTTTAATGGAGCATGCTCCTGTGTGTATTCACTGGCATTATCTGTGCAGGGTTTCGACCTCTCAGGTGAGACACCAATCAGGCATATCTTCCCCATGTCTAGTTCTGGTGTCCCACATGTCCATTAACCGAAAGCTTCTCTCTAGGACCGCTAGGATTGAGACACCACCCCTACAAGGAAGTTTTCACCCCCTTGATGTGTCACCTGGCACCCTTTAGTCTGGCCAACAGCTACATTATTATGCATAAGTGCCAACCTGCCTCCTGGGTACCTGCACCATATTAACTCGGTTACATCAATACACGTCATACATTAAAACCTTTCTTCTTTCAATTCCTCCTTCCAACAAAAAAAAACACATATTTTACATTTTCATGTTCTAACGGATTGGATGTGTCATAATTCTTCCCCAACCTCCAACCCATTGCACATGTATTAATAACATGTTTGCATTCATCAGGAGAGACTTCAGCAAAAATGTTTCACAAGTTCTGTTGTTTCAGATTCAGCATTAGCACCAAATTGTCCATAAGAAAAAACAAGTATTAATCTGAATCTTTCAGTTTTTCCTTTTCTTCTCTCCTGATGTTATCAGAACAAATTTGTGGTGTGGCACATACAAACTGCCTACCGGATGATCATCTGTCATCCCTGCTCCAGAAACCTCGCTCCACCAGGATTCTGGAAGTAAAAAAAAAAGAGGAGAATCAAATTCTTATCCATAACATCTGCTCGTTTACCATGTTTACCTATAGTTCCCTCCTTAGAACCCAGGAACTTAGTATTTCTGGCTTCTGCAACTCTGACCCAACTATCTAAACAACCATGACCTCTTTAGGCTGAACCCACTCTAAAATGGATCCCCATGTTATGATCAAAACATTTTTCAACGAACGTCAGTGTTGCTTCTCAAAAAATTCAAATTTTACAAGCTAAGAGGACAATGCATTTATCTTTATCTTTACGATGTATGCACTACCCCTTTCAGGTGGACAAAGCCTAAACCTTTTGGAATTCTTTTCGACCTGAATGAAAATAAAACAAAGAAAAAAAAACACAAAGCTCCAGAGGCTTAGAATGGTTTCCAGCTGCTAACTGAGGGCATTGTCAATTACCCCCCTTTCAGGTGGACAAAACATACTAATTTTTCCACCTGAACAAAAATAAAAATAAAATAGATGACTAAACAAATATCACAAAAAAAAAAAAATGTAGAAAAAAAATTAAAAAATCTGGCCATTATCACACAAACAACAGGACAAGACAACCACCATAAAACAATGACAAACACTCAACTTTTAGTTAACAACATCCATTGACTTTTCTCCTGAGAAGAGTGCTCATTCCGATCTGAAAGATAATTAGTTAATGGGAAAAACAAAAAAACAAACAAAGAAAGCATATGTATCTCATCACAACATTGTAGCTTCATTTGTAACTCTTTAGTACTATTTAGTTTTCATTGTTTGCAAACAATTACTAACTAATAAGCTCATGGTACCATGTGATAATCTATTATGCATTTACAATAACCTAACCCCTGTTCTGCTATATTTTCCCACTGTTGTTCTCACTTTGACAGACCTGCAAACAAACACAAATGTTAGTATCTAAAGCCTTTTAACTTCTTCCATGGTCTCTGGAAAAGAAATACAAAGACAGTGATTACGCACAATTATCATGACAATTGACTTTTTAAGTCCCCAAAGCCTTTCCCATTGCAATACAGTTGCCATATTACTCAGGAAAAATGGCAATGCAATTTGCGTCCAACTACATACAAGCCAGAATGGTAGATTAGCCCAGGGGGCAAATATTGGAATGTTCATCCAGTCTTGTTGCTGGCTGTGCTTAGGGTGTGGATTGTCATTTCTTATCTCTCCTTCAGAACTGTGTAATCTGTCCCGGCTGCTATCTTTCATATCAGGTGTTTGAATTACGCTGTCCCTGTCCTGGGTGGGGGTTTCATTGTAGATACCTGTACTTCTGGGGTTTCCTGTTCCATGCTAGCAATTTTAAGGGCTTTATGAAATCTATGTCTATGCCCATTCCATTTACAATGTCTGAACTTTCTCTGCCTTCCTTTACCTCTGCTTATTACGGATACATCTGCCTTTGACCCATACTCCCTTTCCCTGGACTCTTGACAGAAGTCTCGGAGGATATTGACCAAATTTTGGTAGGATCTAGAATTCCTCAGAGCCATTCTAGTGGGATAGCTTACATAACACTTATTGGCCATTGAGTATATGAAACTTGCATCGTCCTTCAATAAGTCAGGACAGTTGAACACTTTCATATACAATGCAAGATACTCACTGCAGAACAAAATTGGGTCATCTCCTCTCCTAAATTTCATTTGTTGCAAATCACTCATACCATTATCACGACTGTCCACAATACGCTGCAACTCTTTCCTCCGCACCTCTGCATCTGCTACGTTATCATTAACTTGTGCCGATAACTGGCCTACCAAAGGTCCTGCTAGCCATGCTTTCAGAAGAGAGTATGCATCCTCATTACTCAAATGGAATTTAACTACTAGAGCTTCAAATTTATTGGACAGACTCATTGGTGATTCCAGGGCATTAAATTCACCCAAAATCTTGCGCAAAGTAAGTCTCTCTTGGATTGTAATCAAACTCTCATTCTGCCTTGAAGCTATAGGTGCCATAGCAGACTGTGTTTCATCACGGTCCTTCTCCTCATTGATTGTGCAGATATCGGCCAATTGGCATGTTCCTTTGTGCTCATTGAGCGATACCACAACTTTCTGTGTAGTAAGAAGCTGGGAGCGTACATTTGCTAATTCTCTTTCTAAAGACATAACCAACTCTTCCATCTCTGACAACTTTATTCGCAATGACTCTAAAAGTTTGCTCTTCATATCACAGTCCATGCTGTACCTGTGAAGCTTTACTTGTAGCTCACTGTTTCTCTCTGACAAACCTCCTGCTTTTGCCCGCAATTCATCCATCTCATTACTGGAGGCTGTTGCAATCTTTAAAAGGTTTTCACTGACTTTCGCTATGTCCTCACCGAGACGTCTCCTCTCTACTTCCCCCTTCCCCCCCATTTGCTCAGATATGAATTTAATTCTGAGCAAAACTGCAATTTCATTAGCCAACTTTTCTTTCTTAACTTTTTTAGGCTGTTTACCCGATAATCTACTATTATGCTGCTGACACTGAGATAATAGAACCTTAGACTGGCTTTCAAGAGTTTCATCTACACATGAATGATAACTGGCAGAGGCATACTTTTTAACATATGTATACACAAGTTCCATTTCACAACCATACAATCAACACAATACACACTTCTATTTGTACTAACGTTCCAACACTGCATTGAGTACTAAACCAAACTCAATTATCGTTAGCTCTTACGACTCACAAAAAAAACCAAATCGCTCTTCCAGCATTCAATATTCTTAATTTGTTACCACTTTTACCTGATATCATTCAAAACAATTCAACTTTTGCCTATCCATAGAAAAGACTCACCACACTTATTGTGGCATTATCAGCTGTCTTGTATCTGAGCACTTCTGTCCTGTAAGTTCTATGCGGCTTTTAGGATTGCCACATGCTATCTGGGGTGCCATTTGAAGTAACTGATCCATACAACCTATTATTAACTCGTCTCTTCCCATAGTTATCTAGTTTATAAAACCCTGCTAGGCACACTGATACAAAGTTATTTATGAAAACGCACACACTGCTGCTAGTAAAACACTATCCTATTTATTTGCCAAGAAATTAGGAAAGCTAACAAAGTATTAAAAAGACATTACAAGATCACAAAGCTTACAATCAGAACATATAATACAAGAATATGAAAGATACTTACCATACGGTCCTCCGTGAGGCTTTGCTGCATCTGCTAGGCTCAGACCAGGAGAGGGCCTTCACCATGAGGATTAGGCCGGAGCCATCACCCAGATTAGGCCTCGAGATGGCCGAATCATCCTGTCAACAGAAACACATGGCAAGCTCTTGCAGCAAACAGAGAGAGAGCATTGTCTGTATGTGAGCCTTTTCTTTCAAACATACACGACCACTCGTAGCCACCCCCATTTGCCTTCCATCCAATAGATTTCACCAAGAGGTAATCCTTCACATGTATGCCCATTCTTCAGGAAGCATGCTGTATTGTCCACTATGATCAGTGTCTCCATTAACCATGGGCTGTCTAGCTCACTCTTATTCCCTTTGAAGCCTGCAATCACACATATCACAGCAGGTGGGTCTGAGCCAAGCTATTGTTCTTCTGATTACAAAGCTTTCATGTGCTTCATTCAACTGAGGCTATGTGGCTATCTCAATCATGAACAAATACCAGAAGTATTATATGAATTCAATCCAACATATATATATATATATAAGAATCTAGTGTAGCCTTTATCTACAGTGCATTCCGTAGTGTCCTATTTATAATGTACTTTGGGCAGTGTTGTTATGGCTATTTTATATCTCACTTAAATGAATAACGATACAAGAAATAAGTGATTAAACCTTTGTCTACATAAGAATAAAAATGAACGATAACAGTGCGAAAAGATAAACAATTACCTTTATTTATACAGAAAAGAAACTTTAGAATAATTAGAACTTATCATATAACTCAAGTGATGTTACAAGTACAGTGTTGCTTAGGCTGCCAAGATGATTTAGGTCATATGGTTACAACAGACATACACTTTCAATATATTTATCAATATTTCAAGATAAGTCCTAAGAAAGAAATAATTAGAAATAGAAGAGACATAATAAAAAAAGGAGAGAGAGAGAGAGAGAGAGAGAGAGAGAGAGAGAGAGAGAGAGAGAGACGAGTATACGTTACACGGACTTCCGGTCGCCTTCCATGGTCTAGAAATCAAGAGAGCTATAAGCTAATTCTAGCCCTATTTTATATGCATTCCGGGCCAATCAGAAGATGGAACGCACCCATTGGCTCTGAGTTTGCATCAACCTCTGATTGGCCGATTCTCAAGTCTACATGCTGATTGGTTCAGGATGGCTCACACTCTGATTGGTTATAATTTCAAGCCCAGTTAAGCATCAAACTTCCGATGCCTTTATGAGCAACTTCCTTTGATCTCTGACCCTGCCAGTTCCGACTTAAGACCGGTTTAATTATCTCTGGATTTACAACCGTCAGCCCTCTTTGATACAACATAAATTAGCATTTAAAAGAGGCACTATATCTGAAATGGCCATCTCTGTGAACAATAGGGTAACTTAGATACTATACAAACAGCAGACCAACAGGTTTGTGTGTTTGAGATACCAAGAACAGTAAATTTTCTAGTATACATGTTACACATATATATATATCCAAAACAGGGCATAGTAAGTTAATTGGTCCTCACAATGGCTTTCTTTTAAGCTCTTTGATATAAATATTATATTTCAAAATCGCCACCACAGTTCCCCCTGAAGTTCATTCTTGAACTGCCACCCTGGTTCAGTGATTTTGTACCCACCCACAACAGCCCAGAAGCCCCAATCCTTCCCCACCACCACGGCCTCCTCTGTCTTTCTTGAACACGCCGCAACTCCTCCATGTAGGCTTGAGACAGCCAAAAGAAATCCTGGTGCCCTTGAGACTTCACATCCAAACCATGAGTGTCTGTACTGCAATGTTTCATTGCCCCTCTGCCTTGGAAGAGCGAAACTCCAACATTGAGAGCGGGATCCTGACATATCTGGTCCTGTAACGGTTGCTCCAATTGGATCGGACCACGAGACAGCACTTTTCAGCATGGTGAAGGGCAGTTCAGGAGAGTCCTATTTGTTGCACATTTGTCTCAAGAGATGACTTGTCTCAAGGTTGTCTTCCAGTGGTGGTGGTTGGGCGAGCCTCCGGACAGTCGTGCATGAATACAAAAAAAACAACAAAAAAGGTAGAATGTCAGTGTACAGATAGTGGAGGAATGCCAGACAGGAGCAGCGGGTTGGCCATTGAGACTTAATACTTATAAGGGGTGCAATGTGGACGAGTATAGTGGGCTCCCCACAGGAAATAGAGTCCAAGCAACAGCCAGTATCATCCATGGCCCTTGATGGTAGGGATAGTCAACACTGCCTGTTATTGCCAGGTCCCTGGGTTCACCACACCTGCTCGCGGTGCTCAGGTTAAACCAGGAAGTAGAGTTACATTAAGTAAGGCAGAAATGGTAAAGCCTTCCAATTTACAGCTCATCTCTGCTATTCCAACAAGAGTTCCAGAAGACTAATACATTTTACTTTTAAAGATATAGAAGAACATTATCAGCTAATTGACTGGTATCATCCCTTAAAGTAATTAAAGATAAGAATATGAAATAAAGAAAGTAGGAACAAGAAAATAAAATAAACAAAAAGAATAAAAACACATACAGGTTTAATGCTACTTCAACCCAGATGTCAAAGAACATTGAATCTGCATTCATAAAAACCCAACCGAACAATATATAACTGTCCTGAAAAATTATTACAAAGTGCCCTGAAAAATTATACATTGTTACCGCAGCAACTTAGCAAAAAATTAAAAAGAGGAACAAAAGAATAAAAATAGGTGGCTCCTCTCCCATATTAGTGATCAACAGGTGAACCGGATCACTGTCACAAAAAATTTACAAGTCCGGTACAAAAAGAATATTAAAAAAGGAGAGAATAAAACAATGGTTGCCAAAAAACTTTTAGAATTTAGTCAAACCCGACTGCAGTTTGTTGCTCAAATTTTCTTAGAGGCTTTTTCCCACAATAACAAAAAGAGAAAAACAAATATAGTTCAAGGGTCCTCTTTTAAATGCGACAATACTCTACATCAGTCTCTTAATAGCTACCCACAACAGAACAGCAACAGGGTGGAGTTTACTAAAAGCTGTGGCCCTAATAAACTTTTCCCATTAAGAAACCTTAGTTGGATATATTTAGATTCACCTCTTTTGATTGTGAGCTCACCCAAATCATCCACTTCACTCCTAAGACATCCTGATTTCAAGCTCTCTTGTTACCTCCTCCCATGCTCAACATCAAGATCGCTCCAGAACCTCTGGAACTCCACCATCCCCGTATGTCCAGCCAGCACCTACCCTGACCACCACTAGGTGATCCCTAAAAAAACTTTTATTACGGGAAGCCTACCCCGCCTCCACCTAAAATGTTACCTCAGCCAGCTCCTTATTCCCAGCCGCTATTATTTTTGTACCACCCTCTTCTCCTTAGATCATTAACCCCTTGATCAGGGCCCTTCTATTTACGCCCTGCACAGACTGTTGGCACTAAATTTAAATCTAAATTCTGTTGCCCCAAACCACCCAACTACCCAACTTTTAACTCCTCCCGAATCCCAATGGAAGTTTCAATAGGGGATGTCAGTTTTTTTTTATAAAACCTTTTCTCTGGAGTAAAAGGGGTCCGCCCTTGTGTCCCTGCTATATCTATTACCAGAACAGGGGAAGATGTGCAATAGACTCCCTGAGGTAGTGTACCATGCTGAGAACAGTTCAACCTGTATAGCAGCATATAGGGCATCACTGGACATTCAATACCAGCACCAATACCCTTGTCTCAGGTCTCGATTATTTTTAACTTTGTTTAGGCCAGTTGGGACACTACCCCGGCCTCCATTGGACCTGATCCCCCTCCTGTGCCAGTATTGTTGTCTTTTCCCATAGAACAACACCTTCCTTTCTCCAGCACTCATCAGTACCAGTCATCTGAGGCTGTCCAGACTCAAACCATCAGAACAAGATGGACTCCAGGGTGTAACACAGTAGAGTCTGATAGGATAAACACCTTCCTTTCTCCAGCACTCATCAGTACCAGTCATCTGAGGCTGTCCAGACTCAAACCATCAGAACAAGATGGACTCCAGGGTGTAACACAGTAGAGTCTGATAGGATAAACACCTTCCTTTCTCCAGCACTCATCAGTACCAGTCATCTGAGGCTGTCCAGACTCAAACCATCAGAACAAGATGGACTCCAGGGTGTAACACAGTACAGTCTGATAGGATAGCACCCAGATTGACCACAATATCTGCACAACGTTCCATCCCTGCCATTAAGGATGCGAACAGTGCAAGTTAGATTTTTTTTTCATGATCCTGGAACGGAGTCATCAACCAATCTATTACGACTCATTACTACCCCCTGCCTGCCTATCCTTGCAAAGTGATGCTGGACAGAGTGAGTTGGTTTTACTAACCCCTTCCCTGATATGTAGCACAAGACCTCCCAATGTGGTCCAGAGTATCTCCAGCTCCGTAGTGTTATAAGGTACCCAGTGCCCCACCTCCAACTCCGAAGGCAGTCTCCCTTAACCCTCTCTTTTATCCTAAGTATGGGAAATGTTCTGAGTACCCGAATTGAAACCACCTGCCAACAGGTACACCTTCTCCCTCCTTTATCAATTTGGTAATCAGACCATGTTATCCTTCGCTGATACAAAACAAACTGTCCACACTCTTTAGACCGGACTCCCATGAATGACAGTGGCACAGTGCAACATTGGAGCACTGGTCTTCTTGGCACGCAGACCATAGACCACTAGTTAAGGTACACTAGGACAGGGAGGACACTGATAGGTATTAACTGATGAGAATACAGCATGCCCACCCATATAACCAAAGTGGGGGTAATTGGAACAGCCAAGAGTGGGGAGCACCCCATACAAACTTCCTGCAAAACTTTTCTCCAGACTGAACCCAAACTATACAATACAGGGCCAGACCTATACACTTTCAACTTGTATGCAATCTGGCATATAGTATGCAAACTACACATCTGCAGGTAAATCGCATGCAAGGAAATTGGAGAATAAAAATTGCATAATGTATATCCAGCTCGAGGAACTGTTGCTACCCGACACAACTTGCCAACAGGCAAAGAAAAATCCTTTGCAGGACTAAGGCGCTGAGATCATTGAACAGTAGTAGGTACACAAGCCGACCGGTGTTCCTTGAAACACACCAATATTCATTAGGTAATTGATAACAAATAGCCAAATGAAAGCAGACAAACAGGAAATTCTAGGAGAAAATAGGATTGCATGGTGACACAGAAGGAAACAGTTGTGAACTACACTTGGGGACACCCAGATAGCTAGGCACATTAACATACTGTAGCCTAAGGCAAAGAGCTACACTTTCAAAGAAAGCACTGGCTGGGTGTGTAACTAATTACAATGACAGCAGGGGGGGTGAAGCAGTCTTTAACACAAGTCTTGTGAGATAACATCTAATTGCTGACCCTTACCAGTTAAATCCATGGAACTACAAGTATCAACATGGCTAATCAGTGGTGCAAAGAAACTCATTCATACCAGAGCTTCATACATGTTGGATCAGAACATACCACACACACTCAGGTAGTCCGAGACACAGCTGATTGGGCTAACAAATAGAAGCACCCACTAGATATCGGTGCTGAAACCAGGAAAAAGAAAAAAATTGTCTATGGTGATGGTGATATTCTTTGTTCTGTAAGCCAGGAAACCCAATTATTGAATCTGAGGGATAAAAACACCAATTACATTTTTCTTGCCTGAAAAAAACTGGTTATATACCTGTGATAAGACATTAGCATGTGAAACCAATATACATCACATTACATTACAAAAATAGTGCACTTTTTTTAAAATACCCAAAAAATTGTTGAGCTCAACTCATTAATATGTATTAGTTAGTACATATTAATACCACGTGGATTTTTGTTTTATGGTATACCAATAATTCCCCCCAAAAAAATGTATTCACCATGGTGAGAGAGAAAAAAATTAGCAACTTGTAATAAACCTTTTAGGGCTAACATCTTCTCTCGCAGAACTGTCTTTTCTGGAACACAAACACAATTTAGTAAATACACCTTTTCAATTCATTAGTACACGTCTTGGCTCAGGTCATTTGCATGTCAATACAGTTTGCTTTACATTCTCACTGACCTGGTCAGAAAGAAGGGGGGTCATTTGAATGGGCTGTCAGCAGCTGTGAACAAACTTCACAGGACACATCAGTATTGCATACTCCACACCCCCACACTCACACAATTAGGTCGAAGACGACCTCTAGATATCACACCTATTAACATGTTTTCTATCAGAACCTGTACTTCTTGTTAAACCCATAACATCTGTTTGGTAAGTTTGAAATTCTTTCCGAGATCCATCCCATTTCATTCGCCCCTTCTCCGCCTGTATGGGGGCAATAAAAAACTCTTACCTTCCCGAGATTTATTCTTGCAGAAACACCAGGGATGGAACATTGTTGGTACATACCTTAAGTGTGGAGGATGTCCCCCTGAATTCAGACATACCCAAATCCCTTGCTCTGTTATCTCCTGGGCAGCTGAAGTCCTATGGCCGTGTCATCTTAGTGTGATGAGCACGGTACAGATCTTCCCGTACATTAAGTTTCTTACAATACCTCTTTACAGTCCAATGATCCCAATCTTGCATATATAACCCAAGGCCCATATTTATCTATCCTCTCTTCCTTTGGGGTCACGTGGTAGGGTTTCTCGGGTTCTGCGTACAGAGAACCCGGCGCTTTAAATTCAGAGCGGTTATAGTTTGCGCCTTTATCACTATAACCGGCCCCGCATCTCCGATTATTGTACACGGCCTGTGCGAGCTGCTAGCGTACTACTCCGAATGTACCCACGGTTAGACACCCTCTTTGAAGTGATTTGATTACCCATCCTTTATGGACGATGGACCTTGATTCCCCCAACCTTTTTACAGGTTGTCTTTACCCCAGAGGTAGCTAATCTCTGGCCAAGAATTGGGTTGACAGGCCCCGCCCCTGTCACCGTTGCTGCTTTTTTCTTCACTACTTGTCAGAACAGTTTTTTTTTTTTTTTTCCTCGGGCTCTGCGTACAGAGAACCCGGCGCGTTACTTTTTTGGAGCGGTTATGGTTTGCGCCTTTATCACTATAACCGGCCCCGCATCTCCGATTATTGTACACGGCCTGTGCGGGCTGCTAGCGTACTACTCCGAATGTTCCCTGTTCTGACTATAGTCCTTCAAAAAAATTAGCCTGGAGATTTTCCCAACTATAGTAGTTCAATCTCCCCCGTGGACTTTTCTGAAGTATTTTAAAAGAAATGCTTAATGAAGGGCTATTACTTCTTTTATCTCAATTAATAATCAGAACCCTGATGCTTGTAGTACAGGAGGCCATTCACTGAGGCACACCTAATTTCAATATGAATTGTAGCATTTACAATGTTTACAGGTCTAATTACAAAGCTTACCATCGACAACCAATCGGCCATGAAATCAATTGACTAATACCTTCACAGATCGATCCATCGGCCAGTAACATAATGGGGTTAAAGAATCAAAATCGAGCCCTCTATTGTACAAAAAAACAACACTTTCACAGATCTACAGTACAAATTAACCCCTTATATTAGTGACTATCTGCTCCTCCTGCACCACAAAGGGCCGTCCCTAGCCTTCTCAACACCATTATGTTAACAAATGTCCTAGACCTGGCTCACATCCATGTCCCCTGTCCCTCTGGTGCTTCCTGCAGAAAAGCACCACCGTTCACCTACATGGCTTCCCATGAGACACATTCACATCTATGCTCTCTTCAGCCGCAGTATACCTGGAAAGGGTCAGGGAATCCTCCCTCAACGCAAAAAGGTGCCTTTTTGGTTCAACACACTTTAATGGAGAGGCTGCCAAAAAGCATGCAATGCGCCCCTGCAGCAAGCCGTGTCCTCCAATCTGACCTACAACAAACTGCAATCGCAGCAAAATCGCATGCATGAAAATCAAAAACGCACAGCAAAAAGCACTGCAGAAACAGATCAAAAGCAAACTGCATAGGCCTGCACCAAGCTCCATGCTGGCCACACATATCAACTCTCAGGCGAGAAAACATTGACGAAAAAATCCATGTACATTCGCTGAATGTTTGAAATTTAACTTGTTTTTAACATCCTGTTTTTAAAATCAACGTAATTTCTGAACGAAAACCACACACACCGCCAAAAAAAAAAAAAAATTCCTTTGACCAAGAAGTTCCCTATTATCTCCAAATCTTCCCATCACTGTAGTTGAAAACAAACATTGATCCGACCCCATCAACGGTCAAAACAAATTAACCGAACGCTCCCAAAATGACATCCTTCTTGACGGAAGAATTAAACAGTAAACACAGTATACATCCTCTGTCTGCCACTCTGTTCCCTAACCATATAGATGGTTATTTACATTCACCACTGCATAGAAATATTTAAGAACAAACCGCCTCTTACTTCAAATCCCACATATTAACCACTTTCAGACCGGACCATTTTGCTGGTAAATGACCAGAGGTCTTTTTACACTTTGGCACTGCGCTGCTTTAACTGGTAATTGCGCGGTCATGCAATGTTGTACCCAAACAAAATTTGCGTCCTTTTCTTCCCACAAATAGAGCTTTCTTTTGATGGTATTTGATTGCCTCTGCGATTTTTATTTTTTGCGATATAAACGTAAAAAGACCGCAAATTTTGAAAAAAAATGATATTTTCTACTTTTTGTTATTAGAAAAATCCAATAAACTCAATTTTAGTCATACATTTAGGCCAAAATGTATTCAGCCACATGTCTTTGGTAAAAAAAAAGTCAATAATTGTATATTTATTGGTTTGCGCAAAAGTTGTCACATCTACAAACTAAGGTACGTTTTCTGGAATTTACGCAGCTTTTAGTTTACGACTGCCTATCTCAATTCTTGAGGTGCTAAAATGGCAGGGCAGTACAAAACCCCCCCAAATTACCCCATTTTGGAAAGTAGACCCCCTAAGGAAATTGATAAGAGGCATGTTGAGCCCATTGAATATTTTATTTTTTTGCCTCAAGCGATTGAATAATGACAAAAAAAAAATGTTTTTTTTTTTTTTACACAAAGTTGTCACTAAATGATATATTGCTCACACATGCTATGGGCGTATGTGAAATGACACCCCAAAATAAATTCTGCTGCTTCTCCTGAGTATGGGGATACCACATATGTGGGACTTTTTGGGAGCCTAGCCGCGTACGGGGCCCCGAAAACCAAGCACCGCCTTCAGGCTTTCTAAGGGCGTAAATTTTTGAGTTCACTTCTCACTACCTATTACAGTTTTGAAGGCCATAAAATGCCAAGATGGCACTAAACCCCCACAAATGACCCCATTTTAGAAAGTAGACACCCCAAGCTATTTGCTGAGAGGCATGTTGAGTTCATGGAATATTTTATATTTTGCCACAAGTTGCGGGAAAATTACAAACTTTTTTTTTTTTTTTTTTTTTTTAACAAAGTTGTCACTAAATGATATATTGCTCACACATGCTATGGGCATATGTGAAATGACACCCCAAAATAAATTCTGCTGCTTCTCCTGAGTACGGGGATACCACATATGTGGGACTTTTTGGGAGCCTAGCCGCGTACGGGGCCCCGAAAACCAAGCACCGCCTTCAGGCTTTCTAAGGGCGTAAATTTTTGAGTTCACTTCTCACTACCTATTACAGTTTTGAAGGCCATAAAATGCCAAGATGGCACAAAACCCCCACAAATGACCCCATTTTAGAAAGTAGACACCCCAAGCTATTTGCTGAGAGGCATGTTGAGTCCATGGAATATTTTATATTTTGCCACAAGTTGCGGGAAAATTACAAACTTTTTTTTTTTTTTTTTTTTTTTCACAAAGTTGTCACTAAATGATATATTGCTCACGCATGCCATGGGCATATGTGAAATGACACCCCAAAATAAATTCTGCTGCTTCTCCTGAGTACGGGGATACCACATATGTGGGACTTTTTGGGAGCCTAGCCGCGTACGGGGCCCCGAAAACCAAGCACCGCCTTCAGGCTTTCTAAGGGCGTTACAGTTTTGAAGGCCATAAAATGCCAAGATGGCACAAACCCCCCCAAATGACCCCATTTTGGAAAGTAGACACCCCTAAATTTAGGGGTACACTAGTGAGACTAGGTAATAAATGGCGGGTGCCCTGAAACTATAAAAAAATAACTAACCAACCAGCGTCACCTGTAACAGTTATATGGTGATCACTGGTGAAAGGGTTAACTAGGGGGCAATTAGGGGGCTTTATGCGGTAGTATATGGGGGTCCCTGGCGCTATAAAAAGCTGCAGCGAACCTAAATACCTACCTGCCTAACTAGCGTCACCTGTGACACTAATACAGCGATCAGAAAAACGATCGCTTATTAGGCTGGGTTCACACTGGAGCGATGCGGGAACGCCACGAATGCGCGGCGGGTTCCCGCATCGCATGCCTCCCGGCGGCAGTTCACACTGCCCTATGCGAACTGCTGGGAGTGTCAGTGAAATGTTACTGACACCCCCAGATCAGTTCGCATATCGCAGTGCGATCTGCAAACTCGGATCGCATGGTGTGAACACCCATGCGATCCGATTCTGCTGCGGGCCAAAAAAAGGGTCCCGTGCGAATTTGCGGCGGGTGCGGCGGGTGCGGCGAATGGCTGAACTCGAATCGCACAGAGATCGGATGTGATTTGCACTGCAGTGCGGTGCGAATCACATCCGTTCTCATAAACCGCTGCAATGTGAACCCAGCCTTAGTGACACTGGCGACGGGGGGTGATCACGGGGTTAAACCTTTATTGGGGGGGTTAGGGGGGTACCTTAGAACTAAAGGGGGCTAACCCTAACTGCCCTAACAGTTATTAGTCACAAATGACACCCGCCGGGTGATCAGGGGGTTAAACCTTTATTAGGTAATAAATGGCGGGTGCCCTGAAACTATAAAAAAATAACTAACCAACCAGCGTCACCTGTAACAGTTATATGGTGATCACTGGTGAAAGGGTTAACTAGGGGGCAATCAGGGGGCTTTATGCGGTAGTATATGGGGGTCCCTGGCGCTATAAAAAGCTGCGGCGAACCTAAATACCTACCTGCCTAACTAGCGTCACCTGTGACACTAATACGGCGATCAGAAAAATGATCGCTTATTAGGCTGGGTTCACACTGGAGCGATGCGGAAACGCCGCGAATCCGCGGCGGGTTCCCGCATCGCATGCCTCCCGGCGGCAGTTCACACTGCCCTATGCGAACTGCTGGGAGTGTCAGTGAAATGTTACTGACACCCCCAGATCAGTTCGCATATCGCAGTGCGATCTGCAAACTCGGATCGCATGGTGTGAACACCCATGCGATCCGATTCTGCTGCGGGCCAAAAAAAGGGTCCCGTGCGAATTTGCGGCGAGTGCGGCGGGTGTGGCGGGTGCGGCGGGTGCGGCGAATGGCTGAACTCGAATCGCACAGAGATCGGATGTGATTTGCACTGCAGTGCGGTGCGAATCACATTCGTTCTCATAAACCGCTGCAATGTGAACCCAGCCTTAGTGACACTGGCGACGGGGGGTGATCACGGGGTTAAACCTTTATTGGGGGGGTTAGGGGGGTACATTAGAACTAAAGGGGGCTAACTCTAACTGCCCTAACAGTTATTACAGTCACAAATGACACCAATGCAAAAAAAAATGACATTGGTGTCACTGTGACTGGGGGGGGCAGGGGTAATTGGGGGGGTGATCGGGGGGTAAAGGGGGGGTGTGAGTGTGCCTGGCATGTTCTACTGTGTGTGTAGAGTGTTGGTGCAACTCACCGATCCGCTCTCCTCCGTGTCGGAACGAAAAATACCGACACGGAGGAGAGAATACATCACTTCCTCTCCTGTGTTTACATTACAGGAGAGGAAGTGATGTCACCGGGGATTTCTATTCGTCGGGAGCGATCGCGAGGGGGTGGCCATGAATGAATGGCCGTCCCCTCGTCCGGGTTCGCTCCCGAACGAATACCGACCGCCGCAGGCACCGGGCGGGGGCCCGATCGGGCCCCCGACCCGCGGGAGGCAAGGGACGTACATGTATGTCCTTATGCCTGCCCGTGCCATTCTACCGACGTACATCGGCGTGCGGCGGTCGGCAACTGGTTAACCAAGTCATACACCATGCTTTCCCCCAAGGCTATCAGCCAATTAATTGGAAAAATAATCGCCCAACCAATCGATTATGAACACAATCGTCAGTTGCAGCCCCAATTTATACACACAAGATCATTCCGTGCGACTTAGGCTCTGTTTCCACTAATGCAACTTGCCATGCGACTTTGGACACAAAGTCGCATTACAAGTCACAGCCCATTGATTTCAATAGCACCAGTCCCAACTCTGGAGTTGCACAAACGGAAACACAGCTCTATGTTCACCGGTGTGTGTCCCCATGACAATGGTTGTCCTAATCTCATTCAAAGGGTCAACTGAAATTGCTTTTTGAAAGAGGCACATATGCTTTTCTCAAAGATTCCAAATTTCACCATTATTCGCACGTACAATTTCATTTTATATATCCACATTATTCAAAATCAGTCTCATTAAAGTATTAGTACAGACAAAAGGTTATATAAATATAAACAATGTTCAAAAGAAGCTTGTTAGTTTGATGGTCCTACAGGGAAGACAGACATACAATGACATCAAATTCTTACCGTTTCTGGAGTTTGTCTTGTCCTCCACATACAAACGTTAAGCTTCCTCACACAGGGGCACCATCTGTTGTGGCTATTTTATATCTCACTTAAATGAATAACGATACAAGAAATAAGTGATTAAACCTTTGTCTACATAAGAATAAAAATGAACGATAACAGTGCGAAAAGATAAACAATTACCTTTATTTATACAGAAAAGAAACTTTAGAATAATTAGAACTTATCATATAACTCAAGTGATGTTACAAGTACAGTGTTGCTTAGGCTGCCAAGATGATTTAGGTCATATGGTTACAACAGACATACACTTTCAATATATTTATCAATATTTCAAGATAAGTCCTAAGAAAGAAATAATTAGAAATAGAAGAGACATAATAAAAAAAGGAGAGAGAGAGAGAGAGAGAGAGAGAGAGAGAGAGAGAGAGAGAGAGAGAGAGAGACGAGTATACGTTACACGGACTTCTGGTCGCCTTCCATGGTCTAGAAATCAAGAGAGCTATAAGCTAATTCTAGCCCTATTTTATATGCATTCCGGGCCAATCAGAAGATGGAACGCACCCATTGGCTCTGAGTTTGCATCAACCTCTGATTGGCCGATTCTCAAGTCTACATGCTGATTGGTTCAGGATGGCTCACACTCTGATTGGTTATAATTTCAAGCCCAGTTAAGCATCAAACTTCCGATGCCTTTATGAGCAACTTCCTTTGATCTCTGACCCTGCCATTTCCTACTTAAGACCTGTTTAATTATCTCTGGATTTACAACCGTCAGCCCTCTTTGATACAACATAAATTAGCATTTAAAAGAGGCACTATATCTGAAATGGCCATCTCTGTGAACAATAGGGTAACTTAGATACTATACAAACAGCAGACCAACAGGTTTGTGTGTTTGAGATACCAAGAACAGTAAATTTTCTAGTATACATGTTACACATATATATATATCCAAAACAGGGCATAGTAAGTTAATTGGTCCTCACAATGGCTTTCTTTTTTTTTTTTTATATCAATACAGTTTTATTGTTTTATAAAGGATATACAAAGGCAAGTGGTACAGGACATGTTAACTTTTACAGTTGTAATTAACAGTCAATGCAATAGAGGGAGGGAAGAGGGGAGAGGGGAAGAAAGGGTAGGGAAGAAAGTAGAAAAAAAAAAAAAAAAAAGAAACAAAAAGAAACAAGAAAAAAAAAACGAGAAAGAAATGGATATGTGGTTTGTATGTGGTTACACAAACAGTAATGCAAATACTGGTTACTACACAGAATATATCTTATCAGGATTAAGATCTAGTTCACAGAATTCTTATATTTGTTGGTCCAAATTTTCCATTGCTTATCAAATAGATCGCACTTCAATGTATTTATAGCAAGAGCACGCTCTATAGTGTGGTGTTGATTCACTCTTCTAATTAGGTCAGAGATGTTTACCGTCATGGCAGTTTTCCAATGTTGTAATATCATGGATCTAGCAGAAAGAAGGATGTTGGAAATAACAATCCGCATATCATGTGGAAATTGTTCAATACCCATATGTAAAATCCCTAGGGATGGGTTGGGGCGAGTGACAATACCCGTGAGCGATGTTATTAGTTGGAACACTTGGTTCCAGTAACTAACCAAATTGGGGCACTCCCAAAACATGTGTAGTAGATGTCCTAGCTGTTCACAATTTCTCCAACATGTACTTTGGGCAGATGGAGAAAATGTTGCCAGTCTACACGGTGTGTATTGCCACCTGTTAATAATTCTAATGGTCATTGCCCAATGGTTAATAGAACGGGAGGCTTTTTGGATTTCCCGAAATGTAGTTGTCCACTGATCATCTGTAAATGTTTTCCCCAAATCCGCCTCCCATTTATCAATCGATTTTGTTTTCACAAAGGATTGTTTATCATGTAGAAGGGAGTAGAAAAGCGAAATGCCTTTCCTGGTGGGGCGTTCGCGAGTTAAGAAGTTCCATACACTGGATGGCATTGTTATAGTAGGGGGAGGGTTACGTTTTAGAAAATGTGCCACTTGGATACATGTAAACTGGTACTTGTTGTGGAGATCGTATTGAGCCATAATCTGTGTGCTGGAAAGAGCTGTACCATTAGACAATAGGTCTTGGATGGTATGGATACCGTGGTTGGGGAACTGTTTTAGGGACAGCATAGGGATTTTATGCTCGAGCAGGCTAAGCGGAAATTTGTATTCCACAGCATTTTGAGATTTATGGGTATGATGTAGGAAGAACCTCCATGCCTGTAGGGAGGCTATGAGGGTGGGAGCCATGGAATGGAGAGCCCAGGGTTTCCAGACATCACTCACAAGTAGTGCCACTAGATCTGGCATTGGGGCCATATGCCTTTCCAGCTCAACCGAAGGTGGTGAATCTATAGCTTTGAACCAGTGTTGGAGTTGGTCCAGTCTAGATGCCCACAAATAATCATAAACGTCAATTAGTCCTACTCCACCTACTCGGTTATTCAGGATCAGGTTACTAGGAGAGCAACAAGCTTTTTTACCATTCCATATGAATTTCCACAGAGTAGTAGACAAGGTCTTAAGGAAATGGGTTGGGATAGGTATAGGTATGGATCTGAACATATACAATATGAGAGGAAGAACTAACATCTTACACGCTGCCAGTCTACCCATCCAGGAAAGTTCAGTTTTGGCTATGCATTTAAGCGTTTCATCTATCTTTAGAAGCAGAGGCTTTATGTTGACAGAGACTAGGGTTTTCGTGGAATTGGTGATTTTTATACCTAAGTAGGGTATGCTATCCTCTTTCCATACATACGGAAGGGTGGTTTGAAGTTGGAGTTTGATATGTTTGTCAATTATTAAATCTAGAATCAATGATTTAGCAAAATTAACTTTATAGTACGAAATCTCACCAAATTTTTTCAAAGTGTCATGGACTAAGGGGAGAGATCTGGATGGGTTTGTCAGCATCAGGACAACGTCATCAGCAAACAAATTGATAACGTGGTTATGAGTTCCTAACACGTGTCCAGTAATATCGGCCTGGGATCTAATGGCCTCCGCCAGAGGTTCTATCATAAGGTTAAAAATGGTTGGGGATAGTGGACACCCCTGACGGGTGCCATTGGAAATAGGGAATGGTGTGGAAAACATTCCAGTTGTTAAGACTTGGGCGGATGGGTTGGAATATAAAGCCAACAGTGCGTTGAAGATGAGACCGTGAAAGCCAAATTTTTGGAGAACTTCTTTCATATAACACCACTCCACCCTATCAAACGCCTTCTCTGCGTCTATGGAGAGCAGCAGAGAAGGAGTTTTAGTTAAATTAGCATAATGAACAATGTTAATAATACGTCTTGTAGCATCAGAAGTTTGTCTCCCCCTGATGAAGCCCATCTGGTCGTTTTTAATTAAGGAAGGCATAAACTCTGATAGTCTAAGGGCGATAAGTTTGGCGTAGATCTTTATATCCGTGTTTAGGAGAGAAATAGGTCTAAAATTACTAGGAGTAGTGGGATCTTTGCCAGGTTTGGGTATGGTGGTCACGTATGCTTTTAACATTTCATTTGGAAAGGATGCTGAGTGTGCCGCCCGTGTGAACATCTTTTGGAGATATGGGGAAAGAATAGTGGAAAAGGTTTTAAAATATTCATTATTTAGTCCATCAGGACCGGGGGATTTCCCATGAGGGAGTGAAGTAATGACTGATGTTATTTCATGGCTTGTGAATGGTGAATTCAGCAATTCAAGCTGTGGTTCGGAGAGTTTAGGGAGATCTAAATCTTTGAGGAAATGCTGTATTTTGGGAATAGTGGGTTAAGGAGTGTGGGGGTCAGTGCTAAGGTTGTAAAGCTCACTGTAATATTGTGCAAAGTGGTTTGCGATTTCCTGAGGATTGATGATTTTATAAAGGGATGTAGGGTGTATCAGGTGGGAAATCCTAGTTTTGGTGCGTATTGCTCTAATCCTATTGGCAAGATATTTGCCTGCTCTATTTGCACAGGCATAGGTACGTAACTTCAAGCGTCTAAGGTAGAAATCATAGTTTTGGGCCAAATGATCTCTCAATTTTTCTCTAAGTGAGGTTATTTGAGTAGTCCGCTGGTGAGAGGGAGATGCTTTATTGAGGGTTTCTAAATTGTGGATATCGGAAGTAATGGAGTCTATTGTTGCAGTATACTTCTTTTTAGCTCTAGCTCCTAGCTGGATAAGGATGCCTCTAATAAACGCTTTGTGGGCGTTCCAGAGTGTGAAGGGACTCTCTACTGAATGTTCATTTTGTTGGAAATATGTTTTAAGGTTTTGAGAAATCAGTTCCTTGGTACCGGGGTCCTGTAGTAATCTAACACTGCAGCGCCAGATGGGTGACGAGGGGGAGACACCCTTCTCATGAATAGAAAGTGATATGGCAGAATGGTCAGACCACGTAATATCATATATCTCAGAGGATGAAACATTTTGTAAGGTCCATTGATCTGATAAAAAGAAGTCTATTCTGGAATAAGACCCATGTACATGGGAGAAGAAGGTAAAGTCTTTCTCGTTGCCATGTGTGCATCTCCATACGTCGTACAGTTTTTCAGAATGTAGGACCGTATTTAGGCAGGTGTTGTTGTTACGTTTGACATTAGAAGTGTCAAGTTGTGGGTCGACAATGAGGTTAAAATCGCCACCAATAATGAGACTACCGTATTGGATAGGTTGTATTTTACGGATTAGTCTATTCAAAAACCTAATCTGTCGGGTGTTTGGGGCGTATAAGGATACAATGGTGTACGGTTTAGAGTTAATATCACACTGGAGAATAATATAGCGACCATTGTCGGCTGTGATGGATTTCTTGAGATGGAAGGAGACCGTGTCACGGATGGCAAGAAGGACACCTCCGCTTTTTTTATTCGGGTTATTTGCCAGGAATATATGTGGGTAGTTTTTGTGTGTACATTTGGGATGGTTGTCCTGTTGAAAATGAGTTTCCTGTACACATAGAATATCCGCCTTTAGTTTCTGAGCTTCGGTCCACAGCGAGTAGCGTTTCACGGGGTGGTTGAGGCCTCTGGCATTAATGGAAACAAAAGTAATGGTCATATTTCAGGTAGGAAAAAAAATGTGTAGGTGTACTCACAGAATCCTTCGAGAATTATTAGAGACATCTGATCTCCATGAGATTGATAGAAGAGATGCTGCCATGGTATTTAGAAATGTAGTAGGACAGGAGATGAAGGGTCCATCATGTGTAGGTCCAGTGCTAATGGAACAAAGGGTGTAACCACAAAAATAAACAATAACGTATAGAATAATAAAAATAGAATCATATAAGCGATCCATATGCAAACAAAGCTGCAAAAATGACAAATGTCAGGGGTAAGAACAAGGAGAGATGAAGAAATCCTTGTGCCCAGGGAGAGAACATATTTGTCAACGGTGTGTGATTATTTACTGCCATCAGTGACATTTTTGGGGGCTCGTCTGCGCGAAACTACTTGCCACTCATCAGGAATAGGGCGTAATTGTGTTGCAAGTGGTTCCAGAGGGCTTTGTTGTGGAAGTATGCCCCATTGACGCAAGAGTGCGATACCTTCAGCTAAAGTGGTAACTGTGTGCGTGGTACCATCATATGAGATGGACAATTTTGCTGGGTAACGCCATTTGTGTGGTATATTGTGGTTGCGCAGGGCCTTAGTGATGGTCGCTAAGTTTCGGCGCAATTGCAGAGTATGCCTTGATAGGTCAGGGAGGAGGATCAATTCAGCATATTGAGATAGGTTGTTGCCCCGAGTACGAAACGCAGTCATAATTTGTTCCTTGATATGATAATAATGCATCTTGAGCAAAACATCCCGAGGGGTACCTTCAGGGAGAAATGCTGGCTTGGGGATTCTGTGAATCCTGTCAATGGTCAGTTCTTGAGGAGATAATGTAGGGATAATGGTGGAGAATAGCGTGTGTACATACTGCAGTAATTGGTTTGGAGGTATGGCTTCAGGAACACCTCTGATTTTAATATTGCACCTCCTAGAGCGGTCCTCGAGGTCTGCAACTTTACTCTTTAGCCATGCTATCTCTTCATCATGGGACTTGTGGGCCTCTACTAAAGTATTGAAGGAAGTTGTGCATTCCCCCATGTTGCGCTCCACTTGATCCACTCTATTACCTAGGGCCAATACTTCCCTATGGCAGTTAGTGACTTCTACAGTGAGGTCAGCTTGTATGGAGGCTTTGAGTGACATCAGCATCTCCTTAAGGACTGTATCTGAGACCGGTTGATCGGATGTGGGGTAGGCCGCAATCAGGTCAGATGCCGGTGGATGTATAGCACGGCCTACAGGAGCAGAACCGCTTACCTCCATGTCACGGTCCGCTCGGTTTACGTCTGGAGAAGATATCCGTTGCCTTTGTTTGGCTGGGCTTCTAGTCGTTGGGCTATTCGTCCCTGAGGAGGGATCACTGAGGGAAGTCGTTCGGAGGTGAAGTTGGTACGAGGCCTGCTCCTGAGTTTCAGTCACGCACGATCCGGCGCCATTTTGTGTGATTCCGCGCGCTTTGAAAAGGTTCGGAAGTTTCCGCGGCGGTTGTTGATTCTTTCTGTTTTTTGGCATCTTCGGTAGAAGCGAAGGTGTCTACACTGCGTTGTAGATAGGTTTATGTGGAAATATGTCACCAATGGAGTTGCTATAGGGTTGTTCTCTCCAGTGGCGAACGGAGCTCTCAGCTCAAGCGTCCATCTTAGCGCTCGATCGCCACGCCCCCTCACAATGGCTTTCTTTTAAGCTCTTTGATATAAATATTATATTTCAAAATCGCCACCACAGTGTATATGTACTTACAGACAGTCTAGTATATATATTGTGGCAGAGCGTTGCCCTGCCAGGGTCTAGAAGAAGGTTGAGACCCAGAATTCTCAACCGGATGCGTTGAGGGGCTCCAGGGAGCTTATAACATGAGGAGGAAACTGGCCTCTCAGTTTCCTCAGTGTTTTGAAAAGTCCACTTTGGGACCTGGAGCTCTGGGTCCTGATTTTGAGAACAGCCAGCATACTAATTGGTTAGGTGTGTGCTGGGCTTTTAGTAACAACCTGACCATGGTTCTGAGCTCCACCCCGGCAGATAGGAGGTTTGGCCAGGAGTTAGGAGGGCTCCACTTGAGAGCCAGTGCAGCAAGAGGCTGCTAGTTATATGCACCAAGGTGGTTGGTGAAACAGTCTGTATGGGACAGACAAGGGCCTGGAGTGTAAGGCCAGAGCAGCAGTGCTGTAAGTGAGAGCCAACTAGGCTGAATGTCATTTTGTTGATGAAAAAAAGGAATGCTGAAAACCCCTGCAAGGGAAACCTATGTTTGTTTGCTGAACTTGCTTTTAATAAAAATGGGCAAACAAAGCCCTTAAAAAAAAGAACCAGCGAGTGATGGTGTCCTTAAAGCTCTACATTTGACGCTAGTCCTTTACACGTGGTGGAGAATTGATTTGGGCACAATCTGGGATCCCTACAATCAAGTAAGTTCATCTGTTATATGAACTATGTTTTGATGCATGAGATTGCATAATCCGTGTGTGCAGGTGAGGAGAATTGCAAGAGAAAGGTAACTAGCCTTAAAGGGACAGTGCTCCAATTTGTTGCTTAACCACTTAATAACTGGCCTATAGCCAAATGACGGCTACAGGCCGGTTTGTTATCTGTGGGAGGCCGTCATATGACGTCCTCCCGGAGAATTGTTCGTGCGCGCCCCCTCGGGCGCGCACACCGGAACATCCGTGCTCGCCGGGTTCACGGGACCCGGCGCAACACGGATCGCGGTAAAGGACCAATAGCAGCGGTCCTTTACCACGTGATCGCTCCGTCCAATGACGGAGCGATCACAAAATGTAAACAAAAAATGTCATGGGTCATGCAAAGTTCACTTCTCTCCTCTCCTCACACTGATGCAGCGTGAGAGGAGAGGAGAGCTACATAGTTAAAATGAGTGGGAAAAACAGTGCCAAGCTGTGCCCCAGCAGTGCCCAGCAGTGCCCCAGCAGTGCCCAGCAGTGCCACAACAGGGATCAGCAGTGCCACAACAGTGCCATCTGTCACCTCTGTGCCATCTGTCACCTCTGTGCCACCTGTGCCACACCTGTGCCACCCCTGTGCCACCCCTGTGCCACCAGATCCACACCAGATCCACACCAGTGCCACTACAGTGCACACCAGTGCCACACCTGTGCCCATCAGTGCCACCTGTGCCCATCAGTGCCACATCAGTGCCGCCTGTGCCCCACCAGTGCCGCCTGTGCCCCACCAGTGCCGCCTGTGCCCGCCAGTGCCATCTGTGTGCTAGTCAGTGCCACCAGAGCCACACCAGTGCAACCAAAGCCACTATAGTGACATCAGTGCCGCCTGTGCCCACCAGTGCCGCCTGTGCCCACCAGTGCCATCTGTGTGCCCACCAGTGCCATCTGTGTGCCCACCAGTGCCATCTGTGTGCTAATCAGTGCCACCAGAGCCACACCAGTGCAACCAAAGCCACTATAGTGCCCAGTGCCGCCTGTGTCCACCAGTGCCGCCTGTGTCCATCAGTGCCACCTGTGCCCACCAGTGCAGCCTCACCAGCCACCAGTATGGCAAAAAAATATTTTACTAGCGAGGAGGCCTACCAGCTTCTAAGTATAACCGATGAGAGCAGCGCGGAGCTCTCTGATTCTCTGTCCAATTCGGATTCTGCCTATGAACCCGTTACAAGCAGTGGGTCTGATACTGAATCAGAAGAGGAATATGTGCCCGTGAAAAGAATGCGTTCTGGCGTGGAGCAGCAGCCTACTACCAGCAGCGCAGTGCCGTCCACCTTGAGAGCAGTGCCGTCCACCTCGAGAGCAGTGCCGTCCAACCCGAGAGCAGTGCCGTCCACCCCGAGAGCAGTGCCGTCCACCCCGAGAGCAGTCCCGAGAGCAGTGCCGTCCACCTCGAATAGGGGCCATGCCAGCCTTCCCTATGCCCTTCAACACCCCCTGTGGCTGCCCTCTAATTCCGGAGAAGCAAATATCCCCCCCTTCACCGCCCAGCCAGGTGTCCAGGTGAACACCGATGATTTTTCAATGCTAGATTTTTTTCATTTGGCTTTCACCGAAGACTTACTATCATCCATTGTGGCCCAGTGCAACCTCTACGCACAGCAGCACATAGTAAGCAACCCTGGCTCTAGTTATGCCTGTCCCTTTCAGTGGAGAGAACTAACTGTAGAGGAATTCAAAATTTTCTTAGGCCTAACATTTTCTATGGGACTTTCAAAAAAAAAAAAATTGTACTCCTATTGGTCTACCAAACCTGTCCACCACATGCCACTCTTCTCATCCCTTATGCCAAGATCACGATACGTAATGATTATGCGGTTCCTCCACTACAATGACAACACCCAGTGCCTTCCCCGAAATGACCCAGCTTTTGACAAACTATTTAAAATTCGGCCACTCCTAAATTATTTCTCTGAAAAATTTCCCCAATTATATACCCCCGAACAGAATATTTCCGTGGATGAGTCCCTTGTAGAATTCTCAGGCAGGCTTGGCATCAAACAGTTTATCCCCAGCAAAAGGGCCCGATATGGGGTTAAAATGTACAAACTTTGTGACCGAGCCACGGGATACATCTACTCCTTCCTTGTGTACGAAGGAAAGGACTCCCAACTGCACCCCCCTGAATGCCCAGAGTACATTGGAGCCAGTGGAAGAGTGGTCTGGCATCTTGTCTATCCACTCCTTGGAAAGGGATACCATCTTTATGTGGATAATTTTTATACGAGCTTGCCCCTCTTCCGCAATCTTCACCGGAGAGACACCCCAGCATGTGGTACAGTGAGAGCCAATAGAAAGGGCTTCCCGCAAAAACTCGTCAATGAAAAGCTACAATGAGGGGAGACGGCATCTTTGCGGAACCAGGAGCTATTGGCTGTCAAGTGGAGGGACAAACGAAACGTCCACATGCTGACGACAATACATAATGACACCTACATAGAAGTCTCCAGAAGAAACGGCCCAATCCAGAAACCAGCCTGCATCTATGATTACAATTTGTTTATGGGAGGAGTGGACTTTAACGATCAGATGATTGAACCATACCTTCCCACAAGAAAATCCCGCCACTGGTATAAAAAAGTGTCCATTTATCTTTTCAGTTTGGCCATGTATAACACTTATGTCCTTTACCAAAAATCTACAGAGAACCCCGTATCCTATTTGTACTACCAAGAAGAAGTTATTTCCGCCCTTTTGTACCCTGAAGGCCCACCAGAAACTATTCGGTCTGATTGTGTGAGCAGACTCCACGAACGCCACTTTCCTGACAAAATCCCCCCCAGTGAAACAGGCTGCAGACAGTGGCGGAACTACCGCCATAGCGACACACGCGGCCGCTATGGGGCCCGCAGCTGAGAGGGGCCCATGGGAAGGATGATGTATGCATACTGGGGGGGGGCGAGCACCGCCCGCACGGTCCCCCAGACAGCGGAAGTGAGGAGAGGAAGAGGCAAGCTGTCTGTACGAGCAGTGAGCTGTAATAGCTTTCATTTGAATGTCCTGTGTTCCCGGGGCTCACCATCACATAGCCCCACCTCTTGGCCCGGTACCTTTGATAGACAGAACATCGGTCCAATGCGGGACATGTGACGTCATCAAAGGCTCCGGGCCAAGAGGTGGGGCTATGTGACGGTGAGCCCCGGGAACACATGACCAATGCATTAGGGACATATCTCTCCATACTTTCTACCCCAGGTAATTAACCTTCTTTTACTTTATATAATCCCAATAACCGTTATTCTATCCATTTTCCCTTATCCCAATAAACATGCCACACAGGAGTTTGGAGTATAACTGGCCATAGCAGCCTTTTATTAACACTCTTCAAACCAATAACTTAAATAACTTTATTAAATATCTATATATATATATAACACTTTTTGGTAACGGCAATTTTAACGAACTCCCAGTCAGTTGGTCTTTGACGGTACCACGCTCCACCTTTTAAACATAACCTTTTACCATTACACTGCGGGACCACCTTTTAACCATACTAGGCCTCCGGCCGTTTATAAGCCTGGAGACAACCACCTACCCGCAATGCCACCAAATCCCGTATCCAGCCTACCCTTCCGCTGTGATACACCAAAAAAGGGGAGGGGCCATATCCCTATGAGCTCCCCCCCCACATTTCCATCATCTGCTTCCTTTTTTGCCCCATCAAAGACCAAGAGACACCGCCGCTACAGCTGCTATGACGACCTTCAGCACCGAACCTGCAAGAAAGAAAACACAAACAACAGAACGACCACAACACCAATGACACCTCATCACCTTTTTTTTTTTTTTTTTTTTTTTTTTTTTTTTAAATTATGGGACGGGTGGGTGGGCAACTCTTTTCCTCTTCTGCCCGCGCTGCCGTGTGAGCTCCTCCCCTTCCTTTAAATAACACTCCTCCCCCTTCCATTCTTTTTTCTCCGGCCCCACCCCCCTTACCTCACCTCCTTACCTTAACCCTTTCCGCTCTTCCCCTCAGCCTTCGTCATGTCCGGCCCTCCTCCCAGCCTCTGGCTTAGTTCCGTGCCTCTCTTGACCAATGCATTAGGGACATATCTCTCCATACTTTCTACCCCAGGTAATTAACCTTCTTTTACTTTATATAATCCCAATAACCGTTATTCTATCCATTTTCCCTTATCCCAATAAACATGCCACACAGGAGTTTGGAGTATAACTGGCCATAGCAGCCTTTTATTAACACTCTTCAAACCAATAACTTAAATAACTTTATTAAATATCTATATATATATATAACACTTTTTGGTAACGGCAATTTTAACGAACTCCCAGTCAGTTGGTCTTTGACGGTACCACGCTCCACCTTTTAAACATAACCTTTTACCATTACACTGCGGGACCACCTTTTAACCATACTAGGCCTCCGGCCGTTTATAAGCCTGGAGACAACCACCTACCCGCAATGCCACCAAATCCCGTATCCAGCCTACCCTTCCGCTGTGATACACCAAAAAAGGGGAGGGGCCATATCCCTATGAGCTCCCCCCCCACATTTCCATCATCTGCTTCCTTTTTTGCCCCATCAAAGACCAAGAGACACCGCCACAGCCCGCAAGGATGACCCCCCTTATCCTTAAGGGCACCTCCACACCCGCAGGGCCCGTTCAATCCCATCTTGCAATCCCAACGCCCATAGATCAATGCCCACTGCCGTCAAATGGACCCCATCCCCCCGAAGGTACATCCCAACATTAACCTCCAACTCCATGTGGCGCGCCACTAAACCCCCATTCCGTGTTACAAACCTCCCCAACACCTTGTTAACTTTTATTCTGGCCTTATTGAGTCTGACTACAGACCGTGCCATCCGCCATGCCGTACGTGCTACAATGTCCGACCAGACTATGACCATGTCAGGGAAATCCCTCCGAAGTGTCAAAAAATCGCACTTCACATCCGCTATGATATCCCGGGTAGACCTAAGCCCCAAATCATTCCCCCCAGCATGGATTACCAGCACATCCGGGGGCCTATCAAGCCTCGCGTACCTGTGAACTTCAGGAATGACCCTACCCCACTTCATCCCCGGGATACCCAACCACCTGATGCAAGCCTCTCTACGTGGGATCCCCAGCTGTCTTCCTTCCGGTCTGACATCTGCGCGCCGAGCCCCCCAAAAAACATATGAGTGTCCGAGAATCCAGACGAGGCGTGGTAAACCTCCATCTGAAAAGACACAGACAAAAATCAACACCCCATCACACCAGCCTGAAGCCCACCCCGACCCATCAGAAACAGCCTACACCAAGTGCGGCCGCACATAGGACCTAAAACGTTTGGACTCCCATCGCCCTATCCGTTTTACCGCAGTCTCGTCCAACCCGCATCTGGCAGCCTCTGTGGCTGCCCCGATGCGGAAGGAGTGCGAAGCAAACTGCGCCCCGTCAAACCCCCCTGCCTTCAAACATTTGCGAAACACCGTAATAAATTGAAATTTGGACAGAAAACTCCCATCCCGATGCACCAGCAGCGGGCCCTCCCCTTGCGGTCGCATTTTTACGAACTCCGTCACCGCCGCCACCGGACAGATCTCCGAACCCGGCAATGCATATAACCAAACGTCCACCCCTTTACCCGACTGATCCGTTTTAGACCGGCGTAGTTTCAAACACAGGTACCCATCCCCCACTGTAACATCCTGTCCCAACAAACCCCCCCCAACAGTTTTTGCCGGGCTGACCAACTCACCCACCCGGAAGGCCCCGAAAAAGGCCAATGAAAAAGCCGTACGAAACAGGTGCGCTTCATAACCTGACGTACACAGACCCCCCAACTGCCGGCTAATCACGCCCAAAATCGCAAAAGTCACCGGCCTCCGCCCGTCCTTCTTCTGATTACCCTTCCGGTACCCTTTCAGCGCCTGACGCACCCAAAAACCTTTTGTCGCATCCATTTCGCCCCGCAACTTAAACCAGAAAGCCAGCGCCGCCAGCTTCCGTTCAATCCCAGAAACCGACCCCAACCCTTCCATCTGTCTGACCACAAAGTACAAAACTAACAAACCACTGTCCGCCCCCACGTCCCCCAGCTCGGCATCCGCCAGCCGTAAAAATTCCAGCCACTCACCCCAAACTCGACTATATGCTGCCCACGTCGATTCGCTCACCGACCTCCTGATCCATCCCGCGGCGATCCCGAAGCAATGGTCCAAAGCCGCTCCGGGCAGGGGACCCCCTCTTCTGCCGCTCCCGGCGCCAAGTCCCGAAACCTCTGCCACTGAAAGCGAGACAAGGCATCGGCCAGGTTATTATCCACCCCCGGAACGTGCACGGCATACAACAATATGTTCATCTGCAGGCACCGCAGCACCAGATGACGCAGCAACCTAATCACCGGAGGAGAAGAACCCGACATCCGATTAACCACCTGCACGACTCCCATATTGTCACAATTCAACCGAATCTTCAGATTCCGGCAGGACCCACCCCACAATTCCAATGCCACTACCACCGGAAACAGTTCCAGCAGCACCAGGTTCTTAGTCAACCCTTCCTCCACCCAAGTCTGTGGCCAGGCCGTGGCACTCCACTGACCCTGAAAATACGCCCCATAGCCCGTCGACCCCGCCGCATCCGTCACCAGCTCCAGGTCGAAATTACTCACCGGCCCATCCATCCACACGGAACGTCCATTGTAGTCCTCCAAAAACGTGTGCCAGACCCGCAAATCCTCCCTATGTTCCCCCGTCAACCGCACGAAGTGAGTCGGACTTGAGACTCCCGCCGTGGCCGCCGACAGCCGTCGGCAAAAAACCCTCCCCATGGGGATGATGCGGCAAGCGAAATTGAGCTTGCCCAAAACCGACTGCAGCCTCCGGAGCTGCACTTTACGCACCCCCAGCAGCTCCCTAACCTCTAGCCGGAGTCCCTCCACCTTGTCCCTCGGTAGCCGGCACTCCATGGCGACCGTATCCAGCTCGATGCCCAAAAAACTCAACACCGTCACCGGCCCTTCCGTCTTGTCCGGTGCAAGCGGGACCCCGAACTTCTCCGCAACGTGCTGCAACGTGGCCAAAAGGATCGCACACACATTGGAAGCCGGAGGACCCACCACCAGGAAGTCATCCAAATAATGGATAACAGAACCCCACCCGGATAAATCCCGCACTACCCATTCCAGGAAAGAGCTAAAAAGCTCAAACAGGGCACAGGAAATGGAGCATCCCATGGGCAGGCATCTATCCACGTAAAAACGATCCCGCCAACAGCACCCCAGCAAACGGAAACAATCCGGATGCACCGGCAACAACCGAAAGGCTGACTCAATGTCCGATTTGGCCATGAGCGCCCCCCTCCCAAAATGGCGCACCCAACCCACCGCCGCGTCAAAGGAAGTATAGGACACCGTGCAAGCCTCCGGGTCAATCGCGTCATTCACGGAGCCGCCTTTCGGGAACGAAAGGTGGTGAATAAGCCGAAACTTGTTGGGTTCCTTCTTAGGCACCACCCCCAACGGGGACACCACCAGATCCGCCAACGGGCGATCTAGGAAAGGGCCACTCATCCTCCCCAGCGCGACCTCCTTATCCAATTTCGCGGAAACTACCCCCGGATGCAACAGCGCGGAACGCAAGTTCCGCGCCATCGGCGGCACCCCAGCCATGGAGCACGGAATTTTGAAACCCACAGAAAACCCCTCCCCCAACACTCTCGCCGCCTCCCTATTCGGGTACCTATTTAGGAAAGGTTGCATCCTTTCCACCCTCACCGGCGTTGTCCCTCTTAAATGCAGCGTCAGCCCCGCGCTTCCCCCGTTTAAAGCACCGGGACAGGGCGTGGCTCCCGCCACAGCCGGAACATTCGTGCCGGAAACGACAGGACCCGCCAAACTTGCAAGACCCTTCGTTGAATTGCCAGCACACTCCAAACTTCTTACCGGCTTGTTGTCCCGAGGCGGGGGTACCCCCGCCCCCCCCCTGAAAAAACTGCGACGGAGCCCGTGCCGACGACATCAACCGCATCCACAGGCTGATATCCTTGTGATCCCACCTGATATCCGGCCGAACCGCCCTCCTCTGCCTAAATTGCTCGTCGTACCGCAGCCATGCCGAGCCCCCGTATACCCTATGTGCCTCCCCAATGGCGTCCATGTAGCAGAAGAGAGCCGAGCAGTGTTCCGGAGATTTTTCCCCTATAACGCTGGCCATGATGGCGAACGCCTGCAGCCAGTTTGCGAACGTCCGCGGTATAAGCCTATACCGCCTCTTCTCCTCGTCGTCCTTCTTAGAGTCGTCCGGCTTCACCCTATCCAAATTAAACTTTTCGAGGGGAAGCAAGGAAAATATCTCCACATACTCACCCTTGACGATCTTATCCCGCACTTCCTGTTTCAGATGCGCGCCCAGTGGCCCTTCATAGCACACATACACCTCGCACTTCGCAGCGTCCGCTATCCTGACCACATCAACCCTGGGCGCCGCTGCCTCCCCCTTCTTTTCTGCCCCAGCCGTACTTACCGCAGCGTCCCCCGTCGTTGATACCGCCACCGGCACTACCACCGGTGGGGCCGTTGTAACGGGCGTGGAGCCTTCCTCCAGCGGAGTCCCCACTGTTCGCGGCGCTTCTTGCCGCGCACCCGGCCCCCCCGGGGCCTCCAGTCCCCCAGGGGACCCCAGCACCCCACTCAGCCCGGGACTTCCCAAACCGCCCCCCGGTGTCAGTGACCCCAGCCCCAAGTGCCCCCCCGGGCCCCCAACCCACGGAGCCGCCCCCGGGTGAACCCCCGCGGCCCCGGCCGCAAACCGTTGAAGCAGCACCTGCAGCCCCCCCAATAAGGAGTGCAGTGGATCCTGTGACCCGCCGGCGTCGGGCCTACAGCCCGTCCCCAACGGGCCCACTGTGTCCCGCGCCACGCCACCCCCCGAAACCCGCACATCTCCCCCATCAATCCCACACAAATCAGCATTAACAGTAATAGGAGAGAGAGTGAAAGCCTTACCTGGCTGCCTGGGTCTGCTCCCGTCAGCCGCCTCCCCGGATGCTCCAGCCGCCGCAACGCCGTCCCGGATCTCCTCCTCTGAGCCCGACAGCTCACCTTCGGATCGCTCACCTGCCGTGGGTAGCAGAGGCGCCGTCAGCCCACTGGGCGGCTCCACCCCAGCGGCCGCAGATCGACCACTGCTCGTTGTAGCCCGCTCGCCGTCATCGGTCCTCCCCTTGGCTCCGCTCCGCGTGGCCGCCGCCGCCATCGGTCTCCTCACCGGTCCGACATCCCTCCCCCGCACATCCTCCGCCACTCTTCTCCCCACCGACCGTCCGGACCTGCCCGCAGCGTCTGGTAGCTGGCGCACAGGCGTTACACTGCTCCTCCTCCGCTGAGTCCCCCCATGTGGCGAAGGCGCCACGCTTCCTTGAGGGACCGCCGTCCCCTCCTGCACTGCCCTCGCTGGCGGGGAGCTGGCCACTTCCGACCCTCCAGCCCGACTCCCCGAGCCCCGCCAATGAGGAGGATTCCGCCCGGACCCCCCTGGCCTTGAGGTGCCCAAACGTTTCGCCGGGGGGGCCGGCGGGTCCGTCACCGGGCTCCTAGGGTGGCGCTGGGCTCTAGTAGAGGGGCCAGGGGAAAAGCGTTCCGGCGGCCGAGACCGCCGAGCGCGTGGAGTAGTCTCCCCCCCTGCTCCCGGCCCCCCCACCGCCGAATCCGTGATGGCCGCCACCTGACTCTGCAGCCAATCTGTCCCACGTGATGCCGCTGCGGCCCGCAGCCGATCGAATATAGCGTCCAAGCCCTCCATCCCAACCTGGATTCCTCCCCCGCTTCGTGGCACAAAAAACCCACCCGCCGTACCGGACAGTCCACCGAGTACCCACCCCCCCTTTGCCGCTTCGCGCCTCCGCACTAGCACCTGATCCCGGAGCCGGTCCTCACTCTGCAACTCTTTTCCTCTTCTGCCCGCGCTGCCGTGTGAGCTCCTCCCCTTCCTTTAAATAACACTCCTCCCCCTTCCATTCTTTTTTCTCCGGCCCCACCCCCCTTACCTCACCTCCTTACCTTAACCCTTTCCGCTCTTCCCCTCAGCCTTCGTCATGTCCGGCCCTCCTCCCAGCCTCTGGCTTAGTTCCGTGCCTCTCTGGACATTCAAATGAAAGCTATTACAGCTCTCTGCTCGTACAGACAGCTTGCCTCTTCCTCTCCTCACTTCCCCTGGCTGGGGAACTGTGCGGGCGGTGCTCGCCCCCCCCCCCACTCTGAGGCAGCCCCATGCTTGCCAGCAGCCATTTGAGGGCCCCAGTATGCATTGGCTCGCCTCTTCCTCTGCTCAGGTGAGGCTGCATTGTGACTGCACATTCATTCAGCATTTCTCTAGTTGCTAAATTCTAACATTAGTCATTGGTTATATAAAGGAAAATTGCCAGATCATTTAGATCTTTACAAATGCTGATCTTTTAATTCGTGCTATATGGTAATTTTTTGAATTGGCAAAGAAACCAATGTTTGAAAAAAATGTTATGTCTAAAGAACATGTAATGTATAGTGCATTTTTTCACTACATATTTCAGATTTTTATTTTTATTTTTTTACAGCTATAAAAGGTAGCAGTATTAGTGTTTGCGTTTTTAAACGATAACTTAACTACTTGCAGACCGGACCAATTTGCTGGTCAAAGACCAGACCCCTTTTTGCGATTCGGCACTGCGTCGCTTTAACTGACAATTGCGCGGTCGTGCGACGTGGCTCCCAAACAAAATTGACGTCCTTTTTTTCCCACAAATAGAGCTTTCTTTTGGTGGTATTTGATCACCCCTGTGGTTTTTATTTTTTGCGCTATAAACAAAAATAGAGCGACAATTTTGAAAAAAACGCATTATTTTTTACTTTTTGTTATAATAAATATCCCCCAAAAATATATAAAAAAACATTTTTTTCCCTCAGTTTAGGCCAATACGTATTCTTCTACATATTTTTGGTAAAAAAAATCGCAATAAGCGATTATTGATTGGTTTGCACAAAAGTTATAGCGTTTACAAAATAGGGATAGTTTTATAGCATTTTTATTAATAATTTTTTATTATTTTTTTACTAGTAATGGTGGCGCTCAGCGATTTTTATTGTGACTGCGACATTGTGGGGGACCCATCGGACATTTTTGACACATTTTTGGGACCATTGTCATTTATACAGTAATCACTGCTATATAAATGCAGTGATTCCTGTGTAAATGACACTGGCGGGGATGCGATCGGGACCGGACTCACGGGGGTCCTGACCAGCGCGGGAGCGCGCCGCCGGAGGCGCGGGAGCGCGCCGCCGGAGGCGCGCTCCCGATGGCAGGGCGGCATTGAATATTGGACGTACCTGTACGCCAATATGCCTGCCCGTGCCATTCTATCGACGTACATCGCCGTGCGCTGGTCGGGAAGTGGTTAAAGCGGGAGTCCGCCGTTTTTTTTTTTTTTTTTAAAGCCAACAGCTACAAATACTGCAGCTGCTGGCTTTTAAAATAATGACACCCGCCCAGCACGGCCGCGATGTCGGCACCCGAAGCCGATCTCTCGATCGTCTCTCGGGTGCTGCCGTCGCCATCTTGGGTATGGGAATCAGGAAGTGGAGCCTTGCGGCTTCATTTCCCGGTTCCCTACTGCGCATGCGCGAGTCGCGCTGCGCAATAAGGATGGTCCCCGCTGTCTCTGGGATCCGTGTGTATCCCAGTAGACAGCGGGGGACCTTCGGAAAGGGGCGTAGATTCTGCGGAAAGGGGCGTAGCTTCTGCAGATATCTATGCCGGAAGTGGGTGCAGATACCTGTACTGTACAGGTACCTGCACCCCCCTCCCCTCTGAAAGGTGCCAATTGTGGCGCCGGAGGGGGGAAGGGTTCCAATGAGCGGAAGCTCCACTTTAGGGTGGAGCTCCGCTTTAATTTTTCACTTAGAATGAAAATGAGGGAAAGAAAAAAAATCGTTGGGTTGATTGGTTGAAAAGGGACAGTTGGTAGATTCAACCCTATAATGAAAATTCTCACTTTTATTCTATCCAAGTAAAGGTATAAACCTCTGCCAAATACAATGGGGCTGATTTACTAAATGAGTAGAGAATGTTTACTCTCAAAAGTGGTTATGCTAAGCCAGCCTTTCTCAGCCTTTTCAACACAAAGGAACCCCTCAAATAACTTTTCAGTTTCAGAGAACCCCTGCTAAAAAATGACTATATTTACAACTCATGATATACTAGTATGATGGTCAGTGGGATGAATGCTCCTTACGCTTGTGGTCATTGGGAAGAATTCCCACCTTACAGATAGCTAAAAAGATCAATGGTGTCAGTGGGAACTTATCTGAGGCAGAAATTAATCAAGGAACCCATAGCAACCTCTGGAGAAACCCTAGTTGATAAACCCTGTGCTAGGCTACGGTTTAGTAATTCCTTTATTAATATTATAGTGTAGCACCCTCTACCTTAGGTAAGTACGTGCTAGGTGTAGGTTTTGTGTAAGCTGCCAGCGCAGGTAAATTTAAGAAGGCCTATGCTGTGAGCTAGGTCTGTTTGTTTTGATCTGGGGGCAGGGGAGTGGTTTAGTATAGCAGCAGGTGACTGATATGTGCCTCAGTTCTTGGGCGCCTCCTCTGTTTCCAGGGAGAAGGTTCTGGAAAAGGGGCATGGCAGAGAGCTGGAGTGCCATGAGGTGCATGTGGGAGCTCTGACCAATCCCCAACTAGGACTCCTTCATATACCCATGGTCAACCTGCTGTGGGAGGAGTTGTCAGCTGGATGATGGAGTGTTAGACTGTTGTGTCTGAGGGAACCCCCTTTCTTGGGGGGGGGGGGTGTACCTCAGGCAGGGTGCTCGGGGCAGGGAGGGAGCCTCTCCTTACACGGTTATGGAGAGGTGTCTGGGAACAGGAGCCAGAAAGGTCAGCTGGTCAGTAAAGTCATTCAGGAGGGATCCAGGCCAGGTATCGGTGAGTGGAAATCACAGTGGAAAGCTCTGGAAGAGACATGCCAGAAGTTGGATGTAGAGCCAGAGCCCCCCACTCTGAGGCAGTCCCACGCTTGCCAGCAGCCATTTGAGGGCTCCAGTATGCATTCCTCATCCTCCCCGGTAGTTCCGCCTCTGGCTCGCCTCTTCCTCTGCACAGGTGAGGCTGCATTGGGCACCTGTCACGCTGCATTGGGCACAGGTGAGGCTGCATTGGGCACAGGTGGGCACAAGTGAGACTGCATTGGGCACAGGTGAGACTGCAATGGGCACAGGTGGGCACAGGTGAGGCTGTATTGGGCATGGATCACTATGCATTGGGCACAGGTGGGCACAGGTGAGGCTGTATTGGGCACGGGCAGGCCATGCTGCATTGGGCACAGGTGAGATCACATTGGGCACAGGTGAGGCTGCATTGGGCATGGGACATTCTGCATTGGGCACAGACAGGTCATGCTGCATTGGGCACAGGTGAGGCTGCATTGGGCACAGGTCACGTTACAATGGGCACAGGTGATGCGGCATTGGGCACAGGCCACACTGCATTGGGCACAGGTGAGGCTGTATTGGGCACTGGACACGCTGCATTGGGCAGTATTGGGCACAGGTGAGGCAGTATTGGGCACAGGTGAGGCAGTATTGGGCACGGGCAGGCCACGCTGCATTGGGAACAGGCAGGCCACATTGGGTACAGGTGAGGATTATTGAAGCGCTAACACCAGCTGTTTGGAGTATCTTTATCTGTTGATTGTTAAACTTTCTGGAATACGTATATTGCTATTGTGGTGTAGGATCTGGGCGTGTTGTCCCTCCATCCCTTTTCTTTGCTTCCTTCCTTCCTTCCTCATTCATCTCAGACTCGAACCACACCCCCTTTGAGCCACGCATTTTAAACCACGCCCACTATTTAATTTAAGCCCCACCATTTTTTGTGGGGGTGGGCCCCATACAACATTTTGCTATGGGGCCCTGTGATTTCTAGTTACGCCCCTGGCTGCAGACGTCAGAAAAAATACCGGGTGTGCTCCAGAAGAGGAATTAGAAGAGACACCACATTTTATTGTCCCGATTGTCCTTCCCAACCAGGCCTCTGTATAGGTGAATGCTTCCGCCGTTACCATACTTCTCTACATTATTAGGGAAGTATGGTAAACGTAATTCTCATTTCCTGTCATTTTCCTCTACACCCCTTATGCCACTGCACTGAACTGTACATACCTCTGCCTTCTCCGACACCGACCCTGGCCTGTTATACGACCAAGCTTTTGCCTAACGCTAAACATACCTCTGCCTTCTCTGGAACTGACCCTGGCCTGTTATACGACCAAGCTTTTGCCTAACGCTAAACATACCTCTGCCTTCTCCGGAACTGACCCGGGCCTGTTATACGACCACGCTTCTGCCTAACGCTAAACTGTACCTGCCTCTGCCTTCTCTGGAACTGACCATGGACTGTTTGACCACGTTTTTTGCCTGCCTCTTGGATTTATCTTTTACCCTGCTATGCTAGTGGGAACAAAAGGGGTCTCACATATGTGAGGGGCTCCAGAATAGTTTTTCTGGATGAAGAAAACTAATTTTTTAGTTTTCTTATTCCCGAATTAGGGACTGGAGACTCAGAGCCTTCAAAGAGATTTGGGCAGGAGAAGCCTCTACCCCTTTCCCCATTATTTCATAGCCTGCTACTTGGACCATGTTCCTGCTTACTACCAGGATGGACAATATTCCTGCCTGCTGCCTGGACAATTCCATTCACTGTCGCTAACCACGTCCCTGCCTGCTGCCTGGATCAGGGCTCTCCTGTGGACAATTGGACTACTAAAACCACAGGTAATTTTTTGTTTACCCCTTACTTGGTATGTATGTGCTATGTTAGAAATATGAAGGGCCTTCAAAAATGTGATAGATTGTAAGGAAATTGGATGTTATGTTCCTAGAACACCTGATGATGCGTCTAAGATGTTGGGCCTCTATGTGGCCAGGCTGTGTAAAAGTCTCACACATGTGGTATCGCCATACTCAGGAGGAGTAGCGGAATATATTTTGGGGTGTCATTTTTGCTATGTACATGCTATGTGTTGGAAATATCTTATAAATGGACAACTTTTTTTCCAAAAACTTTGGGAAAAAAATGAACCATTCAAAGGACTCATTATGCCTCATAGATTATACGTTGGGGTGTTTGCTTTCCAAAATGGGGTCACTTTGTGGGCGTTTCCATTGTCCTGGTGCTCCAGGGCCTTCAAAAGTGTAATAGGTGGTTGAGAGATTTGATGGGTAATTTATGCTCCTAGAACGCCTGAAGTTGCTACTTCAATGTTGGGCCTGTGTATGTGGCCAGGCTGTGTAAAAGTCTCACACATGTGGTATCGCCATACTCAGGAGGAGTAGCAGAATATATTTTTTATGCGGTGTCATTTTTGCTATGTACATGCTATGTGTTGGAAATATCTTATAAATGGACAACTTTTTGTAAAAAAAATGCATTTTTATTTTTTTCCCACATTTTCCAAAAACTTTGGGAAAAAAATGAACCATTTAAAGGACTCATTATGCCTCATAGATTATACGTTGGGGTGTTTGCTTTCCAAAATGGGGTCACTTTGTGGGCGTTTCCATTGTCCTGGTGCTCCAGGGCCTTCAAAAGTGTAATAAGTGGTTGAGAGATTAGATGGGTAATTTATGCTCCTAGAACGCCTGAAGTTGCTACTTCAATGTTGGGCCTGTGTATGTGGCCAGGCTGTGTAAAAGTCTCACACATGTGGTATCGCCATACTCAGGAGGAGTAGCAGAATATATTTTGGGGTGTCATTTTTGCTATGTACATGCTATGTGTTGGAAATATCTTATAAATGGACAACTTTTTGTAAAAAAAATGCATTTTCATTTTTTTCCCACATTTTCCAAAAACTTTGGGAAAAAAATGAACCATTCAAAGGACTCATTATGCCTCATAGATTATACGTTGGGGTGTTTGCTTTCCAAAATGGGGTCACTTTGTGGGCGTTTCCATTGTCCTGGTGCTCCAGGGCCTTCAAAAGTGTAATAGGTGGTTGAGAGATTAGATGGGTAATTTATGCTCCTAGAACGCCTGAAGTTGCTACTTCAATGTTGGGCCTGTGTATGTGGCCAGACTGTGTAAAAGTCTCACACATGTGGTACCGCCATACTCAGGAGGAGTAGCAGAATATATTTTGGGGTGTCATTTTTGCTATGTACATGCTATGTGTTGGAAATATCTTATAAATGGACAACTTTTTGTAAAAAAAATGCATTTTCATTTTTTTTCCACATTTTCCAAAAACTTTGGGAAAAAAATGAACCATTCAAAGGACTCATTATGCCTCATAGATTATACGTTGGGGTGTTTGCTTTCCAAAATGGGGTCACTTTGTGGGCGTTTCCATTGTCCTGGTGCTCCAGGGCCTTCAAAAGTGTAATAGGTGGTTGAGAGATTAGATGGGTAATTTATGCTCCTCGAACGCCTGAAGTTGCTACTTCAATGTTGGGTGTGTGTATGTGGCCAGGCTGTGTAAAAGTCTCACACATGTGGTATTGCCGTACTCAGGAGGAGCAGCAGAATTTATTTTGGGGTTTCATTTGTTGAATGTACATGCTGTGTGAGAGAAATAACCTGTTATAATGACAATTTGGTGTGAAAAAAAATTAAATTTAAAAAAATCTTCATTTTGCAAAGAATTGTGGGAAAAAATTACAAGTTCAAAAAACTAACGGTGCCATGTACTAAATACCTTGGAATGTCTACTTTCCAAAATGGGGTCATTTGGGGGGTTTTTGTACTTTACTGGCTTGTTAGGGTCTCAAGAAATGAGATAGGCTGTCAGTACATCAGGTGTGAGCAAATTGATACATTTTCAGCGATTGGCACCATAGCTTGTACACCCTATAACTTTCACAGAGAATAAAAAATTTTCACTAATTTGGATTATTTTTACTAAAGCTATTTAGCAGTATACATTTTTGGCCAAAATTATGAAGAAAAATTACTTATTTACAAAAAAATTAATAGAAATGAAGAAAAAAGCATTTTTTTACAAAAATTTCGGTATTTTTTCATTTATAGCACAAAAAATAAAAAACCCAGAGGCGATCAAATACCACCAAAAGAAAGCTCTATTTGTGTGAAAAAAAAGGACGAAAATTTCATATGGGTACAGTGTTGCATGACTGAGTAACTGTCATTCAAATTGTGAGAGCACTGAAAGCTGAAAATTGGTCTGGTTATTAAGGGTGTTTAAGTGCCCAGTTGTCAAGTGGTTAATTGTGCAAAGTTATTCTGGAGTGACTGTGAGTATGGGGCGGTCAAAGCTCCTAAAAGAAGCAAGGATGGCTGAGATGATAGAATAGAGCTCTGTGGCTGGAGGGATTGTTACCTCCTGTTCGAACCCCATACATTCCTGAACAGAGTTTTCCAAGAAGAAAGAGGGCTAGTGTTGTCCCTAGCAACACTGGTGCAATGAGAGCATAGGTGACTGCAAGTATAGAGAGTCCAACAAAGTCTGAGTCTGCAGAGGATTGATGCAAGCGGCACCTGGCAGCACTGAACCAAGTTAAAGAGGAGAGCAACTCAAGGAGAGAGCGGCTGGATGCTTATACCTGGGAGAGGGGTGCTGTTGTCCCTGGCAATGCTGGTGCAAGTAGGCAGCTTGAAAGCAGATGCAGTGTGGGAAAACCTGCTAAGAAACAAGTGCTCTGTTTGTGGTGTAGTGAGTGTAATGATGTGTATGTGTTATGTTATAATTCAAGTTCAATTGTTATGCCTAGTTCCTTATGCATGTTAGGAAACAGTTAACCGTTTTGGTCATGTGATCTGTGGGCGGGGAGCTGTGGTTAGTCCTGTAAGATGGATGCTGCTGAATAAACACCAGGCTCATGTTCAAGCTCCTGCTGTCTGCCTATTCTAATAGAGAGACAAACACCCCCCAGGGAAAGTGTAAGGGAAAAGATATAAACAACAATTATATAGATTATATTTTATTTATAGAAAATATAAAATTATTAAGGTGCAAACATCACCAAAAGTATAGTTGATAAAAACAAAAAGTTACAATCATGAATCATTAGTGCGTGATAATTGTAGATATTCAGTCCGACGCGTGACATTTGTAGGACTTAAGCCCAGTGTAATGCATATCTATAACCTTCCACCTATGACCAGCACCCCCTCTCCAAACCCCATCCCACCTTCACAAACGACTGGACTAGGTATGGAGTAAATGGCCATCTGGCCTTAATTTATTAACAAAATATATTTTAATAAAATACCATAAATAACTTTTTAAATAACTGTAAACATTCCCAGCCTTTTAAACGGGTCATGGGTAAAACATAAAAAAAACACACTGGTCACTGCGAACGACTTCCAACTTTTGACCTCTTGACCTCCAGACAGAATCCTGTCTCGGAGGCTATACCCAAACCATCGCAGTGACCTACCCCTTTTAACCCTTCCAGGTTAACCCCTCGTAACCTGGAAGTACCATTATCCACCCCCATCCCATGGATGGGTACAACAGTTTTTCCTACCTGTACCTCACATTACATCTTCAAAAGCCCCAAGCACCGCCTAGATCCCACCTTGATAACCCCAAACTAACAGACCCCAATATAACCAGGGAAGGTGGGTGAGGATCGCTTCCTCCTCCACTCTCCGAATGATAGCATGGCACGCTGCTATTGTGTACCATGCCATGGCTCCACCCCCAGCTCTTAAAGCGCCCTGTACTATTACTTAAAAAGGTGACTGTGCTGTCCAAGCACATGTCATCCCGTCCCTGCGCTGACCCACTGTGGTGTATGCTACAGGACTCTCTTTTCAGTACAATTGTGCAGTCCTTCATCAGGGGCGTTCAGAACAGGATGAGACTACCAAAGCACATTCTAAAAGTCAAAAACAAAAATAATAATAGAAAACAAATAAAACAAGCACATGAAAAATAAAAAACAAACTCACCATAAACAAGGGCAGAAGGACCGGAGCATCGTTGAGGCCATGATTGTAAAGTCACCTACCGATTCTAATGGTCAGTATTGCATGCACCTCCAGATAGAATCTTAGAATAGAATCTGACTTTTAGAATGTGCTGTGGTAGTCTCATCCTGCTCTGAACGCCCCTGATGAAAGGACTGCACAATTTTCCTGAAACGCGTTGGGATGAATATCTACAATTATCACACACTAACGATTCATGATTGTAACTTTTTGTTTTTATCAACTATACTTTTGGTAATGTTTTCGTCTTAATAATTTTATATTTTCTATAAATAAAATATAAACAAAAATTATATAAATTATATCTTTTCCTTTGTTGCCCAAAAAGTCCCTTGCACTTTCCCTGGGGGTATTTGTCTCTCTATACTCAATTTGGGATTGGCAACCTACTAACCCCTATGGGTGGATTTATACTTGAGTGTCTATTCTTGGTGTTAAATCATCAGTAGACCAACTCCCGTGCTCTACACTTACACTGAGTGATGCCCAAATGCCCCTGGTGGATTTGTTTCAGTACTTCTGCCTGCTGTGACTTAGCCATTGAAGTTCATCCTATAGAAATCATTAGTTTCTACACCTCCATGTCTGCAGTGGATGGTTATGAAATTACAGCAGTATGGTCTCACAATAAAGTATAAGCCTGGAAAGGAAAATTCCAATGGCAGATAAGCTGTCTAGGATGTTTCTAGAAGGACATGAAGCATGGGATGAACCTGAGTTGGAAGAACAGATACATACAATACTAGCGAACATTCCAATATCGAATGTACAGCTGGGGAAGATAAGACAAGACACCAAACAGGATAAAGTGAGGCCCGAAACAGAAAAGACAGAAAAGAAAAAGTAGTGCAGGGCCGGGCATGACCATGTGTTTAGGGGAGACAATGCATGGGTTAATATGAAGAGATAAGAGGGGAAGGGACAGTGAGTAAGGGGGAGTGGTAATATATAAGGTGGAGGCGGGGCTGGGCTGGGGAACAGAAAGTTGTGGAGAAAGAAATGAGGAGGCAGTTTTTGCTCTGCTCCTCCAACATGGCTGAGATGTCACTCGGATGAGGGTCTTTATGGATGACCAGGTGAGCGGATCAAGGCTGGGAGGTGAGGGTTTCTGTGCATGCAGAGTTGCAGCCTCTGGCACTCTGTTTCACCAGGGCCCTCATCTGGGACCATGCGCCAGGCGAGGAGCCCTCTGGGGGGAACAATCCGGTCCCCCAGCAAAGAATAGCCAGCCGTCTGCCTGAGCAGGGTCTGGGCGGACTCCATGCCGCCAGCCCAGCTCGGTGGGTGGGGCCATGGGCCGTTATGGTGCTGCTTCCCCGCCCGTGAATCGCAGGACTACTACCTCCTCTGCCTGCATCGTTGCGTGGGGAGGAAGGTTCGGCGAGGGAGACTTATTAGTATGGCTGTCAGGCTGCTTATATTTAAAAAAAAAGTTTGTTAAGGGGGGCGGAGCTCCGCGGGTGGGCGTGGCCTATACGGGCGGCGCAAGATGACACAAGATGGTGGTGGAAGGACGAGGTTGACCTTCCAGGTCACAGTATGTGAGGGCATGTGTGGAACCATGGCAGGAGGCGGAGCTGCGGGGGTGAGACAGGCACTACAACAGAGGGACTCCACGGCCCCCAGGACCTCTTTGCCTGGGGGGCTGATGACACCACCGGTCCTGGTCTAGGACGACAGGTCGGAAGGCGAGCTGACAGTATGCGAGGAGGAGGAGCCGCAGGAATGCGAGCCAGCGATGGAGGCAAGCAAGGCGGCTGTTGGAGTTCCAGTCAGCCCGGTAAGTCAAATAATGTCTAAATGATTTTTGTTTAAGTTGCAGGATTCCAGGATTTGTTGGGGGGTTGGAAAGGGGGGTGCAATGTCGGCGGCAGTTGCTCCTCCGGGAACAGAGGTGGTGGATGCTGGCCCACAAGTGGCGGGCGGTGCGCCTGCCAGTTTGGGGACAGTGGTGCAGTGGTGGGGTTGCCTCCAGCAAGGAACCATTGCTTGTTTTGGCTCTGAAGAAAGGGGTTCTCCCCTGAAACCCATCAGCCGTTTACGTTGGGGTATTCATCAATCAATTTATCTGACATCAGATCTGGATGTGTCGATGTTTGGTGCGATGGATCCAATTGTATTGATCATGCCTTTTATCAATACTCGTTTGTGAGTAGCCATTTTGCTATTTGTTCTGTTCTGAATAAAGCTCTATTTTTGGTAATGCACTAGATCAGTGTGCCTTCCTTTTTTGTTTTGTTTTTCCAGTATTTGAATACCCAATATTCTAAGGAGGGCTGCAAGACCTTTTTGACACTACCATCTTAAACTGTCGGTATCACACTTTGAAGACCAAGACACCAGAGCGCAGGAGAAGTTGTCTTTTTCAGGGACACTGATGGGGACATTGCTGGAGACACCACTGATGGGGATATTGCTGGAGACACTGCTGATGTGGATACCACTGATGGGAACACTGATGGGGAAATTGCTGGAGACACTGCTGATGGGGACATTGCTGGGGACTCTGCTGATGGGAAGACTGATGGGGACACTGCTGATGGGGACATGGATGGGGACACCTCTGATGGGGACAATGAGGATGGGGTCACTGCTGATGGGGACATGGATGGGGTCACTGCTGATGGGGACATGGATGGGGTCACTGCTGATGTGGACACTGCTAATGGGAACACTGATGATGAGGAGTCTCTGATGGAGGACACTGATGATGAGGAGTCTCTGATGGAGGACACTGATGACGAGGAGTCTCTGATGAGGGACACAGATGTGTGGAAGGCTCCGATGAGGATACAGGTGCATGAAAGGCTCTGATGGGGACACAGGCGCGTGGAAGGGTCTGATGGGGACACAGGTGTGTGGAAGGGTCTGATGGGGACACAGGCGTGTGGAAGGGTCTGATGGGGACACAGGCGCGTGGAAGGCTCTGATGAGGACACAGGCGTATGGAAAGCCCTGATTGGGACACAAGCACATGGAAGGCTCTGATGGGGACACAGGCGTGTGGAAGGCTCTGATGAGGGCACAGGCGTGTGGAGGGCATTGATGGGGACACAGACGTGTGGAAGGCTCTGATGGGGACACAGACGTGTGGAAAACTCTGATGGGGACACAGACGTGTGGAAGGCTCTGACGGGGACACAGGGGTATAGAAGTCTCTGATGGGGACACAGGCGTGTGGAAGGCTCTGATGGGGACACAGGTGTGTGGAAGGCTCTGACGGGGACACAGACGTGTGGAATGCTCTGAACGGGGACACAGGTGCATGGAAGGCTCTTATGGGGACACAGACATGTGGAAGGCTATGACGGGGACACAGGCGCATAGAAGGCTCTGATGGGGACACAGGCACATGGAAGGCTCTGATGGGGACACAGGCACATGGAAGGCTCTGATGGGGACACAGGCCCATGGAAGGCTCTGATCGGGACACAATGTACAAGGAGACTCTGATGGAGGACACAGATGTGCAGAAAGTCTCGGATTGGAACACAACGTGCAAGGATACTCTGATGGAGGACACTAATGTTTGGAAAGGCTCTGACAGGGGACACCGATGTTTGGAAAAGCTCTGATTGGGACACAGACGTGCGGAAAGGCTCCAATGTGGACACAGATGTGCAAGGAGACTCTGATGGGGACACAGATGTGATGGAGACTCTGTTGGAGACAAAGTTTTATGGGATGACTCTAATGGGGAAACAGATGTGAGGGGAAATCTGACATACAGATATAAAGGGGATCTTGAGGACCACATAAACATAAAGGGGGGACTATGATGAGGACTTGATGTAAGCATAAACTCTCAACTCTTTTCCTTGTTCAGATATCTCCTTCAGTTGTGGAAGGAAAAAAGAAAAGAAAGGTGGACAGCGAGTGCCGCCTGTTTAATGAACAATGGAACATAAAGTACTTTTTACGCAAAAAAAAAAGTGAAAATTAAGCTTTAACTCGGGCCAGTTATAAAGTAGCTTAGGCCTTGGCTAAAAGAGGAAAACCATTCACTGACGGAGATCTTATCAAGGAGTATATGATGGAAGCAGTGGAAGAGTTATGCCCAGAAAAAGCAAATTTGTTCAAAACTATAAGTCTTGCACCATATATTGTTGCTCGTAGAATTGATGATATAGGAAGCAATATAGTTAATCAAGTTGCAGAAAAAGCAAAAAATGTTCTGGTGTATTCTTTTGCACTTGATGAGTCAACTGATGTGTGTGATACATCTCAACTTTTAGTATTCATTCGTGGTGTTGACAGTGAATTTGATGTCACAAGAGTTAGCATTAGTGCATAGCATAACACAGTAACTGGAGAAGACATCTTCAAAGAACTGCAAAAAACTGTGACGGAATATAACCTGGAGTGAAATAATGCGTGACAATTGATGGAGGAAAAAACATGTCTGGGGCGAAGAAAGGTTTAGTTGGACAAATAACAAAAACTTGCGAGGTTGGTGGATTCTCAAAGTCCATGTTCCTGCATTGCATTATACATCCGCAAGCATTGTGTGGAAAATATCTGGATATGTCTTGTGTTCTGAAACCTGTTGTTTCGGTAGTAAATTTTATTGTATTGCATGGGCTTAATCATCGCCAGTTTCGTGATTTTCTGAAATAAATAGACTCAAAGTACGTTGACTTGACTTACTATACAACAGCTCGATGGCTTAGTTGTGGAACAGTTCTATCACGCTTCTTTCAGCTCAGAGAAGAAATAAATTAATTTCTTGATCATACATCACGGGACACAGGAGCTTCATTACATAGTGGGTTATATAGGCACCTCTGGTGATTGGACACTGGTTGACCCCAATTAAGGAGAATTCCTCCCCTATATAACCCCTCCCATCTGGGAGGCACCTCAGTTTTTTTGCCAGTGTCTATGGTGATGGTCACGTAAAAACTTTAGCACTATGCAGGTTCCTGCGAGGGCTGAAGGGCTACAACAAACCGGATCCATACCTCGGGCCGATATTTGACTCCCAAAATGGTATGGTACCCGGGCCTCGTCAGCCGAAGAAGCGAGGTTTTGCCTGTAAGTCCTCTCCATTGGAAGACTGGGCTCTGGGAGAAGCAGACTTGGTGTACTGTTTATACAGAGCGCACAAAAGTTTCTGGCAGAGCTTTCTACATGGCCCAGGTGGGAGGTTCTTCCGAGAAGGAGCCCCAAATAAACCTGAAGGTTGGCTAACAATACCCGCCGTGATGGGTGAAGGCTGGAATTTGTCTGGTTCAGCAATTCCTGCGGCGAGGACAGGTAAAGGAAGTCATCCTGTATATTTAAATATATGAATGGATTTCTTCATTGTGAGTAGTTGTATGTCTTACCTGGTTTCCACCACTAGAGGGAGTAAGAGCAGCCTGATGCATACTTACATGCCTTTCAATACACACGCTCAGTGAAGCCTGGTTCTCCAGCTGACTCACGTCTCCATTACAGTCCCTGCCACATCAAGGTAAACAGAGGTCCCACGTAGTTTGGGGGTCCCACGCAGCCCTGTTTGGGGTTCTCCTTCCCCCCCTGGATCCCGCAGTCCTCGTGCACACGCGCGGGCGTGTGCACGTGCACCGGGCGCGTTCCCGGCCTAATGGAGGAGGGGGGAGTGTGGTTGTGAGCCATGCACGTTAGTGTGCACAGCGCTGTAATGCACAGGCGCCAGGCGGCAGTTTGTAAAAAGTCCAGAGCGTCAGGGGGCTGTAAGTGGAGACACAGGAGCTGTGGGCAGTAAGCATCCATGGAATTGGATCCAGGCAAACCTAGACACCTACTCAGCATCAGGTTGTGCAGTTTAAGCATATATATTATTGTGAGACTTTAAGCACAACAGTGATTTCACTTGTACTAGTACCTCTGCTTTATAGCTTAGGACTATGTCTCCTCGTATGAGGGTTTCAGGGGGAGGTAGCAAAGGCACTGGTAAATCACCGCCTAGGTCCAGGGGTTCTAAAAGAGTGCCTGTTAGTTACCATCCCCCCCTGCAAGACTGGAGCCAGCCTCTCAAGACGAGTCAGTGCACCTGTCAGGTTTGCAGCCTCTCCTAATGTGTCAGCCCCAGTTTATGTCACTGAGATACTCCCTTAGGGCTACATTGGAGGGTTTTGAAGAGAAAATAATGAGTTTTTATTTCTGCTTCCCTGAAATATAGCAAGAAAAGGGGTAGATCCCCTCCCTCTGCTGAAATTCCTCTCTCAGATGATTTTTTCTGAAAATGAGGAGAGATCCCTATCTTAGGATGGGGATCATGAGCAGTCGGATGAATCAGAGGAAGAGGAGAGAGTCCCCTCCTCCCAGGCACTCAGAAAACAGGTGCAGTATTATACTGAATTGGTGCGTACCACATTCAGAATGCCTGCTGCTGAAGTCGCTACATCCTCTGTTTTCTTCCCTGGGAGTCAGGAAAGCCCCACAGACTGCCTATTCCTTTCCAATCCATCCCTTAATGGATGAATTGTTGTATAAGGATTGGGGACATCCCAATAAACAGTTTGCTCCTCCTAAAAAGGTTTTCTTTGCATTATCCTCTGGAGGAAAGTTTCACAAAGAAGTGGGGGGTCCCATCTGTTGATGCGGCTGTTTCTTGCGTGAATGAAACCTGACTTGTCCTTTGGATATTGCGCAGGTATTTAAAGGATCCAACTGATAAGAAGCTGGAAACCTTATTAAAAAGCCTCCTTTTCCATGACTGGCGCTGTGGTGCAACCTACAGTCGCAGTCGTGGGGTTGTGTCAGTTCCTCAAGGAACAGGTTAAGCAGATGCTTGGGATCCTTCCCAGTGAGGAAGTAGAAAATTATGCAGAACTGCCTCATATTCTGTGCTTTATGATTGATGCGATTTTGGATTCTGTCCAACAAGCATCACGTTTGTCCCTCATGTTGGTACACATGCGAAGGGCCCTATGGCTAAAGAATTGGGCAGCTGAGCTGTCATGCAAGAAGCATTTGATTGGGTTTCCGTTTAAAGGGGAAAGTTTGTTTGGAGAAAAATTGGATAAATTCGTCCAAAATATTTCAGGGGGTAAAATCTACTCTCCTTCCAATCAAAAAGAGCCAACGTCCGTCATTCAGGCGTGCTCTCTCTCCCGAAGCATCAAGCTCTAAGCAGTGGCGACGGCCTTCTCAGCCCTCCTCTACTAGAAAGGCTCAAGGCAGAGCCCAGGGGCAGGAAAAGACTTGGGGGCAAAAGCCTGCCAAGCAAAGCCCAAGATCTTCCTTGTGAAGGGGCGCCCCCGCTCGGCAGAGTGGGGGGAAGGCTCCTGCAGTTTGCAGGAGCCTGGCGGAAAGAGATCCAGGACAAGTGGGTAATCCCTTCGATATCTCTGGGCTACAGGCTAGAGTTTCAGGAGATTCCACCTTCTCGTTTCCTAAGGTCAAGGATCCCCAGGGGTCCAGTAAAGCAAAACCGCTATTTCTGGCCTTAGATCAGTTACTATCCCAGGGTGTGATAGTAGAAGTGAACCCGAAAGATCAGGGTTCGGGGTTTTACTCAAATCTCTTCACCGTTCCAAAACCAAATGGAAGTGTCAGACCTATTCTGGATCTGAAGGATCTGAACCGGTTTTTACACATCCGGTCCTTCCGAATGCAGTCAATCCGCACTGTGGTCTCCTCCCTGCAAGGGGGAGAATTCATGGCATCAATAGATATCAAGGATGCATATCTCCATGTGCCAATTTTTCCCGCACACCAAAAATTTCTAAGGTTCGCGGTAGAGCGGCGCCATTTTCAATTTGTGGCCTTGCCGTTCCTGCTTGCTACAGCCCCTCGAGTCTTCACGAAGATTCTGGACCCTCTCTTAGCAATCTTAAGAGCTCAGGGCATAGCCGTCATGGCTTATCTAGATGACTTGCTTCTCATGGAGAAAACTGCAGCGTTCCTAAGTCACAGCGTCACCAAAACGCTAGAACACCTAGAACGCCTAGGTTGGATCATAAACCTAGAAAAGTCGTCCCTACAACCGACTACCAGGTTGGAATACCTAGGTATGATCATCGACACCGCTCAGGGCAGGGTGTTTCTTCCAAGGCTAAAGCCTTGGCCATTGGGGATCTGGTGCGCCTGATTCTGGGCAGAAGATCTTCCTCCATTCGGTTGTGCATGAGACTGTTAGGGAAGATGGTCGCCTCTTTCGAGGCCGTCCCATTCGCCCAGTTCCACTCAAGGCCTCTGCAAGGATGCATCCTTGCGGCTTGGAACAGGAAGCCCCAATCTCTGGATCTTCCTATGCGTCTATCCCCAGGGACACGCAAGAGTCTTGTCTGGTGGTTACAAACCAAGAATTTGCTGAAGGGCAAAACTTTTCTTCCTCTCCCATGGAAGATTATCACAACAGATGCCAGCCTGACAGGCTGGGGAGCTGTATTGGAGGAAACATGCTTGCAGGGGAAATGGTCTGCGACCGAGAGTCTACTGCCCATAAATATCTTGGAGATCCGGGCAGTTTACATGGCACTCATAGAGTGGTCTTACAGACTGCGAGGTTTCCCGGTTCGGGTTCAGTCCGACAATGCCACCACAGTGGCTTATATCAATCACCAGGGCGGTACCAGAAGTCTGGTGGCCCAAAAAGAGGTGAATCGCATACTTGTCTGGGAAGAAAAGCATGTTCCGTGTTTTTCTGCAGGCTTCATCCCAGGAGTGGAGAATTGGCAGGCGGATTTTCTCAGCCACCAGCAGTTGTGCCCAGAAGAATGGGCTCTGCACCCCGACGTGTTTCAGAACATATGTCACAAGTGGGGTACTCCAGACGTAGATCTGTTTGCATCCAGGTTCAACAGGAAGCTGGACAAGTTTGTGTCAAGGACAAGAGATGCACTTGCTCAGGGGTCAGATGCTCTGACAGTTCCCTGGGATCAGTACAACCTGATCTATGCCTTCCCCCCCGAGCCCGCTTCTGTCGCGGTTCCTGGGAAGAGTCAAGAGGGAGACGAAGTCGGTCCTTTTGGTGGCCTCAGCTTGGCCCAGGAGACCATGGTACGCAGAAATCATGAAGTTGGCAGTAGGCAGGCCATGGACCCTCCCTCTCCGGCCAGATCTGCTCTCACAGGGTCCAATCTACCATCCTGCTTTACGCAGTCTGAATTTGACGGTTTGGCTGCTGAGACCCACATTCTGAGAGACCGTGGCCTTTCGGGGCCAGTCCTTTCTACTCTGGTCAATGCCAGAAAGCCGGCCTCCAGGCTTATTTATTACAAGATCTGGAGGACATATGTTTCCTGGTGTGAACTCAGGAAATGGCATCCTAGAAAGTATGTCATTAACAGAATCTTGGCCTTTCTCCAGTCAGGCCTAGAAATGAATTTGGCCATAAGCACTATCAAAGTGCAGATTTCGGCCCTGTCAGTATTTTTTCAAAAGCCGCTTGCATCACATTCCCTAGTATGGGCTTTTATCCAGGGGGCTATGCGGACAAAACCGCCAGTTAAACCTCCGGTATGCCCATGGGATCTGAATTTGGTTCTCTCGGCCTTACAGGGGCAACCATTTGAACCTTTGTATCTGGCTTCTTTAGTTCTCCTGACTAAAAAGCTGGTCTTCTTAGTAGCCATATCTATGGCTAGAAAAGTATCAGAGTTGGCAGCTCTTTCCAGTAAGGAGCCGTATTTAATTATCCATAAGGACCGGGTGGTCATGCGTCCCAACAGGTCCTTTCTACCTAAGGTGGTTTTGGGTTTCCATTTGAATCAGGATGTAATCCTACCATCCTTTTTTCCGGACCCTCAGTCCACAGAAGAAGAATCTTTACACACTTTGGATGTGGTTAGAGCAATCAGTATTTATCTTCAAGCAACTTCTCAGATAAGGAAAACTGATTGTTTATTTATTCTGCCGGAGGGCCCTAGAAAGGGCCAGGTGGCGTCAAAATCCACTCTCTCAAGGTGGATCAGACAAGTTATTTCTCAGGCCTATGGTTTAAAGGGGAAGATTCCTCCTTTTCGGGTGAAAGCGCACTCTACTAGGGCTGTTAGTGCTTCTTGGGCAGTGCATCACCAGGCCTCCCTGGCTCAGATCTGTAAGGCTGCGACTTGGTCATCAGTCCACACATTCACCAGATTCTATCAGGTGGATGTCAGAGGGCAAGAGGATATCGCCTTCGGGCGCAGTGTACTGCAGGCTGCAGTTTAGGTCCTCCGGTCCCTGGCGGTCTATATTTATGATCTGTGTCTCCCTCCCCTCAATCTGAGCATTGCTTTGGGACATCCCACTATGTAATGAAGCTCCTGTGTCCCGTGATGTATGATCAAGAAAATGGGATTTTTATATACAGCTTACCTGTAAAATCCTTTTCTTGAGAGTACATCACGGGACACAGGGCTCCTGCCCCTCTTGGGTTTTTACGTGGTTTCTTATTGCTTTGCTACAAAACTGAGGTGCCTCCCAGATGGGAGGGGTTATATAGGGGAGAAATTCTCCTTAATTGGGGTCAACCAGTGTCCAATCACCAGAGGTGCCTATATAACCCACTATGTAATGAAGCTCCTGTGTCCCGTGATGTACTCTCAAGAAAAGGATTTTACAGGTAAGCTGTATATAAAAATCCCATTTTCTAACAGAAAAGAAATGACCCGACCCACTTTTGTCAAACACTAACTGGCTTTGGAAATTGGCATTTTTTGCAGATTTGACAGACCATATGAATCAACTGAATCTGAAATTGCAAGGTGAAACCAATTTGATTTGTGACCTATTTGTGCATGTCAAGTCATTCAGGGCAAAACTCATTCTTTTTGAAGGACAGGTGAAAGTCCATAATTTGGTTAATTTCCCATGTTGGGAAAAATTTCATGAAGAAAGAAAAACAGAATTCCCTTCTTCATTTGCAACTGAAATCATTCAGGGCTTTCAAAAACAATTTCAGGAGTGATTTTCTGATCTTGATGGTCGAGCAGATGATATAAAAATCATTTGACTGCAATGTTGAAACACTCCCAAGTTAGTTTCAATTGGAAATTATTGACCTACAATCAGATGAAAGACAAATTTAAAGAAGGAAATTTGATCCAATTTTATAAATCTTTGCAGCCTGAGCAGTTTCCCAATTTGAAGCAATTTGCTTGTAGACTTGTGTCAGTTTTGGTACAACATACCTGTGTGAACAAACATTATCAAAAATGAAGCATGTCAAGTCCAAATATCGAGCAAATTTATCAGATGATCATTTGAAGTCCATTCTAATAATTGGCTCCTCAAGCTTGAAACCTCAGTACTTAGGAAAATTGTTGCCCATACTTACCGTAATTTTCCTTTCCTGGATCCTCCCCATGTCAGCCTACTATGGGTCAGCTTCGCCCCCTCTGACCCCTCCAGGATCACCTTTTTTCTAGCCCATAAAGGACAGCTGTCTGCCCACACTAGTGTTCAAAAAATACCAGCCTCGCGACGGATAAACTGGGTGGGAATTCTCCGGCTGACATGGGGAGGATCAAGGAAAGAAAAATTACAGTAAGTATGGGCAACAATTTTCCTTATTCCTGGACCTCCTCATGTCAGCCTACTATGGGATGTAGCAATCTTTCTAAAAGGGAAGGGAAGACAAATAATAAGCCAAACTCTCAATGCTACTCAAATTTTTAATGGACGACAGCCGCCATAATAACCATAGAGCCAAATGTCTCCTCAGGCGGGCAAGCCAATTAAGCCTGTAATGCCTAACAAAAAGTGTTGGGCGCTCTCCAGTTTGCTGCTCTGCAAACTACCTCAGGGGCGACCTTTGCGTATGCTGCCCAGGATGCTGCCATACCCTCCATCGAATGTGCTTCGATGAAGAGTTTTGTATGCAATATGCATGGTCTTTGACAAATCTGGAAGAAAAAAACTCTGGATGTTGCCTGCATACCCTTTTAGGCACCATTGGGAAAAAAACTACAGCTGATCTGCTTTTAGACCATTTCAGGTAGGCTGAACCCGCAGAGCCCAGGTCTAACCTACTCCACTCATCAGCTGTATCCACCGGAAAGGCTGGGAGAATTACCTCCCAGTTCATATGAAATCATATAACCTTAGGTAGTAAGCTTGGAATCAGCCTAAGGACTATCATGTCTGGGAGCAACAAACAATAAGGTTCTTTAGATGACAACAAAAACTGTTGAAAGAAATAATGAACAAGAGAAAGCTTGATCAAAATGCAGGAACCAGCGATCTTCCCAAGACTAGTGTTAAGTCCTCTTTTTGAAAAAAGAATTTCAATGGAGGTCTGATTTCTATGGCTGCCCCTAAAAATCAGATCACCAACGGATGTAGAGAATATCTTGTACACGACATAGCCAACAAAATGGGGAATTGACCCTTCAGGGAATTATAAGCTAACCCTTAGAGACCACTCTGCAGAAACTCCAAAATGTTAGACACTGAAGGAGATCCAAGGTCCCAACCCTTTCCTGTAGTATTCCAGATCTGGTGATAGGTCACATTTGTGGACCTCTTACGAGCCTGTAATAATGTCTCCACTACACCACCTGAGAGACCCGAGCCAGTTAAAGCCTTTCTCTCACTTTCAAGTTATTAACTTCATCCTCCTGCAGTTCGGGTGTCAGGCCCCACTCCGCAGAAGAAGATTTTGACAAGGAGGCAGTGGGATTGGTGAGCCCAACTTTATCCTCCAAACCAGAGGAAACCACGGCTCCCTGAGCCAGTAAGGTAAGACTACTATTGCTGTGATCCTTCTCGCTGAATCTTCAGCAGGATTTTGAGAGCCAATGGAAGCAGCAGGAACACATAAACCAAGGGAAAGTTCCAAGACCTGGACAGAGCACCCTGACCCAACGCCTGTGGATGCCAAGTCCGGGAGAAGAAGCAAGGCAGTTGACAATTCTCCTTCAATGCCATAAGTTCTATCGATTCAGGCCCCATTCATTGTGATCCTCAAAGCCTTGACTCAAGTGATCTGCTAAAACAATTCCCAGGCCCTGGGAGATAAGATGCTGTAAGAGCCGAGATTCTTCTCTGCGCATAGGAAGATTGACATGGCACCTGAAGCAGAGGGCGACTTCTTGTGCTCCCTTGAGACACATAAGTCACCGTAATTGTTGCCCAAGAATCTAGACAGCTCGACCTTGCAACATAGGATGGAACACTAAAAGAGTGCGTCTGAATGCATCCAATCCTAGGAAATTCACAAAAGTTCCATTGGCCTTAAACCTGCTGTCCCAGGCAGTGTGCCCCGCAGCCTGCCAGACTGGCATTGGTCGTCACCACTATTGGTTCTCAGGCCTTCAACAGAACTCCACGGGAAAAATTGCAAGCTACTGACCACCAAACCAGGGACCAGATTATCTGAGTTGGCAGATAGAATTTCTGGTAGAAGGAGTGACAATCCCACTGAAGAAGAAAGTTGAATTGAAACCTCCTTCTGCGCCACCTGACCCATGGGACTACTGGAACTGTGGCCGATGGAACCCCCAGATACTGCATGCATTCCTTTACCATAATCATAGACCTTGCTATCACTGCTTTTGTCTAAGACTGGATCTCCTGGACCTTCCTCTGAGGAAGAGAAACACCACCCTGATTAGTGCTGAATTGTACTCCTAAATACTCCAACATTTGGGTCGGATGCATCTGGCTCTTCCGATAGTTGAACAACCAAGCGAAACTAGCTAGAATTTGCAGGTGAAATTCACATCAAGTAGAAGGAGCTAATTTGAGGGACCCAGAAGTAGCATGTCGACTAGATAATGGAATATTTGCACTCCCTTGACCTTGAAAATCGCGATGACAGCAAACAGTAGCTTTGAGAACATTCTCAGAGCCGTGCAGAGACTGAATGGGAGACATTAAACGTAAAAATAAGAGCCTTCCACGGAAAACCTGAGAAAGCGATACTGAGATGCGTCTATGGAAAAAAGAAGATACGCATCCGCCAAATCGATGGAAACCATCCAGTCTCCTAAGTCCACAATGGAAATGATAGTTTCCCCTGACTCCATTTTGAATGGTGGAACCTTCATGAAAGAATTCAGGACTTTGAGGCCAAAAAAAAATAAAAAAACTGGTCCGAAGCCCTCTGAAGCCTTTGGGACCAAAAACAGAGGGGAGCATACTCTTTGACCGAATTCGTGCCTTGGAACCGGAAGGATGACCCTTGCTGTCAACAGCTCCCCTATATATTCTATTCTCTCAAACATCTGTAGGAAGCCCAGTTTCTACAAACAAGGTCTGATGGGGCCTTGTTCTGAACTCGAGACAATAATTCAATCCAGGCATCCTGTAATTTGACTACCCAAACCCCCCCCGAATTAGGCTAGTCTTGCTCCTACTTGAGAGGGTGGAGACACCTTCAGAAGGACTTATTTGAAGCCTTAGAAGCTTCATTGACCCTGGGCTCGGAAGGTTTCTTGAAGGTTGAACTGGCTCCCTTCCATGAAAAACTGTCTGTAAGTACTGGCCTCGCTGGACCCTACTTTGGATTTCTTGTTGAACCGAAAGGGCTGTTGTTGTCTTTTTCTCTTCTGCAGGATTAGGCTAGATCTGCCGCCAGAAAGCCGTTGAATTGCTGATTCTAGGTCTTCCTGAAGAGTATCTTCCTATTGAATGGAATTGAACATAGACTGTGCTTGGAAGCCTTGTCGGCCGACCAATGCTTCAACCATAAGGCTCTGTGGCTGTGATGGAATGAGCCATTATCTTTGCTGTGAATGAATGAATGAATGAATAAATAATTTGTATAGCACACAACTCGAACTGAATCGCTTCATCAATCGCTATCAACTTTTGAACCGGCTCCGTGACATGGTCAACAGCCACTTCAACAACAAACTCTACAGCAGTCCTGAAAACTGCAAAAAAAAGAAGAACTGCCACTTCCCAGACTTTCATCTGAACATTCATCCACCAGCTCTGCTACCCACAGCCTAAGGCTGGACTCAGACTCATGCACTCTCCCTGCATTCCGCAGATCCGCACCACCGAACATGCCCCATAGGAGAGAGTAAATGAACGGTAGCGCAAAACCGCAAAAAGCACCAAAAATGCACAGGTGCAAATCCAACCCAAGTGCTACTGCCACAGAAGTGAGCACTACCGCCAGCCTGCTTCGGCTAAACTATACAACCTATTTAGGTCTGCGTTTATTCTGAGATCCATAGGATCCCTAAAGGAGACCGAATCCTCCAGCGGAAGCGTAATGTGGCAGGCAAATCTAGGTAATGAAGCATCCACCTTCGATACTCTATTATGCACATTGAGCTTCTCAGGCCCCGCCCAGTCACTTTAGTTTCAGAAATGAATGGGAAGGAAGGTAAAGATTTTTTTAAATATGGGTAGTATCTCTGCTGTTTCTTTGAGGCCTTCATCAAAGGGGGAATCAGTGCAAAAATCAAACGTATGCGATTCCGAGACCATCTCAGCCTCAGATGGATCTGAATCGCTATCGAAATCAAAGTTAAAACGCGCTTAAAACACATGATCTGAATCTGCAAATGCTGAAGATACAGCAGGATGAACAGGATTCCTTGAAACACTGCTCAACCCTTCCTTGACTGCGTGCTTAACCACTTCAGCCCCGGACCAATTGTCAGCCTAAGGACCAGAGGTCTTTTTACAATTTAGCACTGCACTGCTTTGACTGGTAATTGCGCGGTCATGCAATGTTGTACCCAAATGAAATTTGCGTCCTTTTCTTCCCACAAATAGAGCTTTCTTCTGATGGTATTTGATTGCCTCTGCGATTTTTATTTTTTGCGATATAAATGGAAAAAGACCGAAAATTTTGCGGAAAAAATATATTTTCTACTTTTTGTTATAAGAAAAATCTAATAAACTCAATTTTAGTCATACATTTAGGGCAAAATTTATTCAGCCACATGTCTTTAGTAAAAAAAATGTCAATAAGCGTATATTTGTTGGTTTGCGCAAAAGTTATAGCGTCTACAAACTAGAGTACATTTTCTGGAATTTACACAGCTTTTAATTTATGACTGCCTATCTCATTTCTTGAGGTGCTAAAATGGCAGGGCAGTACAAACCCCCCCCAAATGACCCCATTTTGGAAAGTAGACACCCCAAGGAAATTGCTGAGGGGCATGTTGAGCCCATTGAATATTTTTTTTTGTCCCAAGTGATTGAATAATGACACAAAAAAAAAAAAGTTTACAAAAAGTTATCACTAAATGATATATTGCTCACACATGCCATAGTTATATGTGGAATTGCACCCCAAAATATATTCTGCTGCTTCGCCTGAGTACGGGGATACCACATATGTGGGACTTTTTGGGAGTCTAGCCGCGTATGGCACCAGAAAACCAATCACTGCCTTCAGGATTTCTAATGCCGCGTACACACGAGCGGATTGTATGGCGTACTTAGTCCGTCATACAATCCGACGGACAGTCCGTCGTACTTTCCACTGAACGGATTTGACCACACACGGATACACAAACAGTCCGTCGAAAGCTTGCGCGATGACGTGTACAGCACGTACGACGGGACTAGAAATAGGAAGTCCAAGACACAGCAAAGCACCCTTCCGCCGTGTAAATCCTTTCTGGGCATGCGCCAATCTTAGTCCGTCGAACTAGCATACTGACGACCGTATTGTCCGCTGAAACCAAAGTACGACGGACAGAATTTCGAAAAAACCGAAATACTTAGTACTCCGGACTGCACGCTGAAAAAGTCAGCTGAAGCCCACACACGAGCGGATTGTCCGCTGAAATGTGTTTCGACGGACTAAGTACGCCATAAAATCCGCTCGTGTGTACGCGGCATTAGGGTGCAAATTTTTGATTTCACTCCTCACTACCTATCACAGTTTCGAAGGCCATAAAATGCCAAAATAACACAAAACCCCCCCAAATGACCCCATTTTGTATATAGTTACATAGTTATATGTGGAATTGCAGCCCAAAATATATTCTGCTGCTTCTCCGGAGTACGAGGATACCACATATGTGGGACTTTTTGGGAGTCTAGCTGCGTACGGCACCAAAATAGCACAAACCCCCCCCCCCCCCCAAATGACCCCATTGTGGAAAGTAGACACCCTAAGCTATTTACTGAGAGGCATGTTGAGTCCATTAAATATTTTATATTTTGCCACAAGTTGCAGGAATATTAAAAATTTTTATTTTTTTTGCACAAAGTTGTCACTAAATGATATATTGCTCACACATGCTATGGGCATAAGTCAAATTACACCCCAAAATAAATTCTGCTGCTTCTCCCGAGTACGGGAATACCACATGTGGGGGACTTTTTGGGAGCCTAGCCACGTACGGGACCCCGAAAACCAAGCACTGCCTTCCGGATTTAAATATAAAACGCTACCAAAAAAAACTGTTAGCGATCGCAAGGATCAGGTCTGACTCTGCGATCGCTGCAGTTATGTGTTTAGTGTTTTGTAAGTGACAGTGATCGATCGATACTGCACTTGGGTGGGCTGGGCGGAGGGGCAAAACGCAGGTACTAGCAGGTATCTGATCCTGCTAACAATGTGTTTTTTTGGAACCCTAAACTGCTGGGGACGCTAGTATAGATCTGATCAGATCAGATATTGATCTGTTCAGATTCTATACCACTACGGGAGGTTTATGCTTTGCGCGTGGGTGTTAGCGGTACTGGCACTAACGTAGCGCTGCCTGGGCGATGCAGACCCTGACCCTAAAACCTAATTGATATCACCCGCCGGGTGATCAGGGGGTTAAACCTTTATTTGGTATTAAAGGGTGGGTGCCCTGATGCTATAAAAAGCAAACTAACTAACCAGAGTCACCCGTAACACTTATACGGTGATCACTGGTGAAAGGGTTAACTAGGGGCAATCAGGGGGTTCACATTTTTATTAGGTAGTATATGGGGGTCCCTGGCGCTATATAAAAACCTGACGGGGAACCTAAATAACTAACTGGCTAACCAGCGTCACCAGTGACGCTTATACGGTGATCGCTGGTGAAAGGGTTAACTCGGGGCAATCAGGGGGTTAAAACCATTTTCGGGTAGTATATGGGGGTACCTAGCGCTATAAAAACCTGGCGGTGAACCTAAAAAAATAACTAGCTACCTAGCGACACTAGTGACACTAATGCAGCGATCAGAAAAATGATCGCTTAGTGACACTGGCAAAAGGGGGTGAAAGGGTTAACTAGGGGGCAATCAGGGGGGTAAAACCATTATTGGGTAGTATATCGGTGTACCTAGTGCTATAAAAACTGGCGGTGAACCTAAAAAAAAACTAGCTACTTAGCGGCACCAGTGACACTAATGCAGCGATCAGAAAAACTATCGCTTAGTGACACTGGCAAAAGGGGGTGAAAGGGTTAACTAGGGGCAATCAGGGGGTTAAAACCATTATTGGGTAGTATATCGGGGTACCTAGCGCTATAAAAACCTGGCGGTGAACCTAAAAAAATAACTAGCTACCTAGCGACACTAGTGACACTAATGCAGCGATCAGAAAAATGATCGCTTAGTGACACTGGCAAAAGGGGGTGAAAGGGTTAACTAGGGGCAATCAGGGGGTTAAAACCATTATTGGGTAGTATATCGGGGTACCTAGCGCTATAAAAACTGGCGGTGAACCTAAAAAAATAACTAGCTACTTAGCGGCACCAGTGACACTAATGCAGCGATCAGAAAAACTATCGCTTAGTGACACTGGCAAAAGGGGGTGAAAGGGTTAACTAGGGGCAATCAGGGGGTTAAAACCATTATTGGGTAGTATATCGGGGTACCTAGCGCTATAAAAACCTGGCGGTGAACCTAAAAAAATAACTAGCTACTTAGCGACACCAGTGACACTAATGCAGCGATCAGAAAAACGATTGCTTAGTGACACTGGCAAAAGGGGGTGAAAGGGTTAACTCTAGGGGCAATCAGGGGGTTAAACCTTTATTGGGGGGGTAGGGGGCTACCCTGGACCTAACACTAACTGCCCTGACACTTTTTACTGTCACAACTGACACTGAATGCAGTGATCAGTAAATAAATGATCACTGCAATCAGTGACACTGTGACTGGGAGGGGGAGGGGGGCGATGGGGGGGGGGTATTTGTGTGCCTATATGTTAGTGTAGTGTTTGGTGCACTTACTTTGAGTGTTCTGCTTGTAGTCCGGTCAAAAAGACCGCCCCGAGGAGAATTACATCACTTCCTCCCTGCCTCTGTTTACTATAGACAGCGGGAGGAAGCTTCTCATTCGCCAGGAGCGATCGAGAGGGGATGGCCAGAAACCAACGGCCATCCCCTCATCCCGGATCGCTCCTGCAGCGAAACGGACCGCCGCATCCAGCCCCCACCCGCTGGAAGGCAAGCATGTACATCTACGTGCTTGTGCCTGTACATGCCATTCTGATGACGTACATTGCCATGCGGCGGTCCTTAAGTGGTTAATGTAGGATTTAACCTGGCATGCATTCGCAGCATTGTCCTGAGCCACATCCTTGAAGCAAGATGCACACCCGCTTCCTCTGATGACCTCATCTGAGCAAGCCCAACAGGATCCTTCTTCTGCTTGGGCCGGCGCAGAAGACCTATCTCAAGAAGAGGATCTTCTCTGTCTGCGCCCAGATTTCCTCTTTCTAGAGGCTTTCTGATGTCTTGACTAGTGATGGACGAACTTCCGACGGGACATTTCGCGAACGCGGACCGCGAACGAGGCCGACCGTTCGCGAAACCGAACGTTCGCGGCGGGCCCCATTGACTTCAATGGGAGGCGAACTTTGCAAACCTTTAGGTCAAATTTGCAGCCACAGGATAATTATTAGCTGGGCAAACATAGTCCCACCACATGGCCAATGACATAACACATGTATGAGGTGAATTTGGGATCGATAACTACAAGCATTCTTTTTTTATATGGGAAATTGTTCTGACAATTCAGGACTGTGGAGCGCATGAAGGCAATGGAGGAGAGGGAAGGTCAGGGACCAGGGTAGGCAAAGAAGAGGGTGCAGGAGATGATCACCAGCAGCGTGACATACAGCAATGACACATGCACCGTGATAGAGGCATCTGACAACAGCACCGTTATAGAGGGCACTGACATCAGCAGCGTGACATACAGCAATGACAACTGCACCGTGATAGAGTCATCTGACAACAGCACCGTGATAGAGAGCACTGACAGCAGCACCGTGATAGAGAGCACTGACAGCAGCACCGTGATAGAGAGCACTGACATCAGAAGCGTGACATACAGCACTGACATCAGCACCGTGACATACAGCAATGACACCTGCACCGTGATAGAGTCATCTGACAACAGCACCGTGATAGAGGGCACTGACATCAGCAGCGTGACATAAAGCATTAACACCAGCACTGTGACATACAGCGTTGACAGCAACACCGTGATACAGAGCACTGACATCAGAAGCGTGACATACAGCACTGACATCAGCACCGTGATATACAGCACTGACAGCAGCACCGTGATAGAGAGCACTGACATCAGAAGCGTGACATACAGCACTGACATCAGCACCGTGATATACAGCACTGACAGCAGCACCGTGATAGAAAGCACTGACATCAGAAGCGTGACATACAGCACTGACATCAGCACCGTGATATACAGCACTGACAGCAGCACCGTGACAGAGAGCACTGACATCAGCAGCGTGACATTAAGCACTCACACCAGCACCGTGATATACAGCACTGACAGCAGCACCGTAAGCAGCCCCAGGAGGAAGTCAGCACAGCACGGGGATGGTGTGATCCCCTCATAATAAGAACCCCCAGGAGGAAGTCAGCACAGCACAGGGATGGTGTGATCTCCTCATAATAAGCAGGCCCAGGAGAAACTCAGCACAGGACAGGGATGGTGTGATCCCCTCATAATAAGAACCCCCAGGACGAAGTCAGCACAGCACAGGGATGGTGTGATCCCCTCATAATAAGCAGGCCCAGGAGAAACTCAGCACAGGACAGGGATGGTGTGATCCCCTCATAATAAGAACCCCCAGGACGAAGTAAGCACAGCACAGGGATGGTGTGATCCCCTCATAATAAGCAGGCCCATGAGTAAGTCAGCACAGCACAGGGATGGTGTGATCCCCTCATAATAAGCAGGCCCAGGAGAAACTCAGCACAGGACAGGGATGGTGTGATCCCCTCATAATAGGAACCCCCAGGAGGAAGTCAGCACAGCACAGGGATGGTGTGATCCCCTCATAAGCAGCCCCAGTAGAAATATGACACCGCTCAACCTCTTCAAAGAGGAGGGTAGGGGCATATAGTACGGTGTGCTTTTTTGGGACAAGGAAGTGAGCCAAATGAAGAAAGAAGGTCTGTGTGCTTGATTAAAAAAATAGTTTATAGACATATACATGGTCTACTGGTCACATGTGTTGAATTCCTCTGAGATCCATGCCTCATTCATTTTTAGAAATGTGAGGTAGTTAACACTGTCGTGAGCTAGGCGAGTACGCTTATCGGTCACGATCCCCCCTGCTGCGCTGAACGTCCTTTCGGACAGGACACTGGATGAGGGGCAAGCCAACAGTTTGATTGCAAATTGGGCAAGCTCTGGCCAGAGGTCAAGCCTGCCCACCCAGTAGTCCAGGGGTTCATCACTCCTCAGAGCGTCCACATCGGCCGTTAACCCAATGTAGTCGGACACCTGATGGTCTAGGCGTTCCCTGATGCTGGATCCGGATGACACCTGTCGATGGGTCGGCTGAAAGAATGACCTCATATCCGAAGTCACCAACACATCTTCAAACCGGCCTCTTCTTGCAGGCGCTGTTGGATTGGTACCCGCAAATCCTTCTCTAGGAGTGGGAATTGCTCCTCTGCCACTGCACGCAAAAGCAGAATGCAGCATTTCTCGAAGCAAGGCCTGGAAGTGCTGCATTCTGACAGCCCTCTGCGACGGCGGTAACATTTCCGCCATTTTGTGTTTGTACCGGGGGTCTAAGTACGTTGCCAGCCAGTACTGGTCCTTGACCCTTATGCTTTTTATACGGGGGTCCCTATTAAAACACTGGAGCATGAAGGCCCCCATTTGCACTAAAGTGGAAGCGGTGTGGTGGCCTGGCTCCTGCTCATCATCCAGGATAATGTCGTCCTCTTCATTCTCCTCTCCCCATCCACGCACAACAGGGATCCCAGAAAGGTTTAAAGCATGCTCTTCTTGCTCCTCCTCATCCGCCCCGGCACCATCCTCCTCTGACTCCTCATTAGACTCCTGTTGTTGACTTGTCTCAGATAGAGTAGCCCCCCCTGAGAATTCATCCAGCATTGCGACTTCCTCATCTTCCCGCTCCTGCTCCTCCACAGCTTGATCAATGACACGACGCAATGCACGCTCCATAAAGAAGGCATAAGGTACCATGTCACTGATGGCGCCATGGCTGCGACTGACCAGTTTGGTGATCTCCTCAAATGGCCGCAGAAGTCTGCATGCGTCGCGCATGAGCAGCCACTGGCGCAGTGAAAAAAACCCCAGCTCCCCAGAACCGTTTCTTTCGCAGAGTTCATACAGGTAGATGTTAACTGCACGTTTCTGCTAGAGCAGCCTATCAAGCATATAGAAGGTTGAGTTACATCGCGTCGGGCAATCACAAATAAGACGTCTGACCGGCAGATGGTGTCGCCGCTGAATGTCAGCAAGGCGAGCCATGGCCGTGTAAGATCTTCTGAAATGGGCCGAGATTTTCCTTGCCTGCCGCAAGATGTCCTGGACCCCAGGGTATTTGACAAGGAATCGCTGCACGACCAAGTTTAAGATGTGTGCCATGCATGGCACGTGCGTGATTTTGCCCTGTTTCAATGCGCTAAGCAGATTGGCACCGTTGTCACACACCACTTTACCAACTGTCAAATTGAGCGGTGTTAGCCACTGATCTGCCTGTGAACGCAAAGCTGAAAGGAGTGCCGGGCCAGTGTGGCTCTTGGCTTCCAGGCACAACAGACGCAGCACGGCATGGCAACGTCTCACCTGGCATGTGGAATAGGTTCTGGGGAGCTTGGGCGGTGCAGCGGAAGAGACGCTAGCAGCGGAAAAGGAGGAGGCAGCTGAGGAGGAGAGGGAGGAGGATGGAGTAGGAGGAGGAGGAGAAGAAGAGTCAGGCCTGCATGCAATCCGTGGCGGTAAAACCAAATCTACGCGGGTGCCACGGGTTACATGCTTGATGGCCGTCAGAAGGTTCACCCAGTGGGCAGTAAAAATGATATACCTTCCCTGCCCGTGTTTGCTAGACCACGTGTCTGTGGTCAGATGTATCTTGGCACCGACACTGTGTGCCAGAGATACATTCACTTGCCGCTGAACATGGCCATATAGCTCTGGGATGCCCTTCTCTGAGAAATACTTCCTTCCTGGGACCTTCCATTGTGGAGTTCCAATGGCCACAAATTTGCGAAAGGCCTCCGAGTCCACCAGTTTATATGGCAGTAGTTGGCGGGCTATGAGTTCTGACAAGCCAGCCGTCAATCATTGGGCAAGAGGGTTATCCGGCGGCATCATTTTTTTACGGTCGAACATTAGGCCCACGGAAGCCTGCCTTTTTGCAGGAAGATGTGAGCTTGGCGTGATGGAAGGTGGAGTGGAGGACAATTGTGAGGAGAGAGGAGAAGGAGAAGTAGAAGACGAGGCTGGACGGTGAGAGCCTGCAGTGTGGCTTTGTGTGTTCCGTTGCTCCCACTCGGCTCGGTGATGGCTGCCCATGTGCCTTCTTAAGGCGGTCGTCCCTAGGTGAGTGTTGGGCTTACCGCGACTAATGCGTTGACTGCAAAGATTGCAGATGGCAACGCTATTGTCAGCAGCGGACACGTTAAAAAAAGCCCACACTGCGGAGCCATGTGCCGGTGTCCTGGGAGCGCCAGATGTGACCGTACATGGTCGATGACTCGCTCCTGATACATTTGCAGTCTGCTTTGTCCCTCCTGTGCAATGTAAGTTAGTCCTGCTTCTCCTCCCTATCTGCTGGTCCATATCTCCCTCTGAACTCCCCTCCTCTTCCTCTCTTGTGGGCACCCACGTGACATCACTAGACATGTCATCATCAACGTCACCTTCCCCACCGCTATAAGTAGAGATCTCGGAGTAGGCAGCAACACCGGGGACCAACCTCCTCCTTGGGCTGATCTGGGTACTGTCGTCAGACTGCTGAGTAGCGGTTGTTGCTACCTCCTCTTCCTGATCCAATACCAAGAGTGGCTGCGCATCAGAAATGTCCTCTTGATATGGATCGGAAAATAATTCCTGTGACTCAAGCGGAAGGTATGTGGTGGTGGTGGTGGGGGTGTTGTTGGTGGTAGTGTCTTTGGGGGTGCACATAGCAGAGAGTGAAGAAGAGGGTGCAGATCGAGAGGATGAGGAGGGTGCAGAAGAGTAAGGCTGAGTGAGCCACTCAACCAAGTCTGGTGCATCCTTTAAAGTAATTGAACGCACCTTCTGCAACTTCCCACTTTGGCTCAAGGCTGGTGCTCCTGCCCTACCCCTACCACCCCTGCGGAAGGGCCTGCCTCTTCCTCTGCCTGTCATTTTTTAAATCACCCTGTGACAAAACTCTTAGTCCCTATACCGATGAAGGACTGCTGCAGTATAGGGCAGCGGTCAGCAGTGGTGCACCTCAACCCTATGTATTGTGGACCGATAGCGGTCCTTACAGAACAGCAGACTGTAGCACCCTTAACCAAGTTACCAGTCCTTATAAGGACCTTTGTGGACCAAGTAGGTTGTGTGTGACTGATTAGCAGACTGTACGTCAGTCCCTATACTGCTGAAGGACTGCTGCAGTATAGGGCAGCGGTCAGCAGTGGTGCACCTCAACCCTATGTATTGTGGACCGATAGCGGTCCTTACAGAACAGCAGACTGTACCGCACTCAACCCTATGTACTGTAGCACCCTTAACCAAGTTACCAGTCCTTATAAGGACCTTTGTGGACCAAGTAGGTTGTGTGTGACTGATTAGCAGACTGTACGTCAGTCCCTATACTGCTGAAGGACTGCTGCAGTATAGGGCAGCGGTCAGCAGTGGTGCACCTCAACCCTATCTATTGTGGACCGATAGCGGTCCTTACAGAACAGCAGACTGTACCGCACTCAACCCTATGTACTGTAGCACCCTACACAGACCAAGTTACCAGTCCTGATAAAGAGCTTTGTGGAACAAGTGAGTTGTGAATGATTAGCAGACTGCAACAGAAGGGCAGCAGTCAAGTATAATATTCTTTCTATATTTGGAAGAAAGAATATTATACGTGTACAAGCCTATTACCGTACCACTGATACCAGTCCTGAAAAGAACCTTTGTGGAACTAATAGTAACAGCAACTCTTTAAACTGACCCTCACTGCCTGACACACTGCTTCCTTCCTGTCCCTATACAAACTGGCAAAACAGAGGAGACTGGAACAATTACTGGTTACTCGAAAAGCTCTTTTGTGGACCTGATAGTAACAGCTAATGATGATGATGATGATGATGACTAATCTGGCTGTCCCTAAAATAGCAGCAGACACAGCGCTCTGTCCCTTTCTCTAAACTGACAAAAGACACTCAGGCTGCTGCAAGAATCAGTAGCACAGCAAACCTACAGTGGTGTGAAAAAGTGTTTGCCCCCTTCCTCATTTCCTGTTCCTTTGCATGTTTTTCACACTTAAGTGTTTCGGAACATCAAACCAATTTAAACAATAGTCAAGGAGATGTGAAGAGAGTATCCCCCAGACTTTCAGACCGCCTCACACAGCTGTACATCGTACATAGGACATATCTGACCCCCCAAAAGATAGCACGGTTCAAACCCACGTATAATCTGGGATGCCGCTTATGCGACCACACTCCAGCCTCCTTCTATCACCTCATATGGTCCTGCCCGGTTATACAAACATACTGGATACAGGTAATTCGCTTTCTCCATGACCAGATGGGCTCTCCTGTTAGCCTCGACCCGAAGCTGTGCTTACTTGGTCTCTTGCCAGAATTTGATGCTGACAAGTCCCTTCGTACCTTTTTACATGAAACACTGTTCCTGGCGAGAAAAGTGATTGCTCGCGGCTGGATGCAGGCCCTCCCCCCCACGGTCCAATGCTGGAAGAAAGAGGTTAACGATACCCTCCCGTATAAGAAATTAATATATACGCATAGAGGGTGCCCACTTAAATACGAGCAGATATGGGGCAGATGGTTGGGGGATGGGGAGACATGTACTTGATATGCTGTTGTATTGATCCCTTGCCCCCTTCCCCCCTCTGTTTCTCCCTTTCTGTGCTTCCTCCACCCCATGGGCCTGCTTTTATTGTGTCCCCCTCCCTCTCCTCCTTTTTTTTCTCTTTTTCTCTCCGCCTCCTGCCCCTTCCCCGGTTGACACGGATTGGTCTTACAATGATGCTACCCATCATAGGTATCTACACCCTATGCAGCGCAACTATCCCAAAGCACTCATGTATGCAACACTGCCTTGGCCAGGTTGGCCCTTATTACCTGATGTACCTTATGTATGTTTACTATGTATGTTATCTTCTCTGTTTCCTTCTTTTTGTTTTTTCTTTGTTTTTTCAATAAAGTTTGTTTTTCAATAAAAAAAAACAATAGTCAAGGACAACACAAGTAAACACAAAATGCAATTTGTAAATGAAGGTGTTTATTATTAAAGGTGAAAAAAAATCCAAACCATCATGGCCCTGTGTGAAAAAGTGATTGCCCCCTAAACCTAATAACTGGTTGGGCCACCCTTAGCAGCAACAACTGCAACCAAGCGTTTGTGATAACGTGCAATGAGGCTTTTACAGCGTCCTGGAGGAATTTTGGCCCACTCATCTTTGCAGAATTGTCCTAATTCAGTTACATTAGAGGGTTTTCGAGCATGAACGGCCTTTTTAAGGTCATACCACAACATCTCAATAGGATTCAGGTCAGGACTTTGGCTAGGCCACTCCAAAGTCTTCATTTTGTTTTTCTTCAGTCATTCGGTGGTGGACTTGCTGGTATGTTTAGGATCATTGTCCTGCTGCAGAACCCAAGTTCGTTTCAGCTTGAGTACACAAACAGATGGTCGGACATTCTCCTTCAGGATCTCTTGGTAGACAGCAGAATTCATAGTTCCTTTTATCACGGCAAGTCTTCCAGGTCCTGAAGCAGCAAAACAGCCCCAGACCATCACACTACCACCACCATATTTTACTGTTGGTATAATGTTCTTTTTATGAAATGCAGTGTTCCTTCTACGCCAGATATACTTGGACACACACCTTCCAAAGAGTTCCACTTTTGTCTCATCGGTCCACAGAATGTTGTCCCAAAAGTCTTGGGGATCATCAAGATGTGTTGTGGAGAAATTGAGACGAGCTTTGATGTTCTTTTTGCTCAGCAGTGGTTTTCTCCTTGGAACTCTGCCATGCAGGCCATTTTTGCCCAGTCTTTTCCTGATGGTGGAGGCATGAACGCTGACCTTAACTGAGGCAAGTGAGGCCTGCAGTTCCTTGGACGTTGTTGTGGGGTCTTTTGTGACCTCTTGGATGAGTCGTCGCTGCGCTCTTGGGGTAATTTTGGGCGGCCGGCCACTCCTGGGAAGGTTCACCACTGTTCCATGTCTTCGCCATTTGTGGATAATGGCTCTCACTGTGGTTCGCTGGATTCCCAAAGCTTTGGAAATGGCTTTATAACCCTTTCCAGACTGATAGATCTCAATTACTTTCTTTCTCAATTGTTCCTGAATTTCTTTGGGTCTCGGCATGATGTGTAGCTTTTAAGGATCTTCTGGTGGACCTTACTGTGTCAAGCAGCTCCTGTTTAAGTGATGCCTTAATTGTGAACAGGTGTGGCAATAATCAGGCCTGGGTGTGGCTAGAGAAATTGAACTCAGGTGTGGACAACCACAGTTATAGTATGTTTTAACAAGGGGGGCAATCACTTTTTCACACAGGGCCATGATGGTTTGGATTTTTTTTCACCTTTAATAATAAACACCTTCATTTACAAATTGCATTTTGTGTTTACTTGTGTTGTCCTTGACTATTGTTTAAATTAGTTTGATGTTCCGAAACACTTAAGTGTGACAAACATGCAAAGGAACAGGAAATGAGGAAGGGGGAAAACACTTTTTCACACCACTGTATATACACCTAACACCTATACCAGTCCTGAAAAGAACTTTTGTGTACCAAATAGCTAGCGTTTTATCTGTCCCTGCTCCAAACAGCAACCTTTCCCTATAGTGACAGAAGAAAGAATGTAAAATGGCCGCCGGATCGGGTGTATTTATAAGTTAGGGGGAATGTCCAAGTGTCCATGTGCTGTCATGTCTCAATTGGCTGTCCTGTACCCCATGATGGATGTGTCATCATAGGTCAAAGTTCTTTTACACATTAAACACATAAGTCCGCCGGGGCGAACAACGCCAATAGTCCGTCGAACGAGCGGACCGCGAACGACCGAAATTCGCCGCGAAACGACCGCCGGGCGAACCGTTCGGCCATCACTAGTCTTGACCTCTCCTGGCTCAGGTCTGAGCAACTAAAGTGAGGAAAAAGTGAGGGAGATCTGGAATGCTGTGACAACAGGCGTCTATCCAGCTGCATGCGACTCTGCGACTTGTCATGTCTAGCCTTTTTACTCCTTTGAGGCTGGAATGCTGATTAGGAACCTCTTTGCAGGCATTTAGCTCACACTGGACCCTTCTCTCTGTAAAACAGAGGATGTGCTCTCTTTTAAAATAAACAAATAAATAAAATAAATAAAATAAACTTCTCCATCTGAATCTTCAGTGCTAAGGCAGCTAGGCAGGCAGGCAAAACTCCCCAGATCTATAAAGGCACAGGATAATAAAAACACACTGACAGACAAGTAACACAGCAGTAAGAAATGAGAGTCCTGGAAATCAGGTTTACCAGAGCAGAGTAGCAGATTGATCAGCTGGAGACTGAGATTAGCCCTAGAGTACAGAGCCTGCTGCAAATCAGCAGTGAGCATTCTGGTGTTTGCTAGGCATGACATGTGAAGGACCTAACCCACAGTCACTTCAGCCACCCGTTAAACACAATATTTAACCCCTCCAAATCCCCCCACAAATGACATGACGAGATTTTGGAGTAAATGGCCTTGACGGCCTTTTATTAACAATTAAATAAATAACATTTTAAATAACTCTTAAACTACTTTTATATACTTTTAGGGTCTTTGAGGGAAACACCCACCACTGGTCACTGCGCCAAACTTCCTTTAACTTTAGGCCTCCAGTCGCAAGCCCCCGGACCTGGAGACGGTACTCAACTTTCGCAGTGACCTACCTTTTACCCCTTCCTGGTTAACCCCTCGTTAACCGGAAGGTACCTGATAACCCCCATCCACAGATGGGTACCACCCATGTTAACCCCATACCACAGATGGGTACCAACCATGTTAACCCCCATCCCACAGATGGGTACCAACCATGTTAACCCCCATCCCACAGATGGGTACCAACCATGTTAACCCCCATCCCACAGATGGGTACCAACCATGTTAACCCCCATCCCACAGATGGGTACCAACCATGTTAACCCCATACCACAGATGGGTACCAACCATGTTATATATGCATATAACATCCATATTCTCCTCCTCCAAAGCCCCAACCACTGCACGAGCTGTCCTTACTGCCCCCATTATAATTACCATACTCGGGAGGGTGGGTGGGAATCTTCTCCTCCGCCGCTCACTAATGATGTCACTCTCCTTCCTTCCTAATAGCTTCCTAACTCAATCGCCTCCCCTGCTTCAGCCACTCCCCCTTTCTTAAAGGGGACAACTTTTTCTCCGAAAAGCATGACTGTGCTGTCCACACCTGTCATGCCGTCCCTACGCCAATCCTTTCCTCTCCTTCTGCTCCGGGACTCTCTTGACATGTGAAGGACCTAACCCACAGTCACTTCAGCCACCCATTAAACACAATATTTAACCCCTCCAAATCCCCCCACAAATGACATGACGAGATTTTGGAGTAAATGGCCTTGACGGCCTTTTATTAACAATTAAATAAATAACATTTTAAATAACTCTTAAACAACTTTTATATACTTTTAGGGTCTTTGAGGGAAACACCCACCACTGGTCACTGCGCCAAACTTCCTTTAACTTTAGGCCTCCGGTCGCAAGCCCCCGGACCTGGAGACGGTACTCAACTTTCGCAGTGACCTACCTTTTACCCCTTCCTGGTTAACCCCTCGTTAACCGGAAGGTACCTGATAACCCCCATCCACAGATGGGTACCACCCATGTTAACCCCATACCACAGATGGGTACCAACCATGTTAACCCCCATCCCACAGATGGGTACCAACCATGTTAACCCCCATCCCACAGATGGGTACCAACCATGTTAACCCCCATCCCACAGATGGGTACCAACCATGTTAACCCCCATCCCACAGATGGGTACCAACCATGTTAACCCCCATCCCACAGATGGGTACCAACCATGTTAACCCCATACCACAGATGGGTACCAACCATGTTATATATGCATATAACATCCATATTCTCCTCCTCCAAAGCCCCAACCACTGCCACAGCACGAAAGGGGTAAAACCTTACCCTTGCGTGCACCTCCACAACCTCATTGCTCGCTGCATGCATTTCTGCAAACCTAGAGCCCAAAGATTGGTTCCCCCTTTGCTAAGGTGCACCCTACCGCTCCCAAGACACCTCCTTATATCCACCTCCAGCGCCCTGCGAGGTATAACCACACCCCCGATCCTGAGCACAAACCTTTTCACTGCCATATTGTCTGTCACTCAGGTCCAATCAACCTTTTTTGCTGGCCAAGGCATACTGCCCACCACATCTGACCAAACGATGACCCTCCTGGCTGAGCTTCCTGCCCGTTGATGCCCAACTGCCTACCGTTGGTCCGAACATCAGCTCTTCTGGCCCGCCCCCATGAAACATATGAGGGACCAGGATCCACCTTAGGCCAACATTCCCACCCACAACAAAAAGAAAAATTACAGCACAAAACAGTAAGTTCCCCCCGTACTAACACTAACATAAAAAAACAAAACAAAAAACCCACCGTCAGACCCAATTCTGCAACCAATGTGGGTGGATGTAAAACCCCATATTACCGAATCCCACCTACCAATGCACTTATCTGTTTCACAACTGAGACCAGCAATGGAAGCCTCTGCGGCCACCCTGTTTAAGAAATAATGGGAGGCCTACCATTTTGGATAGTAGCCACCGCTGTCAAACCTACTCGAAACATGGCCATAAGTTGGAACCTTGACAAGGACTACCCAGCATTCTGTATCCTAAAAAAAAAAAAAACGGGGGTCTGTGAACCCAGACCGCATGTTCCAAAAGGGGGTACGCTCCTCTCACCGAACAATTGTGTGTCTCTGTAATCCAGAACACTCCCAGCCGCATGTCCTTGCCGGTCTGATCGGTTTTTTAGCCCGTCTAACCCACCTTCTGACCGAATCTTGCAAATAACCCCCACCAGCAGCCCCCTTTGAGACCATTCCGAAGGGCAGACCAGTTCGCTTATTTGTAATGCCCCAAAGAAAGCCAGTGTGAAGGCCGTGCGGAATAGGGAACGGTCATACCCTGAACTTCAAACGTTGCCCAGCTACGAAAAATTTAGGCCGTGTAGCATGTCAATGGAAACTGGGCACTTCGTACTGTGAAAAAAAAGGCCAAGCCTGCCAACGTCCGATCAATGACACTTGCCAGGATACCTCTCTCAAACCCGTGGTAATAAAATAAAGGCCTACCTGAGCTCGATCTCGACCCTTGGAGGCGGTACCAAGCCTGTACCAGCCTGCTGCATTCCTGCCCTACCTCGTAGTAGCCCACCCCAAGATGCCAAGAGCGTCGAATCCCACGTGCTGTGACACAAGGCCAATTCTTTTTTTTTTTTTTTTTCCAAAGTCAGGACGTGTAACCCGCATTGTTCCAGGACTGGTGCCAACTCTCGGACCAGACCCGCCGAAAACGAGACAAAGCACCTGCCAAGGTGCTGTCCCTCCCTGGTAAATGTACAGCGTAAATGACGGCGTTCAGTGGCAATCAGCACAATACCAAACGTCACCACCACCGACATGGATGCTGCCGACAAGCGGTTACCACCTGACCCCCCCAGGTAATCACAAATGAGACTCACCTTTTACTTCCGGAAGGATACCCTCACATGTCCATTACTAATACGATTGGAAATAGTTCCAGGAGAACAAGTTCTGCAAAAACCGGCCCCCCACCCACACTGGGGACAAAAAAGGCAGCGCTACCTTATTCCCGCAAGAAAGGCCCCCATAGCCCATGGGGCCCGCAGCGTCTGTGAACAATCTAACTTGCCATACTGATGAGCCCAGACCTCCTGAGCATTCCCAACAAATGACTCCAGGAAGTCCACCCAGTGCTCCCTGTTGAGACAAACAAAGTCCCTATGGGCCATGGCTGCCTGGTACGCTGCCGGCAGCCGGTGGCAAAACCATGCCCATGGGAATTAAATGGCAAGCAAAATTAAGTCTGCCATTGGCATTCCATTCCAATCGACTCCACTGCAATTCCCAGGAACAATGGAAGATGTGGGGCCCTCTGTTTTACCCCTTTGCTAGCGGACCCGAAATGTTCCGCTATATGGTGCCATGTCCCCCAACCGGGGCGGCGCCGACGTTGAAACCCCGTACACTAACGCATCTGAAGTCAGCCATATCAGGAATGCCTGAGTTGAGCTCGGGGACCTCCTGTACTGCCTATACTAAAAGGAGCGAATGGTTCAAAGAAAACGCATGAGATGGAGCATCCCATCGGGAGACAACGATCCCCATAATACGCCACATCCATGTACAGCCTAGCAGACGGCAACTGTCTGGATGAACTGGCAAAAGCCAGAAACTGCATCAAAAGACGCTCTAGACCCCAGTGACCCTTGCCTATATCGATGCACCCATGATATCGCTGCACCCAATCATATGTTACCTCAACCCCCGCAAAGCAATCGAATCACTAACCAACCTACGGAAAGGAAAGGCGGAGAATCAATCTGAACTCGTTTTGGCTCTTTTCAGGGAACTACACCCAATGGATAGACCACCAGGTCTGGAAGCGGAACCCTATTAACAAATAGTCCTGCCCAGACAACTCTTAACAAAGCTTTTCAGAAACCGCGGTCGGACACTGCTGGGCCGAACGTAATTTTAGCAACCGCTTGAGAAAAAACACAATTCCAACAACTGAGCCGCTGGTTGGTCAGGGGTACCTACTGAGAAAAGGCAGCATCTAGTCCATCCACCAGCATCGTCATCCTCTTCCAAACCCCTGGGATCCCCCTGCGGCCAAAACACGTGCGTTTCAAGCGAAGCTCGCCCCCCACACCGATCCTGTTCGGTCGGTTGTTGTGAGGCTGCGGTACCACCAACCCCTGCCTGAACTTCATTAGGGGACTGCTCCGTCATCCTAAGCTTCATCCACTGGCTAACACCCTGGTGATCCCATCGCCATGCCCGTCGGCCGGCAATTCGTTGCCGAATCCGTCCGTCGTACCACAGCCATGCCCTGCCGCCATCCGGCTGAAGTGCCGTGCTAACGGCTTCTACATGTACGAACAACGTCGAGCAGTGAACAGGGGCCTCCTCCTCCCCCCACACGCTCACCAAGATGGAAAACGCCTGTAACCAGTTTGAAAAAGGTAAGAGGAATCCTCTCCCCTTATCAACTTTTCCTGTTACCTCCATTATAAGATGGACACCCCGGGGCGCCCCGCAACCGACGGAAACCTCTCCTTTTCGCGGGAACAGCCATCCCTACCGCAGTCGCTTAATTCTCCCCTGATTTTTCTGGCTATCAGGAGCCTGAAAGCTGGCCGACTACCGCCGTCCCTGTCCCACTGCCATCGCCGGGGAATCGCATGTAACCTGGACTGTAGCCAGCGGTGTAGCCGCCGTGGCCCGCTCCTCACTTACGCGGTGCCTGGGCTGTTCTGCCTGGGGCCCGTCACTGCCTGCCCTCGCTGAACTACCCTCGCCCGGGGACCCTGCTTTCCACCCCGATCTACCTCTTGTGTTAATAAAGAAGAAACATATACTGAAAAAATTGCACTCATCGGGCTGCCCAGGCCTGGGCCCACCAGCCGCCACTCTGGAATCCACCGCTGCCGTATGTCCCAGGTCCTCGTCCCTCTCTGACCCAGACAGCTCTCCCTCAAGTCCATCGATGTTCACTGGCCGAAGGACCCCTGGCTGCACACCCGAGGGTCCTGCTCAGGTCGCCGGGGGGGGTCTGCATTGCTGTTCCTCATCCCTCTCACAGTCCGGACATGCCAGACCAGCCCGCTGCCCGCATCGTTGGGCACCCGGTCCCTCCTGGTCCGCCCTCTGGTCAACCCGGTACCACTGGTCACCCCGACTATCCTGAGACACGGCTTACCTCCGCTGGGCCGACCGGCTGCTCCGACCTTGCCCCGCAGCCCTGGCCGACTTCTCCTGGCCTCAGTGACGAGCAGGGGGGGGGGGGGCAGAGCCATGTGTCGTAGTGCTGTACTGTCCTGCATCTGTAGCACCCTGGGCTCCCCCATCCCTGCGCTCCTGCCTCTGTGCTGGGCCCATTTGAAGTCCCCCATTCCTGGATCCCTGTAGCTGCTGATCGCTGTGGGGGTGGAGGTTCTTCCCTCTCCCATGCGCTGCCGCAGCTGCCTCTGACCACCGGGAGAGGTGTCAGGGCCGAATATCTCCTGCCGCAGGTACCGCCGAGCACGTGGAGCCACTGGTCCCCCGTACTAAGCCTCTCTCTTTTCATCCCTTAATGGCCGCTATCCGTGCCCTCAGCCAGCCTGCGTCCTGCGCTGCCGCCGCCACCGCTAAAAGCCATACCATGCAGGCTCAATTGTCACGTGCTTGTACAGGGGATAGAGAGCGGTGGGAGCGTGTGCAATCTTCTCCTCCGCCGCTCACTAATGATGTCACTCTCCTTCCTTCCTAATAGCTTCCTAACTCAATCGCCTCCCCTGCTTCAGCCACTCCCCCTTTCTTAAAGGGGACAACTTTTTCTCCGAAAAGCATGACTGTGCTGTCCACACCTGTCATGCCGTCCCTACGCCAATCCTTTCCTCTCCTTCTGCTCCGGGACTCTCTATCCAAGAGGAAGCTACCTCTGACCTCACCTGCTCAACTGAGCTTCCTGAAAGGAATACATGTGGAGGTGGTGAACTACAAGACTCAGCGAGCCAAATCACTGCCTGAACACACAAAACATGGAAGGAGAGAGTGCCAACACCTGCCTAACGAAGGTATATACTAGAGCTGCCACGACGAGTCGACGTAATCGATTACGTCGACTACAAAAATACGTCGACGTGCGTGCAGGGCGTCGATGCGTCAGTATCTCTCATTATCTCCCGCTCTCCTCCGTGCCGCCGCCCCCCTCCGTGTCGCCATCCCCCTCTCTTCTCACCCTCCATGCCGTTGTCCCTAGAGGTGCAATGGTTCGTTACCGATCCGTGATCCGAACGGGTCACCCCACTCGGATCGGCACATGCCGCGCTCCGCGGAGCGCTCCGCGGTCTCGGCCTTAGGAAAGACCGCGGCTTCGGACTAGCTCCGAAGCGGTGGCCATCTTTCTACACCCAGGCTGTTTACACTGTGATCGCTCCGACGGACCGATCACTTGTAAACAAACCGGCGTCATGTCATGACGCCGGTTCCACTCTCCCCTCTCTGTACTAATCTGTACAGTGGAGGGGAGAGATCAGATGGAAGCAGCCATCCCTTCATACCCTCAAGTACCCAGCAATACCCTGCCTGCCAAAACTCTGTCATACCCTGCCTGCCCATACTCTGCCATACCCTGCCAGCCCATACTCTGCCATACCCTGCCAGCCCATACTCTGCCATACCCTGCCAGCCCATACTCTGCCATACCCTGCCAGCCCATACTCTGCCATACCCTGCCGTACTCTGCCAGCCCATACTCTGCCGTACCCTGCCTTTCCATACTCTGCCGTACCCTGCCAGCCCATACTCTGCCGTACCCCAGCCATACTCAGACAATATTACAGTGGGGACTATATGGTGGTGGAATTTTCACAGGTTTTTGCAAATTAAATTATTATTTGCTGATCTGAAAAATGATCCGATCCGTGACTCTGATCTGAGGAACGAACCGATCCGTGAGTTTTTTGATCCGTTGCACCCCTAGCCACCCCCCTCTTCTCCCCCTCCGTCCTGCCGCCCCTCTCGGTATCTCAGGATGGAGAGCGGAGGTAGGAGCCGGTAAACCCGGCTCCTTCGTTTTCAGAATGGACAGAGTCAGTAACCACTCAGTGTCCATTCACATAACTGAAACATTGTAACCTCCTGTGATTACGATGTCTCAGTTAATGAATGGAGAGAAGCCGCTGTCTGCAGAGAAAGGGACTGGGGAATTTGTCTCCAGTCCCTTTCCCTGTCTCAAATGGGAGATGTCAGAGGTCTGTTAAGAACCCCGATATCTCACCATAGCCCCCCCAACAGGGCTGATAAAAAAAATTGCAATAAATAAATAAATAAAAAATTGTAAAAAATAATAATAATAAAAAAAAAAACACACTGACACTGTCCCCACACACCCTCCCCCTTATGTACTTATTTTTTGTGAGGTTATCCAAAGGATTAATTAGCTATTCAAAAAAAAAAACCACTAGATTCATTTAAAAAAAAAAATAATTAAAAATAATCGGATAGTAGTTGACTAATCGAAAAAATAATCGATAGATTAGTCGACAGACAAATTAATCATTAGTTGCAGCTCTAGTATATACAGTCATTTATACTGCCAGTGACCTTTGGCAGTAATACACAGTCATTTATACTGCAGCTTTTTATCCCAGCACCAAGGGAACCCACACTCAGGAGATTTAATGCCTCTATGGGGGGGTCTTCTGATACGGGAGAGGCTGAACCCGAACAGGATGGATGGTGGATGGAGAAAATAAATAAATAAAAAATAAATAAATAAAAACAAAATAAAAATAAATAAACTTTAAAAGGCGTCCGGAGCGAGGACGAAAAAAGAACACTGGTGTGGGCAGACAGCCGCCCTTTATAGGCTAGAAAAAGGGTGGTCCTGGAGGAGTCAGAGGGGGCGGGGCTGACCCATAGTAGGCTGACATGGGGAGGTCCAGGAAAGTGACATTTTGAAATTAAAAAATCAGCTCCATCGTTCACTTTAAATTTGTAAAAATGTTTTTTGTTTTGTGAACATGAAGCACATAATTCTTTGCATTATATTTTGCTGTTTACACAAAATTGCCAGATCTGTGTTGAAAGTTGCAGACTGATTTTATTTTTCTTCATATTCATATTAAAGGCCCAAGTTTATTTTGAATGTCTTTGCGTAGCTTTACTAAAGTATTTTTCTCTTTTGTTCTCAGTCATAGCATGCTGATTACAAAAATTATCCATGTAAAATATATACATTCAAATGTTATTCATTCATGTATTTTATACATAACTGATTATTTTTTTTCATCCCCTGAATACTTGTAAAATCTACAATGTGGCCCTCGTGTTGAAAAGTTTGGAGACCCCTGGTTTAAACAAAGGTGATATGTGCAATGTGAACATAAAAAGTGGGTGCAGCGCTAAACACACAATATCCCAATATGAAATACAAAAAAATTTAATCAAATAATAGAAATATCAGCCTTTAAAAGACTAATATATAAATATGAGTGAAACACTACCAAAAAAATGAATATGGGTAAAACACAAACAAGAAATGAGGTGTGCTAAATGAATAGCTCTAAAACAGTGCTAAATAATGCTGAAATAACACTAGAAATACAAGCATAAATAAATAAATTATTCATAAGTGATCTTATAAAAAACTAAAAAATTTAAGTTTCAGATAATTGGTGAAAAAATACTAAAATGGAAAACGAATGCAAAGTCCCAAGTGATAAAATGATAAATGAATAGTCGTATTGCAATAATATTGAATCCTGAGTGAATTGCCAACTTATGCCGCGTACACACGAGCGGACTTTTCAACGTCCAAAGTCCGACGGACTGAGTCCGTCAGACTATTCGATCGTGTGTGGGCTGCAACGGACTTTTGACTCGCCAAAGTCCGAAGGACTTTAGAATATGGAACATGCTTCAAATTTTCCCGACGGAACTCCGCCGGACCCGGGTCCCTTCGAAAACTCCGCTCGTGTGTATGCTATTCCGACGGACTAAAACCGACGCTAGGGCAGCTATTGGCTACTGGCTATGAACTTCCGTATTCGAATCCAGTCGTACGTCATCACGTTCGAATCCGTCGGAGTTTAGTGTGATTGTGTGTGGCCAAGTCCGCTCCGCCGAAAAGTCTGTCAGAACTCCGTCGGAACTCCGGCAGAACTCCGACGGAACTCCTTCGGAAGTCTGTCGGACATAAGTCCTCTCGTGTGTACGGGGCTTTAGATTTGTGAAATTAAGTCCCTTCTCCAAGGGACAGAGCACCCAAAGTGAGCAAATAATCTCCTTACCGACTTAAAAGACCAACAAACTGGTCTCACTAAGCCCAGGGAATTTGGTCTCCCAAAAACCTATAGCGGTGTATGGACAATCCTGGATCGGTAACACTCAGAAAACATAAACAAGAAAGGCTCCCATAGTGTAGTATTTGAGTAAAATTGAATACGCTTAAAAAGATTGCATTTACAGAATATAACTTGTTATTCGTAGTGTATCACAGAGAATCTCAGTAGTGGCTTCTCATAACACTTCCTCTGCTCGCTGTCCACTGTAAACCATTACCTCCGAAGAGGAAAACGTGATGACGTCAGTAGCACAAGCTCCTCCCTACGTGTTTCGTCACAGTAGGACGTCGTCACAGTCTGGTGATTGGCTGCTGTGTCATCACGAATGGTACCTATATAGTGCCGTGGCGCCATCTTGGCTCAGGGCTGTATGGGCACTAATAATGGATAGATGAAGGAAACACCATTTAAAGCGGGAGTCCGCCGGGAGTGCGCGTTTTCTTTTTTTTTTTTAAAAGCCAGCAGCTACAAATACTGCAGCTGCTGACTTTTAAAATAGTGACACTTACCTGTCCAGCGCGCCCGCGATGTCGGCACCCGAAGCCGATCTCTTGATCGTCTCTCGGGTGCTGCCGCTGCCATCTTGGGTATGGGAATCAGGAAGTGGAGCCTTTCGGCTTCATTTCCCGGTTCCCTACTGCGCATGCGCGAGTCGCGCTGCGCAATGAGGATGGACCCGCTGCCTCTGGGATCTGTGTGTTTCCCAGCAGGCAGCGGGGGACTTTCGGAAAGGGGCGTAATCTACGCCCCTTTCCGCAGAGAGCTATCCAGGAAGTGGGTGCAGATACCTGTACTGTACAGGTACCTGCACCCCCCTCCCCCCTGAAAGGTGCCAATTGTGGCGCCGGAGGGGGGGAGGATTCCAATAAGCGGAAGGTCCACTTTAGGGTGGACCTCCGCTTTAAACTACTAGCATGCCCAAAATAGCGGAACGAAATTAGGAAATGGAACGAGCGAAACAAACAAACAGCACCATCTAATGGCTGAATTAGATATCAAAAATTATACTAACAACAGAACACATCGGTCAACACGGAGAGGAAGCCCCAATAAACGCCAGCCACAGAGAACAGAAAAAATTACTAAGATACAAATAGGTATAAAAACAAAGCATAATTAACATATCTAAAATATAAATGCAATCTACATTAACATAACACATTTATAATACATTAGATCATTGATGCTTAAAAAATAAAAAATAGGAATACAATATGTAAATCATCCTACTTGGAGTATATTTATACCCTCAAAAAAATAAAAAAAAATCTTTCCTTTTTCTTTCTTTTTTTTTCTCCCTTTTTAATTTTAGGCATTGTTGAGAAAACAGTTTATATCCCAATCAATGTTTAATCTGAAGGGCATGTAAGATTTTTAAAAAAATCCACTTTGTTTCTAGCCTGGAAATCACTCTAATCTTATTAGTCCCCCTCCAGTGCAGATGAATTTTATAGATTGGAAGAAACAAAGTCCCTTTAATTTTTTTGTAATGATGTTTAGCATAATGCCTAGAGAGATTGTGTTTGGTAAAGCCTCATCTGATGTTGCCCACATGTTCTTCCAAACGCACATTGTAGAGCCCGTTTAGTATGCCCAAATTATAAATTTCCTACAAGGGAAAAAGCCATTCATTGTTTGAAAAAATGAAATAATTTTAGGAGGATCTATAACGTCAGGAGCGATGCTATGATGCAAAGAGGGGGCTCCTCTATAGATAACTACTGGTTGATCAGGGATGACTGGACCTAGAATCTTATCATTTCTTAATATATTCCAATGTTTGTTAAAAATCTTTCTAACAGAAAAATGCTGATTGGAATATCTGGTCATCATAGAGTAACCAAATGTGCTATCTACCTGTTGGTTGGCTCTCCTTGGACCGTTAAGCATACACTCTCTATCCATATCCCAAACCTTTTTAACCACTACAATACAGGGCACTTTCACCCCCTTCCTTCCCAGCCCAATTTTCAGCTTTCAGCGCTCTCGCTCTTTCAGTGACAATTGCGCGGTCATGCTACACTGTACCCAAATGAAATTGTTATCATTTTTTTCGCACAAATAGAGCTTTATTTTGGTGTTATTTATTCACGACTCCGTTTTTTTTTTTTTGCGATATAAGCGCAAAAATAGCGGAAATTTGGAAAAAAAACAATATTTTCTTTTTTCTATTTGAAAAGAAATCCAATAAAATCTAATTTTGTCATAAATTTAAGCCAAAATGTATTCTGCTACATGTTTTTGGTAAAAAAAAATTCCGTTAAGTGTATAATAATTGGTTTGTGTGATCACGGACATATGTACGCAAATGATCATGTACATATGTGTGCAGGTGATCACGTACATATGTGTGCAGATAATCATTGGGACATGTGATTTTAGTGGGACATATGTGGGGGACATGTTTTTATTATTAGGGACATGTGTTTTTATTATTTGGGGACATGTATGTTTTGGGGACATGTGTGTTTTGGGGACATATGTGGGGACTGTGTTTGTACTGTGTGGTGTGTTGTGTGTGTACACTACACTGATGATCAGTGAGTAAAAAGCTGTAAAAAGCAGCCCATACTCACTGATCATCAGCCGGCTGCAGCGTTCTGCTCTCCTCTCCTCAGCGGTGACTTCCGTGTGAGGAGAGGAGAGCCGATTGCCTAGCAACCGGCTGTTTGTTTACATCACATGACAGCCGTGATTGGACACGGCCGTCATGTGATCAGGAGGGCCAATCACAGAGCCCTCCTGCCGATCTGAGATGTGCCGTGTCCGGGTGACACGAGCACATCGGGATCGCGCCGCTGCGCGGGCGCGCGCGCGCGCGATCCCGCTACTCCTGAATGACGTTCCCGAACGTCCTATCAGGAGTAGACGGCTCCCACCCGGCCGTGTATATGCATTGGCCAGGTGGGAAGTGGTTAATGATCTCATCCATATCCTGCTCACTGTAACTTTTATCTATAAATCTAGTTTTTAGAACAAGAGCTTGCTGCTGGTAATCAGACATTAGTGATTAGTATGACCGGCACCTTTTCCTTCTGAATTTTCCTTAAAATTTACGGAAACGGGGGGAAAGCGTGGCAAAGACGGAATTCCCATGGATATGCTAGCGCATCTGTCCCCAGTGACCCATCGCGATTGTTCAGGGAGAAGAACTGGGGAACCTGGGCTTTCTCTTTTGAGGCAAACAGGTCTACCTCTGGTTGCCCCCACTTTTTGGCAATTATTGCGAAAACCTCTGGGTTCAGAGACCATTCTGCCTCCTGAATAGCGTTCCTGCTTAGGAAATCCGCCACCCTTTTCAGGTCCCCTTTTAGGTGGACTGCCAATAGCGACAACAAATGCCTTTCTGCCCAGCAAAGGATTTCTTGGGCTAGTACTTGCAGCAACCTGCTCCTTATACCCCCTGCCTGTTTAAATAGGCCACAGCCGTGGCATTGTCTGTTAGGACCTGAACATGCTGGGACTGAAGATCCTGAGCAAACGACTCCAGAGCTAAGGCAATCGCCTTGAGCTCTTTCCAGTTTGAGGACCTCACAGCCTCTTCTTTGTGTAGTGATATATTTTATATATATATAGTGGGTAGATGATGAATTCGTTATTATAAGTACTCTTCCGCAGCAACCCAATTCTTCCAGAGAGATGCACTTTATTGACTTCCAACACAGAACAAAGTCTTGCAACAGATGACACAATCCAACAGAGTATAATCTGACCATGAATATTTTTCCTAGACCTCTGCCTTCATAAACACACACGCAGACAAGACTGAACGCCATGTTATATATACAACACATTGAATGGCTGAGCAATTTGATTGGCCCTTTCCATTGAATGCTTTGATCTCCATGTGTTTTTCAGAGAGACAAGAAGATGACCCCCAGCCGTGAACACCTGTAGTCATAAACTGCCCTAATTTGCATTCTTGCATATTAACATCAACAAGTTTCCTTCAATATGCGCAATTAGATTAACAGATACCACCTTAACAATCATTTGGTCAACAAGTCCCCTTTGACATGTGTAATTGAGTTGACTTGGACAAGTCACTCAGTCAACTGAAATCTGGCCTGGTCAGTCTTGTACTGTATGTGTCCATATAACACCATATATATTGCCATAAATATTGCGCAAAGACGAGCTGATGTCACAGTCCATTCTTCGGTCTGACTTCATCACATCTCTCACATCTCACTGAAAGTAAACTTAGTATGCTCTGGGAGCTCCAATCCACATAAGTCCAGGATTCTCTCATCTCCAGGCTCAAGC